>NC_055988.1:41851320-43279930 GCF_018446385.1 Zingiber officinale | reverse complement strand
TAAGCGCTACCTCATTTGAACTCGCTGTCGCCCTTATATTCCGCGATTTAGGGCTCCCAATCGACTGGGTCTCCTCCCAATTGATTGCCACGTCAAATCCCAACAATCCTAGCCATCCAAAACCTACATCCTGCGCAACAGTCATATCCCAATCGATTGATCAATCGATTAAAGAGGCTTGAATCGATTGATCGATCGATTCAGAGCGCCTCTGTGCTCTCGTTGAAAAAAGCCTAAATCGATTCAGCTTTTCTCACATCCTTGCGAGAAATTCAGCCCCAATCGATCGGATTTCTGTGCTCGCGAGAAGGTCTCTCCAATCGACCGGCTGATTGATTGGGCTGCCTTCACTCGCAGCACACTCACAATCGATCAGCTGATCGATTGGGCTCTGGTTGAATCTGATCAAATTGATCAACCCTAACTTGCCTAACTCAAGTCTAGGATTCTCAAACCCAACATCCAGTCAACCTTGACCTGTTGAGTCTTCTCATTGCCTAACATCCTGTCAACCTTGACCTGCTGGAACTTCTTCATCAAGTGTCTGATCAATCCCTTGACCAACTTGGACTTTTCTCCTTGTGCCCACTATCCGGTCAATCCTTTGACCTACTTGAACTTTCAATCACCAGATGTCCGGTCATCCTTGACCCACCTGGATTTCCATTGTCTGACTTCACTCACTAAAACTTTTCATTCTGCCTAACTTCACTCACTAGGACTTTCACCTGGTTTCACTCACCAAGACTTTCATCTGCCTAGCTAAACTCACTAGGTCTTTCATGGCTTTACTCACCAAGACTTTCATCTGTCTAGCTAAACTCACTAAGTCTTTCACCTGGCTTCACTCACAGGATTTTTCATTCTGCCTAGCTTCACTCACCAAAACTTTCACTGGCTTCACTCACCAAGACTTTCATCTGCCTAGCTTCACTCACTAGAGCTTTCACCTGCCTTCACTCACCAAGATTTTTCATTCTGACTAGCTTTACTCACTAGGTCTTTCACCACCTGACTTCACTCATCAGGATTTTCATCTGCCTAGCTTCGCTCACTAGGTCTTTCACCTAGCTTCACTCACCAGGACTTTCACACCAAGTGCCCGGTCAATACTGACCCACCTGGATTTTCATCTTCTGCTAACCTTCCCGTTGGGCTTATCAATCAAGTATCCGGTCAACCTTGACCTACTTACCAATCTCCACAAACGGACAATTGTCGCTGCAATCTCCATATATTGTCAAACATCAAATCCCAAATATCAAGACTTAAGCTTGAGTCAACTCAAACTTAGTCAACCTGATCAACCTTGGTTCCCAAGGGATATTACACCAACAATATCAATGTGAATCAAATAAAAAGGCAAAGAAAAATACTAACACTCTTGATGGGCCTTAACACTCTTAATCAAGAAAGAGAGCATTCTTTTTAAAATAATACATGATGATTAAAATGAAAACGTTGACACCAAATGAGATAATTATATGAAATAGAAAAATTAGACTTTGAGAAAGCATGCTTGACAATAGGTGAGTGTGTGCCTAAGATAATAAGATAGTAGAGACCACCCTTTTCCTTAACAAGTCAAATCCTCTTCCCCGAAATCTAATCCGAAAATACAATCAGTGAGAGCAATAAAAAGACATTATAGTTAATATCAAGGGTTAGTTTGTAAATAGACAAAAGATTAGTGGATAATTTTGAAACATCAACTTCATCATTGCTATCCAAATGATGAGAATGTAGAGATCCGACCTAACATTTCCGTGTCTATTATCTTGTATGGCTCAATCCTTCTATCCTTGATATCTAAATTGATTAATGAGACATAGAACGTATCATCCTTTTATCAATCTTTGTGTTTCTTAATCTCTAAATAGACACACTCAATCATATAAGCTCAATATCTCATATTGACTCATTTGAGCATGACCATGATTTCTTGTGTCCTACTAATCAAGGGGCTCACATATATCACTTCCGTTATATGGAAGGGATAGATCTCATCTACATCACTCGCCTCCCTCCGCATAACTTATTGCATACCAGTGATCGACTTTATAGTCTACCTTGTTACAGGTGACGTTTGCCGATACAAGTACACAACTCCTTATATAGGGAACCGTAGTGACTTCAGGTCCAAGGACTATTCATACCAATAATCACATGAGAATGTTTATAACACTCATATAACGATCCATGAAATATTCTCATGGCGAGTCATTTAGTATATATTCTCTAATCTATACTCATGTGTCAACCTGATATCTCATATCCATGACTTGTGAGATCAAATCATCCGTTGACCTACATGCTAGTCTCAACGCATTAATATTGTCCTTGCATATTAATACTTGACTAGGAATAGTTAAGAGTAGTGTTCTATGTATATCTACAATATCTCACTATCAATTCAACCAATTGATATGTTATAGATTAGAACCTCCTACTGTAGGATATTATTATACTTATTCATTCGGCACTGAATTGAAATAAATATAATAATCAACTTTGTCTTTTATTAACAATGAAATATGATACAAAAGAAGCTCTTTACAATCATCTCATAATTAGTACTAAGGTTAATACTAACAATCTCCCACTAGCACTAGTGTCAATCACTGAAATATCTAATACCCAGTGACCTAGTATGACCATCGTGCTTCCTCTGTACCAAAGCATTGGTCAAGGGAGCCACAATGTTAGCATCGGTCGGTACTCTGCATATCCTCACATCTCCTCTATCGATAATCTCTCGAATGAGATAGAATCGCCGTAGTATATGTTTGGATATCTGATGAGAGCGCGGTTCCTTAACCTGTGCAACAGCTCCATTGTTATCACAATAGAGGACTATTGGGTTCGATATACTAGGAACAATGCCAAGCTCAACAATAAACTTCCTAATCCAAACTGCCTCCTTTATCGCAGCAAGCAAGAATATACCTCATTGTAGAATCAACGATCGTATCCTACTTTGAACTCTTCCAACACGCACCACCATTCAACAAAATACATACCTAATCGCGATCCGTAATCATCCTTATTTGTTGGAAGCTAACATCGTAACCTATTACAATGAAGCTCTTCATCGCTTCCAAAGATCAAGAAATTCAAGTACTTAAGAATATTCTCGACTGTTGTCGAGTGACCTTCACCTGGATCTGACTGGTATCTGTTCGTCATGCTTAATGCATACGAGACATCTGGGCGAGTACAAAGTATGGCGTACATGATAGACCCAATAGCATATGCATAAGGAATCTGATTCATACGGTCTCTTTCTTCCTTAGAAGAAAGACATTGAGTCTTCGAAAGACTCACACCATGTAACATCGGCAGAAATCCCTTTTTGAAATTATGCATGGCAAAACGTTTAATCAAATTATCAATATATGTACTCTGACTTAGACCAAGTAATTTCTTAGATTTATCTCTATAAATCTTGATGCCTAAAATGTAGGCTGCTTTATCTAAATCCTTCATTGAGAAACAATTCCCAAGCCAAGTCTTCACTGATTGAAGAGTATGGATATCATTTCGAATGAGAAGTATATCATCTACATACAATATGAGAAAGATGACTGTGCTCCCACTAATCTTTTTATAGACACAAGGTTCATCTTCATTCTTGATGAAACCAAACGCTTTGATTGCATCATCGAATCGAAGATTTCAGCTTCTAGAAACTTGCTTCAATCCATAAATGGATCGTTGCAACTTACACACCTTTCCAGCATGCTTAGAATCTACAAAACACTCAAGTTGTGTCACATACACAAACTCGAGTAGATTTCCGTTAAGAAATGCAGTTTTGACATCCATATGTCAAATCTCGTAATCATAGTAAGCTGCAATAGCAAGCATGATCCGAATAGACTTGAGCATCGTAACTGGTGAAAAGATTTAATCATAGTCTATACCATGAATCTGTTTGAATCTTTTAGCTACCAATCGTCCTTTATAGGTATGCAGATGACCATCCATGTCAATCTTCCTTTTAAAGACTCACTTACAACCAATGGATTTGATCCCTTCAGATGGATCAACCAAAGTTCATACTTGGTTAGTGTACATGGATTTCATGGTTTCTAGTCATTTCTCAGAATCTGAGCCCTGTACAGCTTCTTAATAAGATGTAGGCTCATTAAGACCAACAAGCACTACATCACCGTGGTCAGATAAGAGAAAAGAATATCTCTCAAGTTGACGACGGGTCTATCGGATCTGCGTAAAGCTTGGCTATTTGAATAGATTATTGCTCCATAATTTCTTGTGGTGTAACAAAATTATGATCCATAATATCTTGTGGTACTGTTTTCCATTGCCTTCGGTGCTAGTTTGTGTATCTTGAATTTCTTCAAGATTGACTTGACTCCCACTAGTTTTTCTAGAAATAATTTCCTTTTCTAGAAAGAAATAATTTCCTTTTCTAGAAAGACACTAGTTCTGGCAATAAACACTTTGCCTTGTGTGGGATTATAGAAGTAATATCTATTTGTTTCCTTAGGATATCCTATAAAGTAGCACTTCTCTGATTTAGGTCCTAGTTTATCTGAGACTTGTCGTCGAACGTAAGCCTCATATTCCCAAATCTTCATGAAAGATATCTTGGGACTCTTCCCAGTCCATATTATATATGGTGTCTTTATGACAGCCTTAGTTGGAACTAGGGGTGAGCATTCGGTTAATTCGGTCCATAAATTAACCGAATTAACCGAAAACCGATTTAGTGTTGGCTAACCGAATCAAATCAAAATTTTACTAAAACTGAATTAACTGAATTAGTTATTTCAGTTAACACCGAATTCACTAAATTTGTTTAAAATAATAATAAAAAGAATTTATACAAAATTAATATCAAATTAACCGAATTAACCGAATGCTCACCCCTAGTTGGAACGTGGTTAAGTGTGAAAGTGGTCGTCTCTAGAGCATGTCCCCAGAAGAAAGTAGGAAGTTCTGTTTGACTCATCATCGATCGTATCATATCCAATAAAGTACGATTTCTCCTTTCTAATACATCATTCCATTGTAGTGTGTCAGGTGGAGTAAGTTGAGATATAATCCCACATTCAACGAGATAGTCATGAAATTCTTGGCTAAGGTATTCCCCACCTCGATATGATCGAAGCATCTTAATACGCTTACCAAGTTAATTTTGTACTTCATTCTTGAATTCTTTGAACTTTTTAAAAGATTCTGATTTGTGTCTCATCAGATACACGTAGTCATATCTACTAATATCATCAGTGAAAGTAATAAAGTAATGATAGTCTCCTCTAGCTGTTATTCTGAAAGGGTGCATACATCAGTATGTATGAGTCCTAACAAGTCATTAGCTCTTTCGCTATATCCACTAAATGGTGTTTTTGTCATCTTGCCTTGAAAACAAGATTCGCATACCTCATATGATTCAAAATTAAATGAGTCCAAAAGTCCATCCTTATAGAGTTGGGATATGCGACTCTCATTTATGTGTCCTAAGCGACAATGCCAGAGATATGTTTGGTTCAAATCATTAGACTTGAACTGTTTGGTATTTATGTTATAGATTGGGTGATCAAAGTCTAGAACATAGAGTTCATTCACGAGATGGGCACTACAATAGAATATTTCATTGAAATAAACGGAACAACATTTGTCCTTTATTACAAATGAGAATCCTTTCTTGTTCAAATAAGAAACAGAAATGATGTTCTTAGTTAAGACAGACGCATAACAACACTCTTCAAGTTCTAAAACAAGCAAAGTGGGTAAAGATAAGGAATATATTCCTACAGCAATAGCAGCAACTCTTGCACCATTGCCTACTCGTAGGTCTACTTCGCCTTTAGTCGAAGATCTACTATTTCTCAGCCCCTGCACATTAATGCAAATGTGAGATGCACACCCGGTATCTAATACCCATGAAGAAGAAATAGATAGATTAACTTCTAAAACATTTATACCTAAGGCAGAAGTCTCGCTTCTCTTCCTTTTCAGTTCCTCTAGGTACACATTGCAGTTCCCCTTCCAGTGTCCGGTCTCACCGCAGTAGAAGCAGGTTCCTTCCTTAGCAACCCCACCTTTGAGTTTCAATGCATGAATCTTGCCCTTGCCTTTGGCTTGGGTCTTCCCCTTACCTTTAGGCTTCCACTTGCCTTTGCCCTTTGGCACCATCAAAATAGTACTAGGCTTTGCCTTCTTAAGGTTGAGTTCAGTAATTCTCAACATGCTCAACACTGCCTGTCAATTTCATTCATGTTATAATTCATGACAAATTGACTGTAGCTTTCAGGCAATGATTGCAAAATAAGGTCAGTGGTCAATTCTTGATCTAGTGGAAATCCCAATCGTTATAGGTTCTCCACATACCTGATCATTTTGAGCACGTAAGGCCCTACGGGACTTCCTTCTTGCATTCTGCATTGAAATAGAGCCTTGAAGATCTCAAATCTCTCATGTCTTGCTTGTCCTTAATATAGTTGTCTAAGATGTTCAACCATATCATAAACATTCATGTTCTCATGTTGCTTCTGAAGCTCAGAGTTCACGGTAGCGAGCATAAGGCATGATACATCTAATGGATCATCTTGATGCTTCTTATAAGCATCCTTATCAGCTCTAGTGGCAGTCGTGGGGGGTACTTCAGGAATGGGTTGCTCTAGGACGTACAGTTTTCTTTCTTGCTTGAGAACTATTCTCAATTTCTGTATCAATCCATGAAGTTAGCTCCATTGAGCTTGTCCTTATCAAGAATAGATCGTAAAGAGAGAGTATTCGACGTATTTAACGACATGGTGATCTACAACAATAAAATGCAAAAATAAATATCATATTTAGGTCATTTAATTAGGTCTTTAATTAAATGATTCTTCCACTGAATTTGTAAAGTTTTGGTAGAGCAAGTGATGTAGTGTTACCCACACTACTAGCTCCAAGTCCAATCGCGTTGACATTTATGTGAGACAAGATCCATATTATACCTCATCTTGAGTTAGATTTTGCTAATCGCCCAAGACTTAGTATAACATAGGTAGGCAACGTTTACCAATTACATCATATGTAACTCTTGTATCATTGGGTGAACAAGACTATTTGTTCATTTGTCATCTTATGAAATCCAAATTATAACTAATCTTGAGTTAACTTTGACTAATCGCCCAAGACTAGTATAATTTGAATTTCATCATATGGGATATGCCTCTAAATTCTCAACTTAGTTAAGTCACACCCAAAGTTTAATAGTCGAACATCACAATTGTCCTGTCGCACTCTAGCAAGATAAATCGAGTCACTTTGCTTTGGCAAAACGTGACTACAATTGATTGAGCGAGAAGTGAGTACCAAAATTTGGTAAGCATATATAAAAGAGACCTAATCATGATTAAACTACACATGCATCGCATAGCATATCATGGCATACATCTCATATATGCATAAAATAAACGTGACATGGTTATGACCCCATTTTTTATGATCCTCTCAAGCCAATGAGAGGATCGTAAGGTCAACCTAAGTCAAAGCATCTTCTTCAAATGCTTCCTCGGTCGTCATGCGTTGTTGTCCTCCTCCCTTTGTCACCGTCATCCAATAGACTTGTTCTTCTCTAATTTGTACATTACAAAATCTAAAGAAACCTCGAGTTACATTCGAGGGAAATCTAAATTTACAACAAGAAAGAAAAGGGAGAGGCACGACACGCAGACAACACACATCCAATCACATCAGGGTTAAGGGTCATGACCATGCATCAAGGAGGCAGCGCCCCTTGCGAGGTGAGGGGGCAGCGCCCCAGAAGTTGCATACTCATTGTATGAGTTGCTGCCATGCTCGAGACCCCACTACCCACAAAACTTTAGTCAAGACCGTTGGCCTAAATCTTACTCATAATCATGTAAATCATAATAAAATCTCATGCATTTCTATATCGCATATCAAAATCTACTACAACTTAGTATATGCCTTTGCAAGTGGCTTTGATACCACTGTAAGGAATAATAGCGTTAACACGCCGAAAAGCGCAGCGAAGAAATAAATTCCTATCCAAAAGATCCGTGCAAAGGAAACCATATACTAAGTTTTGTTAAAAGATATATACCTTTACTGTGTGCCCTTCGCAATCCCGACAGCAACGTTTCTTTAGGATGTATATCTCAACACGATCAACACGTCTGTGCCTCTACGGTATCCACACGAACACGTTCTCCGTCTATCTCACGAACTCACGAAATGGAGAAAGAAACAACCAAAAGTTATACTAGCAACCTCTTGTGGATGTTTCGACCAAGAGTGGAAGAAGGAAGAAGAGCAAAAACCAAGAAGATCTCATCACCCAAAAGGTCACTTCATCTATATAAGGTGACTTCACAAAAGAGTTACTTTACTAAATAGGTTACTTCACCAAAAGGTTATTTTACCAAAAAGGTTACTTCACCTAAAGGTTACTTTTACAAATGATTTTTGTATTCATCAATAAAAAAACGTTTTTGTCTCTTGATCTTCCTTTTGATTAATGATAATATATTAATCTCTATTAATATTCATTAATCTTAATGGGTTGGATTTAGAATATTGGATTAACCATTAACCCAATAAGTCATTAACCCAATAAATCAATGAGTCTAACTCATTACTCAATAAATCTAATCCGAATTCATTCGAGTCTAACTCAATGTGTATAATTTGGATTAAACTTAACCTCATAATCTATCTCCAAATCAACATGTTCTTTGTGTGTGACCCAATAGGCTCTCGTAACATTGGCTATGTATCTAAAACCATTTTAGATACATAAGCAATGAGTGGCATTGCTATCCAAGTGACGAGAATGTCGAGATACAACCTAATCTTTCCGTGTCTATTATCTTGTATGACTCAATCCTTCTATCATTGATAGCTAGATTGATTAATAAGGCATAGAACGTGTCATCCTCTTATCAATCTTTGTGTTTCTTGATCTCTAAGTAGACACACTCAATCAAATAAGTTCAATATCTCATATTGATTTATTTAAGCATGATCATGCTTAGTCACATGAGAATGTTTATAACACTCATATAACGATCCATGAAACAAATATCATAGCGGGTCATTCAGTATATGTTCTCTAATATATACTCATGTGTCAACCTGATATATCTTATCCATGACTTGTGAGATTAAATCATCCGTTGACCTACATGCTATTCTCAACTAGGGGTGGGATCGGGTCGGGACCCGTCTCGTAACCCCCTTATCCAATACCCGTCTTGATAAGAATTAGGATTTTGTTTCTCCCGATCCCGTACCCGAAAAGTGTCGAGACCCAAATGTTCGGGATCCCGAATATTCAGGATCGGGTAGGGACCCGTAAGAATATCCCGAAAAATATTTTTTAAAAAAAAATCTATGGAGACTCAAACAATTTTTTAGTACAATACAAATAAATTAAAACGATTTCGTGGTACATAACCATTAAAAACTAAAATATCTTACTAGGACATCATAAATATATTAAAACTAATAAAAAAAAACTAAAACTACTACTTAGTTTATACTTTATACCTAATACAAGAAAATCCAAAAATAAAAGTTATCATGTCAGTCATTGTATCAATAATGAATTGATGATATAGTAACCTTAGTCCTTAGAAATGCTTGGATTCAACCTACAGAAAAAAAAGATCACAAAAATTATTCTTTATATCATTTTATCAATTTTCATATGCTAAAATAAACTAACTGACTATCTTCTTCACACATTGCCAATAAATTATTTAGAAACAAAATTATGATGAAGTATGAGAAAAATGGAGAGACAAAAAAATAAACATAATGGTTAGATGCTTAAGATATAAAAAAATAATAATATAAAAAATAATATTATAATATAATCGGGTCGAGACGGGATTCACGTCGGGAGGAAAAAAATTTCCCAATCCCTTTCCCGATAGTGATCGGGACGGGAAAAATCCCGAACTTTCGGGTCGGGAAAATGTCGAGTCAGGATATTTTCGGGTCGGAAATGGAATGGGATTCGGGAAGTGTAAAGTCCAATGTTTTTTTTCCTTTCTTTAAAAAAGAAAAAAAGAAATCCAAGGGGAAACATAGAAATAAACTCTTTGTTTTACTTAAGGGGGGCTAAATTGCTAATAACCAATTAATGGACACTTGGGCTTAGCCCAATTGATAAAGAATGGGCCAAACCCTAAGGATTTGGTTCTTATAAGGGGTGGGTAGTGAAGAGGAAAAAAAAAAGAAGGGTTTCGGCGGAAGAAAAGGAAGAGGAGGGAGGTCTCGACGAGAGGAAAGGAAAGGGGGCGCCTCACCATTGTTCGTCGTCGCCACCTGCGCCAACACCAGGTCTCCGAAAACAAGGCACCTCTAGAACCCTTTCTCTTCCCCTCAATTAAGTCTGTTTTCCTTTTTGTTATCCCGGTATTTGCAGTAGTTTATTTTTCCAGCACCTCTTTCGGCTCCTTGAACTCATATACGCAGCAAGTTTTGAGGGAACTCTAGGCTTTCTACAGCAGGTATGAGTGAGGGTTTTATTCGGTTGGCTAGCAGGGGCTTCTGATGGTTGTGTTTGTGATATAAGCAAGGGTTTGATTGATTGTAGCCTGCTTTGAGTTTGAGAGTTGGAGTTGATCTTTGGTGTTTGTATTACTTCCTTGCAATAAATCTGTTTTGACGAAGGGGATTTCAGCAGCAGGTCAACTGAATCGTTCTTCTTGCTTTGCTCTTCAAGTGGATTTTTTTTTAATAATGATCGGCTTGGAAATGTGAGGTTCAGTTTATGGGGTTCTGGGTTTCCTCAAGCTAGTTGTGATGTGGTGGATAAATTCTCGGTACAGTGTTTTGGACTGGGTTGGATGATATTGTGTTGAGATGCTTTCTGTTTACGGAGGCAGAGTTGGCTGGTGGGTATCAGTGTTGTGTTCTAGAAGGGTAGTGGATTCGACTATTGGTTAGAATGGGTGGAGAGTAGTGGATTTGGGTTGATCTCTGGTGAAGCTTTTGTTTCCTCGTGCAGTGTGGAGGAAAAAGGGAGTTGATGTTGTGTTAAGAGATTATTTTTCCTTTTGTTCTCTTCTAGAATTTTTGCATGACCATGGCATAATTTAATCCTTATTCTGCTCTTTACTAAAATTTCATGTCCATGGTATTAAGTGAACTTTGCTTGTTTTCTTCCATATTCATAAAACTGTTAAGTGATCCTAGCTTCTTAATATAGACATGGTATTAATACTGCATGACCGTGTTATTATTTAAGTTGCATGAATACCTTAAGTTGCATGAACTACATACCTTAGACCCAAATAAGATATCGGTAGTGGTGCAGGTTGCTTCACTCAATAGATTCAACCATGGAAATTGATAAGAGTGTAGGGAATTTGGTATTGAAGGAGCTATGAGGGTGGGACTGCAATTCAGTTTTTTGTTGACTTTTAGAACAGAATATTTGCTAAATCTCGGATCAGATTTTTGTTAGTGTTTGTTACTCCTTTCTGTCTCATAATGTCCAAGTTGTTCATGAAATGTTTGGAGTTTAAGTAGCCCTTCTTATGGGAATATGCTTAACTGCTATGGATGTAAATTGCGAAGTCTGGTATTGATAAACTATGACCACATGTAGTTACTGGTATGATTTCTTAAATAGTTTAATATAGAAAATGGTAATTTCTATTTATTTAATGATGGAAAAAAAGACTATAATTAATGGGAATTCCGGAAGGGTCAAGGCCCCAGAGGGACCCCGTTTACGGGACAAGGCCACAGAGCGACCCCAATACCGGATTTTCATATTTGGCCACTGCCAGTGACGAGAGTTGCTGACGCCCCGCCACCTGGTACCATGGTTAAACAAATTGATCAATCGAACAAAGGATAAAGAATGACTAATGCGCCTCTACCTAAGAATGATATATGATGAATGCTAAAGGAAAAATGTCTATAATGTAACACACAATGGATACTCAAAGTAATGTTGATGATACTCATAGTATAATGTTTTTTTAAAAAAAAAAAACTTATATGCATGTTTGCTTGTATGTTAGACAACAAATCCAAATAAAGGTAGATTTGTTGATGCATGCGACTAGATAAGAAGATTTTACTACACTGGTTTGGAGGTGCTGAGTTAAACTCACCGGGTTTTGGTTTTGTGTGGCAGGTGAAGAAACGGACGACGTTGGAGGCTTGGACCCTTGACCAGACTGGGTTGGACAGTACACTCCCAAGGACTCACTGATTCCGCATAAAGAATAAATAAATAGCATTTATAATTTAGAGAGAATAAATTTGCTTTCAATTTAAATTCTTAGGATGTATGACAGGTTTATCAATAACAAACAATTTTCTTATTCGTTGGAATGTTATATGATGCAAAAAAAAAAAAAAAAAAAAAACTTAGGGTGTTTCAGGAAGGGTCGGGATTTTTTCCAACCCTAGTCTCAACACATTAATATTGTCTTGCATATTAATGTTTGACTAGGAATAGTTAAGAGTAGTGTTCTATGTATATCTACAATATCTCACTATCAATTCAACCAATTGATATGTTGTAGATTAGAACCTCCTACTCTAGGACATTATTATACTTATTCATTCAGCACTGAATTGAAATAAATATAATAACTAACTTTGCTTTTTATTAACAATGAAATATGATACAAAAGAGCCCTTTACAATCATCTCATAATTGGTACCAGAACTAATACTAACAGTTTCTCAATCTTGGACTCACTAAAGTAGTCAAGAATAGTTTATTTAGGAAGAATCTAGTATTATGGAGTGATTTTTATAAAGGAGACTTGATGAGCTCGCTGCTAAATTTTTTAATCACCCAATTAACCCATTCTCAACTTAAGTAGGGGGTTTACATGCAATTTCTTGTAACAATCCTTGGTATATTAGGATGGAAAATGACGACTTTGTAACTGTGAGTTTTAACTTTTAAGTATCTAGGATGGCTTTTGCAAAAGAACAAAAATTTAATAGAGATGTTTTACATAAAATATAAAAGGGATAATTGAAATGGAGGGTGACAGGTCAAAAACATAAACAAAAAATAAAAGCACACGAGCAGAATATGAGACCAACTATGTTATATGGAGTTGTTATGTTATATAGAATTGAATATTAGAGTATGAATATAACATATAATTTAAAATTGAGTTGCAAGGATTAGGATATTAAAGTGGAACAACAAATATTTCAGATGGTATAGATATGTACTTAAGTGACAAAAAAATCTCCCATGTGAGACCATGACAAATATGCATATAAGAGGATAAAAAAATTTAGTTAGCAATAATAAAATAAAATAAAATTTCTTTAAATATAGATAAGGATATAGTAGGAGATAGTCCAATATTGTAAGAGAATTCAAATAGTCGACCTCACTTAGTAGGATAAAGGTTTGGTGGTGATTGTTGCTCATATTCTTACAATAGGTGCACCAAATATTATCTTGAGGATCACTTTTGAGATGTTTTTATTTCAATTGGTGTTCTCTTGTGCAACCATGGCACTAGTTCTGACATGATGCCCTCTTTGACTATCCTAAGCCCAAATCAAGGTGATAACCTCATTCAGTGATGAGACTTCTTCCTTGTAGAGAACTTGAATTTGCACCTTAAGTCAACCAAAAAATAATATACTCCATCTTTCTCAATAAATTTCTTCAAGATCATGGCATCTTCAGGGCACTTCATCTCAAGGACCCAATAATGGTGGAATTCTTGTCACAGATTTTACAATATATTTATATATTTTGTTACACTTTCATTGCCCTATTTCGCAGCGACGATAGTCATTTTAACTTCATGCACACGAGCAAATTTTATGTTTAGTGAAGGGAGCCCCAGATATCTTTTGTAGAGGTAAGAAACATACACGTACCACTAATTTCCAATGTCATTAAAATATATAACTAGGATATAATCATGGAGTTCTCTTCATCCCAAGCTTCAAAATTTCAGATCACCTTGTTTGGGTTCTATGAGTGGTGGGTATTCTAAAATTCACCAGTAGGAATATAGGTTATTGTTGCTCATTCACCAAATTGAGGAGGGATATTTGTTTATGCGATATTAGACATCGCAGACTATGGAGAAAATACTACCTCTGAAGGTTACACCAGTAGGAAGATAGGTTATTGTTGCTCATTCACCAAATCGAGGAGGGCTATTTGTTTATGCGATATTAGACATCGCAGACTATGGAGAAAATACTACCTCTGAAGGTTACGCAACAGAGAGATTAAAAAAAAAGGATGTCAGCAATGAAAGCCAACAGTAAATCAGTAAGGAATAAGAACTTGACAATGAGTAATGAATAAAAACTTGACAATGAAGGCCAAAAAAAAAAGAAATCTCAAAGGCATAAAACCATAGAGCTCTAATACTATAACAAGAAACGTAAAATGAAATTCTCTTACTTTTTCATTATGCACAATAATGAATATAAATACATTGTGTATTAGTTATGTATAAAAACTCAAAAAATAGAAAAGAATAAAGTTAACATATTTTAATCCAAAATTGGATCTTATTATGAAGGGATTTTCATGACTAATTTTATTTTTCCTACAAAAACAGAAATTATCCTAAAATAGTTGTATACTTTCCAACAATTTTATCCCTAGAGCTTTGAAGGTAAGACAATTCTACCCATAGGTAGAGAGACCAAGAGGGGAAGCGATAGGTAAAAGAGAGTTTTTTCTCTAGGAGAACCCGAAGGGAAGGAAAAGAATGCTTCTTTACCACGTTGAGGGGATGACATAACAATATTTACACTAAGATATTATTTTTTTCTAGCCGTGAAACCTCAAACTCACTAACAACGCAGATTTTTTATTTTTTCATTCTTTTCTTTTTCATTATTTTCATTTTTTTTATTTTATAATTAATCCCTTTTCCTTCCCTATTAATTTTTTCCCTCCAGTAAACAGAAACTAAATACATCTTTAATTATGTAGGAAACTGATTATTTGGAAACATAGAAAAAAAATTAATATATTTTATATTGAAAAAGAACTGAAACCTTATCGACACAGCACAATACTATATCAAAACCGTTTTCCAATCATAAACTGAAACTCCGACACAACTCAATTTTAATCCTTGGGGTGCCCTATTTGTCAACTATTACATGACAAAAAACTCATGTTGAATTTTTATTGTATTAAAATATTGAAACAAAAATAAAACTGGAGAGCCGACAAAAGACAAAAAAACTCATTTCAATATTAGTGGAATAGTTAAATACATGGCAGGAGAATAGATAAAACCTTAACAAATTTATTTCACCATATTAGTCAAAGATTTGAACAGAAATGGAAATTAGTAATACAAGTACTAATATTTTGCATCATCTGATCTAATACAAGTTTGTAGGTATAACAAAAGAACAAGTAGCAATAAGAGCAAAAAATCACTATATTAGACTGGTAAGTAAAGCATTAAATTGATGTATGAAAGGAATCTGTGAGCTCATCACTTACCATTAATGCTTCAGAAAGGCCTTCAGCAATGGCAGCTTCACTAAAACCACCACCAGAAAAGCACATTGTTGATAGCCACTGGAGGAAAATATCCAAGTCTTTTGTCCAACCACTCCGTTGCACCACAATATCTACAAAAAGGGAATTTGGACTGGGAGAAAACAATAAAAAATAGAAACCCAGTGTTACAGAGGAGGTTTACTGATCCAAAATATTCAGGATTATGGCATAAGATTAAAGGTACAGCACAGCCTTTTACAACCACACAAACACTAGCTCAAATTTGCAAATAGTTGGTCTTCTGATGACCCTATTGAGAACCTTGTGATGTAATTGGCAACTAAAACAGATGTTAATCCTCTATCCAACAACAACAACAACAACAACCAAGCCTTTTCCCACTAGATGTTAATCCTCTATCCACGTAACAAATTAAAGAAATGCATATTTATAAAAGAAGAATTGAAATTTCAGTTTGTATTCCTGTAGCAAATTACTATCTGTCTCAAAGAATGTGAGGGCAGTATAAAATCTCACATTGCCAAAATTTCACTGTTTCACCCTGGTTGTTTCATATGCATGAAGGATACACAAGATACAATCAAATTTTAAGCAAATGTTCCCAGAATCCCTTATCCATCTAAATATATACTAATTCTCTCTTTACTTTCTTGGAGGCTTTTAGAGCTTTTAAATTTCTTGCAATTACTTACAAAGACATCCCTCTCTTCGTGCAGTGGGTAGGCTGCATATGCTTTCTAAAACCTTAAAGGTAATTTTCTTGCTGTCAATTACCTCCCTCATATTTACTTATATCATTTTTTGGACAATCATCATTAATTACTAGGATAACTATCTAATGCCTAGTGGGAAAACAATGCAGAAGAAACAATCTAAAGATATTATTTGAGGAATGCAGGGCACCTTGGTGACGGACAACCATTGCAAAGTCATACAAAATCTTATTGTAAACATCTGAGTTTAATCAGAAGTATAAAATGGTTGTACAAGAAAATCTAACATGCAAAAAAGACAAGCAAAGAGAGCTACTAATTCTGACTCCTAGATACCAAAAAACGGAAGAACAAAGGAACTTTATGTCTGAAAATTTTGAAAATTCTGTAGATGATGCAGAAAACCTGGAGGTTTACCTATTCTATGTACATCCAGAGCTCCATATGAAAACAGGCATGATAGGGATGGCCAAGGAGATATTCGAGACCAGGTTGATATTAGAGCCATGAATTTGACCATAGTAGTACAGTTGGGCTACAGCTGTAGGAATGCATACCCCTTCCATATGGCTATTAGCATACAAATAATGTAGCCCATATTCTGTCATGTTAGGCCTTGACATTGCAAAGTGAAAGATGAAGAGGTCGTCAAGGAAGGGGTGATCATCATCAAACAAACTATGTTGTGTAACAATGGAGTTAGTTTGATCCTTAACTAAAAGGGGAAATGAGAAATAGGTATAGTGTCAACAGAATCAAAAACAGATAACCAAATACAAAAATACCACAAGCTGCGAATTTGCAGAAGGCTCTAACTATAGGTGCAAACTTAATTTGCCAGAAACTAAAAACACTTCAGAAAATATTTTAAAAAATAAAATACAATAGTTACAATCAATCAAAAAAAATTGCTAATTCATATGGCATGATATGATGTATAACATGGTTTAGTGCCTATCTAAATGTTTCCGTCAAAATAGTGTAAAGCAACATAAATTCTGCAAAAGGATATATAAAATCAATATAACTACAATGGTTATTTTTTTCATTGATCCGTTGCCAACATATATATCTGGAAATCCAAAATGCTGTTAAGAAATCACTGTTAATCGCTTGTGGACTTAATAAATTGATACCATTATAAGGGCCATGTGTGTTGAAGACAACCAAAGCGAACTCAGGGTTTGTTCCATTAAGTTTCTGCAAATTGAAAAAACAAAAGCAGAAAGATAATTCACTATTCACGAAAATCTAAATACATACAATATAATCAAGTCACTGTGTTCTAAATGTTATATAGCTGAGCAAGTTATATTCATTTGTTTTTTTTTGTACGAGCAAGTTATTTAATGGACAGGAAACTATTTGCTTGACAGAAAGTCCCTTTTGAAAGTTGAAAAGACAGTTCTAACTTGGCAAAATGACTTTTGGACTGTCACCTAAATTTTCTGTTGTAGGTCCATTTGACTTGTAGTGATGAGCTGCCTAAATTCCTTCATTTACCATGTCTCTCTCAACACAGCTGCACTCCAAGTTGTCTCTCCTCCATTTCGCTCTCCCTGTTTCTCCACTCCCTCACCATGTGTCTTATTTTCCTCATCCTCGGACACTCCCTCATTGGGTTCCTCTTGCTCTTGTTTTCACCTCCGCTTTTACCCCTGCCAACTCTTCTGCTTCCTCCTTTTTTCAGTGTTGACTGGCTCACCCATTATTAGTGACACATCTTAATAGAATTAGATGTCAAAATTAGATCCATACTACATCATTGAAGGTGCATCTAATTATGACAAAGCACGATTCAAATGAATTAACACTTCAAGTGTCAATTGGTATCAACAAGCATGGATGAATCATATTGTTGTAATCACCAACTTGCTGCATATTGAATTTTATTCCTTTTTTTAAATTAATTTTAAATTTTAACAGATAATTGAGCAGAACCAATGCAATATTTTGAGTTTTCGAGATTCATTTAAAGTCGTAGTAGGGTTGGGTTGAGTGCATCTATAGGTGATTAGAGTTAGGTAAGTTCAAAATAAATTAGTTTAGCATTGAACCAAGTTTATTCTTCAAGACGTTCAGTCATGTTTGGTTGAGTTTAATGGAGGTTTTTGGATGTTAGGATTATTCATATTCCTCTCCTCTCATCAAGTACTCCTCTCCTAGACCTTCTCTCTCCCTTCCCCCTTCACATTGCCACCCATCCTAAACCCTTCAACACGGGTGCATGACACTAATCAAAGCCAATGGCACATGTTGCTCCTCCTCTCTTTTGACCCTAGCATTCTCCTTTTCTTGATCTCTCCCAATCTCCCCCTCCCTTTCTCTCTTGTGTGCCCACTGGTAGTGTCACATTACCCATCCAGGATTGGACACATGCTAGTGACAAGCAACACTTTCCCCCTCTAGCGGCCATCCTCCCTTTTCTTGATCCCTCTCACTGTGTACCACATCTTCCTTTGCTCTTGTAGATGTTCGTGATTTGTCATCCTTCAAAGCAATAAATTGGCAAGTGTTTTCACCTCTTTCATTCAAGATAGAGAGTGTGGATCTATCTTCTAGATCATAGTTAAATTCAATAAGATTGGGTAAGCAAAGCTTCTATTCACTGTGAGATTCTCTATTTTATCAAGTGATGAATTTTCTTTCTTCTCTAGATTGCTTTCTAGTGGCAGTAATTGTTCTTCCAATTTGAATCAATTTTTATATTCAACCATGCTCAATTTAGTTAAGGTAAGAGGGAGATGTTAGTTTTCTTTGCTTGTTAAATGGTTACTTGTATTGATTGTTCGGACTGGAAATCCAAATTGTTTGTTACCTATAGTTGTGCACCTTTTTTGTCTTGTTAGAGTAGAAAATGGAGATGCATTTATATCTTGTATTTATGCTTATTCCAATCCTAGTCAATAACAGTCCAACTCCTAATTGTTAAACTAGATATGTTATATTATCTAAAAAATCTTAGGGGTGTAGTTGTAATTTCTAAAACTTTTTGGATTTTTATAAAATTGTGATTAAAAGCCCCAGCCCTATTTCTTCCTCCCCTACTATATTTTTTCCATAACCCTAATTTTATTTTCCCAAAACTGCAAACGCCGCTACCATCTTTCCTCTCCCATCTTCTCTCATCCTAAACTCCTTCCCTCCTCATACAGCCGACACCAACCGTGTCATTGTTGTCGCCGCCAACACGACATAGTGTTGCTGCCGTTACTACCATCCGCCAATATTGTTCCCAGCAACCCTGCAACATCACTAACCTCACTTTTCGCTTGGATTTTTCCAACAAAGGGAACCTCAAGCGAAGTAATTTGGACTTTTGCTCAGGTGGATTTTTTGTACTTGATTTTCTTGGCAAATTACCTTGTGTATGATTAATTGGATAAACTAGATACCATAAATTATCTATAATTTTTAGTTTAGCAGAAAGGAATTAATTTTGACCATTATTACTCTTGCTTCTTGAGAAACTTTCTCTAATTGTTATCTTCATATTAAGTTGCTTAGTTGTTCTATCTATGCCCTACCGAGACTTAATAATTAGGCTATCACTAGATAATTTTGAATTAAAAGAAAATTTACAGAAATATAGAATAACCATTAAAGAATTGGAAGTATTATAGGAATTATATAAACAACAACAACCAAGCTATATAAAACCTTCTACAGACATTATATTATCATTTATATTTACATAAATTTTATCTTGCTTTATTATTACTAACAAAGTTTTTTTTGCCTTCTTCTTCCACGTTTGATTTGCATATTTGTCGTAGTTTCACATTGGAGCATTTATTAATCGTCTAAATGCATATTTGTATCATCTTAAATGTGTTGGAATTTTTCTCAATAGGTGCAACTCCGACATTCTCTCTAATACTTTCATTTCATATCATGTCCATTCTGTCCATTCTTGTATGTCCGTAAATTCACCATAACATCCTCATGTTTGCAACTCTCATCATCATCTACTTTGTGCTCAAGTCATAGTCCAATATTCAGATTCATATAACATAATAAGTTTAACCACCGTTTTGTAAAACATTTCTTTAAATCTTAGAGATACTTTACAATAAAAAAAAATACTTGTTCTCCTCCATTTAACCATTATTCTATGTAAGACATTACTCTCAATCCCTTCATTGTTTTGTAAAAATAATCCTAAATATTTAAATCTCTTAATCTTTGATCTAGAAAATCCTTGAGCAGTTAGATAAACGATGAAACCAAGCATGAGGAGCTTGTCGAAGACCATATATGGATTTCTTGAGTTGGCAAACATGAGTTGGGAATTGTGGATGGATGAATGTTGCTCCATAAAT
Source organism: Zingiber officinale (assembly GCF_018446385.1). Taxonomy (NCBI): domain Eukaryota; kingdom Viridiplantae; phylum Streptophyta; class Magnoliopsida; order Zingiberales; family Zingiberaceae; genus Zingiber; species Zingiber officinale. Next base: position 43,259,405 of record NC_055988.1, on the reverse strand, counting down.
ACAGTTTTCTCAAGATGACCATGAAGAAATGCATTAGAAACGTCTAATTGTTGTATAGGTCAATTAGAACTAACAGCTATCAATAACAATAATCTAACATATGTGATTTTGATAATTGGGCTAAAGGTGTCACTAAAGTCAATATCTAGTTGTTGACTAAATCATTTAGCTATAATCGAGCTTTGTACCATTCAAGAAAACCATCAGCTCAATGTTTAAGACGAAATATCCATTTAGAGCCCACAACATTCATAAATGGAGTGTGTTGAATTAGGCTCCATGTTCCATTGTGAAGAAGTGCAACAAATTCTACACTACGCCAGTTTGGATCCTTATTCGCTTGTGAAAACAAGTTGATTTAATAGATTTTGAAGAAACTACCAAACTCGTGGAAGAGGATATTGGGTTGTCATTGGTGGACATCATGCATAAATGTCAACTCAAAGGAAGTGTACATCAAGGAGCATCTTCATCAGAGTCAGTTGTCGAAGAGGGAGATGAAGTAGGTTGGAATTGTGAAGATGCGATATGTGGCTCATCTGACGAAGGAAGTTGAGCATTTTCTTGATTGGATGATGTAGCGAAAGAATCGATAAGAGAGACCCCAGAGGGAAGTGGCGATGGTGCTGGACCTAAAATACCATCATTTCTAGTATTAGTATTATTTCTAGCCAAAGGAGTCGAATATCTAAGATCTGGTACAATGTTAGGTGACATCAAGAAGATGCCACCTATATCAGGAGGAGAGATTGAAAAAACTGCTAAAAAGGGGATAGAGACTCATCAAAAATAATATGTCGTGAAATATATATTCGTCCTATTGATATATGTAAACAATAATACCCATGATGCAAATTACTAAAACCAAGAAAAATATATTGTAGTGAACGAGAGTTAATTCAATTTATTTTCTTTTATGCATTTTAGAATTTTAGTACTTTGGTGTATTCATTTTGTTGTTGGCATGAGTCTACTCTTGTTAGTCGTATCATGAGTATAGTAGTCATTATGTTGAGTTGAATATTTTTCTATAATATTAAATAAATTGTTAAGTACTCATATTTATTATAGCCTTATGCACCCTTATGGGTATTGTGGTTTTTGATGTAGTGATAAATATTGTTTGCTTAATTTACACCTCACCTTTCTGCTTCACTCAAATAAATCAGTTGATAATTAAAGATGTAACAGGTAGGTAAAGGCAGATTGAAAAAATGGTGATTAATGTAATCAATAGTCTTTTAAGATATCCGAATGAAAGCTAATAGTGATATAGAACACTGGCATGTAAGTTTTAAATCAATGACATCAATTGGTGATAGCTAAGAGATGTTGTGCCTATACAATGAACATATCAAGTTCAAAAAACACATTATCAACAAAGAAATTAGCATGAAATACAGGCAGAATAATTGTTACAATCAATAATTGAACAAAGATGATAGCTTACAAACTCCAACGGTTCCTAAGAACTCTCATTTGTTAGAAGCATACCTGCCCAGTTAACTCATTCCCATAATAGCACCTACATTAGTCCAACATGTTCAGGGATCAATTCTCAAAAGTAAAAACTAGTGGTAGCCAATGCAGAAGCACTGACAAACACTAATCTGATCCACAAAAAATACAACATTAGATATCAACCAAGACATTCAAAAAATGAGTATATAATAGTTTTTCCAAAATTGAGGGAAAAGCCATTGCAGTTGGCTATGGCTGGATGTACCATAAAAAAATAGAAATTTAATAAACAATTGTTTTAGCATTATTTATAGACTTTAAATAGAGGGGCAAACATGGCCGGAAGATAACTATGGCTTTATGCTAGTATGATTATTCATTTTGTAATGTTACTTAAAAATGATTGTTTTCTTTCCTTTCAAGAAAACAGGTAAACATTTTTTCCCCTCCAAGGAAACAACTTAAGATAATCACTTCATCATTTCTCTTCTACCCACTTTCTTTCCCAAGAACATTTCTATCTTTTCCAATTTAGTTCACTCCTTAGAAACTTGGCCTAATAAAATAGCTTATGAAATCTTAGAAAAGGATCCTAGGTAAAGAATGAATTCATTTGAGAATAGTAGCATGATCACTTAACTATTATACTTGTTAAGTAGTTGAGCTATTGGTTGGATCTTGTTACGAACTTAACACTTTATTTATATAGTTAATTGAAACATTCAAATTGATACACTGGGCACTAAATTCATGTATTTGATATGTTGGTATTAGTTCAAAAAACATTTAGTTCTTGTTAATCTAGTTAGGTGATGCTTTCTAATAGAAAACAAATACTATGGAAGTTCTTACTAAACTTCAAAGTGCCACCTCATAGCATCAACGATGTTACACTCAGTAATCAAGAATTAACATAAAAAAACCACACTAGTACATATTCTTTGAATGGTAGAACCAAGCAACTATTACTAGTCGCCACAAATGATACAAAGTCAAAAAAAAAAAAAATCTTAAACAATGCAATAAATTCCATTAGGAGTTCATTTTCACTTCATAATAATCCATCATATTGATCTTTTTCCAAAATTTCTAATATCCTAATAGCACAAAAATTTTGCCTATATAATTCCAAACCTTGGGCACTACTCTTTTCTTTCTAGCTCTAGTGATATTTGAAGACAAAAAAACAAGCAGTAGTAGACAGTAATCAGTTGGAGAAAGAAAAAGGGAAGTGAGCATGAGCATATGGTTCGCAAAAATCATGAACAAAATCAATATCTTGTATTGTTATTTTCTCCGCCTTTTATTCTTTTTTTTCCCCTTAAAACAGGATAATATAGTAATGATTCAACTATTAAACCTCCTTCTGCTATTGCTTTTCCTCCTTTAGAGAAAAAAAGAGGAATTTTGGAGAAATTTGACCTACACTATCTGAGCTCCATTGGTTTCAATTGATTCCAAGTAGTAATCAAACCTGCATTCTTTATGGATGAGTATTTGAATGCGCTCTATAGGTACAAATGTACCACAAATCTTATATTTTATCACAAAAAATGATGTGCAGAAGAAAATGGTAGATGATTAGCAAAGTAACACGGAAAAAAAGGGGAAAAAAACAAACCCATAATTTTTATAAAGGAAAGAGGAAGAAGAAAAGCTTCCAAAACAAAGGCTAAAATTCAAGAAGGCAAACGAGGGAAGCGTGTTCGGGAGAATGGGAAGGGATGGCCGACCTGATGATCTTCTCGAGGTAATCGTTGCGGATGGTCTGCCAATAGGGGCCAAGGGCAGCCGTCCCTTCCACCACCACGATCAGCTGCTTTTCCGCCATTCTCCTCCACCCGAGGGCTTAACGATGAGTCACTCCACGCTCTGTATGTCGACGACGTATCGCTCACCCACCGCCAACGCCTGCCCTGCCGCTACGACAATTCGCTACGGACTTGGCTGAGAGAGAGACCATCCGCAAACAGCACCTATTGATCGAGTCGCTCGTAAAAAACCTAGAACTCAAAATTTTCTTATCGTTAAAATATCTAAATATTTTTTTAAAAAAAAAATCTAAAATTATATTCACTAGTAATATTTAAATAAATTTTATTTTATTATTACTAACTAAATTTTTTTTAGTTTTCTCTTTCTTATATACATATTTATCATAATTTTATATTATTTAATTAGAATATTTATTAATATTTTAAATATATATTTATATTATTATAAACTTTCAGAATTTATTCTCTTTAATATCTTAATTTTTATCAAATTTATTCTCATATATCCACACCTTGGGTTTAACATTCTCATTTTTACTATATTCATTTTCTTTTAAGTCATGATATAACATTCAATCTCGTATAATATAGTTTATTTAACCATCATTTTACAAAAAAAATAAAATTTTAAAATTACTTTACCATCATAAAAAAATGATAAGGAGTCCTAATTTTTAAATCATTCTGTTTATATTATATGCTAAATCCAACCAAAATACATAGATGATTTTGCGTTTTTCACATTCAAAACTTGGTTTTAGAATTGTTCAAATAATATAGCCTTATTGAGTTCATTTCTCATTTTACACTTCTCCCTCATTTCTTAAACTACGTTTGGTTAAGGGTAATATAATTAAACTTGTATATAATAAACTTTGTGATATAATATAATATAATTGTGATTACATTACTACGTTTGGTAATGTAATGTATGTAATCTTTGATTATAAAGGTAACTACATTCTTTTATTTGGTGTCCAATATTTTTTATAAGGAATGTAATTCGTATTATTATAAAATGACAAAAATATTCTATGACTTCTACCGGCGGTGGTCGACGGTCGTGGGCGACGACGGTGCCCGGAGGTGGTTGACGGCGGCCGACCGGTGACCAGCGACGGCGGCTGGTCGGCCACAGGCAACGGCGGGCAACCGACGATCGGTGGCGGCGGCGGAGGCGGCCAGCCGGAGATTGGCGGGCGACCGACGACGGCATTGGTCGATCAATGACCGGCGGCGGCCAGCGACGATCGACCGACAATGGCGACAGAAGGGACCGTCAATAATCGATTGATGTCGAAAATAAACTAGGGGTATATTTGGTATTTAAATTTTAGTTAAACAATGACTTCGTAATGTAATCGGATTACATGGTGTTTACTTTGTAATCTAGATTACAAACTTCATTACCTTTTGTAATCCAGATTACATTACATTACATCTTTAAAACTACACCAAACAAAGTAATCAATCTTGTAATGTAATTTTGATTACATTACAAGATGAATTATATCCTACCAAACGTAACCTTACTGTTCATCTGAAAATCAATACTACAATACCATATTCCCTCGTTCTTGTTAGATTTTGAGGGATGTCTTAAGACAATCACCTTATGATTTTACTATTTATTTGATAAATATAGATTCATTATTTTAGTGTATATTATATGTTTGAATAATCTTAAACTCATTTACTGAATGTCTGTAATACAATTTATAACATGAGAGAATTTGTGATTTGATCATAACTTGTGATTATCTTTACATGTGCAATTATGAAAGTATTAAAATTTCCATAGTCATTGAATTGGTGCATTCGGACATCATTAATTCTATAATACTAACACAGATTATACTCCTTGGTTCGGCCAATCAACTGTTTCTCACTAGCTGGAGACATTAAAATGTCAAGAGTTAAATGTGGATGCTAGTTATAGTAATTAGTTAATTGAAGTGACTTGCTGTAAGACTTCATATGGTTCTCTACATATATGGATATGTCTGTAAAGTTCTTTTTACAGTTTGAGTACAAGTTTTCTTCGACTTGAGGTATACAAGTCATCTTGGTCATGGAGACTTATACTTTGACATCTTAAGCAAACATCCCTTAGAGGTGTAAACCTAAGATGATTGGATATAAGTCGAAGTGTCTGAAGGTGTTTAGTAGCCCACAGAGGATTCACCGCTCTTTATGAGGAGACATATATCCTATGGTTGCTCGTTAGGATTATTATTCAGTCTTTAGCCAAAGTATCACATATTAAGAGTATGAGACTCTTGTACACATATACGAGTAATTTGAATCCGCAGAATAAGGAAGTATTACTTGGGCTAAGTGTGACGTAGTTAGCCTAGTGGGGGCAAACACATAGACCATATCATAAATCAAGTGGGTATAAGATAAGTGAAAGGAACGAGACACAACTCATAATAGTGGTTGAAGGGTTCAGAATTAGTTTTAAGATCAACAGTATTTTTTTAGTTAATTGGGGATCATAATGTACTACTAGATGTCACTTATGATCATTGTATAATTAAGTAGTTATTTATGGACTGCCAAAAAAACTAGAAACCTATTGGGTCACACGCACTACGAATCTTTAAAAGACATAAAACAAGTTAGAGAATATGATTCTTAAATCAAGAGATAAATGTTTGGTTGGACCATACATAAGATAAATATGAAAATATTTATCGAAATGGAAGCGCAGATGGATCACATCTCTTATGAAAGAGTTGGGTCATATTTAGTTTAGTTATGAATTAATTTGGTTTAGCTATGAACCAACTTGATTTAGTTATGAACCACACCAAGGGGTTAATGGCTAATTTTTTGTTAAGGAATAATGAGTTGGATTTAGACTTTCTAATCAAACTCATTAAAGAGAGAATTAATACATAATTCATTATTCGCTTGATTAGGTTTTAGAAACCTATACTCAATACCTCTCTCTCCCTCTCCCTCTCCCTCTCCCTCTCCCTCTCTCTTGTCGCCGACCATAACAAGAGGGTCTCCTCTTGTTGCCGTGAGCCACCCAAAGGAAGAAGATCTTCCTTTTGCTTGTTCTTCCTCTTCTTGATCCTTCTCCTTCGCTTATGGCTAGTACCTTCCAAAGGAGAAGCTTGTTCTTTTGGAGTTGTCTTAAAGAGATCGGCATGGATACGAATAGAGGGGAGGTTTGATAACGTCGCAAAAGGTTGATGCTTTTATCTTTATAGGTCATCCATAAGATATACCTAGAATAATTGTTAATAGATTTCGTTTTATTTTATAATCGTATCTGCGTGATTGTATCTTACATGCGTGTGGTGTGAGATGTAATAAATTAGTATATTTATCATTAAGCCTTCCGCTGTGCATGTTTACAAAATGTACTTTTAGCACACACTACATCGTACATATCCCAATAGTGGTATCGGAGCTCGATCGTGCTTCGACATGATCGTAAAATTATTTTACGGTTCGTAATTAGTGTTGTAATTAATTTTTGAGATTTTTATAGAATTATTAAGAATCTTCTATTTTTGGAAGTTTCATAAATTGTTAGGAAATTTCACTTTTGGAAAGTTTTTGAAATAATTTTGGAAAATTAAATTTAAAAATATTCTGTTAATTTAAAAATTATCATTTCTAGAATTTTAAGAAATATTTCATTTTTGAAAATTTTTCTAATTTATTAGATAATATCAAATTTGGAAAGATTATGAAATTCTCTAAAAATTAAGATTTGAAATATTCTGAATTAAATTATAGAAATTATCTTTTCTGAAATTTCCAGATTTATTAAAATATTATATTTTTACCTAAATTATTAGGAAATATCAAATTTAGAAAGATTTAAAAAATCACAAAAATCTAAATTTAAATTATTATATAATAAATTAAGAAATATTAATTATTTATTTCCTAAATTATTAGGAAATTAATTTAGAAATTATTTCTAAAATAATTAAAGATTCTTGATTGATAGAAAGATTCTAGATAAAATATGTTAATTAAATTTAAAAATTAGTTTCCTAATTTAATTAGATAAATCTTGATTTATTAAAATCAGATTTATAGCATATTTTTATTTTTAAAATATAATTATAATATATTTAAATTTATCTGATGTTCATGTCATATTGTATGTCATGTAGATTCATTAATTATGAAATGATTAGATTTTGTCATATGTGCGATGTGATCATATCTTACTGTATGTGTGATATGTCATGTTATGTCATGTGTGTGATGTGTCATGTCATCATCTATGCTATGCGTGCGCCATGACATGTCATCATTTATGGCATACGTATAATGTCATGTAGATAGAATATTTGCATGATGTAAATAAGACCAAATAATTTATACAATATTAAAACCTACACCTTCTGTTAATATGGTAAGAACTAGAGTTTAAGTTCTTGTTTGAATTGTTAGCTAAAGTCAAGCTCAACTTGAAATTAAATATGTTCAAACCATGGAGATACAATCTTATCATTAATGGACTGGTTGTAAACTTGAAGCATTCATTTATTGTGTCAAAGCCATGATTAATGTGAATAGAGATGAAATTGGGTGATATATATTTGATGTATACTTGTTAATATATTAACAACTCAATGTTTATGTGAAAATCAATTAGTTGCTAACATAATGTGATAGTTGCATATAAGGGATATGCAATTGGTAAACTTGTTATCTACCGCTATAACTAAGAATGACTTGTTGGCCAAAGTCAAGGTTGTTCTTATCTATGGTGAATATCAACTTACTTAGAAAATACCTATCATCTCCTGAATTCAAAGTAAGAATATTTGAATTTGATAAATAAGCGGACTTTTATTAATGTAAATTGTTTACATAAATAAAATCATGTCTCTATATATATTCTTATTTTTGTATATTTAGGTTAATAATTTAATCATGACTTCTGCTAATATGCGTTCGATTTTGGACTCAAACAAACAAACTAGGTCGAACTTCTTGTACTAGTTTCAAAGTTTGAGAATTGCTCTCAAAGTTGAAAAGCTAGCTTATGTCCTTGATGAGAATCTTTCCATAAGTCTTGAAGTCGATACAACTGCGGACCAATTGTTGGCCCATTAAAATATGAGGATAATTCTGTACTTACAAGTTACATCATGTTAGCCGCTATGACTCCTGAATTATAGAAACTGCATGAGCATTTGGATGCTTATGATATTATCTATCATTTTCGTGAGCTATTTGATGAGCAAGCTAGATCCGAAAGGTTATGATATTGGACGTTTCAAAAAACCCTAGTTGGGTCGACCTAGACATGAAGGGGAAGGACGTCGATTTTCCAGAGGCGAGTATTGATTCAAATGGATGTGGGTTCGATGAGTCAGAGGAGGAGAAAATATCATGTCTTGGTAGTTAAAATGACAAGCTTGGTGATGTTATAGCACTTGAAATTGTCAAGAAAATACATGAAGATAAAGAGGGTGAAGAAATAGTGGGTACCATGAAAATGTGAATTGAGAAGCCTGAGGAAGAAAGGTGTGAAGAACATATGAAGATTGAGGACAATGGCTTGCAGAATAATTTGGTTAAAGGATAAGAGAAGAAAGTGATGCTTGGTGGAAGCTCCCATTTGAGCTTTTAAAGGTTTGTGCTTTGCAATTTATTATCTATCAATTTTTTTCCTTTAAAGTTATTTCATTGTTATTATGTTACCATCAGAGTTTATTGCTAAACAAATAGTAGGTAGAATATTAAAGACTCTTTTAATGTTTGTTCCTCTCCGCAAAAGCCACTACAGTCTTAATTGAAGACCCAAGTGGTGCATCTCAACAAAGCATTCTTGCTCATGAGGCACCTTTCGATTCTAAAATCTCAACTGTTTACCGGTGGACTGACCTCATGGTCAGTTCTAACCCTTTAGTAAGATGTTTCGAGGCTTCACCCAAGGAGAGTTGACTCTAACACGGTATGAGATGATTTCTCCTATTAGTTGTGGAGTACATCCAGACACCATAAGCATTTACCTTTTCAAGAAAGCTTTATCACTAGGTTTCATGCTTGTGCAATGGTCATCTTCCTTGTATTGTTTAATCTTATCATTTATGTTGGTTTGTATTTAAGATTAGTAATGGATGCCTTTTTATCTGTTTATCGAAAGAAGATTCATTGTATTATCTTTCGAGCAGTTTGCTTATTTATCTTAAGGAGGTTACAGAGAATACTAAAAATTATTGATTGAAAAATTAAATCATAAACTAGATTATCTTTAAATATTATATACAGTTTCAATGTAACATATCGAAAATAATAACATGTCTGAAGATAATTGAGTTTGTGATTTAACTTTTCAATCAATAATCTTTAACATTCTCTACGACCTCCTTAAGATAAACAGACAAACTACTTGAAAGATAATATAATTAATCTTCTTTCAATAAATAGATAAAAAGACACATAACATCCATTATTGATCTCAAACACAAACCAACATCAACGATAAGACTAAACAATATAAGAAAGATGATCATTATATAAGCGTAAAACCTAGTGACAAAGAAAATGAGTTTCAATGAGTAGTTAGGTAGTCATAGCTTTCTTGAAAAGGAAACTACTCAAGGTATCTAGATGAGTTCCACAACTAATTGGAAAAATCATCTTATGTCTTGTTGGAGCTAACTCTCCTTAGGTGTAGTCGCAAAGCATCTCACTAAAGGGTTAGAATTGACCATGAGGTCAATCCACCAGCAAACATTTGAGATTTTAGAATCGAAAGACCCCTCATGACCTAGAATGCTTCATTGAGACACACTACTTGGGCCTTCAATTAAGACTAGAGTGACATTTGCAGAGAGGAACAAGTATTAAAAGAGAGTCATTGACATTCTGCCTAACATTTGTTTAGCAATAAACTATAATAGTGGCATAATAACAATGGAATAACTTCAAAGAAAAAAATTTGATAGATAATAAGTTGCAAAGCATAGAACTTTAGAAGCTTGAATAAGAGCTTCTGCCAAGTCATCACTTTCTTCTCTCATCCTTTAACCAAATCATTCTACAAGTTAATGTCCTCAATCTCCATATGTTCTTCACACCCTTCTTTTTTGGGCTTCTCAATTTCCATTTCTTGGTACCCACTACTTCTTCACCCTCCTCATCTTCATGTATCTTCTCAATAATTTCTGGTAATTTAACACCATCAAGCTCGTCCTTTTAGCTATTAAGACATGATATTTTCTCCTCCTTTGGCTCATCGAACCCACGTCCATCTGAATCAGTATTCGCCTCCGAAAATCGACGCCCTTCCCCTTCATGTCCGAGTTGACCCAAATAGGGTTATTTGAATCATCCATCACCGCCAGCTCATCCGTCTCCTCACCGTGGCCATTTCTATCAAAGGAGGATCCTTTAGGGCACTCCTTGTGCGAATCTAACACAAAATAGTCTAGCACAATGGCTCCATCGCCAGAGTTGTGCTCCTACGAGGGTTTCCAATCACCCTCACCAGCATCAGGGCCCATCAAGATCTCCCAATCGTACAACGTGAGATGACTTTCCATGGCAGGCACGACGTTCAAGAGCAAAAAGACGAGGAGGCAAAGAGGGAGGAGATCGAGAGAAGAGAACAAGGGCAACATGGTGTTGTGGTGCTAATTTTTGGATGACCAGTAATAGATGAGGGAGGAGGAAGGAGGAAGGAGGGTAAAATGGAAAATGAATTCAGCAAGGCTATATTGTTTGAACAATCTCTAAACCAAGTAGTGAAATAGGGAAAACGCAAAACCACCTATACGTTTTGGTAAATTATCGTAAATCCAAAGATATTTATATCCATAAATATCACCTTATATACCCAAAACCCAATATTCTAATAAATAATAATAGTTATTTCTTATTAATTTTTTAAACCTTTTCAATTTATGTTCACTTATCTTATAAAAAAAATAGATATGTGATAATCCACTATCCAAACTAATTGAACTATGCGATGACAATCACTTAAATTTGAAATTTTAAATGACATTTACTAAAAAAAAAGCATAAAATTGTACATTATACTTTGATATTTATTAAAAAAGAAAAACACCAAAATCTTAAGTTCCATCAAATGAATTGTTAATGCCATGTTTGCCAAATAAGGGGCTTCCTCATTAATCCTTGTAATCTTTTCCTCCTTGCAATGTTGACTCCTTCTAAATCATTTCAAGGGACTTGATTTCAGTGCCCAATCATCTACGAAGATAGATAATAAATTGTAGTTTAATGTTGTTGGTGCCAGGTTGCATATAGTAAAAAGCTTAAAACCTTAGAGCATCTCCAATACTTAGAGTTATAAATAAACTTTTTTTCATAATTTCAATATGTCACGTCAATAATATGAAATCTTATTAAAATATCTCTAATGGACTCTACATGAGCTTTTTTATTATCTCATTCATAGCATGAGTTGCATGACTTCATGCATGTTGCATAAAATTCGAGACAACAAAGCAGGTTTATGTTTTCACTACTGTTCTTAAGCTACAAACCTCAAACCTTACCTCTACAATGGTTCAAAACTTTTTATTCAGTTTTTTGGATTTTACAAACCTCTCATAAACCTTGTATTGATGATACTCATACAAGACCTTGTAGGTCTCAAACTATCCAAAGTGATTATTTGAAGAAACATGTGAATATAGAATATATTAAATAATTTCTTTATTATTTTAGTTGTCTAATTTATAATTTTTTTAACCATCGTATATCCTTGATCGAAACTATTTTATAGACCTAGACACCCAAAGATACCTTCCATTAGTGAGTTTAGAATGATGTTTATGTTCATTTTTAGTAATTTCTTATCAAATAATTTTAAATAGTTAGATGGCCTTAAACACTACAAATCATGGTTACTAATTTTAAAATAGTGTTTATGATGCAGTGGATAGAATGAGACCCTTAACGCAGGTATCAAAGTCTCAAGGGACATGGTAGTCAAAGTTTTGAGGGATGTGGTGGTTAGACTCCTGAGGAACATGGCGATCAAAGTCCCAAGTCTAGGGATCTTATGCGAAAAATAATACATAACGCAATAGAAAAATGGATCCCTCCAAAGATCCATGTGAATACAGTATATACATTTTCTACTTTATCAAATAGAATAGTTACCTTTGTTGCATTAATAGTACTCCGATAGTAACTTTGATTCGGATGCAGATCTCAATGCGATCAGAATGTTCACGCCTCTTCGGTATCCACACGAGCATATTCTCCGTTTGTCTCATGAACTCACTACTTGAAGAAGAAACAATCTTTATTATGCTAGCAACAACTCAAGGAAGGTAAGAAGAAGAAGAAGACTAAAATGAATACTCAAAATTCATCACCGGAAATCATCAAAAAATCCTTTTATACTCATCCAATGAATACCAAAGGTTTTTTTTTTTTTTGCCTTTTGATCTTCCTTCTTCAATGCATGATTAATCTAAATTAATTATTATTATTATTCTCTAATGAGTAGATTCAATTGAGTCTACCTCAATGAGTCTAATTCGAATTTGACTCAATTCAATGGTTGGGTTTATTTGAGTCTAACCCATTGAGTCTAATTCGGATTAGACTTAATCCAATAGTTTAATGGTTCATAATATTTTAGTCAAACTAAAAATGAACCCATCTCCAAATCAACATATTCTTTGTGTGTGACCTAATACGTTCCCGTAACATTGACAATGTATTTAAAATAACATTTTAGATATATAAGCAATGAGTGACATCTAGCAATGCATCATTGTCACCATGTTGAGATCTGACTTTATGTTTCCGCGTCTATTATTTTGTATGACTTGATCCTTATATCCTCGATATTTAGATTGATCGATGAGACATAGATCATATCATCCTCTTATCGATCTTTATGTTTCTTAATCTTTAAGTAGACTCACTTAACCAAATGAGCTCAATATCTCATATTGACTTATTTGAGCATGGTTATGTATTTTAATAGTCCTACTTAATTAAGGAGTCCACTGATATTACTTCTATTATATGGAAGGGATATATCTCATCCATATCACTCATATCCCTTCGCATAACTTATTACATACCCAGTGATCGACTTTATAGTCCATTTTGTTACATGTAACGTTTACCAATACCAAAGTACATTATTTCTTATGTAGGGAATGTAGTGACTTCAGGTCTAAGGAATATTCATACCAATAGTCACTCTAAGAATGTTTATGACACTCATACAACTAGGGGTGATCATTTAGTTAATTTAATATTAATTTTGTATAAATTCTTTTTATTATTTTTTAAACAAATTCGATTAATTTGGTGGTAAGCAAAATAATCAATTTTTAATTTGATTTGATTAATTCAGTTTTAGTAAAATTTTGATTCAATCCGGTTAGCCAATATTAAATCAATTTTCAGTTAATTCGGTTAATTTATAGACCAAATTCACCGAATGCTCACCCATATATATACACCGATCAATGAAATATTCTCATGACGGGTCAATTCAGTATATATTCTCTAATATATATTCATGTGTCAACTAGAAATCTTATCTCCATGACTTGTAAGGTTATGTTATTAATTGACCTACATGATAGTTTTAACGTACTAATATTATCCTTGTATATTAGTGCTAGATTAGGAATAGTTTAGAGTAGTATTTTATATATATCTACGGTCTTCTACTATCAATTCAACTAATTTATATGTTGTAAACTACAACCTACTAACTTAGGACATTATTATACTTATTCATCTGACATAAATCTAAAATAAATATAATAATTATAACCTTTATCTTTTATTAATGAAATATGATATAATATGTTCTAAGTCAATCAACTCTTGATTGACTCTTAGGACTTACACTAACAATCTCCCACTAGCACTATAGTTAATCACTGAAATATCTAATACCTAGTGACCTAGTGTGACTATCATGCTTCCTCTGTGCTAAAACCTTGGTTAAAGGATCTGCAATGTTAGCATCGGTTGGTACTTTACATATCCTCACATCTCCTTTATTGATGATCTCTCGAATGAGATGGAACCATCGTAGTATGTGTTTGGATCGCTGATGAGAGGGAAGTTTCTTAGCCTGTATAATAGCCCCATTATTATCACAATAGAGGTCTATTGGGTTCACTATGCTAGGAACTGTAAGGACCACCCTTCTTACTACTACTACTACTTTCTAAGAGTGACCGTTACTTATCTACTAACTCTACTTAACCGGTTTATTAAAAATTTCTAGGAAAAACCCTACCGAAAAATTTAGGCAGAATCTCCCCTGTACCGGTGACCAAATCAACAATACAAACAGTGTATACTCAGCCACAGGCGGCTGGAACATATAATCACACAACCACGCAGTATAATAACTCAATAAGAAAAAGAAAACTATTCTAGCAATAGTATACAGATAGAACTCCAACGATAAGACATAACAAGCTACAAGTGCGGAATAGACTCAATTACAATCTCAACTTCATCATAGCATTAAGGAGAAAAGAAAAGGAAACTCTAAACAGGTAAGTTTTGACAACTCCTTAGCAAACTCTTGATCTCTCCATAGTCCAGCCATCACACACCTTCATCACCACCACCTTGTCGCCTTCCTTGCTAAATCTTTTCCTTTCCTTTATCTGCAGTAGGAGGAAGTGCAGTCTATAAGCATAAAGCTTAGTGAGCGCTATCTACTCACAAAAACTCGATATGCATGTATATAAATAAAAACATGCTAAAACTGAATGCCAACATATAAAATTACTCATGCTCGTAAATAGCAAAGGAAATCATGCTAACTGAAATGCTAATCATTGTATAGCTAATTATGCTCATAAACCAATAAGGGAAGCATACTAAACATGTAAAGCTACTAAACATGTAAAGCTACTAAACATGTAAAACTACTAAACATGTAAAGCTAAACATGCTCATAAGAATAAAACTATAACAGCATGCTGAAAAGCAAATAAAGCTAATCATGCTAAATAATCTAATAGCAAGAAATCAACTAAATGATAAGACATATAGTCATGCTAAAATAAACTCATAAGGAAGCAAATGAAAACTGATACTGCATGCTTCAAATAACAAGAAGCTAAACTTTCTAATTCTAAACATATTTGATGTTTGTTTCATTTGTTTCCAAAAACTTTTACTTTTATACTTCAAAATAATAATCAACTTCTCTTGGGCCCGGCATTGTACCACTTTGCGTGCATTCTTAATAAGAATCGAGGTAGCTAATCCCGAAACTACTAAGATACTTCTAGGCCTTGTGCCTAGAGGCAACTTGGAGCCCATCCCTTGGACCTTGTGTCCGGTACATGCCTTTAAAAAGTAAAATACTTTTTATCTTTAAATACTTCTTATAATAAAATGCCTTGGCATTTATTTAAGCACCTTGTGTGCCAAAATCCCTAAAATCTCGACTTTAGGATCTACTTAAGGCCTTGGCCTTTTCTTTCTTTTCTTTAGCTTTCTTATACTTGTTAATACTTCTAAAAGAATACTTCTTTTAAAAGAAACTGAAATGTTTAAGCAAATTTTATCTTTGAAATGCTTAAACCAAAAAAAACTGCCTACTATGCTAATAAAATTCTGCATATTAAGCTTAATAAAAATCTGTCCTAAAATTGAAGTTCTGCATGCAATACTTATCAAAATCTACAAGCAATGCTTATGAAAATCTGCTTGTTAAAAATCTGCATACTATACTTATAAAAATCTGCATGCTATACTTATAAAAATCTGCTTATTAAAAGTCTGCATACTATACTCAACAAATCTGCTCATGCACATCTATTAGCAAAGGAAAAGAAATCTGCTCATGCTCGAATATTAGCAAAATGGTAAACTGATCATGCTTAGTTATTAGCAAATGGATAATTGCTCATGCTTTACTATCAGCAAGTGAAAACTAACTACATGCTCAAAAATTTAATCAAGCTATCTTATGTTCATGGCTTATAAAAGTAGCAAATGAACCTAAGGATAAATCTACTCATGCTTCAACCAAAACCTGTTCAAAAACCCAACAGCAGTAACGTTAGCAAGAAAGAAGGAAATCCAATTGAAATTATTCTTAAGCCTGATCAATTGTATAACAACAGTAACCTACAAAATGGCAAACATGCTCAAAGTCCAGCCACCTCATGCTCACTGTAAGCAACAGTGAGCATCAACCCGAACTGAAACCAAGCAAAGACAATGAACCAAACTACATGCTTAAAAGAAATTTATCTAACCCATTCTATGTTCATTGCTTAGCACAAAAATCCGAACTTGCAGGGCACTGTATAAACCGAACATGCCAAACAAGGTGACAAACAGGAATTTTAGTCAAGAAAAATTGAATTACTACTTTCTTCCCTTGTTATTCATGGTAGCTAATTCAAAACACAAAATCCTTGCTCTGTTTGAAACTAAAGAGATCTAAACCACATACTTAACCCATTCTATATTTTTTTCTTCCCTTCTTTGAAGTACACGGCAGCAAGTAAAATCCCTAAACATGCTTCACAGTAAAACCCGAACAAACAAGGGAACACCAAACAAATCGCAAATCAAAACTCGCGGAACAACTCCTACTGCAGGTGAGAAGCAACTCACCGACGATTCTTGGACTTACAACCGGAGAAGGAGGGATCTAGGGTTCGGGTAACTCAAATTCTAGCGGCTCCTTGCATCCTCCGTGCTCCCTTCGACGAGGGTTCGTGAAGATGGGAAGAACCTCTTGGATCAAACCCTTGACCGGCCACCGAGACGAATCCCTAGCTTCGTTCTTCAATTTCGCCCGAGAGGAGTCGGCGCCGCGCAGCGTGAGGAAGAGAAAGGATTTTGAGAGAAATTGTTGATTTTCTGAAAATCCAAAACCTAATCTCCTTTCTTATATTCGGGTTTAATCAAAACTATACCTTAAATATAATCCGTTCTTTCCTTAATTAACAAAACTCACCGGCACAGTTGGTTAACCGATTTTTAACCGAAATAAGAGATCTCGGCTTCAATCCCTCAGCCGCGCATTTTTTTTCAATTTATTTTAAACGTTCCAACTATAGCTTAAATATATTCCGCTGCATACTTGGTTAACAAATCACGCGCAACCCAGTTGGTCAGCCGGCTTTTAACCGAAGCCACAGATCGCAGCTTCGATCCCTCAGCCGCGCACTTTTATTTTCAATTTATTTTACTGTTCCTAACTACTACTTAAATATATATCGCTCCATATATAATTAACAAATCGAGCGCAGCTCGGTTGGTTGGGCCGGTTTTGCTTGGGTCCGGGGTGCTGGGTTCGAAACCCAGCTTCTACAACTTTTTTTTTTTAAACTTATTCTCCTTGGTAAAAATACCAAACGAACTCCAAAAAATACATAAAAATACTCTAAAAATTTCTAAAAATCTCTAGAATATTTTAAAAGTATTTCCAAATATTTTTATGGACTTTTAGAACTTGAAATAGGGAAAATTGGGTCGTTACAATTCCCCATACCTTATAAAAAGTTCGTCCTCGAACTTAGAATAGCTCTGGATACTTCTGTCTCATACTGTCCTCCCACTCCCAAGTGACTTCCTCGTGCTTCTGGTTCTGCCAGATAACCTTCACTAGTGGTACTTCTTTATTTCTTAGTCTCTTGACCGCTCTGTCCACTATCTGTGTAGGTCTGTTCTCATAACTAAGATCCTTTTGGATCTGCACTGACTGAGGCTGAATCACTTGGCTCGGGTCATGGAGACACTTCTTTAGCATGGAGACATGAAATACATTGTGTATTGCTGACATATCTTGTGGTAAATCCAGCTTGTAAGCTACTTTCCCAATCCTTTCTGTGATCAGGTAAGGTCCTACATAACGAGGACTTAATTTGCCCTTCTTGCCAAATCTCATCACTCCCTTCATAGGAGCGACCTTGAGAAAGACTGAATCCCCTACTTGGAATTCAAGTGGCCTACGGCGTGTGTCAGCATAGCTCTTCTGTCTACTCTGGGCAGTCTCAATTCTTTGTCTGATCTTCTGGATAGCCTGAGTAGTCTCATCTATCAGTTTTGTCTGAATGCCCAGCTCCACTTTCATTTCTCTTCTTTCACCTGCTTCTTGCCAGCAAATGGGTGATCTGCACTTCTTGCCATACAACGCTTCATATGGTGCCATTTTGATGGTGGCCTGATAGCTATTGTTGTAGGCAAATTCAGCTAAGCACAGGTACTTGCACCAACTTCCCTTGAAATCTAGTGCATTAGATCTGAGCATATCTTCTAGAATCTGATTTACTCGCTCTGTCTATCCATCAGTCTGTGGATGGAAAACTGTGCTGAACTTGAGTTTGGTGCCTAGTGCATTCTGAACACACTCCCAAAAGTGAGAGGTGAAGCGCCCATCTCTATCAGAAACAATAGATTTAGGAACTTCGTGAAGTCTGATCACCTCTTTAACATACAGCTGTGTCAACTGCTCTATAGAGTGAGACACCCTGATGGCTAGAAAATGAGCAGACTTGATCAATCTGTCCACTATCACCCATATCGCATCATATCCATTTGTGGTTCTTGGGAGACCTGTTATGAAGTCCATGGATATGTCTTCCCACTTCCACTCTGGTATAGGAAGAGGATGTAGAACTCCTCCTGGTTTACGGTGTTCTCTTTGACCCTGTCAGGCAGGTACTGACATATTTAGCTACATCTCTTTTGAGTCCAGACCACCGAATCTTTGTTTCACGTCTTGATACATCTTGGTAGAACCAGGATGCATGGAATAAGGTGTACTATGAGCTTCTTCTAAAATTTTCTTTCTCGGCTCTTCATCATTGGGGACACACAGGCGGCTCCCCTGATAAAGAATTCCACTGTCTGATACTCGAAACTCCGAATTTCCTTCTTCTTGTATCCCTTGCTTGAT
This sequence comes from Zingiber officinale, assembly GCF_018446385.1. NCBI lineage: Eukaryota > Viridiplantae > Streptophyta > Magnoliopsida > Zingiberales > Zingiberaceae > Zingiber > Zingiber officinale. Next base: position 43,240,286 of record NC_055988.1, on the reverse strand, counting down.
CTTTTGGATATCTGGATCTTCACTTTGCTTTCTCTGTATATCTTCAAACAGGGTTGACTCTAAGTTCAATGCAGAGAGTTTCCCATAAATAATTTCCATTCCAAAATCTGACAACTCCTTCTGCAGTGGTAGGGCTAATGATGACAAAGACATCAGGGATGCACTGGATTTTCTGCTTAGTGCATCTGCCACTTTATTAGCTTTGCCTGGGTGGTAGAGGATTTCACAGACATAGTCTTTGACCAACTCCAGCCACCTACGTTATCTCATGTTTAAGTCCTTCTGAGTGAAGAAGTACTTAAGACTTTGATGGTCTGTGAAGATTCTGCACTGGACTCCATACAAATAATGTCGCCAGAGTTTTAGTGCAAAGACCACAGCTGCCAGCTCAAGATCATGAGTGGGGTAGTTCTTTTCATAATCTTTGAGTTGTCTGGAAGCATAAGCTATAACTTTTCCTTCCTGCATGAGTACAGCTCCTAAGCCCATCTTGGAAGCATCACTGTAGATGTCAAAACTCTTGTCACTCTCTGGAACAGTCAGAATGGGAGCACTGGTCAGTCTCTTCTTGAGTTCTTAAAAACTCTGCTCACATTTGTCTGACCATTCAAACTTCTTGTTCTTCCTGGTGAGGGTTGTAAGTGGAGAGGCTATTCGGGAAAAGTCTTCTACGAATTTCCTGTAATACCCAGCTAAACCAAGGAAGCTTCTGATCTCCCTGGCATTCTTGGGTCTCTTCCAATTGCTGACCGCTTCTACTTTGGCTGGATCCACTTGAATACCTTCTTTAGAAACGATGTGACCCAGAAATGCCACCTGCTCCAACCAGAACTCGCACTTTGAGAATTTAGCATAGAGCTGCTTTTGTTGAAGGGTATGCAGAACCATTCTCAAGTGCGTGTCATGCTCCTCTGGGGTTCTGGAATAGATTAGAATGTCGTCGATGAACACAATGACAAATTTGTCAAGGTATTCTCTGAACACTCTATTCATCAAGTCCATGAAAACTGCAGGTGCATTAGTCACACCAAAAGGCATGACTACGAACTCGTAGTATCCGTATCTGGTCCTGAAAGTCGTTCTGGGTATGTCTCTTTCCTTCACTTTTAGCTGATGGTACCCAGAGCGCAGGTCTATCTTTGAGAACAATATTGCCCTTTTTAGATGATCATATAGATCATCTATTCTGGAATGAGGGTACTTGTCCCTAACTGCTACTTTGCTCAGCGCTCTAAAATCTATGCACATTAGCATGGATCCGTCTTTCTTCTTAACGAACAACACAGGAGCTCCCTAAAGTGAATGACTAGGGCGGATGTAACCCTTGCCAAGTAGCTCCTGAAATTGTTCTTGTAACTCGTTTAGCTCTGCTTGAGAAATTCGGTACGGAGCTTTTGAAATTGGCTCCACTTCTCTGTTGGGAGATAGTCCAGGTAGATCTTCTGGGAATACCTCTGGATACTCACAAACTACCCGAACATCTTCCTGCTTGGGTCTTTCTTGTCAAACTCCTAAGGGACATGGCTGTTGGATCAAGAATTCGCTAGGGAGGGGGGGTGAATAACGATTAAAAACTTCGGCGTATAGAGTAGGCAGCGAAAAAACAAAAATACAATGCTAACAAGTTCATTTTACTTGGTTTGAAGCCTTTGTCGACTCTACTCCAAGGCTCGCATTCGTTGAGTGCTTTCGTTGGACAATTACTAATAATTTGAAATGTTTTTACAAATTCAGTACAGAAATTTTAGTAAAGGAAAAGAAACTGACAATAAAAGAATAATAATAAAACAAAACTTGTCGGAGAGCCTTCGCAGCGTCGCGGGAGCACAGAAGCGTAGATCATGAGTTGTTTTGTTGCTTCATCCTTCACCCTCCTTATATAGGAGGTTCGGGGCGCCCGAATCCCTTCAGGGTGCCTTGAATGTAACATACCTAAGCCAACCAGGGTGCTTCACGTGGCTAAGCGACGTCGTGGATAAAAATTACCTCCGGGCGCTCGGACCTCCGGGCTCCCGGATCCCTTCCGAGCGCCCGGACCCTTGTTTTCCAGCAATCTCGTTCCTGCAAGAAAATGTTAGTCTGAGACAAAATAAATTATACATCCTGTAAAATAAAGTATTATCATAATTTATAATAAAACAGAATAGTAATTAGATTCTGTCTCCTCGAGACCGGAATCTAGTCACGATCTCGACTTAGATATCCGAAATGGATATAAGTCGGATCGACGCCTAATGTTCCCTTCCAAGGAGCGCGTCTTCACAGTCACTCCCTTTTAGTGACTTACCTTCACTTACCTGCTAGACGTCCGGTCAACCCTTCGACCCATCTGGACTTCATATCAGCTATCCGATCAGTCCGTCGACCTAGCTGGACTTCGTGTCAAACGTCCGGTCAGCCCGTCGACCCGTTTAAGCTTCTTGCCAACTATCTGGTCGACCCGTCGACCTAGCTGGGCTTCGTGTCAGACATCAGGTCAGCCCGTCGACCTGTCTAAGCTTCTCCTGCACACTCAGTCAGAGTGATAGATAACAATGAAACTAACTTAACCTATTTTATCATTCATCAAAACTTGAATTAGACCGTTAGTGCTAACCGCACCAATAATCTCCCCCTTTTTGATGCAATGACAACCTAGTTAAGTTGGTGAGAAAATTTACAAGTAAAAACAAGCATAAGGTTGTTAGCTTTAAAATTTAACTTTTAAATTTTGTTTAGTTTAACTAACTTAAACCACCTAACCCTCCCCCTTTGACATTCATCAAAAATCAATACAGAACAAATTAAAAAAATGCAAAGAAGTGTAGAAATATAAGCCAGATTATCTTGGGAGAGTTTAAGCAAGAAATATAGAAAATTGTTAACTTTAGAAAGATGACTTAAAATAGTTAACTTTAAAATTTATAATTTTAACTTTAATTTTTCGAAACAAGTTTTGCAAATTGAAAATATAATTTTCAAATATAGCATTTTTTTTAAAAAAAATATTAGGGCTAAGTCCAATTTTTAAATCAAGTTTTCAAAACTAAGTAAAATATGTTTTCAAACCTAAGTTTGCAATCTTCAATTTAAAATAAATTCCCAAAAATATGTTTTTAAAATCAAGTAGAATCTAAGTTACAAACCCGAATAAAGTTTATTTTTCAAAATCAACTTTTTAAACCTAAGTTTTGAATATCATAATTTCAAGAACTAAGTTTAATAGAATATAAATTTCAAAATTAAATTTGAAAAGTTTAGAGTTTGAAAATAAAACCAATTTTCAAATCTAAGTTTAAAACAATCTATTTAAGGAGATCTAACTTTTAAAACTAAGTTTGAAAAATCCAAACAAAACAAGTTTTAAAAAAGAGATATTTTTCAAAATTTTTCAAAACACAGTGTTAAACTGAGTTAAAAAGAGATATTTTTCAAAAATTAATTTCAAAATAAGTATAAAAATACTTAATCCTCCCCTTGAATCTGACATTACAAAAACTGTCTAACCAGTTAGCTACTTACTAACTATTAAAGGATAGCAGCTTTCACTTGGTTAGTCAGGTTAAGTTTAACTGTAATCAGTTAATGTTTGACTGAATAACTTAACCTGATTATTGTCTGTTTTGTATTTAACACCCAAACTTATGTCGATGCACTGAAATAAGCATCTTAAGTCCAGACAGTTTGCCTATACATCTCACCCCTTTTTATGTTCGAAAATCATAAACAAGAGAATCCTAGGGTGTTGGTGAGATGCTCGAGTACTAGCCTTAAGGGAACATGCTTTCTATGGAATTGTCCTAGTTTAAGGCTAAAACTGATTTAAAATTCTAAAAATGGAAGATTTTACAAAAAATTAACGATTTTATCCTAGAATTTGAAAATATTATTTTTGAAAATAGTATTTGCAATTTAACTATCCTAGTCTATTAAGCACATCAAGATAAATCATTGTCAGAGTCGAGATATAACTAAGTCGGAGTGAATCAGAATAGCATAAGTCAATGTCTAAGTCAAAATACAACGATCATAATAAAATATACATAGTGATGATCAAGTCTATCGAGATGAGGAGGGTGGTTCGGACCCCAAGGAACGTAACATCTCGATCAGCTCAGTATGACAGGTCCTGTCATCCTCTCGGGAACTGGATAGATCACGTCGAAGGTTGGAGATCTCCTGTCTCATATCTTGTCGCAAGTCGGAGACCTCCTGTCGCACCTCCCGTCCTAGGTCAGTGACCTCCTGCCGCATGCCTCGATGAAAATCGGAGACCTCCTGACGGAGACACGTCATGGATAGCTCAAGTCCGGCAACTCGATCGCCTAGAGTACAGGGAATGAGACGAGGTGCTCGGCCTGGAGGTGGAGGTGGAGGTGGTGCAGGGGTCGGAGCGCCCTCGCCGAATAGTGCGACCATAAACCCATCCTGCTCTGCCTCCTCCTGGGCATCTGGGTCTGGCTGGTGCTGTGCCCCCCTCCGCCAAGATAGGACACCCTCATCATCTATATGGACACCTCCTAGAGAGAAGTTCCTAGGTCCTAAGACGTCGAACTCAGTCATGACTCAGATATCACCTCGGATGACATTAAAACGCAGGGAGGCGAAATATGTCGTCAAAATATGACAATACGACATATAAACTCGAGCGCTGGTGGTGACTCCGGCTGAGTGGATAATGGTTTGAAAGATATGTAAACTAATGTCTATGTCTAATCTATGGCAAAGGGCATACAAGAGAAAGGAATGAAATGGGTGCATCATTGCTATGTCGCGAGTGGACAACGGTAAGATGTAGAAGGCTAAAATCCTATAGAGTACATAATCGTGAACTCGAAAGGATACTGACCTAAATATAGTCACAGTGGGCACTCGCTCCCCCCAAAAAAAAAATGAACAAATCGTATTCAGAGTAACGTGCGAGTAAGGATCACCAAATGATAGATCCCTATGAGGGTAACACTGAAAAGGGCATGTAGATGGTCGTACCTCTAAAAAGTCTTGAATAATGGTAAGAGATAACGTGATATCCATACCAGCTACCCTAGTAGTATAAGTAAGATCATCTACCCTAACTAAGTTGTTTTAAAATTCGGCACATAAACTTATGTTTACTGAATTGGTACAACAAACAAGGTTCTGTAAATTATAGTGGTTAATGACCTCTACAGCTGGAATATAGGAGCGCAAGAAAAACTATCTATCTAAGCACCTAGTCCTAATAGGCATATAGATGGTAGACTCAAATCTAATCCTAAGTTTGTCAGTAGGGAACCTAGGGTCAATACTAGCAGTATAGGGTCCAACACCAGATCTAGAACATTTCCTAAATTAAAAAACTATACTAAGCATAGAAAAATAAACGATATATTTAAAAAACTTGAGGGGGAAAAAGAAATTTACCGATGCATTGTGAATAAGATTTTTAGAAATGACGACCTCGGTTGATTCGTAGTTGCGTAATAACCGAAGTGTTAGGACCTTCGAATGGCTAGAGAGGGGGGGTGTGAATAGCCTCCACTAAAACTCAATCAATTTCCTCACAAAACTTTGTTAGCACAGCGGAAATAAACAAAACAAAAACTGATGCAAGGAAAGAAAACCAACCCACAGCTTACACAAGTATGTACGAGGTTCGGGGATAACTTGCCCCTACTCCTCGACGTGTCCGTAAGGTGGACGATCCCTTGATCGTTCGGTAGATCACACCCTGGACAAATTCCGGCTAAGTATTTCTCCTTCTCGGTGGAGTAACCTCTCCACAAAAGTCACAGAATAGATTTGAAAATAAAGCACAATGACTTACAGAGTTCAGTGGCTAAAGGACTGAACAAATGAACTTACAGCCATGAAGCAAAGTGCAAAGACAGAAGGAAGCCAAGAGCTCAACGATACAGCCTCTTGCTTGATCGAACGAGAGTTTTTCCAGCACCTTTCGTTGTTTGTTGTAACAAAAACCTCTCTTCTTCCTTCTTCTTATCCCTCTACTTTCTCACTGTCTTCAGCCAGAGCCGAATCACTGTCACCTGTATCGAATCACTACAACCAACTCAGGCATCGCCAATCACTCTTCCTTCTCATCTGGTTCTCTGAACTCACACCAATACCATCCATGGTCTTTACTGGTGTCTCTGAGCTCGAACCAATGAGCAAGAGTCAAGCTGTTGCCAACTGATCGCAGCCAGTGAACGTTGACGCTCGAATTGCACCACTTGCAGTGAAACACAGTGGAAAGGGCATTTGTTCTCATTCTTCTGATGGAGCTTAATTTGAAATTAAGCACTGGCACGACACCTACAACCTGTAACTCAAAAATCTCACAGCAGATGATTTGATCAAGTGAATTAGAAATCGCAGAGAAACAGCAGAAAACAAACAACATTGTTGTGGATCGGTCAACAGACCGATCCATAACCTTCCAGACCGATCAGGACACACCCTGATCGGTCTGGGTTGATGCTGATCGGTCTGTGGACCGATCAGCCTATGGGTGGATCGATCCACAGACCGATCCCCCCTTTATCGTTTTGAGTCCCAACGCATCCCATCGCTTCCTTCTGATCGATATGTTATGCTTCTGTGTGGTTACTGATCGGTCACGAGACCGATCAGATAACCCACAGAATGCTTCTGTGTGGTTACTAATCGGTCACGAGATCGATCAGTTCACTTAAGGTATCACTGGATCGGTCTACAGACCGATCCAATGTCCCTGTGTTAGTTTTAGAGCCTCCCAGCCCTAAACCCTAACGTCTTCCTGGTCCAGAGAACGAGCTACCAAGCCCTCTCCGACTTAGTCCGGAGAACGAGCTGCCGAGCCCTCTCCGACTTCGTCTGGTCCAGAGAACGAGCTACCGAGCCCTCTCTCTGACCTAGTCCGGAGAACTAGCTGCCGAGCCCTCTCCGACTTCGTCTGGTCCAGAGAACGAGCTACCGAGCCCTCTCTGACCTAGTCCGGAGAACGAGCTGCCGAGCCCTCTCCGACTTCGCGTGCCAAGTATCCGTACTTGGACTTTCCTCTCCACATGATCAACCTTGATCATTAATCAATCTGAGTCTAATTAAAATCTGATACAAACTTAAATCAGTGTCAACATCAAAACAACAGCCAGGTCAGACTGTATCAACACGAAGAAACGAGGAAAAAATTTTAATTAGCACTTTCTCTGTCATTGAGTCTTGAAGAAAGCCTTTACAAGAGATGAATAAGTGAGGTCCACCCCCCCCCCTTCCTTTATAGAGGCGTCCGGGCGCCGTGGTTTTAGTCGAGTGGGGCGCCCGGAAGGTCCCGGAGTACCTTCCGGGCGCCCCGGGTAACTATACCAGGGGCGCTCGCCCCGAGTAACTACTAGGGGCGCCCGCCCCTGGTTTTTGACAGGATTTTTTTCAATGAATTTTTAAAATGATTTAAAAGAATTTTTTTAAAAGAGTTTTTCAAAATAATTTTTAAAGTTTTTTTAAAAGAATTTTTAAAATAACTTTTAAAGTTTTTAAAAATTTTTAAAAAATAATTTTTAAAGTTTTTCAAAAGAATTTTTAAAATAATTTTTAAAGTTTTTCAAAAGAATTTTTAAGATAATTTTTTTAAGTTTTTAAAAGATTTTTTAAAATAATTTTTAAAGTTTTTTAAAATAATTTTTTAAGTAATTTTTAAATTTTCTCAAAATAATTTTTAAAGTTTTTAAAAATAAATTTTAAAAATAATTTAAAAAATTTTTCAAATAATTTTTAAATTTTTTAAAAAAAATTTTAAAGTTTTTTTAAAAAATTTTAAAATAATTTTTAAAGGTTTTCAAAAGAATTTTTAAAATAATTTTAAAAATTAATTTTAAAATTTTTTAAAATAATTTTTAAAGTTTTTAAAATAATTTTTAAAATTTTCAAAATAATTTTTAAAGTTTTAAAATAATTTTTAAAGTTTTTAAAATAATTTTTAAAAATTTCAAAATAATTTTTAAAGTTTTTAAAATAATTTTTAAAGTTTTTCAAAAAAATTTTAAATTCAGTTTTAAATTTTTTCAAAATAATTTTTAAAGTTTTTAAAATAATTTTTAAAGTTTTTCAAAAGAATTTTTAAAATAATTTTTAAAGTTTTTAAAATAATTTAAATTTCAAAATAATTTTTAAAGTTTTTAAAATAATTTTTAAAGTTTTTCAAAAAAATTTTAAATTCAGTTTTAAATTTTTTCAAAATAATTTTTAAAGTTTTTAAAATAATTTTTAAAGTTTTTCAAAAGAATTTTAAAAATAATTTTTAAAGTTTTTAAAATAATTTTTAATGTTTTTCAAAAGAATTTTTAAAATAATTTTTAAAGTTTTCAAAATAATTTTTAAAGTTTTTCAAAAGAATTTTTAAAATAATTTTTAAAGTTTTTCAAAAGATTTTTTAAAGTTTTTTTTAAAGAATTTTTAAAATAATTTATAAAGGTTTTTTAAAAGATTTTTTAAAATAATTTTTAAAGTTTTTAAAATAATTTTTATAGTTTTTCAAAAGAATTTTTAAAATAATTTTTCTAAGTTTTTAAAATATTTTTTAAAGTTTTTCAAAAAGAATTTTTAAAATAATTTTTAAAGTTTTTGAAAGAATTTTTTAAAATAAATTTTAAAAATTTACAAAATAATTATTTAAGTTTTTTAAAATAAATTTTAAATTTTGTCAAAATAATTTTTAAAGTTTCTAAAATATAAGTTTTAAAGTTTTTCAAAACAATCTTTAAAATAATTTTAAAGTTTTTAAAATATTTTTAAAAATTATTTTTAAACTCTTTTTAAAGAATTTTTAAAGTTTTAAAAATAATTTTTAAAGTTTTAAAAATAGTTTTTATAGTTTTTCAAAAGAATTTTTGAAATAATTTTTAATGTTTTTAAAATAATTTTTATAATAATTTTTAAAGTTTTTCAAAAGAATTTTTTAAATAATTTTAAAAGTTTTTCAAAATAATTTTGAAAATAATTTTTTAAAGTTTTTAAAAGATTTTTTTAAAATAATTTTTAAAATCTGTAAAATAATTTTTAATGTTTTTAAAATAATTTTTAATGTTTTTAAAATAATTTTGAAAGTTTTTCAAAAGAATTTTTTAAATAAGTTTTCAAAAGAAGGCCCTTCTTGTTGCACCTGAAGTAGGTCACGCTCCTTGGTTCGGTTGGGTAGTTGATCTTATACAGATTTTTTTTACTGAAGGTCTTTTTCCTCCTAGTGAACATTTTTCTTATTAGGTTCACCAGGTACTCTTCGTCTTCAGAATCCTGGTCAGACTCATCTTCATGTTCAGGCTTAGTCTTCGTTCTTTCCTTGGAGGAACTTGCAAATAATGCAATACCTTTCTCTGTCCCGGCGTTAGTTTGCTCGTGTAATTCTAATTCACAAAATAATCTATCTAACTTTAACTTAGATAAAAATTTTAAAATTTTGTTGCCATCCATGATAGATGCCCATAAATTATTACGCGAAAAGACATTTAACGCATATCTGATTAGATCGCGATTCTCCATTTGATAGCCTATCACGTGGAGTCCGTTGAGGATGTCTTTGATCCTCGCGTGAAGCCGACTCGCCGTTTCTCCTTCCTTCAAATAAATAATCAAATCATTTATATCTTGGAGGATCTGATCCCTGTGATCATGAGCGTCATGATAGAATGTACAGATTAGATTACTTAAGGTGAAATTTAAAAATTTATACATTTGCTTAGATGATGTAAATATTTATTTATTCCAATGTTAATTCTATGATACGTTTGGATTAGAAATTAGTTATTTTAAATATTTATTTGAAATGTGTGAGTGTTTCTTGTAGTAGATAAGAATATAGAAATATAATATAATAAACAAATAGTAATAAATTTAAAAATAAAATTATATATAGATTTATAAATATAATTATAAACGGATTTATAACTAGATTAAAATTATTTTTTTATATGTTATTTAAAACGGATTAATGACAGATTTAAAACAAAATTTAGAGACATATTTTGTATTTGAAATTTATTTTATTTGGTTAATTTAAAAACATATTTATAAACGACTTTTTAATCTGTTTCTAAATTAGAGATGAAATATTTCTGTCTCTTGAATTAGTAATGAGACTTTCAGTAACGGATTTTAGACACGGAATATTCCGTCTCAAACTTTTTTTAGAAACGAAAAAGTGACTTTCAGAAACTGATTTTTTTTGTCTCTGAAACCCTGTTTTCTGGTAGTGCTCCATGACCTCCTTCCATTATAATTGAAAATTGGAGACGAAAGCGTATAAAGTATACAAAATTGAGATTAAGAGAAGAGAAGATGTATGTAAAAATGATGAAATGAGCTCTTTATTTATAGAGTTTGGATAGTAACAGATACTAAATCATAATCATTGATTAAAAAATATCAAATGATCATAACCGTTAAAAAAAAACCCAAAAAAACCCCCACCCTCCCCAACGGCTAGGAACCATCGGTTAACCAGTGGTTCAGACCGTAAAAATAAAATTTGATTGAACTGGTGAGCTGAACTGGCGGTTAACCGGCGGTCCACCGAGGTTTCACCAAAGGAACCAGAACCGACCCTGCAAACTTGCCGGGTCGGTTCCGGTTCGACCCAGTGAATCATGTCAACAGGCAACCGGCAGGCAACTGGCCTGTTGATCTGGTTACGAGCTCGGGCCGGGTTTGGGCCAGACCCGCCCCGGGGTCGGGTCTACCCCGAGCACGATGTTCATAATATCAATTCTCCTATTCTCTCTCCAACTTTATGCTTGTGAAAATGCTCAATGTTCTGCACGTGAGACTAGTGAAGTGCCAAGGGAGTGCGAGACTGACTGACTGTCTATTTAGTTTGCTTCTTAATACATATGCTTAATGTTTACCTTTCAATACTTGTGCTTGTAATTATAACTTGTAAGAAAGGTTTCTCCTTCTCCGAAAGGCATTTGGAAAGAATGACACTAGTGGACGGAGGCTTCCTGTACATAGACCTTGGATGTATTAACCCTGAGGGATTAGAAATCAAGTAAATATGATGTGCTTTCATCTCTTTACTCTTTACTTTATAATATTATATTTCATTGCTACTAACTTTATTGAAAGAATGAAGAAATAAATGTAGAAAATGCAAAAAGACAAGATTGATATTCACCTCCTCTATCAATCTCTATCAATATCTAGGTTGGATAAGGAGTATCATACTTAGTGTACTCAGCTAGAAGGAAGTGATTGCAACTATTTCATCACATCCTAAACTAGTTAGATCAAAGTTTTTCAATAAGTTGGCTAAGTGTATGATTTCTAGAGTTGATTTTGTCTTTAAAAGTGGTCATTGATCGGATTAAAAAGGCTTATGTGCCTCGCCACAATCTAGAAGTCAACTTTAGAAATGCCCACTTAATTAAGTAAATGTTAAACTTAAATCTAACCAAGATCAAATTATCTTCAAAATTCAAATTAATATTAATCAAGTAAAATTTAGAACCATCTCATAAAAATTTATAGGGGCTAACATATTTGACAATTTAGAATGAGTGAAATATTAAATTAAAATTAACAAACTATACTTTACTTTGCATGTGATTACTCAATCTATAGGAATTAGGATTTAGTTAAATAGATAGAATAGGAATTTTTTATAATATGATATTATTAGTTTTTTTTTTAAACTAGCCTAAGTCTTTTCGTATCCAACTAAGACCTACTTTTGCATGCTTAAGTCTAAATTGCCTAAATTTAATTATAGCAAGCATTAATAATTCTCTTTACGTATTCAAATTTCATGTTCTCTTTGTCTTATTTACTTTTCAAAAAATTTCTTAAAACATACTTTTGAAAATATTTCTGAAAATCTTTTCTATTACTTACAAAATGTATTCAAAACATTTTTGAAGAAGCTTTTTATTACTTGGAAATTTGAAATCTTTTATATATTTTTTTCAGAAATATGCCTGAAAAACATATTTTATAAATTTTAAAATATTTTTGAGTACTGATTTATATTACTTTAAAATATCCTAAAATATTCTTGAAAATATTTTTAAAAACTTAATTTAACTTCAAATTATTTTTGAAAATTCTTTTGAAAAGTCTTGTTTAGAATTACAAATATCCTATTTAGAATTTCAAAATGTAATTTTAAAAATGTTTTTACATGATTTTATTTAGAACTTCAAATATTTTTGAAAATCTATTTTCTAAATTTATTGATCCTGTCTTAAAATCGTGGAGATGACTGACTGGAAATGTAGTTACCATGTTACTTGAATGTAGACCTCGCTCCGCTCTGCAACACAAGAAACATCAGTAGGGGTGTCAAAAATGAACCCGACCTGACGACCCAACCCGAGTCGATTCGAAAAAAATCAGGTTCGGGTTAGGTATTTTCGGGTTCGGGTTGGAGGGTTGGAGAGAAAAAAAATTTCGGGTTGGGTCGGGTCGGGTTCGGGTTGACCCGTGTTGACCTAGGTTGACTTAAATATAGGGTTTTGTGGGTTTTTTTTGGAGCTAAATCAAATTTTATTTTAAAAATTTAGATGTTTTTATGTATATTAATATCATGTTTGTATGATAATGATGGAGTATTGAGATAAAAGTGAAGAATTATAAGGAAAATAACCCAAAAAAGTCGTTTTGAATCGGATTTTTGGGTTATATGGGTCAGGTTCGGGTTGATCAGGTTTGGGTTAATCGGGTTCGAGTTCGGCTTGAGGTGTTTTGGGTTAAACTCGGGTTCGGGTCTGGTTTGGGTTGGGTTAAAAAAAAAAAACTCAACCCAACCCAACCCGACCCACCCGAATTGACACCCCTAAACATCAGTACCGAGCTAGGAAAGGGGTCCCAACATTGTCCCTCCGACGCTCAAGTCAGTCACCGGAAAGATGGAAGGAAATGCAGCAACAACAACCATAGACGTGAATAGTGAATAACGCATATCTCTGTCAGTACATAGATCCCCCTTTATATAGCGCCCTCGCGGGATGTGAGCACGTTCTCCACTTTATCTTATGAAAGGACCTATCAGGAAAGTGTCTCTGAACCATACCTTAATAGGGCATGTAAATCCTTGACAAGACAATAGAAGCTTCTTGTAAAATACCGAAAATAGGAAAATATTAATAAAGGAATTTTCCGGAATTTTTGGAAATTTTTCGGAAATGTTTCGGAGCTCGTATGGACGAGTTAACGGAGACAAGAACGGGGTCCGGAAAAACCTGTTTAGGCTACCGGATTTAAGCGAGGAAAAGATTATATATATATATATATATATATATATATATCCTTTTTTTTAATTTCTTTATTTCTTTTCCTTTGCTTTTGTCGCCGAAACCGAGCCAACCCCGTACCCTTTCCTTCTTCTCCCCGACGCCTCCGCGCACCTTCTCCTTCGGTGCCCTAACCGCCGGCCGAGCGGTTTTCTCTCCTCCTCTTCTCAACCCTTTCTTTCCTCCCGACGCCACCCCATGCCCTAGCCTCTCCTCCCTCATAAGCGCGCACTGCCTTCCGACGCCGAGACACCGCCGGCCACAGGGACTCCAGTCGCCTGAGCCCTAGCCGGTGCCACCACAGTCCTCTTCCTCTCCCGAGCGTCGGCCGCCGGCAAGTATCCCGTGCCCTAGCCGACTCCTTGCTTTCCGACACCTTCACTGTTCGGGGCCGATCGACTCTTATTCCTTCTTCTCGAGCCGTGCCAGAATTCTGCCGAGGCCTCTTTTCCGGGTGCAGGTACGACCCGGCGCTACTGCCACTTCTGTTTGAGTTGGCTTCGGACAGGAGCCAAGAGCCGAGCCCAAGTTTCACCTTGCGTGCCCTAGCTCTGAGCATTTCTTTCTCCTCAGAGCATTGGTGATACGATATTGTGACAGAAAGGTGAGGGTTTAGATCGTGATCTAGTGTTCTGTTCTTGTTCTATAGCTACTGTGGATCATATCATTATATCTGTATCTTTTGGTTTTTCAGATCCTTGATACAACAGATATCTGGCGATATTAGAGGTAAGTATTGTATCTAGCTGTGAATTGGGGTTTGATTTCTGTTTGGGTGTTGTTGCTTGATCGCACTTCGACCCGGAATCACAGCGGATTGGCTCACTCTGTTCTAACAGCTGCTTACCTTGAATTACAGCAGCAAACAACCCTTCATTGGCAACAAGAATGGTTGTGAATTGAGGTAAGGTATTAGGTTTTGATCATTTTGTCGATGGTTGATAGATAGGTTAATAATTAATGTTAACCTAGGTATATGTTTTGAATTAAGGAATGGATAAGATTATTAAATAGGTTTGGAGATTTTTATTTAGCTATATAGCTAAATACATTATCTATTTGATATTACAGGACTTTGACGCGAGACGCGTATCTCGACGTCGTGTTTGGATCAGATTGATCTTATTTCGATTGGAGGCGGGTACTTTTGACTTTTTGTCTTTGATATGCTTAGTAATGAAATTAACATGTTGCATTAATTGTGTTTCTTATCTGTTTCGGTTAATCACTACCCAAATCTTGGTACATGCTTGATTGATTGATTGGTTTACATCTCATGTATATTTTACCTGTTATACATGCTTGTAGGGGGTAGTGATATACCATGCTTCATCATGTTCAGGACCTAGGTTTTTATACCTTCTGTGTACCTTTGATTCGATATGATTCGTTGACCTAGGGTGCACTTTTCTATATATATATGGATTAGGTCAGGATGTTTATATGGTTATTGCCATGCATCATTTGCATGATTGCATGCTGTGCGATAGTCCGCTCCATTATTGTTGAGCACATCGCCAGTTACATGGATCTGCACACACCACCACCCATGGGTTAGTGGTCGATTCAGGCAGAGTGTGTTGCAGTAGGGACTCTGTTAGGCACCGTTGGTCCGCTCATGGGTAGTGTGACACAACGCGTTATCCGGCAGGGATTCCTCCCCGTCATCGTGTACCGGGAGTTGAGAGCATTGCGCTCCCCCATTTATGATTTGGGGTAGGAGGATAGGTGTACTCCGACAGCATCCCGTCCACTCGGTCACTCATCAGGAGTAGTGACGATAGAGTGCACGGTTGTCACAGCCCTACCCACTCAGCCTCACTATTGTGTGAGATGATCGACTGGCGTCAGGGGTGACCAGGACGCATCATTGGCATCATATGCATGATGCATTTATTGCTTGTGTTTGTGCTTGCTGCATTTATATGCTGCATATTGTTTGGATACCTATGTTTGACATGCATACAGGATTCCTATACCACTCGGACTGTTTGTCCTTATACTCAGGTCCTGGTTAGTACAGTTCCTCTCCTGTTTACTTCAGATGCATATTTTTATCTTTCTTATATCAGGAGACTGTACGCATGATTAGTGTTAGGTGTTATTTCTTTACTTTGCATATCAATTGTACCTGCTGAGTGTTGGACTCATCCCGCCTCCATTGTTGTTATATTTTCAGGTTGATGCTGTCAGGAGAGAGTTCCAGTTGCTAGTCCCCTGCAGACCATGAGGGTTTTTTTTTGGATCTTTGGTTTTCTTCTTTAGTGACTATGTTTAGACTTGTGTTATTTAGATACTCGGACATGGTATAGATTTTATTATATCGATGGATTTGGATTTGGTTTTTATTCTACTACATGCCTGCCTGGACGACAGAAGAGGTGAGTTCGTCGGTTTTGAGCTTTACGAGTGTAGTTGAGTAGGGTAGTTTTCGAGTCAGAGTATTACTACTTTGTTTGATTATATATAACTGCATGGTGATGTTTTATTTTGTTGTTATTATTCCAGCCGCCTGTGGCTGAGGTATTTGTGAGATGTAGAAAAGTTTCAGATTGTCCACCGTATAGGGGAGATGCTGCCGAAATTTTCTCGGACAGGGACTCCTCTGGGGCGTGACACTTCTGTCGTACGATCCGCCTATTGACCATGCATCATTATTAGTGGCATTATCTCCCAAAGGGATATCAAAGGATATGAGAGAGGTCCCACTGTTTAGCTGAGCGGGGGAGTCGCTTGGCCAGGGATCACTGCCCAATCAACCTCTGCTACTTCCCTACAATGACTCGGTTCAGTAGATTGTTTACGCCCAACCGAACATAAGCTTCGATCATCCCAACATTCCCTTTCTCCGTGATGAGTGTCTGATGATCTTGGATATACAGGCGTTCTACTTTGACCAACCATTTGCCGGTCGGGCACTGCAGTAGAGCTCCGCTCGCCCCCCTTTGGTGAGCCCGTTGGTTCTTCAGCATTGACTGCCTTGACTTTGACCTCCACGTTGACTACTATCTCGGTCCTTTGACCCGCACTTGGTGGGCCCCCTGTTTCACTGCATCACAAGCTTTCTCTTTAAGTCTAGTCAAAGGAGGTTGCAAGTCTGATTGACTGGACGAGTAGCATCTTTAGTGACCCTCACGTCCATTCAGACCTTCTTTAATCTCGAGCTCCCGATTAGATGACATAATCTTCACCGTTTTGCTTCATTTTGCTGACCTGGGTGTGAAGTTGTCGCTCGAATCCTACTTCATAAGCCTGGGGGTGGATCCATCACTAGACTATTACATAGTCAGATATTGGTGCTGATTGGGATGGTTGCCGACAACACTTAACCAAATTTTCCATTTCTCTGTACTTTCTCGGATGAGCGCCCTTTCATAGTTGCTGACGTCCTCTGGATTTCTGGAAGACTATGCAAATCTTTGATCATTATGGCCGAGCACGCGACCATGCCTTTTAATTAAGTCCCATTAATGCCTTCTGCTAGCTGACTGCCATTTGTCCCACCTTCTACCTGTTGGTGCGGGTAGCACTAACGGTTTAACCTAGGTTTTGATGAATGACAAATAGGTTAAGTTAGTTTTGTTGTTGTCTGACACTTTGATCGAGTGTGCAGGAGAAGTCCAGACAGGTCGACGGCCTGACCGGATGTCTGGCACGAAGTCTAGCTAGGTCGACGGGCTGACCGGATAGCTGGCGAGAAGTCCAAGCGGGTCGACGGGCTGACCAGACGCTTGGCGAGAAGTCCAAGCGGGTCGACGGGCTGACCGGACGCTTGGCGAGAAGTCCAAGTGGGTCGACGGGCTGACCGGACGCTTGGCGAGAAGTCCAGACGGGTCGACGGGCTGACCGGACGTCTGGCAGGTAAGTGAGGTAAGTCACTGGAGGGGAGTGACTGCGAGGACGCGTTCCCGGGAAGGGAAAATTAGGCGTCGATTTGGCTTAGATCCATTTCGGATATCTAAGTCGAGATCGTGACTAGATTCCGGTCTCTGAAAGACGGAATCTAAGTCATACTATTTGTGCTAATTCATGCTATTATAAATTGTGCTAATAATCTATGTTGCAGGATATATATTGTCTCGGACTAACTTTGTTTTGCAGGAAAAGGGAGTTTTCTGGAACAAGGTGGTCCGAGCGCCCGGAAGGCAAATTATATCCAACCAAGTCGTCGCCACGTGGAGCATCTCGGTTGAGCAGCTACGTCACATTCCAGGCGCCCGGAAGGAATCCAGGCGCCCAAAGCAACATATAAAAGAAGCCCCAGGCAGGAGCTTCAGAATCAACTCTTCACATCTGAGAACTCTTCTACTGCTGGTCCTGCTGCTCTACGTTCCTGCGACGCCAACAAAGCTCCGACACAGTGCTCCTTCGGTTTTTAGTTAATTTCTTTGTCGATATTACTTTGTTTCACTAGCATTTCCTGTATTCATTTTGTAATTATATTCGAATTGCTAGTGATTGCCCAACGAAAGTGGTCAAGGACCACGGGCCTTCGAGTAGGAGTCGTCACATGCTCCGAACGAAGTAAAAACAACTGTGTTCATTTACTTTTCCGCTGCGTAGTTTTACTCGACTTTTCGAATCGATATTCACCCCCCCTCTATCGAACGATCACGGTCCTACAAGTGGTATTAGAGCAGGTACCACTCTGATTTGGTGCAACCACCAATCAGGCAAAGGGGGGACTTTTTGAAAGAAAAATTAGATATCGTTTGTCTTTAAAATAAAACCTTACGCCTTTCGTTTTTTTTCCCTCCAAAACTATTTTTGAAAAATACATCGCCATCTCTTCACCATTGCTTAGTATTGGCAAGATATTACATTTTCAAAAATTTGAAATAATATTTTTTTATTAATATTTTAATAATATTTTATTAGTTTTTTCGAAAATAGTGAAATATTATTTTTTTTCAGCACTGCTAATCCAAGACCAAGTCTTGAGATCTTTTGTTTGTTTCTCTGTGTGCAAGAAATTATGACTCTTCTAGAAGGACGGAACCCCTGCGAACCACCACCCTACGATCATGAAGACTTCAACTACTGGAAGCGATTAATGGAATGCTTCTTAGGAAGCGTAGACATAGATTATATGCTAATTTTGAGGAAACCTTCTCAAAACTCGGAACTGAACAAAAAGGTAAGTAACATTATTTGTAATGTTTTACCTAACAATATTTTATGCTGATTAGAAAAGTACAAGAATGCATATGAGCTGTGGACCCAGTTAATCAAGCTTCACGAGATGCCGATGGAGCTAGAAGATCAAGTTAAAGTCGAATCCGGACTCGAGTCAGATCCAACGGAGAAGCCTGCTGAATTAGGGGTTGCGCTCAAGGTTAGTAATATTTACCAAAACACCCTTGCTAGTAGTAGTTTAAAATATGCGCCTGTTAATTTGGATATGTCTGAAAGTATATGTGAAAATAGTGTACATGACAATACTTGCAAAAATATCTCTAGGATATTTTATGATAAAACAAATATAATTAATTTAGAAAATACATAAAATCTGAAAATAATTAATAAATCTAAAAATTTGAATTTAAACCTAAACAAATTTGAAAATTCAAACAAAAAAGATGACAAGGTCAATATTGATCTAGATAAAATTAATAAATTATTTAATCTAGACAATATTAATCTAGAAAATGCTATCCAAAATCAAGATAATTTAATTAATAAGAAATTAAACTTTAAAGATAAAACTAATCTAATAAATTCAATTAATATCAATTTAAAAGGCAAAGAAAATGTAAGGATAAAATCAAACACTTTGATAAAATCAAAACGGAATTTAACAAACTTAAAATTAAATGTTAAAGATAACATATTAAACAAAAATAATCTAGAAATTTCAAAATTAACAATTAATAAAAAGCTAAAAGATAAACCGTTAAGGAAATATAATTCAAACAGTTTAGTTAATTCAAATTTAAAAATAAATAAAAACTTAAACTTTAAAAATAAGCTATTAAAGAAAGATAATTCAATTAACCCAATAAAATTGAAATTGAAAGAACATTCAAATATTAAATACACTCTCTTAAAGAAAGATAATTTGACCAATTTAATTAATTCAAAATTAAAAACTTAAATTTAAATTACAAATTAAACATTACAACTTAACTAAAACCAACTCTAATTATACAAAAATCTTAAATTAAAGACCAATGATTTAGGGGGAGACTCCAGAATAGCTGGCACCTCCAAAACTAACTTACCCGGCAGGGTAACCCAAACAAACTAACCCGGCAGGGTGATTAGGATTAGTTAAAAAGAGACCACGTCTAACTTGAATCCTGGTACTGGTGAAGTTTTTGGATGATAGTACGTTAGGGAAGCTTGGACATCGCATGTCTAGAAAGATATGGCTTCGATCTGGTGCATTTGGCCAAGTGGAACTAACCGAAGCTACCCTTAAATGGATCCTAACTAGTTAGACCAAGGTTTAATACTAAGCTCCGTGGATAGAACTATTCGGAAAACCTCGAAAGGTTGGCTACTTCTAATGACGTCCAAGTGACTCACCAAGCATAGAAGTTTATCCGAATAATGCTTATTTGTTGAGACCAAAGCTAAACCTGAATTTAACAAAAGTTATACCAAACTCTATAATTAAATCTAATTCATCTCACAAAATTATAGGATTCCCTGATTAATAATCTAGATCGGGTGAGATGAATAAGGATCAAATTAATTTTCAAATTAAAATTAATTAAAATTAAATTTTGAATTTCAAATTAAAATTAAATTTCGAATTAAAACTAAATTAATTAAAAAAAAAATAATATTAAATTAACTTTAAAAATTATTTTAAAACAAAAATTAACTTTAAAAAATATTTTTAAATTTAACTTTAAAAATTTTATATTTAACTTAAAATTTTATTTTAATTTTTTTTTAAAAATCATTTTAAAAAATTTACAAAAAAATTATTTTAAAACATTTTAAAAATTATTTTAAAAACTTTAAAAAATTCTTTTAAAAAATATTTTAAAACATTTTAAAAATTATTTTTAAAAACTCTTTTAAAATCATTTTAAAAACTTTAAAAAATTATTTTAAAAATTATTTTAAAACATTTTAAAAATTATTTTAAAAACTCTTTTAAAAATCATTTTAAAAAACTTTTAAAAGTTCTTTTAAAAATTATTTTAAAACATTTTAAAAATTATTTTAAAAACTCTTTTAAAAATCATTTTAAAAAACTTTTTAAAATTCTTTTAAAAATTATTTTAAAAACTCTTTTAAAATCATTTTAAAAAATTTAAAAAATTATTTTAAAACATTTTAAAAATTATTTTAAAAACTCTTTTAAAATCATTTTTAAAACTTTAAAAAATTATTTTAAAAATTATTTTAAAACATTTTAAAAATTATTTTAAAAACTCTTTTAAAAATTATTTCAAAAACTTTAAAAAATTCTTTTAAAAATTCTTTTAAAAACTCTTCTAAAAATCATTTTAAAACTATTTTAAAAATTATGTATCATTTTGAAAAATTCTTCTTATTTTTTTTACTATAATAAAATTCTTTTAACTTAAAAAAATAGTAATAATAATAAATTATTTCTATAGACTATTTTCACTTTAAAAATTATTATTTTGACTTTAAACTCATTTTTAATCTTAAACATCATTTTAACCTTAAAATTATTTTTTTTAAATTTAACTTAACTGAAAATTAGATCTTAAATTAAAACTCATTAAAACTTAATTTAAACATTACTTTTAACTTAATTTAACCTAACTAAAAATTAAAATTTAAACTTAAAACTTAAACCTAAATTAATCACTGATATTAATTTTTATCTAAAATCAAAACTGAATTGAACGTATATTAATTGTCATTTAATAATTATAAAAATCATTTTAAAATCCTGTTAGAAATCCCTTAAAAATAATAATAATTATAATTCTTTTAAATTCATTTAAAACTTAGACACCTAACTTAAAAAACTTAAATTCCGTTAACTTTAACTTTAAACTTAATTATGTAATTAATAAGTAGAACTTAACTATTTAAGTTTAACTTTATTTGAGAACTAAGCTTGATTTGATTAGAACCTAGGTTTAACCTTAGTGAAAATATTAAAATTACTCTAAGTCATTTTTTTATCAACCTTTAAAATATTAATTATTTTTATTAAAACATAATTAAAGTTTGACTTAAATTGAACCTTACTTAACCTTGTTTAATAATGAGTTTAACTTTAAATTACTACAAACTTTAAACTAAGTTAATCCAACTTAAAAGGAAGTAAATGAAAAGTTAAATTATAACTAACACCTTCATCAATTAATACAAAATTTAGATTATATTAAATTATTGAATCAAGCAAAATTTAATCAATAAAATATTAATATTGATTAACTATTGAATTAATAACAACTTATCTTACTTAACATTACACTAAAGGTTAACTCATTTCAACTGAATCTAACGTTAATTACGTTTAGTCAAATTTCAATGAACAATTTTATAAAGATAATTATACAATCGCCTAAAACACTTAGGTATGAAAATATGTTACGGTTGTAAAATTTTATATTAAGGGGGAGTAATAAATAAGGAGGATTAAAATTAAAGGAGTATCAAATTCAGGGGGAGGTGTTTAATTATCTCCTTAAGTGTTATTTTTTAATCTTCTCTTTAAAATCTCTCTATAAAATTCTACCTCAATTTTTTTTACTTTGAATATATTTAGCAAATATTTTCAAAATTTTATGTCAGGTTCAGGGGGAGAAATAAAACTAATTCAGTTTTTCAAATCAAATTTTAAACTTAATTTTGAAAATCAAAGTTTAAAAATCAATTTTCAAAATCAACCTGTTTAAAATTGTGAAAAATTTCTTAAATCAACTCACAATTGTTTGTTTTAAATCACAAACTTTTTATCCTTTTTACTTAATCCTTGAAAACTGAACTTTTCTAGTATTTTAAACCATGGTTTTGAAACTAGTATTCTAGAAAATTGAACTTTTCTAGTATTTTTCAATCAGTTTTGAAAAATAAAATTTTCAAACTCAATCTTGGAATTTTTGAAAACTTATTTGAAAAGCATTTCAAAATTGAAACTTGTTTTGAAAATTTAAAATTTGATCGTGAAATTTAGAACTTATACACTTGTGTTTGAGATTTTGCTTATCTAAACTTAGCTATTTTTCTAAAATCTAAAAGCTAGTGCTTTAAACAAATTTTCAAAAGTTTAAACTCTCCCAGATTATCTTAACATTTTTTCTTTGTCTGAAGTCTATGCTTACTTAATCCATGCTTATTTTTGATGAATGTCAAAAGGGGAGGGTTAGGTGGTTAAGTTAGCTAAACCAGAATTGAAAATACAAACTAACTTAAAAACCCTTTAAATGCTTGTTTTTTCTTGCATATGTTTTCACTAACTTAACCAGGTTGTCATTCCATCAAAAAGGGGGAGATTGTTGGTACGGGTAGCACTAACGGTCTAACCTAGGTTTTGATGAATGACAAATAGGTTAAGTTAGTTTTATTGTTGTCTGACACTTTGATCGAGTGTGCAGGAGAAGTCCAGACAGGTCGACGGGCTGACCGGATGTCTGGCACGAAGTCTAGCTAGGTCGACGGGCTGACCGGATAGTTGGCGAGAAGTCCAAGCGGGTCGACGGGCTGACCGGACGCTTGGCGAGAAGTCCAAGCGGGTCGACGGGCTGACCGGACGCTTGGCGAGAAGTCCAAGCGGGTCGAAGGGCTGACCGGACGCTTGGCGAGAAGTCCAGACGGGTCGACGGGCTGACCGGACGTCTGGCAGGTAAGTGAGGTAAGTCACTGGAGGGGAGTGACTGCGAGGACGCGTTCCCGGAAAGGGAACATTAGGCGTCGATCCGGCTTAGATCCATTTCGGATATCTAAGTCGAGATCGTGACTAGATTCCGGTCTCTGAAAGACGGAATCTAAGTCATACTATTTGTGCTAATTCATGCTATTATAAATTGTGCTAACAATCTATGTTGCAGGATATATATTGTCTCGGACTAACTTTGTTTTGTAGGAAAAGGGAGTTTTCTGGAACAAGGTGGTCCGGGCGCCCGGAAGGCAAATTATATCCAACCAAGTCGTCGCCACGTGGAACATCTCGGTTTGAGCAGCTACGTCACATTCCAGGCGCCCGGAAGGAATCCAGGCGCCTGGAGCAGCATATAAAAGAAGCCCCAGGGATGGAGCTTCTTCAATAATCAATCTGAGAACTCTTCTACTGCTGGTCCTGCTGCTCTACGTTCCTGCGACGCCAACAAAGCTCCGACAAAGTGCTCCTTCGGTTTTTAGTTAATTTCTTTGTCGATATTACTTTGTTTCACTAGCATTTCCTGTATTCATTTTGTAATTATATTCGAATTGCTAATGATTGCCCAACGAAAGTGGTCAAGGACCATGGGCCTTCGAGTAGGAGTCGTCACAGGCTCCGAACGAAGTAAAAACAACTGTGTTCATTTACTTTTTCACTGCGTAGTTTTACTCGACTTTTCGAATCGATATTCACCCCCCCCTCTATCGAACGATCACGGTCCTACACTATCGTCACATGTTTGACGTGACAGGCGGATATACGCTGATGATATGACAGACACGTTTTCAAATTCCATGGCCAGATCTCATCCTTATTTTCATAACCCTTGATCGGGTGGCTCGGAGTGATTGCTCGCTAGGCTTTATAAGCCGTTACTCACTCACCGTCGTCTTCATTCCTTCTCGCGTTTTCAGTTTCGAGCACGTTCTGTGAAGCTTCTCCTCCTCCTCATCTTCACCGGTGATCTTTCTCAGTAAGCTTCTCCTTTATTTTCACTTCGTTTCTTTCTCGATTTCTTATAGCTGTCTCCCCTCAACCCCCTCCGTCCGTTACCGGGCTCTGGTAAACTTTCATTGGGTCTAAAATAACGATGACGAAATCGATCAGATGAAACTTTCCTATCATTTCCCCTATAATTATCAAATCGTAATACCTTCTACCTATGACTGACCCCATAAACCTCCCGCCGGCTTCCTGCGCTTCTTTAAGGACCAATTCTGTGCTGACCTTTGATTACTCGTTCATCTTTTTTCTCAACTGTGTGTAAATACTTTCATATTTCCCTTCACCAACTGGTCCTAAACTTCTTTAGGTTGCTGTGCGAGGTGGTCGTATTGTTCCATCTGCACGACATTCCATTAATACCTCAGGTATTTCATTATTTTTATTATCCTAAGTTGTCTGAGCCAGGGGCCTTTCTATTCTAGACCCGAGTCGGCTCTGTCTTTTTTGATAAGGTACCGACCTCCAATAAGCATTGGAGGGAACATTACTTTTATGTTCGATTTCTCGATCAACCTGACTTCCCGACCAGCTGACAAATAGAAGTGATGAAGCCACCATCGCTTGGCATATATCGAAGCCGATCGGACTATCTCTAGGAAGCATCTAGTTTGGTCGGTCAGAAGTATCACATCCATCGACTGCTATTGGAGAGCCTCTTATACGTGTTTAGACTGAGCCCGATCCGAATGTGGCTGTTGTCCATCCTAGGTATGCTCTTTCTTCTCCTTATCTTTGAATTTAACTGATTCTTTTTCCTCTTTTGCAGTCCAAATCATGCTGAGTGCACGTGTGAGCAGCAAGAGCAGGCTCGCGGATGTAGAGATCAATGCTACGGGCGTGGTCAAATTGGAGAGTCACGGCTTACAATTGGTCACCCAATCCGATGATCCGCTCGATGATAGGGTGAAAATATAGCCGCGACCAACGAAGGAGGCCATACGGTGACCAGCGATGTCGTTGTTACTACAGCCGACCTCCCTCTTGAACGACCATCTATGGCATCGATCATTGTGCCATCTGAATCCACTACAACTACATCGGACAAGCCTGTAGTCTGTCGCAAGAGGCATTGTGGGGAAGGTTCGTCCCACTCGGTGATCTCCGCACTGCAGACCACCGCCCGAGTTGGCTCTCGCCCTCCTTACAAACGGGGTGAGGCTCCATCGCCCGCCTTTCCCAAGCAACGAGCCACCATGCTCCCTACGTCTGTGTCATCTAACCGGACACCCTCATTATCCAAGCTGCCAGTGGGGACAATTTGTGCACCGCCCATCACGTATATGCCACTGCACTTTTCGCGGGCCGCACAAGTATCCACCATTTGATCCTCTCCTTTACCAAGTTCCACCAACCCAGCAACCTCCAATCCTTCAAGTCTGAGCGACCGAAGGCATATAACGACCATCCTTAACTTACCCATGGATGAGTGGCGCCATCCAGGCAACACCGAGCCCCGCTCCTTAGAGCACTATATAAGGATTCAAGGACCACTGGCATAGGTCTGGGCCAATGCTAGGGCCTATGCTAGGGCCTATGCGGCGACCATCTCCCCCGAGGAGCTAGCAGATGGCCATACCCAGAAGGCCACTGGGGTAAGTATGTTGTGTTGGAGCAATCTTGCTCAAGACATTACTCATTGTTGATATTTGGTTAAATAAGTTTAAGTTAGGCATTAATTGTGATCTAACATAAATATTGAGTGAGCAGGTATGAAGACGTGGCAAGGAAAGTCCCGGAGGTGTGACCTCTTGGTAAAAAGGAGACTTAGCATGACAAAGCCAACGGTAGCCCTTGAAGGCAAGCGCAAGGATGAGGAGTCGTGGAGACGGAAGTATCCTAAGGGCGCAAGGCTGATGGAAGGTGCTTGGAGGCATAAAGTCTAAGCTAAGAAAGTAATTCAAGTATATAAAGTAATGTAAGTCTCAAACTGTAAAAATGCTGTGATCTCAAAAGATATAAGGTATCAGTCGATTGGTACACACACCAGTCGACTAGTACCAAGACATAAAACGAACAGAATGTCGGCAGACTGTTTGGAATCGAGCACGAGTCGACTGGTACCAACACCAGTCGACTGGTAGATGACCGTTATGGGTTGGCGGTTGAAAATCTCTCAAAATCTTAAGTACCGTTGAAGTCCATCAGTCGACTGATAGCTATATCAGTCGACTGATATCGGGAGAAACTATAAAAGCAGTTTTTGAAGCTGGTAGCAACTACTACTGTTCAAAACTGGAAAAAGTGCTCATCAAGTGATCTTCAAGCCTACAGATTCTGATTCTCTTCCTTCCAATCTTAGATCTCATTTTGTAAAGAGGAAGAGAAAATCGTGTAAGGGTTTCTCCACCTTTGGTTGTGATTCGAGAAGGAGAAGTTTATAGTGGAGCTTGATTGTGTGGGTGTGTGCCTTAGATTAGTCACCTCAAGGAGGTGGAGACCAAGTAAATCAAGGAGTTAGCATTGTTTTCTTGTGTTTCTTGTCTTTCCTTTATTTCTATTTGCTTCCGCTAACAAGTTGTAGGTGAAAAATCAAAGAAAGGCTATTCACCCTCCCTCTAGCCAAACACAAAGGTTCTATCAATTGGTATCAGAGCAAGGAACACATCGGAAGAACTCATCGTCAACCGAAGCATCAAGATGGCGTTTCAAGAGGGATATAGCACTGCTCGACCCCCCTTCTTTGATGACAGCGATTTCGCATATTGGAAAGGTAGGATGGAATATTATTTGATGAATGATATTGAAAATTAGTTTAGTGTTGTAGATGAGTTTGAGAAACCAAAAGACGGATCGGGAACACCCCTTCTAACCAAGGATTGGACAAAAGAGATGGCAAACAACCTTACAATGTGGATTTTCAAAGGAGCAATTAAGCAAAGTAGGACCATTCAACTCCACCAAAGAGCTTTGGGAAAAACTCATTGAATTAAACGAGGGATCAAGCGAATCTAGGAGAGCCAAGAGAGATCTTTTGTTGGGGCAACTTCAAACCTTCACCATGAAAACCAATGAGACCGTAAGTCAAATGCATGGAAGATTTAAGGAGATAGTGAATGAACTCCATGTAATAGGTGAGAAAATTGACAATAGGGATATAGTAAGGTATGTTCTTCAATCTTTTCCTAGAACCACCTTATGAGCATCAATGGTTGATGCATATAAGGTCTCTAGAGATCTTTCTTTAGTTAAGCTTGATGAATTATTTTGTGAATTTGAACTTCATGAACAAGCTAATATGGTTTCAAAAAAGAAAAGTGTAGCTCTTATTGTAGGAAAGAAGGAGAAGAAAAAGATGAAAGAAAAGAAGGTGGAATCTGTTGGACCCCGTGGGTGTTTGATGTGATCAACCAAGTTGGTTAGGTCCTGCTATGTTTGATCCCTATGTCTGAGTGTGCAGGAGCATAGTTTGCAAAATCGCGATCCGGATCGTAGGATCGTACAATCCTACGATCCGGAAACCCAAAATCGATCCAGGATCGTGCAGAATCGTTTTTGCAGTAGGATCGCAGCAGGATCGGTAGGATCGGTAGGATCGGAACAGAATCGGTAGAATCGGAGCAGGATCGGAGCAGAATCGGAGTAGGATCGGTGGAAGCTTTGAGAGGTCATAACTTTTGACTCGGATTGAACCACGGGGCCTATAATATATCAAATTAAAGCTCGTTCAGAGATCTTTAATAAATTTCAAAGTTTATCCTTAACCATTATCTTTTTTTCATCTTATTAGAGTTTTAAATTATTTAAATATATGCTTAATTATTTTTGAGTTAGTTTTTTATCAATAATATTCTGTCATTTATTTTTCTCAAAATAATAAGTTTTTGGATGTCTATTGTCTAGTATTGTGTGGCATCAATCATTCTTTAGAAGATTATTTCCGACATTCATATTTGAATCAAAGGATTCAATAGCTTCAGTTATATACGTTAAATGCTTTGTTGACATTTAAATTGAATTATCTTATAAATCAAGGAAATATTTTTGACATTGTATGTGTTATTATTATTGTGTTAATAGATATTTTATATTCTTTCAATTTATGATATGAAAATATAAATATTATTACTATGCGAGAATGATAGTTGAATTACAAGTTAATTTAAATTTGTACATGTAGTAATGTAATTTGATGTGTTGAGTGTAAATAATTGCATATATATACAAAATTAGTTATTTATTTATATGTAAATGAGGGTTTTAGGTGTTTTTTCTAATTATTAATCATGTATGATAAAATTTTATGGGTTTTTGGTAGGATCGTACGATTCTACGATCCGATCCTGACCGATCCGATCCTGACCCTAAATCGATCCTGCGTAGGATCGCGATTCTACAAACTATGTGCAGGAGCTTAGGAGCACAGGAAGTCGAGCGGAAGACGCAGCTGGCGAGAAGGACGGCACGGGAAGGGAGCTGACGGGCTCGGTGCGTCTGAAGGACGGGAGAGCTGCGGAAGAGTACTCCGGTGGAGCGAGAAGAACGTGCGCGGCATTCGAGGGACGAGAAGCCGGACGGAAGTCTGCTCGAGGAGAAGGCAGAGAATTGGGTTGGGTGAGACCTATTCCGGTAGGCCACAATGACCCATGGAGCCGAACCGAAGCAAGTCAACAGGAAGTTGACTTGTCAACGGTTCGGTCGACCGAACCCCTTGATCGGTCAACCGAACCCCTGTTTATTAGAAACCAACCTCAGCAGACACGTCAGATGCCACGTCAGAGGCTGAACGTTGGTGGAGCTTATTGGTCGACCGAACATGCTGATCGGTCGACCGAAACCAAGTTTATCCAGAGACCAAGTCGAGCAGTTTGATCGGGCCAACTCAGCTGGAGACCGTCGACCGAACAAAAGGATCGGTCGACCGAACCTAAGCTCAATCCACAGAGCCTGTACCTGGACGAAAGAATGGGCAGATACAGCAGGTTCGGTCGACCGAACCTGGGGATCGGTCGACCGATCCCTCTCAAGTCAAACCTGATCCCGAAGGATCAGGTGATCTAATAAGCTCGAGAACCCCAATATAAAGAGGGTCTCGGGCAGCTTTAGTGAACAACGAAAAAGTGAACGAAATTCAACTCTTGTACTCTCTAGTTAAGCAATAGTTCTGTGCTCTTCAAAGTGTAAAAGGCTTCTCCACCTTTAGAGAAGGAGTTTCTTACTGCGCCTTTCATCGTCCTGGATTAACAACCCTCTTAGTTGTAACCAGGTTAAAATAGTTGAGTCTTCCTTTTCTATTCATACTTTAGTTCTGTTTAATCTTGTAGCTATTGCATCTATTAGAGTTTAAATTGGTTGAGGAGGGTTTAGTTTTTACTTGCAGGCAATTCACCCCCCTCTTGCCGGCCTCTGCTGCACCGACAGGTGGTATCAGAGCCAGATCGCCTCAGAAGGACTAACCGCCAACTGAAGCACTACGATCAAGATGATGGCCGGAGCGAACATCCATCCCCCGAAGTTCGACGGAGACTTGGCCACATGGAAGTGCAAAATGGAGGTATTTTTGAAAATAGATTTTGATATTCTCATTACAACGAAATATGGTTTTGCAGCGCCAAAAGATAAAGAAGAAAACACATGGTGCAAGAAGGAGCAAGCCGATTTCGTCGCCAACGGAAAGGCTGAGTTCCATCTACTCAGTGTACTGCCACCTCAGGAGGTAAATCGAATCGGAAGCTACGACTCCGCAAAAGATCTCTGGGAGTAATTCCTGGAGCTTCACGAAGGTACCTCCGAAGCGAAGCTAGCCAGGCACGACATCCTCCGGACCCAGTTGACGAACCTCCGGATGAACCAAGGTGAGAAGGTAGTGCAACTCCAAGCAAGGATCAAAGAGCTGATCACGCAACTAACCAATCTTGGAGAAGAAGTAACGAACCGGGACTCGATCCGATACGCGCTCAACGCCTTCCCGAGAACTCCCGATTGGGCCTCCTTAGTAGATGCTTACTACATCTCTAAGGACTTCGAGGTAAGTACTTTGGAACAATTGTTTTCTACTTTTGAACTTCACGAATCTCGAATTGCAGAGCCCAATGGAGTGGAGAAGACCAGTCAGAACATTGCCTTAAAGGCAAAAATAAATGGTTCTGACTCAGAAGTCTCGGTCGACGAATTCGAAGCGGCACTACTGGTAAAACGCTTCAATAAATTTTTTTAATACTAATAAGTTTAGATCGCAGAGGCATCAACGAAAGAAAAGAACGATTCGTTGCTACAACTGCAACGAAGAAGGGCATATCAAGGAGGACTGCCCAAAATTGAAGAGCATACAGAAGGATAAGGAAAGGAGCATGAATCCAGCTCGACCCAAACACAACCTAAAGGCCACGTGGGATGATTCGTCATCCTCCGAATCAAAAGTCGAAGAATTCTCGGGGATAGCACTGATGGTCAACCATTAGCTAGAAGAAACGTCTAGCTTAGAGATGAGCATCGATGAAGGGGGAGGAAGATCAGAAGAGGAAAGTTGCAGTGAAGGGGGAGACTCACCAAGACAGGTAAGTCAGATACGCAATCTAACCTCGACTCAGTCTTTTCGATTTATTAAAGCTCTTTCCAAATAATTAGATCAATTAGAAAAAGAAAATGCTGAATTAAATAATATCTTAGATAAATTTAAATCAGAAAATGAAAGTTTAAAATCAGAAATTGAAAAATTGAAATCTGCTGCATGCTTATATCAATTTCTAAACTCAAAATTAAGAATTTATGAAAAATTGAATTGGTACATTAAAAACCATCAGGGTCAACTTGGAAAAGTGCCCAAAATTTATGTACCCCCTAAATATCTGATTAATCCAGTAGGAAGGAACCTCTATTGAGTTCCAAAATCTGTGTTAAATTAATTTCTTTTAAGTTAAAAACTTTAAAGAGAGAAAATTAAACATTTTCTTTATGAACGCTTTGTCTAAGGAAGTGGTTGTTTCTCCAATAACCAAGAAGGCCTAGTGCCTCGTCACGACCTGGAAGCTGAAATATTGAAATAAAATATTTAATTAACTTTCTGAAAAAGTATTAAAAGCTAGAATTAAATAATGCTTTGAAAGTTTATCAAACATTTTTTAATAAACAAAAAATTTCTTTTATTTAGAATTTTTTCTTAAAAATTCTAACTTAATTTTTTTTTCATTAGTTAGAAATGTTGTCCTGGAAAAATTCAAAAAAAAAAACTTCATTTGGTTTAGAAAATTTTTTTTTGGAACATTCAAAAATTTAGTTTACTTAGAATTCTTTTTTCATTTTTGCTAAGAAATTTTTTCTGAAAATTCAATTTAACTTAGAATTTTTTTTTTAAAAAAATTCATTTTTGCTACCTTAATAATTTGCTTAATATTCTCTTATTGGTACCCTATTTTTGCTGTGATCAAAGGGGGAGAGAGAGTTACAAGTTTAGGGGGAGTTAGGAAAATTAAAAATTAAAAATTAAAATTTTTTAACATTTTTTACTAAAGTGTGTTGCAATTTAATTTATTGCAAACTTATGCTTAAACATGCTAGTTTAGTAATTTCACTTTAAAATTACTTTTTGTGTCTGTTTTTTCCCTAACTTGAACTTGGGTTGATGCACATTAAAAAGGGGGAGATTGTTGAACCCCGTGGGTGTTTTGATGTGATCAACCAAGTTGGTTAGGTCCTGCTATGTTTGATCCCTGTGTCTGAGTGTGCAGGAGCTTAGGAGAATAGGAACTCGAGCGGAAGACGCAGCTGGCGAGAAGGACGGCACGGGAAGGGAGCTGATGTGCTCGGTGCGTCCGAAGGACGGGAGAGCTGCGGAAGAGTACTCCGGTGGAGCGAGAAGAATGTGCGCGGCGTTCGAGGGACGAGAAGTTGGACGGAAGTCTGCTCGAGGAGAAGGCAGGGAATTGGGTTCGGGTGAGCCCTATTCCGGTAGGTCACAATCACCCATGGAGCCGAACCGAAGCAAGTCAACAGGAAGTTGACTTGTCAACGGTTCGGTCGACCGAACCCCTTGATCGGTCAACCGAACCCCTGTTTATCAGAAACCAACCTCAGCAGACACGTCAGATGCCACGTCAGAGGCTGGACGTTGGTGGAGCTTATCGGTCGACCGAACATGCTGATCGGTCGACCAAAACCAAGTTTATCAAGAGACCAAGTCGAGCAGTTTGATCGGGCCAACTCAGCTGGAGACCGTTGGCCGATCGGTCGACCGAACAAAAGGATCGGTCGACCGAACCTAAGCTCAATCCACAGAGACTGTACCTGGACGGAAGAATGGGCAGATACAGCAGGTTCGGTCGACCGAACCTGGGGATCGGTCGACCGATCCCTCTCGAGTCAAACCTGATCCCGAAGGATCAGGTGATCTGATAAGCTCGAGAACCCCTATATAAAGAGGGTCTCGGGCAGCTTTAGAGAACAACAAAAAAGTGAACGAAATTCAACTCTTGTACTCTCTAGTTAAGCAATAGTTCTGTGCTCTTCAAAGTGTAAAAGGCTTCTCCACCTTCAGAGAAGGAGTTTCTTACTGTGCCTTTCATCGTCCTGGATTAACAACCCTCTTGGTTGTAACCAGGTTAAAATAGTTGAGTCTTCCTTTTCTATTCATACTTTAGTTCTGTTTAATCTTGTAGCTATTGCATCTATTAGAGTTTAAATTGGTTGAGGAGGGTTTAGTTTTTACTTGCAGGCAATTCACCCCCCTCTTGCCGGCCTCTGCTGCACCGATAGAATCCTCTTCATCCGAATCCGAGCAAGAATCATCGGATAGTGATGATGAAATGTTGGTAAGCGAAGTGGCTCATAATGTCAAGAAGATGATGGAAAGATCAAGGAAATTCACAAGGAAGGATGTGAAGAGAATGTTCCAACCTTCAAAAGGTAAAAGTAGTCAAAGTTCAAGTTTTAACACTAATATCATTTGTTATGGATGTAATAAGAAAGGACACATCAAGCCCAATTGCCCGGAATTAAAGAAGAAAGAAGAAAAGGAGAAGAAGAAGGAGAAAAAGAAGAAGGAAGCCATGGTGGCCCAAGCTACATGGGATACACCAAGCATAGACTTATCGGATGAAGATGAACTATGCCATGTCACCTGACATATGACATTTATGGTTTTTGAAGATGACAAAGATGAATCAAGTCAAGTGGAAGTGTCAAGCGAAGAGGATTTATCAAATGAGGAGGAATCAAGTGATGAGTCATCATTAAGTGATGATGAGGTAAAAGAATCTCCTAAAGTAGAATTTCTTTATAAAACTATTGCTCATCTCAAAAATGCTTTTGTCAAATCACAATCTAAGGTAAAAACCTTGAAGGAAAAGCTTAAGTCTATTAAAAATGATGCATGTTCATCTAGTGAGTCAAGCATGCTTAAGGAAGAAAATGAAAATTTGAAGAATGATGTGATTGAGTTAAGAGCAAGTCTAGAGAAGTTCACAAATGGATCAAAATATTTAGATATGATCATTAAAGACCAAAGAGTCATTTACAACAAGGTCGGAATAGGATATAAACCTAAGGAAAAGGAAGTTGCATATATGTTTCTAATCAATGACACTAGAAATGATGCACTTAGGAACAAAGTTAAGAAGAATCTTAAAGGAAAGGTAAATAAGCTTGGGTGCCTAAGAAATATTTGAAAGATATTTTCGAATCAAGTGCATGGGTACCAAAAAGTTGTGTGTTTTATGTTTCCTAGGTAGAGGAGAAGAAGGATGCAAGTATGTGGATTGTGGATAGCGGTTGCTCAAGACATATGACCGGTGATGTGAGCAAGTTCTCCATAATAAATTATATAAAGAAAGGAACGGTATCATTTGAGAATAGTGGGAAACTCAAGATTATAGGTAAAGACACAATTGAGGTATCACCCATAATTATCATTCATAAAGTCTTATTGGTTAAAAATATGGGGTTTAATTTGCTTAGTGTTAGCCAATTATGTGATGCCGGATATAATGTAGAGTTTCACCCCAATAAGTGTTTAGTTAAGCACAAGAATCTTGAAAATGTTGTGTTAAAAGGATTTAGAAAAGCAAATCTTTATTATGTTGATCTTTCATATGCTTCTAACCCCTCTATTAAGTGTTTGATATCAAAAGAAGAGGAAGGGTGACTATGACATAGAAGACTTGGACATATCAATATGAGGAACATAGCCAAGGTAGTCAAGATAGAGCTAGTAAAGGGACTACCAAAGATCAAGTACATCAAGGACAAATTGTGCGATGCATGCTAAGAGGGTAAGCAATCAAGGTCATCACACAAAGGTAAAACCTTAACTAGCACTTCATTACCATTAGAATTATTGCATTTGGATCTTTTTGATTGTCATAGAACACCTTCATTGATAGGTAACAAATATTATTTGGTGATAGTAGATGATTACTCTAGATATACTTGGGTTTATTTCTTGAAACATAAGGGGGAAACTTTAGAAATAATTATAGGGTTTACCAAGAGGGTAGAAAATGAAAAGAACCTCAAAATTGATAGAATTAGGAGTGATCATGGTGGAGAGTTCGAGAATTTAAACTTTTCTAAGTTTTGTCTAGAAAATGACTATAAGCATGAATTCTTGTGTCCAAGAACGCCTCAAGAAAATGGTGTAGTGGAGAGGAAGAATAGAGCTTTACAAGAGGCGACTGGAACCATGCTCAATGCATATTCCTTACCAAGCTATTTGTGGGTCGAAGTGGTTAATACCGCTTATTACATTCAAAATCATGTCTTGATTCATAAGTTTTTAGGGAAAACACCTTTCAAACTATGGAATGACAAAATCCCTACAATTCACTATTTTAAAGTCTTTGGTTGTAAGGTTTATATTCTTAATACTAAAGATGACTTAGAAAAATTTGAGGCCAAGTCCAATGAGGGAATTCTAGTTGGATGCTCATATACTAGTAGAGGATATAGAGTATACAACAAAAGGATTCAAACGGTTGAGGAATCATCCAATGTTGAGTTTGATGAGTCCACTAGTACTTACCCTAGGAAATCATCTATTGATAAGGATATAATTGAACAAAATCAAGCCATTACTCAAGAAATACAAAATCTACACTTAGGGGGTAAGATCAAGGGGGAGGAAGAGATGGTTTGGATGATGAAAGAAACAATGTAGACAATGATCCTCCTAAAAATGATGACTCCATAACTTTGAGGACCGTAAGACATCATCAAGATCATCCTATTGATCAAATAGTTGGAGATGTGGCCCAAGGGGTAAGGACTAGATCCTACTTTAGAGATCATACTAGTCAAATCGCTCTAATATCACAATTTGAACAAAAATCAATTGATGAAGCTTTAATTGATACGGATTGGATTCTAGCAATGTAAGAAGAGTTGAATCAATTTGAAAGAAGTGATGTATGGGAATTGGTTCTAATACCAAATGATAGTATAATTGTTACAACAAAATGGGTGTTTAAAAACAAACTGGATGATCAAGGGAAAGTCACTAGAAATAAGACTAGGTTAGTAGCTAGGGGCTTCAATCAAGTTGAAGGACTTGACTATGATGAAACTTTTGCCCCGGTCACTCGATTAGAGTCCATTCGGATACTATTAGGATATGCTGCTTATATGAGTTTTAAACTTTATCAAATGGATGTAAAATCGGCATTCCTAAATGAGTTCATTAAGGAGGAAGTGTAAGTGGAACAACCACCCGGATTTGAAAACATAAATTACCCAAATCATGTTTATAAACTTAAGAAAGCGTTGTATGGGTTAAAACAAGCTCCCCGGACATGGTATGAAAGACTCTTATCCTTCTTAATCTCCAAAGATTTTCGAAGAGGAACAATTGACCCAACCCTATTTTTAAAGTCTAAGGATGGAGACATTTTTGTTGCACAAGTTTATGTTGATGACATCATTTTTGGTTCAACAAATAATGGACTTCTTCAAGACTTCATTAAACATATGGAAAGTGAGTTTGAGATGAGTCTAGTTGGAGAGCTAAGTTTCTTCCTAGGGTTGCAAGTCAAACAAACCAATGAAGGAACTCATGTCTATCAAACAAAATTTGCTAAGGAACTTATCAAGAAATTTGGTTTGGAAAATGCTAAGGTAGTATCTACTCCTTTGAGAACTAATACCAAAATAGATAGTGATCAAGAAGGAAAATTAGTAGACGCAAAGCAATATAGAAGTATGATTGGTAGTTTGTTATAGCTAACCGCTAGTAGACCGGATATACTCTTTGCCGTAGGTATGTGTACAAAATACCAATCATGTGCCAAGGAATCTCATTTAGTGGCGGTAAAGAGAATTTTGAGATACATCAAGAGTACCCTTAATGTAGGTCTTTGGTACCCTAGAACTCGAAATTTTGATTTAATTGGGTATACCGATTTCGATTATGCGGGTTGCAAATTAGATAGAAAGAGTACTAGCGGTGGATGCCAATTTCTTGGACCTTCCCTTGTAAGTTGGAGTAGTAGAAAACAACATTGTGTGGCCTTGTCCACAACCGAGGCCGAGTATGTGGCCATGGGTAGTTATGTAGCTAAATTACTTTGGATGATGCATACTTTAAAAGATTATGAGCTTCACTATTCCAAAGTTAAGGTGTTGTGTGATAATGTAAACACCATCAACCTAACCAAAAATCCGGTGTACCATTCTAGGACAAAGCACATTGAAGTGAAACATCATTTCATTAGAGATCATGTGGCAAGAGGAGACATTGTACTAAACTATGTTGACTCTAAGTCAAATCTTGCTAACGTATTTATCAAACCACTACCAGAAGCGGAATTTACCTCACTTCGGAGAGAACTTGGTATGTGCTTTGTAGAATAGTGGGTATAGCATTGCATGATCCCATATAACATCAAAATCTATCTCAATGCATCTCACAAAAGCCCTTTGGAGTTGTGTTGTGTATTTTGCTTTAGACATTCTGTGAGATGCTTGGGATGGTGTAATTGGTTCATCATGTTTGTTATGATACATTACCTTGAGCCAATATGACATTTAGTCTCATTAATCCTTAATTGGACCAATCATTGGGCAGACTTGTGCAAAATTAATGTGTACATAGCTCTTTGAATATGATTGGAAATTTCCCTCAACGACACAATTATCATACCCTATTGTATTCAATTTAGGATGACATGGAAAAATACTATAGAAACACATGCAAGAAAGGCATTTCGATCTAGGATAGGTACATCAACCATAGGGAAGTGTTGGAATGTATACTAAAAGCCTAGTTTTTGTAAATATTTATTTTGAAATGAAGAATCACATTGGTCAAAAATATCTACATTTATGTTAACTGTAGTTGTTCAATTAATTTATATCGTAGATAACATGGTGTGTGGTGTCACGCATAGAAGATCATGTTATCAGTTCTTTATAAATTATAAACAGTTGCTCACGACTAAGATGGAAAGGAACGAACCATCGGTAAAGTCATAGTGTGATTAGGGGTTAGTTTATCTTGACTAATAAATTACACTAGTACACTCTAAGTGTATTGAGTAGGACCATTTTAGGTTAGTTCTTTTTATACTGACTTGATAAAAGAACTAGACCTTAGTTATTATGAAAGTGTGTGCTCTTAATTCTAATATAATAACAAACACATATATTTATTATTTATTTCTTTGACTTATCAATGGGTGAGATTTAGCTCGATAAATCAATAAGCCCGATAGTTGGGAAATGATATTACTTATAGTGTGTGTTGTTGATTATAGAAGGAAACTGTGTCCTAATAATCTAGGTTGAGAATGACCCCAAGAGGAGCTCATAAGGATTGTCATGTTAAACCCTGCAGGTGGACTTAGTCCGACATGACAATGAGGTTGAGTGGTACTACTCTTGGACTAAGATATTAATTAAGTGAGTTGTCAATAACTCATTTAATTAGTGGTCATTTGAGATCTTAAACACAGGGAGACTAACACACTCATAATAAGAAGAAGCCCAAAATATAATTTGAGATTGGTGCGGTAGTTCAATAATAATTCTTTAGCGGTATGAATTATTATTGAAGAAATTAAGTTGTGTGATTGTGGCGAACACGGGAAGCTTATTTTCATCAGGAGACCAAAACCAATTCCTCCTCTCGGTCCCTATCGTAGCCTCTTGTATGTAGAGAATTATACCCACCTATACCCACCTTCTTACCCACTCTTTGGTGGCCGACCAAGCTAGCTTGAAACCCAAGCTAGGGTCGGCCAAGACCCAAGGATTGAGCCAAGATTAGTGGTCGGCCCTAGCTTGGAGTCCAAGCTAGGTGTGGCCGGCCACATATAATATGAAAAGGGATTTTATTTAACTTTTTTCTTATGTGGATAACATGGTTTTAAAAAAGAGTTTAAAATTTAAATCTTTCCTTTTATAGCTTTCTACAAAAAATTAAGAAAAGATTTGAAATCTTTCCTTATTTGTAGATTGGAAGGTGGATTTTAATTTTAAGAAAACTTTCCTTTTTTGTAACCATGTTCATGATTTAAAAGAGAGTTTAAAAATTAAATATTTCCTTTTATAAGTTTCTACAAAAGATTAAGAAAAGAATATATATCTTTCCTTATTTGTAGATTGAAAGGAGATTTTAATTTTAGAGATAACTTTCCTTTTTAGAAATCATCCATATGTTTAAAAGAAAGATTTTAATTTATAAAATTTATTTTTATAATCCACCTTGAAGGGAAAAATTATTAGAGAAATTTTTATTAAAAATTTCTGGAAACAAATTAGGAAGTTTTAATTCTTGTGAATAAAAACTTTCCTTGATGGAGAATTTTTTGTGGCTGGCCACTTTAATAAGAGAAAAGAAAATTAATTTTATCAATTAATTATTTCTTTTTCATGGCAAAGAAAATAAGAAAGTTTTATTAAACTTTCCCTATTTGTCAAGGCCAAAGATTATAAAAAAGAGGGTAAAGGTGCCTTCAAAGAAATGACTCTGTTCTAGTTTTCTTCCTTGGTGGTGGCCGACCCTATTGTTTTTCCTTCTTCCTTGTCTTTCTTCTTCATTGGCCGGACCTTATAATCTCATGGAGCTTGAAGGTGGCCGAATTCTAGCTTGGAGAAGAAGGAGAGAAAGAAAGCATCCCTTGGAGCTTGGTGGTGGTGGTCGAACCACATCTATTCTTGGAGTACTTGTGGTGGACGAATCTTGCAAGGAGAAGGAGCTTTGGTGGTTCTCATCTCGGTAGATCGTTGCCCACACAACGTCTGGGATAAGAAGAGGAATACGGTAGAAAATCAAGAGGTTATTTGCTTACAAAGAAAGGTATAACTAGTAATTGTTTTCCGCATCATACTAGTTTTCTTTGTATAGTTATTTTTGGAAATACCAAACACAAAAGGCATAAGATTCTAGAGTTTTCGGATTTGTTTCAAATTTGTGTTTTTTTTTTATTTTTCGAATTTGTGATTCGATTGTTCCTTTTGGTTAAACCTAGAGTTATATAAGGAAATTAAATATTAGCTTTCCTTAAAATGTTTTGTCTAGGAAGTGGTGGTTGCTCCCATATCCAAGAAGGCCTAGTGCCTCGCCATGCTTAACCTGGAAGCTAATTTTAGAAATTAATATTTAATTGAATTTATAACATAGGTGGATTTGGATCAATAGTGTTAAGTTCCGCTTGCGATCCAAGTCTAAACCATTAAGAACAGATAAGTTAAATTTGGAATCAATAATGTCGATTCTTAATTTAACTTCTAAAGAACACAATAGGTTGTTTAGGAAAGGTTTGACACTTGTACAAAATTTTTGTACAGAGGAACCGGTACGATCTTCCTAGGACCAACCAACAATTGGTATCAGAGCTAGGGTTTACCTCTATGTGTTTGGATTTCAGATAGATTATGCACATGTCATACATAATTTAGGCAGGATAATAGTAGGATGTGCTAACTTTATGGTTGAAGGCTCCAACTATTATGACATATAGATATTGTGTGTGATTGGACCCTTGGACATGTCAAGGGCATTTTATTATGTGTGCATGATTGTAATATTAAATACAGCAGGAGCTGTATTAGCCATAGGATTTTACATTTATGTTCGATCTAGACTTGATGTACATTCCCTTGTGGAATATAGGATCGATGTATGTAAAATTTGATTTTATTTTTGTCGCGGATCGTATCCTTGCGAGGCGTGGTGCTATTGGAGGACCAGAGGCGCAGGAGAAGGAAGCTCGATGGACCCGACGACATGAACCCTAGGGCTGGCAACACGCGAAGGGCAGTGATGGAAAAGTCCATAATAGTTGGAAAAATTAATTTTCATATTTATTGCTTTATTTACTGTGATGTGTGTGTGCATATGATATGTGCTTGTTATAGTTAAAATTCCTCACCTTAAATAGCTAAGTGGGAGAGGGATTTTTAAATAAATTCCACGGTCTCCATTACTGGTTTGTAAGTGATGCAACAAGCTTGCATGTTGTCTCTGAGTGTCTCCTTCCATAACGGATGAGTTTATTGCGGATCACTAGATCAAACTTCCTTTATGGATGGTTATATAGGAAATTATTTAGGAGTGTGTGATCTTCTCCAACTGAAGGGGCACAATCCTATTTAATGGACTAAGTATCAGGTAATGGTATACACTTAGACGCATTCAATAGTATCTCTCCAACGAAGTCATTGCTATTGTTTTGCGTGACCAAAAGAATACCAACTATTAATTTGTCATAAAGTTAGGTAAACCCCCCCTCTTACAAATGTTGAATTTGTATACGTCCACACTAACGTGACATGCATAATTCACGGTGTTTGAGGTAATTTTATTTGTCATGAAGTTAGGTTGACAAAATAAAATGGGTAATACCTCCTCTTACAAACAATTGAATTTGTATACGTCGACACTAACGTGACATACAAAATTTATGGTGTTTGAGGTAATTTAAGGTTGACAAGATAATTAATGGGTTAGACCCTCCTCTTACAAATGTTGAATTTGTATACGTCCACACTAACGTGGCATGCATAATTCCTGGTGTTTGAGGCGTTGGTGAATTTAAATAATATTGTTTGAGAATCAATGTTATTTTAAATTCAAAGTTTTGACTAAATATTTGATTAGAGATAAACCAACTATTAATTTTATTTATCATAAAGTTAAGTTGACGAGATAATAAAATTAATGGATAATTTTTTTTAAATTTTGTATACGTCCACACTATATGTTGGTGCAGCGGGGACCAGCAAGAGGGGGTGAATTGCCTGCAAGTAAAAAAAATAACCCTCCTCAACGCTTTTCAACTCTCAAATAAATGCAACTAAAAATAAACAGAGAAATAGACACACAAATTTAACCTGGTTACAACCAAGAGGGTTGTTAATCCAGGGCGATGAAAGGCTCAGTGAGAAACTCCTTCTTTGAAGGTGGAGAAGCCTTTTACACTTTGAGAGCACAGAGGTTGCTTAAACAGAGATTACAAGAGTTGGTTTTTCGTATGAAATCGTTGTTCTGTAAAGCTGCTCGAGACCCTCTTTATATAGGGGTTCTAGAGCTTATCAAATGACCTGATCTTCGGGATCAGGTTTTGACTCGAGAGGGATCGGTCGACCGATCCCCAGGTTCGGTCGACCGAACCTGCTGTACCTGCCCAGTCTTCTGTCCAGGTGCAGTCTCTGTGGATCGAGCTTAGGTTCGGTCGATCGATCCTTTTGTTCGGTCGATCGATCGGCCAAGGGTCTCCAGCTGAGTTGGCCCGATCAAACTGCTCGACTTGGTCTCTGGATAACCTTGGGTTCGGTCGACCGATCAGTAGGTTCGGTCGACCGATCAGCTTCACCAATGGTTAGCTTCTGACGTGGCAGTCGACGTGTCTGCTGCAGTTGGCTTCGGTTAATGAAGGGTTCGGTCGACCGATCAATAGGTTCGGTCGACCGAACCGTTGTCAAGTCAACTCCAGTTGACTTGCTCCGGTTCGGCTCCTTGGGTGATTGCGGCCATCCGGAATAGGGCTCACCCGAGCCCAGTTCCCGGACTTCTCCTCGAGCAGGCTTCCGTCCGGCTTCTCGTCCCTCGAACGCTGCGCACGTTCTTCTCGCTCCACCGGAGTACTCTTCCGTAGTTCTCTCGTCCTTCGGACGCACTGAGCTCGTCGACTCCCTTCCCGTGCCGTCCTTCTCGCTAGCTGCGTCTTCCGCTAGACTTCCTGTGCTCCTAAGTTCCTGCACACTCAGACACAGGGGTTAGACAAACCGCAGGACCTAACCAACTTGGTTGATCACATCAAAACTACCACGGGGTCCAACAATCTCCCCCTTTTTGATGTGCATCAACCCAAGTTCATGTTAGGGTTAAAAATAGACCTACGTAATTTTAAGAAAATTACTAAACTAACAGGTATAGCATAAACTAAACTAATAGCTATAGCATAAATTTGCAATTAATAAAATTGCAACACAGTTTAGAGTTAAAAGTTGTTGTCTTAACTCTCCCTAAACATGTACTTATCTTTATTCTCCCCCTTTGATCACAGCAAAAACGGGGGCAAACAAGTTTCAGAAGTTGAATTAGGTTTAACTTAAAAAATTTATGAGTGTTTTAAAAAAATTAAGATTAATTTTTCAGAATTTTCAAAGGAAAATTTCTAAGTTAAAATTTCAAGAAACAATTTTTCTAAAAAATTTAAAGAGTTTCTAAGGATATGTTTAAAAAACTTTTCAAAGCATTGTTTAATTCTAATATTAATGCTTTTATCAGAAGGTTAATTAAACATTTTTATTTCGATATTTCAGCTTCCAGGTCGTGGCGAGGCACTAGG
The DNA here is from genome assembly GCF_018446385.1 of Zingiber officinale. NCBI lineage: Eukaryota > Viridiplantae > Streptophyta > Magnoliopsida > Zingiberales > Zingiberaceae > Zingiber > Zingiber officinale. Next base: position 43,197,531 of record NC_055988.1, on the reverse strand, counting down.
CCTTCTTGGTTATTGGAGCAACAACCACTTCCTTAGACAAAGCTTCCATAAAGAAACTCAAAGTTTAATTATCTCATTGTAAGCTTTTAATTTTTTGAAAAAATTAATCAAGTACAGATTTTGGAACCCAGTAAAGGTTCCTTCCTACGGGATTCTTTAAAAACATAGGGGGTATATAACTTTTAGGAATATTCCTAAGTTGACCCTGATGTTGTTTAATGTACCAATTCAATTTTCCATAAATTTTAACTTTTGATTTTGGAAATCTATTTAAGCATGCATCAGTTTTCAATTTTTCAATTTCCAATTTTAATTTATCATTCTCTGATTTTAGATGATCATACATTTCTAACGGGCATGCTCTTGCTAGGTTCAACTTTAGTTCAGCATTCTCTTTTTCTAATTGATCTAACTCTCTAGAAAGAGACTTGATAAATTTAAAAGATTGAGTTGGGGTTAGATTGCGTACCTTACTTACCTGTTCTGGTGACGCTCCCCCTTCACAGTTGCTTTCTTCTTCTGATGTTCCTCCCCCTTCATCAATGCTCATTTCTGAGCTAGATGTTTCTTCTAGCTGATGGTTGGCCATCAATGCTAGTCCCGAGAATTCTTCAACTTTCGACTCTGAGGATGAAGAGTCGTCCCATGTCGCCTTCAGATTTTTGTGCTTGGAGGAATCTGGTTTCTTGTACTTGACCTTCTCCTTTTGCTTGCTCTTCAATTTCGGGCAATCATCCTTGATATGCCCTTCTTCGTTGTAGTTGTAGCAACGAATCATTCTTCTTTTTCTCTCATGCCTCTGCGATCTAAATTTGTTAGATTTAAAAAATTTATTGAAGCGTCTTACCAGTAGTGTCGCTTCTGATTCGTCGACCGAGGCTTTGGAGTCAGAACTGTTGATTTTTGCCTTTAAGGCAATGTTCTGACTGGTCTTCTCTACTCCATTGAGCTCTGAAACTCGAGATTCGTGAAGTTCAAAAGTGGAAAATAATTGTTCTAAACTACTTACCTCGAGGTCCTTAGAGATGTAGTACGCATCTACTAAGGAGGCCCACTCTGGAGTTCTGGGGAAAGCGTTGAGCGCATACCGGATAGAGTCACGATTCGTTACCTCTTCTCCAAGATTAGTTAGTTGCGTGATCAGCTCTTTGATCCTTGCTTGGAGCTGCGCTACCTTTTCGCCTTGGTTCATCCGGAGGTTCGTCAACTGGTTCCGGAGGATGTCGAGCCTCGCTAGCTTCGCTTCGGAGGTACCTTCATGGAGCTCCAGGAATTTCTCCCAGAGATCTTTCGCGGAGCTATAACTTCCGATCCGATTTACCTCCTGAGGTGGCAGTACGCTGAGTAGATGGAACTCAGCCTTTCCGTTAGTGACGAAGTCGGCTTGCTCCTTCTTGCTTCATGTGTTTTCTTCTTTATCTTTCGGCGCTGCAAAACCATATTTCATAGTAATTAAAATATCAAAGTCTATTTTAAAAAATACCTCCATTTTTCTCTTCCATGTAGCGAAATCTCCGTCGAACTTCGGGGGATGGATGTTTGCGCCGGCCATTGTTAAGATCTTTGTGCTTCAAATGGCGGTTAGTCCCTCTGAGGCTGTTAGGCTCTGATACCACTTGTTGGTGCAGTAGGGACCGGCAAGGGGGGGGGGGGGGGGAATTGCCTGCAAGTAAAAAAAATAACCCTCCTCAACACTTTTCAACTCTTAAATAAATGCAACTAAAAATAAACAGAGAAATAGACACACAAATTTAACCTAGTTACAACCAAGAGGGTTGTTAATCCAGGGCGATGAAAGGTTCAGTGAGAAACTCCTTCTTTGAAGGCGGAGAAACCTTTTACACTTTGAGAGCACAGAGGTTGCTTAAACAGAGATTACAAGAGTTGGTTTTTCGTATGAAATCGCTGTTCTGTAAAGCTGCTCGAGAACCTCTTTATATAGGGGTTCTAGAGCTTATCGGATGACCTGATCTTCGGGATCGGGTTTTGACTCGAGAGGGATCGGTCGACCGATCCCCAGGTTCGGTCGATCGAACCTGCTGTACTTGCCCAGTCTTCTGTCCAGGTGTAGTCTCTGTGGATCGAGCTTAGGTTTGGTCAACCGATCCTTTTGTTCGGTCGACCGATCGACCAACGGTCTCCAGCTGAGTTGGCCCGATCAAACTGCTCGACTTGGTCTCTGGATAACCTTGGGTTCGGTCGACCGATCAGTAGGTTCGGTCGACCGATCAGCTTCACCAACGGTCAGCTTCTGACGTGGCAGTCGACGTGTCTGCTGCGGTTGGCTTCGGTTAATGAAGGGTTCGGTCGACCGATCAATAGGTTCGGTCGACCGAACCGTTGTCAAGTCAACTCCAGTTGACTTGCTCCGGTTCGGCTCCTTGGGTGATTGCGGCCATCCGGAATAGGGCTCACCCGAACCCAGTTCCCGACCTTCTCCTCGAGCAGGCTTCCATTCGGCTTCTCGTCCCTCGAACGCCGCGCACGTTCTTCTCGCTCCACCGGAGTACTCTTCCGCAGTTCTCTCGTCCTTCGGACGCACTGAGCCCGTCGGCTCCCTTCCCGTGCCGTCCTTCTCGCTAGCTGCGTCTTCCGCTCGACTTCCTGTGCTCCTAAGTTCCTGCACACTCAGACACAGGGGTTAGACAAACCGCAGGACCTAACCAACTTGGTTGATCACATCAAAACTACCACGGGGTCCAACACTATCGTGGCATACAAAATTCATAGGGATTTTAAGGTGTTAGTCTTGACCAAATATTTTTGTGATTCTTAGGATTTCAAATGTTATTCAATCCCCTAGCTGAATAGACTTAGAAGTCCCAGTTATAATTGGAAACAATACTTGGACTCTAAGATGGACTGTCTTTTTAGAACCAAGAACAATATAGGTGTATTTTATCCATTAGTGGTTGAAACATGATTAGTGGTGTTATCTACCGGTACTTGGTGTGTAGATACGGGAACCACTGATCATGTCTACAATTCATTGCAGGGGTTCAAGGAAATCCGACAACTATATGAAGAAAATCACCATGGGCACTGCTGCAAAAGTAGCAGCTGTTGTAGTGGGAGATGTTTATCCTCTGATAGGAATAAAAAGTGGGTTTTGAGAAAATTGTCTTTACATACCAAGTTTAGAAAGAACTCGATTTCGGTTTCTAAACTATCAAAGAATAGATATTCTGTCTATTTTGATAACAAACTTGTTATCAAGAAAAATAGGGAAGTTATCTGTTCTGGTATGATGGTTGACAATTTATAATCCAATAACTCTCACGATGCAATAAATGGAAATTAATAACACATCTTCTAACTTTAATAAGGAAAGTAACCTTCGGAAATGAACCAATCATATTTTTGGCATCTAAGGCTAGGTTATATTAACTTGAGTAGGATTCAAAGGATAATAACCAATAAACTCTTAGGTTCATTGGTAGTGGAAATCTTTTCCAACCTGCGAGTCTTACTTGGAAGGAAAAATAACTAAGAAGCTTTTAAGTCTAAGGGGTATGGAGCCAAGGATATGTTGGAATTGGTTCATTCTGATTTGTGTAGACCTTTGACTATCCAGGCAAGAGGTTGTTTCGAATATTTCGTTTCTTTTATAGACGACTATTCGAGATAAGGATACATTTACTTGACGCGCCACAAGTCTAAGTGCTTTGATCAGTTCAAAAAGTACTAGGCTGATGTGAAGTAATGTCAAGCTAAAAATATTAAGATACTACGGTTAGATCATAGTGGTAAGCACCTCTTAGGAGAGTTTAGGAGTCACTTATCAGAAGTCGAGATTCAATCCCAACTAACTGCACCTGGTACACCCCAACAGAATAATGTAGTAGAATGAAGATATAGGACTCTTATGGAAATAGTTAGATCAATAATGAGTTACTCAGAATTACCAAAATTCATTTTGAGGATATACACTGGAAACAGAAGTGAACATAGTACCTTCTAAGTCAGAACTCTCTACTCCCATACAATTGCAGAATGGGCATAAGCCTAATCTAAAGTATATTCGGATTTGGGTGGTCTAGCACATGAAAGACACTGATAAGTTGGACAGGAGTTTACTTGTTTGTAGGTTATCCTAGAGAAATGAAAGGAGGTTTATAGTCCTAAAAATCATAAGGTCATTGTTAGCACCAATGCCCGATTTTTAGAAGAGGACTATGTAATAAACCATAAGCTCATAAGTAAATTTGTTCTTAAGGAAATAATAAAGGACATGTCTAATCTAGTACCAACTGTACAAGATGAAATATTACAATAAACTACACGTATCACAGATGATACACAATTGCAGAAAGTTCCTCGTCGTAGTGGGAGGGTTGTTAGGCAACCTGAAATATTCATGTTTTGGAAAAGTCTTTGTACTGGATCCCTGGAGAACATGAATTTAATTCCTGGACATATGACGAAGCGCTCCAAGATAAAGATGCATCATCTTTAAGAAATGAATACAGAATTAGAATATATATGTTCTAATAAATTCTGGGAGCTTGTAGAGCCACCAGATGGTGTAAAAGCCGTTGGGTCTACAATAGAAAAAGAGGGATAAATGGGAAGGTGGAAACTTTCAAAGCAAGGCTTGTAGAAAAAGGAAACTTTCTCACCTGTAGCCATGCTTAAGTCTGTCCGGATTCTTTTATCTATTGTTACTCATATAACTATGAGATTTGGCAAGTGGATGTCAAGATAGCTTTCCTTAATGGAAGTCTTGAAGAAAATATCTATATAAAACAACCAGAAAGGTTCATTGCAAAGGAAAAAGAGCATCTTGTGTGCAAGCTCAATCAGTCTATGGACTGAAGCAAAGCTTCAAGGTCTTGGAACATCCGGTTTAATAAAGTAATACAGACCTATGGATTTATTTAATAACCGGATGAGTCTTGTGTATACAAGAAGTGTGATGGAAACGTGGTGGTATTTCTTGTACTATACGTAGATAACTTTTTTGGTAGTTGGAAACAATATCAAAGTGTTGTCGGAAGTAAGGGTATGGTTGTCCAAACAATTCGATATGAAGGACTTGGGAGAATACATATATTCTTGGGATCAAAGTAATAAGGGATCGCAAGAAAAGAATATTTTACTTATCCCAAGCTTCATATATCGAAACAATCCTTGCTCGTTTTAGCATGCAAGACTTCAAGAAAGGTTTTCTACCTTTTAGGCATGGAGTAACTTTATCTAAAGAAATATCTCCGAAGACATCAAAGGAGATAAAGGACATGAATGCAGTTCCTTATGCTTTGGCTATCGGAAGCCTAATGTATGTAATACTATGTACAAGACTGGATATCTGTTTTGCCCAGGGCATAGTTAGCAGATATCGAAGTAACCCAGGACCAGGACACTAGACTGCCGTAAAGCATATATTAAAGTACCCTAGAGGGACTAGAGATTATATGCTAGTTTACAAGGCAGATAATTTGATCCCTGTGGGTTACACAGATTTTGACTTCCAATCAGATAAGGACAATAGTAAGTCGACCTCGGGGTTTTGTGTTTACTTTAGGAGGTAAAGCCATAACAATGGAGGAGTGTTAAGCATAGATGTTTTTCGGACTCCACAATAGAAGCTGGGTATGTGGCAGCCTCTAAGACAACCATAGAAGTTGTATGGCTCAGAAACTTCATGATGGACTTAGATATGATTTCTGGTTTGTCCAAAAATTATTACAATTTATTGTAATAATAGTGGTGCAGTAGCAAACTCAAAGAAAACATAAGTCCATAAGACAAGTAAACACAATAGAGCGTAAGTATCACCCAATATGAGACATCGCATAATGAGGAGAAGTTGTTGCCGCCTAGATTGTATCAGGTAGATCCTTTCACTAAGGTCCTTAAGGCAAGAACTTTTGATGGGCATGTTGAAGGGTTGGGAATCAGATGTATGACATCATTTATGGCAGCATAATCTTTTAGTATAAGTGAGAGATTGTTGGAATGTATACTAAAAGCCTAGCTTTTGTAAACATTTATTTTGAAATGAAGAATCACATTGGTCAAAAATATCTATATTTATGTTAAGTGTAGTTGTTCAATTAATTTATATCGTAGATAACATGGTATGTGGTGTCACGCAGAGAAGATCATGTTATCAGTTCTTTATAAATTATAAACAGTTGCTCTCGACTAAGATGGAAAGGAACAAACCATCGGTAAAGTCATAGTGTGATTAGGGATTAGTTTATCTTGACTAATAAATTACACTAGTACACTCTAAGTGTATTGAGTAAGACCATTTTAGGTTAGTTCTTTTTATACTGACTTAATTAAAGAACTAGACCTTAGTTATTATGGAAGTGTGTGCTCTTAATCCTAATATAATAACAAACTAGTTTTGACCCTTGTGTCAATCTTGGGATCTGTGATAAACATATTTATATATATATTTTTCCCAAGTAGACAAGGTTCAAATAGACTTCTCCACAAAATTTGAGATTTTTTGGAGGTCTGTAGAATTATTGGTGAGTTTTTGAAATTCGGTCTAGAATTAGGCTAAAATTGGTATCAGTCGACTGGTAACAGTGAATTTTACAAACAGAATGTGTTGGACCTCGTGGTGTTTTGATGTGATCAACCATGTTGGTTAGGTCCTGTTTTGCGTTTGATCCTTGTGTCTGAGTGTGCAGGAGCTTAGGAGCACAGGAAGTCTAGCGGAAGACACAGCTAGCGAGAATGACGGCACGGGAAGGGAGTCGACGGGCTCGGTGCGTCCGAAGGAAGAGAGAGCTGCGAAAGAGTACATCGGTGGGCGAGAAGAACGTGCGTGGCGTTCGAGGGACGTTAAGCCGGAGAGGAAGACTGCTCGAGGAGAAGGCCGGGAATTGGGTTCGGGTGAGCCCTATTCTGGTTGGCCGTAATCACCCAAAAGATCGGAGAGTCGGAAGTCAAGGCAAAGGAGAAAGTGGGCTGAAAACAAAGCTCAAGGCGCCTTAAACCAGTGCTGGAGGCGCCTCCACCTTGGAGGCGCCTCAAACAGCATTGGAGGCGCCTTCAATCTGGTTTGAGGCGCCTCAAACTGGTCAAAATGACCGTTTGCGCTGCGGATAAAGTTTTATCCGTTGACCGAGCTGGAGGCGCCTTGAACCTTGTTGGAGGCACCTTGGACCTCGGGATAGACTTTCCAAGAGCTATATAAAGGCCCCTGGAGCTAGGAAACATTCAACAACTCAAGCAATCAACTGTGTAGTCTTTCCTAGCAATAGTTCTAAGCTTCCAAAGTGTAAAAGGCTTCTCCGCCTTTAGAGAAGGAGATTTTTTTTAGTGCGCGCTTTTCATCGCCCTGGATTAACAACCTTCTTGGTTGTAACTAGGTTAACTCCCGGTCTTCTCTGTCCTTTTGTTTAGCTTTATTGTTTTAATTTTATTATTATTGCTATTGCACTTTCGAGTTGAAAAATCCGAGGAGGGTAGTTTTAATTTGTGCAGGCAATTCACCCCCTCTTGCCGGCCTCCGTTGCACCTACAATTGGTATCAGAGCAAGACCGCCTCAGAAGGGCTAACCGCCGACTGAAGCATAATGATCAAGACGATGGCCAGAGCGAATATTCATCCCCCGAAGTTCGACGGAGACTTCGCGACGTAGAAATGCCGGATGGAGGTATTTTTCAAGACAGAATTTGACATTTGCTTAATTATGAAATATGGCTATGCAGTTCCAAAAGATAAAGAAGAAAACACATGGAGCAAGAAGGAGCAAGCCGATTTTGTCGCCAATGGAAAGGCAGAATTTCACCTGCTTAGCGTGTTGCCACCACAAGAGGTAAGTCAAATTGGAAGCTATGACTCCGCGAAAGACCTCTGGGAAAAATTCCTGGAGCTTCACGAAGGTACCCCGGAAGCTAAGCTAGCAAGGCGCGACATCCTCTCGGCCCAATTAACGAACCTCCGGATGAACCAAGGCCAGAAGGTAGCGCAACTCCAAGCAAGGATCAAAGAGCTGATCACGTAACTAACCAATCTTGGAGAAGAAGTAACGAACCGGGACTCAATCCGGTACGCGCTCAACGCCTTCCCCAGAACTCCAGAGTGGGCCTCCTTAGTAGATGCGTACTGTTGGTGCAATATCCCTCAGGTCAAGGTTGACCTGGGTAACCAAGCTGAGTCTTGGTTTGGGTTTAGATGTTTGACAATAAGATATTGATTGAAGAAGAGTCAAGTAGGTCAAGGTTGACTGGATACTTGACTGGGAAGTTCTAACTGGGATGTTAGGCAGTATGAAAGTCCTGGTGAGTGAAGCCAGGCAGAAGAAAAGTCTTGGTGAGTGAAGCCAGGCAGAAGGAAGTCCTAGTGAGTGAAGCTAGGCAGATGGAAATCCTGGTGAGTGAAGCCAGGTGAAAGTCCTAGTGAGTGAAGCTAAGCAGATGGAAATCCTGGTGAGTGAAGCCAGGTGAAAGTCCTAGTGAGTGAAGCTAGGCAGATGGAAAACCCTAGTGAGTGAAGCTAGGTGAAAGTCCTGGTGAGTGAAGCCAGGCAAGGGAAAATCCAGATGGATCAAGGATGATCGGACATCTGGTGCTGGGAAGTCCAAGTAGGTCAAAGGATTGACTGGATACTTGGCATGAAAGAAAAGTCCAAGTAGGTCAAAGGGATTGACCGGATACTTGGCACAGAGAAAAGTCCAAGTGGGTCAAAGGGATTGACCAAACACTTGGTAAGGGAGTCCTAGCAGGTCAAGGGAGTGACTAGATGCTAGGCATGACATACCAACAGGTCAAGGTTGACCGGATGTTGGTTTGGGATGTTTGGGACTTGGTTTTGGACAAAAATCAAGTGCTGGATCGATCAGTGGATCGATCCAGGCTCTGGATCGATCAGTGGATCGATCCAGACCTGTCCCAGCGAACAGAGAGCTTCTAGATCGATCCGTGGATCGATCCAGAGGTCCCAATCGATCAGTGGATCGATTGGGACGCGGCTGCTTCGCGCGATAAGCGCTGGATCGATCCGTGGATCGATCGAGGCGCGTTTCCAGAGCACAGAGGCGCTCTGGATCGATCCAAAGCCTCCCCGATCGATTGGGAACATTTGAATCGATCGGGATCCGACCGTTGACATCGTTTATAGCTGCAGGCGTTCGATGGCTGCGACAATCTCTTCTCCGATTCACTCCAGAGCTCTCGCCAACTCCTCCACAGCGCTCACAAAGCTCAGATCGCCAGTTCTTGAAGGATCTTGGAAGCTCTCCAAGTCAAGAGGCGGATCAAAGCCAAGAAGAGAAGCTAGGGTTAGGGTTTTGTACTCATTGTAAGCTTGTAAGCTTGTATTTCTTGTATCCTTTCCCTCTCTTCTTGTATTGAGTCTTGTAGGGCTTCTCCGCCCTTGGTAGTTACCACAAAGGAGAGTTTTATTTAGTGGAGGGTGTGTGTGTTGGTGTGGATCCTTGGATTAGTCACCTCTTGTGAGGTGGATACCAAGTAAAACCAACCGTGTTAGCGTTGTGTGTTTGTTTCTGTATTTTCCGCTGCACATCTTTGAAGGAACAAGCAACGCCGAGAAAGAGCGAAGCTATTCACCCCCCCTCTAGCTACTTTTGGTCCTAACAAGTGGTATCAGAGCAAGGTCGCTCTTCACCGGAATCATCGCCGGAAGGGTCAAGCATATCAAGAAAAGCTAGAGGGTGAAGAAGTTGGAGCAAATTCTTCAAGTTCAAGACTTTATCAAGCTCAACTTCAAGATGCAATTCCAAGATGGACTTGGATTTGACACAAGGGTGGCTCCACCATACACATCGGCAAGCTTCGATTCTTGGAGATCAAGAATCGAAAACTTTCTTATGATGGAGATAGAGCAATGGTTTGCTCTAATGGAAGGCTTCAAAGCTCCAACGAACTCCAAGGGCAAGCTTCTAAAGAAAAGCAGATGGAGCTCAGAGCAAATTCAAAGGGGCGAGGCAAATGACAAAGTGACCAAGCTTCTGGTCAACTTATTGCCTAGCCACATCTTGGCTCGAGTTGGAGAATTCGAAGATGCCAAGGAGCTTTGGAGCAAATTGGCCAAGCTTCATGAAGAGATCCCCTCCACTGTACAAGATCATGAAGAATCCAAAGAGGGTGACTCTTTGGAGCAAGACCAAAAGGAGGATTCCGAGGTTGATAGATGCTCAACCTCCGAAGAAGAGGAAATCCAAGATGCTTCATCCTCAAGGGAATGCAACGAAGGGAACAAGGAGGGAGCATACTCCTTGTTTCATATTCAAGATGATGAAGCCTCCACCTCTAGGATTGAGGGGGAGCAATCCTTGGTGACGCCGGATCAAGAAGAAGGAGAAGCTTCTACATCCGGGTCAAGTGAAGAAGAAGAAGATGGTGCCACCTCTGAAATTCAAGAAATATCAAATGGAGGAGCAAGTGCCATCCCTATACAAGAAGGTATAAATATTTCAATTAATAATAAAAATCATATAATATGTTTTGAGTGTAGGGAACATGGGCACTATAAGAGCAAGTGTCCCAACTTGGCCAAGAAGAAGGGCCAAGTGGCACAAAAGGGCAAGGAGAAGCCCAAGGAGACCACCCCCGGGACAAAGAAAAGCAAGGAGCACATTGTGTGTTTCTTGTGCCAACAAAAAGGGCATTACCGAAGTCAATGCCCCAAGGGGAAGAAGATGGTCAAGGCTCAAGGAGGCACTAGTCAAGGGGGAGCCTCCAAGGTAAAAAGGAAGGTAACTTTCATTGAGCCTATTCCCTTGCAAAATGGTAAAAAGCATGCTAGGTCAAGTTTTTATCATTTTAATGCGATTTACCATAAGAATAGGAAGCATGAGGGCTTTAAGGAAAAGCATGTGGCCCTACATGCCAAAACTACTATCCCTAAGGCTAGGAATGTAGGTAAAAACCTAGGCGATAACTCTAAGGATGTAAGATACAAGCCTAGAAACAAAAATGCTCATGGATCAAATGAAAAACCAAAAACTAAGGACTTAGTGATAGAAAATCAAGTCTTGAGATCAAGGCTTGATAAAATGGAAAAGACCCTAAAAAGGATGGAAAATATCCTATTAGGGCAAAATGAGCATAACCTAGGTTTAGGGGTACAAAAGCCATCCAATGGCCATAGAGGTTTGGGATACAAACCAAAGGCTAAGAAGGATGTGCCCTCTTACCATAGAGTTCCATATAGTTATGGAACAAACCCTAGGTCTAGTGGTCAAGCTAAAAATGCTAGGGAAGTCATCCCTAAGAGTATTTTTGCAATAAATGTGACTAAGACTTCTAAGAAGTCTAAGAAAGTCACAAACAAGGTCACAAGGGAGGTTATCCCTAGAGTTGACCTAGAAAATGTGACCAAGGCTTCTAAGAAGCCCAACAAGGTCACTAGGAAGGTATCTAGGGAAGTTATCCCTAGTGAGTACCTAGAGCATCCAAGGAGCACCAATAGGTGTTGGGTTCCTAGGAGCATCTTCTCTCCCCATAGATGGGTTAGAGAGTGTCAACTCCGATTAGAAGGGTAGTTAACCCAACTTTGAGGAAATTGACACTCAAGGAGCATTTTCAAGGTTTTAGTTAACCTTTGAAAATGAAATGGACCTTTTGATTACTCCTTGAAAGAGTAAAATGTGCCTAATGGTGGAAGAATTGATTTTAATCTTAAATGGCACATATTGGGAAATTCATAAGAACTATCAAGTTGGGATTTTGGTATGTTCTTAGGCAATTTAAGGCAACCGGGCCTTAAATTTAAAAGTGCTACTCTTGAGGAAAAATGGAATATGCCAACATTTGAGGACATGTTTATTTTAATTGGCATAAATTAATCAAGGGAATAAGAAATGCAAACTTAGGCTTTGACATTTTCTTGAAGCACTTTAGGGCAATCTAGGTTTAAGGTGTAAGTTTAGCTAAGACTTTAAGGATACTTAGATAGTTAATCTAGGTATATTTTATTTATGCTAAATCTTGCCATGATTGTTTGCCCATCATATGTCATGACATCATGTCTATTTTTACATTCATGTTTTATTAAGAAAAATCCAAAAAATACCATGTCATGACATTCATACATCATGTAGCAATAGGATATTTTCTTTTGATGTATGCCATAACATAATCATGCATTAAGTTTAATTCCTTGTAATTAAGGACAAATGGCATTTAACGACACTTATTAACAAGTGACATCCTGGGTGGATGTCTAATATCTCTAAAATGCCTAGATAGATATGCATGATCCCTAGAATAGGGCAAAATCAAATTTTACATCTCACAAAGACCTCTAAGGTGACTTGTATGTGTTTTAGTGCATATTATATACAAGTGAGATGTTAGGATGATGAACAAAGCTCAAGATGTTGATTTAGTGCATTCCTTTGAGTTTTAAATTCATCAAAACACATAGTTATGTGTTTTCCCATCATTGGGAAAGCTAATGTACAAGTCATGTGCATTATGCCCAAGGAACATGATGGGATATTGGTTTTGAAAATATTTTTAAAATGTTTTTGGAAAACCTTGGTGAAGGCTATCTTTTGATAGTAATCACCATTGAATAGTTAGACACAAACTTGAAGAAAAACACTAAAGTTTTTGCAAGTTTTCAAGTTTGTGTAAATCTTTGAAAATATGATGTATTTTCATAGAAAGCTATTTTTCCATGATTAAGTATGCCCTAAATAATGTCTACACGAAATTTCATAATTTTTGGATTTTTGTAGAATTTTCTAGGGGTTTCTGAAGTTGACTGAAATGGAATTTCAGCAACTATCAGAGCTCCGATCGATCCATGGATCGATTGGAGTTCCATGAATCGATCCATGGATCGATTCAAACGGCAATTCCCGCGAGCAGAAGCTCGCTGGATCGATCAGCCGATCGATCCAGGGAGTCTGAATCGATCAGTGGATCGATTCAGAAAGGTTCAATCGATTGGAACCCAACTCCAATCGATCCAAGTTGCTGATTTTGGCTGGGAAGGCTTGATTTCAGCATCTTTGAACCTCTTTGAGTCTAGGTAACCATTCCAAACCCCTAAATACATTTGTATACATACAAAGGGTGTTTTCATGTTGAAAACAAGGATGGATTGGTTAACGAAGACTAAGTAGAAGTTTAGGTTGAGGTTGTTTCAAATTTTGAATATTTGAACCTCAAAACTTCTAAATTTGGGTTTCCTAAAGGTTTAGGAATTCCAAGTCATTGTTGGTGCAATGACAGAAGTTACCACCATGTCTTTAGGGGGAGGGACTCTTTAAAGACATGAAAATTATTTTTCATGAACCTTGGAAGGTGGTTAACCTTCTGTTGTGAACTTGCTCAAGGTTGAGCATTTAAACTTGAAATGGGGAGAAATGGGGAGTGGATATCCTCATTATTTCAAGTGGACACTCAAGTGGTAGATAATGCTCAAGGTTGGGTAGTTGTCTACATTGAGGGAGAAGTTAAGGATAAATGAAGGGTATGGGATCTTCATTATCGTGTTGATCACAACGAGTGATGTTGTGAACAACGATGAGCAACTCCTCAGGGGGAGAGTCTTCAACAAATGGATTTGTTGAAGTGTGCCCAGAATTGGAGCATAGGTTGATGTGTGTCCAACGATGGGTTAATGTGTGCCAATAGGGGGAGAATGTATGGTTAAGCTTAGTCCTTCATTACCTATGGGAAGGTCATAGGGGGAGAATGAAAGGACTCATGAAAGGGAGTAAGTTAGGCTTTCAGTACCTAGAGGGAGTTTGCCGTCTTAGGGGGAGAATGAAGAGCTTAATTTATGCTTTCATTACCTAGTGGCATGAAGAAGGAGGCTATGGGATTAGCCTAACTTACATATGGGATTGTAAGTGTTATTGTGGTATTGTCAAACATCAAAAAGGGGAGATTGTTGGTGCAATATCCCTCGGGTCAAGGTTGACACAGGTACCAAGGTGAGTCTTGGTTTGGGTTTAGATGTTTGACAATAAGATATTGATTAAGAAGAGTCAAGTAGGTCAAGGTTGATTGGATACTTGATGAAGTTCAACTGGATGTTAGGCAGTATGAAAGTCTGGTGAAGTCAGAGAAGAGTCCCGGTGAGTGAAGCCAGGAAGAAGGAAGTCCTAGTGAGTGAAGCTAGGCGGATGGAAATCCTAGTGAGTGAAGCCGGGAAAGGTCCTAGTGAGTGAAGCTAGGCGGATGGAAATCTGGTGAGTGAAGCCGGTGAAAGTCCTAGTGGTGAAGCTAGGCGGATGGAAAACCCTAGTGAGTGAAGCTAGGTGAAAGTCACGTGAGTGAAGCCAGGCAGGAAAATCCAGATGGATCAAGGATGATCGGACATCCGGTGTTGGAAGTCAAGTAGGTCAAAGGATTGTTCGGATACTTGGCATGAAAGAAAAGTCCAAGTAGGTCAAAGGATTGACGGATACTTGGCACAGAAAAGTCCAAGTGGGTCAAAGGATTGACCGGACACTTGGTAAGGGAGTCCTAGCAGGTCAAGGGAGTGACTAGATGCTAGGCATGACATACCAACAGTCAAGGTTGACCGGATGTTGGTTTGGGATGTTTGGGACTTGGTTTTGGACAAAATCAAGTCTTGGATCGATCGATGGATCGATCCGGCCTGGATCGATTAGTGGATCGATCCGGACTTTCCAATGACGAGCTTCGGATCGATCCGTGGATCGATCGAGGTCCAATCGATCGATGGATCGATTGGGGAGCCGCTGCTTTGGATAAGCGCCTGGATCGATCCGTGGATCGATCCAGCGCTTATTCGATAGGCGCTGGATCGATCCGTGGATCGATCCAAAGCCTCCCGATCGATTGGGAACATTGAATCGATCGGGATCCGACCGTTGACATCGTTTATAGCTGCGCAGCGCTCGATGGGCTGCGGCAATCTCTTCTCGATTCACTCGAGCTCTCGCCAACTCCTCCACAGCGCTCACAAAGCTCAGATCGCCAGTTCTTGAAGGATCTTGGAAGCTCTCCAAGTCAAGAGGCGGATCAAAGCCAAGAAGAGAAGCTAGGGTTAGGGTTTTGTACTCATTGTAAGCTTGTAAGCTTGTATTTCTTGTATCCTTTCCCTCTCTTCTTGTATTGAGTCTTGTAGGGCTTCTCCGCCCTTGGTAGTTACCACAAAGGAGAGTTTTATTTAGTGGAGGGTGTGTGTGTTGGTGTGGATCCTTGGATTAGTCACCTCTTGTGAGGTGGATACCAAGTAAAACCAACCGTGTTAGCGTTGTGTGTTTGTTTCTGTATTTTCCGCTGCACATCTTTGAAGGAACAAGCAACGCCGAGCACCGAGCGAAGCGCGACGAGCTATTCACCCCCCCTCTAGCTACTTTTGGTCCTAACACGTACTACATCTCTAAGGACTTCGAGGTAAGTACTTTAGAAAATTTGTTTTCTACCTTTGAACTTCACGAATCTCGAATTGCAGAGCCCATCAAAGTGGAGAAAGTAAGTCAGAACATTGTCTTGAAGGTAAGAACAAACGATTCTGACTCCGAAGCCTCGATCGACGAATCCGAAGCTGCATTAATGGTAAGACGATTTAATAAGTTTTTTAAATCTAACAAATTTATATCGCAGAAGCATGAGCGAAAAAGAAGAACGGTTCATTGCTACAACTGCAACGAAGAAGGGCACATCAAGGATGACTGCCTGAAATTAAAAAGCAAGCAGAAAGAAAAGGAAAAGGTCAAGTACAAGAAGCCAGAATCCTCCAAGCACAAGAACCTGATGGCCACTTGGTCAGATTCGTCGTCTTCCGAATCAGACGTCGAAGCCTTCTTGGGGTTGGCGCTAATAGTTAACCATCAGATGGAAGAAGAATCAAGCTCAAAGATGAGCATAGATGAAGGGGGAGGAACATCAGAAGAGGAAAGCTGCAGTGAAGGGGGAGCCTCACCAAGTCAGGTAAGTAAGGTACGTAATCTAACCCCGACTCAATCTTTTCGCTTTATTAAGTCTCTTTCTAAAGACTTATTCAAATTAGAAAAAGAAAATGCTGAATTGAAATTGAACCTAGCAAAAGCATGTCCACTAGAAATGTATGATAATCTAAAATTAGAAAATGATAAATTAAAAGTTGAAATTGAGAAATTGAAAGATAATGATGCATGCTTAAATAAATTTTCAAAATCAAAATTAAGAATTTATGAAAAATTGAACTGGTATATAAGAAAACATCAGGGCCAACTTAGAAGAATACCTAAAGGATATGTATCCCCTAAGTTTTTGACCAACTCTGTAGGAAGGAACATTTATTGGGTTTCAAAATCTTTGCTAGTTTAAATTTTTCTTTTTAGTTAAAAGCTTACAGTGAGAAAATTAAATATTGAGTTTCTTTATGGAAGCTTTGTCTAAGGAAGTGGTTGTTGCTCCAATAACCAAAAAGGCCTAGTGCCTCGCCACGACCTGGAAGCCGAAATATCGAAATAAAAATATTTAATTAACTTTCTGATAAAAGCATTAAAATTAGAATTAACTAATGCTTTGAAAAGTTTTTAAACATTTCCTTAGAAATTTTTTTTAGAAAAGTGTGTCTTGAAAGTTTTACTTAAAATTACAGCAGTTGCGAGCCCTGAACGGTCAATCGAGGCTTCCCGAGTGCATCTGGGACAGTTGACTAGCGAGGTGGCCCAATTGAAGGCCGATCTGGAGAGGAGTTCTAAACGACTACAGGCAGATCTAGAGGAACAAGAGCACCGAACATGCCTTATAGTTGGAACGACTCAATAAGCAAGTCAGCTCCTTTGAGGAGAAAATCAATTCCGCTAACGCCAGGAAACTCCGAGCCATTGAAGACCTAGATTTTAAGAACAAAGAGACTTTGATCTTGGATCAGAATTTGAAGGAGGCTGAGGTAGCCTTGAGTGTCGAGCGAGAGAGTCGATCGGCTGAGTAAGCTCGTATGGGGGTCCAGCTCGCCGCCAAGGATGCCGAGCTAGCCTCTCTGAGGACCGAGTTGGAGGCCTCCTGATCAACCTTCCAAATTTATGAAGATGTAGAACCTGGTCGGTTTGAAGTCTTCAAGCGTGACTATCTCCTGTCGGACTCCTTCAATGACCAACTCACCGATCGAGCGTTCCGTCTCTTCAATTTTAGCATAGATGGAACCCTCAACCAGCTAAAGGACGACGACTATCTCCCTATCACAGTGACTGACAAGATCATCAATCGGGAGAAGCTGACTGAGTTGCTGCCAAACGATGTGCTAGATTATCTCAAGTGACTTCCCCTCTCTACTTTGCAGGCCTCCTTTTGTATTCCCTCTAGATGTTATGTATAAAATTTTCTAAGTATTAATGAATAAACACCCATCCTATGCTTCTTCTTTCTGTCATATTTTACA
Organism: Zingiber officinale; assembly: GCF_018446385.1. NCBI lineage: Eukaryota > Viridiplantae > Streptophyta > Magnoliopsida > Zingiberales > Zingiberaceae > Zingiber > Zingiber officinale. The sequence goes on along the minus strand of NC_055988.1, from coordinate 43,180,244 downwards.
AGTTTAATGAATGCATCGTCGTTCGGCTCAAGTGGGTTGTGTACCACTTAGCGTTTGCGAAAATTTTCTAAGTATAATTCCTCACCATCCTGATCGTTGATGTAACTAGTCACTAAGATGTCCGAGTGATCACTTCAGCATGGCTGAATGACTATATTTTAGCTAAAAACTACTCTTCTAGTCGCAACTTAACTTCTTATCAGCATTATTCTTAGCTTGTATAGCCATCGATCAGCTTTATTTGTAGTAGGCTTGGGTTTTATAGCTGCCACTCAGTAGTTGACGTAGAAAAGGGTTTATAGTTACCGCTCAACTGTTGATGCAGATAAGGGTTTATAGTCGCCTCTTGACTGTTAATTCGTCGACAAGGGTTTATAGTCATCGCTCGACTTTTGACTTAGACAAGGGTTTATAGTCGTCACTCGACTATTGACATAGACAAGAGTTTATAGTCACCGCTCGACTATGGATGTAAATTAGGATTTATAGTCATCGTTCGAATGTTGATTTACTGACAACAGTTTATAGTCACCACTCGATTGTAGACGTAGATAAGGGTTTATAGTCGTCACTCGACTATTGAAGGCATAGACAGGGGTTTATAGTAGCCGCTCGACTGTTGACGCAGACAAGAGTTTATAGTCGCCGCTCGACTGTTGACACAGATAAGGGTTATAGTCACCGTTCAACTATTGACATAGACTAGGATTTATAGTCGTTGCTCAACTGTTGAAGACGTAGACAAGAGTTTATAGTCACCACTCGACTGTTGATGTAGACTAAGGTTTATAGTCGCTGCTAGACTTTTAACTTGGCTGGCCGGCGTAAGAGTCTTGGAAACTTATAAATTTTATTCATTGTTCACCTGCATTTATAGGACATATGCTTATACAATCTTATCTGAATTTAACTATGCACTTCTCACCCGACCCTATAGGGCTGGAGATGGTTTGCGCTCCAAGGTTGCTCTAGCCTTCTCCCATCTTCATCTTGCAGATAGTAGACTCCCGAGTGGAGCTTCTGAATGATAATGTAGGGTCCTCCCCATGGGACTTTCAGCTTAGTGACATCACCGATCGACTTTACCCTTCTCCACACCATGCCCCTGATCTGGAATGACCTGGGATCACCTTCTGGTTGTAGTTCTACTTCATGCGCTGCCTGTACACCATCAGTGGGATGGTGGCCTTATCTCGTGCTTCGTCTACTAAGTCGAGCTCCATGAGTCTCTACTTGGCATTTCGATAGTCGTAGAGATGCACTCGATCGGACTCTACTCCGACTTCCACTAGAACCACTGTTTCATCTCTGTACACTAGATGAAACGGTGTGACGTTGGTCGCCTCTCTTGGTGTGGTGCAATGGGCCCATAATACCCTAGGGAGTTCATCGAACCAGCTACCTCCAGCGTGGTCAAACTGAGCCCGTAACCCCTTAAGGTTTTCCCTATTGGTGACTTCCGTCAGGCTGTTGCTCTAGGGGTAGGCCACCAAGGTAAAAGCCTACGCAATGCCATAGCCTTCACTCCACTCCTTGAGCCTCTATAATGTGAACTGTCTTTCGTTGTCTGAGATGAGCCGGTGAGGGATGCTGAACCGACATAGAATATGTTGCCATCAGGATCGGTGGGTTGGTGTGGGATGTTATGATACTTTTGACACGACAAACAAGTGGCCACTGTCCGAGCGTCATCATCTTGCAGTGTGGGCCAAAAATATCCTGGCAACAGGATCTTTCGCGCCAGTAATCTACCACCCGGGTGACTTCCACAGGAACCCTGATGCACTTCTTATAGGATGTATTCAACGTCCTCCGATCCAACACACTTGAGCAACGGCCTTGAGAATGCTCTTTTGTATAGCTGATCACCAATCAAGGTGAACCACTTGACCCTCTTTTTCAACAAACGAGCTTCCTTCTGATCGGCTGGTGTGATTCCCGATCGGAGAAACTCTATCAGTGGCATCCTCCAGTCGCATGGGAATTCTATCTTGTCCATTCTATCGATGTGTGCCACCAGTGAGACTTGCTTGATCGACTGACCTATCACGATCGACGATAGTGAGATAGCTAACTTAGCCAACTCATCCGTGACCTGGTTGTTCGATCGGGGGATCTTCTGGATAACTACTTCCTAGAAACCGACCTTCAATTTTCAAACGCTTCGGCGTATAGCTTGAGTCGAGTGTTACTTATCTCAAATGTGCCTAATAACTGCTGCACTGTCAGCTGAGAATCCGAATGGATAAGGACTCATGGCTCCTATATGTCGAGCTGTCTGTAATCCAGCTATTAAGGCCTCATACTCGATTTCATTATTTGTGGCCCGATAATCCAGCTGCACGGACAACTGCATCTTGTCCTCCCGTGATGATATCAATAGAATGCCGATCCGGCTACCTTGCTAAGTGAATGAACTATCTACATATATTTTTCAAGTCACGTCTGGCTTGGTGTTATAGACCTTAGCGATAAAATCAGCCAAGGCTTGGGCCTTGATCGTTGTTCGTGGTTGATAGTGTATGTCGAATTCACTTAGCTCGATGGTCTATTTGATCAACCGTCCAGACACTTCTGGGTTAAGGAGGACTCTTCCCAGTGTGCTATTAGTCATCACCACAGTTGGATGTGAGAGAAAGTACGAACGAAGCATTCGAGCGGCGAGTACTAGTGTGTAGGCTAATTTTTCGAGACTGGTGTAGCGGGATTTTGCATCTTTTAATATATAACTTAGAAAATATACAAGCTGTTGCTCAGGGTCGTTCCGCCTTACCAATGCTGAGCCAACGACATACTCTGTTGAGGACAGGTAAATCCAGAGCGGCTCACCGACGTTGGGGTTCACCAGTACAGGTAGGGAGGTAAGGTACTCTTTAAGTTCTTCCAGTGCCTTGTCACACTCCGCGTCCCACTAGAATTTCGTTGCTTGGCGCAGCACCATGAAGAACGGGTGACTCCGGTCAGATGATTTGGAAATGAACATTGATAATGAAGTGATCCGTCCGGTCAGCCATTGGGCCTCTTTCAAGTTGTGCGGCGGGGGTATGTCCTACAACGCCTTCACCTTGCTTAGGTTCACTTCGATTCCCCATTCGATGATAATATATCCTAGGAAGCGGTCACTCCTTGCTTCAAACAGGTACTTGTTCGAGTTCAACTTTATTCCATATCCCCCAAAATCGTGGAGATAGTTGGCTGGGGATGTGGCTGCTGTGTTGACTGAATGTAGACCTCGCTCCGCTCTGCAACACAAGAAATATCAGTGTCGAGACAGGGAAAGGGTCCCCGACATTAGCCCTCTGATGCTCAAGTCAGTCACCGAAAAGATGGAAGGAAACATAGCAACAGCAAACACAGGCATGAATAGTGAGTAATGTGTACTTCTGCCGGTGCATGGACCCCCTTTATATAGCGCTCCCTGTGGGAGACGTGCAAGCCCCTTGAGGCATGAGCATGTTCTCCAATTTATCCTATGAATTGGCTTGTTAGGAAAGTGTCTCTGACACCATACCTTAACAGGGCATGCAAATTCTTGACAAGACAGTAGAAGCTTCTGTCGTATGATCTACCTGTTGACCATGCCTCGTTGTCAGCAGCATTACCTCCCAAAGGGATATCAAAGGATATGAGAGTGACCCCACTATTTTGTTGAGCGGGGGAGCCGCTCGGTTGGGGATTCCTGCCCAATCGACCTCTGCTGCTTCCCTACAATGACTCAGTTCTGTAGATTGTTTATACCTGACCGAACATACGCTCCTGTCGTCCCAACGTTCTCTTTCTCCATGATGAGTATATGCTGATCTTGGATATACGGACGTTCTGCTTTGACTAGCCATTTGCTGGTCGGACACTGCCCGCACGATCGGCCACTACAGTAGAACTCCGCTCAACCCTCCTTTGGTGAGTCCGTCGGTTCTCTGGCACTAACCACCTTGACTTTGACCTCTACGTTAGTTGTTATCTTCGTCATTTGACCCGTATTTAGTGGACCTCCTTTATCACCGGATCACTTATAAATATTTGTTGAACAATAATATTTTTGAGTACTTAGAAAACTTTTGAAAAACTGTTGAGTACTTGGGAAATCTTATTTTGAAAAATCTGTTGAGTACTTGATAAACTTTTGTGTTGTTAGATTGTGTCCGTTTACAAGATGTCAATGTGTAGTAGAAATTCAATAACAAACACTAGAAAAGAAGACACGATCATATATATATATATATTGATCCCGTCCGGAGGCTGAGTCGGATGGAGGTCGGTCCAGGTGTCCCGATGGTTGACAGAGGGTCGTAGAAGATGATTCGGCTCCCACGGGTGGCTGACGCTGCTGCAGGACCCTGCGCACACTCAGACGATCTCCCCTCCCACGTTAGAGACCGAAACCCAGGGAAAAAGTCCCCGGATCAGGCCCTCCGACGCTCAAGTCAGGTCCTTTTTCCCCAAAAAGAACAGAGAGAAGCAGAAGGAAAGACAGTTGTGGAAAAAAGTGACGAGAGAGTGTGTGCGCGTACCTGCATACGAGAGATCTCTCCCCTTTTATGTGTCGTCCTCTCCTAGAACCTGCCATCCTGTCAGAAAACGTTAGACACTGGGCTTTTCGTTGAGTCCCGGACACCTGTCGTACTGCCATTTGTCGTGAAAGCATCTTTCTATTTAGGGACCTCCGCCTTCGCACAGGGGTTTTGTCTTGTAGTGATGGACAGCTGGCAGACTACTACTGGTTATGAGGGCATCTTTTCGTCTTAGGAACCTCCACCTTCGCCTGCGTTGTTGATATGTAATGATTCTCCTTGATGGACCGTTGAGGTTCTCCGCACCCGTGCTACACAGCTCCTCCGATCCACTGTGACCTGCCCCGGCCTGCACCCGCGGTTTGCATTTCCAGGCCTCCAACTCGTAGACCTGTAGCCCTAACTGTCTAGACACAGCTACGCTGATCTTCAACCTGCACCTAGCGCTTTGTACTTCCTGGCCCTCAACCGCATGTCTGTAGCTCGACTGCTTCCGATCAGCTCTGCCGCTTCCGACCCGTCGGCCTATACTTCCAGTTCTTGGCCTCTACTTAGCTCTGCCGATCCCGACTTGCATCCTGTGCTTTGTACTTCCTGGCCCTCAAGCGCAGGTCTGTAGCTTGGTCTGCTTCTGCTCAGCTCTGCCGCTTCCGACCCGTCGGCCTATACTTCCAGTTCTTGGCCTCTGCTTAGCTCTGCCGATCCCGACTTGCATCCTGCGCTTTGTACTTCCTGGCCCTCAAGCGCAGGTATGTAGCTTGGTCTGCTTCTGCTCAGCCCTGCCGCTGCCGACCCGTGACCTGTGTTCCGCCTGACGTCTTCCCTCGTCTTCTGACTGCTTTGCCCCCTTGGTCGATCAGCCTGCCTGACTTCTGACTACCGCACCTGCTCGCCTTTAACCGCCCCGTCAGCCTAACCATTGACTGCCACATCACCTTGACTATTGACCACCACGTCCTCCTGACTTTTGACCGCCATATGGTCTTGACTTTTCTAATCCTTTCCTCTTGGGCCCCTCCACGATCAACCGTATCACAAGCCTCCCCCACAAGTCTCGTCGAAGGAGGACGACAGTCTAATTGACTAGACCTCTGCACCTCTCTGTGATCTCAGCATATCTCTGTGTTTCTGCCTTAGCATATCTCTATGACCTTAGCATATCTCTGCGTTTCTGCCTCAGCATATCTCTATGAACTTAGCATATCTCTGCGCCCCCTGCTTCCTGCCTCAGGCGTCAACGTTTGTGTCGCGTCTCTTGGGATACCATGCTTCACTTATTGCGTCACCAGTCGCTTGGGGCGTTGCGCCCACGCAGTTGCTTTGACTTAGCTGCTGCTCCTCTTTATAAGGAGTCTTAAGGTCGCTTCTCCATGTCATCCCTTCTTTTCTACGCTGTCTCGCCCGCGTGCCATCAACTGCTTCCCCACACGATGCATTCTCCTCCCTCTTCTCAGGAAGTTGACCAACCACCCTCCCGAACGCTGGTGAACGAACTCACCACGCTGCTTGTCTCGAGAGAGCGCGAGCTACATCGCGTGTCTCAGGATCGAGATCGCCAGGTAGCCGCTCTGCACTCCGTGGAAGACCAGTATCGCCTTGCCAAGTACTGTGTGGATGTGGAGAGGACGAGGAAGGAGCAGTGCCAGGCTAGCCTGCATCGTCAACTGGGTCTCCAGGAACAGGTGCGTCGAGAGCATGAACGGGAGCTCTCCCTCCTTCGCTCAGGCCTCGAGGATAAGCAACGCACCATCACTCAGCAGCAAACGGTCATCAGATCTTTACGCGCGGAGCTGGCTCGAGCTGTGAACGCCCCTGAATCCCTCGACAGGTCTTCACGCGGAAGTGTTCACTCCCCAGGGCCAATTCCTTCCCCGAGTCAAAGCTAGCCTGGGGAATAGTTGTCTCAGTGGCTCCTTTGCCATACGACGTTCCCGCTTGTGGCCTTGGCTGTATCGCCCTCTTATTGGATTGTGCTACAATGCTTGTACATCCGTCCCCTTTTGGCCAAGTTTCACCTGCTCAATTTTCATCTAGCAAGTATTTTTAGAAACTGTTTCGTAGGTGAGAGTTAAGAATTGCTTCATGATTCTTTTTCATGTGTGAATTTGAGATAACAAAACCGACATAGAGCTTAAGACTTAAACTTGTAATGATTATGCAGAACCTGATTATGTAGTTAATACTGACATCCTAGGAGTTGGGTAGATGACACTCCGCATCCTTTGCCCTGCGTATCTGCTGCATATTTGCAATTTGCATAACATAAAACCAGACGTAGCTGACCTGATTATAGAAAATGCTCCGCTCCAAGTGAGACACATTCCTCAGAAAAGTAGTCAGGTATAGGCACCGAGCTCGCTTATGATTTTCGCAGAGGAGTTGCTTTTTGATCCCCGCGTGGGGGACCGGCTTATGACTCGCATTGGGGCGAGAGTTTGGGGCTGCCGACCTAAAAGGTCGTTGGGCGTGAGCACAGGGCTCACTTTTAATTCTCGCATGGGAGCCGACCTAAAAGGTCGTTGGGCGTGAGAGCAGAGCTCACTTATAACTCGTGACCGGGCGAGAGTTCTGAACCACCGACCTAAAGGTGGTTGGGCGTGAGCAGTGGCTCACTTTAATTCTCGATGGGAGCCTAAAAGGCGTGAGCACAGGTGGCTCACTTATAACTCAGACCGGGCGAGAGTCTGGGGCCACCGACCTAAAGTTGGGTGTGAGCGCAGGGCTCACTTTTAATTCTCGCATGGGAGCCGACCTGAGAGGTCGTTGGGCGTGAGAGCAGAGCTCACTTATAACTCGCACTGGGGCGAGAGTCTGGGGCTACCGACCTAAAAGGTCGTTGGGCGTGAGCACAGGGCTCACTTTTAATTCTCGCATGGGAGCCGACCTAAAAGGTCGTTGGGCGTGAGAGCAGAGCTCACTTATAACTCGCACTGAGGCGAGAGTCTGGGGCTACCGACCTGTCGTTGGGCGTGAGCACAGGGCTCACTTTAATTCTCACATGGGAGCCGACCTAAAGGTGGGCATGAGAGCAGAGCTCACTTATAACTCGTGACCGGGCGAGAGTTCTGAACTACCGACCTAAAGGTGTCACATGGAGCATGTGGCTCACTTTAATTTCAGATGGGAGCCGACCTAAAGGTGGGCGTGAGCATGTGGCTCACTTATAACTCGTGACCGGGCGAGAGTCTGGGGCCACCGACCTAAAGGTCGTTGGGCGTGAGCACAGAGCTCACTTTAATTCTCGATGGGAGCCGACCTAAAAGGTCGTTGGGCGTGAGAGCGAGCTCACTTATAACCTCAGACCGGGCGAGAGCTCAGCCACCGACCTAAAGGGCGTGAGCACAGGGCTCACTTTTAATTCTCGCATGGGAGCCGACTTAAAAGGTCGTTGGGCGTGAGAGCAGAGCTCACTTATAACTCGCACTGGGGCGAGAGTCTAGGGCTACCGACCTAAAAGGTCGTTGGGCGTGAGCACAGGGCTCACTTTTAATTCTCGCATGGGAGCCGACCTAAAAGGTCGTTGGGCGTGAGAGCAGAGCTCACTTATAACTCGCACTGGGGCGAGAGTCTGGATACTCGTGTCCGAGACCGGTGGCGATGGCGTTGGTCCGAGACCAGTAATAGCCCCCAAACGACAAAGGCCTAGATGCATCACTCTCTTTCGCCTCCATCCGTGCTGGCCACGCCGGCCTCATCACTTTAGTTAATCTGGTCGCTATTGCTAGCTTTGGGCGTACTCATTTGTGTCGCGCTTCTTCCTGCAATTGAATTACGCATAGTATAGAATTAAGAATGGAAGAGGGAGCGAAAAAACCCTTACTCAACCCCTGGGCCACAGTGCCCTTGCATCTTATAGTGACCCCGCAGTCCTCGTGACGCGCCCGGTTAGCTACTCAGATCGAGGCTATCCACGCAGAGCTACTCGCTCAACCAATCCGCACGAGGAACACCCCCGCAGACCTGCTTGCTACTTTTCGGGTCTAACAGTCGCTTCCGCTGCCCCGTCTTACCTACGGCCCTTTTAAATTGCTTAGCTTCTGCAGCTTCATGAAACTTCCCACCTAATTTCGAGCCTTTCACGAAGAATGCTTCTTTCTTTGAGGCCACGCCCCATCATGATTACCTTGCCTTGTCGACATTTAATGCGTTCCTTCTTGCGATGACACCTGTCTGGCGCCTTTACTGTGCACGCCTCCTGACGCCAGTATCTGACCCCCTCTTGCACCCTTCGGCGCTTATTTCTCATCCGACGGCGTTGAGGCGCGTTGCCCCAAAAGGATATGCGGCTCAACTTTCGATGTTTCCTAGGAATGAATGGGCTTTATAAACCCTAAAGGCAGTCCGCCTTCCTTACCCCGACGCTTCACCATCCTCCTCCTCCCTTCGTTTGCGGCCGTTTCTAGCAGTGCAGCTCCTCGTCTTCCTGCTTACGCCTTACCTGCGACCCTTCTTGTCCTCATCCCCCTTACCTGCTTGCTCCTCACAGCCATGGATGGTAAGGACCCCCTCTGGTATTCGCATTACATTTCTGATTTAGACCACCACGACCTGTTTGCACTGCAATCCAACCTGGGGGTAGGCCCGGCATATGAGTTTCGCCTTCCTTCGACAGACGAACATCCTTCTTCTCCCCCCCCGAAGGGTTTATCACAGTTTTTAAGGATCAGGTCTTAGGCCGTCTTCGCTTCCCGCTACATCCTTTTCTCTCCAAGTTGAGTCAGCATTGCAGGATTGGTATCTCTCAGTTTGCCCCCAATGTATTCCGCGCAGTCTGCGGCACCATCATCTTGTGTCGCATGTATCGAATCCCCTTGACTGCTAGACTGTTCCATCACTTCTATTCCTTCCGGCGAGCTGAGGCGGGGGTATTCAATGTTCAGGCCAAGCCAGGCCTCAAGTTTTTTGACGACCTACCTTCTTCCAATAAAGGCTGGAGGTCACGCTTTTTCTTCCTTAAGCCCCCTGCCCCCTTAACGGGCCCTTCTCAATGGCGTTCTTTCCTTGTTTCGGACTTCCCATCGCATGTCCACGAACCTGCCTGCTCCGCAGCTACGGACAAGCTAAGAGGTGTTGTGGTTCGCCTGTCTGTGTTGCTGCTGGAAGGCATCCTGTATGTGTTTGGCCTTAGTCCCGTCCCTACCGAAATTGGAGCTCCTTTTGGTAAGTTGTTATCTTCTTGTATACCGCTCTTCGCTAACTGAAGTGCTTTTTCTTCTTATTTTCGCAGCGGCTGCAATCCTCCGTTCCTTTGCTAGCAAAGAGACGCCCGCGGTGGCCGTTCTGCAAGCTCTGAACGAGGAGCTGACGCAAGGTCTACCTTCCAATCCAGCCGTCGCTTCCGGTTCGCCGCTTTCGGAACCCCAGACTTCTGATGCGGAGGACGTCCCGCTGCTTATTGAGCCACCAGCTCTCTGTCTTGCAGACTAAGTCCTACCCCGCATCGCTGATCAACCTACGGCCGAGCCATCGTCCGCAGAGCCAGTGTCTTCTCTCCCGCCAACTATGAAGCTGCGCCTTACGCGCAAGGGCAAGAGAACAGCCCCAGCCGTCGCAACTTCGCCTCCACCTTCTCGCCGCCAGCGTGTAGTGTGCTTTTCTTCCCCCACCCGATCCTCGGATACGAGCTCGGTCCAAGAGGTAAGCTTGGTCCAGGAGAAGGCCTCTGCCCAAGAGGTGGCAGACCCACCGTTGGTCCTGACTGCTTCTGCACCAATCCAGAGTATGTTCCCTGCTCCGCCTTCGTCCTCTGGCGACCAGCCCCTGGGCCTACCAATGCCCTCCACGTCTCCTCTTCGCGCGCCTCCGAGCCCGGCCATGCCAACCCCGATCCTGCCCTCGACAGACCCAGCCTTCGAAGCGTTATGGAGGCTTCCCTCGGAGACTGATCCGGCCTATACGCCTGCTACTGATTCGTCGCCTATCTTCGGTAGGGTCGACTTCTTTGGGGACCTGGCCATCGCCTGGCAATCATCCAGCCAGCAGTTCTGGGAGAGCGGTTCTCCTTTGGGGGAATTCGACCAAATTGCTCGCTCTCTGGTCGCGGTAAGCCCTTTCTCTTCTCTTTCCTTGTATCTGTGTATTTCCGTAACCCCCCTTCTCTTCTTCCGGCCACTTGCAGACCTGCTCCGCGAGTCTGAGCGCTGTGCAGCGGGCAACCGAGCTTCAGCGAGAGAACGGGGTGCTCAAGGCATGTCTTCAGGAACTTGAGCACCCTGCGGCTTCCTCCGCTCCTCCCGAGCCTTCTCTGGGAAGCTTGGATGCCTATTTGCGTGCCATCGGGGAGTCGGCGGCCTCTGCTCGGACCATTTCCCATGCTGCCTTCGATAAACTTCTACAGCTGGAGGGGCCTTGAAGACAAGTGAGTCTTCCCTGGCTTCTGAGGTGGATCGTCGTCAAGCGGCAGTCTCTGAGCTGAAAACCAAAGAGACAGAACTGCTCTCCCAATCAGAGGAGTTGACGCTTCTACGGCAAGGTCAAGAGCTCTTGCAGATGAGGCTGGCCGACGCCCAGGCCCAGGCTAGTGCCGCCGCTGCCCGAGAAACAACTATGCAGACTCAGTGGGAATCGTGTCAAGCCACTCTCCGATCCTCGCAAGCGGATCTCTTGAAAGCTCAGGAAGCAGTGTCTCAAGGCTAGAGCGATTTGTCCTTGGCCCGCGTCGAAGCTGAGGAGAATCGGAACAGTTTGGAGGTGTACCGGGCTGGCGAGTCAGAGCGGCTGAAGGCCTATAGGCTGGCCTATGTCCGTTCTTTCTTCTTTCTCCACAAGCTGGGACGCTGGATGGTCTTGTTGCTCTGTCACGGGCCTACTGGCGGAGTCAGACAGGCCTTTGAGCAGGGCTTCCTACGCTCGGCACCTCCCGCCACGTTCTTGGACACAGCACGCCTGACCAGGGAATTGTCGCAGGACACCTTCCCCTCTTTTGAAGCGGATGAGGGACTTTTCCTCTTGGAGGCTCCTCCACCTGCGGCCGATCCAGCTCTCGGGGATATCTCCGCCCAGCCCTCTTGCGTAGCTGCCTCTGACACGCCGGCTGATCCCGCATCTCCCGACACAACACCAGCAGACCCCGTGCTCCTTCCCTCAGCTTCTGCTGACTCAGTGCTCTCTCCCCCGGACGTAGTATGATGAGTGATGTACTGCCATATTCTCCTTGTATGTGTTGACGCCGAACCTTCTGTGATTGTAATTATGGCTATGGTCGTTCTGCACTCCGGAAAATTATCTCGCTTCCCCTTTATACATCCTTAACTTGTTTCTTTCTTTAGTAGGTCGCCTTTGGTCTTGTTAGATCTCCGCTAATTTGTTTGCCCTTGCTCGTTTTGCTTGCTTTGTTCAGCCACGTAGCTCTTCCTCCGATAGTTGTCTTTGTACCTAGGCCGGCCCGAGCCAACTCGTGCCTCGCATGTCCCTGAAGCCTGCTGACCTGCATTAGCTGTCTCTCTACTGGCTCTTCCGTATATTTTTGTCTTGGTTGGAGTGACTTCTTTAGGAGACGCTTCGTATTTCGAGCCCTTGTCTTTCCCATAATGCCCTCTGATTATATTTTCGAGGCTCATCACAAAGCGCTCCTTGCCTGCCTCCGCCCCTGCATCAACCGTCCGTTGTGGACTTACGAAAATGTCCTTCCTCCACCATACCTATAAGTATCTTCTTCCCCTTCCGTATGGTTCACCGCCACCACGGAACACTCAAGCGTCGCCGCCGCCGACTGATTTTCTGAGACTGCGCCGCGCTTCTTCTTTTTTCTCCAAGCTTCCCCTTTTCGTCTGTTCCTTCTGCCGCCTGAGATAATCTTCCTGGCAATGGCTTCTCCTTCTTGGGCTTCCTTGCTAGCGGAGCATTTCCCAGGCGCTTCAACTTTTGCTGAGCTAGATTGGGATGACCTACGGTACACTTACGAAATCCCTACTAGCTTTTGCCCCATCATCCCTACCGGCGTGAACCTGTACTTCGATCCCCCGCCGGGTTCTTGTATTTTCTTTACTGAGCAATTCGTATCTGGCCTTCGTCTACCCCTGCATCCTTTTTTGTCCGGAGTGTGCCGCTACTTTAAGATTCCCTTAGGTCAGCTAACCCCCACCTCCATAAAGATTTTATGTGGCTTTGTAATACTCTGCGAAGTTTGTGAGGTTTCCTGGTCAGCTCCCCTTTTTCATTGTTTCTTTGCTCTCGTTCGGCTTGCCGATGGTTTCTTTGATTTCCAAGCCCGCAGCCAAACCGCCTTCTTTTCTCCTCTTCCTCCTCCCAGTGGCAACTGGAAGAAAAAGTTCTTTTTTCTCCGGTTTCCGGAGGAAACTAACTGGCCCATGCACTGGCAACCTGAACTGCCTCTGACTCCAGTGTTGGACGAATTCCACATGGACCTCCCCTATGCCACGGCTGCTGATCGAATGGAGGAGTGGCGCTTGAATTTGACGAGACTACTATCTGAAGATCTACTTTCTTTCTTCAGGCTAAGCCGCTGTACTTCTGACACACCGCGCTCCTTGGGTAAGTTCGTGTTGAGTGCCTCCTTTTTGATCACTTTCCCTGTGAGAATGACCCCTCGTGTTGGCGCCTTCAGCTGAGGTTCTGCGTCGCGCGTCAGAGGTTCTGCCTCTGCCCCTCGATGACCTGGAGATAATGCGACGCGGTCGGGCAATCTTGGACAGGAGGCTACTCCCTCACCTTGGGTTTGCCTCAGTCGGGGCCGCGACTCAGCCTGCTCCCAGCCCTGCCTCACACGCCGCTTCTCCTTCCTTTGCCGCCTCGATCCGAGGTCGGGGTCGGGGCCAAACTACTCACCCGGCCAGAAGCGCCTTCCGAGGAGCCTTGCGGGCATCCGGACGCGGTCGCGCGGCTTTTCATCGCGCAGGTCCGAGCTCCTCCGGCCGAGGCGGCACAGGCAGGGGTGCGGCGACCTCTTCACAGGGTCAGCCTCGCTCTGATGATTCTGACTCTGACAACCAGCCCCTGCTTCACAGGCGGCGCCGAAGACCAGGTCTGATTTCCTTAACGCTTGGTTCTGTTTTTTATATGACCACACTGCTCTTTGCTATCATCCCGACTGGCTCTGACATTACTTCCCTCTTTACTTCTGTTTCCCTTATCTGGCAGCCTCTCCTAACCCCTACAGGGGACGACCAGCGGCGTTCCGCTCTGCTCCCACTGCTGCAGAGGGTGACAACCCCGGCGATCATCAAAACCCTGTGCCCACTGAGTCCATTCCCGAGCCACCTTCTGCTCCTCCGGATGTTGACACAGGCCCTTCTCAACCTTCCTCCTCCACCCGCCATCGTTACAGGACTACCATCCCCTCTGAAGCTGACCTAGCCCGGCGGCCTGACGCCCCGACGAGTCTTTTGATGATGAAAGGTTGCCTCGGCAGTTTGTGGGCGGAGAGTATGGATCAAATGGGTGCCTCGCCCCCATTAGCCCAGATGGACAGGTTTTCGAAGTCCTGGGCGAAAGTAAGTACTATTCACCTCATACTGGGTAGTGGTTGGCCTTAACTGAGGGTTATACCTTTCCTCCAGACTCATGCAGAATCCCTAGTGCTGAACCAATCTTTCCACACCCTTCATCATGAAAGCAAGGAACTGCGGGAGAGGGTCTCCGAGTTAGAGTTGCAGCTGAATGATCCTGCCCAAGCCAGCCATGCTTTGCGAGCGGAAATCCAAGCCTTAACTAATCAGACCGACCGGCAGAGGCGATCCCTGACGCAGATCAAAAATGAGCTCCGAGCCGTGAGAGAGGAGAGAGCTGCATCTGAGGCGGGGTATCAGCAACAACTAGCCTATCACCTGCTTCTTGATAACTTTATATAGTCTGTCCCATTGTGGTGCTAGCTTCGTCACTTCCCCCAGGGGCTTCACCTGCTTCCAGACTAGGTCACCTTCTCTGAAGAAATGAGGGATCACCTTCCTATTATAGTTCTGTCTCATCCGCTGTCTGTAGGCTTCCAACCTGGCAGCTGTTTGCTCACGAATTTCGCTGATGAAATCTAGTTCAGCCAGGCGCCGCTCGGTGTTCCCTTCGTCGTACATCATCCTTCTTACAGAAGGTATCCCGACCTCCAGAGGAACCACTGCTTCATTACCATAGACCAGATGGAAGGGAGTCAGACCTGTGCTTTCTCGGGGCGTTGTATGGTAGGCCCACAAAATGCCTGGGAGCTCGTCCACCCAGCTGCCTCCCGTGTGATCCAGCTTGACTTTGAGCCCCCGTACTATTTCTCGGTTGACTACCTCTGTCTGACCATTGCTTTGCGGATGAGCTACCGAAGTGAAGGCCTGAGTTATGCCGAACCCTTTGCACCAACTTTGTATCTTGCGCCCTTGAAATTGCCTACCGTTGTCCGACACCAGTTTGTGAGGCAAGCCGAATCTGCAAAAGATATTCTTCCATAAGAACTGGATCACCGCATCTTCAGTGATTTTAGCCAGAGCTTCCACTTCCACCCACTTAGAGAAGTAATCCACTGCTACCAGCAAGAAACGTCTTTGCCCAGTAGCCATCGGGAAAGGGCCCACGATATCCATACCCCACTGGTCAAATGGGCAAGATACTATAGAAGTTCTCAGCAGCTCTGTAGGTCGGTGTGTCAGGTTCTGGTACCTTTGGCATGACAGACAAGTATTCACCAGCTTTTGCGCGTCCCTATGTAAAGTAGGCCAGAAATAACCAACCAGCAATACCTTCCGAGCCAGCGTCCTTCCCCCAGCGTGATTACCACAACACCCTGAATGTATTTCTCGCAAAGCCTGGTCCGCTTCCTCCATATTCAGGCACTTGAGTAGAGGTCTGGAGAAAGACCTTTTGTATAGCTGATCCCCAATCATTGCATAAGAGTGGGCTTGCCTCCTGAGCATACGCGCTTCCTCGGGGTTGGTGGGTATGGCTCCTTGCTGAAGGAAGCTTATTATGGGCGCTCTCCAATCAATTACTTCTACCGTGTTATTCTGTAGATCTATCTGGTCTACAAGGAAGGTCTGCGCTATAGATCTGTCGAGCATCCAAGTGCTCAGGGAACTAGCCATTTTAGCCAACTCATCCGCTCTTTCATTTTCAGCTCTAGGAATCTTCGTGACTGTGACCTCCTTGAATTCTTCCTTCATCTTTTCATAAGCCTCCTTATAAACTTGCACCTTCTCGCTATTCACCTCAAACTGTCCGGCTGTCTGCTGAGTTACTAGCTGGGAATCGGAGTATATGATGACTCGACTCGCCCCCACATGCCGAGCTGCTTGCAGGCCTGTTAGTAGAGCTTCATATTCTGCCTCATTGTTGGTAGCTCTGAAATTTAATCGCACGACCAACTGCATGATATCTCCCTGTGGGGATATGAGAAGTGCTCCTACACCACTCCCCCGATGGGTAGCCGACCCGTCCACGTAGATTTTCCAGACCTCTTCTGAGTCCGCTGGGTGTACTTCTGTCAGGAAATCTGCCAGAGCCTGTGCTTTGATTGCGGTTCGAGGCTGATATTGTATGTCGTATTCTCCTAGCTCAGTTGCCCACTTGATAAGCGGACCCGCCACTTCCACCTTGGTGAGAGCTCGGCCCATTGTACTGTTCGTCAAGACAGTAATGGGGTGCGCCAAGAAATACGGCCGGAGACGCCGAGCCATGAGAACAAGTCCATAGACCAACTTTTCCAGGGCCGTATACCGAGACTCAGCCCCCTTCAATAGATGACTGAAAAAATACACTGGCCGTTGTACATTGTCCTGCTCTTTAACCAGCATAGCCCCCACGGCCTCAGGGGTAGCTGATAAGTACACCCAAAGAGGCTCTCCCACAACGGGCTTAAACAACGACTGCAAGGATTCCAGGTACTGCTTTAGCTCCTCCAAGGCCTGCGTGCACTCCTCCGTCCACTGAAACTTGGCAGCCTTTCTAAGCACTTTGAAGAAAGGCGCAGCTCGATCTGCAGATCTGGAGATAAATCGGGATAGTGCTGTTATCCGGCCGACCAGCTTCTGTGTTTCCTTCAGATTCTGTGGGACCTGCATGTCACGAAGTGCTTGAACCTTCTCAGGATTGGCTTCTATCCCTCGCTCAGTCACCAAGTAGCCCAGAAACTTCCCTCCTTTGGCCCCGAACAGACACTTCAAGGGATTCATCTTCACCCCATATTGCCTCAGTGTCCCGCAGGTTTCTTCTACATCTTTTATCAGACTGGACGCCAGGGGGGACTTGATCAGGATGTCATCAACATAGACTTCTACGTTCCGCCCGATCTGACTTCGAAAAACCTTATCCATCATCCTTTGGTAGGTAGCTCCAGCGTTCCTGAGTCCAAACGGCATGACAGTATAACAGAAAGTACCATCAGCTGTTATGAAACTAACCTTCTCCTGATCCTCCTTAGCCAGAGGTATCTGATGGTATCCCTGATAAGCGTCCATCATGCATATCCTCTCACAACCGGCAGTAGAATCCACTACCTGATCGATACGTGGGAGAGGATAACAGTCTTTGGGAGTGGCTCTGTTGAGGTCGTGAAAATCTATGCACACCCTCCACTTGTTGTTAGGCTTCTTCACCAATACGACGTTAGAAAGCCAGGACGGAAATTGCACCTCTCACACATGTCTTGCCCTCCTGAGCTGATCCACTTCAGCTCGAATAATTTTATTCTGGTCGGCGGAGAAGTTTCTTTTCTTCTGCTTGACTGGCTTGGCCTCGGGTATAATATGCAATTTGTGCTCAGCTACTTCTGGCTTGACCCCGGGCAACTCTTCTGGGGACCAAGCAAAGACGTCTCTGTTGCGGATCCGGCAATGTATCAGCTCCGCCTTGAGCTCCGGTGACAGGTCACTAGCAATGCGAGTGATGCTCTCAGCTCTGTCAGGATACAACTGAATATCTTCGCAGGAGACAGGCTCTTCAGCAATAGGTAGAGGCTCCTCCTGGATGGCATGTACACCGCCATACTGAGTCCGCCGGCTCTTGCGCGCCTCCACCCGGACCATATCGATGTAGCAACTTCGAGATACCCTCTGCTCCCCCCTTACTTCTCCGACCTGCTCGCCTACTGGGAACTTGATCTTCTGGTGAAAGGTGGAGACGGCGGCTCGGAACTCATGCAAGGCTGGCCTTCCCAAGATGACGTTATAGGAGGAGGGTGAATCCACCACAATGAAGGTGCTCCTCCGGGTACGCACCAATGGCTCAGTGCCCATGGAGATGGCCAGCTTGACCTGACCCATGGGTTTGACTTCGTTACCTGTGAACCCATACAAGGAAGTGGCTACGGGTTGAAGCTCAGCGGCGTCGATCTGCATCTCTTCGAATGCAGCTCTGAATAAAATGTTGACCGAGCTCCCGGTATCCACAAAGACCCGAGCCACTCGGCTATTAGCAATAACGGCCTTGATTATGAGTGCATTGTCATGAGACAGTTCCAGACCCTCCAGGTCTTGAGGCCCAAAGCTAATAACAGGGTCGGAGGCCTGCTTGTTTCTGCATCCCACGGCTCCCACGTACAGCCGTCGAACGTGTGACTTACGGGCTCGGCCTGAGTCTCCGTCAGTGGGTCCTCCTGAGATCATACCGATCTCTCGCACGGCAGCGTTGCCCCGGTTCTCCAGTTCTCCGGCATCTCCTCGATCTTCTCTGTGGCCAGCCTGATTAGATGGGTCGGCTAGGTCAGGTCGGGCCTGCCGAGCGCGCCTAGCTGCAGCCCGTTCTTCGTCCATCCTCTGTATTTGGGGCACCAACGTTGGGGGAGGCAAGCCCTGCTCTGAAGCTCGCCTGGAGTCACGAGCGAATTGGAAGCAGTTACTGAGATCGTGCGTCCTGGACCGATGATATGTGCAATATGGCGCTCCCCTTGGTCCAGGCCTAGGCGCATGTACGGCGGCAACCCGCGGTGCTGGCCTAATCCCCTAGGCGGGATGAGGAGCAGGCCTGGGTTGACCTCGCTGGAAGGGCTGAGCCGGTTGCGGTGCTCTCCTTTCAGGTCGGTTGCCTGGGGCCATCGTCTTTTCGGCTTTCCTCCTAGCGGCCTGCGCTTCTTCCACCTTGATGTAGCACGAAGCTTTCTCCACCATATCGTCGAAGCTTTGGGCGGGGTTTTTGATGAGGTCCCTGAAGAATTCCCCCTCTCGCAATACATGGGAGAAGGCGCTCATCAATATTTCTGAGGTGGCGGAGGGGATGTCATTGGCCACCTGACTGAACCGGTTGATGTAGCTCCGCAAGGGCTCGGTCGAATCCTGCTTGAGAGCAAAAAGACAGTGGTCGGTTTCTTGATACTTACGACTACTGGCGAAGCGGCGTAGGAAGGCCGTTTTGAAATCCATGAAGTGATTGATGGACTCTGGGGGAAATCCATCAAACCACTTTTGTGCCGACCTGGACAGGGTGTGTAGGAACACTCGGCATTTGACAGCATCGCTGTATTGATAAAAGATGGCCGCGTTTTTGAACTTCCTCAGGTGCTCTTCCGGGTCTTTGCTCCCATCGTATTCTCCGATGTTCGGGGCGTGATACCCTTTAGGCAGGCTTTCCCTAAGGATATGAGCCGAGAAGGGTACCTTGTCATCCGGATCTTCAGGTAGATCTCCAGCAGGGATTATAGCTTTTCCCTTCCCTGAATCCCGAGGTGGGTGTAAAGAGCTTTCCGCCACCGATGCCGGCGGTTCCTCTTTCTTCGGACTGTGCGCACGAGGTTCAGCTCGATGATAGTTGCGGCGAGGCTCCCGGAACGAAGTACGAGGGAGTTCTTCCTGCTGCTTCCTCTTTGAGCCCCTGTCGGAGGCAGGAGCTGGTTCCTTAGACGCTTCGGGCGCCAAGCGAGGTCGCGAAACTATTCCTTGCTTTTCAGAGGCGGCTTGCCTTCTGACTTCCTTGAAGAGCTCGTATTCCCCCCGCGGTCATGGTTACATTGATCCTCCTGCTAGAGCTACGGCCCGAGTCCTCCATCTTCACGCTCCGGATCAGGCTGTTGTGTTTCCCACAGACGGCGCCAAATTTGATCCCGTCCGGAGGCTGAGTCGGATGGAGGTCTGTCCAGGTGTCCCGATGGTTGACGGAGGGTCGTAGAAGATGATTCGGCTCCCACGGGTGGCTGACGCTGCTGCAGGACCCTGCGCACACTCAGATGATCTCCCCTCCCACGTTAGAGACCGAAACCCAGGGAAAAAGTCCCCGGATCAGGCCCTCCGACGCTCAAGTCAGGTCCTTTTTCCCCAGAAAGAACAGAGAGAAGCAGAAGGAAAGACAGTTGTGGAAAAAAGTGACGAGAGAGTGTGTGCGCGTACCTGCATACGAGGGATCTCTCCCCTTTTATGCGTCGTCCTCTCCTAGAACCTGCCATCCTGTCAGAAAACGTTAGACGCTGGGCTTTTCGTTGAGTCCCGGACACCTGTCGTACTGCCATTTGTCGTGAAAGCATCTTTCTGTTTAGGGACCTCCGCCTTCGCACAGGGGTTTTGTCTTGTAGTGATGGACAGGTGGCAGGCTACTACTGGTTATGAGGGCATCTTTTCGTCTTAGGCACCTCCACCTTCGCCTGCGTTGTTGATATGTAATGATTCTCCTTGATGGACCGTTGAGGTTCTCCGCACCCGTGCTACACAGCTCCTCCGATCCACTGTGACCTGCCCCGGCCTGCACCCGTGGTTTGCATTTCCGGGCCTCCAACTCGCAGACCTGTAGCCCTAACTGTCTAGACACAGCTACGCTGATCTTCAACCTGCACCTAGCGCTTTGTACTTCCTGGCCCTCAACCGCAGGTCTGTAGCTCGACTGCTTCTGATCAGCTCTGCCGCTTCCGACCCGTCGGCCTATACTTCCAGTTCTTGGCCTCTGCTTAGCTCTGCCGATCCCGACTTGCATCCTGTGCTTTGTACTTCCTGGCCCTCAAGCGCAGGTCTGTAGCTTGGTCTGCTTCTGCTCAGCTCTGCCGCTTCCGACCCGTCGGCCTATACTTCCAGTTCTTGGCCTCTGCTTAGCTCTGCCGATCCCGACTTGCATCCTGCGCTTTGTACTTCCTAGCCCTCAAGCGCAGGTCTGTAGCTTGGTCTGCTTCTGCTCAGCCCTGCCGCTGCCGACCCGTGACCTGTGTTCCGCCTGATGTCTTCCCTCGCCTTTTGACTGCTTTGCCCCCTTGGTCGATCAGCCTGCCTGACTTCTGACTACCGCACCTGCTCGCCTTTAACCGCCCCGTCAGCCTAACCATTGACTGCCACATCACCTTGACTATTGACCACCACGTCCTCCTGACTTTTGACCGCCATATGGTCTTGACTTTTCTAATCCTTTCCTCTTGGGCCCCTCCACGATCAACCGTATCATAGGTGTAGGATGATTGAACCATATAAATTGGTTTATATATATATATATATATATATATATATATATATATATATATATATATATATAAACCAATTTATATGGTTCAATCATCCTCCCTCAAAACCCTACACCACAATTCTGATTCTTGAGGTGGATCATTCACACAACAAACGCTCTATCTTTTTTTCCTTTACAAGACTCTTCCAAAGGTATAAAAACTTCTTATAATATGTTATCAGTTCTTATAGCAATGCAAGAAGAAGAACAACGAAAACAAGCAAATTGTCTACCTAAGTTAAATTCTACCATCTCCACATGTTCTCTCAACCATCAACTCACTCAGGAGTTTACTTCGCCTTAAAAGCATCTCCTGTAAATCTAATTGTTCCAGGAATACGCCTAAGTACTTGACTCATCATATGTGCCATCCTTTACACTTTCACATCTGTAGTCCACCTTATCCAGTTCAGTTGCACTCTAATACTCCTCATCCTACTATCTTTCGAATGTTTTATGTCATCCTTTTCTGATCTTCATAAACCTTGAGTCATCAAGTTACTATCTCCCTTGTCCACTATAAGTCTTATGTGTATCTCGGTCAAGTCCTGAACACTACATACATACATATATCAAATTCAAATATCATCCTAACTTAGACTATTTGTTCATACAATTCATGATTAATCTCGATCACTAAAGGCTTGACTACACCAATAAAAGGGAGTGGGCATAGTTATAGGAGAGCAAGAAGGGAGCTATTGTGATTTGGCAAAATTCATAGGTGACAACATGAGTGAGCCAAAATTAAGATTTCTCGAGAACTTAGTTTTAGGCATTAGGTGAGATTAGAGTGAGAGAGCAAGAGAGATATCAAACAAATATGCATGCTTCGTGAAGTCAAAAGTGCTTTTTTAGTGGCTAAGAATAAATGTGGAAAGACATTAATGATTTAATCTATTTGGACTTATACACGGAAAGTCAATGATGGAAGTATTAGATATGTGTGAATAGAGAAGAGATGGAAAAGGATAGAAGCTTAATTGTGAATAAGATTTTAGTCTCACATTGGGAGTTTTATGACATGTTGGTTGGTTTATATTGATTCACATACATTGATGATGTGAACAAATGCATGAGGAGAGACTTTTTCTCACGCATGGATATGCAGGAGGGTATAAATTTAGGGTACGGATTGCACTGAATCATGTTGACTTGTGTGCAGATTTCGTTCAAGGTAAAATTTGTCCAAGTGGAATAACCAACGTTTTGTCACATATATCTTTTGTTGCTTATTTAAATGTGTAACGGATGTATTAAATTAAGGATTAATGCAGGATGTAAAAGGCCGAGTGAAATGTGAGTGTTTCACTGCTCGGCAAATAAAGATCATTAATCGATCATTAATGTTGCCATTGGTCAGAGCTCCTATATAAGGAGGTTGTTGGTTGTGAGCTACAACCACTCCAATGGTTTGTCCCATTCCATCTTGGTTGTGAGCTACTATTTATAATTTATAAGGAATTGATAATATGATCTTTTGTGTGTCTCCTCACATCATGTTATCTTCAATATAAATTAAATGGGCAACTACACTTAGCAAAAATATAGACATTTGACCAATGTGATTCTTATAAATGTTTATACAAAAGCTAGGTTTTTAGTACACATTCTAACAATCTTCCACTTATACTAAAAGACTATGTTGCCATATATGTTGTCATACATCTGATTCTCATCCCCTCAATATGCTCATCAAAAGCTCTTGCCTTAAGGGCCTTAGTAAAAAGACCTAGGTTATCTGCTGATGCAATCTAGGCGACAACAACTTCTCCTCGTTATACGATGTCTCGTATTGGGTGGTACTTGCGCTCTATGTGTTTACTTGCCTTATGGGCTTGTGGTTCCTTCGAGTTTGCTATTGCACCACTTATTATCACAATACACTGTAATAATTTTGGGCAAACCAGGAATCACATCTAAGTCTATCATGAAGTTTCTGAGCCATATAACTTCTATGGCTGCCTCAGAGGCTGCCACATACGCAACTTCCATGGTAGAGTCTGAAATGCATTTCTACTTAACACTCCTCCATTGTTATGGCTCCACTTCCTAAAGTAAACAAAACCCCCGAGGTTGACTTACTATTGTCCCTATCTGATTGGGAATCCGAATCCGTGTAACCCATAGGGAGCAAGTTATTGCTTGGTAAACCAGTATATAATCTCTAGTCCTTCTCAGGTACTTTAATATATGCTTTACGGCAGTCCAATGTTCTTGTCTTGGGTTACTTTGATATCTGCTAACCATGCTCACGGCAAAACAGATATCCGATCTTGTACATAACATCACATACATTAGGCTTCCTATAGCATAAGGAACTGCCTTCATTTCCTCTATCTCTTTTGATGTCTTAGGAGACATCTCTTTAGATAAGGGTACTCCATGTCGAAAAGGTAGAAAAATTTTCTTGGAGTTTTGCATGCTAAAATGAGTTAGGATATTATCGATATATGAAGCTTGGGATAAGAACAATATTCTTTTCTTGCGATCCCTTATTACTTTGATCCCAAGAATATGTTCGCATTCTCCCAAGTCCTTCATATCAAATTACTTGGACAACCATACCCGTACTTCTGACAGCACTTTGATATTGTTGCCAACTATCAAAATGTCATCTACATATAGTACAAGAAATATTTCATATGGATGTTTCTTCAAGACTTCCATTAAGGAAAGCTGTCTTGACATCCATTTGCCAGACCTCATAATCCATATGAGCAGCAATAGATAAAAGTATCCAGATAGACTTAAGCATAGCTACCGGCGAAAATGTTTCCTCATAATCGATTCCCTCATTCTGAGTATATCCTTTTACAACAAGCCTTGCTTTGAAAGTTTCCACCTTCCCGTCTGCCCCTCTTTTTCTTTTATAGACTTATTTACACCCAATGGCTTTTACACCATTTGGTGGTTCTACAAGCTCCCAGACCTTATTAGAATACATAGATTCTATTTCAGAGTTCATTGCACTTTGCCAAGATGCTGCATCTTTATCTTGAAGTGCTTCATCATATGTGCAGGAATCAGGTTCATGTTCACCAGGAATCAAGTCCAAGACTCCCAAAAACATGAATCTACCAGGTTGCTGAACAACCCTCCCACTACGACGTGACACTGTTTGTAATTGTGCATCATTTGTGACACGTGTTGTAGTTTCTTGTGGTATCTCTTTTTGTACAGTTGGTACAAGTTTAGACGTGTCTTCTCTAATTTTCTTAAGAATAATTTTTCTCATGGCTTGTGGTTCATTACATAGCCCTCTTCTAAAAATCAGACATTGGTGCTAACAATGACCTTCTGATTTTTAGGACTATAAACCTCCTTTCGTTTCTCTAGGATAATCCACAAACAAGCGAACTCCTACCCAACTTATCAGTGTCTCCCTTCAGCACATGTGTCGGACTACCCCAAATCCGAATATGCTTCAGACTAGGCTTACGCCCATTTTACAATTCTATGGGAGTAGAGGGTTCTAACTTTAGAAGATACTATGTTCATTGTCATTTTCAGAGTATATCCCCAAAATAAATTTGGTAATTTTGAATAACTCATCATCGATCTAATCATTTCCATAAGAGTCCTATACCTTCGTTCTGCCACACTATTCTGTTGGGGTGTAGTTGGGATTGAATCCCAACTTCTGATAAGTAACTCCTAAACTCTCCTAAGAGGTACTCGCTACTATGATCATACCGTAGTGTCTTGATACTTTTACCATGACATTTCTCCATATCATCCTTGTACTCTTTGAACTTATCAAAGCACTTAGACTTGTGGTGCATCAAGTAAATGTACCCGTATCTCGAATAGTCGTTTATAAAAGAGATGAAATATTCGAAACTACCTCTTGCCTGGATAGTCATAGGTCCACACAAATGAAAATGAACCAATTTCAACACATCTTTGGCTCTATACTCCTTAGCCTTAAAAGGTCTCTTGGTCATTTTTCCTTCCAAGCAAGACTCGCAAGTTGAAAAGTTTTCCACCACCAACGAACCCAAAAGTCCATCGGTGTTTAACCTTTGAATCCTACTCAAGTTAATATGACCTACCCTTAGATGCCAAAGATATGTTTAGTTCATTTTCGAAGGTTGCTTTCTCTTATTAGAATTAGAAGATGTGTTATTAATTTCCATTTGTTACATCGTGGGAGTTATTGGATTTAGAGTATACAAATTGTCAACTAATGTACTAGAACAGATAACCACTCTATTTTTCTTGACAACCACTTTGTCATCAAAAGAAACAAAATATCCATCCTCAAATAGTTTAGAAACTAAAATCAAATTCTTTCTAAAACTTGGTACATAAAGGCAATTTCTCAAAATCAATGTTTTATTCCACTGCAACAACCACCACTTTCGTAGCATTGCCTATGTAAATGGTGATTTCTACTTCATGTAGCTGTCGGGTTTCCTGGAACCCCTGCCATGAATTGCAGACATGATCAATGGTTCTCGTATCTACACACTAGGTATCGTTAGATAACACCACTAAACATGTTTCAACAACTAATAAGATACACCTTTATTGTTCTTATTCCTGAGAGGACAGTCCACCTTAGTGTCTAAGTTTTGTTTCCAATCATTATAATTGGGACTAGTAATTCTATTTTCTAGTATAACAGCTAGGGAATTGAAAACCATTTGAAATCCAAAGAATCACAAAATATTTGGTCAAGACCAACACCTCAAATACCGTGAATTTTGTATGCTACGATAGTGTGGGCGTATATAAATTCAATCATTAATTTTATTATCTTATCATCCTAACTTTATGACAAATAAAATTAATAGTTGGTCTGTCTTCGATCAAATATTTGGTCAAAACTTTAGAATTTAAAATAATATTGATTCCTCAAGCAATATCATTTAAATTCACCAACACCTCAAACACCGTGAATTTTGTATGCCAAGATAGTGTGGACGTATACAAATTTAAACATTTGTAAGAGGAAGGTCTTACCTATTAATTATCTTGTCAACCTATAATTACCTCAAACACCATGAATTTTGTGGCATGTGGACGTATACAAATTCAATCATTTGTAAGAGGAGGTTTTACCCCATTAATTTTATTTTGTCAACCTAACTTTATGACAAATAAAATTACCTCAAACACCATAAATTTTGTATGCCATGATAGTGTGGACGTATACAAATTTAAACATTTGTAAGAGGAGGGTTTACCTAGTTTTATGACAAATTAATAGTTGGTTTTTCTTCGGTTACACAAATAATAGCAATGCCTTTAATGGGGAGGATACTATTAAATGTGCCTAAGTGTATACCATTACTTGATACTAAGTCCACTAAATAGAATTGTGCTCGTTCAATTGGAGAAGATCACACACATCCTAAATAATTTCCTATAATCATCCATTAAGGAAGTTTGATCTAGTGATCCGTAAACAAACTCATCCGATGTAGAGGAAGACACTCAGAGCCAACACGCAAGTTTGAATGCATCACTTACAAACCAGTAATGGAGACCGTGGAATTTAATTAAATTCCTCTCCCACTTAGTTATTTAGAACAAGGAAGTTTAACATGCACACAAGCACACAAACACAAGCGCACACAACATAAAAGACAATAAATAAGAAAAATAAATTTCCAACTATTATGGCCTTTATCCATAGCTGTCCTTCGTGTGCCATCAACCCTAACTGCTGCCATCTTTAGCCACCGCTATCGGATCTAATCATCGCATCTATCTCGCTTCTTTTTCCACTGCGCCTCTGGTCCTCAAATATTCCCACGCCTCGCAAAGATACAATCCACGACAAAAATAAAATTTTACATTTATCTATCTTTTATTCCACGAAGGAATGTACATATAATCTAGATCAAACAAAATGTAAAATCCTAATAATTAATACAGCTCCTGTTGTATTTAATATTACAATCATGCACACACATAAAATTCCCTCGACATGTCCGAGGGTCCAATCATACACAAACACAACATGACCATAATAGTTGGATCTAGGATGCCTGCAACCACAGAGTTAATCTATTTGCACATCCTACTATTATCATGCCTAAATTATGTATGACATGTTCATAATTAAACCAAAAACCAAACACACAGAGGTATAACCTCACTCTGATACTAATTGTTGGTTGCTACTCGGAATACCATCCTAGTTCCCCTTATAAAAATTTGTACAAACATAGAACTATCCTAGCTACCCATGTGATCTATTAAAGTTAAATTTGGATTACAAACGATGCTTAACATTATTAATCCAAATTTCCCTTTAGAAGTTAAACTTGGATTGGAACGAAACTTAACATTCTTACTCCAAGTTCAACCGATGTGATCTTCCTAAGTTAAACCATATTACAAAAGTTATCAAATATCTATTTCAAAGATCTGCTTCCAGGTTAAACATGGCGAGGCACTAGGCCTTCTTGGGTATGGGATCATCCACCACTTCCTAGACAAAGCCTCACAAAGAAATTGGATATTTAACTTCTTATAGCAAACTAGGTTTAACTATAGAGACCTCAATAGAAATACAATATCGAAACATGAAATCGAACAATAAAATCGATAACAAAAATGATAACTAAAAATCGATAACCTCTTGTGTTTGGTTTTTCAAAATCTATACAAAAGATGACTAGTTATGATGCGGAAACTAATAACTAGTTATACCTTTTATAGCTTATGGACCTCTTGATCTTCTATTGTATTCCTCTCATTCTCTTGGATGTCGTGTGGGCAACGATCTTCCAAGATGAAATCCACTCAAGCTTCTTCCAAGGATTCTAAGATCCGACCACCAAATAACCTCCAAGGGATGCTAAACAAGAGAGCTTCCTTCTCTTCTTCTTCTCCTTCAAGCAACCGGCCACCAAGAGATCTCCCACAATTGATGCCACCAGCCTCCAAGAGAGAAAACAAAAGGAGAGAAGAGAAAGAACAAGGGTCGACCACCAAGGAAGAATAGAGAGGAATAGAAGATGTGTTATAAGGTGAGGCACCCCCTCCTTCTCTTTTATATTCCTTGGTCTTGTCAAAAAAGGAAAGTTTTATAACAAAAAATAAAATTTACTTTTCTCCCATGAGTTGGCCGGCCACAAGCTTGTGCTCCAAGCAAGGAAATATTTTAAACAAAATTAAAATCTCTCTTTTAAAATCCCTTTTGTGGATGTTTATAAAAGGAATGTTTTATAAATTAAAATCTCTCTCTATTTTAAATCATTTTATGGATATCTATAAAAGGAAAGATTTAAAATAAAACATGGTTACAAAAAGGAAAGTTTTATAGCAAAACTTAAAATCTTTCTTTCACATTACAGATAACTACAAATAAGGAAAGATTTCAAATATCTCTTTTATTCCTTTGTAGAAAGCTATAAAAAGGAAAGATTTTAAAATTTAAAACTCTCTTTTAAAACCATCATAAAAGAAAATTTTTTAACAAAAAAAAAACTCCTTTTATTTCCTTTTGTGACCAATCTAAAAAAGGAAAGTTTTATATTAAAAATCATCCTTTTAAATCCTTTTTATGGATCTCTATAAAAGGAAAGATTTTACAAAAATAAAACTTCCTTTTCTTCTTGTGTGTGGTCGGCCCCTTGCTTGGGCACCAAGCGAGGCTTGGTCGGCCCTAGCTTGGCTCCAAGCTTAGCTTGGACGACCCCTTGCTTGGTCTCCAAGCAAGGCTTGGTCGGCCCTAGCTTGGGCCTTAAGAAGCTAGGCTTTTGGGTGGATATAAGGCTTTATATAAGAGGCTACAATAGGGACCTAGAGGAGGAATTAGTTTTGGCCTTCCGATGAGCTTGAGTTTCTCGTATTCGCCCCGGACACCCAACTCAAGTTCATCAATAATATCTCATTCTACTAAAGAGTTATTATTGCACTACCGCACCAATCCCATATAATATGGGCTCCTTCTTATCATGAGTGTGTTAGTCTCCCTGTATTTAAGATATTGAATGCCCACTAATTAAATGAGTTACTGACAACTCACTTAATTAATATCTAGCTCCAAGAGTAGTACCACTCAACTTTATTATCATGTCGAACTAAGTCCACCTGTAGGATTTACATGACAATCCTTATGAGCTCCTCAAGCACTACAAGAAAAAAGCCTAACAACAACGATTTTTCACCGTTGTTGTAGCCCATTTTGAACTGTTGTTAAAGGCCGTGTTGTTAAAAGGGGTGCCCAAAGACAACAGTTTTTAACCGTTGTCTTTGAAGGCAAAGACAACATTTTTACAATGGTGAAAAAATGTTGTCTTTTCCTTCAAAGACAACAGTTTTTCACCGTTGTCTTTGAGCGTCTACCTTTAACAACAAGGTCTTCAACAACAGTTTTAAACTATCTACGACAACGGTGAAAAACCGTTGTCTTTTTTAGATAAAAAATAAAAAAAAATTAATACACAATTTTCCAATATTATAAATCATTAAAAATATTAAATTTCAAAATAAAATTTAATATACAATTTTCTAACATTCAAAAATAATATCTATAACATTCTGAAGAAATTTCATAAGCAACTAACAAAATGATAACACTATTAAAACAAATGTAGAACAATATAACACGAGATTTTCTACTTAGATGTCGGTGAAGAGGAGGGACTGCCGCTCCTAGTGCTCCTTAATTTGTTAAAGTCTCTCCATTTTTTTAGTTTATCGGCATTCTTCCCAGTACTCTTGAGGGCACCTATTCGAATAAAGATATATATTACAAATTAGAAACTAAACCGTGCGCGTGATTCTAATTGCACTGCATAAATGTTACATAACCATAAAAATCATTTGATCTAGCCATCTAACAGAAGTGCAAAAAGTGTTATCTATGTAACATAAATGGTAACATCTTGAAACAATATGGTGGCTCTTAAATTTCTTATTAAGCAGAATTTTCATTTTATGTCACTGCATACAAAGCTTCTATTGTAAACCATGCAAACATTATTTTTCCCAGTGATCAAGCAGCATTAATTCTAAAAGGTACAATCTAATGCAAACGTTCCCACACACTCCATATGATGCTAAGGAGTAAGTCATACATTCTGAATAGGGTATGCTTCCACCAAATTGATTATTGCTAAGATCTCTACAGACAGGATTACCATTAGATGGGCACCTACAAAACTAAATGATAGTTGGAAGCATATTCAAACAACTCACAATCTAAGAAGGTTTGGTGGGAGGTTATAAGGTATCAAATTACCATTTCCTAGATTGTTTTGGTTCATATCCCTGTAGCAAACTAGCATTGTGAGAATATTGAATTCCAAGAGGAATCTCTAAAAATTTTGCTAACTTACAGCTCCTCCAGGGAAGCCATTTGGTTCATATTATAGCCCAGTGTTCCAGATAGACCCAAACTTGACAATTTTCTGCTAGCACAAAAGGAAAGAGTGCATCAATTAGATAAGAAGCAAGCAAAACATACTAAGATTCAAATCACAAGTTATCACTCTCACATAATTGTCACTGATGAGCCAGAGCATGTAATTCCCTGCCATGATTCCCTGCATGGATCACCACTTTGCTTCCAGCCTAATAGCTGTGGTGCTGAATTCAAACTCCCGAACAGAACATAGAGAGCAGAAGCTGCGCAGGGAGCATGAAAACTGAGTACAAGAATCAAGTTGAATTGGATAAAGCAACAATTTCTCTAGGCGTATTAGGTAAAACTCAGACCACGCAGTTCTTGTGGGATAACTGCAGAAATTTAAAACATTTCTTTTCCTGTTTTCTACTTGTTGGATGAATACCTAGAATAATAAATCTACTAAACAAGAGTCACAAGAAGAATAGGAAGCCTTAAAAAAAATCTCTTTCGGCAACTAAATGAAGCAAACTAATCGATCAGCATCATAATTTGCAGAAGGAAAAAAAATAAATCAACCTTTTGCAAGCATGTGAATTTGGCACTTATCAACCAAAACACCAAGTCAGAAAAGCAATTCAAGAGCGCCAAGAAATTGTTCAAGCCCTTTCCAGGAGAAAGCACACACCAAACCCTCAACGATACTATCAACTCACTCACCGTCGTTGGGATCGGTAGCGCCAAAAGCGAAGCTCGGATTCGGATCGCAAGTCCAGATACAAACCAAAATGACCCAAATCGCGACGGCCCCTTCTGCCTTCCCCTGCGCCATTCTCCCAGCCATCGGAGAGCGAAAGCTCACCTCCCCGCCGCATTGTATTATAAGAGAGTATCATCTCCGTATCCTCTCCCCCTTGATCTTCCTTTGCTGAAACCAATATCTTTCCCTCTACTTATATCCTGCATCACATAAATAAATAAAAAATGCTTACCCCTTGTCATAAATACAAAAAAAATAAATGTAACTTACAAAAATTTTAATAACCAATAATGCATTCACCCCTTATCATACTTAATGCGACCTATATGGCAGGTTCATCATGTTGCAAAATTTTTTATTTAAAGTAAAAATATATATGCATGGCAGGTTCATCATGCACCCTGTATAATGCATACCTCTACTTACCTGCAACTGGATCATAGTAACAAAATTAACATTGAAGATGTAGTCTCTTCTTCAGTCACAGTAAAACCTATAACTCCTGATACAGTTAAATCAGATGTGAGAATTGAGATGAGTTTAAAGGAAAAATGATGTTTGACTCTTCAACATTAGAAACTTATGAACTCATATAGTTTTAGCAAACTAAAACTAACAACACAGATCAATAAGAACATAAAATTCATAATCAACATCAAAGACTTTAAAATTCCTAACCAACAGAACTTAAATTATTGATACTCATACAATCTGAAAAGTATTTGTCAGAAGTAATTGAAATTGAAATCACTATATAGGAATCTGAAACATACTGAAGCTAATAGGACTGATCAACATTAGAAACTTACAAACTCATATAGTTTCAGCAAACTGAAACTATATAACACAGATCTACAGAATCAACATTGAAGACTTTAAAATTCTTAGCCGGAAAAACTCAAATTACTGATACTCATACAATATAAAATATATTTGTTAGAAGTAACTGAAACTAAAATCACTATATTGGAATCTGAAACAAATTAAAACAGCATCTTAAACTTATAAAGTCATGTAATTTCAGATAACTAAAACTATATATCATAGATCTATAACAACTCAAAATTCAATATTAACATTGTAGAATTTAGAATTCCTAGCCAACATCACAGATTTGTTACTAATTGCGGAGACTAAGAAATGAAATGTGATGGGGGTTTTTAGTTGAGTTGCTAGGACTATAAATGAAAGACAATACAAGTAATGAAAACTAATCTAATTAAGTACAATTGCGGAGAATTAGAGACAACATAAAGTAAGCGTCTAACGAAACTAACATACAACGAATCCTAATCTAATCTAACATAATTTCATTCAAATAAAGAACACAAATTTAAATATTCAAACGAAATAACCATTGCAAGAAATTGAACAACTTAAATGCATCAACTAGAGTCCAACTAATGGAAGAAACATTTCATCAAACACCATGTGAGCATTAATCAAGTTAAACCAAAGGGCATGCAATCTTAACATGGGAAGCTAATGTCATTACCATTCAACAATCAAACTAGACAACCCAACACACACAAAAAAAAAAAAAAATCAACCAAGACGACAGTTGTGGATGAAGTTTCAACCTCGAGCGGAATGGATGGCGTGTGACGAGCAGCGGAAATGAATCATGCTACCACCTACGGATTCAGAAGGGTGTATAGTGCAGAAGAGCTTGGAATCCTGAAGCTCACTGATGTAAACTTGTCGGTGGATGAAGGTGGGCTGTCAAAATCTCTCCCAATTGAATAGAGAGCTGTGGATGAGGATGGATGAATGGAAGAGCCTCGGATTGGAGAGTTCCCAAGGTGGCGCTTCCGCTCCCAATCGGGAGAGGAAGAAGGTGGAGATGGTCAGTGCCTCCTCTCCCGATTGGGTGAGGAAGAAGATAGAATAGTGGCCTTTGGTGAGGAAGGTGTTGGGTTTTTCGGGCCGCGAAAACCGCTTTTCGCGTCGCGGAAACCCCGAATCACCCAAAGCCGTAGATCCGTGCAAGGAAAAATTTCGAAAACACAAATACGAGTTCTATATTACGATCTACAGTAGATCTACAAAGGAAAAACCATTTTACCTTCGATGCGTGCCCTTGCAAAATCCCGCTCGTCCAAGGTACTTGTCGGATCTCCAAAGTATCAAGGTAGATACTTCTCTAGTGATATCCACACGAACAAGGAGTGTCTCTCACACTCAAAGGATGGAGAAGAGAGCCCCAAGTGTGCTAGCACTTTCTAGAGCTCTCGGATAGGATTTAAATGGAGGGAAAAAGAAAGAAGAAAGGAAACTCTTACACTCAAGAAGTAGTTTCCTCTTTTGTGACCTTCACCCTTTCTTTCTTCTCTTGGAATACAACTCAACCACCTTCTCTCCCTTCATGGAACCCACGACCAAAAGAGAGGAGAAAGCAAGAGAGAGCTAAGGAGGAAGAAGATGGAATGAATGAGAATGAATTGCATTCACTCTCCTTCATGTGTGTGTAAC
Organism: Zingiber officinale; assembly: GCF_018446385.1. Classification (NCBI taxonomy): domain Eukaryota; kingdom Viridiplantae; phylum Streptophyta; class Magnoliopsida; order Zingiberales; family Zingiberaceae; genus Zingiber; species Zingiber officinale. The sequence goes on along the minus strand of NC_055988.1, from coordinate 43,146,847 downwards.
CCCTTTCCCATTTAATGTGGCCATTAAAGAGGGATTTGTAACCTCCATGAGGTGTCACACACATGTGCAACCATGATGATGTGGAGCATCATCAATGGTCCACCTTATGCCAACTCACAAATGAGGTGGCAAATGGTCAATTCAAAATTGACCTTTGATCTTCCTTCTCAAATCAAGTCAAACTTGACCAAATCTCTCTCATGGTTGATCTAATCTAACCATTTGATTCAAGCCAACTTAATATAATGAATCTAATTCATTTAATTAAATTGATTCAATGAGTCATAATCCAAATTAGACTCATTGAACACATGAATCAACTTGAGTCTAACTCAATTAGCCCAATTTGGATTACTCTTAATCCAATTTGGTTCATCACATGAACCTAATCCAATTGGTTCATCACATGAACCTAATCCAATTGGTTCATCATATGAACCTAATCTCCATCCACTTGTTCTTTGTGTGTGACCCAATAGGTTCTTGTAACGTTGGCAATGTTTCTAAACTCCTTTAGAAACATAAGCAATGAGCGGCATCTAGCAATACATCATTGCTACCCAAGTTACAAGAATGTTGAGATCCAACATCACCTTGTGACTACTAATTGTGACTCCTCACAATATGTGACAAGTGTCCTTCTATCCTAGACATCTAGATTGATTAATGTGAGGCATAGACCGTGTCATCCTCTAATCAATCTAAATCTTGAACTCCAAGTAGACTCACTCGATCAAATGAGCTCAACATCTAATGTTGACTCATTTGGGCATGGCCATGCACTTCGTGGTCTCACTCTATCAAGAATAGCGATGTCGCTCCCGTTATATGGGAGGGATAGATCCCATCTACATCACTCACATCCCTCTGCATAATTCGTTACATACCCAGTAATCGCCTTTATAGTCCACCCAGTTACGGGTGACGTTTGACGAAACTAAAGTACATAACTCCTTATGTAGGGATCCATGGTGACTTCAGGTCTAAGGACTAATAGTCATACTAATAGCCACATGAGAAAGTATATGACACTCATATAACGATCCATGATACTTTCTCATGGCGGGTCATTCAGTATACATTCTCCAATGTATACCCATGTGTCAGCATGATATCTCTATATCCATGACTTGTGAGATCAAGTCATCGAGCTGACCTACATGCTAGTCTTATTGCATTAACATTGTCCCTGAATGTTAATACTCGACTAGGAATGATTTAGAGTAGTGTTCCCTATATCATCTCACTATCGATTCAACTAATCGATTGATATAGGTATGAACCTTCTACTCAAGGACGCTATTATACTTAGTCTATTTGGTACTAATACAAATAAGTATAATAACCAAACAAATGCCTTTATTAATATACAAGAATATGATACAATGAGTCCATACAATCATCAAATGATTGGCTCTAGGGCTCTAACTAACAATCTCCCACTAGCACTAGTGCCAATCAGTATAGGCTCTAAGGCCTAAAGACCTAGTGTGACCATCATGCTTCCTCTGTGCCAAAGCCTTGGTCAAGGGATCTGCAATGTTAGCCTCTGTAGGTACTCTGCAAATCTTCACATCTCCTCTATCGATAATCTCTCGAATGAGATGGAAGCGCCGTAGTATGTGCTTGGTCCGCTGGTGTGAGCGAGGTTCCTTCGCCTGTGCTATAGCTCCATTGTTGTCACAATAGAGCTCAACTGGGTCAGCGATGCTAGGAACCACCCCAAGTTCAGTGATGAACTTGCGGATCCAAACTGCCTCCTTTGCTGCCTCTGATGCAGCAATATACTCGGCCTCTGTTGTAGAATCAGCTACTGTGTCCTGCTTCGAACTCTTCCAGCTCACAGCACCACCATTTAAGCAAAACACGAACCCTGACTGCGATCGGTAATCATCCTGATCGGTCTGGAAGCTGGCATCACTGTAACCCTTTACAGTTAGCTCATCATTGCCTCCATATATCAAGAAATATTCTTTAGTCCTTCTTAAGTACTTAAGAATATTCTTGACCGCTATCCAGTGACTTTCACCTGGATCTGACTGGTATCTGCTCGTCATGCTCAAAGCATACGAGACATCAGGTGAGTACATAGCATGGCATACATGATCGATCCTATGAGGCATAAGGGATCTGATCCATGCGATCTCTCTCCTCTCTAGAAGAGGGACCTTGAGTCTTCGAAAGACTCACGCCATGTGACATCGGCAGAAATCCCTTCTTGGAATTCTGCATGGCAAACCGAAGGAGTACCTTGTCAATGTATGTACTCTGACTTAGGCCAAGCAATCTCTTAGATCTATCTCTATAGATCTGTATCCCTAGAATGCGGGATGCCTCACCTAAGTCCTTCATTGAGAAGCAACTCCCTAGCCAGGTCTTGACAGACTGAAGCATAGGGATGTCCTTCCCAATGAGTAGTATGTCATCCACATACAATATGAGGAAGACAACTATGCCCCCTACAACCTTCTTGTAGACACAAGGTTCATCTTCGTTCTTGATGAAACCAAACTGTTTGATCGCATCATCGAATCGAAGATTCCAGCTCCGAGAAGCTTGCTTTAGTCCATAAATGGACCTATGCAGCTTGCATACTCTGCTAGTATGCTTTGGATCTACAAAACCTTCAGGTTGTGTCATGTACACATCCTCGAGTAGGTTTCCATTCAGAAACGCAGTTTTGACGTCCATCTGCCAAATCTCGTAATCGTGGTAAGCTGCAATAGCAAGCATGATCCGAATGGACTTAAACATCGCTACTGGAGAAAAGGTTTCATCATAGTCAATACCATGAATCTGCTTGAAACCTTTAGCTACCAAGCGACCCTTATAGATAAGTCCATCCATGTCAGTCTTTCTCTTAAAGACCCACTTGCACCCAATGGGTTTTACCCCTTCAGGTGGATCAACCAAAGTCCATACTTGGTTCGTGTACATGGATTCCATCTCGGATCTCATGGCCTCTAGCCATTTCTCGGAATCTGGTCTCATCACAGCTTCCTGATAGGTGGTAGGCTCATCCTCTATGAGCACAATGTCATCATGGTCAGACAAGAGAAATGAGTATCTCTCAGGCTGACGACGTACCCTATCAGACCTGCGAAGAGGTATGTCTACTTGAACCGGTTGTTGTTCCTCAACTCCTTGTGGAACAACATCATCCACAACACTTTGTGGTTCCGGTTCAATTTCCATCGAGGCATTAGTGCTATTGTTCGCATCTTGAACTTCTTCAAGATCGAACGCGCTCCCACTAGTCTTTCTAGAAACAAAATCCCTTTCTAGAAAGACCCCAGTCTTTGCCACAACTACCTTGTGCTGACTGGGAATGTAGAAGTAATATCCCTTAGTTTTCTTGGGATATCCGATAAAATAGCACTTGTCGGATTTGGGTCCTAATTTGTCTGAGACTTGACGTCGTACGTAAGCCTCACAGCCCCAAATCCTCATGAAAGACACCTGGGCATCTCTCCCAGTCCATATCCTATATGGTGTCTTTATCACGGCCTTGGATGGAACTCGGTTGAGAATGAAAGTTGCCGTGTCTAGAGCATAACCCCAGAGGTATGTCGGAAGATCTGTGTGACTTATCATAGACCGTACCATATCTAATAAGGTACGATTCCTCCTTTCAGATACACCATTCCACTGTGGTGTTCCAGGAGGAGTGAGTTGAGATAAAATCCCACACTCAGCTAAGTAGTCACGAAACTCATGGCTTAAGTATTCACCACCTCGATCGGATCGAAGTATCTTAATACTCTTGCCAAGCTGGTTCTGTACTTCATTCTTGAATTCTTTGAACTTTTCAAAGGATTCGGACTTATGTGTCATCAAGTACACATAACCGTATCTACTGAAGTCATCAGTAAATGTGATGAAGTACCTATAACCGCCTCTAGCAGCGACATTGAAAGGGCCACATACATCACTATGTATGAGTCCTAACAAATCGATCGCTCTCTCGCTGTGCCCACTAAAGGAGTCTTGGTCATCTTGCCTCGTAGGCATGACTCGCATATCTCATATGATTCAAAATCAAATGAGTCCAACAAACCATCCTTATGGAGTTGGGATAAGCGCTTGTCATTTATATGACCTAAGCGACAGTGCCAAAGGTAGGTTTGGTTCATGTCATTAGACTTGAACCTCTTGGTATTTACGTTATAGATAGGGCTCTCGAGGTCTAGAATATAGAGTCCGTTTATCAGAGGTGCACTACAATAGAACATATCGTTTAAATAGACAGAACAACATTTGTTCTTTATTATAAGCGAGAATCCTTTCTTGTCCAAACAAGAAACGATATAATTTTCTTAGTCAAACGGACACATAACAACAATCATCTAATTCTAGTACAAGCCCGAAGGAAGAGATAGATGATAAGTTCCTACAGCAATAGCAGCAACTCGTGCTCCATTGCCTACTCGTAGGTCTATCTCACCCTTCGTCAATGTCCTGCTATTTCTCAGCGCTTGTACATTAGTACAAATGTGCGAAGCACATCCGGTATCTAATACCCACGATGAAGAAATAGAGAGGTTGACTTCTATAACATGTATACCTGAAGTAGAAATCTTATTTCTCTTCTTCTTAAGATCTTCCAGGTATTCTTTGGAGTTCCTCTTCCAGTGCCTTGCTTGTCCTTGATATAGGTGACAAAGATGCTTAACCATATCGTAAGCGCCCATCAACTCATGTTGCTTCTGAAGCTCAGAGTTCATGGTCGCGAGCATAAGACAGGACACATCTAATGCGTCATCTTGATGCTTCTTGTAAGCATCCCGGTCAGCTCGCGTGGCAGTGGCAGGAGGAGCCTCCGGAATGGGCTGCTCCAGAACGTACAGTTTACGTTCTTGGGTGAGAACTATTCTCAAGCTCCTGTACCAGTCCAGGAAATTTGCTCCGTTGAGCTTGTCCTTCTTAAGGACAGAACGCAGAGAGAAAAAGTTCGTATTCGATGTCATGGTTATCTACAACAGAAAATTTGCAGAAATAAATATCATATTCTTTTAAATCATCTAATTAGGCCTTTAATTAAATGATGCTCCCACTGAATTCTATAATTCTTGTGGGACAAAATCCACATCATACTAACCCTTGAGTTAGCTTTGGCTAATACGCCCAAGGCTTAGTATGATCGGTAGGTAACTATTACCAATTACATCTCTATGCAACTCTTGTTTATAGAATCAATACCCGCATTTATATTAAAACTCGAGTTAGCTTTGGCTAATACGCCCGAGAGTTAATATAGATGTGATTTTGACCTATTCTTTTCCAACCGTTGGAATAATGCCTATAGTTGACTCGATCCAACCGAGTAACTAGGAATACTCAATCTAATTGAGTTTGTATTCATCCATGCGTTGATAGGCGGGACCAAGATTGTCCCTCCGTACCCTACCAAGATAATATGTATTGCTCTGCTTTGGCAGATTCAACAATACATGTGATCGAGGTAGTGATAGGTATCACGGCACGGTTAGGCATTTTGAGTTGGTTCGATCTAGATCTAATCTAATCGAGAAGGATGCATCTTGTGCATGACTTAGATCTAATCTAATCGCATGGGTGCATCATGTGCACGACTTAGATCTAATCTAATCGTAAGGCACTAATTAATTAATTACTTATTAAACATGCATCATACTCAAGCAATTAATTAATTATTTGTGATTTAGTCATGGCCCTACTACGATCTTCTCAAGCCAATGAGAAGATCGATTGGTCAACCTAGGGTCAACAGCTTCTTCAAGCTCCTCCCTTTGACCACCTTGTGTTGCTCGTGCCCGCCTCGGAACTCCGTCTCGTGTGGACCCTCCACTGCTCCAATTTGTACATTACAATTTGAAACTCGAGTTACATTCGAGTCTAAATCTAATTTACAACAAGAAAATAAGAGAAGGCACGACGCGCAGGTCGCGAATATAATACAACACTCGCAAACACATAACGGCACGCAGGCCGTATTATGAATTACAACACAACCAATCATATTGGGTTTTGGGCCATGACTATCACAAAATTTATATATAATTCAAAATTATATATTTTCATAATTTTTCTATAATTTTAAAACTAATTTTTACAATTTTTATGAGTAAAATTTCCCGGCGGTCCCGTTTAGCGGTTTTGGGCGCAATCGCGGAACGGATCCCCTTGCGGGGCCCAGGGGCAGCGCCCCTACCCGCGATCTAACCATCGTGAGGGTTCCTTTGCGATCCAACAACGCCTAAACCCGCTGTCCCAAAACGATTTGGGCCGAGACATTGCCGTTTCGGAAAAATCTTCCCGGCGGGTTCGTTTTTAGCGATTTCGGGTGCAATCGCGGAGCAAATCCCCTTGCGGGGTTAGGGGCAGTACCCCTACCCACGATCTAACCATCGTGAGTTGCTCCTTTGCGATCTAATGGCACCCAAGTCCGCTGTCCCAAACGGATTTGGGGCAAAACGAAGCCGTTTTGGAAAAATCTTTCCGGTAGCCGAAGCCTACAAGTGCCGAGACACTTGTGCTTCGCTTCTACGGAAAAATTACCCATAAAAACTATAAAATCATAATTTTACAGAAAATTACATAAACTTTATTTTTCATAAAACCAAAAAACAAACTCGTATTCGCCTTGCACGTGGCTCTGATACCACTGTTGGGTTTTTCGGGCCGCGAAAATCGCTTTTCGCGTCGCGGAAACCCCGAATCACCCAAAGCCGTAGATCCGTGCAAGGAAAAATTTCGAAAACACAAATACGAGTTCTATACTACGATCTATAGTAGATCTACAAAGGAAAAACCATTTTACCTTCGATGCGTGCCCTTGCAAAATCCCGCTCGTCCAAGGTACTTGTCGGATCTCCAAAGTATCAAGGTAGATACTTCTCTAGTGATATCCACACGAACAAGGAGTGTCTCTCACACTCAAAGGATGGAGAAGAGAGCCCCAAGTGTGCTAGCACTTTCTAGAGCTCTCGGATAGGATTTAAATGGAGGGAAAAAGAAAGAAGAAAGGAAACTCTTACACTCAAGAAGTAGTTTCCTCTTTTGTGACCTTCACCCTTTCTTTCTTCTCTTGGAATACAACTCAACCACCTTCTCTCCCTTCATGGAACCCACGACCAAAAGAGAGGAGAAAGCAAGAGAGAGCTAAGGAGGAAGAAGATGGAATGAATGAGAATGAATTGCATTCACTCTCCTTCATGTGTGTGTAACCCCCTTCCCATTTAATGTGGCCATTAAAGAGGGGATTTGTAACCTCCATGAGGTGTCACACACATGTGCAACCATGATGATGTGGAGCATCATCAATGGTCCACCTTATGCCAACTCACAAATGAGGTGGCAAATGGTCAATTCAAAATTGACCTTTGATCTTCCTTCTCAAATCAAGTCAAACTTGACCAAATCTCTCTCATGGTTGATCTAATCTAACCATTTGATTCAAGCCAACTTAATATAATGAATCTAATTCATTTAATTAAATTGATTCAATGAGTCATAATCCAAATTAGACTCATTGAACACATGAATCAACTTGAGTCTAACTCAATTAGCCCAATTTGGATTACTCTTAATCCAATTTGGTTCATCACATGAACCTAATCCAATTGGTTCATCACATGAACCTAATCCAATTGGTTCATCATATGAACCTAATCTCCATCCACTTGTTCTTTGTGTGTGACCCAATAGGTTCTTGTAACGTTGGCAATGTTTCTAAACTCCTTTAGAAACATAAGCAATGAGCGACATCTAGCAATACATCATTGCTACCCAAGTTACAAGAATGTTGAGATCCAACATCACCTTGTGACTACTAATTGTGACTCCTCACAATATGTGACAAGTGTCCTTCTATCCTAGACATCTAGATTGATTAATGTGAGGCATAGACCGTGTCATCCTCTAATCAATCTAAATCTTGAACTCAAGTAGACTCACTCGATCAAATGAGCTCAACATCTAATGTTGACTCATTTGGGCATAACCATGCACTGTGGTCTCACTCTATCAAGAATAGCGATGTCGCTCCCGTTATATGGGAGGGATAGATCCCATCTACATCACTCACATCCCTCTGCATAATTCGTTACATACCCAGTAATCGCCTTTATAGTCCACCCAGTTACGGGTGACGTTTGACGAAACTAAAGTACATAACTCCTTATGTAGGGATCCATGGTGACTTCAGGTCTAAGGACTAATAGTCATACTAATAGCCACATGAGAAAGTATATGACACTCATATAACGATCCATGATACTTTCTCATGGCGGGTCATTCAGTATACATTCTCCAATGTATACCCATGTGTCAGCATGATATCTCTATATCTATGACTTGTGAGATCAAGTCATCGAGCTGACCTACATGCTAGTCTTATTGCATTAACATTATCCCTGAATGTTAATACTCGACTAGGAATGATTTAGAGTAGTGTTCCCTATATCATCTCACTATCGATTCAACTAATCGATTGATATAGGTATGAACCTTCTACTCAAGGACGCTATTATACTTAGTCTATTTGGTACTAATATAAATAAGTATAATAACCAAACAAATGCCTTTATTAATATACAAGAATATGATACAATGAGTCCATACAATCATCAAATGATTGGCTCTAGGGCTCTAACTAACAGAAGGATGTGGTGGTGGCGCCGGGGATGAGTATTGGAGAGGACGAGATGGCTCCTCCTTTTTCAATTGGGAGAGGTAGAGGAGATGAAGAAGGGCTGTCGGCGGTAGGAGCTTCTCCCGATCGAGAGAGGGTAAGGTGAGATGGGATGTTGTGAAGGCCGGCTGTGATGAGGGCGGCGACCGCCAACCTTGGTGGACTATGGTTGGAGGAGGAAGAAGGGAGGTTCGGGTGTGGGCTTGAGGTGTGCGATCAGGAGGTAGAGAATGAAATGTCGGGATGAAAAAGAAAGGGATAAAAATTAGGGCTAATTTTTAACCCTCAGATCATTTGGATTTGAATCATAAAGATCCATCTGGATGAAGAGATCCGAGCACTCTAAATCTAGATGAATGATTAGGATGACAGGATCTGAGTGGATAGATCGAATTGTTTCATAACTGTATTAATGAATTTTTTAAATTTAAAAATTTTGAAATAGAATTTTTCCCTTTCATTTTTATAAATATATTTTTTTGGCAAATATAATTTGTTTAGATTTCATTTTTAATATGTATTTTTTTTATAAAATTTTATTTGTAAATTTGTTTCTAATTTATTTAAATTTTGTCTCAATTTGTTTTAATATTATATTTTATTAAAGTTAAATGGATTAGTAATTTCATAGCAAATGTTTGCTTAATTTATATAAATATGAAATAGATTCCTTTTCTATTTAAAATTTATATTATTATTTAAATTTAGGTTTTTTTTCATGAAGTTAAAAAAACTGTTGTGTTTTCAAGATTCAACAACATTCAATAGACAACAGTTTAATAAAACTGTTATGTTTTTAAGATTTAACAACATTCAATAGACAACAGTTTAATAAAACTGTTGTATATTATCATATAAGCAATACTAAAAGGCAATAGTTTTTTAAAACCGTTGTCTTTGACATACATTAGACAACAGTTTTTTGAAAAACTGTTGTTATTTAAAAAATATTATGGTGAACAACAACTGTTTTCAATAAAACTGTTGTTAAATGGAAAAAAGACAACAATTTCTTGAAAAACTGTTGTCTATTAGGTGTGGTTAAATCCAAAATTTCTTGTAGTGAAGGGGACATCATCAACCTAGATTACTAGGACACAGTTTCACTCTATAATCAACAACACACCATATAAATAATATCATTTCCTAACTTATTGGGCCTATTGATTTAATGAGCTAAATCGCACCCTTTGATAAATTAAAGAAATAAATATTAAGTATACGTGATTGTTATTATATCATGATTAAGAGTACGCACTTCCATAATAACAGAGGTTTTGTTCTTTTATGTAGTCAGTATAAAAGAAACTACCTTAAATGGTCCTGCTCAATACACTCATAGTGTACTAGTGTAATTTTATAGTCAAGATAAACTAATACCAAATTACACTACAACCACTCCAATGATTTGTCTCATTCCATCTTGGTTATGAGCTACTATTTATAATTTATAAGGAACTGATAACATGATCTTCTGTGTGTCTCCTCACACCATGTTATCTTCAATATAAATTAAATAGACAACTACACTTAGCAAAAATATAGACATTTGAGCAATGTGATTCTTCTAAATGTTTATACAAAAGCTAGGCTTTTAATATACATCTTAATAGAGGTTACGATCACATGTAATTAACCGTTGTATCTTGGGAAATAAACGACCCGAGGAAACCTCGAAGCATAGCCGGAGGTGGGGCGAATCTGTTTCAAGGAAACTGCATTCATCGCAAGCCTTGGTTCGCTCGGCTGTAAGTCCTCTTTCCCGGTCGCTCATTCAGTCTGCTAGGATAAACACTCACTCGCCCAGAAGGTCTCGTGCTCGGACGTTCACTTCGTCCACTCGGCCGCATCGCCCGGCTGACCACTTCATCCGCTTGGGATGCTAACTTTCTCGGTCGTTTTACTGCTCAGTCTCCAACTCGGTCGACCTTTTTGTTCGGTTGGTTGCATGTTCGTCTGGTCGTTCACTTGCTTGGTCATTCGACCGCTTGACCCTTTGTTCACTCGACTGCTCCGTCCATCCAGCCGCAACTCTCTCGGTCTACTCACCCGACTGCTCGCTTGGACCACTCGGCCTCTCTGCCTTTAGGCTGCCCAGTCGTCCACTGTAAGGCTAACTGGTTGCTCGATCTAACGACCCGCTAGACCTATCTGCTTGGTTGACCAATCTACTGCTTGCCCACCTGACCCTTTAGTTTGCTCGGACTTTGCTACTCTGACTCAAAGCTTAGTTTGCACTCAGCAATTAGCATAAACCAGCCCCTGTTGGCAGCCTAAGATTATTTTCTCAGGTCATCTTGACAGATAAGTGAATTTAATTTTGTATATTTAAATTCTGCTAATTCTCAAAATCTCCGGTAGATTGTTCATCCAACAATCTTGAAACAGACTTGATTCTGTTGAGATGTTCATAGAACAAAATGTTGAGGTACAACAAACTAAACATATGAAGACCCCCTCCGCTCCGATTGGAACTGTGCCATCAATCACGGGGAAAATCCAGAGAAGTTCTGTGGACTGAACTTTAAGAGGTGGCAGCAGAAGATACTCTTCTACTTGACCACGCTCAATTTGACTCGGTTCCTGATCAAGGACCCTCCCAAGCATGCTGAGGATGCTGATGTGCAGATCATCAGTGCAGTGGAGGCATAGACTCATTTTGAGTTCCTTTGCCGAAACTACATCCTCAACTGCCTTACCGGCTCACTGTACATTGTGTATAGCATGAAGAGAATGACTAAGGAGCTATGAGAGTCCTTGAACAAGAAGTACAAGATGAAGGATGCAGGGGCCAAGAAGTTTATTATAGGTCGATTCCTGGACTACAAGATGGTTGAGTCTAAGACAGTGATCAACCAAGCCCAGGAGCTTCAGGTGATCTTGCATAAGATCCACTCAGAAGGGATGGTTCTGAGTGAAACGTTCTAGGCAGCTGCTATCATTGAGAAGCTACCTCCCGGCTAGAAGGACTTCAAGAACTACCTGAAGCACAAGCGGAAGGAGATGAATGTGAAGGAACTTATTGTTTGGCTTTGTATCGAAGAAGACAACAAGAGTTCAGAGAGAAAGCTATTCTCTCAGGCTACTGTGAAAGCCAACATGACCAAGCACGGTCAAAGCTCGAAACAAAAGAACCCCAAATCTTTCAAGATGGGACCTAGAGGAGGCATCAACAAGAAGAAGTTTTTTAAAAAGTACTTCAACTGTGATTGAGTGAGTCACAAATCTTCGGAGTGCAGAAAACCGAAGAAGAAGCAAGAGGCCAACCTGAACGAGGGACAAGAAATGAACGACCTCTGCGCTGTGGTCTTTGAGTTGAACCTAGTGGGTTCAAACCCGCAGTAATGGTGGGTTGATACTGGAGCCACAAGACATATGTGCTACAATAAGGAGCTGCTCCACAACTTTGAAGAAGTCAATGGAGATAAACTCTTCATGGGGAACTCAGGAACCTCAGACATCTTGGGCCAAGGAAAAGTGGTACTGAAGATGACCTCGGGCAAGGACCTTACTCTAAACAATATGTTGTATACTCTAGAGATTAAGAAGAATCTAGTGTCTGGATCACTATTAAGTAAGCATGACTTTCAGATTGTTTTTGAGTCAGATAGAGTTATATTGTCTAAGAATGGAATGTTTGTCGGGAGAGACTATATATCTGATGGGTTATTCAAACTTAATGTAATGGCCATTAGACCTAAGATAAATAAAAATGAAAGATCTTCCACTTATATGCTTGAGTCTTTATGTTTGTGGCATGGTAGACTAGGACATGTTAACTATGATGTGTTGCATAAATTAATAAACATGCAAAGCATTCCTACATTCTATCTTGACCCAAAACACAAGTGTGAGATTTGTATTGAAGTGAAAATGACAATGTCATCCTTTTAACATATTGAAAGAAGTAACAAACCACTTGACCTAATCCACACTGACATATGCAACCTAAAAGGCACACCAACATGTGGTGGTAATAAATATTTCATCACTTTTTAATGTTATGTGTAGATTCTCAAAAGTAAGGATGGAGCTATAGAGAAATTTACTCTATGTTGGATCGAAAGCGCTAAAGGGGGGGGGGGGGGTGAATAGCGCTCGTGGCTTTCACTTTTCGTTTCGGAAATCTTACGAGTAACGCGGCGGAAATAAATAAAACAACACACAGAAGACTCCAAGATTTACTTGGTTTGGAGCCTAGGGCGACTCCTACTCCAAGGCCCGTGATCGTTGATCGCTTACTGTGGGAAACAACTATATCGCGCAAAAGTTTGTACAACTGAGAATTACAATAAGTGCAAATTAAAGTAAACTTATACCGACGACAGAATCTTAGAATCGCAGAGCTCCATGTCGTCAGAAACTTGTAGCAGCACTTCAGGGTGTTTTTGAGGCAGCGCGTTGTAGCTTGATGGCTTGGAAGATCATGTTCTGAGCCTCTGCCTCGAACCCCCTTTTAAACAGTGTTAGAGGCGCCTCCAAGCCTATCCGAGGGGCCTCCAGATCGCCGAGTCGCACGCGTGGATCAGCTCTGATCTGGTCACACCTTATCCCACTGAAGGCGCCTCCATGCTGCTCCAAGGCGCCTCCAACGTCTGGTCCAAGGCGCCTCCAGTGACCTCCGAGGCGCCTCCAGCGTCTCTGGACAGCTGGCTTCAGCTAGCACCCGAGGTGCCTCCAAGCCCCATGGAGGCTCCTCGGACACTGTTCATCCGAGGTCTAAGTTGCTCCTTTGTTCCTGCAAATTGTGTTAGTCCCAAACACAAATCTTGAAAAACAAAGTTAGCACAGAAACAATATGATAGATATACTTGACAGTCATCAGACTGTCCGGGTCTGACTTCGGATTTCCAACCGGAAGGTCGACCCGACGTCTACTGTTCCCTCTACGGGGAACGCGTCCTCACCTACTCCACTCAGGAGATTTACCTGATGTCAGTGCGATCCTCTAGATCGACTGGACTTTTGCTCAGCGTTCGAAGCTTCCGGACTTTCTGATGGACTTCCGCTTCCCGGCTGGTCCAGTCTTTCACCTGGTTTGTGACACCAGGACTTTCCACCTAGGGTTACCCCGTAGGACTTTTGCCTGAAGCTCCCGACCCGCCAAGACTTTTCGCATAGGGTTACCACCCCCTATGACCTAGGGTTACCACCCCCTAGGGGTTTCCACCTGCCTAACCGTAGCTAGGACTTTCCTGAAACACTCAGTTAAGTGCATTAGATCACATATCAACTTAACTTTGAATTCCTTTGTCATTATCAAAACAACGGTCGATCGTCGGATGCTTCCCGCACCAACAATCTCCCCCTTTTTGATTATGACAATTGAAATTCAAAGCTAAGTAAAATAGATGCATAAAGTTTAAGTAAGCAAGCTTAATAAATTATGAATGCACGCATGGTTAAGCTAAAACTTAAACTTTATTTAAACTTTGTTAGACTCCCCCTTAACAAATGCATTCTTTAAAAAATTTCTTTATAAATTTTTGCTTTTGAATTTTGAATGTCTCTACTCTCCCCCTTTTCCATTTATCAAAAAGAATGAACATGTTTAAAAAAATCTTGACTTTTCACAAAAATTTTAGGACAAGAGAAAAAAATCTAAGGAAACTTTAAGACACTTTTTAAAAGCGATCAAATCGCTAAGTGAAATAGTTTGAGTTCGAGGTTAGTTTTCTAAAACTTTATCAATTAATTTTGTTAGAGAAAGAATTTTCTTTTGTAGGATAGCAAAAGCAACTTTAGTTTTAAGCACTTTAGACAAGATTTTGTAACCTTAGGCTTTTGACAAGGGACAAAATATTTTGGTAACACTTAGCTTTTTATACTTAATATTCTTTAGTTAAGTGAAATTAAGGTCCAAAGAGAAATTTTTCTTTAACAAAAAAGTTGACTTTGAAAAATACTTAGTTAAAATTTCAAAATACTTAGCTTAAAATAGCCAGAATTTTGAAAGCTTAGTCTAAAAAATACAGCAAAAATGACTTTTGAAAGTTTAAAGTTTTGAAAACTTAGCTAAATTTGAAAGAATTTTTCTTTTTGACAAATAATTAATTTAAAGCTTTTGAGGGCAAGGGAGGAGCTTCAATCCTTAATGTCCAAGCATGAGTTAAGTGAGATTGATTGTAAATTAGCTAACTTCTCTTTAAGTAAGGTATCAGAGCCTTAATGTTCATGCCTGAGTGATCTCAAAAGGTTTAAAAATCAAGCATGTAGGTTCGCGGCCACATGTCTAATCATTTAGCTACTAGCTGATTACCTAGAGGGCAACAACTTTCACTTGGCTAGTCAAGTTAAGTCAATAGATCCAGTTAGATTTGACTAGTGCTGGAAGACTTGACTTGATTACTGTTAACTAGGTGTTTAACGCCCAGACTCATATTGATGCACAAATATAAGCATTCTTGAGTCCAGGCTGTACCCTATGCATCTCATGCTGTTTTATGTTTTTCAAACACAAGCAAGGTAAGCCTAGGTGTTTGTGAGATGCTCTGGTTGAATTCTAGGGGAGCATGATTTCTAGGGTAGAGTCTAAGCTAATTCCATATTTTGAAAAACTAGTAAAATTGGAATTTTAAAAACAATATTTTCCTAGAATTTTTAAAACATAAGATGATTTTAAAAACTGCAGGAAACTGATTTGAAAATTAAAAACTATTCTACCCAACACATTCCTATTTGTCTTCTAAGTGCACTAAACTCAAGTTCAGGTAAGGGTTTTGTGAAAATGACAGCTAGGTTTGACTTGGACTCAACATAGCTGAGTACAATTTCACCCTTAGCCACATGATCTCTTACAAAATGGTGTTTTACCTCTATATGTTTGGTCCTAGAGTGGTGAATTGGATTTTTGGTTAAGTTAATTGAACTCACATTATCAATTAAAATTTTGGTATTTTTGTATTCTAGCTGATAATCTTTTAGTGTATGCATCATCCACAAAAGTTGGGACGCACATTCTCCTAGTACTATATATTCAGCTTCAGTAGTGGATAGAGCAACACAGTGTTGCTTTCTGCTTGACCAACTTACTAGGCACTGACCTAGAATTTGGCAGCTACCACTTGTGCTTTTTCTATCTAATTTGCACCCGGCATAGTCTGAATCAGAATAGCCAAAAAGGTCAAGGGTGCAAGTTCTAGGGTACCAAAGTTCTACATTTAGGGTGCCCTTAATGTACCTAAGTATCCTTTTAACATATGTTAGGTGTGA
This sequence comes from Zingiber officinale, assembly GCF_018446385.1. NCBI lineage: Eukaryota > Viridiplantae > Streptophyta > Magnoliopsida > Zingiberales > Zingiberaceae > Zingiber > Zingiber officinale. The sequence continues at coordinate 43,130,964 of NC_055988.1, read as the reverse complement.
CTCTTTTGCACAGGATTGATATCTTGTGCACATACTTACTGCAAATAAAATATCGGGTCGACTTGCAGTTAGGTAGAGTAGGCTACTTATTATACTTCTATAGTACTTTGGGTCTACTGGTTTTCCATCTGGGTCAGAATCAATGTTGTTATTTGTTGCCATTGGAATATTTATAATTTTTGAGTTTTCCATGCCAAATTTTTTAATTAGTTCTTTAGCATATTTGGTTTGGTAAATGTTGATTCCATCTTTGATTTGTTTAATTTGTAAACCAAAGAAAAAATTGAGTTCCCCCACCAAACTCATCTCAAATTTGTTTTCCATTAATTAACAAATTCTTTTAACAGTTTAGTGTTGGTTGAGCCAAAAATTATGTCGTCAACATAGATTTGGGCAACAAAAATATCTTTTTCTATGGTTTTGACAAATAGAGTCGGGTCTATTTGACCTTGGTTAAAGCCTTTAGATATTAGATAATTAGATAACCGTTCATACCATGCCCTAGGTGCTTGTTTTAGTCCATATAAGGCCTTTTTTAGTCTAAATACATGGTTTGGATGATCTAAGTCCTCAAAACCTGGGGGTTGACCTACATATACCTCTTCCTTAATAAATCCATTCAAAAAGGCTGACTTGACATCCATTTGGTATAATCTAAATCCTTTATGTGTTGCATAAGCCAGCAGTATCCTAATGGATTCGAGTCTAGCTACTGGTGCATAGGTTTCGTCATAATCTAAACCTTCAACCTGACTGAACCGTTTGGCTACTAGTCTGTCCTTGTTTCTAACTATTTCACCCTGATAATCCAATTTGTTCCTAAATACCCATTTGGTGTCAATTATGGACTTATCTATGGGTTTAGGTACAAGTTCCCAAACTTGGTTTCTATCGAATTGTGCTAGCTCTTCCTGCATAGCAATGATCCATTTTGGGTCAGGTAGGGCTTCTTCTATCATCTTAGGCTCAATCTTAGAAATAAGGGCAATCTGACTTAGGTTTCTATAAGAGGATCTAGTTCTAACTCCTAGATTTGGGTCACCCAAAATCTGGTCAGGTGGGTGAGAAATACCTATTCTCGTTGGTCTTATATTTGTGTTAGGAATTAGTTCCTCTGGTTTACTAGTATTAAGTTGAATTTCATCGTCTTCTATAATTCTTGGGTTAATGTCTGCATTTTTATCTATATTTGGTAGATTGTTTTCTTCATCAAATATTACATTAGTTGTGAGATCTTGGAAAATTTAATTAATAGGGTTATTTGGAAAATAGCCTTATAGAATTTTTCCGGAATTTTTAGAAATTTTCTGGGAATTTTTCGGAGCTCGTACGACGAATTTTGAGGGGACGAATTAATGGGTTCGGATAAGGCCTATTTGGGATACTCATTAAAGTGAGGAAATGTGTTATTTATATAATTCCTTTTCTTTTATTTCTTTTTCCCTAAACCTATCGCCGAACCCGAGCTTCTCCTCTTCCCCGACATTTCTTCCTTTCCTCTATTCCCTCTCTTTGTCTCGCGGACGAATCGAAGCCAAGCCGAGGGACCTTCGTCGATCGTCGACATCGCCCGAGGAGGAAGCCACCGGAGCTTGCTGGAACACGACGGAGACCAGCGGAGCCGTGCTGTCTTCGACTGAGGGGAGATTTGTTCGGTGGATTCGGCGGCCGAGTGTCGACGGCGAGGCGGCTAGGGCACGACAGGTGCCCAATCTGTGTTGTCCCCAGCGTATCGGCCCTTCATTCCTTCTCCACGAGTCATTCCCGGAGCGATCCGTGTCTTCTCTAGCCGTATCGGACAGCGCCGTTGGATTGAGCCATGCCATCGCCGATCACCGGCGTGAGGGGACAATTAGGGCTTCAAGGGTAAGCAATCGATCCTCTCGCTTTCCTGTTCTCTGATTTGTGCCCTAGCTTCGAGTTTCATCCTCGATTCTTGCTTTTCCTCTTTGATCGTCGGCGATCCTAGGTCAGGTCATGGATCATTTGAGTGGATCTTGGATTCCTCTGCCGGAGCTAGGTCTTGGCAGACGCTGGCTAGTTGAGGGTCAGTAGATTCAATACATTGCATTATGGATTGGATTAGGTGACACCTTCTGGAGGCAACCGATCGAGGTAATGCATTGTTGATTCTTACTCTCTTTTCTTTGTTGTGATCTTGATGTCAGATTCAATTGTTTGCTGTAAATCCCTTGATCAGTACTTGGACTTTCTCTTCTTCACTGTGATTGAGGTCTCGGTTGAAGTGGAGAAGAATTCCAGCAGTCAATAGGTTCTGATCAGTGAGGTGTGCTCAGGATTTCAGCAAGGTTGAGTGTTGTGAACTTTCTTGGGTTCCAACAGCAACTACCCTAACTGACAGCAACATCTTGGGTGGTGATCTACTGGTGATCACCTTGGATTGGGTAAGTTTTTGGAGGTCAATTGTTACCTTGTTTTAATGATACGAATTAGGGTTATATTTAGTTGTTTATGTGTAGATTTAGGTATGATTTGGATTACATGATTACTAGAGGTTGTAAGTAGTGGTTGATTGTGATTAGATTTGGTTGCTTAGATTAAACTAATGGAATGATTAGGGTTAAGACAATTAACCCTAGTCAACTATTGGATTTAATCTAAGTTTAGATTTCTAATCTAAATGGTGATTAGGGTATTGCCCTAATTTAGTTTTGGAGATTTTATTTAGCTATTCATTTGGATTTAGCTAAATAAAATATATATATATTGTTTGACACAGGACTCTGATTCGAGATAGGCGTCTCGACTTCGGATTTGGATTGTACCTTCTATTTGAGGCGGGTACCCTTTGACTTATCTTTTGATAGTGTCTTATGATATGTGCAGTTTATATATGTTTACTAGTAATTGGTAGATCTTTCTCTTCTCTGGTTATAGTTTATTCTATACCTGTAGGCGATTATTAGCGATTGGTAGTTAGCATATTCCCTGGTTTAGTTATTTGATACTTGATACATGTTGCTACGATTAGCATCTATACCTTGGTCTAGCATGCTTTTCTTTCTTGCTATGCTTATCTGTGTTCATAGAGATGCATATCTATAGTGCTCTACTCTACTGGATTAGTTGCTTTACATGTGTGATACATGCTCTTGGATTCATGATACTTACATCATTGTTATATGTGATGTCTTTGGATTTATGCTGTTTATTATACTGGTTTTATATGTGTTTATCTGTTTGGCATCTACACATATGGAGGAGGATATGTTCAGGTATGACATACTGTAGCCGCATGCACCATATCGCATGATTGCATGCTGGGCGATTGACGACTCCATTATTGTTGAGCTCGTCGGCCGGCTACATTGACCTGCGCACCACGTGACCACTGCATGGGTAGTGGCACAGCACACAGGGTGTGTAGGTTGCTCGGTGGTGCTCCGCTGGAGGCTCCACTCATGGGTAGTGTGATAGGCAGCGTGGTAGCACACCGGGGTCCCTCCCCGCCATTGTGTACCGGGAGATGAGAGCATGGCGCTCCCTCCTATAGTGAGGTTGGAGGATAGGTGTACTCCGGTGCATCCCGTCCACTCGGTCACTCTTGAGGGTAGTGACGACAGGTGTCACAGCCCTACCCAGCGGTCTCACCATTGTGTGTGAGATTACGATGGCGTCGGGGGTGACCATGTCATTTGCATCATATGCAGATTGCATTAATTATGATTGATGCATTTTGGTGATTGCATATGATTGACATGCATCTGAGTTATGTTTTTAGTCTATCTTTATCTGTGTATGTTTACAGTCGGTTGCACAAGCCTCGCAGGTGATCTGATTTATTTCAGTTATGCATTTTCTTATTAATCTTGCTATAGACTGTACTTTATGCCTATTGTTGGTTACTACAGTTTATTTCGGCTATGCATATCTATTATTATGTTATAACGTAGGTTGTATGGTTAGAGAACTGTACTCTTGATCCCATGGTTTAGGAGACTGTACCTTAGGCTATTACTGGTGGATATATATTGCTGTACATGTCTATTGGTTTACCTGCTGAGTTCTTTGAACTCACCCCGTTGTTACTATTTTTCAGGTTGAAGCCGTCAGGAGAGATTCCAGTCGCTAGGCCCTTTGTCGCGAAGATTTCTAGATATCGATTTCTGTATTCGCTTTTATTCGTATACTTGTGATGTGGGTTTGTATTGTGGACTTTATATCGAACATTCGGGTTTGCTACTTTGTTTTCCGCTGCGAATATTTCATTACTTCGTGGATTCCATTTCTTCGTTGTAGTGGAGTAGGATGTGTACGTATATCTTCGTTGATTTCTATATCATCTTTTCGTTATATAACTGCGGGGATTGTTCATATTATATCTGTGTAGAAATGTTAAATATAACTGCGTGGATTGTTTACTATTTGTGTGTATTGTTCCGGCCGAGTGTGGCCGAGGTATAGATATATGTATACTGAGATTCATATTGTCCGCCGTACAGGGGAGATGCTGCCGAAATTTCTTCGGACAGGGTCTACCTGGGGCGTGACATTAGTTGTTTCTTCAACTTTTAGTGTATTTTGGTTATAGACTCTATAGGCCCTACTGGTTGTAGAGTTTCCTAAAAAGATTCCTTGGTTTGATTTGGCTGTAAATTTTCCTAAGTAGTCTTTAGTGTTTAAAATATGAACCTTACATCCAAATACTTTTAAGTAGTTTAAGTTGAGAATTTTATTATAATATATTTCGTAAGGGGTTTTATTATAAAGTTTGTTAATTAGAATTCGATTTTGAATATAGTTTGCCGTAGTTATTGCTTCAGCCCAAAATTGATGATTTAGATTATATTCGTTGAGCATGGTTCTAGCGGCTTCTTGTAAGGTTCTGTTTTTCCGTTCTACTAGCCCGTTCTGTTGGAGGGTTCTAGGGCATGAAAATTCGTGTTTGTATCCGTTGATTTTACAAAATTGGATAAATCTATGATTTTCAAATCCCCCCCCCCCCCCCCCCATGATCACTTCTAATCCTTTTAATTTTAATATCTTTTTCATTTTCTGTTAATTTACAAAAATTACTAAAGACTTCAAAGGTTTCATCTTTTATTTTTATAAATTTTACCCAGGTGAACCTGGAGTAGTCATCAATTATAATTAAGCAATACTGGTTCTTGCTTAGTGACTTGGCTCCATGTGAATCAAATAGGTCTAGATGAAGGAGCTCAAGTAAAGAGTTAGTTCTATCTAGACTGGTTGACTTGCGTGTTGACTTGGTTTGTTTTCCTTGTTGACAAGGATGGCAAATTGTGTTTTCTAGGTTTCTTAATTTGGGCAATCCTCTAACTAAGCCATTTTAACTCATTTTTGAAATGAGTCTAATATGAGTGTGACCCAGTCCTCTGTGCCATAAGTTGATTTCCTCTTGTTGTGTCAAGAGACACTTTATTGAGAGTAGGTCAATTGTATAGATGTTATTTTTCCTAAGTCCTTTAAGTCTGGTTTTGGGGTTGTCGACATTTTCAATTAAGCACCCAGAATTATCAAAGGTAACTAAGTATCCACTATCACATAATTGGTTGATACTCAATAGATTAAAATTAAAATTTTCAACTAATAGAACTTTTTGAATGACAAAATTGGAGTTAAGTTCGATATTATCTCTTCCGATTATCTTAAGTTTACCGTCATTGCCGAACACAACTGACCCTATGTTCTTCAGTTTGAGCTTAGTGAACTTCAACCTATCTCCAGTCATATGTTTGGAGCATCCACTATCTATCATCCATTGATCCAATTCAGAGGGATCGGGCCCTTCGGAAACGGATACGGATCTGTGGCTTCTTTCCGATTCTGCTTCCGACTGGCTCTCGCTCTCGGACACATCGATCTAGTCTCGGGCAATCAGGGCAAGAAGGCTCGTCTGTTCGAGCTCATCGTCAGTATCCTCTTCTGAAGATTCTTCAAAGGTTGCTTTTAGCACCTTCTTCTTCCTCTGTTTCTTTATATCCTTCTGATTGGGGCAGTTGGCCTTGATGTGCCCCTTCTGGTTGCACCCATAACAGATCACCTCAAACTTGACCTTTGAGCTGGGTTGAACCTCCTTTGATTGTACGGCTTTCTTTAGGTCTCTCTTGTTAAATCCCTTCTTCTTCTTGTAGAGCTTCTTCACAAGATTCACGAGTTCGGAGGTCAATTCATCGTCTTCATCATCTGAGTCGAGTTCGACTTCCGATTCAGGTTTAGTTCTTCGCCATGATCTTGGTTCGCGTGTTCGACTGGTACCTGCAACCAAAGCAATACCTTTCTCGATTGGCTGTGTATTAGTTTGTTCATGCAATTCGAATTCCGAGAATAATTCATCTAGTCTAATGGAAGTTAAATCCTTGGAGACTTTGTAGGCATCTACCATCGATGCCCACAATGTGCTCCTTAGAAAAGCATTAAGTGTGTACCTTATAATGTCCCTGTTCTCGACCTTTTGCCTGATAGCATGGAGGGAGTTGAGGATGTCTTGAATTCGTGCATGGAGTTGACTTGCTGTCTCTTTTTCCTGCATTTTCAGATTATATAATTTATTGAACAAAAGATCTCTCTTGCTTACCTTGGTGTCGGAGGTGCCCTCGTGGAGTTCGATCAGCTTCTCCCAAAGCTCTTTTGCACTGGAGAACGGTCCAACTCTGTTGAGTTCCTCCTTGGTCAGTCCGCACTGGAGGGTACAGGGTCGCTCTGGCATCAGCTTCCACCTTCTTGATTAGGGTCGGTTCCAATTTTTCGCAGGGTGTCGGCTTGCCGTCTTCGTCGGTTGGCAGTTGTATTCCAGTCTTGATAATCATTCACGTGTCGAACTGTGTCTTGAGAAAGGTTTCCATTCGCCCCTTCCAATATCTGAAGTCTTCTCCGGAGAAAAGTGGGGGGTGAACGGTGCTGAAACCTTCTTGTTGGGCCATTAGCGATATGCAAAAACAACGAAAAAAATACAAATGTCCCAAGACTAGGTCTTGGATTAGCAGTGCGGGAAATAAAGTTAAGAAATAGCGAACTCGAGTGGTGTTGCACCAGCCTCGAGCAAAAAACCGATTCGAAAAAAAAATTAGAATATAGCTATTAAGCTAATTCTAATTGACTCTGTAAAACTGAAAATACCACGAAAAAATTACGTGATTGGTGGTTGTACCAGATCAATGCGACCCCGCTCTGATACCAATTGTTGGATCGAAAGTGCTAGAGAGGGGTGAATAGCGCTCGTGACTTTTACTTTTCGTTTCGGAAATCTTACGAGTAATGCAGAGGAAATAAATAAAACAACACACAGAAGACTCCAAGATTTACTTGGTTCGGAGCCTAGGGCGACTCCTACTCCAAGGCCCGCGATCGTTGATCGCTTACTGTGGGTAACAACTATATCGCGTAAAAGTTTGTACAACTGAGAATTACAATAAGTGCAAATTAAAGTAAACTTATACCGACGATAGAATCTTAGAATCGCGGAGCTCCGGGTCGTCAGAAACTTGTAGCAGCACTTCAGGGTGTTTTTGAGGCAGCGCGTTGTAGCTTGATCGCTTGGAAGATCATGTTTTGAGCCTCTGCCTCGAACCCCCTTTTAAACAGTGCTGGAGGCGCCTCCAAGCCTGTCCGAGGTGCCTCCAGGTCGCCGAGTCGCACGCGTGGATCAGCTCTGATCTGGTCGCACCTTATCCCACTGAAGGCGCCTCCATGCTGCTCCAAGGCGCCTCCAACGCTTGGTCCAAGGCGCCTCCAAGCCCCATGGATGCGCCTCGGACACTGTTCATCCGAGGTCTAAGTTTCTCCTTTGTTCCTGCAAAGTGTTAGTCCCAAACACAAACCCTGCAAAATAAAGTTAGCACAGAAACAATATGATAGAAATACTTGACAATCGTCGGACTGTCCGGGTCTGACTTCGGATTTCCAACCGAAAATCCTAGGTCGACCCGACACCTACTGTTCCCTCTACGGAGAACGCGTCCTCACCTACTCCACTTAGGAGATTTACCTGATGCCAGTGCGATCCTCAAGATCGATTGGACTTTTGCTCAGCGTTCGAAGCTTCTGGACTTTCTGCTAGGCTTCCGCTTCACGGTTGGTCCAGTCTTTCACCTGGTTCATGACACTAGGACTTTCCACCTAGGGTTACCCCCCTAGGACTTTTGCCTGAAGCTCCTGACCCGCCAAGACTTTCCGCATAGGATTACCACCCCCTATGACCTAGGGTTACCACCCCCTAGGATTTTTCACCTGCCTAACCGCAGCTAGGACTTTCCTGAAACACTCAGTTAAGTGCATTAGATCACATAACAACTTAACTTTGAATTCCTTTGCCATTATCAAAACAACGGTCGATCGTCGGATGCTTCCCGCACCAACACTCTATATAAAAATGAGGTTGAAAACTAACTTAATAAAAAGATTAAGGTGGTTTGAAGTGACCGATGCGGTGAATATGTATCACTGTTCACTGAGTTATGTGCTGAACATGAGATCAGACAAGAAATAATAGCTCATTATACTCCTTAGCAAAATGGAGTTGCTGAATGTAATAATAAAACTCTAAAGGAGATGATGAATGCTCTTCTATTGAGTTCTGGACTTGCAAAGTTCATATGGGGGGAGAGGGGGAAGTTGTGTTAACAACTAATTACCTGTTAAATAAGGTACCCCAGAAGAAGATAGATAAGAGCCCTTATGAGTTGTAGAATGGAAGATAATCGTCTTACAAATATTTATGAACGTGGGGGTGTCTTGCCAAAGTTTTGGTGTCTAATCCAAAAAAGGATTAAGATAGGACCAAAGACTGTTGATTGCATATTTATTGAATATGCACAGAATAACAGTGTGTATTAGTTTTTTGTGTATGAGTCACAAATATCAGATATACACAAGAACTTGATAATAGAATCGAGAAATACCTCATTCTTCGAGTATGTGTTTCCGTATAAGATCTAAGAGGATGCTAACTTTTCAAAACAAACCTATAAAACATAAGGCGAAGATGATGATGAGGAACCAGTGGAGGTTGAGCTTAGACTGAGCAAAAGAACTCGGGTAGAAAAATCCTATGAATAAGATTTTATCACTTTCATATTGAAAAGAGGGCCCCGAAGTTACTCAGAAGTTGTAGGCTCTTCTGATGGACCTAACTGAAAAGAAGCAATTGTATCTGAGATAGACTTTATCTTGTAAAATCATACTTAGGAACTTGTGGATCTTCCTCCTAAAAGTAAACCATTAGGTTGCAAGTGGATCTTCAAGAAGAAAATGAAGTCAGATGGTATAATTGATAAGTATAAGGACATATTGGTAATCAAAGGATACCGACAATAAGAAGGTCTCGATTACTTTGATACGTATTCTCCAATGTCAAGAACAACTTCCATAAGAGTATTGATGACTATTGTCGTTCTATGGAATCTTAAAATACATCAGATGGATGTAAAAATAGCCTTTCTAAACAGGGATTTAGAAGAATAAATCTATATGGAGCAACTGAAAGGGTTTTCTATACTAGGATAGAAAAATAAGATTTATAAATTGGTTAAGTTATTATATGGCTTGAAACAAGCACCAAAGTAGTGGCATGAAAAATTTGATAATGCCAAGAAGGAATGTGGATTCAAGATTAATGAATATGATAAATGTGTCTACATAAAAGCCACAGAGAATGACTATGTCATCTTGTGTTTATATGTAGATTACATACTTATCATTGGGAGTAATAATAAGATAATTAAATACACTAAGGACATGTTGAACTCAAGATTTGACATGAAAGACATGGGTCTAGCTGATATGATTCTAGGAATAAAATTTTTTAGAACAACAGAAGGACTTGTTCTTAGTCAGTCCTATTATGTGGATAAGATTCTTGAGAAATTCACCAAGGGTGATACTGCATTAGCATGAATGCTGATAGATATGAGTCAACATTTATCAAAAAATCGAGGTGAAAGTATCTCTCAGATGGAGTACTCTTGAGTGATTGGAAGTCTAATGTACCTGATGAGTTGTACACGACCAGACTTAGCCTACGCAGTAAGTAAATTGAGTAGATACACGAGTAATCCCGGTGTTGAGCACTGGAAAGGGATAATAAAAGTACTAAGGTACTTGAGGAATACTCATAAATATGGACTACACTATATGAGACATTCTTTTATGATCAAAGGATACAATGATGCTAGTTGGATATATGACATAAAAGACTCTAAGTCTATGAGTGAATAAGTATTTACTTTGAGAGGTGCAGTCATTTCCTAGAAATCTTCTAAGCAAACGGTAATAATCAGATCCACAATGGAATTTGAGTTTGTGGCTCTTGACAAATGTGGTGAAAAGGCTGAATGACTATGGTAATTCTTAAAAAATATTCTGAGATAGCCGAAACATGTGCCGACTATTTGCATACATTGCGATAGTCAATCAGCAATTGGTCGGGCACAGAGCCATCTATATAATGGTAAGTTTAGACATATATGTCGTAAACATAATACCATTAGATAACTACTCTCAACGGGAGTTATCATTCTTGACTATGTGAAGTCAGAGGATAACCTAGCGGATCCGCTAACCAAAGGGTTAAACAGAGAGTTAGTTGCAAACTCATCACTAGGAATGGGCTTGATGCCATTGTCAGCGATCAGTGCAGAGGACACCCAACCTATCTTGACTGGAGATCCTAAGAACTAGGTTCAAAGGGACAACTAATTTGCACTGACTAGACACACTGTGGGATAGCCCAATAAAACAGTCACTGAACCAAGGTAAGCTGGTGGCTTTTAATGATCAAGAAGAGTAGATGACTACTCTCTAGGGATCACCTATGTGAGAAAGAAGTGGGCCCGCTTCAAAGAGAATTAGAGGCACAATTCTTAGAGCTTCTCACAGAACCATGCGTGTTCATGGCCAAGAATGAACACACTAATGAGAACTGTGTTATATTAGGAAGAGTCTTGGTGAGATATGTCAATGCTTTCATAGACAACAGAATAGTTCAAGGACATCGTGTCTATTATCAGCCAGTAAGCAAATAGATCTTTACAAGGGAAGGTTCAAAGGGTAAAACCTACTTGCCCTATACTAGACTCAACTGTTGAATGCTATTACATACCCTATCTCAATTCATGCAGGGGATTGTTAGATATGTGTGAATGGAGAAGAGGTGGAAGAGGATAGAAGCTCCATTGTGAATGAGACTTTAGTCCCATATTGGGAGTTTCATGCCATGCTGGTTGGTTTATATTGATTCGCATGCATTGATGATGTGATCAAATACATAGAGAGAGACTCTCTCTCATGCATGGGTGCGTAGGGAGTGCAAATCTAAGGCTCGGATTGCATTGAACCATGTTGACTCGCGTGTGGGTATGACCTGCGCGCACAGAATGTCGGACCGGTCGGGGCAAAATTAACCCAAGTGGAACAACCAACGTTTTGCCACATATCTTTTACTGCTTATGAAACATGAGCGTTTCACTGCTCGGCAAATAATGATCATTAATCGATCATTAACGTTGTCATTGGTTAAAGCTTCTATATAAGGAGGTTACGATCACAGGAACAAACACACATAGGCAGAGGCTCTCCACCTTCGCTCCCCTCTTCCTCTGTCGTGCAACTTTGCTCGGCTGAGTGACCGTGATTGTAGTCGGATACCACTTAGTTCACCGTGACCACCAGTACTTGGTGGAAATCACGGTTAACCATTGTATCCTGGGAAACAGACGACCTGAGGAAACCTCGAAGCATAACCGAAGGTGGGGCGAATTTGTTTAAAGGAAACTGCGTTCATCGCAGGCCTTCGTTCGGTCAACTATAAGTCCTCTTGCCCGACCTCGTTCAGTTCGCTCGGCCGAACACTCACTCGCCCGGAAGGTCTCATGCCTGGACGTTTACTTCGCCCGCCCGGCTGCATCGCCTGATCGACCACTTCATCCTCTTGGGTTGCTAACTCACTCGGTCGTTCGATCGCTCGGCCTCCAACTCGGTCGGCCTTTTCGTCCAGTCGGCTGCACACCCATCCGGCCATTCAACCGCTCGACTCTCTATTCACTCGGTTGCTTCGTCCATCTAGCCACAGCTCTCTTGGTCTACTAGCCCAACTACTTGCTTGGACTGCTCGACCTCTCTACCTTTAGGCCGCCCTACTATCCACTACAAGGCTAACTGTCCGCTCGATCTATCTGTCCTGTCGACCAATCTACTGCTTGTCCACCCGACCCTTCAGTCTGCTCGGACTTTGCTACTCGAACTCGAAGCTCGGTCTGCACTCAACAATTAGCATAAACTAGTCTCTGTTGACAATCTGAGATTATTTACTTAGATCATCTTAATAGATAAATAAATTTAATTTAGTATATTTAAATTCTACTCATTCTCAAAATCTCTGACAGAGTATTCGTCCAACAAAAAGTTATGCATCTGCTCAAACTATCAAAAATAGAAACAAGACTTACATATAGTCAGACGGATCTATTCAAGGGTTGTAATGGGATATAACCTATCCCTACCAGCCTATTTTTTTTAAGTAGAATATCTAATTCTCTATTTTGTGTATCTCGTCCCTTGATTCGCTCTTAATCTCCAACACGTAGCACGAGCCGTCTAACAACACTACGAAGGTGCACCGCCCGCATCCAACCATGGAGTGACTCCACTGCATTGGCACTACGACACTGGCCCTCATGGCGTTGTCGCACATTGCTGAACAGGTAACCCTAAATCTCTAATTTTTTTTCTTCTCTTTTCTGTTCTTTGCAATCACCTCCCATTGTTATGGCTGCAGTCGAGCAGCCCAAGTATGTCGCATCATCGCTGCCAAAGCATTGCATGTCGGCGTTGGTTTTGCCAAAGCGTTGGCTTCACAAAGATTTATAATTTGATTTTGTTAGGTTGTCATTATTTTATAGCACTTATAAAATAAGATTACAATACCATTATTTTACAGCTTAGTATGTACTTGATTTTATCATCATTTTATTGAATAATACAATTATTTTTCAATTCTGTTGATCACACATAATTCATTATACTTTGAGCCATTTATGAACTATTACTTATTTATTTAGGGATATATTTTGAATTGTTTCAAAATGGAACATCAATTTATAGTAAAGAAATGAAAGACATTAATATCCTCTTTTTTAAAAAAGAGAGATTGTGAAATTAGTGAATGCACTTCAATTCCTACTCCAATAGAAAATCAATCTAGTAAAAGTCTTCTCATTCCTAATGTCCAAATTCCTTCAATTTATTCTCCTGGCAAAGACCATCGGTCATTCTCATTGTATTGAATGAGATCCGAGAAAATGAAAACACATATATGAATATCAGACATTTATATCTAAAGATGAGGTCTTATCAACAAGATATGTTAGAGTATCCAGCTACAAAATTTAGAAGTTAAAATCGTAAGTTTTAGAAAAAATAATTCTAGAAATTTCATTAGTTGGAGTATTCACCTTTAACAAATAAACCATAGTATTTTTATTATTTTCTTTTTATGAATGATATTTATTCATCTAACATCTTCGCACGGGTCAATAAAAGATTTGACAATTGAAAAAGGGTAAAATCAGGAAAAACATGTGTATTTCTTGCACATATTAGTTCTACAGCTTCTTCGCCTCATACTATGTGTGAGAGAATACTGAAAATTTGATGAGACCCTCTCAGCATATTGATAATGTGATGCATGCTCAAGCTAAAGAGGAAAAAGAGACAAATTATTTGTGTTTGAGGACCTAAATTGTCATTGGTCACTAGTTATCACTTTAAGTTTGTGCTTTTAGAGGTAACGATGAATCTCTATCTTCATCTAATCGTGAGAATTTTCTTGAATTCATGAAGGCTTTTACAAAAATGAGTATGAAAATTGATGAAGTTGCACTTGAGAATGTTTCCTAAAATGCCTAATATATCTCTCCAAAAATTCAGAATAGATTTGACATATTATGGTCAATAGAGTATGACAGATAGTTCATTAAGAAGTTGGAGATAATTTTTTTTTATATTCTTGTTGATAAAGCACGAGATATATCTAAAAGGGAGCAAATGACCATTATTTTTAGGTTTGTAAATAATCATAGAATTTTGATAGAAAGATTTTTTGCCATTAAAAATGTTAGCGTCATTACCTAATTGAATCTAAAAAAAGAAATATTAAATGTTGTTGCTCATCATGACCTATAAGTTAAGAAAATCAGAGACCAAGGATATGATGGTACTAACAATATACATGTTGCATGGAATGAACTTTAGACATTATTTCTCAAGTCCTATGTATACTAAGTCTAATATTTCACTATGTGAATTTTATTGTTTGACTTTATCATTGTTTACTTTGATAATTATTAATGACAACGTAATATATGAATTATTGACTTCGGTTATAAAATTAACATAGTAAATACTATTTTAGACTTCGTATATTAAAAAAATATAGGACTTACTTTTAATTTAAAATGATATTTTATTTTATAATATGTATTCAATTTAGTAATAAGTCATAAAATAAAATTTATAATTTGTAAATGATGAAGTAATAGGTTTGAATAGATTAAAATACTTTTTAAACCCGTTAATATTTTTCACTTATACCTATTTTTTTCTTAAACCTAAACCTCTTTTTCCCGATTTCGCACTCCTTTTACCCAACACCCAAGTCGCTTTCACTAGCCCCTGACGGCCAAGCATCTTTCCCTCGACGCAAGCTTCTCTCCACCGACCCTAACACTGTTGGAACCGGTAGGGTCGGCAAGAGGGAGATGATTTTATCTATCAAAAATTAAAACAACACATTTCTCGACCGTTCAACTCATATTAGTAGCAATAGTATAATTAAAATAAACAACAAGAAAAATGAAGGAAGAGGTGTAGGGTTTACTTGGTTACAACCTGTTGGATCGAGAAGCGCTAGAGGGGGGGGGGGGTGAATAGCGCTCGCGGCTAATTCGTTTTTCGGAAATCGTTTGAGTAACTAAAGTAACGCAGCAGAAATGAAAAGTAAAGCAAACACAAATAACACAGGGAATTTACTTCGTTCGGAGCTTGTGACGACTCCTACTCGAAGGCCCACGATCCTTGATTGTTTTCCGTGGGCAACACCTATATAGCGTAAATCTTTACAAGTAAATGAGTACAAGTGCTTAAAGGAAATACCGACAATACAATTGAATTGAAAGACAGAGTGGACTATTGCCGGAGTAGCAGCGCGTAGCCAAAGTGTTCGGAGCAGCGTATGAGCACACAAGTTCTTCTGTTCGAGATCGTTGATGAAGCTGCACCTCGAGGCCTCTTTTTATAGCCTCTGCAAGTCTGATCTGGATCCCCAAGTCTCGGGATCAGCTTTGACCCGAAGCGGATCGGTCGACCGATCCTCATGTTCGGTCGACCGATCAGATGATCTCCACCTCATCTGATCAGTCGATCCGTCGCTCCGCTTCGATCTGGTCAAACTCTATCCCTGCGTTCGGTCGACCGATCGTAATATCTGGTCGACCGATCAGTCTCCTCTGACCCGCTCACCTCGGCCTGATCCAGTCGACACTTATCCCAGGTTTGGCCGACCGATCCCAAGGTCCGATCGACCGATCCCTGGTCGAGCCCGGTCCACCTTCTGGGAACCCGATCTGGTTGCTTGGGGGTTCGGTCGACCGATCCCAAGGTTCGGTCGACCGATCCCGGTCAGTTCTAACCCTACACGAAAATATTAGTTTCCTGCAAAACAGAGTTAGAACACAAAAAGATAATACGATAAATAAAATTGTCAGTCATCCGACTGACCGGGTCTAACTTCGAGTTTCCGACCGGAAACCCTAGGTCGACCCGACGCCTACTGTTCCCTCTACGGGGAACGCGTCCTCACCTACTCCACTCAGGAGATTTACCTGTTGCCAGTGCGATCCTCCAGATCAACTGGACTTTTGCTCAGCGTCTGATGCTTCCGGTCTTCATGCTGGATGTCCGGTCCTCGACCCATCCAGACTTCTACCCGGTTCGCGACACCAGGATTTTAACCTAGGGTTACCACCCCTAGGATTTTTGCCCGAAGCTTCGACCCGCCAAGACTTTCTGCATAGGGTTACCACCCCCTATGACCTAGGGTTACCAGCCCCTAGGATTTTCCACCTGCCTAACCGCAGTTAGAACTTTCCTGAAACACTCACTCAAATACATTAGATAACAAGTAAGCTTAACTTTGAACCCTTTGCCATTATCAAAACTCAGGTTCGATCGTCGGATGCTTCTGCACAACCTAGGTGGTTGTTAATCTAATGACAAATAAAAGCTCTAAAAATCTCCTTTGGTGAAGGCGGAGAAGCCTCTTACACTTGTTAATTGCTCAGACTATTGCTAGGAAAAGAATACAGGAGTTGTGTACTATTTCCTAAGTTCAGGGGTCTTTTTGTAGCCCCTAAAAAATCTTATCCGTGGCTTGAAGCCGTCTTCCATAAGGTTGGAAGGCGCCTCCAGCGAGGCACCAAAGGATAAAGCTTTATCTTTTGACAACGACTAAAATCAGCCTGGTCGAAGGCACCTTCCATAGAGTTGGAAGGCGCCTTCATACTGTTCATCGAAGGCGCCTTCCATGGCTGGAAGGCGCCTTCCATAGTGAAGGTGCAGAGGCGCGCGAAGTCGCCTCGGAGGCGCCTTCAACACCTTTGAAGGCGCCTTCAGCAGCATTTTCAGTCTTCTCTTGCTCTCCTGCTCTCCAATCGCCTGGGTGATGTCGGCCAACCGAAATAGGGCTCATCCAAACTCAATTTCCGACATTCTCCTCGAGCAGGCTTCTGCTCTGGTTTCTCATCCCTTGGACCACCGCGCGCGTCCTTCTCGTCCGCTAGTGTACTCTTGCACAGCTCCTCGTCCCTCAGACACACCGAACCCGTCGACTATATTCGGTTCTGTCCTTCTCGCTAGCTGCATAGTCCGCTCGACTTTTTATGCTCCTAAGCTCCTGTACACTTAAACACAGGGTTAAATACCAACAGTGTTAGTTAGAGCCCTAAAGCCAATCATTTGATGATTGTATGGACTCATTGTATCATATTCTTGTATATTAATAAAGGCATTTGTTTGGTTATTATACTTATTTGTATTAGTGCCAAATAGACTAAGTATAATAGCGTCCTTGAGTAGAAGGTTCATACCTATATCAATTGATTAGTTGAATCGATAGTGAGATGATATAGGGAACACTACTCTAAATCATTCCTAGTCGAGTATTAACATTTAGGGACAATGTTAATGCAATAAGACTAGCATGTAGGTCAGCTCGATGACTTGATCTCACAAGTCATGGATATAGAGATATCAAGCTGACACATGGGTATACATTAGAGAATGTTTACTGAATGACCCGCCATGAGAAAGTATCATGGATCGTTATATGAGTGTCATATACTTTCTCATGTGGCTATTAGTATGACTATTAGTCCTTAGACCTGAAGTCACCATGGATCCCTACATAAGGAGTTATGTACTTTGGTTTCGTCAAACGTCACCCGTAACTGGGTGGACTATAAAGGCGATTACTAGGTATATAACGAATTATGTAGAGGGATGTGAGTGATGTAGATGGGATCTATCCCTCCCATATGACGGGAGCGACATCGGTATTCTTGATAGAGTGAGACCACTAAGTGCATGACCATGCCCAAATGAGTCAACATTAGATGTTGAGCTCATTTGATCGAGTGAGTCTACTTGGAGTTCAAGATTTAGATTGATTAGAGGATGACACGGTCTATGCCTCATATTGATCAATCTAGATGTCTAGGATGGAAGGACAATGTCATATATTTTGTGAGGAGTCACAATTGGTAGTCACAAGGTGATGTCGGATCTCGACATTCTTGTAACTTGGGTAGTAATGATGTGTTGCTAGATACCGCTCATTACTTATGCTCCTAAATGGTTTTAGGGCATTGCCAACGTTACAAGAACCTATAGGGTCGCACACTAAGGACAATTAGATGGAGATTTGGTTCATATGATGAATCAAGAGGATTAGATTCATTTGATGAATCATATTGGATTAAGAGTAATCCAAATTGGGCTAATTGAGTTGGACTCAAGTTGATTCATGTATTTAATGAGTCTAATTTAGATTATGACTCATTAAATCAACTTAATTTAATAAATTAGATTCATTATATTAAGTTGGCTTGAATCATATGGTTGGATTAGATCAACCATGAGAGAGATTTGATCAAGTTTGACTTGATTTGAGAGGAAGAGAAAAAGTCATGTTTGACTTGACTTTTTGCCACATCACTAGTGAGTTGGCAAGATGTGGACCAATAGGATTGCTCCACATGATCAATGTGTGCCACCTCATGGAGGTTACAAGCCTCCATAGCATTTAATGTGGCCGACCCACATTAAATGAGGAGGTTACACTTGTTGCCATGTCATTTAGTGAGGTGGCAAGATGTGGACCAATAGTGTTGATCCACATCATCCTAGAGTGCCACCTCATGGGGGTTACAACTCTTAATGGTCTCCACATTAATTGGAATTAATGTGGAGAGTTACACCTCCAAGATGTGGCCGGCCACTCTAGTGGGGAATGAAAATATTCATTTTTCATTCAAGTGTGATTAAGTGGTGTAAGTCATCTTCTTCCTCTAGAGCTCTCTCTTCTCCCTCTCCTCCTCTCTTGGCCGAACCACATAGGTGCTAGCACACCTTGGTTTTTGGTCACCTCCATCTAGTGTGTCCGTGTGGATACTTCTAGAGGACCGTACACTTGACGGTCTTGAGATCCGGCACCATTTGGACGAGCGGGATTCGCGTGGGGCGCGCATCAAGGGTAATGATCTTAACTTTAGTGTAGATCTAAAGTTTTTACAAACTCGTACAAGAAAAAGGTTTTTTCGAAAAGTTTTGTTTCCGAATCTTTGCACGAGATCCATGGCTTTGGGTGACTCGGGGTTTCCGCGACGCGAAAAAGCGGTTTTCGCGGCCCGACGAGCCCAACAAACAGGACCTAAGCTGACTTGGATGATCACATCAAAACTACCACGGGGTACTAACAATCTCCCCCTTTTTAATGTGATCAACCCCAAGTTAAGTTACGAAAAAAAATTTCTAAATTTTTGCAAGTAAGAAAAATTTGCAAGTAAGAAAAATTTTCTAAGTAAAATTTGTTAGAAAAAATTTTACAAAAGAATTTTTACAAAAAAATCAAAAAAAGAATTTTCAAAAAAAAATTAACCTTTTTGCAAGTAAAAAAATTTTCAACCACCCTTTAGATTTGTTCTCTACTCTCCCTTTTGATCACATTAAAAATGGGGTTCATTTAAAAGTCTAAAAAAAAATTCTAACTATTTTAAAAAGATGAGAATTAAAAAAATATTTAATTAATTTTTAACAGAGAATCAAGGCTTTTTTATAACTTTTAAATGTTTAACAGTTAGTAAATTAAATACTTATTTCAATAATTAACTTCGAGGCTATGGCGAGGCACTAGATCTTCTTGGATATTGGAACAACAACCACTTTCTAGATTTTCATTAAAAATTTTAACTTTATCATAGTCTTCTAATTGACAAAATTTAGCTAGAGTTGACTTTAGTTCTTTAACTTCTTTTTCTTATTTGCAACAATTCTTTGTTAATAATTTAACAAATTGAAATAATTTATCAGGAGGAAGAGACCGTACCTGACTTACTTTGTCGATCCCGTGATCCGAAGCTCTCCCTGAAGTACTATTTTCTTTCGATGTCGCTCCCCCTTCATCGATGCTTTCGATGCTCATTTTGGACGAGCTTGCTTCGTCTCCTTCTTCTTGGTGACTTGCCACTAGCGCAAGTCCGGTGATGACTTCAATTTCTGATTCGGACGACATTTCATCCCACGTTGTCTTCATATTCTTGTACTTGTTCGCTTGGGTCGACTTCTTGTTCTTGCTCTTGTCCTTGTCTTTCAGTTTAGGGCAGTTATCTTTCACATGCCCTTCTTCATTGTAGTGGTAGCATCTTATCCTTCTTTTTCTACCCTGCACTTGATTAAATCTTTTAGTTTTAAATAACTTTTTAAATTTACGTACCATCAGTGCTATTTCATTATCGTCGAGAGAAGATTCTGAATCTTGTTTGTCTGCCTTTGCCTTTAAGACAATGTTATGCTCCTTCTTCGGACTTGCACATCTCGTTTCATGGACTTTAAAAGTTGAAAATAATTCTTCTAAAGTAGTTGAATCTAGATCCTTAGATATATAATAAGCATCTACTAATGATGCTCATTCAGTATTTCTAGGGAATGCGTCAAGAGCATACCTTAGCGAATCTTGGTTACATTTGATGAGCTCCTTGATCCTTGAGTGAAGGTGTACAACCGTTTCGCCTTCTTCCAGTTTGATGTTGCTGATTTGGTTTCTGAGCAGATCCTGTCTCGCAAGTTTCGCCTCTGAGGTTCTTTCATGTAGTTCTAGGAATTTCTCCCAGAGCTCCTTCGTAGACTCGTAGATTCCGATCCGATTGACTTCTTATGGAGGTAAGACACTTAACAGATAGAACTCTGCTTTGTCGTTTACCATGAAATCGGCCTGCTCCTTTTTGGTCTAGTGGTATTTTTCTTTGCCTTCGGGTGCTACAAAACTAAATTCTATTATTAAAAGCAAATCAAAATTAGTTTTAAAAAATTCCTCCATCTTCTTCTTCCAGTTGACGAAATCCCCCTCAAATTTTGGCGGGTAGATGTTTGAACCGACCATTTCGTGTGCTTCGTTCGGCAGTTAGTCATCCTAAAGCCAACCTGGCTTTGATTCCACTTGTTGAGACCGGTAGGGCCGACAAGAGGGAGATGATTTTATCTGTCAAAAATTAAAATAACACCTTTGTCGACCGTTCAACTTAGATTAGCAGCAATAGTATAATTAAAATAAACAACAAGAAAAATGATGGAAGAGGCGCAGGATTTACTTGGTTACAACCTAGTTAGTTGTTAATCCAATGACAAATAAAAGCTCTAAAAATCTCATTCGGTGAAGGCAGAGAAGCCTCTTACACTTGTTAATTTCTCATACTATTGCTAGGAAAAGAATACAGGAGTTGTGTATCATTTCCTAGGTCTAGGGGTCTTTTTATAGCCCCTGAAAAATCTTATCCGTGGCTTGAAGGCGCCTTCCATAAGGTTGGAAGGCTCCTCCAGCAAAGCACCAAAGGATAAAGCTTTATCTTTTGGCAACGGCTAAAATCAGCTTGGTCGAAGGCGCCTTCAATAGGGCTGGAAGGCACCTTCGTACTATTCATCGAAGGCACCTTCCATGGCTGGAAGGCGCCTTCCACAGTGAAGGTGCGGAGGCGCGCGAAGGTGCCTCGGAGGTACCTTCAACTCCCTTTGAAGGCACCTCCAGTAGCATTTTCAACTTTCTCTTGCTCTCCTATTGCTTTGGTCGCCTGGGTGATGTCAGCCAACCGAAATAGGGCTCACCCGAATCCTATTTCCGGTCTTCTCTTCGAGCAGGCTTTCGCTCCGGTTTCTCATCCCTCAGACCGCCGCGCGTGTCCTTCTAGTCCGCCAATGTACACTTCCGCAACTCCTCATCCCTCGGACGGACCGAGCTCGTCGACTCTCTTCGGTTCCGTCCTTCTCGCTAGCCGCATCTTCCGCTCGACTTCTTGTGCTCCTAAGTTCCTGTACACTTAGACACAAGGTTAAACACCAATAGGACCTAACCTGACTTGGTTGATCACATCAAAACTACCACGAGATACCAACAAACTCAAGCCTCTTGTTCCCCGACGAGCCTCTTTGATCGTGCGACAACGCTAGGGTTTTGTTCCCTGGCTCGCCTCTTTGCTTGATTTGTCTGGTAATCACATTCTCTCTTTAATACTCGGTTATTCAATATAAGGGGTCTTCAATATCTTGACCTTAGTTATAACTATCTTCAAGGTTATATTTCATCCGCCTTCAGAAACTTTGTTTCTCTCAAAAGCCTAAATTTAAAAGGAAACTTTTATTTAGAACGTGGATTACCTATTTAATTAAGGAATCTATGCAAGCTGCAAAGTCTAACATTGTCATACATCAATATCAACATGGATTTGTCATAGTGAAAGGATCTCAAAAGCCTAATAATATGTCTTTGTACAGAATTCAATTATGGACTTGAAATGAATTCAATTATAGCCTAATAATATTTTAAGAATCTGATAGCTAGTTTGACCAGATTCTAAAATAAGTCCGGAATGGTTTCCATAAACTCAATCCAGGGTGGTATTTACTGCATTTATCATAGTTTACTTTGTCTTTGTAGGAATCCTGATAAACTTGTTAATTTGTCATATAATTCTCTTTTTGACATTTCACTGGAGCAGAATAATTAATGTCTAGGACCATACTGTTATTCTAGGTGTTTGTTAAAGATAATATTATTATGTTTAGCATCTGTCTGTCTCCCAGTGTCTTGACGAGGCATGCCCAATAGCTATCGTTTACTGCATTTATTTCTGAAACATTCCTCATAAACCTGTGGGTTTTTTTAATGTTTTTCTGTTTGATATTTTGTTAAGCAAGTGGTTGGTGTCTAGTGCCATAATTTTGTTTCTGTATCATTGTAAAAAGATCGTATTATGTTTAACATCTTATTTTTAGTGCTTTTGATAGTAAGTGAGCCACTCCAGTGTTTTCCCTTTATTACTTTCCTTACATTTGATTTTATATCAAATGGGAGCACTCATCCCCAAGTCATAGATTTTATGAAAAACTAACTACATTACATGGTTTGATTCAAGAAATATTCTACTTCAAAATTGACGATAGCTTAGATATGTCATTTCTTTTGGCATTGTCACACGTATTAATTAATCAATTACTGTTGAATAAGTGAATGGAGAAGAAATGGAATAGGAACTGGATTCATGTGTACCGATCTATTTCTCAGGATACAACGATAGACCGTGAAACATCATGTTAGTCCTATTTGTTGTCTCAATGATGTTTACAGAACTGGATTTCAACATAATTAGTGACAGGTAATTTGTCCTGCGACATTTTCCTTGAAAAATGAATCTTCCTGTTGTCCAAAATTTGTTGGGTTCATTGTCAGTTTTTTTATTTTATGACTTCTAACTCATTTATTTAGACAAAAAAGACTATCTGATGGGATTGCAACTCATGAGAAAATTTTGATGATAATTGTTTGGAGAAAAATTGATGAATAAATCAGTGTTTATCGTAGGAATTCATTTAATTGATAGATCATCATGCTTCCTTTTTCTTTGTCGGTGCCCATAGGTCATTTGATCTGTGTTTTTCTTGTATAATGATATGTCATATTTTGCTCACATGTAAGGGATGTCACAATTTGTATATTCATATGCTAACTCCTTGATATGCGATGGTAATAAGAGGAGAATCAAAATCTTGAAGTAAATCAGTGCAAGATTGCATGATTTCTTGAGTTTATAGTGTCTAATAACTTATCTTTTGCTTCTGTTCTTTTGATGGATCCAATAGAGATTAGATCCAAGTTGAGGATGCTTGGATTCATTATTGAGTGTTGATGAAGTTAACCTATGATGGCTACAGTTTTCTTTATGATAAGTTTGGGAATCATAACAAAATGTGCTTTTGCCATTTTTAAAAAAGTTTTTTATTAAGGTTGTTCTTTTGTGGTTGCCTTTTTCTTTTATCTTGCCTTTTTCTTTTATCTCTTCTTTTCCCTGTTGGGAAAGAGGCTGTGCATCTAACACTTATTGCTTTAAATCCCACTTATTATTGAATAAGTGTGAATGGATTGCTTTAAATCTCACTTATTGTTGAATAAATGTGAATGGAGAAGAGGAGGAAGAGAAGAAGTTCTATTATACATGAGACTTTAGTCCTATATTGGGAGTTTCTTGGCATATTTGTTGGTTTATATTGATTCACATACATTGAAGATGTGAACAAATGTATGGGGGAGGCTCTCTATCATGCGTGGGTGCGCAGGAGGGGTGCAAATCCAGGGATCGGATTGCACTGAACCAAGTTGACTCGTGCGCGACCTGCGCACACGAATGTCGGACCGGTCGGGGCAAAATTTTACTCAAGTGGAACAATCAACATTTTGCCACATATATCTTTTTGCTGCTTGTGTAGTGGATGCATTAAAGAAAGATTAATGCGGAATCAAAACGGCCAAGTGAAATGCTGGCGTTGAGTAATGATCATTAATGTTGTCCTTTGGTCTTGAGCTCCTATATAAGGAGGCTGCGACCACAGACAAAAAATTACGCAGATAACACAGAGAAGAAAGCAGAAGCTCTCCTCCACATTCCCCTCCTCTGTCGTGCAACTCTTGCTCGGCAAAGTGCCTGTGGTAGCATTCGGGTGCCACTCAGTTCGTCGTGACCACCAGTGCTTGGTGGAGTTCATAGTCGATCGTTGTATCCTGGGAAACAGACGACCCGAGTAAACCTCGAAGCACAGCCGGAGGTGGGCGAATCTGTTTCAAGGAAATTGCTACTTGCAAGCCTCGGTCAGCTCGCCAGGTCGGGATTTTGCTAGACTTGCTGCTCTGTCAAGAGTGCTCTGCAGACTTGGTCATTCTGCTCAGACAGACCTAGTCTTCATTTCTACAAATCTGCTCAGACAGACCTGGTCTTTCTGCTCTGCAGACCTGGTCTGGTCTTCCTTTCTGCAGACTTGGTCTGGTCTTCCTTTCTGTAGACCTGATCTTCCTTTCTGCAGACCTGCTCAGACAGACCTGGTCATTCTGCTCTACAGACCTGGTCTGTCGCTCTGCAGACCTATCCTGTTGCTCTAGTCTTCCGCACTGCAGCTCTGGTCTGCTGCCCTAGTCAACCGCTCTGGTCTGTCACTCTGCAGACCTGCTCTGCCGCGCTGCTCTGCCATTCTGGTCTGCCGCTCTGCAGACCTACTCTGCCGCTCTGCAGACCTGCTCTGCCGCTCTGCAGACCTGCTCTGCCGCGCTGGTCTGCCGCTCTGGTCTGCCACTTTGTAGACCTGCTCTGCCGCTCTGCAGACATGCTCTGCCACTCTGGTCTGTCGCTCTGCAGACCTGCTCTTCCGCTTTGCAGACCTGCCCTACCGCTCAGCTCAGCTGCGTTACGGAAACCAGCCCCTGCTGGCAGCCTGAGATTATCCGCTCAGGTCATTTCGACTGTAAGTTGAATTTAAATTCCATGAAAGTTTGAAATTCAACTAAGTCCCTAAAATCTCCGGCAACAGATTGTTTGTGTCTAACAATCTTGAAACAGATCCGATTCTGTTGAGATGACCACTGAACAGAATGTTGAGGTGCAACAGACAACAAGTGCAGGCCCCCTCCTCCTCGATTGGAACTGTGCCAATCAATCATGGGGAAAAGCCAGAGAAGTTCAGCGGACTGAACTTCAAGAGGTGGCAGTAGAAGATGCTCTTCTACCTGACCACGCTCAATCTGGTTCAGTTCTTGACCGAGGACCCTCCCAAGCGAGCTGAGGATGCTAATGCGCAGAAAATCAGTACAGTGGAGGCATGGACTCATTCTGAGTTCCTTTGTCGAAACTACATCCTCAACTGCCTTGCTGACTCGCTGTACGTTGTGTATAGCATGAAGAGAACGACTAAGGAGCTGTGGGAGTCCCTGGACAAGAAATACAAGACGGATGATGCAGGGGAAAAGAAGTTCATTGTGGGTCGATTCCTGGACTACAAGATGGTTGACTCTAAGACGATGATCAGCCAAGTCCAGGAGCTTCAGGTGATCTTGCACGAGATCTACTCAGAAAGGATGGTTCTGAGTGAAACCTTCCAGGTGGCTGCTATCATCGAGAAGCTTCCTCCCGACTGGAAGGACTTCAAGAACTACCTGAAGCACAAGCGGAAGGAGATGAATGTGGAAGAACTCATTGTTCGACTTCGTATCGAAGAAGACAACAAGAGTTCAGAGAGAAAGCTGTTCTCTCCAGCTACTGTGAAAGCCAATGTCGTCAAGCACGGTCAAAGCTCGAAACGGAAGAACCCCAAATCTTCCAAGATGGGACCCAGAGGAGGCATCAGCAAGAAGAAGTTCTCTGGGAAGTGCTTCAACTGTGACAAAGTGGGTCACAAATCTTCGAAGTGCAGAAAGCCAAAGAAGAAGCAAGAGGCCAACCTGAACGAGGGATCAGAAATGGACGACCTCTGCGCTATGGTCTCTGAGTTGAACCTGATCGGTTCAAACCCGCGGCAATGGTGGATCGACACTGGAGCCACCATACATGTGTGCTACAACAAGGAGCTGCTCCACAACTTTGAGAAAGTTACTGGAGATAAACTGTTCATGGGGAACTCAACAACCTCGGACATCGTAGGCCAAGGAAAAGTGGTGCTGAAGATGACCTCGGGCAAGGATCTCACTCTGAACAATGTGTTGTATGTTCCAGAGATTCGAAAGAATCTAGTGTCCGGATCTCTGTTAAGTAAGCATGGCTTTCGCATTGTCTTTGAGTCGGACAGAGTTGTATTGTCTAAGAATGGAGTGTTTGTAGGAAGGGGCTATGTATCTGATGGGATATTTAAGCTCAATGTAATGGCTATTAGGCCTAAGATAAATAAAAATGAAAGCTCTTCCACTTATATGCTTGAGTCTTCGTGTTTGTGGCATGGTAGACTAGGACATGTTAACTACGATGTGCTGTGTAGATTAATAAACATGCAAAGCATACCTACATTCCACCTTGACCCAAAACACAAGTGTGAGATTTGTGTTGAAGCGAAAATGAGAAGGTCATCCTTTCAACATATTGAAAAAAGTAACGAACCACTTGACCTAATCCACACTGATGTGTGCGACCTAGGTACACCAACACGTGGTGGTAATAAATACTTCATCACTTTTGTAGATGATAACACAAAATATTGTTATGTGTATCTTCTCAAAAGTAAGGATGAAGCTATAGAGAAATTTGCTCTCTATAAGAATGAGGTTGAAAACCAACTTAATAGGAAAATTAAGGTGGTTCGAAGTGACCGAGGCGGTGAATATGTGTCACTGTTCGCTGAGTTGTGTGCTGAACATGGGAGCAGACACGAAACAACAGCTCCTTATACTCCTCAGCAAAATGGAGTTGCTAAGCGAAAGAATCGAACTCTAAAGGAAATGATGAATGCTCTTCTATTGAGCTCTAGATTGCCAGAGTCCATGTGGAGGGAAGCTGTGTTAACAGCTAATTACCTTTTAAATAAGGTGCTCTAGAAGAAAATAGATAAGAACCCTTATGAGTTGTAGAATGGAAGACAACCGTCCTACAAATATTTACGAATGTGGGGGTGTCTTGCCAAAGTGTTGGTGCCTGATCCGAAAAGGATTAAGATAGGACCAAAGACTGTTGATTGCATATTTATTGGATATACACATAACAACAGTGTTTATCGATTTTGTGTGTATGAGCCACACATACCGGAGATACACAAGAACTCAATAATTGAATCGAGAAATGCCTCGTTCTTCGAGCATGTGTTTCTGTATAAGACCCGAGAGGATGCTAGCTCCTCAAAACGGGCATATGAAACACAAGGCGAAGAAGATGGTGATGAACCAGTTGAGGTTGAGCTTAGACGGAGTAAAAGAGCTCGGGTAGAAAAATCCTACGGATCGGATTTTATCACTTTCATGCTGGAAAGTGAGCCCCATAGTTACTCAGAAGCAGTAAGCTCGTCTGATGGAGCTCACTAGAGAGAGACAATTGCATCTGAGATAGAATCTATCTTGCAAAATCACACTTGGGAACTCGTGGATCTTCCTCTGGGAAGTAAACCACTAGGTTGCAAGTGGATCTCCAAGAAAAAATGAAATCAGATGGCACAATCGATAAATACAAGGCCAGATTAGTAATCAAAGGGTACCGACAACGAGAATGCCTTGATTACTTCGATACATACTCTCCGGTGTCGAGAATAACTTCCATTAGAGTATTGTTGGCAATTGTTGCTCTATGGAATCTCGAAATACATCAAATGGATGTAAAAATAGCTTTTCTAAACGGGGATTTAGAAGAGGAAATCTACATGGACCAACCTGAGGGGTTTTCTCTGTCAGGACAGAAAAACAAGGTCTGTAGATTGGTGAAGTCATTATATGACTTGAAACAAACATCAAAGCAGTGGCATGAGAAATTTGATAATGCCATGAAGGAATGTGAATTCAAGATCAATGAATGTGATAAATGTGTCTACATGAGAGCCACGGAGAGTGACTATGTCATCTTGTGCCTCTATGTAGATGACATACTTATCATTGGGAGCAATGATAAGATAATCAAATCCACTAAAAGATATGTTGAACTCAAGATTTGACATGAAAGACATGGGCCTAACTGATGTGATTCTAGGAATTAAAATTCTTAGAACGACAGAAGGACTTGTTCTTAGTCAGTCTCATTATGTGAACAAAATTCTTAAGAAATTCACCAACAGTGATACTGCGTTGGCACGAACGCCGATAGATACGACTCAACATCTATAAATCGAGGTGAAAGTGTCTCTCAGCTAAAGTACTCTCGAGTGATTGGAAGTCTGATGTACCTGATGAGTTGTACACGGCCAGACTTGGCCTACGCAGTAAGTAACCTGAGTAGATACACGAGTAATCCCAGTGTTGAGCATTGGAAAGGGATAACAAGATTACTGAGGTAATTAAGGTATACTCGTGAATATGGACTGCACTACACGAGTATCCTGTTGTGATCGAAGGATACAGGGATGTAAGTTGGATATCTGACATAAAAGACTCTAAGTCTACGAGTGGATATGTCTTCACTTTAGCAGGTGCAGCCATTTCCTGGAAATCTTCTAAGTAAACCGTAATAACCAGATCCACGATGGAATCTGAGTTTGTAGCTCTTGACAAGTGCGGTGAAGAGGCTGAATGACTACGATAATTCTTAGAAGATATTCCTCGTTGGCCGAAACCTGTGCCGGCGATTTGCATACATTGCGATAATCAATCAGCAATCGGTCGGGCACAGAGCCATCTGTATAATGGTAAGTCTAGACATATACGTCGTAGACATAATACCATTAGACAACTACTCTCAACTAGAGTTCTCACTGTTAACTATGTGAAGTCAAAGGATAACCTAGCGGATCCGCTAACCAAGGGGTTAAATCGAGAGTTAGTTGCAAGCTCATCACAGGGAATGTGCTTGATGTCGTTGTCAGTGATCAATGCAGAGGACACCCAACCTATGCTGACTGGAGATCCCAAGAACTAGGTTCAAAGGGACAACTAATCTGCACTGACTAGACACACTGTGGGGGGTAGCCCAATGAAACAATGACTAGAGAAGGATAAGACGATGGACTTTTAATGATCCAAAAAGAGTAGATGGTAACTCTTGAGGGATCACCTATGTGAGAAAGAAGTGGGGCCACTTCGAAGAGAATTGGAGACACAATTCTTAGAGCTTCTCACATAAACAGGCGTGTTCATGGCCAAGAACTAATACACTCATGAGAACTGAGTTGTATCAGGGAGAGTCTTGGGTGAGATTTGTCACTGCTTACACAGATGACTGTTAGGGCCAAAAGTAGCTAGAGGGGGGGTGAATAGCTCGTCGCGTTCGCTCGGTGCTTGGCGTTGCTTGGCGTTGCTTGTTTCTTCAAGAATATGCAGCGGAAATACAAAGAAACAATCACACAACGCTAACACGGTTGGTTTACTTGGTATCCACCTCACAAGAGGTGACTAATCCAAGGATCCACACCAACACACACACCCTCCACTAAATAAAACTCTCCTTTATGGTAACTACCAAGGGCGGAGAAGCCCTACAAGACTCAATACAAGAAGAGAGGGAAAGGATACAAGAAATACAAGCATACAAGCTTACAATGAGTATAAACCCTAACCCTAGCTTCTCTTCTTGGCTTTGATCCGCCTCTCGACTTGGAAAACTTCCAAGATCCTTCAAGAACTGGCGATCTGAGCTTTGTGAGTGCTGTGGAGGAGCTGGCGAGAAATCTAGAGTGAATCGGTGAAGAGATTGCCGAAGGAAATGAACGCCTGCGGCCTTTATCGACGCCAATGGTCGGATCCCGATCGATTCGAATATTCCCAATCGATCGGGGAGGCTTTGGATCGATCCACGGATCGATCGGCTATTCTGTGGAAACGCTGGATCGATCCACGGATCGATCCGGCGCTTATCGCGGCGTCTGATCGATCAGCGATCGATTGGAACATCTGATCGATCCACGGATCGATCGAGCGCTTATCACGGATCGATCCAGCGATCGATCCAGCTCGCTCGTTCTTGATCGATCCCGACACTTGTTTTGCACAAAACCAAGTCCCAAGCCTCTCAAACCAACATCCGGTCAACCTTGACCTGTTGGTACATCATGCCTAGCATCTGGTCACTCCTTTGACCTGCTAGGACTTCCCACCAAGTGTCTGGTCAATCCCTTTGACCCACTTGGACTTTTCTATTCATGCCAAGTATCTGGTCACTCCCTTGACCTACTTGGACTTCCATCAGATGTCTGGTCAATCCCTTTGACCTATCTGTATTTCCTCGTGCCAAGTATCCAGTCAATCCTTTAACCTACTTGGACTTCCCAACACCAGATGTCCGATCATCCTTGATCCATCTGGATTTTCCCTTGCCTGGCTTCACTCACCAGGACTTTCACCTAGCTTCACTCACTAGGGTTTTCCATCTGCCTAGCTTCACTCACTAGGGCTTTCACCTGGCTTCACTCACCAGGACTTTCACCTAGCTTCACTCACTAGGGTTTTCACCTGGCTTCACTCACGAGGACTTTCACCTAGCTTCACTCACTAGGGCTTTCACCTGGCTTCACTCACCAGGACTTTCACCTAGCTTCACTCACTAGGGTTTTCACCTGTGTTCACTCACCAGGACTTTCACCTAGCTTCACTCACTAGGGTTTTCCTTCTGCCTGGCTTCACTCACCAGGACTTCCCTGTCAAGTATCCGGTCAACCTTGACCTACTTGACTCTTCTTCAATCAATTTCTTATTGTCAAACATCTAAACTCAAACCAAGACTCAGCTTGGTCACCCAGGTCAACCTTGACATTTAGTCCTGGTGAGTGAAACCAGGTGAAAACCCTAGTGAGTGAAGCTAGGTGAAAGTCCTGGTGAGTGAAAAACCATGAGAGTTTAGGTGAAAGTGGACAATATCCTACAAGTGTAGTGAAGCTAAAGTGTGGTGATCCTATAATTGTATCAGAGTGAGGTCGTTGTTGACCAGAGAAGCCGGAAGAAGAACGAACCAGAGCATGATCCAAGATTGAACCAAGTGGGTGGAATCTTGAACGAAATAAGGGAAGTCCTGAGTAGGTCGAGTGACCCGATACTGGCATGAATAGAAAAGTCTAAGTGGGTCAAGGGATTGACCGACACTTGGTGGGAAGTCCTAGCAGGTCAAAGGAGTGACCAGATGCTGGGCATGATGTACCAGGTCAAGGTTGACCGGATGTTGGTTTGAGCTTGGAACTTGGTTTTGGGCAAAACCAAGTGTTGGATCGATGAATCGATTCAGAGGCTGGATCGATCGATGGATCGATCGGGGACGCTCTCGATCGATCCGTGGATCGATCTGCGTTTCCAATCGATCAGGACGCGGCCGCTTCGCGCGATAAGCGCCGGATCGATCCGTGGATCGATCCGGGCGTTTTTCCAGAAACTCGGATCGATCCGTGGATCGATCAAAGCCTCCGATCGATTGGGAATATTCGAATCGATCGGGATCCGGCCGTTGGCGCGGCGCTCATTTCCTTCGGCAATCTCTTCACCGATTCACTCTAGATTTCTCGCCAGCTAAGCTCAGATCGCCAGTTCTTGAAGGATCTTGGAAGTTTTCCAAGTCGAGGAGGAAAGCCAAGAAGAGAAGCTAGGTTAGGGTTTATACTCATTGTATGTTCTTGTATCCCTTTCCTCTCTTCTTGTATTGAGTCTTGTAGGGCTTCTCGCCCTGGTAGTTACCATAAAGGAGAGTTTTATTTAGTGGAGGGTGTGTGTTGGTGTGGATCCTGGATTAGTCACCTCTTGTGAGGTGGATAAACCAACCGTGTTAGCGTGTGTGATTGTTTTTTCCGCTGCATATTCTGAAGAAACAAGCAACGCCAAGCAACGCTAAGCACCGAGCTGCTATTCACCCCCTCTAGCTACTTTTGGTCCTAACAAGTGGTATCAGAGCAAGGTTGCTCTTCACCGAAATCACCGCCGGAAGGGGCAAACATATCAAGAAAAGCTAGAGGGTGAAGAAGTTGGAGCCAATTCTTCAAGTTCAAGACTTTATCAAGCTCAACTTCAAGATGCAATTCCAAGATGGGCTTGGATTTGACACAAGGGTGGCTCCACCATACACTTCTACGAGTTTCGATTCTTGGAAATCAAGAATCAAAAATTTTCTTATGATGGAGATAGAGCAATGGTTTGCTCTAATGGAAGGCTTCAAGGCTCCAAGAAATTCGAAGGGCAAAGTTCTAAAGAAAAGCAAATGGAGCCCGGAGCAAGTCCAAAGGTGCGAGGCAAATGACAAAGTGACCAAGCTTTTGGTCAATTTATTGCCAAGCACCATTCTTTGCAAAATTGAAGAATTTGAAGATGCAAAGGAACTTTGGAGCAAATTGGCTAAGCTTCATGAAGAAATCCCCTCCACTGTACAAGATCATGAAGAATCCAGAGAGGGTGACTCTTTGGAGCAAGACCAAGAGGAGGACTCCGAGGTTGAGAGATGCTCAACCTCCGAAGAAGAGGAAATCCAAGAAGCTTCATCCTCAAGGGAATGCAACGAAGGGAACAAGGAGGGAGCATACTCCTTGTTTCATATTCAAGATGATGAAGCCTCCACCTCTAGGATTGAGGGGGAGCAATCCTTGGTGACGCTGGATCAAGAAGAAGGAGAAGCTTCTACATCCGGATCAAGAGATGAAGAGATTGAAGAAGCTTCTACCTCCACGAGTCAAGAAAAATCAAATGGAGGAGAATCAAGATCGGATCAAGAGGAAGCTTCTACCTCCGGATCCAAAGGAAAAGCTGCCACCCCTACAAGCAAAGGTATAAATATTTCAATTAATAATAAAAATCATATTATATGCTTTGAATGTAGGGAACATGGGCACTACAAGAGCAAGTGTCCCAACTTGGCCAAGAAGAAGGGCCAAGTGGCACAAAAGGGCAAGGAGAAGCCCAAGGAGACCATCCCCGGAATAAAAAGGAGCAAGGAGCACATTGTGTGCTTTTCTTGCAACCAAAAGGGGCATTACCGAAGTCAATGCCCCAAGGGGAAGAAGATGGTCAAGGCTCAAGGAGGCATTCGTCAAGGGGGAGCCTCCAAGGTAAAGAAGAAGGTAACATTTATTGAGCCTACCCCTTTACATTATGGTAAAAAGGATGATAGTTCTAACTTATATCATTTTAATGCTATTTACCATGAAAATAGAAAGCATGATAGCGTTAAAGAAAAACATATAGCTTTTCATGCTAAAACTACTACACCTAAGGCTAGGAATGTAAGTAAAAGTCTAGGCAAGAACTCTAAGGATTGTATCTACAAGCCTAGGCACAAAAATGCTCATGAACTTAATGGAAAACCAAAAACTAAGGACTTAGTGATGGAAAATCAAGTCTTGAGGTCAAGACTTGATAAAATGGAAAAGACCCTAAAAGGATGGAAAATATCCTATTAGGGCAAAATGAGCATAACCTAGGTTTAGGGGTACAAAAGCCATCCAATGGCCATAGAGGTTTGGGATACAAACCAAAGGCTAAGAAGGATGTGCCCTCTTACCATAGAGTTCCATATAGTTATGGAACAAACCCTAGGTCTAGTGGTCAAGCCAAAAATACTAGGGAAGTCATCTCTAAGAGTATTTTTGCAATAAATGTGACTAAGACTTCTAAGAAGTCTAAGAAAGTCACAAACAAGGTCACAAGGGAGGTTATCCCTAGAGTTGACCTAGAAAATGTGACCAAGGCTTCTAAGAAGCCCAACAAGGTCACTAGGAAGGTATCTAGGGAAGTTATCCCTAGTGAGTACCTAGAGCATCCAAGGAGCACCAATAGGTGTTGGGTTCCTAGGAGCATCTTCTCTACCCCATAGATGGGTTAGAGAGTGTCAACTCCGATTAGAAGGGTAGTTAACCCAACTTTGAGGAAATTGACACTCAAGGAGCATTTTCAAGGTTTTAGTTAACCTTTGAAAATGAAATGGACCTATTGATTACTCCTTGAAAGAGTAAAATGTGTTTAATGGTGAAAAATTGATTTTATCTTAAAATGGCACAAATTGGAAAAACCTTGAGAAATACCAAGTTGGGATTTTGGTATTCTCTTGGAAATTTAAGGCAATCCGGGCCTTGATTTATGTAATCACTCTTGAGGAAAAATGGAATATGCCAACATTTGAGGATATGTTTAATTATTAAGTGGCATAAACAAATCAAGAGAAATAAGAAATGTCAATTTAGGTTTTGGCATTTCTTTGAAGCAGTTAGGGCAATCTAGGTTTAATGTTTTAAATTAAAACAAGTGGTATCGTTTTAAGTTAAAACAAGTGGTATATTTTGAGTTTAGCTAAGTGATTAAGGATATTTAGATAGGTAATCTAGGTATATTTATTTATGCTAAACATTGCCATGATTGTTTGCCCATCATATGCCATGACATCATGTCTATTTTTGAATTCATTGTTTTATTATGAAAACTCCAAAAATACCATGTCATGACATTCATACATCATGTAGTAATAGGATATTTTCTTTTGGAAATTATTTTCTTTTGATGTATGTCATAACATAATCATGCATTAAGTTTAATTCCTTGTAATTAAGGACGAATGACATTTAACAACACTTATTGACAAGTGACATCCTAGGTGGATGTCTAATATTTCTAAAATGCCTAGATAGATATGCATGATCCCTAGATTAGGGCAAAAACCAAAATCTACATCTCACAAAGATTATAAGGTGACTTGTATGTGATTAGTGCACATTAGATACAAGTGAGATGTTAGGATGATGAACAAAGCTCAAGATGTTGATTTAGTGCATTCTTTTGAGTTTTAGGTTCATCAAAACACATAGTTATGTGTTTTCCCATCATTGGGAAAGCTAATATACAAGTCATGTGCATTATGCCCAAGGAACATGATAGGATATTAGTTTTGAAATGTTTTTAAAATATTTTTTTGGAAAACCTTGGTGAAGGCTATCTTTTGATAGTAATCACCATTGAATAGTTAGACACAAACTTGAAGAAAAACACTAAAGTTTTTGTAAGTTTTCAAGTTTGTGTCAATCTTTGAAAATATGATGTATTTTCATAGAAAGCTATTTTTCCATGATTAAGTATGCCCTAAATAATGTCTACACGAAATTTCATGATTTTTGGATTTTTGTAGAATTTTCTAGGGGTTTCTGAAGTTGACTGAAATGGAATTTCAGCAACTATCAGAGCTCCGATCGATCCATGGATCGATTGGAGTGCCCGAATCGATCCGTGGATCGATTCAGAAGGCAAGTCTCCCGCGAGCAGAAGCTCGCTGGATCGATCAGCCGATCGATCCAGGTAGTCTGAATCGATCAGTTGATCGATTCAGAAAGGTTCAATCGATTGGAACCCAACTCCAATCGATCCAAGTTGCTGATTTTGGCTGGGAAGGCTTGATTTCAGCATCTTTGAACCTCTTTGAGTCTAGGTAACCATTCCAAACCCCTAAAATACATTTGTATACATACAAAGGGTGTTTTCATGTGAAAACAAGGATGGATTGGTTAAGGAAGGCTTCATTGAAGTTTAGGTTGAGGTTTGTTTCAAATTTTGAGTATTTGAACCTCAAAACTTCTAAATTTGGGTTTCCTAAAGGTTTAGGGATTCCAAGTCATTGTTGGTGCAATGACAGAAGTCACCACCATGTCTTTAGGGGGAGAGACTCTTTAAAGACATAAAAAATTACTTTTCATGAACCTTGGAAGGTGGTTAACCTTCTTTAAAGAAAATGCTCATGTATGAGCTTTTGAACTTGAAATGGGGAGTGGATATCCTCATTATTTCAAGTGGGAACTCAAGTGGTTAGATAATGCTCAAGGTTGGGTATTTGTCTACATTGAGGGAGAAGTTAAGGATAAATGAAGGGTATGGGACCTTCATTATCGTGTTGATCACAACGAGTGATGTTGTGAACAATGATGAGTAACTCTTCAGGGGGAGAGTCGTCAACAAATGGATTTGTTGATGTGTACCCAAAATCCATTTGTTGACGACTCTCCCCCTGAAGAGTTACTCATCATTGTTCACAACATCACTCGTTGTGATCAATGACAGCATAGTTCAAGGACATCGTGTCTACTATCAGCCAGTAAGCAACCAGATCTTCACAAGAGAAGGTTCAAAGGGTAAAACCTACCTATCCTATACTTGACTCGACTGCTGAATGCTATCACATATCCTATCTCCATTCATGTGGGGGATTGTTGAATAAGAGTGAATGGAGAAGAGGAGGAAGAGAAGAAACTCTATTGTGCATGGGACTTTAGTCCCACATTGGGAGTTTCTTGGTATCTTTGTTGGTTTATATTGATTCACATGTTGGTTGCTACTCGGAAAACCTAGAGGTTCCACTGTACAAAAATTTTTTACAAAGGTCTGAACCTTTTCCTAGCTACCATGTGTTCTTTTAAATTAAATTTTGGATCGCCTGCGGAACTTAACACGTTTGATCCAAAACTTAATCTATTAGTTCTTTTAAGTTTTGACTTGGATCTCCTGCGGAACTTAACACGTTCGACCCAAATCACCTTAAGTTATTAATTCCATTAAATATTAATTTCCATAATTGGTTCCCAGTACTGACGTGGCGAGGCACACGACCTTCTTGGATATGGGAGCAACCACCACCGACTAGACAAAACCTTTTATAGAAATCTAATATTTAATTTCCTAAAATAACTTTAGGTTAACCGAAAAGAACAATCAAATCACAAGAAAAAATAAAACAAAAGAACACAACTTCGAAAAACATATTCGAAACACTAGAATCGTAAGCCTCTTGTATTTGGTATTATTTCCATAAATAACTAGTATGATGCGGAAAGAAAAATTACTAGTTATACCTTGTAGAAAAACCTCTTGATCTTCTACCGTATTCCTCTTCTAACCTCGGACGTTGTGTGGGCAACGATCTTCCGAGATGAGAACCACCTAGCTCCTTCTTCTTCCTTACAAGTTTCGGCCATCAAAACTTCTCCTAGGATGAAGAGGTTCGGCCACCACCACCATGCTCCCAGGGATGCTAGAAAAGATGCTTCTTTTCTCTCCTTCTTCTCCTTCTTAGATCCGGCCACCAAAGCTATCTCCACCATGAGAAGGTTTCGGCCACACAAAGGAGAGGAGAGGAAAGAAAGGGCCGGCCACACCCAAGGAGAAAAGAGAGGAAAAATAGAATAGAGTTGTTAGCCTTGAAGCCTCCTCTACCCCCTCTTTTATAATCCTTGGTCTTGGCAAATAAGGAAAATTTAATAAAAACTTCCTTAATTCTTTTGCCATTGAAAAGGAAAATTTATTTAATTAAAATAATTTTCTCTTTTCAAATTATAATGGCCGGCCACTCTTCTCCCCAAAACAAGGAGAGTTTTAATTAAAACAAAAATTAAAACTTCCTAATTTGTTTCTAGAAATTTATAAAAATTTCTCCAATAATTTTAATCCTTCATGATTGGTTAATAAAAGAAATTTTATAAATTAAAATCTTTCTTTTAAACATGTGGATAATTTCCAAAAAGGAAAGTTATCTCTAAAAATTAAAATCTCCTTTCAATCTACAAATAAGGAAAGATATTAAATCTTTTCTTAATCTTTTGTAGAAACTAATAAAAGAGAATTTTTAATTTTTAAACTTTCTTTTAAATCATGAATATAATTAAAAGGAAAGTTTTTACCAAAATTAAAATCAACCTTTTAATCTACAAATAAGGAAAGAGATTTTAACTCTTCTCTTAATCTTTTGTAGAATCTTATAAAAGGAAGGATTTAAATTTTTAAACTCTCTTTTAAATTATATTATCCACATAAGAAAAATTTTTAAATTAAAATTCCTTTTTATTTTAATAGGGACGGCCACATGAATTCACCCATGAACATACCCATGGCCGACCCTAGCTTGGTCTCCAAGCTAGCTTGGCCGGCCCCTATAGGATGGGTAAGAAGGTGGGTATAGGTGGGTATAGTACTCTATAATTAAGAGGCTACGATAGGGACCGAGAGGAGGAATTGGTTTTGGTCTCCCGATAAAATTAAGCATCCCGTGCTCGCCCCGAACACACAACTTAATTTTATCAATAATAATTCATTCCACTAGAGAACTATTATTGAACTACCGCACCAATCCCAAATTACATTTTGGGCTCCTTCTTATCATGAGTGTGTTAGTCTCTCTGTGTTTAAGATAATAAATGTCCACTAATTAAGTAAGTTACTGACAACTCACTTAATTAATATCTAGCTCCAAGAGTAGTACCACTCAACTTCATCATCATGTCGGACTAAGTCCACCTGCAGGGTTTAACATGACAATCCTTATGAGCTCCTCTTGGGGACATTCTCAACCTAGATTACTAGGACACAATTTCCTTCTATAATCAACAACACACACTATAGTGATATCATTTCCCAACTTATCGGGCTTATTGATTCATCGAACTAAATCTCACCCATTGATAAATTAAAGAAATAAATATCAAATATATGTGATTGTTATTATATTAGGATTAAGAGTCACACACTTCCATAATAACTGAGGTCTTTGTTCCTTTATAAAGTCAGTATAAAAGGAACGACCTCAAATGGTCCTACTCAGTACACTCTAAGTGTACTAGTGTAATTATATAGTTAAGATAAACTAATACCTAATTACACTACGACCTTCCAATGGTTTGTTCCTTTCCATCTTGGTCGTGAGCTACTGTTTATAATTTATAAGGAACTGATAACATGATCTTCTGTGTGTGACACCACATACCATGTTATCTACAATATAAATTAATTGAACAACTACATTTATCACAAATGTAGACATTTGACCAATGTGATTCTTATTTCTAGATAAATGTTTATACCAAAAGCTAGGCTTTTAGTATACACTCTAACAATCTCCCACTTATACTAAAAGACTAAGCTGCCATATCTGCTGCCATACATCTGATTCCCATGCCTTTCAAAAAGCTCTTGCCTTAAGGACCTTAGGTTATCATCTGATGCAATCTAGGCGGCAACAACTTCTCCCCGTTATACAATTTCTCGTATTGGGTAGTACTTGCGCTCTATTGTGTTTACTTGCCTTATAGACTCATGGTTTCTTCGAGTTTATTACTGCATCATTATTATTACAGTAAATTGTAATAATCTTTGGACAAACTAGAAATCACATCTAAGTCTATCTTGAGGTAATTAAGTCATTCAGCTTTTATGGCTACCTCAGAGGCTTGCCATATACTCAGCTTCTATGGTGGAGTCCAGAAAAACACCTATGCTTATCACTCTTCCATAGTTATGACTTTTCCTCCTAAAGTAAACACAAAACCCCGAGGTCGACTTATTATTGTCCCTATTGGAAATCAAAATCCGTTCAACCCACAGGGACCAAATTAACTGCCTTGTAAGCTATCATATAATCTCTAGTGCCTCTTGTTAGGATCCTACGTACTCGGCTAGAGAGGGGTGTGTGAATAGCCGCCCCAAATCACTCGTTTCTTCCTACAATTCGTTAGCGCAGCGGAAAAATAAACTAGAAACGAAAGGAAGAATATCAAACCTTAACACAGCGATGTACGAGGTTCGGAGATGATGCTCCTACTCCTCGGCGTGTCCGTAAGGTGGACGAACCCAATCAATCCGTCGGTGGATGAGTCCCCGGAAAACCGGCTAATAAAAACTCTCCTTCTGGGTGGAGAAACCTCGCCACAGAAACTTCTTGCAACAGCAAGAAAAGAGTACAAGGAAAACAAGAAATAAAGTACAATACAAATGTAAACTTTCTTGCCTTCTCTTCGACTGGAAGAAGCAGCCGCTTCCAAGCGCCTACAACAGCAGGTGACCCAGCCGGAAGCTCACGCGAAGCTTCAAAGCAGCTCAACAAAGCTCAACAGCAAGCTTAACAGCACCAAGAAGAAGGAGGAGGCTCGCAACAGCAGCCCTCCTTTTATAACCTGCGAAGAAAACGAAGAAACACAGAAGAAATCTAGCTGTTGCGTCGCAACGGCTAGTGCCTGGATCGGTCTGTGGACCGATCAGGCTCCATGTGGATCGGTCCACAGACCGATCCATTCCCTCCTCCTTCGCTTCTGTTCCGTCCCTGATCGGTCCATGGACCGATCAGGGAACCTCCTGATCGGTCCGGGGACCGATCAGGCTTTGTGCTGATCGGTCCCCAGACCGATCAGCCCCTCTTGCGCCTCGCTCCTGTTCGGCTTCTGATCGACTCCTGATCGGTCACCAGACCGATCAGTTAACACACAGTATGCTACTGATGTGTTACTGATCGGTCACCAGACCGATCAGGGCAAACGCAGTATCACTGGATCGGTCACCAGACCGATCCAGCTCATGGTTTTCGCCCAAACCAAGTCCAAACCAACATCTGGTCAATCTTGACCTGTTGGTACATTGCGCCTAGCATCCGGTCACTCCCTTGACCTGCTAGGACTCCCCGCTAAGTGTCCGGTCAATCCCTTTTACCCACTTAGACTTTTCTCTCCGTACCAAGTATCCGATCACTCCTATGACCTACTTGGACTTCCCATCACCAGATGTCCGATCACCCTTGATCCATCTGGATTTTCCCTTGCCCGGCTTCACTCACCAGGACTTTTACTTAGCTTCACTCACTAGGGTTTTCACCTGGCTTCACTCACCAGGATTTCCACAACTGCCTGGCTTCACTCACCAGGACTTTCCAACTGCCTAACATCCCAGTTAGGACTTTCTCATTCACCTAGCTTCACTCACTAGGATTTTCACCTGACTTCCCTCACCAGGATTTTCCCGAATGCCTGGCTTCACTCACCAGGACTTTTCAACTGCCTAACATCCCAGTTAGGACTTTCCCACTGCCTGGCTTCACTCACCAGGACTTTCCACACTGCCTAACATCCCAGTTAGGACTTTTCCGTGCCAAGTCTCCATACTTGGACTTTTCCAGTGCCAAGTCTCCATACTTGGACTTTTCTCGTGCCAAGTCTCCATACTTGGACTTTTCGCGTGCCAAGCTCCTGTTTGAACTTTTCCAGTGCCAAGTCTCCATACTTGGACTTTTTCCCGAATCAGGTCAACCAGGTCAACCTTGACCTAAGGTTGCACCAACAATCTCCCAAACATCTATTCTTGTCCCATATCAAGAATACAACTCTTCCACGAGTGTCAAACATCAACATGCAACTCAACTAGGTCAACCTTGACCTAAGGTTGCACCGACAATCTTCCTAAGTCAAACATCAAAATACAACTCGAGTCAGGTCAACTCGAGTCAGGTCAACCAGGTCAACCTTGACCTAAGGTTGCACCAACAATCTCCCCCTTTTTGATGTTTGACAAAACCCATAATCAAGTTAGGTTAACCCGATAACCTAACTTAGGTTTTCCAATCATCTTCCAATGTCCAATGTTCTTTCCTTGAACATTCTCTGGACATTCTCCCCTTAGGTTAATCCGATAACCTAACTTGGGTTCTCCAATAATTCTCCCCCTTTTTGACACACATCAAAAAGAATTCCAATGTTCTTCCTCGAACATTCCTTGACATTCTTCCCCTAGCTTAGGTTAACCCGATAACCTAACTTGGGTTCTCCAATAATTCTCCAATGAACACTCTCCCTTTTTGACACACAAAAGAAAAGAGGGTATCAAGGTCAAGAGTTTCTTCCTAATGAAAGTCCCATACCTTTCATTGAAACTCTTAATTTCCCTTGATACTAAACTCAACAATCAACTTAGTGATAATCCCATATCACTAATCCTCAAAAGTCTTAAGGAGTAAAACTCCCCTAAAAGTCAACTCCCCTTGACAATTAGGTAAAACTCCCCTAAAGGTCAACTCCCCTTGACCATTGCACCAACAATGTTTTGTGAGTTCCAAACCTTTAGAAATCCACAAAACACCATTTCCATAACTGAAATTTCAGACAACATGAAAACGATCGGGAACCTCCCGATCGGTCCCCGGACCGATCGGCCTTCACCGAATCACACCAAGCCCTCTGGTTCTTCTTGGATCGGTGCGGACCGATCCATGCTTCGGATCGGTCCACGGACCGATCAGGACTTCTGGATCGGTCCCCCGATCCGGACTGATAGGCGATTTAAATTTCCTTCCGAAATTCGAAACTCCTAGAAAATTCAGAAAATTCGAAAAATTGTGAAATTTTGCTGATACATTCCTCATAACATATACTATCATGGAAAATAGTTTTCTATGAAAATAACTTCCATTTTTCAATCTTGATACAAAGTTCTAAAACTTTGAAATAGTTCAAGTTTAACTCAACTTTGTATCACAATGTTCAATGATGAATGCTATCACTAGGAAAGCTTCATCAAGGTTTTTCAAATCAATTTTAAAATGATTTTAAACCTTTTAATTTAGGACCATAATCTTAGGGCTAAATGTACATGACTTGTACACAAGCTTTCCCTATGATCCTCCATTTCTTGAATTAGGCTCATCTAGGTACAAAAACTATGCACCTTGATCCTAACTCATGATCCTAATATCTCACATACATCTAAAGTGTATCAAACACATCCAAGTCAATGTTGATGTGAGATATGGGTTTAGGTATCTTAGACTAAGGTCTCATGCATTTTCTAAACACAAATTTGATCTCAATATCAAAATGTGTTTTTCATCCTTAAATCAATTTCATTGATTATTAATGCAAGAGATGATGACATGGCATAAAATGATATCATAAGTAAAAACATGTGCCAATGTCATGATGTCATGGCATAAAGTTTGAAAACTTAAATAAACATGACATATAAATAACCTAAGCATTATCATGACATTTCAAATGATAATAAAATAAATATGATGTCATGGCATGGCATATGGCAACCAATCATGGCAAGTTAGCACAAATAAAATACCTAAATTCCCTATCTAAGTATCCTTAGCCTTGGCTAACTTAAAAACTAACCCTAGATTGCCCATATATCCCTAAGAGAAAACCAAAATCCCAATTATGGTATTTCTCTAGGTTTTCTTAAATTGTGCCAAATAAGATTAAAATCGATATTTTTCAAATATGGCACAATTTACTCTTCAAGGAGTAAACGATAATTCCTTTTCATTTTCAAAGGTTCACAAAACCTTGAAAATGCTCCTTGAGTGTCAATTTCCTCAAAGTTGGGTTAACTACCTTTCTTATTGGAGTTGACACTCTCTAACCCATTTATGGGGTAGAGAAGATGCTCCTAGGAACCCAATACCTATTTGAGCTCATTGGGTTCACTAAATATTCACTAGGGATAACTTCCCTAGCAACCCTCCTAATGACCCTCTTAGGCTTTGAAGCCTTGGTCATTTGGGACTCATCAAGATCAACTCTAGGGGTGACTCCCCTTGTGACCTTGGTGGTGGTCTTCCTAGCCCTAGGTTTTGTTCCATAATCGAATGGAACATTGTGATAAGTGGGCTTGACCACTTGGGACTTAGATTTGTGACCCAAACCTTTCTTGTCCTTGGACTTGGGTTTTTGACCCTTAGACCCTAGAGTTGACTTCTCTAAATTTTTGAGGGCCTTTTCCAAAGTATCAAGTCTTGACCTCAAGACTTGATTCTCCTTCTCTAATACCTCAAGTTTTGATTTATCATTTTTCTTTGAGGTATTCCTAGGCATATGTCTAGTAGTTTTGGGATTTCTACCTAGATTATCCTTAACCTTAGATGAGTTATTCCTAGGGTTGACATTTCTAGAGTTGTCCTTATTCAAGCTAACATGTTTAGCACCTAAGCACATATATTGATTTCTATAATTAACATGCTTATCATTATTAGCAATTGCAATGAAACTACTAGCATGTGTTCTATTTGAATTGCAAAAGTGAGCCTTAGAGATTACCTTAGGGTTTGCCTTAGCTCCCCCTATCGATGTGCTCGTCTTCTTGTCCTTGTGAGGTTGCCTCCCCCTCGGACATTGGCTCCGATAATGTCCCCTTCGCTTGCATTGGAAGCACACCACGTGCTCCTTGTTCTTGCGTATCGGGACTCCGGCTTCCTTGATCTTGGGCGCCGGTGGAGTCTTTCTAACCCTCTTTGGACATTTACTCTTGTAATGTCCAAATTCCCTACACTCAAAGCACATTATGTGTAATTTGCTAGAAATTAA
Organism: Zingiber officinale; assembly: GCF_018446385.1. Classification (NCBI taxonomy): domain Eukaryota; kingdom Viridiplantae; phylum Streptophyta; class Magnoliopsida; order Zingiberales; family Zingiberaceae; genus Zingiber; species Zingiber officinale. The sequence goes on along the minus strand of NC_055988.1, from coordinate 43,086,663 downwards.
AATGCTTGAGTTACCTAGGTTTGAGGATGGATGAAAGCTCTCTTCTTCATCCCTTCCGGAGGTAGAAGCTTCTTCTTCTTGCTCCGTACTTGAGGAAGAACTCTCCTCTTCTTCTTTAGATGTTGAGTGACCCTCAACTTCTAAATCCACATCTCCATGAAGTGAGCTACTTAGCTCACTTGACTCCTCTTCATTACTTGAAGTGGAGCTCCCCTCATGGAACTTGGCCAAATTGTTCCACAATTCCTTGGCATTGTTGTATCCACCTATCCTACACAAAACATCATTAGGTAAAGAAAATTCAAAAATCTTCAATACCTCATCGTTGACTAGGGATTGGTGGACTTGTTCCTTGGTCCACTCCTTCTTCTCTAGGGTTTCTCCTTTCTTGTCCGTCGGAGGCTTGAAACCTAATTGGACACAACTCCAATTCTCAAGATTAGTCATAAGAAAGTATTTCATTCTTACCTTCCAAAAGGCGAAGTCGTCGCGATCGTAGAAGGGTGGAATGGTGATGTCGTCTCCGAGTTGATCCATCTCTAGCTTGTGCTCCCTCGGGTGTTAATCCGGCGAAGAGCGACCTTGCTCTGATACCACTTGTTAGGATCCTACGTACTCGGCTAGAGAGGGGGTGTGAATAGCCGCCCCAAATCACTCGTTTCTTCCTACAATTCGTTAGCGCAGCGGAAAAATAAACTAGAAACGAAAGGAAGAATATCAAACCTTAACACAGCGATGTACGAGGTTCGGAGATGATGCTCCTACTCCTCGGCGTGTCCGTAAGGTGGACGAACCCAATCAATCCGTCGGTGGATGAGTCCCCGGAAAACCGGCTAATAAAAACTCTCCTTCTGGGTGGAGAAACCTCGCCACAGAAACTTCTTGCAACAGCAAGAAAAGAGTACAAGGAAAACAAGAAATAAAGTACAATACAAATGTAAACTTTCTTGCCTTCTCTTCGACTGGAAGAAGCAGCAGCTTCCAAGCGCCTACAACAGCAGGTGACCCAGCCGGAAGCTCACGCGAAGCTTCAAAGCAGCTCAACAAAGCTCAACAGCAAGCTGTAGCACTAAGAACAGGAAGAAGGAAAAAGAAAAAGGAAACAGGCTCGCAGCAGCAGCCCTCCTTTTATAACCTGCGAAGAAAACGAAGAAACACAGAAGAAATCTAGCCGTTGCGTCGCAACGGCTAGTGCCTGGATCGGTCTGTGGACCGATCAGGCTTCATGTGGATCGGTCCACAGACCGATCCATTCCCTCCTCCTTCGCTTCTGTTCCGTCCCTGATCGGTCCATGGACCGATCAGGGAACCTCCTGATCGGTCCGGGGACCGATCAGGCTTTGTGCTGATCGGTCCCCAGACCGATCAGCCCCTCTTGCGCCTCGCTCCTGTTCGGCTTCTGATCGACTCCTGATCGGTCACCAGACCGATCAGTTAACACACAGTATGCTACTGATGTGTTACTGATCGGTCACCAGACCGATCAGAATATTCTCGGTATCACTGGATCGATCACGGATCGATCCACCATGGTTTTCGCCCAAACCAAGTCCAAACCAACATCCGGTCAATCTTGACCTGTTGGTACATTGCGCCTAGCATCCGGTCACTCCCTTGACCTGCTAGGACTCCCCGCTAAGTGTCCGGTCAATCCCTTTTACCCACTTAGACTTTTCTCTCCGTACCAAGTATCCGATCACTCCTATGACCTACTTGGACTTCCCATCACCAGATGTCCGATCACCCTTGATCCATCTGGATTTTCCCTGGCCTTCTCTCACCAGATTTACTTACCTTCATCACTAGGGTTTCACTGGCTTCACTCACCAGGATTTCCACCTGGCTTCACTCACCAGGACTTTCCAACTGCCTAACATCCCAGTTAGGACTTTCTCATTCACCTAGCTTCACTCACTAGGATTTTCACCTGGCTTCACTCACCAGGATTTTCCCGAATGCCTGGCTTCACTCACCAGGACTTTTCAACTGCCTAACATCCCAGTTAGGACTTTCCCACTGCCTGGCTTCACTCACCAGGACTTTCCACACTGCCTAACATCCCAGTTAGGACTTTTCCGTGCCAAGTCTCCATACTTGGACTTTTCCAGTGCCAAGTCTCCATACTTGGACTTTTCCCGTGCCAAGTCTCCATACTTGGACTTTTCGCGTGCCAAGCTCCTGTTTGAACTTTTCTAGTGCCAAGTCTCCATACTTGGACTTTTTCCCGAATCAGGTCAACCAGGTCAACCTTGACCTAAGGTTGCACCAACAATCTCCCAAACATCTATTCTTGTCCCATATCAAGAATACAACTCTTCCACGAGTGTCAAACATCAACATGCAACTCAACTAGGTCAACCTTGACCTAAGGTTGCACCGACAATCTTCCTAAGTCAAACATCAAAATACAACTCGAGTCAGGTCAACTCGAGTCAGGTCAACCAGGTCAACCTTGACCTAAGGTTGCACCAACACCTCTAAGGTACTAATATATGCTTTACTGCAGTCTAATGTCCTTGTCCAGGGTTACTTTGATATCTGCTAACTATGCCCTTGGCAAAACAGATTTCTGATCTTGTGCATAGCATACATTAGGCTTCCAACAGCCGAAGCATAAAGAACTGCCTTTATTTCCTTTATCTCCTTTGATGTCATCAGAGACATCTCTTTAGATAAAGACACTCCATGCTTAAAAGGTAAGAAACCTTTCTTGGAGTTTTGCATGCTTAAAACGAGCAAGGATTTTTCCGATGTATGAAGCTTGGAATAAGTAAAATATTCTTTTCTTGCGATCCCTTATTACTTTGATCTCAAGAATATATACATTCTCCCAAGTCCTTTATATCGAATTGTTTGGACAACCATACCCTTACTTCTGACAACATTTTGATATTGTTTCCAACTACCAAAAATGTTATCTACGTATAGTACAAGAAATACCACCACGCTTCCATCACACCTTTTGTATACACAAGACTTATCCAGTTACTAAATGAATCCAAAGGTCTGGATTACTTTGATAAATTGGATGTTCCAAGACCTTGAAGCTTTGTATCAGTCCATAGACTGATTGAGCTTGTACACAAGATGCTCTTAGCCCTTTGCAATGAACCCTTCTGGTTGCTTTATATGGATGCTTTCTTCAAGACTTCCATTAAGGAATGCTGTCTTGACATCCACTTACCAAATAGATAAAAGAATCCGGATAGACTTAAGCATGGCTACCAGTGAAAAAGTTTCCTTTTTCATCAAGCATTGCTTTGAAAGTTTCTACCTTCCTGTCTATCCCTCTTTTCCTAATATAGACCTTTTTACACCCAAAGGCTTTTACACCATTTGGTGGTTCTACAAGCTTCCAGATTTTATTCAAATACATATATTCTAATTCTTTTATTCATTACTCTTTGCCAAGATACTGCATCTTTATCTTGGAGTGCTTCGTCATAGATCAGGTTCATGTCCTCCAGGGATCGAGTCCAAAAACTCTCCCAAAATATGAATCTTTTTAGGTTGCCTAACAACCCTCCCACTACGACGAGGCACTATCTGGAATTGTGTATCATTTGTGATACGTGATGCAGTTTTCTTGTGGTATCTCATCTTGTACAGTTGGTACTAGATTAGACATGTCTTTTATTATTTCCTTAAGAACAAATTTTCTTATGGGCACGTGATTTATTACATAGTCATTTTCTAAAAATCGATCATTGATGCTAATAATGACCTTCTGATTTTTAAGACTATAAACCTACTTTCATTTCTCTAGGATAACCCACAAACAAGTGAATTCTTGTCCAACTTATCATTCTCTCTCTTCAGCATATGTGCTGGACTACCTGAATCCGAATATGCTTCAAAATAGGCTTACGCTTATTCAGCAATTCTATATGAGTAGAGAGTTATGACTTTGGAAGGTACTATGTTCACTTCCGTTTCCAGAGCATATCCTTAAAATGAATTTGGTAATTCATCATCAATCTCCTTATTTCTATATGAGTCTTATACCTTCTTTCTACTACACTATTCTGTAGGGGTGTACCAGGTGCAGTTAGTTGGGATTGAATCCCTACTTCTGATAAGTGACTCCTAAATTCTCCCAAGAGGTACTTGCCACTACGATCTTACCATAGTGACTTTTACTTTAACATTTCTCCGCATCAGTCTTGTACTCTTTGAACTAATCAAAGTACTTAGTCTTGCGGTCCATTAAGTAAATTTATTTGTATCTTGAATAGTTGTCTATAAAATAGACGAAATATTCAATACTACCTCTTGTCTGGATAGTCATAGGATCACACAAATCAGAATGAACCAATTTCAACATATCTTTGACTCCATATCCCTTAGACTTAAAAGCTTCTTGGTTATTTTTCCTTCCAAGTAAGATTCGTAGGTTGGAAAGATTTCCACTACTAATGAACCCAAAAGTTCATCAGCTACCAATGAATCCTACTCAAGTTAATATAACCTAGCCTTAGAAGCCAAAGATATAATTGGTTCATTTTCGAAGGTTACTTTCTCTTAAAGTTAGAAGATGTGTTACTAATTTCCATTTGTTGCATCGTGAGAGTTATTGGATTTATAAATTGCCAACCAACGTACCAGAACAGATAACTTCCCTCTTTTTCTTAATAACAACTTTGTTATTAAAAGAGGCAGAATATCAAGTTCTTTGAATAGTTTAGAAACTGAAAACTAGTTCTTTCTAAACTTGGTGCGTAAAGACAATTACTCAAAAATCCATGTTTTATTCTTATCAAAAGATAAACATCTCCCACTGCAACAGCTACCATTTTTACAGTAGTGCCCATGTGGACGGTGTTTTAATTTTCATTTAGTTGCCGGATTTCCTGGAACCCTGCAATGAATTGCGGACATGATTAATGACATCTGTATCTACACTCCAGGTTCTGGTAGATAACACCACTAAACATGTTTCAACTAATGAATTAAATACACCTATATTGTTCTTAGTTCTAAGAAGACAGTTTACCTTAATGTCCAAGTCCTATTTCCAATCATTACAATTGGGATTACTAAGTCTTTCTTATAGTATGACTACTAGGGGATTGACAAACATTTTAAATCCTAAGAATCACAAAAATACTTGGTCAAGATCAACTCCTTAAAAATCCCCATGAATTTTGTATGCCACGATAGTGTGGACGTATACAAAATCGAAGAGGAGATTTTATTCATTAATTTTATTATCTCGTTAACTTTACTTTATGACGAATAAAATTAATAGTTGATCTGTCTTCGATCAAATATTTGGTCAAAAACTTTTGAATTAAAAAAAATATTAATTCCTCAAACAATATTATTTAAATTCACCAACACCTCAAACACCGTGAATTTTGCATGCCACGTTAGTGTGGACGTATACAAATTCAACATTTGTAAAAGGAGGGTTTTAACCCATTAATTTTATTATCTTGTCAACCTAACTTTTTGACAAATAAAATTAATAGTTGGTATCATTTGGTCACACAAATAATAGCAGTGACTCCGATGGGGAGGATACTATTAGATGTGTCTAAGTGTATACCATTACTTGACACTAAGTCCATTAATAAGATTATGCCCCTTCCGTTGGGGAAGATCACACGCTCTTAATTAACTTCCTATAGTCATCCAAAAATGGAAGTCTGTTCTAGTGATCCACAAACAAGCTCATCCGTTATGGAGGAAGGCACTCAGAGCCAACGCGCCAGCTTGTTTGCATCACTTACAAACCAGTAATGGAGACCATGGGATTTATTAAAAAAATCTCTCTCCCACTTAGTTATTTATAAATGAGGAATTTTAACTATGCTAGCCTACTAAACATGTAAACTAACATGCACACACAGCGCAATATAAAAGCAATAAATAGAAAATCTAATTTTCAACTATTATGGCTTTTATCTCTAGTTGTCCTCCGTGTGTTGTCATCCCAAGCTGCTGCCATATTTGGCCACCGCCACCGGGTCTAGCTGTCGCATCCATCTTGCTCCTAGTTCCGCTGCGCCTCTGGTCCTTAGAAGGTTCCACGCTTTGCAAGATTCGATCCACGACATAAATAGAATTTTACATTTTGATCCTATATTCCTCGAAGGAATGTACATGTAAACTAGATCGAACATAAAATAAAATTTACATCCATTGATCCTATATTCCATAAAAGGAATGTACATGTAACTAGATCAAAAATAAAATCCTAATAAAACTAAATACAGCTCCTGCTGTATTTTATAATACAATCATGCACACATAATAAAATGCCCTTGACATGTCCAAGGGTCCAATCACACACATAATAACTATAAGCCATAATAGTTGGATCCTACATCCACAAAGTTAGCACATCCTACTATTATTCTGCCTAAATTATGTATGACATGTGCATAATTAAACTAATACCAAATACACAGAGGCAAAACCCTAGCTCTGATACCAATTGTTGGTTGCTACTCGGAAAACCTAGAGGTTCCACTGTACAAAAATTTTGTACAAAGGTCTGAACCTTTTCCTAGCTACCATGTGTTCTTTTAAATTAAATTTTGGATCGCCTGCGGAACTTAACACGTTTGATCCAAAACTTAATCTATTTGTTCTTTTAGGTTTTGACTTGGATCTCCTGCGGAACTTAACACGTTCGACCCAAATCACCTTAAGTTATTAATTCCATTAAATATTAATTTCCATAATTGGTTCCCAGTACTGACGTGGCGAGGCACACGACCTTCTTGGATATGGGAGCAACCACCACCGACTAGACAAAACCTTTTATAGAAATCTAATATTTAATTTCCTAAAATAACTTTAGGTTAATCGAAAAGAATAATCAAATCACAAGAAAAAATAAAACAAAAGAACACAACTTCGAAAAACATATTCGAAACACTAGAATCGTAAGCCTCTTGTATTTGGTATTATTTCCATAAATAACTAGTATGATGCGGAAAGAAAAATTACTAGTTATACCTTGTAGAAAAACCTCTTGATCTTCTACCGTATTCCTCTTCTAACCTCGGACGTTGTGTGGGCAACGATCTTCCGAGATGAGAACCACCTAGCACCTTCTTCTTCCTTACAAGTTTCGGCCATCAAAACTTCTCCTAGGATGAAGAGGTTCGGCCACCACCACCATGCTCCAAGGGATGCTAGAAAAGAGGCTTCTTTTCTCTCCTTCTTCTCCTTCTTAGATCCGGCCACCAAAGCTATCTCCACCATGAGAAGGTTTCGGCCACACAAAGGAGAGGAGAGGAAAGAAAGGGCCGGCCACACCCAAGGAAGAAAAGAGGGAGAAAAATAGAATAGAGTCGTTAGCCTTGAAGCCTCCTCTACCCCCTCTTTTATAATCCTTGGTCTTGGCAAATAAGGAAAATTTAATAAAAACTTCCTTAATTCTTTTGCCATTGAAAAGGAAAATTTATTTAATTAAAATAATTTTCTCTTTTCAAATTATAATGGCCGGCCACTCTTCTCCCCAAAACAAGGAGAGTTTTAATTAAAACAAAAATTAAAACTTCCTAATTTGTTTCTAGAAATTTATAAAAATTTCTCCAATAATTTTAATCCCTTCATGATTGGTTAATAAAAAGAAATTTTATAAATTAAAATCTTTCTTTTAAACATGTGGATAATTTCCAAAAAGGAAAGTTATCTAAAAATTAAAATCTCCTTTCAATCTACAAATAAGGAAAGATATTAAATCTTTTCTTAATCTTTTGTAGAAACTAATAAAAGAGAATTATTAATTTTTAAACTTTCTTTTAAATCATGAATATAATTAAAAGGAAAGTTTTTACCAAAATTAAAATCAACCTTTTAATCTACAAATAAGGAAAGAGATTTTAACTCTTCTCTTAATCTTTTGTAGAATCTTATAAAAGGAAGGATTTAAATTTTTAAACTCTCTTTTAAATTATATTATCCACATAAGAAAAATTTTTAAATTAAAATTCCTTTTTATTTTAATAGGGCCGGCCACATGAATTCACCCATGAACATACCCATGGCCGACCCTAGCTTGGTCTCCAAGCTAGCTTGGCCGGCCCCTATAGGATGGGTAAGAAGGTGGGTATAGGTGGGTATAGTATTCTATAATTAAGAGGCTACGATAGAGACCGAGAGGAGGAATTGGTTTTGGTCTCCCGATAAAATTAAGCATCCCGTGCTCACCCCGAACACACAACTTAATTTTATCAATAATAATTCATTCCACTAGAGAACTATTATTGAACTACCGCACCAATCCCAAATTACATTTTGGGCTCCTTCTTATCATGAGTGTGTTAGTCTCCCTGTGTTTAAGATAACAAATGTCCACTAATTAAGTAAGTTACTGACAACTCACTTAATTAATATTTAGCTCCAAGAGTAGTACCACTCAACTTCATCATCATGTCGGACTAAGTCCACCTGCAGGGTTTAACATGACAATCCTTATGAGCTCCTCTTGGGGACATTCTCAACCTAGATTACTAGGACACAATTTCCTTCTATAATCAACAACACACACTATAGTGATATCATTTCCCAACTTATCGGGCTTATTGATTCATCGAACTAAATCTCACCCATTGATAAATTAAAGAAATAAATATCAAATATATGTGATTGTTATTATATTAGGATTAAGAGTCACACACTTCCATAATAACTGAGGTCTTTGTTCCTTTATAAAGTCAGTATAAAAGGAACGACCTCAAATGGTCCTACTCAGTACACTCTAAGTGTACTAGTGTAATTATATAGTTAAGATAAACTAATACCTAATTACACTACGACCTTCCAATGGTTTGTTCCTTTCCATCTTGGTCGTGAGCTACTGTTTATAATTTATAAGGAACTGATAACATGATCTTCTGTGTGTGACACCACATACCATGTTATCTACAATATAAATTAATTGAACAACTACATTTATCACAAATGTAGACATTTGACCAATGTGATTCTTATTTCTAGATAAATGTTTATACCAAAAGCTAGGCTTTTAGTATACACTCTAACATCACATACATTGAGGATGTGAACAAATGCATGGGGAGAGACTCTCTCTCATGCGTGGGTGCGCAGGGGGAGGGGGTACAAATCCAGGGTCTGGATTGCACTGAACTAAGTTGACTCGTGCGCGAGCGCGACCTGCACACACGAATGTCGGACCGGTCGGGGCAAAATTTGCCCAAGCGGAACAACCAACATTTTGCCACATATATCTTTTTGCTTCTTGTGTAATTGATGCATTAAAGAAAGATTAATGCGGAATCAAAACAACCAAGTGAAATGCTGGCGTTGAATAATGATCATTAATTGGTCATTAATGTTGTCCTTTGGTCTTGAGCTCCTATATAAGGAGGCTGCGACCACAGACAAAAGGTTACGCAGATAACACAGTGAAGAAGGCAGAAGCTCTCCTCCACATTCCCCTCCTCTATCGTGCAACTCTTGCTCGGCAGAGTGCCTGTGGTAGCATTAGGGTGCCATTCAGTTCGCCATGACCACCAGTACTTGGTGGAGTTTACGGTCGATCGTTGTATCCTGGGAAACAAACGATCCGAGTAAACCTCGAAGCACAGCCGGAGGTGGGTGAATCTGTTTCAAGAAAATTGCTACTTGCAGGCCTCGGTCAGCTTGCTAGGTCAGGATTTTGCCAGACCTGCTGCTCTATCAAGACTGCTCTGCAGACCTGGTCTTCCTCTCTACAGACCTGGTCATTCTGCTCAGACAGACCTAGTCTTCCTTTTTGCAGACCTGCTCAGACAAACCTGGTCTTTCTACTCTGCAGACCTGATCTGATCTTCCTTTCTGCAGACCTGATCTGGTCTTCCTTTCTGCAGACCTGATCTAGTCTTCCTTTCTGCAGACCTGGTCTTCCTTTCTACAGACTTGCTCAGACAGACCTGGTCATTCTGCTCTGCAGACCTGGTCTGTCGCTCTGCAGACCTATCCTGCTGATCTGGTCTTTCGCACTGCAGCTCTGGTCTGCTGCCCTAGTCAGCCGCTCTGGTATGTCGCTCTGCAGACCTGCTCTGTCGCGCTGCTCTGTCGTTCTGGTCTGCCGCTCTGCAGACCCGCCCTGTCGCTCTGCAGACCTGCTCTGCCGCGCTGGTCTGCCGCTCTGGTCTGCCACTCTGCAGACCTGCCCTGTCGCTCAGCTCAGCTGCGTTACGGAAACCAGCCCCTGCTGGCAGCATGAGATTATCTGCTCAGGTCATTTCGACTGTAAGTTGAATTTAAATTCCACGAAAGTTTGAAATTCAACTAAGTCCCTAAAATCTCCGACAACAGATTGTTTGTGTCTAACACTTATAACTATCCATTACATTCCATACTTACACTATTTTGCAGTCTCCTCATTAGAGCTGTTAGACGGGCCAACCCGTGGCGGGGCGGGTCGGCCCGCGGCGGGCTAACCATTTGGCGGGGTGGGGCGGGCCAACCCGCCAACTTGGCGGGTTGGGAAATTTCCAACCCAACCCATTCTAAGGCGGGTTGCGGGTTTGGCGGGCCAACCCGCGGGCCCATCAAAAATTTTTAAAAACATTTAAAAATATTTCATATCTTCAACATTTTATTTCGAAAAAGTTTTCTACAATTAAATGTATACATGAACATATATTTTAAATATAAATGAACACAAACGATTACTTATGTTGGATGAAAAGTACTATTTTTATTTCAAAATTATAACAAAGAAAGATAATAAATTGACCTAAAACTTAGCTTACATATGTTTTTCAACCCGCGAGCCAACCCAAGCCCGAGCGGGCCGACCCGCGCGGGTCGCGGGCCTAAGCGGGTTGACCCACGGCGGACTTGGGTTGATAAAATTCCAACCCAACCCGCTTAAATTGTTTGGCGGGGTGGGCCAACCCGACGGGCCCAACCCAAATTAACGGCTCTACTCCTCATCAGCTAATAGGCTTAGAGGGGGTCTATCCATAACAACCCACCCACATCTCAATCTCTTTGTTTCCTTAGTCAACCGCTCTTCAACCCTATATAACTCTCAAGGCCTAGGGTTTCTAGCCATCTCCTAGTCTTCTCTCTTTTTGCCAAACTCATGCATCCTATGATTGCATACTATTGGATATGGTTGTCTTCCCCAAACTTAGACCATCTCCAATCCACATAATCAAATTTGGTGTAATTTTCACACTAAAATGGTATAATTTCAGTACTAAACGCTATTTCAACTCCAACCCATCCACACCATATCACACGAAATATTCTTTAGAATATTCTATTATTCTTATTAATTTTTTTATATGATAATTATTATATGATAATTTACAAATGTAATTATAATTAAAATATATTAAATAAAATTAAAATAATAATTTTATTAAATTAAATATTTATAAATATATATAATAAAATTTAAATATGCTATTAAATACACTTAATTTAAATTTATAATAAATAATAATTACATTTAATTATACTATAAATAAAGATAAAAAATAATAATTATTAATTAATTATATTTGATTTTATAATAATATAATAAAATTTTAAAAAAAAATCATCATGATGACGTAAATAGTACAACATCATATTCACATTGTTTGGTGATGGATTAGTGATGCCCTAAGCTATCAGTGAGGATGAGCAACTTTATTGCTCTTCCTTTTCATGCTACATCCATACTCCATCTTGACTTCTCTCGAAAACAAGCAAATGACAATCAATTTTCAAATATTTAGTTCAGTGACGGAACGAGATTTTCTACTCTTTTTAAGCGCCACTTGCGACTACCCTACGCGTCGCCTCCTTTGCCATCGATCGAAGATGAAGCTCGTCAGGTTAGCTCCCATCAACCTCTTTCCCCGTATTATTGTTCTCATTTCTGTCCTCACATTAGAACGCTAACTCGCGATTGCCCTCTGGTCACGGAAATGGTGTTAGTTTTTTGATGAAGCTCACTAATGAGACAGTCTCGATCGAACTCAATAATGGCACCGTTGTCCATAGCACCATCATTGGTACGTCCCCTTGCTCATTATTGGTCAAAAGTTGGCCTTTTAGTGAGACTCTCTCGCATGGGTTTATTCTTCGGGTTTTGGGTTTTTGTTTTGTGCGAATTTTCTTACTCGGTTTCAAAGTCACACCACGAGGTCGAAGCAACTATTTTTGGGATTTTTTTCTTTCTTATGGACTACAATCTAGGCTGCTGCGTATACTTGGTTTCTACATCTTTGGTGATGAAATTGCTCCCTTTTTTTTCAATTTCATATGGTTCCCGAGGCCAAATCGCCCCTCTCCCAGTTTAGGAAAAAGAGAGAGAGAGAAATTCTTTGTGAAGGTTCGATTAGGGTTTAAAAGGGGTAGAAAATTTTGAGAATTTCGTCTTCTAACCAGCCTTTTTTTAGCTCGTAGGCCACTGATTTCAGCCTTCTGGTGGTGTGCATCTCATATACAAAAGTAGGCTTGCGTATATTGAGATGGTTCCTACCAACTATAATTCATTGTTGCTCAACTGTTTGGGTGCATTTCTTTACTTCTTTGTTGATCAGAATTTGATGTACTCTTTTCTTAGGTCTTCAGTGGGATTAAAAATGGGAGATCAAATTGGTGCTTTTGAAGATGCTAAAAGAGCTTCTCTTTTAGCTCCTAATTTCTCACAGGTAAATTTGTTTCATGATTGCTTATTTCCCTACTGTTTCAAGCATCAATGTGAGTAAACAGATAAGAATCTCAACTCTCAAATATAATTCCTGAACAAATTTCTTTCATATTGATCTTGTTTTCAACCAGAAATTTGATTAGAAAATTTGCCTTGGTATACTTGATACAAGAGCAAGATCTAGGATACTGCACAAGTTCGAATGAAAAATTTTATGGGCACTACTGAGAATTCAAGTTCATTAACTAGCTTACTCAAATTTTTTCTTGGTTTGTCCTTCATTATAAGTTGTTGGTACTTATAATGAAACAAAGGGTTTAGTGCAGTAGTAAAGAATGTAGATATCAATGGTTTACCCTTTCTTTTACTGCACCACACCCTTTAGATAATTTTTTTTTTCACTATAATGTTTAATTCATTTTGACTTTCAATTAAAAGATTCCATATTAACTCATATATATAACGCTCCACCATCCGCCTCAACTCATTTTGTTTTGTTTTTAGTGCAAGCTTCGATTACAGCCAATACATGGGTGGTTACCGATTCTCCTCGGACTAAAAGTACAGTTTTTTCCATCTCATGTTTAACTATTTTACAAGAGTAGGAGACTGCATTTATAAATTAAGGAAAAATAGAAGAAGAAATTTTATTAAGTAAATTATTAATAAGTAGCTAGTACTTTAAATATGTGTTTGACTTGATAATATATTTAAACATCAACTTTTTATCTTAATATGATGTCATCCTATAATTTTTCTTGTAAAAATTTTCTGGAAGTGTAGCCTTATGATTTTTTTTTAGTTTCAGAACTTCAGGACTTGCTCACTACAATCATCAACCAGTTAGGTAAATCTTCTCATTATAATATGATTCCATGGATAACTCCTGGAAATGCAACAATTGTACTTGAAAATCATATATGTCACTAGTTATAATCTACTTTAGCATTCTCTTGTAATCCTCTTGTAATCTTTTGATATGCTTCATGAAAACAACTTGCGTTTTTTTGATCTTCACTTGGTCACACAGATCTTAATAATTTAGAGAACATATGGAGGCTAGCTATAGGTGGAAAATATGATGAAGACGATGCCCCAGAATTTGAGCCTGGGGAGACATTTAATTGCTATGTCTATTACAATTTGTGATAGTAACCAGAATCGTTACTTGGTCAGTGATGTGTACAATTAATTTTTTAAAACTTAAGTTGTTTAATGAGTTTATTGAGGTAAAATGTGAACAGTTAATTTTGTAAATCAGTTGGCATACTTTGGTAAATATTTTTCTTTTATATTGTTAATTATGTTTAATAAATAGATAATATTTTTTCTTATAATGACAATGATTTTTAACTATTGAAAAAAATAATTAAAGATAATTATTTTAAAATATTGTGAAAAAAAGAATATAGAGACAATGATTTTTAAATATTGTGAAATTAATATTTTTGATATTAAAAGATAATAATTTAAAATTATTGCATAATTATTGTCTGTTACATTTAAAGATAACATTTTAAAATTATTGTCATTTAGCACCTTTTAACAATAGAGTCAATTATAATAATTTTTAAATGATAAAGATAACAGATAAAATTTGTTGTCTATAAACATTTTTATTATAATGATCATCTTTTAAGTTTTTATTTTTTTGTATTAATTATGAATGAACTCAATAGATACATCTAAGTTATGAGTATCGTGATACATGTTATTTGTAGATGATATTATTTTAGTAGATAAGATAAGTGAAGGAATAAATGTTAAATTCAAATATTGGGGAAACGCTAGAAGTGAAAATTTTAACTTAGTAAGATTAGATGTATGACAATTGTTAAGATAGGAGGTGATGAATTATCTGTAACTGAGATTTTTAAATATTTAAGATTATTTTTACAAAAGAATAGAGAGATTAAGAGATATATTTTACATATAATACAAGTGAGATGGTTGAAATGGAGAAGAATATTAAGGTTTTTTATGATCATAAAGTATCTCTAAGACTTAAAGAAAAATTTTATAAAATAACGGTTAGATTTGTTATGCTATATGAAGTTGAATATTGAACTATGATTTGAGCACATGAGCAGAAGATAAAGGTTGCAGATATGAAGATGTTAAGGTGGATATGCGGATATAAAAGGATGGATATTATAAGAAATAAAAATATTAGAGAGAAAATCGATGTTCCACCTATTGAGAGAAAGCTCCATAAGATATGGATATGTACTTAAATATATTTAAACATAAATGATGATATAATAAGAGATAAAATTAAATGACGAATAATAATCTATATAGTCGACCTTATTTATTAAGATTTAACTTAATTGTTGTTGTTATATAAAATGAAGAATATTTTAGGCATTTAGTATGCGATTTGTTAATTTTTAAAGTTTGGTATGCAATTTAAGTATTCTTAAAAGATAAATATGTGATTTAGTAAATTATCTATTAATTAATATAATTAATTATTTTATTACAGTGTCTATATTCAATCATGGCTAAGAATCGTTTAAAATCATAAATTTAACGATTCCTAACAGATAGACCTTTAATCATAACCATTCGAAAAGTCAATTTATGATTTGTCATAGTTAAAAAATATTATTATTTTGAAATTAAAAATTTATAAAATGAATATAGAGAAGGATTTATACTCATTTAAGTTAGTGTGCTCTATAATTTTATAAGAATATCTTGAATCATTATCAATAAAAATCGTTAAAAAAAAACTCTTTTCTTCCCCAACTATCAGAACCTTGAGTCTAATGGTGGGAGTTTTTTTTTACTTTCTCTAGATTTTAAATTACACTAATATAAATAAACTATTTGAAAGAAATTATTTTTTTCACAATCTTACTTTTTCTTTCTAACCATTAAGAATACTGATATAGAAAAAAAAACTTATTAATTAATTATTAAATAATTAACTAACACATAATAATATCAATATGTTTTATCCTAATTGGTTAGGATATTAGGCTTTCCCTAAAGAGACCTTCGATTTGGTGGTATATGTATAATTGAATTATCAATTTGACAATTTTATTGGATCGGAATCATAATCAGTCCAACCCTCTTCCAAGCTGGTTACGATTTCGCTCTGGGAATAAGTCAATCAGTACCTGACTTGTTGACGTTGTTACAGTTACGGCTTGAGAACGGATCAACGGGTACCTAATTCGTTGCCCCATTATGGACTGTGACCCGTCTCAAGATAAGATACAATAAGATAAATTATGGAATAAAGATATTTTATCCTAATGTAATGATTTGTTGTATAGAAAAATTAAATATCTAATGAAATATTTTACACACGGTGGCCTATTATATTTCTAGTACTATATAAATTTTACTTTAGTATTCATTGAATATATTAATAACCAAAAGTTATAATATTAATGTGGCAAAAGACAAATATTAATGAACTTATTAAGTCATGACTAATAAATTGGGTTTTAATGAGTAATGTTTTTTTAATCTTTCTATTATAATTAAATTTTATTTAAAAAATTTATAAAACTCTTTGCATATCCCCGGCATATACACAGATGAGTTTAGTGTGCCTCAGTTAATTTCTGTATTTCACAAACAAGTTATATTTAAATTAATGATTAAATTATTCTTAAATCTATTAAATTCAAAAACAATATTTACGAAAACTATTAATATTAGTTAACATTAATAATAATTTTATAAAATTACATTTCAAAATTGTTTATTGATTTTTATTTTGATTCTTAAAATTTATATTAAAATGTTAAGTAAAATTTATTTTTATTATATATATATATAATAAAATACTTATAAATAATTTAATAATTAAATTTTAATTTAAGAATTCATTAAACTCCTTGCAAGGAATTATACTGAGTAAGTGATACTACATTAACGATATTTATGTGAAATATAAGAACACAAATAACCTGAATTATGGAGAGATCAGTATATATATAAAAAAGTCTCCTATGATGTGTTAAAACATTATAGAAGAAAGCTTTCCTTTTTTAAAATTCAACTTTCTATATATCTTATTTATTTCTATAAATTTCCTTCCTATATGTTACAGAAATTGACAAATAGAGACAACCATAAAACACGGCCTTTAAAATTTTTCCTATTTTTAAAACATTATTAGTTAGTTTTAAAATTAATTTTACTGCAAATAGTAGCATATTAATTGATTTATTATTATTATTATTATTATTATTATTATTCCAAGTATTTGCTTGGCTGCCTCTTTCAGAGTGTCTGAATGTGGAATGTGATGGAGCAGCGGGAGCATCGGCAAGGTTTTATGAATGGTGGGTTAGATTGGGTTTCCATCGACGACCATTAGATTTTATTTTCCCCCAATTTGTTTAAAGGAGGGAGGAGAGTCGGCATTTCCGCGTCGTTGATGCTCTTGCTGTTTGATGCGGTCTTCTGCTCGCTCCCACCAGATCTGCGCTCTTTCATAATTCTCCAGGCGCCGGAGATGGCCGAAGGGGAAGCGGTGGATGGCGCCGCCGAGGGGCGCCTGCGCCGCGCTGGGAGCGACGGCATGATGCCGCTCGCGCAGCTGATCGGGGAGGAAGCGAGGATGGAGAAGGTAGAACGCCCGCGTGTGCGTTACGGCTGCGCCGCCCAGTCAAAGAAGGGGGAGGACTACTTCCTCTTCCGGACCGATTGCCAGCGCATCGCTGGCGACCCCTCCTCCTCATTCTCCGTATTCGCGGTACGCTCCGGATCCCACTTGCTTTTGACCTTCCCTGTTGGATCGCTTAATTCACGAGTTAATCCAATACATCTCCTCCTTGGATGGGGTTTGGTGAAAATATATTGTTCATGGTCTAGTTGAGAGGCTCTGCTTTCGTAGTGGCACTGCTTGTAGCTTCTGCCAGATCAGAAGCGCTAGGCCAAATTCTTGTGAATTTGGTCATTGATTAAGCTACTACTACTTGACTGCGTCAGAATACTTATCATGATCAAGCTAACTCTGGGTTTATGTGCGTGTTTTTCTCAATCAAACAAAATGTTGGATTGTTTGTAGCAGTCTTAGAGGCAATGTAGAATCGGGAGTTTCAAATGGGTAGCTTAATCAAGTACAGATGTAAATGACGAGTAGGTCAAGTACAAATGTAAAATCATTTTTTGGTTGTTCCTCAAAGAGTGAACCTTCTAGGTTTTGTTTAATATTAGGATTAAGCATTTCTGTAGTGGTTCAGACAGTTGAAATCTGACTAAGCATTAATCTCGAGTTCTATCAACTCGAGTAGGCAATGAAGAGAAAGAAACAACAAAAGAGGAACAAGTGAAGGGTGAAATTGAATACTATAGAGGCCATTCCATGGAAAAAGCTTTTTATTCAATATCCAATTTATAGTTTATACAAGGCTAAGTCAGTCATAATTACATCCATATACTTTGGTCATGGTCTATCACAGACTTAGACCTACTTTCCTTATGCTAATAACTAAATTATAACCTGAGTCACTATGAGAGTCATGGTCCATCAAAGTCTTGGGCATATTTTCCAAATTTGAATAATTCAAATTATAATCTCTCATTATTGTGTAATTCGTTAAATCTCTCGAGTACAAATGGAAAACTAAATGGGTTTAAATCACGACATGGTAGTTGACTTTTTTTTTTTTTGAAGGCCTTTCTCTTTCTAGAGGAAACTCCGCCTATGGCAAATAAACTTCGCCATGGCTAGTCCCCAGCCTAGATATAGGAAGAAGGTTGTGCCCAAAGTCAAATAAAAGACAAATGTTATATATGGATTCATTAAACTATTGAGTTAATGCTAAGTTGTTCCCCAAAAGGAACATTGTTGCATTAGCTGACTGTAATGTCTCGGCAAGGGCTAGTACATCTCCATGAGAATTTGATTGTAATGTTAAATATGTAAGAGTTCTCATACCCTAAGTTCTATAAAAAAATACATTATAAGAATATCTATTATCTAGACTTGGAACATGCAATGTAGGAATGTTCATTGGTAAAATAATGGAGGTAGTAGATACGATGAGTAGAAGAGAAATTCATATTTTGTTCTTACAAGAGATAAAATTGATAGGGGAGCAAGTAAAGATGATATAGAACTCAAATTTTAAGAAGGAAAGAGTAAAATGAGAAATGAAGTAGGTATTATGGTAGATAGTTTGTTAAGGGACGTAATAGTAGTTAGGAAGGGAGGTAAGATTATAGCTTTCAAGTTCATTGTAGCAAAAGAAACTATTAATGTAATTAACATATATGCACCTTAAGTAGGATTGAATGAAGACTTCAAACATAGATTTTGGGATAATCTAGATAATGTTGTACAAAAATTTCAATAAATGAATTGGTTTTAATTGGAAGAGATTTACATGAGAATGTAGAGTAAGAATTAAGGAATACGATAGGGTATGTGGAGGATATAATTTTAGACCAAAAATAAAGAAGGAAACTATATTATGCTCCTATAATAGCTAATATGTTTATTAAAAAGAGAGAAGAACATCTAGTTACGTTCAAAAGTTAGAACAATAAGTCATAAATTATCTTTTTTTATGGCCATGAAGGGAGATAACTTTTTTATAAAGATTGTAAAATCATCTCTAGAGAAAACTTAATCACCTAACAATAATGTTAGATACGTGCCTCAAGCATGGTATGAGTAGAAGAAAATGTTCATGACACCTAAGACTAAGATCAAGTGGTGGAAGTTAAGGATGAGAAATAAAATATCTTTACGGAGAGGGTAGAAGCATAAGTATTAGGAGAAATATATGACGACTCGACTACGCTATGAGATAAGATGATATCAACTTTAAAAATGACGGCTAAAAGCGTACTTAGTGAGTTAAGGGGTCAGACACATCATCAAATAGAGAATCTTGGTGGTGGATGAGGAAGTACATGAGAAAATGGTGAAAATCAAACAATATATAAGTTATTGTACACTTGTAAGTGAAGAAAAGTATGTAGTAGCTAAGAAAGAGCCATGGGTGAAGCTAAAAAATGAAGCTTTCAAACTTTTGTATTAATAGTTTGATGCAAAAGGAAGGGAAAGAGATATTTTAGATTAGCTAAAGCGATAAAAGAGAAAACAAGGGATTTTACATAAATGAGATGCATTAAAGATGAATCGACTATGGTACTTACTAGTCATGGTTTCAAATTTCGTTTAATGCTGGCGAAATAGGTGAAATTTTTCGTTCTACTCATTTTCCGACACCAACACTACATGAGTGAATTGAAATTTGCTGAGTCGCTAAGGCGTCGCAATCCCGTAGCGACCTCCGCGAGATCATGGAGGCCACAGAGGCTGCCGTGAACCCGCAGCAAGCTCCTGCGGCCCGGGGGTGCGATGTGGGAAGGAAGAAATCTTAGGTTAATAATTTCAATCAATTCTTAGCTATAATAGGATAATTTAAATAAACTTAATCAAAGCCTAATAAAACTATCCCATATATTTTATTTATTTTAATTTTAAAAATATATAATAAATTATTTATTTATTTTTTAATATATGATCCCTTATTTTTTTTTTTGATTTTTTAATATTTAGATTAATTTTTTTATTGTTAATATATTTTATATTTAAAAAATATCGAAATCATATCGACATGACATTATATGGAACCGAAATCATATTGTTTCTATCATAAATCGAAACTCTGATATGTCTTGAGATTTTAAATCATGGTACTAGTGAAGGATGAAGAAATAAAAAAGCAATAGAAGAAGAGATATTTTATCAACCTTTTAATGAAGGTTTAGGCGACCAACTTATCTTAAGAAACTTAACTAGATTAGTTTAGAAATTTAAATTTTTATTAGGGAATTCAAACTAAAAGTAAAATGAACATTAAATGGGATACAAAATAGGAAAGTGGTTGGACTAAATAATATTTTAATAGAAGTATGGAAGGGCCTAGGGAAGCATGATATTGAATGACTTACGAAGTTATTTAACTTGATATTGAAAACAAAGAAAATGCTAGATCTATGGAGGGTAAGTGCTCTAATACCCCTTGTAAAGGAGATGTAAAGATTATGCATGTTATAGGGGTATTAAGTAAATGAATCATACTATGAAAATTTGGAAAATAGTGATTGAAAAAAGATTAATGAAGTAGATCAATTGAAAATCAATTTGGATTCATGCTTGAAATCCGACAAAAGTTATATATCTTCTCAAACAATTCATTGAAAAGTATCGGGGAAAAAAAATAAGACTTACGATTAGTATAATTGACCTATAAAAAGCTTATGATTGAGTTTTGAGGGAAATTATGTGGAGAAATCTAGAAAAGAAAGGTGTTAGTATAACGTATATAATTAGGGATATATATATGAGGATGTAATAATAAGAGTGAAATCTCTAGGTAGATTAACTGAAGCATTTTAGGAGTACATCAAGGATTAGCTCTAAGTTCATATTTTTTTACTACTAGTCATGAATGAACTCATTGGATATATCCCAAACACATTATTATGGTACATGTGTTTTTGCATATAACATTGTTTTGGTTGATTAGATATGTGAAGAAGTAAATGTTAAGCTTGAACCTTGGTAGCAAACACTGGTTTTAGGCTTAATATAGTGAAGATGAATTATATGCGATTTAATGCTTTATTTGCTCTGAGGTGTGGATTGAAGAAAGAAAGGAATTCATTGGATATATCCAAGACAAGGATAGTAATTAAATGTGGAAAAAAAATTCCCAAGAATAAAGGAAAGGAACATAAGAAGGAAAGGAAATAGAAAGGGAAAGGGAAAGGGGAAAAAAAGAAATATCTTATGTCCGATGAGTTTGCAGCGACTTGCGATTGCCTCATTAGACCTCGTGGTTGTGAGTGAGGCAACTCATGGTGCCTTGATCGTCCTCGCGAAGCTGTTGTAACAAATTTGAGCGAGGCCAAGGCCAAGGCCATAGTTTTGACGAAGAAGGGAAGGAAAGTTTGTTACGAAAAACTACTAAAAAATTGATCTTTAATTGAGAAAAGGTTCTTAATTTCTACTCAATCAATCTTTCTCTCTCGAACACACCTCCAAGTAAATAAGACATAAATTTTGCAGTATTAGATGTAGCAACACAATTATTTTGTTAGGAGATGATAAGTTATCTACAAATTTTAAATATCTAGGATCGTTTTTGTAAAGGAATTGAAGGGTTGATAGAGATGTTTTACATATAATATAAATAGGATAGTTGAAATATAGGAGGATGTCAGATGTTTTTTATAAATTGTAAAGTACCTCTAATGTTTAAAGATCAAAAGTTTAAAAGGAAATTTTGCAAAACGATGGTTAAACATACTATATTATATGGAGTTGAAAGTCAGGCAAATGAGTACTTGAGCAAAAGATAAGAGTCGCAAAGTAAGGACATTAAGGTGAATGTACAAACATACGAGGATGAAAAGGATACAAAAGGAGAGCATTAGAGAGAAATTTAGAATTATGCCTATTGGGGGAATCTTCAAAAGTCGTACTTAACATAGTATGGACACGTACCTAGGCGTCCAATAAATGACCTTGTTAGGTGATGTGAGACCCTGACAAATAGACACATTAATAAAGGTAGAGGGAGATCAAAGACTAGGTTAGAAGTCATAAAGCAACATAAAATTTATTTAAATATAGAGGAGAATATAGTAGGAGATCAAACCCAATAGCGTAGGAGGATCAATATAACTGAAACTACTTAGTGAGATAAAGGGATAGTTGTTGTTCTCATTTCTTGAGGATTCTAAGTTTGCACAACGAAGCTCATAGTGTCTGAGATCTAATTATCCTCATAATCTAATCATTGTGTTATCCTCATATCAAAAACTTGCCCTAGATTTTATATTTATACAACTGAATGCTAGTATTAATTTTTAGGAGATTATCTATTCTTTACTTTCTTCACACTGAGTGTTCTTTTGGTCTTAGGAAATACATGCTTCCTTCCATTCAAAATATTCAACAACTTTCTTACTTCTGAAACCAACTTATGGGGTCCAGGTATTTCATTATTATACATCCATTGAGATGAGTTGAGTGGCAGTAAGCTGACCTTCTAATCATCGACTCTAGTTTGGTGAACCACATCCATAAAATGCTCATGGAAGGTGTAAATATTGGGCAAATCTCAAATAGAGTCTCATTTAAAGAGACAAGCTAGCTTTCTTTTATTGAGTAACAAAGAAAGTCTGTGACTCTATGCAACAATACTTTCAAAATTTCTTTAACTTCCTGCAATGTAACTATATCTGCAAACTTAACTAAGATGATGGTTCTTAGATAGTTACTATACATCAGTTGTGCCTTAATAGGTTATAGGTACTGATTAGTTTGCACAATAATGTCCCATAAAATAACTAATAAAACTTGAATTTGTGCAATTTTTATGCTTCCCACGATTTCTTTGGAAGATATACAAATCATAGGAATGACAATTTCCTCCGAACCTGGTAGAGGATTCTATATCCAGCCCGAATGGAGGAGGATATGGAGGGATTTTTTTTAGACTCGATTAAATAATTTGGTAATCGGGTATGAGGATTTTCGAGTTCGGGTATTGACGTAGGTTCAGTAGAATCCTACCCATATCCGACCTGAACACCCGATTATATATACACACACACAATCTTTTTATCCTGGGTGCCTAGCATGGGCGACACTTTAAGCATCGCCCACGGTGATTTATTTATTTATTTATTAGTTTTAAACTACCGGTTATGCCAATAAGATTTTTCCTTTAGAGTTTAGGGGTTGTATTATAGTATTACGCATAAAAAAAATTTCAAATTGATTTTTTTTTTGGATGATCACGGGGTGTGCAGGTTAATGTGTGCATGATATCAAAACTCATATGCAATCTTTTTATCCTGGGCTTCGAGCGTGGGCGCCCAACGTGGGCGACGCTTTAAGCGTTGTCCACGTTGATTTATTTATTTTTATTTTGTTTTTAAGTTCTTGGTTATGCTAATAAGATTTTGCCTTTAGGATTTAGGGGTTAGGTTATAGTATTAAGTACAAAAAAAAAATTTAATTGGAAAAAAATTTTGGGTGCTCACGGGGTGTGCAGAGTATGGTGTGCATGTAGGATATCAAAACACTCTCTCTCTATATATAAGAAAGATTTCATTTCACTTGACTCACCTCTTCATTTGTCACTTTTAAACCCTAAATCTCATATACTTTTAACTTTTTTTTTTTGATGAAAAGAAGGTTTAATCCTAAAACTCCTAATTTGGTTAAATTGAATAAACCGATATTATTCAAACTGGAGTTGCACGACTATGGTGTTGGTTTTCAAAAATCAATATCATAGTGGTGTTGCATTTGAAGAATTGGGTGGTGTTAATTTTGGAAATGCGATTTTTGAAAACCAGTATCACAGTGATGCTGATTTTTGAAAACTAACACCATAGTTTGGTTAATTCGATTTTCGATCGAATTAACTGGTATTTTATTGATTTGATTTTGTTGGAAAGATCGGTCGAAATTTTTTTAGTTTCTTCGATTTCGGTTTAATTTGTTCGGTCGATTCAGTTTTGAACCGATTACTCAACTCTAGTTGGGATAAACTATTTTTAATATTTTATTATTTCTTTTATGATTAGTTTGCTAATTTTTATATTTA
Source organism: Zingiber officinale (assembly GCF_018446385.1). Lineage (NCBI taxonomy): Eukaryota > Viridiplantae > Streptophyta > Magnoliopsida > Zingiberales > Zingiberaceae > Zingiber > Zingiber officinale. Next base: position 43,062,438 of record NC_055988.1, on the reverse strand, counting down.
ATCTTTTTTCTTAAGATTTTTTAAAAATAAAATACAATTGTAGGTGGTAATAGGATATTTGAGTAGGGTATAATATCCAATCCGTATGGGGATGAGGATGAACATTAAATACACGATGGAGATAGGAATATGGATGGATGTAATAAATGAGATGTGGACGGAGGATATAGAATCTGATCCATTGCCATTCCTAAAATCATTTAACATGTTTGTGGAATGATTGGTTGGAAGTGTGAATGAAAATAGATGAAAAATGGCTCCAATGGAAAGGTAGTCTCACATTGAAAAATTTAAGATAAATAGGTTGGATTATATTGAATCACACCATTGAGATGATGTGAATGTAATTGGACAAGAGACTCTCTTTCTTGTGTGTGCACACAAGGGGGTACAAATCAGAGACCCAATTTGCACTAAAACTGGTTGACTCGTGTGCGAATGCTACTTGTGCATGTTAAATGTTGGACTCGTCGTGGTAAAAATTGTTTGCATAGTTCAACCTATCATTGGATAGGAGACTAATCTTCCTTAAGGAAATTGTGATTGCCATAGACCTTGGTTCATCCTTCACAAAGCTGCTGTTGACATTTGGGAGTCTGCACTGCTTGAACTATATTTAAGTAGTTCTTTATTTTTAACACATGTTTAATTATGTATTTGTTTATCTCTATAGGTTCTCCCAACATGATCTGGTTTATCTTGATGGAGTTTTTTGCTGCAATTAAAATTGAATAAATTCCTCATGCTCATCTTAAACAAAATTAAATCACCAAAGCAGCGGTGGAAGTTTTTTCTTGAAAACTACAATTGTGTGGCAAATCTGATAGTATTAAGTTGGAAATTGTTGGAGTTTGCTAATTACACTGCATCCTAACTCAGCTAAAAAAGTGTTGTCAGTTGTGCTTGGTAATGCTCAGAGGAGACTTTTTCCACAAAAATTCTGCAATGTTTATATAGCAGGAAAATAAAACCATCATAAGATTACTATTCATCACGCTTCTCAGATAGACTAATCAATTTAAGGCGATAGATATACATCTCCTCATTCTCTCTCTAAGAACCTTGGAAGTAACCTGAATAACAAATTCAATGCAAATACTGTTGTTCAGTTTGTTTATGAGTTTACACGAGGATGATATGGCATTAGAAAAGGGAAATCTCAATGTTTAAGATGTGCATCAGGGCTTTTTTAAATAGAAACCAGAAAAGTCATTTGAAGATGTTATAAATATGAGTCTTATTAAGATCTTATTCATAACATATTGTATAGGGCTTACATTATTTCTAGGTTCTGCATTTTCCAGTGTTGGTTTTTTGGACGAATAAAAAATGTCCATTCAAAATGGAAAAGACAATCTAGGCATGGAGGAAAAGATCTCATTTTCTCCCATTTTCTTTCTTTAACATTTTTTTATTGAATTTGAAGCTTGAACTATTTGGCCATTTAGTCTACTTTTTTTGTCTTGACCAAGGTGCCCTCGCACCACAATGGATACGATACTATTCCCTAACAAATAAAATAATAGATTTTAAAGCTTGATATTTAGATAGATATAGATACTGTATGAAAATATATGAAATAAAATAGAAATAAAAAATGCAATTTACAAGTTTTAATATATAAAAAAGTGAAAAATAAAACATGGATGTGCTGAGATTGTCTGATAGGATAGATCATTCTCTCTCTCTCTCTCTCTCTCTCTCTCTCTCTCTCTCTCTCTCTCTATATATATATATATATATATATATATATATATAAACAATCAAATCAGCTGATCTATATGTGCACAATCAAACAAATGTATGGATCAAAGCTATTTTCATTGGAGTTCCTTACAGAATATTTTGCCCAAAACTAAGCTAAAACATTAATTAAAAACAGTGTAGATGGAGCCTCAGCATATGCCAGATTCCCTAAGTAGTTTACTTAAGGAAGAATTGATGAAGAAACAAACCAAACCAAAAGAGATATTGAGGGATGGGGTTTTTTTCTACCCTTGGGATGATGTAATTTATCATGTTTGTTCAATTTCTAAACTACACTTAGCTGAATGAGAGTTTTTTACTAAGTTATTATCTGCATTATTTAACAAGAAGTCAGATAAGGTCAATCGGTTCCTTTGCTGATGATTCAGAATTAAACCTTTCGAGTCAGAATATTTAATTCATGTTTTAATTTCTCTAAAATGAAACTTCTTTTATATTTTGTAAGTTGAGCCTTTGTAGATTAGTCGAACTATACATTTCAAATTAATTCATTAATATTTATTTTCTTTAAGGTCTTCGATGGGCATAATGGTAATGCTGCTGCAATATATACGAGAGATAACTTGTTGAATCATGTTATGGGTGCAATTCCTAGTGGGCTTAGTCGGGAAGAATGGGTTCAAGCTCTACCTCGTGCTTTGGTAGCTGGATTTGTAAAGACTGATAAAGAATTCCAGCGAAAAGGCATGCTTTACTTTCCTTTTCAGATATATGCTTTAAAATTTAGATGCTTTGCCTGCATACATGTTTCTTATTTCAATTGTTCTATTTTGTTTTCAGGACAAACATCTGGAACCACAGTGACATTTGTAATAATCAATGGATGGACAATTACTGTTGCTTCAGTAGGAGATTCTCGATGCATCTTAGATGCACGAGGGGTGGTTTCTGCACTCACTGTGGATCATAGGCTTGAAGAAAATGTAGAAGAGTGAGTATCCATGCTGTTTATTTTCATAACACCAATTAGATAATGTTTCCTATATTTCATAGATTATGATGTGCCGTGGATAGGCGGGAACGAGTTACTGCTAGCGGAGGTGAAGTTGGGAGACTCAATGTTGTTGGCGGCGTTGAGGTGGGGTTTATTTGTTTTTCATGTATAGATCACATTGACCAACAAAGTTTAGCATTTGGTTTTCTTTGGCGAGCCCTTGTCATTCTCTTAAAATTTACATCCTCTTTCCAGATTGGTCCCCTTCGCTGTTGGCCAGGAGGGTTATGCTTATCCAGATCAATAGGAGATATGGATGTTGGGGAATTTATTGTTCCTGTTCCTTTTGTCAAGCAAGTCAAGGTATTATCTTGCTGCTAATTTCTCTTTTTCATTCATAAAGCACAAATAGGCTAAAGACGCCAATGCATGCAAAGATGGTCAAATGGGGGTTGGACACTCTACTGATATTGCAACTTTTTTTTTCCCCCAATTTTACTGGATTTAGAACATCATCTATTTCACATTTCACTTGGCCTAAAAATCTATTTTTATATCAGCTGTCAAATGCTGGAGGAAGACTTATAATTGCTTCAGATGGTATATGGGACGCTCTCACTTCTGAAATGGCTGCAAACTCTTGCCGAGGTTTACCCGCAGAGCTTGCTGCCAGACAAGTTGTTAAGGTGTTCACTTATAAAATTTTGCTATTTTCAGCTCAGTTTTATTTCGTTATCATTTCCTCCAATTATTATTTTTTTGGTTTTTGTATAATCAATCATTTATAAATAATATAATTCACAATTTCCATCCTGAATATCTTGGCTGATAACCAACCAGGAAGCACTTAGGACAAGGGGTTTGAAGGATGATACAACTTGCATTGTTGTTGACATTGCTCAACCTGATCACTCAGAACCACCTCCATCTCCACCGAGAAAAACAAACAAATTCAAGTCTTTCATCTTCAGAAAAAAATCAAAAGATTCTGCTAATAAGCTATCAAAGAAGCTATCTTCTGTTAGTATAGTTGAAGAAATATTCGAAGAAGGTTCAGCAATGCTTTCTGAAAGGTAAGTGTCTAATGAGCCATATAAAGTATTTTTGTAAGCTCATATCCAATATAAATTCATTTCTCACTCTTATCTTATACCAACTTCAGACATCATATTATCTAGTTAATAATTTTCTTATAACAAAGCTAAAAGTGTAAATGAAGGAGGTTAGTTATATGTGCACTATATATGCCACATCTTGTGCTTATGTTTAGAATTTTCTAGATTTAAAAATGTTTGGTGACTAGCTAATCAAATTGAATATGTACCATAGTATAATAACTTGTCTAATGAAAACCACATTTTTAAAAAATTTCTGAAGCACCCTCTAACAATGTATTAGTTCTTATGACCGTCAATTTTGCTGAATCATGAACATATAATTTGATAGTGACAATAATGCAAGGGAAGCTAATTCGACAATGGTTGAACTTGTTGATCTGTAGTCTATACAGAATGTTACCGGTGCAGGATGATTTTGTTTACAAAGTCCATCTCCATAGGAATCTGGATTTCACACTGTTGAATCCTGTTTTTTAGGCTAGGGAATGAGCCATCTGCAGAGAAAACCTCAAATATGTTTACATGCGCTATATGTCAGACGGAGGTTGCTCCAAGTGAAGGCATATCAGTTCACGCCGGCTCCATCTTCTCTACCAGCTCAAAGCCATGGAAAGGTCCCTTCCTCTGTGTCGATTGCCGCAACAAAAAGGATGCTATGGAAGGAAAACGCCCAAGTGGAGTTAAAGTGCTTTAACTCCACCCACCTCAGTTATTTTTAGTTATTTGTTTGCTGCCATTTTTTTTTCTGGCTAGCTGCATCATTATTTCATTCGCATTCACGGGGCGGAGGCGGCATCCATGTATCTAAAAAGCTAGGTGTTGTTTTGTTATGTGAAGATGACTTATTTTATTTTTCTTTAATCCTTTGTTTGCATTTTTGCCTGTGAACCAAGGGTTCTTCTAGTTGCAGTTAATGTGTATTGCAATCGATGCTGCGCTGCGTGGACTTCTATTTGTTTTTAAATTATTAATTTTCATTTAAGTGAGGATTATTGGTTTTCTTATTGTCCCAAAATGTTAGAATTTGGAAGTCAGATTGCTTTTCAAAACTACGATGATGGCTTGTATTCTGTTGATGTGATTGAGCCAACATTATTGCAATGAGCATGTATTAGGTTTTGGAAGATAGGAATCACATAACATAATGTGTGACGATGATTTTGTTTGTGAATTCGCCAAAATGGCCACTCATATCCAATTTATCTTGGGCGATCCAGTAATCTTAACCAAAACTCGCTTCCAACACAGTCAACCCAACTAGAATAAAATCTAAAATTACCATTATTTCAACTAGAAAAAAAAATTTGGAGTGCGAGTTTTGTAATGTACCTTGCAATGCAGAAGAAAATGCAAATTGGCATTTGATGTGAAAAAAAATAAATCTGAATGCTTTTGATTTTAGATTAAAACATGGAAAAAATTCAATTATTATTATTATTATTATTATTATTATTATTATTATATTATAATGAGAGCATAAACTGATTTATAAAATAACTTACACTCCGGAGACAATATTATATGTTAAGTCTTCACAAATAGTTACTTTCAAATCAGTTTGTACATGTTTTTAAAAGCAATTTTAGAGAAATATATCGATTACATTAAATGGGATCAGACGTGGATTTGAAATCATAACAAGGCAAGTATAGGTTGAGTCAAAGACAACAAGAGCTCAATTTAGATGGTCTAAAGTGGGCATATTTCAATACAGATGGGCGAGGAGTTAGTTGGACTTGCTCAAGATAGTTACAATTTGATTGGGATGACTGTGGCTCAACTGAGGTGAATGAATCACTTTTCTTAAAAGGGTTAGCTCGTTGAGATGGTCAGATGTCATTTAAATGGTAGTAAAAGATTATTATGTTCATCCCACTTTTCATTCGTTCCTATATTATATAAAGTGAAATTGTTGGAACCCTAAAATAATTTTGATGTGATCAACCAAGTTAGGTTAGGTCCTATTGTGTTTGTCCTTATGTCTAAGTGTGCAGGAACTTAGGAGAACAAGAAGTCGAGTAGAAGACACAGCTAGCGAGAATGACGACACAGGAGAGAGCCGACGGGCTTGGTGCGTTTGAGGGGCGAGGCGCTGTGGAAGAATACACCGGCGGACGAGAAGGAAGCATGCGGTGTTTCCGAGGGACGAGAAGCTAAAGCGGAAGATTATTTGAGGAGTAAGAGACGCAGCTAGCGAGAAGGTCAGCATGGGAAAGAGCCGACGGGCTCGGTGTGTCCGAGGGACGAAGAGCTGCGGATGAGTACGCTGGCGGACGAGAAGGAAGCACGCAACGATTCTGAGGGACGAGAAGCCAGAGCGGAAGCCTGCTTGAGAAGGCCGGAAGTTGGGTTCGGGTGAGCCCTATTCCGGATGGCTGAAATCACCTAAGCGAGCGGAGTCGGAGCGGAAGACTCGGATCAAGGCGAGCAGAACCGGAGCAGAGGGTCTGGACCAAAAAAATCAACTAGGTTGACTTTGTGGGTTCGGATGCCTAGAACCTCAAGTTTATCATGATCGACGTAGACTTTGACTGATGCGTTGGGGATAGAATTCTATCTCACTCCAAGTGCCTGGAACCCTTCCAGGCGCCCAAACGAAGACTATAAATACAACCTTGGTCCTAGAAGCTAAATAGAACAAGCATTTTTGCAACAACACTTGTACACATTCCGGTTTTCATTTAGCTTCTTCTTTTCTGAGCTTTTATTGCTGTAAAGAAGCTTTTCCGCCTGAAGGAAAAAGTAGTACACTTCCCTTCCTTGGATTAACAACCTCCCTGGTTATAACCAAGTAAAAACTCTCTGAGCCTTTGTCTGTTTGACTTCTTTATTTAATGCAAGTATTCGTTATTTAAGTTAGTTGTCCGAGAAAGGTTCGTTTGTTTTATTTTTTTTTTGTGCAGAGGTTATTCAACTCCCCTTCTAGCCGGCCAACGGGTCCTAACAAGTGATATCAGAGCCAGGACGCCTTAGAAAGACTAACTGCCAATTGAAGCAACGAGATGACTGGAGCTAACATATATCCACCAAGTTTGAGGGGGAGTTCGCTTTTTGGAAGCGACGAATAGAGGTATTTCTTAAACAAATTTTAATATTCTATTAATAATGAAATATGGTTATGAAGCTCCAAAGGACACAAATGGAGAAGAAATTGAAGAACACCTCTGGACCAAAAAGCAGCGTGACGATTTCATATCAAACAATAAGGCTGAATTTCATTTAATAAGCGTACTACCGGCAGAAGATGTCAACAAAATCAACAACTACCAAAGTGCAAAAGAACTTTGGGAAAAGTTCTTGAAGATCTACAAAGAACCAGTTGAAGCTGATTCCAACTCCTCGATGGACACCGAGTTGTCATCAGAAGCTGAAAACGAGGAAATTACCGGAACAACTCTCATAGCCGAGTACCTACCAAAAGACGAAATCAACTCTTCCACGATAAACATTGAAAACATCGATGAAGGAGGAGTAACGTCGGAGGAAAGCAACTCTACAGAGGGGGAGTATCAGAAATCGACAAGGTAAGTCAGGTACGGTCTCTACCTCCTGACCAATTGTTTAAACTTATAAAAATATTATTGAAAGAGTCTTGCAAATTAGAAATTAAAAATAAAAAATTATTAAAAGAAAATAAGAAATTAAAAGTTACTTTAACAACAACCTCTCAATTAAAATTTTTTGATACATTCAAAATAGAAAATGACAAATTGAGATTAAAAAATGATAATTTGAAAATACAAGTAGAAATTTTAAAAAATCATGCATGCTCGGATAATCAACATATTAGAAAATTCTGTGAATTGAATTGGTATCTTAGATACCATAAGAGACAAATAAGAAGAATTTCAAAGAAATATATTGCTAAGAAATTCTTGGTTAATCTTGTAGGAAGGAATATATTTTGGATTCCAAAATCATGCATAACTTAATTTTTCTTTAACAAAATTTTAGACTTAGGGCTTTCAGAGAAAAAATTAAATATTTAATTTCTCTAAACGGCTTTGTCTAGAAAGTGGTTGTTGCTCCAATAACCAAGAAGGTCTAGTGTCTCACTATAACCTGGAAGTCGATTATTGAAAAAAATATTTAGTTGACTAACTGTTAAGCATTGAATTATGAATGACTTAAATATTCGTCAAAATTCTATGAGATTTTTTTTTTAATTTTAAAAGTTGCCAAAACTTGATTTTTTTTTTTTTTTTTACAAAAGTAGTTTCTATCTTTCAAAAGTTTTTCAAATGAATATACTTTGTTTTTACCAAATTTTTACAAAATTTTACCCTTAGACTTGTTGTGATACCCCATTTTTTTATATGATCAAAGGGGGAGAAGGGAGTATTAAGTCTAGGGGGAGATAATTCATTCAAATTTTAAAATTTAAAAATAATCTTTTTGCACCTTATTGAAAAATTTTTACTTTTACATTATATTTGTTTACCCTATCTTAACTTGGGTTGCTCACATTAAAAAGGGAGAGATTATTGGAACCCCAAGGTAGTTTTGATATGATCAACCATGTTAGGTTAGATCCTATTCTGTTTGACCCTGTGTCTAAGTGTGCAAGAACTTAGGAGCATAAGAAGTCAAGCAGAAGATGCAGCTAACGAGAAGGACGGCACGGGAGAGAGCCGACGGGCTCGGTACGTTTGAGGGACGAGGCACTGCGGAAGAGTACATCGACGGACGAGAAGGGAGCGTGTGGTGTTTCTGAGGGACGAGAAGTCGGAGCGGAAGATTGCTTGAGGAGCAAGAGAGGCAGCTAGCGAGAAGGTCGGTATGGGAGAGAGCCGACAGGCTCGGTGTGTCCGAGGGACGAAGAGCTGCGAATGAGTGCGCTGGCGGACGAGAAGGAAGCACGCGATGATTCCGAGGGACGAGAAGCCGGAGCGGAAGCCTGTTTGAGAAGGACGGAAGTTGTGTTCGGGTGAACCCTATTTCGAATGGCTAAAATCACCCAAACGAACGGAACCGAAGCATAAACTGATCTATAAAATAACTTACACTCCGGAAACAAAATTATCCGGAGACAATATTATATATTAATTCTTCACAAATAGTTACTTTCAAATCAGTTTGTACATTTTTTTTAAAAGCAATTTTAGATAAATATATCGATTACATTAAATGGGATCAGACGTGGATTTGAAATCATAACAAGACAAGTATAGGTTGAGTCAAAGACAACAAGAGCTCAATTTAGATGGTCTAAAGTGGGCATATTTCAATACAGATGGGCGAGGAGTTAGTTGGACTTGCTCAAGATAGTTACAATTTGATTGGGATGACTGTGGCTCAACTGAGGTGAATGAATCACTTTTCTTAAAAGGGTTAGCTCGTTGAGATGGTCAGATGTCATTTAAATGGTAGTAAAAGATTATTATGTTCATCCCACTTTTCATTCGTTCTTATATTACATAAAGGGAAATTGTTGGAACCTTAAAGTAATTTTGATGTGTTCAATCAAGTTAGGTTAGGTCCTATTATGTTTGTCCTTGTGTCTAAGTATGCAGGAACTTAGGAGAATAGGAAGTCGAGTAGAAGACACAGCTAGGGAGAAGGACGACACAGGAGAGAGCCGACAGACTTGGTGCGTTTGAGGGGCAAGGCGCTGTGGAAGAATACACAGGCGGACGAGAAGGGAGCGTGCGGTGTTTTCGAGGAACGAGAAGCTAGAGCGGAAGATTGCTTGAGGAGCAAGAGACGCAGCTAGCGAGAAGGTCAGCGCGGGAAAGAGCCGAAGGGCTCGGTGCGTCCGAGGGACGAAGAGCTGCGGATGAGTACGCTGGCGGACGAGAAGGAAGCACACAACGATTCTGAGGGACGAGAAGCCAGAGCGGAAGCCTGCTTGAGAAGGCCGGAAGTTAGGTTCAGGTGAGCCCTATTCCGGATGGCTGAAATCACCCAAGCAAACGAAGTCGGAGCGGAAGACCCGGACCGAGGCGAGCAGAACCGGAGCAAAGGGTCTGGACCAAAAAAGTCAACTAGGTTGACTTTGTGGGTTCGGATGCCTGGAACCTCAAGTTTATCATGATCAGCGTAGACTTTGACCGATGCGTTGGAGATAGAATTCTATCTCACTCCAAGTGCCTGGAACCCTTCCAGGCGCCCAAACGAAGGCTATAAATACAGCATTGGTCCTAGAAGCTAAATAGAACAAGCATTCTTGCAACAACACTTGTACACATTCCAGTTTTCATTTAGCTTCTTCTTTTCTGAGCTTTTATTGCTGTAAAGAACCTTTTCCGCCTGAAGGAAAAAGTAGTACACTTCACTTTATTGGATTAATAACCTCCCTGGTTGTAACCAAGTAAAAATCCTCTGAGCCTTTGTTTGTTTGATTTCTTTATTTAATGCAAGTGTTCATTATTTAAGTTAGTTGTCTGAGATAGGTTCGTTTGTTTTATTTTTTTGTGCAGAGGTTATTCAACCCCCTTCTAGTCGGCCAACGGGTCCTAACAAGTGATATCAGAGCCAGGACGCCTTAGAAAGACTAACCGCCAACTGAAGCAACGAGATGACTGGAGCTAACATCTATCCACCAAGTTCGAGGGAGAGTTCGCTTTTTGGAAGCGACTGTAGGATCGAAAAGAATTTAGATATCTCCACAATGGCATGATATTGTCCACTTTGGGCCTAAGCCCTCATGGTTTTGCTCTTGGGCTCTCCCCAAAAGGCCTCATGCTAAAGGAGATATCTTTTCTCTTATAAACCCATGATCTTTCCCATGTGTTTCCAATATGGGACCATGTTTGCAACCTTGCAACCCCAACAATCCCCCCCCCTCAAACAAAGGACCATAGGCTTCCCACGTCCGATCTTCGACCCACCAGGTCTTCCTGCCCCTCGGTCCACCCGACCTACTAGGACTTCCTTGCCTAGTCGCAACTAGGACTTCCTGCCTGGTGTCTGGTCCTCTTGATCCGAACATAGGAGCCTCCACTTTCTTTGTTCGAGGTCAATATTGTACCCACATGGCTCAATCAGACCATAGCTCTTTTGCACAGTCGGCGGTTAAACCTTCTGGCAGTCCGCGCTCTGATACCAATTGTAGGATCGAAAAGAATTTAGATATCTCCACAATGGCATGATATTGTCCACTTTGGGCCTAAGCCCTCATGGTTTTGCTCTTGGGCTCTCCCCAAAAGCCCTCATGCTAAAGGAGATATCTTTTCTCTTATAAACCCATGATCTTTCCCATGTGTTTCCAATATGGGACTATGTTTGCAACCCCAACAGCGACAAATAGAGGTATTTCTTAAAACAAATTTTAATATTCTATTAATAATGAAATATGGTTATGAAGCTCCAAAGGACACAAACGGAGAAGAAATTGAAGAACACCTCTGGACCAAAAAGCAGTGCGACGATTTCATATCAAACAATAAGGCTGAATTTCATTTAATAAGCGTACTACCGGCAGAAGATCTCAACAGAATCGACAACTACCAAAGTGCAAAAGAACTTTGGGAAAAGTTCTTGAAGCTCTACAAAAAACCAGTTGAAGCTGATTCCAACTCCTCGATGGACACCGAGTCGTCATCAGAAGCTGAAAACGAGGAAATTGCCAGAACAACTCTCATAGCCGAGTACCTACCAAAAGACGAAATCAGCTCTTCCTCAATAAACATCGAAAACATCGATGAAGGAGGAGTAATGTCGGAGGAAAGCAGCTCTACAGAGGGGGAGTATCAGAAATCGACAAGGTAAGTCAGGTACGGTCTCTACCTCCTGACCAATTGTTTAAACTTATAAAAATATTATTGAAAGAGTCTTGCAAATTAGAAATTAAAAAAAATTATTAAAAGAAAATAAGAAATTAAAAGTTATTTTAACAACAACCTCTCAATTAAAATTTTTTGATACATTCAAAATAGAAAATGACAAATTGAGATCAAAAAATGATAATTTGAAAATACAAGTAGAAATTTTAAAAAATTATGCATGCTCGGATAATCAACATATTAGAAAATTCTGTGAATTGAATTGGTACCTTAGATACCATAAGAGACAAATAAGAAGAATTTCAAAGAAATATATTGCTAAGAAATTCTTGGTTAATCCTGTAGGAAGGAATCTATTTTGGATTCCAAAATCATGCATAACTTAATTTTTCTTTAACAAAATTTTAGACTTAGGGCTTTCAGAGAGAAAATTAAATATTTAATTTCTCTAAACGACTTTGTCTAGAAAGTGGTTGTTGCTCCAATAACCAAGAAGGCCTAGTGTCTCGCCATAACCTGGAAGCCGATTATTGAAAAGAATATTTAGTTGACTAACTGTTAAGCATTGAATTATGAATGACTTAAATATTCATCAAAATTCTATGAGATTTTTTTTTAAAATTTTAAAAGTTGCCAAAACTTGATTTTTTTTTTTTATTACAAAAGTGGTTTCTATCTTTCAAAAGTTTTTCAAATGAATATGCTTTGATTTTACCAAATTTTTACAAAATTTTACCCTTAGACTTGTTGTGATACCCCATTTTTTATATGATCAAAGGGAGAGAAGGGAATATTAAGTCTAGGGGGAGATAATTCATTCAAATTTTAAAATTTGAAAATAATCTTTTTGCACCTTATTGCAAAATTATTGCTTTTACATTATATTTGTTTACCCTATCTTAACTTGGGTTGCTCACATCAAAAAGGGAAAGATTGTTGGAACCCCAAGGTAGTTTTGATATGATCAACCATGTTAGGTTAGATCCTATTGTGTTTGACCCTGTGTCTAAGTGTGTAGGAACTTAGGAGCATAGGAAGTCAAGCAGAAGACGCAGCTAGCGAGAAGGACGACACGGGAGAGAGCCGACGGGCTCGGTACGTTTGAGGGACGAGGCACTGCGGAAGAGTACATCGACGGACGAGAAGGGAGCGTGTGGTGTTTCCGAGGGACGAGAAGTCGGAGCGGAAGATTGCTTGAGAAGCAAGAGACGTAGCTAGCGAGAAGGTCGGCATGGGAGAGAGCCGATGGGCTCGGTGTGTCCGAGGGACAAAGAGCTACGGATGAGTGCGCTGGCGGACGAGAAGGAAGCACATGATGATTCCGAGGGACGAGAAGCCGGAGTGGAAGCCTACTTGAGAAGGGCGGAAGTTGGGTTCGGGTGAGCTCTATTCCGAATGGCTAAAATCACCCAAGCGAGCGGAATCGGAGCAGAAGACCCGGACTAAGACGAGCAGATCCATATATGTCATATTTTCTTGCTTTGATAGGATAGGATAGTCCAGGTGCTCAGAGTAGTTCCAAGTGACCAGAAGTCCGAGCACCTCGACTGGGTCTAGGCGCTTGGATAGCTAGAACTCCAACCTGTGTCGAGATGAGGTGGCATGCCATGATTGGGTGATGCATGTTAGCTTCCTGGCAGCTAGAAGGGATCTAGGTGCCAATAAGAGATAAAGTTAGCACAGATAAAACTTCATCCAATGATCACTAGGTCAACAAGGTAGGCGCCTGGAAAGGATCCAAGTGTCCGAAGTTGGATAACTCATCGACGGATGTGGATTAGATAGACCTCATTGGGATGCCCGGTGCTAGTTCGGATGCTCGGTGCTAGTCCAGACTCCCGGATCACCCTATAAAAGAAACCTCAAACAACACCTTCAGAATCAATTTTCTAACTCACATTCTCCGTTATGATTCTGAAACTATGACACTCTACTACATGTTGTCTTACTGTAAGTGCATGGTTAAGCCATCAAGTAATAAAATATCAATCCCACATGGACTGTGAACTAAACACTAGTTGAGTCTGCAAAGTAAGTTATCTTGACTATCGAGATTCGAATGTTTGAGAGCTAGAGAGAGAGAGAGAGAAGGGCAAGATATCTAGAGAATGCCAGTGAGATTGGAAAGTTGGTTGGGAAATGATTCTATGATTTTGGTTTCATCGCAATGCTAGTTGATGTATTATGAATTGTTCATCTCCTACCCTCTATGTTTATGCTCTTTTAGGGATTCTAACTAAATACTGGTATAACCCCGTGTCAGTTACACCAGAGTGTTTATCCCGTTCGATTTTAATGTTATTAAGTAGAAGCGGTAATGTAGAAAATCTAATTAAAGGGATACTCGTGCCACATAAGGGTCCCCAATTATATAGTCTAAATTATACAAGTCACTCCTTAATATGAAATTGGGATAAACTTATTAAGTTCTAATTAGATAATCCCTTGTAAAGAATTATCTTCCATTTAAAGGTGATACTCTAGAAGATCCGATTAAAGGGATACCCCTTTGTGACTAAGGGATCCCCCATAATACAATCTAAAGTATCTCCCTTATGTAGTGACCAATACTTTATATCCATTAATTAAACACACAATCTATCAATCATACTTCGCACACACATTTAATCAAATAAGAATAAGACATACACATGTCATTGAAATAGGAAATTAGCAAATCCATAGTGTATACATTAACATCACATTAAAATTACTCTCTACATCTTAAAATTTGGAGGACTATCCATAGCAAAAGAAATAGAACTTAAAGACATAAAATAAAATAATCTACAACTTAAATCTAAGATAAAAAAGAAGAGAAAGCTTAGTCGGATGAATTAGAGTTTTTGAGAAGGGAATCCTAGCTAGGATCATGGGCTGATCACTAAAATTGGCCTCGGATCATCAATGAATCACCGAAATTTGCTATGGATTTGGACCTAATGGGTTTCCTTAGAGGGGAAAACTATTTTGCTTCAAAAGGGGATCTAACACCCTTTTTATACCAGGGGCACACGACCCTTGCTTCAACGTCACATGGTTGTGCCAAGGGGCATAGTCGTGACATAATTTCTACTGGAAACCTGGCAAGGACATGCCAAAAAGGCATGGTCATAGATTGATTGCTTTAGCCATAGAATGGCATGGTTGTGCCTATAGTCGTGGTATAATAGCCTTTGGTGGGGAGGATGGTCATGCTTTTAGGCACAACCTAGGCGTAACCATCTTTGGAATGGTGACACGGTCATGCCCAATAAGCATAGCCCAGGCATAAAGGCTGCTGCTTCGAGGATAAAAGGCACGACCATGACTCTTGGGCACGGTCGTGGCATGAAGTTTGCTGCAAGGTCCTGTTGGTTGGTCCTAGGAAGATAGTACCGGTTCCACTGTACAAAAATTTTGTACATGTGTCGAACCTTTTCTAAATAACCTATTGTGTTCTTTAGAAGTTAAATTAAGAATCACAAACGGAACTTAACATTATTGATTCCAAATTTAACTTATCTGTTCTTAATGGTTTAGATTTGGATTGCAATCGAAATTTAACACTATTGATCCAAATCAACCTATGTTATAAATTCAATTAAATATTAATTTCCAAAATTGGCTTCCAGGACTGCATGGCGAGGCACATGACCTTCTTGGGTATGAGAGCATCCACCACCGCTTAGACAAAGCCTTTTAAGGAAAGCTAATATTTAATTTCCTTATATAATTCTAGGTTTACCCAAAAGGAACAATCGAATCACAAATTTAAAAAATAAAAAAAAGACAAACTCGAATAACAAATTCGAAAAACTAGAATCTAATGCCTCTTGTGTTTGGAATTCATACAAAGAAAAATAACTAGCATAATACGGAAAACAATTACTAATTATACCTTTTCTTTGTATACTAATAACCTCGAGATCTTCTGCCGTATTTCTCGCCTCGCCTTGGATGTCGTGTGGGCGACGATCCTCCAAGATGAACACCACCCAAAGCCTTCTTCCTCCTTCTCTAAAATCCGGCCACCACCACCATAAAGGAACCAAAGAGAGCAAGGGGAAAGGAAAGGGAGAGAGGATCAACCACAATAGAGAGCTCCAACAAGAGAATAAGAATTGATAATCCATGAGGCCTCCCCTCCCATTCTTTTATATTACTTGCTCAAGGCAAATAAGGAAAGCCTTTTTACAAAAATTAAAATCTTCCTCTTGTTTTTATTTTTCCCCTTTTATTTTTCCTTTTCTTTCTTTTTGATTGATTCAATCATCAATCTTTGATTGGTTAATTGATTGGTCGGCCCCTGGCTTGGGCACCAAGCAAGGGTGTCCGACCACTTAAAGAGGAATAAAAACTTTGTAAAAATTTTTACAAGCTCTCTTTTAAAAGCAAAGAAGGAGAGCTCTTATAAAATTTTACAAGCTCTCTTTTAATTTCTTAATGTGGATGTTAAAAAAGGAAATTTTTAAAAATTAAAACCAAGTTTTAAAATTTAAAACTCCTCTTCTAAAATTTTCTTTTTTAACATAGTTACAAAAATAGAAAGTTTCAAATTTAAAACTCCCTTCCTTTTTTCCAACAACCATGAGAATGGTTAAAAAGGAAAAGTTTTAAAACTTTTAAACTTTCTTTTAAACCATGTGGCCTAATTCAAATAAGGAAAGTTTTGTAAATTTAAAATTCTTCTTTTAAACTTGCAGTTATCTACAAAGAAAAGATTTTAAAAATTCAAAACACCCTCCTAATTTGAAATATAGTGGTCGACCCCTCCTTTGCTTGGGCACCAAGCATAGGGCCGACCCTCTTGAGGAGATGGTGATCGGCCCTTGGCTTGGTCACCAAGCCTTGGGCCGGCCCCCTTCTTGGACACTAAGATGGGCTTAGTCTCCCTGTGTTTAAGATATCGAATGCCCACTAATTAATTGAGTTACTGACAACTCATTTTAATTAATGTCTTAGTCCAAGAGTAGTATCACTCAACTTCATTATCATGTTGAACTAAGTCCACCTGCAGGGTTTAACATGACAATCCTTATGAGCTCCTTTTGGGGGCATTTTCAACCTAGATGACTAGGATACAGTTTCCTTCTATAATCAACAACACACACTATAAGTAATATCATTTCCCAACTTATCGGGCCTATTGATTTATCGAGCTAAATCTCACCCTTTGATAAGTCAAAGAAATAAATACTAAATATATGTGCTTGTTATTATATTAGGATTAAGAGCACACACTTCCATAATAACTAAGGTCTTGTTCTTTTATTAAGTCAGTATAAAAAGAACTTACCTTAAATGGTCTTACTCAATACACTTAGAGTGTATTAGTGTAATTTATTAGTCAAGATAAACTAATACCTAATTACACTACGATTATTCCAATGGTTTGTTCCTTTCCATCTTAGTCGTGAGCAACTGTTTATAATTTATGAAGAACTGATAACATGATCTTCTGTGTGTGACACCACACACCATGTTATCTACACTATAAATTAATTGAACAACTACACTTAATAAATAAATGTAGATATTTGACCAATATGATTCTTTTATTTCAAAAATAAATGTTTACAAAAGCTAGGCTTTTAGTATACACTCTAACAATCACCCACTTATACTAAAAGATTAAGCTGCCATATCTGCTGCCATACATCTGATTCCCATCCCCTCCACATGCCGATCAAAAGCTTTCGCCGGAAGGGCCTTAGTGAAAGGATCTACCAGGTTATCTGCTGATGCAATTTTGGCGACGACAACTTCTCCTCGCTTGATGATGTCTCGTATCAGGTGGTACTTGCGCTCTATATGTTTACTTGCCTTATGGGCTCATGGTTCCTTCGAGTTTGCAACTGCACCACTATTATCACAATAAATTGTGATGATTTTGGGCAAACCAGGAATCACATCTAAGTCCATTAGGAAGTTTCTGAGCCATACAGCTTCTTTGGCTGCCTCAGAGGTTGCCACATACTCAGCTTTCATGGTTGAGTCTGATATACATTTCTGCTTAACACTCCTCCATGCAATAGCTCCACCTCCTAAAGTAAACACATAGCATGATGTAGACTTACTGTTGTCCCTATCTGATTGGAAGTCTGAATCCGTGTAACCCACAGGGAGCAAATCGTCTGCTTGGTAAACTAGCATATAATCTCTAGTCCTTCTCAGGTACTTCAATATATATTTTACAGCAGTCCAATGTCCTTGTCCAAGGTTACTCTGATATCTGCTAACCATGCCCACGGCAAAACAGATATCAAGTCTCGTACACAACATTGCATACATTAGGCTTCCCACAGCCAAAGCATAAGGAACTGCCTTCATGTCCTCTATCTTCTTTGATGTCTTTGGAGACATTTCTTTAGATAAAGCTACTCAATGCCTAAAAGGTAAGAAACCTTTCTTGGAGTTTTGCATGCTAAAACGAGCAAGGATTATATCTATATATGAAGCTTGAGATAGACACAACATCCTTTTCTTGCGATCCCTTATGACTTTGATCCCAAGGATATGTGCACATTCTCCTAAATCCTTTATATCAAATTGTTTGGACAATCATACCCTTACGTCCGATAACACTTTAGCATTGTTGCCAATTAACAAAATATCATCTATGTATAGTACAAGAAATACCACCGCATTTTCGTTACACTTCTTATATACACAAGAATCATCCAGACACTAAATAAATTCATATGACAGGATTACTTCATTAAACTAGATGTTCCAAGATCTTGAAGCTTGCTTCAGTCCATAAATAGACCGAATGAGCTTGCACACTAGATGCTATTTTCCTTTTTCAATGAACCCCTCTGGTTGCTTCATATGGATGTTTTCTTCAAGACTTCCGTTAAGGAAAGATATCTTGGCATCTATTTGCCAAACCTCATAATCCATATGAGCAGCAATGGATAAGAGTATCCGGATAGACTTAAGCATGACTACCGGTGAAAAGGTCTCCTCATAATCGATTCTCTCTTTCTGAGTATACCCTTTTGCAACAAGCCTTGCCTTGAAGGTTTCTACCTTCCCGACTGTCCCTCTTTTCCTTTTGTAGATCCATTTGCATCTAACGACTTTGACACCATTTGGTGGTTCTACAAGCTCCCAGACCTTATTAGAATACATAGATTCTATTTCAGAATTCATCGCCTTTTGCCAAGATGTTGGATCTATATCTTGGAGTGCTTCGTCATATGTCCAGGGATCAGGTTCATGTTTACCTGGAATCAAGTCCGAAGACTCTCCCAAAAACATGAATCTCTCAGGTTGCCTCACAACCCTCCCACTATGACGAGACACTATTTGTGGTTGTGTATTATGTGTGACACGTGTTGCAGTTTCTTGTCATACTTTATCTTGTACTGTTGGTACTAAAGTAGATGTGTCCTCTTTAATTTCTTCTAGAACAATTTTGCTACTGGGCTTGTGATCCATTATATAATTTTCTTCTAAAAACTGGGCATTGGTGCTAACAATGACCTTCTGATCTTTAGGACTATAAAATAAACCACCTTTCGTTCCTTTAGGATAACCCATAAACACGCGAACTTCTATACGAGATTCTAACTTATCAACATCTGGTTTCAGCACATGTACTAGACTATCCCAAATCTGAATATGTCTCAGACTAGGCTTTTGCCCATTCCATAATTCTATGGGAGTAGAGGATACTGATTTAGAAGGTACCAAGTTCAGAATGTGTGCTGTCGTTTCCAGAGCATATCCCCAAAACGAATTTGGTAATTCTGAATAACTCATCATCGATCTAACCATCTCCATAAGAGTCCTATTCCTTCATTCTGTCACACCATTCTGTTGGGATGTACCAGGTGCGGACAATTGGGATTGAATCCTTGCCTCTGATAAGTAATTCCTAAAGTCTCCTAAGAGGTATTCGCCACCACGATCAGATCGTAGTGTCTTGATACTTTTACCAAGACGTTTCTCCACATCAGCTTTGTACTCTTTGAACTTATCAAAGCACTCAGACTTGCGGTGCATTAGGTAAATGTATCCATATCTCGAATAATAATCTATAAAAGAGACAAAGTATTCGAAACCACCTCTTGCCTGGATAGACATAGGACCACACAAATCAGAATGAACCAGTTCTAACATATCTTTGGCTCTATACCCCTTGTCATTAAAAGGTCTCTTGGTCATTTTACCTTCCAAGCAAGATTCACAGGTTGGAAAATTTTCCAACTCTAATGAACCCAAGAGTCCATCGGCTATAAGCCTTTGAACCCTACTTAAGTTAATATGACCAAGCCTTAGATGCCAAAGATATGTTTGATTCATTTCCGAAGGTTCTTTTCTCTTATTAGAGTTAGAAGATGTGTTATTAATTTCCATTTGTTGCCTTGAGAGAGAAATTAGATTTAAAGTATATAAATTGTGAACCAATGCACCAGAACAGATAATAACCCTATTTCTCTTTATAACCACATTGTTATTGAAAGAAACAGAATATCCATCCAAATACAGTTTAGAAACTGGAATTAAATTCTTTCTAAAACTGGGTACATAAAGATAATTTCTTAAAATCAAACTTCTATGCCTATCAAAAGATAAGTAGACGTCTCCCACTGCAACAACCGCCACCTTAGTAGCATTGCCCATGTAGACGGTTATCTCTCCTTCAAATAGTCGTCGGGTTTCCTGGAATCCCTGCAAAGAGTTGCAGACATGATCAGTGGCTCCCGTATCTACACACCAGGTGCTGGTAGATAACACTGCTAAACATGTTTCAACTACTAGAGCATGAGATATACCTTTATTGTTCTCTTTCCTATGAGGACAGTCTGCCTTCCAATGTCCTGACTGCTTGTAGATGAAGCACTTGCCCTTCGGCTTCTTCATTCCAACTTTTTGTCCTGTGCCCTAAGGTTTATTCACCTTCTTTGTTGAGACAACATGTTTCTTCTTCTTCTTGCCTTTCGACTTAGAAGTAGAACCATTTTCAGCATAGTGAATCTGAGAATTCTGACGAAATAACCCTTCTGCTGTCTGAAGTTCTGTCAGCAGTTCCGCCAATGAATACATCCTTTTATTCATATTATAGTTCAAGCGAAAATGCTCAAAACTTCTGGGTAGCGTTTGGAGAATGATATCGACCTGGGTTTCCCCATCGATTTCTCCTCCAAGGATTTGCATTTCGTTCAAATAAGCCATCATCTTTAGGATATGATCCCTTACGGGAGTCCCCTCTGTCATGGTGGCTGTCATTAACTTTCTCATAGCTTCTTGCCTAGTGGCCCTATCCTGGTGACCAAAGAGATATTTGAGATTGTTCATTATATCATAAGCTGTTGGTAAATCCTTATGCTGATGTTGCAGTACATTTGACATTGAAGCCAGAATGTAACACCGCGCCATCTCATCTGCTTTTACCCATTTCCTATGATTCTCAATTTCCTCTTGGGTAGATGCACCATTAGGTGCATTAGGGCACTCCTCTGATAGTACAAACTTATAACCCTCAGTAGTAAGAACAATGTCCAGGTTTCTTTTCCAATCTATATAGTTTGAACCAATAAGTTTGTTCTCTTTCAATATAATAGCCAATGGGTTGAAAGACATCCTAAGAATTACAAAATAAACTTTGGTCAAGACTCTAAATTTAAAATAATATTGATTCCTCAAATAATACTATTTAAATTAACAAACACCTCAAATCACCGTGAATTTTGCATGCCACGATAGTGTGGACGTATACAAAATCAAACATTTGTAAGAGGAGGTTTTACCCATTAATTTTATTCTTGTCAACCTAATTTTATGACAAATAAAATTAATAGTTGGTTTTTCTTCGGTCACACAAATAATAGCAGTGACTCCGATGGGGAGGATACTATTAGACGTGCCTAAGTGTATACCATTACTTGACACCTAGTCCATTAATAAGATTGTGTCTCTTCTGATAGGGAAGATCACACGCTCTTGATTAATTTCCTATAGTCATCCAAAATGGAAGTTTGATCTAGTGATTCACAAGCAAACTCATCCGATATGGAGGAAGGTACTCAAAGCCAACGCGCAAGTTTGTTTACATCACTTACAAACCAGTAATGGAGACCGTGGAATTTATTTAAAAATCCCTCTCCCACTTAGTTATTTAAGGTGAAGAATTTTAACCTATGCTAGCATACATCACATGCAAACACACATCATAGTAAATAAAAGCAATAAATATGGAAATTAATTTTCCAACTATTATGGCTTCTTCCTTCACTGTCTTTCGCGTGCTGCCATCCTTAGGGATCATGTCGTCGGGTCTATCGAGCATCCTTTTCTGCTGCGCCTATGGTCCTCCAATAACACCACGCCTCGCAAGGATAAGATCCACGACAAAAATAGAATTTTACATATATCGATCCTATATTCCATAAAGGAATGTACATGTAATCTAGATCGAAACAAAAATGTAAAATCCTAATAACTAATACAACTCCTGCTGTATTTAATATTACAATCATGCACACACAATAAAATTCCCTTGACATGTCCAAGGGTCCAATCACACATAATATCCATATGCTATAATAGTTGGAACCTGCAACCACAAAGTTAACACATCCTACTATTATCCTGCCTAAATTATGTATGACATGTGCATAATCTATTTGAAAACCAAACACACAGAGGCAAACCCTAGCTCTGATACCAATTGTTGGTTGGTCCTAGGAGGATCGTACCGGTTCCACTGTACAAAAATTTTGTACACGTGTCGAACCTTTCCTAAACAACCTATTATGTTCTTTAGAAGTTAAATTAGGAATCACAAATGGAACTTAACATTATTGATTCCAAATTTAACTTATCTGTTCTTAATGGTTTACATTTGGATTGCAAGGAAAACTTAACACTATTGATCTAAATCAACCTATGTTATAAATTTAATTAAATATTAATTCCCAAAATTAGCTTCCAGGACTGCATGGAGAGGCACATGACCTTCTTGGGTATGAGAGCATCCACCACCGCCTAGACAAAGCCTTTAAAGGAAAGCTAATATTTAATTTCCTTATATAACTCTAGATTTAACCAAAAGGAACAATCAAATCACAAATTTGAAAAATAAAAAAACAAAAACTTGAATAACAAATTCGAAAAACTAGAATCTAATGTCTCTTGTATTTGGAATTCATACAAAGAAAAATAACTAGCATGATGCGGAAAACAATTACTAGTTATATCTTTTCTTTGTATGCTAATAACCTCGAGATCTTTTGATGTATTCCTCGCCTCGCCTTGGACGTCGTATGGGCGACGATCCTCCAAGATGAACAGCACCCAAAGCCTTCTTCCTCCTTCTCTAAAATCCGGCCACCACCACCATAAAGGAACCAAAGAGAGCAAGGGGAAAGGAAAGGGAGAGAGGACTACCACAATAGAGAGCTCCAACAAGAGAATAAGAATCGATAATCCATGAGGCCTCCCCTCCCCTTCTTTTATATTACTTGCCCAAGGCAAATAAGGAAAGACTTTTTATAAAAATTAAAATCTTCCTCTTGTTTTTATTTTTCCCCTTTTATTTTTTCCTTTTCTTTCCTCTTGATTGATTCAATCATCAATTTTTGATTGGTTAATTAATTGGCCGGCCCCTTGTAACGGCCGAAAAATTCTCAAATTAATTTTAGAAATATTCTATTATTTTTCTGGAATTTTAGAATATTTTTATAGAATTTTTGGAGTAGAATAAGTAGCAAAATTAAATAAAAACGTAAAATAACCTAAGCGGGAATTGAACCCGAGACCTATTAGACTCTACAATTTATAGATGACTTTAGTAACCAAGGGGCCCCAGCAGGGGTGTGCTGAAAGAAGAGGAGAGAAATTATATTTAAGATTTAGTTGGACCACATTAACCACTTAATATAAATAGGGAATTTAAGTGGGGAGTTATTATTTTTGATCGACAACTCTCTTTTCCCTCACCCTCACCGCCGACCCCTCTCTCTCTCCCGCACCCTCTCGACGCACAAGCCCAAGAAACCTAGGGTTCCATCCCTAGGGTCGTAGGAGCACCTTCCGACGACAACTCTGATACGAGGACGCTCCCCTCCGCGAGAAGAAAGTGTAGACGTAAGAGGATCGCCGAAACAATCTTCTTCTCCAGAAACCTAGCGATTGGATTGTAAGAAAACTTAGCGCAGGGTGTAAGTAACCCCTCACCTGTAGTATAAGTAGCTAATCACATGCTTTTGTGCTCTTAGTTCACATTTATATTCTTAGTGCAGCCACATGTAGAGATAGAGCACACCAGGTGCTCGATAAAATGACTAGTATAGTTATATGCTACAGTAGACATTTTTAATAGTTCAGTTAAATGCCATAGATGTATTTTAATAGCATACATGGTCTTGCTTCAGTTATATGGGACTACGGTCCAATGGGTGGGCTCCCATAGTCGCCTCTAGGTACAGATAACCTAGTTCTAGGTTCAGATAACCTAGTCAGAACAAGATAGAATAAATTAGATTAAGAATCAGTATTTTACTTTACCAGTGGCACTGTACTGGACTCTTAGTTGTCCTTGGGTTGGGTTGTTGGTGCAATATCCCTCAGGTCAAGGTTGACCTGGGTAACCAAGCTGAGTCTTGGTTTGGGTTTAGATGTTTGACAATAAGATATTGATTGAAGAAGAGTCAAGTAGGTCAAGGTTGACTGGATACTTGACTGGGAAGTCCTAACTGGGATGTTAGGCAAAATGAAAGTCCTGGTGAGTGAAGCTAGGCAGATGGAAATCCTGGTGAGTGAAGCCAGGCAGAAGGAAGTCCTAGTGAGTGAAGCTAGGCAGATGGAAATCCTGGTGAGTGAAGCCAGGTGAAAGTCCTAGTGAGTGAAGTTAGGCAGATGGAAATCCTGGTGAGTGAAGCCAGGTGAAAGTCCTAGTGAGTGAAGCTAGGCAGATGGAAAACCCTGGTGAGTGAAGCCAGGTGAAAGTCCTAGTGAGTGAAGCCAGGTGAAAGTCCTAGTGAGTGAAGCTAGGCAGATGGAAAACCCTAGTGAGTGAAGCTAGGTGAAAGTCCTGGTGAGTGAAGCCAGGCAAAGGAAAATCCAGATGGATCAAGGATGATCGGACATCTGGTGCTGGGAAGTCCAAGTAGGTCAAAGGATTGACTGGATACTTGGCATGAAAGAAAAGTCCAAGTAGGTCAAAGGGATTGACCGGATACTTGGCACAGAGAAAAGTCCAAGTGGGTCAAAGGAATTGACCGGACACTTGGTAAGGGAGTCCTAGCAGGTCAAGGGAGTGACTAGATGCTAGGCATGACATACTAACAGGTCAAGGTTGACCGAATGTTGGTTAGGGATGTTTGGGACTTGGTTTTGGACAAAAACCAAGTGCTGGATCGATCCGTGGATCGATCCAGGCTCTGGATCGATCAGTGGATCGATCCAGACCTGTCCCAGCGAACAGAGAGCTTCTGGATCGATCCGTGGATCGATCCAGATGTCCCAATCGATCAGTGGATCGATTGGGACGCGGCTGCTTCGCGCGATAAGCGCTGGATCGATCCGTGGATCGATCCAGGCGCGTTTCCAGAGCACAGAGGCGCTCTGGATCGATCCGTGGATCGATCCAAAGCCTCCCCGATCGATTGGGAACATTCGAATCGATCGGGATCCGACCGTTGGCGTCGTTTATAGCTGCAGGCGTTCGATGGCTGCGGCAAGAACTTCACCGATTCATTCCAGATTCAACACAGCTCCTCCCCAGCACTCTCTAAGCTCCTCACCGCCAGTTCTTGAAGGTTCTTGGAGGTTCATCCAAGTCAAGAGGCGAGTTGCAACGAGAAGAAGAAGAAGCTAGGGTTTTTACTGCATTTCTTGTAAGCTTTTGCTTATTCTTTACTACCCTTTCTTCTTCTTGTACTGAGAGTCTTATAGGGCTTCTCCGCCCTCGGTAGTTACCGAAAAGGAGTGTTTTCATAGTGGAGGGTGCGTGCGTGGTGTGGATCCTTGGATTAGTCATCTCCGTTGGAGGTGGATACCAAGTAAACTCCTAGTGTTAGCGTGTTTGTGTTTGTTTATGTATTTTCCGCTGCGCATTCTTGAAGAAACCAGCAACACCGAGCAACGAGCACGCGACGAGCTATTCACCCACCCCCTCTAGCTACTTTTGGTCCTAACAAGTGGTATCAGAGCGAGGCCGCTCTTCACCGGAATCATCGCCGGAAGGGTCAAGCATATCAAGAAAAGCTAGAGGGTGAAGAAGTTGGAGCAAATTCTTCAAGTTCAAGACTTTATCAAGCTCAAATTCAAGATGCAATTCCAAGATGGGCTTGGATTTGACACAAGGGTGGCTCCACCATACACTTCTACGAGTTTCGATTCTTGGAAATCAAGAATCGAAAATTTTCTTATGATGGAGATAGAGCAATGGTTTGTTCTAATGGAAGGCTTCAAGGCTCCAAGAAATTCAAAGGGCAAAGTTCTAAAGAAAAGCAAATGGAGCCCGGAGCAAGTCCAAAGGTGCGAGGCAAATGACAAAGTGACCAAGCTTTTGGTCAATTTATTGCCAAGCACCATCCTTTGCAAAATTGGAGAGTTTGAAGATGCAAAGGAGCTATGGAGCAAATTGGCCAAGCTTCATGAAGAGATCCCCTCCACTATACAAGATCATGAAGAATCCAGAGAGGGTGACTCTTTGGAGCAAGACCAAGAGGAGGACTCCGAGGTTGAGAGATACTCAACCTCCGAAGAAGAGGAAATCCAAGAAGCTTCATCCTCAAGGGAATGCAACGAAGGGAACAAGGAGGGAGCATACTCCTTGTTTCATATTCAAGATGATGAAGCCTCCACCTCTAGGATTGAGGGGGAGCAATCCTTGGTGACACCGGATCAAGAAGAAGAAGAAGCTTCTACATCCGGGTCAAGAGACGAAGAGGAGGAAGTAGATTCTACCTCCACAAGTCAAGAAAAATCAAATGGAGGTGAATCAAGGTCCGATCAAGAGGAAGCTTCTACCTCCGGATCCAAAGAAAAAGATGCCACCCCTGCAAGCAAAGGTATAAATATTTCAATTAATAATAAAAATCATATAATATGTTTTGAGTGTAGGGAACATGGGCACTATAAGAGCAAGTGTCCCAACTTGGCCAAGAAGAAGGGCCAAATGGCACAAAAGGGCAAGGAGAAGCTCAAGGAGACCACCCCCGGAACAAAGAAGAGAAAGGAGCACATTGTGTGCTTCTTGTGTCAACAAAAAGGGCATTACCGAAGTCAATGCCCCAAGGGGAAGAAGATGGTCAAGGCTCAAGGAGGCACTAGTCAAGGGGGAGCCTCCAAGGTAAAGAAGAAGGTAACATTCATTGAGCCTATTCCCTTGCAAAATGGTAAAAAGCATGCTAGGTCAAATTTTTATCATTTTAATGCGATTTACCATAAGAATAGGAAGCATGAGGGCTTTAAGGAAAAGCATGTGGCCCTACATGCCAAAACTACTATCCCTAAGGCTAGGAATGTAGGTAAAAACCTAGGCGATAACTCTAAGGATGTAAGATACAAGCCTAGAAACAAAAATGCTCATGAACTTAATGGAAAACCAAAAACTAAGGACTTAGTGATGGAAAATCAAGTCTTGAGGTCAAGACTTGATAAAATTGAAAAGACCCTAAAAAGGATGGAAAATATCCTATTAGGGCAAAATGAGCATAACCTAGGTCTAGGAGCACAAAGGTCATCTAATGGCCATAGAGGTTTGGGATACAAACCAAAGGCTAAGAAGGATGTGCCCTCTTACCATAGAGTTCCATATAGTTATGGAACAAACCCTAGGTCTAGTGGTCAAGCCAAAAATACTAGGGAAGTCATCCCTAAGAGTATTTTTGCAATAAATGTGACTAAGACTTCTAAGAAGTCTAAGAAAGTCACAAACAAGGTCACAAGGGAGGTTATCCCTAGAGTTGATCTAGAAAATGTGACCAAGGCTTCTAAGAAGCCCAACAAGGTCACTAGGAAGGTATCTAGGAAAGTTATCCCTAGTGAGTACCTAGAGCATCCAAGGAGCACCAATAGGTGTTGGGTTCCTAGGAGCATCTTCTCTACCCCATAGATGGGTTAGAGAGTGTCAACTCCGATTAGAAGGGTAGTTAACCCAACTTTGAGGAAATTGACACTCAAGGAGCATTTTCGGGGTTTTGTTAACCTTTAAAATGAAATGGAATTATTGATTACTCCTTGAAAGAGTAAAATGTGCCTAATGGTGGAAGATTTGATTTTAATCTTAAATGGCACATATTGGAAAATTAATAAGAACTATCAAGTTGGGTTTTTGGTATGTTCTTAGGCAATTTAAGGCAATCCGGGCCTTAAATTTAAAAGTGCTACTCTTGAGGAAAAATGGAATATGCCAACATTTGAGGACATGTTTATTTTAATTGGCATAAATTAATCAAGGGAATAAGAAATGCAAACTTAGGCTTTGGCATTTTCTTGAAGCACTTTAGGGCAATCTAGGTTTAAGGTGTAAGTTTAGCTAAGACTTTAAGGATACTTAGATAGTTAATCTAGGTATATTTTATTTATGCTAAATCTTGCCATGATTGTTTGCCCATCATATGCCATGACATCATGTCTATTTTTGCATTCATGTTTTATTATGAAAAATCCAAAAATACCATGTCATGACATTCATACATCATGTAGTTATAGAAATCTTTCTTTTGAAAGCTATTTTATTTTGATGTATGCCATAACATTATCATGCATTATGTTTATTTCCTTAAAAATTAAGGACATATGGCATTAGTTAAACAAGTGGCATTTGTTTACAACAAGTGGAATAAACAAGTGACATTTGTTTAACAAGTAAATCAACAAGTAACATCCTTTGTGGATGGCTACCTCTCAAAATGCATAGATAGATATGCATGATCCCTAGAATAGGGCAAAACCAAAATCTTACATCTCACAAAGACCTATAAGATGACTTGTATGTGTTTTAGTGCATATTATATACAAGTGAGATGTTAGGATGATGAACAAAGCTCAAGATGTTAACTTAGTGCATGCCTTTGAGTTTTAAATTCATCAAAACACATAGTTATGTGTTTTCCCATCATTGGGAAAGCTAATGTACAAGTCATGTGCATTATGCCCAAGGAACATGATGGGATATTGGTTTTGAAAATATTTTTAAAATGTTTTTGGAAAACCTTGGTGAAGGCTATCTTTTGATAGTAATCACCATTGAATAGTTAGACACAAACTTGAAGAAAAACACTAAAGTCTTTGCAAGTTTTCAAGTTTGTGTCAATCTTTGAAAATATGATGTATTTTCATAGAAAGCTATTTTTCCATGATTAAGTATGCCCTAAATAATGTCTACACGAAATTTCATAATTTTTGGATTTTTGTAGAACTTTCTAGGGGTTTCTGAAGTTGACTGAAATGGAATTTCAGCAACTATCAGAGCTCCGATCGATCCATGGATCGATTGGAGTTCCATGAATCGATCCATGGATCGATTCAAACGGCAATTCCCACGAGAAGAAGCTCGCTGGATCGATCAGCCGATCGATCCAGGGAGTCTGAATCGATCCGTGGATCGATTCAGAAAGGTTCAATCGATTGGAACCCAACTCCAATCGATCCAAGTTGCTGATTTTGGCTGGGAAGGCCTGATTTCAGCATCTTTGAACCTCTTTGAGTCTAGGTAACCATTTCAAACCCCTTAAATACATTTGTATACATATAAAGGGTGTTTTCATGTTGAAAACAAGGATGGATTGGTTAACGAAGACTAAGTAGAAGTTTAGGTTGAAGTTGTTTCAAATTTTGAATATTTGAACCTCAAAACTTCCAAATTTGGGTTTCCTAATGTTTTAGGGATTCCAAGTCATTGTTGGTGCAATGACAGAAGTTACCACCATGTCTTTAGGGGGAGGGACTCTTTAAAGACATGAAAGTTATTTTTCATAAACCTTGGAAGGTGGTTAACCTTCTGTTGTGAACTTGCTCAAGGTTGAGCATTTAAACTTGAAATGGGGAGAAATGGGGAGTGGATATCCTCATTATTTCAAGTGGACACTCATGTGGTAGATAATGCTCAAGGTTGGGTAGTTGTCTACATTGAGGGAGAAGTTAAGGATAAATGAAGGGTATGGGACCTTCATTATCGTGTTGATCACAACGAGTGATGTTGTGAACAACGATGAGCAACTCTTCAGGGGGAGAGTCTTCAACAAATGGATTTGTTGAAGTGTGCCCAGAATTGGAGCATGGGTTGATGTATGTCCAACGATGGGTTGATGTGTGCCAATAGGGGGAGAATGTATGGTTAAGATTTTAGTCCTTCATTACCTATGGGAAGCTCATAGGGGGAGAATGAAAGGACTCATGAAAGGGAGTAAGTTAGGCTTTCATTACCTAGAGGGAGTTTGCCCTCTTAGGGGGAGAATGAAGAGCTTAATTTATGCTTTCATTACCTAGTGGCATGAAGAAGGAGGCTATGGGATTAGCCTAACTTACATATGGGATTGTAAGTGTTATTGTGGTATTGTCAAACATCAAAAAGGGGGAGATTGTTGGTGCAATATCCCTCAGGTCAAGGTTGACCTGGGTAACCAAGCTGAGTCTTGGTTTGGGTTTAGATGTTTGACAATAAGATATTGATTGAAGAAGAGTCAAGTAGGTCAAGGTTGACTGGATACTTGACTGGGAAGTCCTAACTGGGATGTTAGGCAAAATGAAAGTCCTGGTGAGTGAAGCTAGGCAGATGGAAATCCTGGTGAGTGAAGCCAGGCAGAAGGAAGTCCTAGTGAGTGAAGCTAGGCAGATGGAAATCCTGGTGAGTGAAGCCAGGTGAAAGTCCTAGTGAGTGAAGCTAGGCAGATGGAAATCCTGGTGAGTGAAGCCAGGTGAAAGTCCTAGTGCTCACCAGCCAGGTGAAAGTCCTAGTGAGTGAAGCTAGGCAGATGGAAAACCCTGGTGAGTGAAGCCAGGTGAAAGTCCTAGTGAGTGAAGCTAGGCAGATGAAAGTCCTAGTGAGTGAAGCTAGGCAGATGAAAACCCTAGTGAGTGAAGCTAGGTGAAAGTCCTGGTGAGTGAAGCCAGGCAAGGGAAAATCCAGATGGATCAAGGATGATCGGACATCTGGTGTTGGGAAGTCCAAGTAGGTCAAAGGATTGACTGGATACTTGGCATGAAAGAAAAGTCCAAGTAGGTCAAAGGGATTGACCGGATACTTGGCACAGAGAAAAGTCCAAGTGGGTCAAAGGGATTGACCGGACACTTGGTAAGGGAGTCCTAGCAGGTCAAGGGAGTGACTAGATGCTAGGCATGACATACCAACAGGTCAAGGTTGACCGAATGTTGGTTAGGGATGTTTGGGACTTGGTTTTGGACAAAAACCAAGTGCTGGATCGATCCGTGGATCGATCCAGGCTCTGGATCGATCCAGCAGCGAACAGAGAGCTTCTGGATCGATCCGTGGATCGATCCAGATGTCCCAATCGATCAGTGGATCGATTGGGACGCGGCTGCTTCGCGCGATAAGCGCTGGATCAATCAGTGGATCGATCCAGGCGTGTTTCCAGAGCACAGAGGCGCTCTGGATCGATCCGTGGATCGATCCAAAGCCTCCCCGATCGATTGGGAACATTCGAATCGATCGGGATCCGACCGTTGGCGTCGTTTATAGCTGCAGGCGTTCGATGGCTGCGGCAAGAACTTCACCGATTCATTCCAGATTCAACACAGTTCCTCCCCAGCACTCTCTAAGCTCCTCACCGCCAGTTCTTGAAGGTTCTTGGAGGTTCATCCAAGTCAAGAGGCGAGTTGCAACGAGAAGAAGAAGAAGCTAGGGTTTTTACTGCATTTCTTGTAAGCTTTTGCTTATTCTTTACTACCCTTTCTTCTTCTTGTACTGAGAGTCTTGTAGGGCTTCTCCGCCCTCGGTAGTTACCGAAAAGGAGTGTTTTCATAGTGGAGGATGCGTGCGTGGTGTGGATCCTTGGATTAGTCATCTCCGTTGGAGGTGGATACCAAGTAAACTCCTAGTGTTAGCGTGTTTGTGTTTGTTTATGTATTTTCCGCTGCGCATTCTTGAAGAAACCAGCAACACCGAGCAACGAGCACGCGACGAGCTATTCACCCCCCCCCTCTAGCTACTTTTGGTCCTAACAAGTGGTATCAGAGCGAGGCCGCTCTTCACCGGAATCATCGCCGGAAGGGTCAAGCATATCAAGAAAAGCTAGAGGGTGAAGAAGTTGGAGCAAATTCTTCAAGTTCAAGACTTTATCAAGCTCAACTTCAAGATGCAATTCCAAGATGGGCTTGGATTTGACACAAGGGTGGCTCCACCATACACTTCTACGAGTTTCGATTCTTGGAAATCAAGAATCGAAAATTTTCTTATGATGGAGATAGAGCAATGGTTTGCTCTAATGGAAGGCTTCAAGGCTCCAAGAAATTCAAAGGGCAAAGTTCTAAAGAAAAGCAAATGGAGCCCGGAGCAAGTCCAAAGGTGCGAGGCAAATGACAAAGTGACCAAGCTTTTGGTCAATTTATTGCCAAGCACCATCCTTTGCAAAATTGGAGAGTTTGAAGATGCAAAGGAGCTATGGAGCAAATTGGCCAAGCTTCATGAAGAGATCCCCTCCACTATACAAGATCATGAAGAATCCAGAGAGGGTGACTCTTTGGAGCAAGACCAAGAGGAGGACTCCGAGGTTGAGAGATACTCAACCTCCGAAGAAGAGGAAATCCAAGAAGCTTCATCCTCAAGGGAATGCAACGAAGGGAACAAGGAGGGAGCATACTCCTTGTTTCATATTCAAGATGATGAAGCCTCCACCTCTAGGATTGAGGGGGAGCAATCCTTGGTGACACCGGATCAACAAGAAGAAGAAGCTTCTACATCCGGGTCAAGAGACGAAGAGGAGGAAGTAGATTCTACCTCCACAAGTCAAGAAAAATCAAATGGAAGAGAATCAAGGTCCGATCAAGAGGAAGCTTCTACCTCCGGATCCAAAGAAAAAGATGCCACCCCTGCAAGCAAAGGTATAAATATTTCAATTAATAATAAAAATCATATAATATGTTTTGAGTGTAGGGAACATGGGCACTATAAGAGCAAGTGTCCCAACTTGGCCAAGAAGAAGGGCCAAATGGCACAAAAGGGCAAGGAGAAGCTCAAGGAGACCACCCCCGGAACAAAGAAGAGAAAGGAGCACATTGTGTGCTTCTTGTGTCAACAAAAAGGGCATTACCGAAGTCAATGCCCCAAGGGGAAGAAGATGGTCAAGGCTCAAGGAGGCACTAGTCAAGGGGGAGCCTCCAAGGTAAAGAAGAAGGTAACATTCATTGAGCCTATTCCCTTGCAAAATGGTAAAAAGCATGCTAGGTCAAATTTTTATCATCTTAATGCGATTTACCATAAGAATAGGAAGCATGAGGGCTTTAAGGAAAAGCATGTGGCCCTACATGCCAAAACTACTATCCCTAAGGCTAGGAATGTAGGTAAAAACCTAGGCGATAACTCTAAGGATGTAAGATACAAGCCTAGAAACAAAAATGCTCATGAACTTAATGGAAAACCAAAAACTAAGGACTTAGTGATGGAAAATCAAGTCTTGAGGTCAAGACTTGATAAAATTGAAAAGACCCTAAAAAGGATGGAAAATATCCTATTAGGGCAAAATGAGCATAACCTAGGTCTAGGAGCACAAAGGTCATCTAATGGCCATAGAGGTTTGGGATACAAACCAAAGGCTAAGAAGGATGTGCCCTCTTACCATAGAGTTCCATATAGTTATGGAACAAATCCTAGGTCTAGTGGTCAAGCCAAAAATACTAGGGAAGTCATCCCTAAGAGTATTTTTGCAATAAATGTGACTAAGACTTCTAAGAAGTCTAAGAAAGTCACAAACAAGGTCACAAGGGAGGTTATCCCTAGAGTTGATCTAGAAAATGTG
Source organism: Zingiber officinale (assembly GCF_018446385.1). Lineage (NCBI taxonomy): Eukaryota > Viridiplantae > Streptophyta > Magnoliopsida > Zingiberales > Zingiberaceae > Zingiber > Zingiber officinale. Next base: position 43,028,978 of record NC_055988.1, on the reverse strand, counting down.
ACCAAGGCTTCTAAGAAGCCCAACAAGGTCACTAGGAAGGTATCTAGGGAAGTTATCCCTAGTGAGTACCTAGAGCATCCAAGGAGCACCAATAGGTGTTGGGTTCCTAGGAGCATCTTCTCTATCCCATAGATGGGTTAGAGAGTGTCAACTCCGATTAGAAGGGTAGTTAACCCAACTTTGAGGAAATTGACACTCAAGGAGCATTTTCAAGGTTTAGTTAACCTTTGAAAATGAAATGGAATTATTGATTACTCCTTGAAAGAGTAAATGTGCCAAATTGGAGAAGTATTGATTTTATCTTAAATGGCACATATTGGAAAATTAATAAGAACTATCAAGTTGGGTTTTTGGTATGTTCTTAGGCAATTTAAGGCAATCCGGGCCTTAAATTTAAAAGTGCTACTCTTGAGGAAAAATGGAATATGCCAACATTTGAGGACATGTTTATTTTAATTGGCATAAATTAATCAAGGGAATAAGAAATGCAAACTTAGGCTTTGGCATTTTCTTGAAGCACTTTAGGGCAATCTAGGTTTAAGGTGTAAGTTTAGCTAAGACTTTAAGGATACTTAGATAGTTAATCTAGGTATATTTTATTTATGCTAAATCTTGCCATGATTGTTTGCCCATCATATGCCATGACATCATGTCTATTTTTGCATTCATGTTTTATTATGAAAAATCCAAAAATACCATGTCATGACATTCATACATCATGTAGTTATAGAAATCTTTCTTTTGAAAGCTATTTTATTTTGATGTATGCCATAACATTATCATGCATTATGTTTATTTCCTTAAAAATTAAGGACATATGGCATTAGTTAAACAAGTGGCATTTGTTTACAACAAGTGGAAAAAACAAGTGACATTTGTTTAACAAGTAAATCAACAAGTAACATCCTTTGTGGATGGCTACCTCTCAAAATGCCTAGATAGATATGCATGATCCCTAGAATAGGGCAAAACCAAAATCTTACATCTCACAAAGACCTATAAGATGACTTGTATGTGTTTTAGTGCATATTATATACAAGTGAGATGTTAGGATGATGAACAAAGCTCAAGATGTTGACTTAGTGCATGCCTTTGAGTTTTAAATTCATCAAAACACATAGTTATGTGTTTTCCCATCATTGGGAAAGCTAATGTACAAGTCATGTGCATTATGCCCAAGGAACATGATGGGATATTGGTTTTGAAAATGTTTTTAAAATGTTTTTGGAAAACCTTGGTGAAGGCTATCTTTTGATAGTAATCACCATTGAATAGTTAGACACAAACTTGAAGAAAAACACTAAAGTCTTTGCAAGTTTTCAAGTTTGTGTCAATCTTTGAAAATATGATGTATTTTCATAGAAAGCTATTTTTCCATGATTAAGTATGCCCTAAATAATGTCTACACGAAATTTCATAATTTTTGGATTTTGTAGAACTTTCTAGGGGTTTCAAGTTGACCGAAATGGAATTTCAGCAACTATCGAGCTCGATCGATCCATGGATCGATTGAGTTCCATGAATCGATCCATGGATCGATTCAACGGCAATTCCACGGGCAGAAGCTCGCTGGATCGATCAGTCGATCGATCCAGGAGTCTGAATCGATCCGTGGATCGATTCGAAAGGTTCAATCGATTGGAACCCAACTCAATCGATCCAAGTTGCTGATTTTGGGAAGGCCTGATTTCAGCATCTTTGAACCTCTTTGAGTCTAGGTAACCATTTCAAACCCCTTAAATACATTTGTATACATATAAAGGGTGTTTTCATGTTGAAAACAAGGATGGATTGGTTAACGAAGACTAAGTAGAAGTTTAGGTTGAGGTTGTTTCAAATTTTGAATATTTGAACCTCAAAACTTCCAAATTTGGGTTTCCTAATGTTTTAGGGATTCCAAGTCATTGTTGGTGCAATGACAGAAGTTACCACCATGTCTTTAGGGGGAGGGACTCTTTAAAGACATGAAAGTTATTTTTCATAAACCTTGGAAGGTGGTTAACCTTCTGTTGTGAACTTGCTCAAGGTTGAGCATTTAAACTTGAAATGGGGAGAAATGGGGAGTGGATATCCTCATTATTTCAAGTGGACACTCATGTGGTAGATAATGCTCAAGGTTGGGTAGTTGTCTACATTGAGGGAGAAGTTAAGGATAAATGAAGGGTATGGGACCTTCATTATCGTGTTGATCACAACGAGTGATGTTGTGAACAACGATGAGCAACTCTTCAGGGGGAGAGTCTTCAACAAATGGATTTGTTGAAGTGTGCCCAGAATTGGAGCATGGGTTGATGTGTGTCCAATGATGGGTTGATGTGTGCCAATAGGGGGAGAATGTATGGTTAAGATTAGTCCTTCATTACCTATGGGAAGCTCATAGGGGGAGAATGAAAGGACTCATGAAAGGGAGTAAGTTAGGCTTTCATTACCTAGAGGGAGTTTGCCCTCTTAGGGGGAGAATGAAGAGCTTAATTTATGCTTTCATTACCTAGTGGCATGAAGAAGGAGGCTATGGGATTAGCCTAACTTACATATGGGATTGTAAGTGTTATTGTGGTATTGTCAAACATCAAAAAGGGGGAGATTGTTGGTGCAATATCCCTCAGGTCAAGGTTGACCTGGGTAACCAAGCTGAGTCTTGGTTTGGGTTTAGATGTTTGACAATAAGATGTTAATTGAAGAAGAGTCAAGTAGGTCAAGGTTGACCGGATACTTGACCGGGAAGTCCTAACTGGGATGTTAGGCAAAATGAAAGTCCTGGTGAGTGAAGCCAGGCAGAAGAAAAGTCCTGGTGAGTGAAGCCAGACAGAAGGAAGTCCTAGTGAGTGAAGCTAGGCAGATGGAAATCCTGGTGAGTGAAGCCAGGTGAAAGTCCTAGTGAGTGAAGCTAGGCAGATGGAAATCCTGGTGAGTGAAGCCAGGTGAAAGTCCTAGTGAGTGAAGCTAGGCAGATGGAAAACCCTGGTGAGTGAAGCCAGGTGAAAGTCCTAGTGAGTGAAGCTAGGCAGATGAAAGTCCTAGTGAGTGAAGCTAGGCAGATGAAAACCCTAGTGAGTGAAGCTAGGTGAAAGTCCTGGTGAGTGAAGCCAGGCAAGGGAAAATCCAGATGGATCAAGGATGATCGGACATCTGGTGTTGGGAAGTCCAAGTAGGTCAAAGGATTGACTGGATACTTGGCATAAAAGAAAAGTCCAATTAGGTCAAAGGGATTGACCGGATACTTGGCACAGAGAAAAGTCCAAGTGGGTCAAAGGGATTGACCGGACACTTGGTAAGGGAGTCCTAGCAGGTCAAGGGAGTGACTAGATGCTAGGCATGACATACCAACAGGTCAAGGTTGACCGAATGTTGGTTAAGGATGTTTGGGACTTGGTTTTGGACAAAAACCAAGTGCTGGATCAATCCGTGGATCGATCCAGGCTCTGGATCGATCAGTGGATCGATCCAGACCTGTCCCAGCGAACAGAGAGCTTCTGGATCGATCCGTGGATCGATCCAGATGTCCCAATCGATCAGTGGATCGATTGGGACGCGGCTGCTTCGCGCGATAAGCGCTGGATCGATCCGTGGATCGATCCAGGCGCGTTTCCAGAGCACAGAGGTGCTCTGGATCGATCCGTGGATCGATCCAAAGCCTCCCCGATCGATTGGGAACATTCGAATCGATCGGGATCCGACCGTTGGCGTCGTTTATAGCTGCAGGCGTTCGATGGCTGCGGCAAGAACTTCACCGATTCATTCCAAATTCAACACAGTTCCTCCCCAGCACTCTCTAAGCTCCTCACCGCCAGTTCTTGAAGGTTCTTGGAGGTTCATCCAAGTCAAGAGGCGAGTTGCAACGAGAAGAAGAAGAAGCTAGGGTTTTTACTGCATTTCTTGTAAGCTTTTGCTTATTCTTTACTACCCTTTCTTCTTCTTGTACTGAGAGTCTTGTAGGGCTTCTCCGCCCTCGGTAGTTACCGAAAAGGAGTGTTTTCATAGTGGAGGGTGCGTGCGTGGTGTGGATCCTTGGATTAGTCATCTCCGTTGGAGGTGGATACCAAGTAAACTCCTAGTGTTAGCGTGTTTGTGTTTGTTTATGTATTTTCCGCTGCGCATTCTTGAAGAAACCAGCAACACCGAGCAACGAGCACGCGACGAGCTATTCACCCCCCCCTCTAGCTACTTTTGGTCCTAACATGGGCTCCCATAGTCGTCCCTAGGTTTAGATAACCTAGTAACCCTACTAGATTCGGGACTTGCTACCTTGGGCCTAGTTAGGGATGCGCGCATAGCAAGTACAGTTGCCGGGCCCATCAGCAGCATGATTATTATGTTTACCTATTTATGAAAATAGTTTTCAAACTTCACAAACCAGATATGTGAATATAGCTTATCTTCAGTTTAGTTTTCGTATTGTTATAACAAATAGCTTAGCTTATGTATCGATTTAGTTATCTTGTTGATACAATGAATAGCTTTTTGTTTAGTATTTGATTAGCATGACTTGATTGTCAATATGCCATGTTTTAGCATTTTTCAGCATGATCATCAACATGTATTTCAAAAAGCATCCTTGAAAGCATGATTTCTTCGAATGCATGTTTTTGTGAGGTAGATGATTTCTTACTAAGCTCCCAAGCTTATAGTTTCCTTTTTCCTTATGCTACAGATAAAGGTAAAGAGAAGATGGAATAGAGGAGGCTGGAGGGCAATGCGACTAGATGTGTGTGAGAAGAAACTTGGAATAAAGATTCTTGGTGACTAGCAAGTCTAAAGACTTAGTATTTCTTATAGTGTTACTTTTCCGTACTTTTAGATGTTTAAGTGTCTTGAACTATGAAAATGTGCTTAGATTATTAGTTGTCCTGATATTAGATAGCTCACCATGAGTAATGACATGCCTAGTAGTGATATTATGCTTTTAGTTTATTTCTGGAAGGTCCTGTACGAGTTCGGGTGGGATTTTTGCAGAAATCAGAAACCCAATCGATCAGCCGATCGATTGAGGAGTCCGAAATCGATTGGAAGAAATCCCCGCATACAGAACGCCATTGAGTCGATCAGTTGATCGATTGAGGAGCCCTCGATCGATCAGCCGATTGATTGAAACGTGACTTCCGGGTACAGAGAGCTGATGGGTCGATCAGGTGATCGATTGTCCATGGATCGATCAGCCGATCGATCGGGAATTTCGCTCCCTCGAACAGAGAGATTCTGAATCGATTATTGGATCGATTGGCCAGACTGGATTGATCAGATGATCGATTCAGAATTGACCTCCGTGCACAGTAGCACGTTGAATCGATCAGTGGATCGATCAAATAACTCCAATCGATCCGCCGATCGATTGGAAAGTCTGATTTCAACTAGAAGTGTCTGATTTCAATTTTTGATCAAGTAGGAAGTGTAGGTTCCCTTCTTAGCATATGTACAACTTTAGAAGTGTACTCTGAACATTGAATTCCAGATTTTATAACAAATAGTAGAATTTTAAAATTTGTTCAGCTTTCCGCACAAAATAGTTTAGCATAATGTAACCCCCGGCCTCGCAGCATAGACAGTAGGAGGCGGGTCGTTACACCCTTCCTTGGGCACCAAGCAAGGGTGGCCGACCACTTAAAGAGGAATAAAAACTTTGTAAAAATTTTATAAGCAAAGAAGGAAAGCTCTTATAAAATTTTAGAAGCTCTCTTTTAATTTCTTAATGTGGATATTAAAAAAGGAAAGTTTTAAAAATTAAAACCAAGTTTTAAAATTTAAAACTCCTCTTCTAAAATTTCCTTTTTTAACATGGTTACAAAAATAGAAAGTTTCAAATTTAAAACTCCCTTCCTTTTTTCCAACAACTATAAGGATGGTTAAAAAAGGAAAGTTTTAAAACTTTTAAACTTTCTTTTAAACCATGTGGCCTAATTCAAATAAGGAAAGTTTTGTAAATTTAAAATCCTTCTTTTAAACTTGTAGTTATCTACAAAGAGAAGATTTTAAAAATTCAAAACACCCCTCCTAATTTGAAATATAGTGGTCGGCCCCTCCTTTGCTTGGGCACCAAGCATAGGGCCGACCCTCTTGAAGAGATGGTGGTCGGACCTTGGCTTGGTCACCAAGCCTTGGGCCGACCCCCTTCTTGGACACTAAGATGGACTTTTATTTGCATGAACTTGAGGCTTTAATGAGGCTACGATAGGGACCTAGAGGAGAAATTGGTTTTGACTTTTCAACGAGCTTGAGTATCCCGTGTTCGCCCCGAACACACAACTCACGTTCATCAATAATAACTAATTCCACTAGAGAGTTATTATTACACTGCCGCACCAATCCCAAATTACATTATGAGCTCCTTCTTATCATGAGTGTGTTAGTCTCCCTGTGTTTAAGATATCAAATGTCCACTAATTAATTGAGTTACTGACAACTCATTTTAATTAATGTCTTAGTCCAAGAGTAGTATCACTCAACTTCATTGTCATGTCGAACTAAGTCCACCTGCAGGGTTTAACATGACAATCCTTATGAGCTCCTCTTGGGGGCATTCTCAACCTAGATGACTAGGACATAGTTTCCTTCTATAATCAACAACACACACTATAAGTAATATCATTTTCCAACTTATCGGGTCTATTGATTTATCGGGCCTATTGACTAACTGTTAAGCATTGAATTATGAATGACTTAAATATTCGTCAAAATTCTATGAGATTTTTTTTTTAATTTTAAAAGTTCCCAAAACTTGATTTTTTTTTTTTATTACAAAAGTGGTTTCTATCTTTCAAAAGTTTTTCAAATGAATATACTTTGTTTTTACCAAATTTTTACAAAATTTTACCCTTAGACTTGTTGTGATACCCCATTTTTTATATGATCAAAGGGGGAGAAGGGAGTATTAAGTCTAGGGGGGAGATAATTAATTCAAATTTTAAAATTTGAAAATAATCTTTTTGCACCTTGTTGCAAAATTATTGCTTTTACATTATATTTGTTTACCCTATCTTAACTTGGGTTGCTCACATCAAAAAGTGAGAGATTGTTGGAACCCCAAGGTAGTTTTGATATGATCAACCATGTTAGGTTAGATCCTATTGTGTTTGACCCTGTGTCTAAGTGTGCAGGAATTTAGGAGCATAGGAAGTCAAGCAGAAGACGCAGCTAGCGAGAAGGACGGCGCGGGAGAGAGCCGACGGGCTCGGTACGTTTGAGGGATGAGGCACTGCGGAAGAGTACATTGACGGACGAGAAGGGAGCGTGTGGTGTTTCCGAGGGATGAGAAGTCGGAGCGGAAGATTGCTTGAGGAGCAAGAGATGCAGCTAGCGAGAAGGTCGGCATGGGAGAGAGCCGATGGGCTCGGTGTGTCCGAGGGACGAAGAGCTACGAATGAGTGCGCTGGCGGACGAGAAGGAAGCACGCGATGATTCCGAGGGACGAGAAGCCGGACTGGAAGCCTGCTTGAGAAGGGCAGAAGTTGGGTTCGGGTGAGCCCTATTCCGAATGGCTAAAATCACCCAAACGAGCGGAGTCGAAGCGGAAGATCCGGACTAAGACGAGCAGATCCATATATGTCATATTTTCTTGCTTTGATAGGATAGGATAGTCCAGGTGCTCAGAGTAGTTCCAAGTGACCAAAAGTCCGAGCACCTCGACTGGGTCTAGGCGCTTGGATAGCTAGAACTCCAACCTGTGTCGAGATGAGGTGGCATGCCATGATTGGGCGATGCATATTAGCTTCCTGGCAGCTAGAAGGGATCCAGGTGCCAAGAAGAGATAAAGTTAGCACAGATAAAACTTCATCCAATGATCACTAGGTCAACAAGGTAGGCACCTGGAAAGGATCCAAGTGGCCGAAGTTGGATAACTCATCGACGGATGTGGATTAGATAGACCTCGTTAAGATGCCCGGTGCTAGTTCGGATTCTCGGTGCTAGTCCAGACTCCCGGATCACCCTATAAAAGAAACCTCAAACAACACCTTCAGAATCAATTTTCTAACTCACAATCTCTGTTATGATTCTGAAACTCTGACACTCTACTACATGTTGTCTTACTATAAGTGCATGGTTAAGCCATCAAGTAATAAAATATCAATCCCACACAGACTGTGAACTAAACACTAGTTGAGTCTGCAAAGTAAGTTATCTTGACTATCGAGATTCGAATGTTTGAGAGCTAGAGAGAGAGAGAGAGAAGGGCAAGATATCTAGAGAATGCCAGTGAGATTGGAAAGTTGGTTGGGAAATGATTCTATGATTTTGGTTTCATCGCAATGCTAGTTGATGTACTATGAATTGTTCATCTCCTACCCTCTATGTTTATGCTCTTTTAGGGATTCTAACTAAATACTGGTATAACCTCGTGTCTGTTACACCAGAGTGTTTATCCCGTTCGATTTTAATGTTATTAAGTAGAAGCGGTAATGTAGAAAATCTAATTAAAGGGATACTTGTGCCACATAAGGGTCCCCAATTATATAGTCTAAATTATACAAGTCACTTCTTAATATGAAATTGGGATAAACTTATTAAGTTCTAATTAGATAATCCCTTGTAGAGAATTATCTTCCATTTAAAGGTGATACTCTAGAAGATCTGATTAAAGGGATACCCCTTTGTGACTAAGGGATCCCCCATAATACAATCTAAAGTATCTCCCTTATGTAGTGACCAATACTTTATATCCATTAATTAAACACACAATCTATCAATCATACTTCGCACACACATTTAATCAAATAAGAATAAGACATACACATGTCATTGAAATAGAAAATTAGCAAATCCATAGTGTATACATTAACATCACATTAAAATTACTCTCTACATCTTAGAATTTGGAGGACTATCCATAGCAAAAGAAATAGAACTTAAAGACATAAAATAAAATAATCTACAACTTAAATCTAAGATAAAAAAGAAGAGAAAGCTTAGTCGGATGAATTAGAGTTTTTGAGAAGGGAATCCTAGCTAGGATCATGGGCTGATCACTAAAATTGGCCTCGGATCATCAATGAATCACCGAAATCTGCAGTGGATTTGGACCTCATGGGTTTCCTTAGAGGGGAAAACTATTTTGCTTCAAAAGGGGATATAACACCCTTTTTATACCAGGGGCACACGACCCTTGCTTCAACGCCACATGGTTGTGCCAAGGGGCATAGTCGTGACATAATTTCTACTAGAAACCTGGCAAGGACATGCCAAAAAGGCATGGTCATGGATTGATTGCTTTAGTCATAGAATGGCACGGCTGTGCCTATAGTCGTGGTATAATAGCCTTTGGTGGGGAGGATGGTCATGCTTTTAGGCACAACCTAGGCATAACCATCTTTGGAATGGTGACACGGTCATGCCCAATAAGCATAGCCCAGGCATAAAGGCTGCTGCTTCGAGGATAAAAGGCACAACCATGACTCTTGGGCACGGTCGTGGCATGAAGTTTGCTGCAAGGTCCTGTTGGTTGGTCCTAGGAAGATAGTACCGGTTCCACTATACAAAAATTTTGTACATGTGTCGAACCTTTTCTAAATAATCTATTGTGTTCTTTAGAAGTTAAATTAGGAATCACAAACGGAACTTAACATTATTGATTCCAAATTTAACTTATCTGTTCTTAATGGTTTAGATTTGGATTGCAATCAAAATTTAACACTATTGATCCAAATCAACCTATGTTATAAATTTAATTAAATATTAATTTCTAAAATTGGCTTCCAGGATTGCATGGCGAGGCACATGACCTTCTTGGGTATGGGAGCATCCACCACCGCCTAGACAAAGCCTTTTAAGGAAAGCTAATATTTAATTTCCTTATATAATTCTAGGTTTAACCAAAAGGAACAATCGAATCACAAATTCGAAAAATAAAAAAACACAAACTCGAATAACAAATTCAAAAAACTAGAATCTAATGCCTCTTGTGTTTGGAATTCATACAAAGAAAAATAACTAGCATAATACGGAAAACAATTACTAATTATACCTTTTCTTTGTATACTAATTACCTCGAGATCTTCTGTCGTATTTCTCGCCTCGCCTTGGATGTCGTGTGGGCGACGATCCTCCAAGATGAACACCACCCAAAGCCTTCTTCCTCCTTCTCTAAAATCCGGCCACCACCACCATAAAGGAACCAAAGAGAGCAAGGGGAAAGGAAAGGGAGAGAGGATCGACCACAATAGAGAGCTCCAACAAGACAATAAGAATTGATAATCCATGAGGTCTCCCCTCCCCTTCTTTTATATTACTTGCCCAAGGCAAATAAGGAAAGCCTTTTTACAAAAATTAAAATCTTCCTCTTGTTTTTATTTTTCCCCTTTTATTTTTCCTTTTCTTTCCTCTTGATTGATTCAATCATCAATCTTTGATTGGTTAATTGATTGGTCGGCCCCTGGCTTAGGCACCAAGCAAGGGTGGCCGACCACTTAAAGAGGAATAAAAACTTTGTAAAAATTTTTACAAGCTCTCTTTTAAAAGCAAAGAAGGAGAGCTCTTATAAAATTTTACAAGCTCTCTTTTAATTTCTTAATGTGGATGTTTAAAAAGGAAAGTTTTAAAAATTAAAACCAAGTTTTAAAATTTAAAACTCCTCTTCTAAAATTTCCTTTTTTAACATGGTTACAAAAATAGAAAGTTTCAAATTTAAAACTCCCTTCCTTTTTTCCAACAACCATGAGGATGGTTAAAAAGGGAAAGTTTTAAAACTTTTAAACTTTCTTTTAAACCATGTGGCCTAATTCAAATAAGAAAAGTTTTGTAAATTTAAAATCCTTCTTTTAAACTTGTAGTTATCTACAAAGAGAAGATTTTAAAAATTCAAAACACCCCTCCTAATTTGAAATATAGTGGTCGACCCCTCCTTTGCTTGGGCACCAAGTATAGGGCCGACCCTCTTGAGGAGATGGTGTTCGGCCCTTGGCTTGATCACCAAGCCTTGGGCCGGCCCCCTTCTTGGACACTAAGATGGGGTTTTATTTGGATGGACTTGAGGCTTTAATGAGGCTACGATAGGGACCTAGAGGAGAAATTGGTTTTGGCCTTCCGACGAGCTTGAGTATCCCGTGTTCGCCCCGAACACACAACTCACGTTCATCAATAATAACTCATTCCACTAGAGAGTTATTATTGCACTACCACACTAATCTCAAATTACATTATGGGCTCCTTCTTATCATGAGTGTGTTAGTCTTCCTGTGTTTAAGATATCGAATGTCCATTAATTAATTGAGTTACTGACAACTCATTTTAATTATTGTCTTAGTCCAAGAGTAGTATCACTCAACTTTATTGTCATGTCGAATTGAGTCCACCTGCAGGGTTTTACAGGACAATCCTTATGAGCTCCTCTTGGGGGCATTCTCAACCTAGATAACTAGGACACAATTTCCTTCTATAATCAACAACACACACTATAAGTAATATCATTTCCCAACTTATCGGACCTATTGATTTATCGAGCTAAATCTCACCCTTTGATAAGTCAAAGAAATAAATACTAAATATATGTGCTTGTTATTATATTAGGATTAAGAGCACACACTTCCATAATAACTAAGGTCTTGTTCTTTTATTAAGTCAGTATAAAAAGAACTTACCTTAAATGGTCCTACTCAATACACTTAGAGTGTATTAGTGTAATTTATTAGTCAAGATAAACTAATACCTAATTACACTACGATTATTCCAATGGTTTGTTCCTTTCCATCTTAGTCGTAAGCAACTGTTTATAATTTATAAAGAACTGATAACACGATCTTCTGTGTTTGACACCACATACCATGTTATCTACAATATAAATTAATTGAACGACTACACTTAACAAATAAATGTAGATATTTGACCAATATGATTCTTTTATTTAAAAAATAAATATTTACAAAAGCTAGGCTTTTAATATACACTCTAACATGTCCAGACTAAAAAATACACGGCCATGTACTTATGAGGCATGGCTATGTGTGCTGCTGAAGTCCACTTAAACATCTAATTTACTCTGTTTTTGCTCCAAAAAGTGTCTTGTTAATCAAAATATAGCGACAATAAATCTTTGAACCAGAAGAGTGGAAGTATGACATAATAATAAAATAAGAGATAATAAATATAGATTATGTTCATGAAATGCAAATAAATGTACAATAAATAATACCTAAAAATATACATAATCTATGCACATCACACCCTTATACTTAATCTTTTTCTTATCCTCAAGTAAAAACCTGCAATCTAGACTCATGTAGTGAAATAGTGTATCATAATCCCTAGTGAGCCAATATAATCCTATCATATGATTTTATTAGTGAGCAAGATATAAAAATTATTTTGAGTATGACCTAAGAAATAGTTCTCCGTGCTTGGTGCTATGAGTGGCCTACAATTTTTAGGTATCAATCTCCAAGTCTAGTCAAGTTATCATCTAACTGTATTTCTTATACCCCCAATGATAGGGATTTATTTACCACATGCATGTTCGTCCTTCTCACACTCCACAAATACTCAGAATTAAGAGAAACATAACAGTTATTTTCTTATTAATCTAACTTGGTCTCAAAGGAGTAACTTGTTAATTTCCACTCATGATAATTATTTTTTTATCCCTTATTTTGAATATACCTTTTTTGTTCTTGCAAGATGTAGCACTATAATAAATATAGGGATACTGATTTTTTTCAAATGAGTTAAATGCTCTGAATTTATCTAGTTATCAAAATGTAATTGAGATGTCACCTTAGAAGCACTAGTACTAATCCAGTTCTATGAATCATATCTATTTTTAGAGTTATCTACCATCAAAATTAGGTAAAATTTAAAGAGATCCTAAAACAAGGTCAATACTTAAACTTTTCTAATAAAAATAATACTCACTTCATGCTAACACAAATAGGAAATAATATATCACTAAACATACTAACACCATAAGTCATAACAATCATATGAAATCTAGAACCAACATGTTAGTATTTTTTACATTAAGGGAAAACAACAAAAATGTGATGACTGATGTAAATGACATGTCATAGGTGAATCAAGATGAAATCAAAATAAACTGCAAGAAAACACTAAATTAAATGAAAGTGGACTACAGTCAAGATTGAAACAAATGAAACTCACACTAAAAAAAAAATATGTACACATATACAACTCTCCAGACTTTGATATTTCATTGTCTTCAAAGAAATTAAGATCAAGAAGGCGGAAACAGACGACCAGGAGATGGAGAAGGACGATGAGAACTAGGAGGAAATATAGGTAGATGAGGCAAGGTACCAAGATACTCATGATACTAAAAACGAGTATAAACCTGCTACCTCATCATGTCCATAGAGCATCTAAACTCCTCTCTCACCCACTCCCAGTACTGATTACCTATAAAATCAGTAACTTGACCTTGAAACTCCTCCACCCTCTCAAAATGATCTCGAATTTCTTAGAATTGTTCTTGAATAAAGGAATCATGCCCCTCCAATAGGTGTTGGTGGGTGGCATGCTCCTCATGAAGAGTTCCCATAGAAGTGTGAAAATTCAAGAAATTAAATCTAGAGTGACCCATATCGCCATAAAAAAATGAATATCTAGCCATCTTGGAGCATCTAGCCAGTTCAGGGTATCTAGAGGAGGTTTCAAGGTGCTCCTTGGGGGTAGAGGCATGTTCGGGTGCTAAGTCCCTAACAACCCAATTGGTAGGGTTTCAAACTAGGTACAATCGGGGTTAGGTAGGAGAAATGGAAATCGATTTCTCCTAATAAAATCATATCCATTCTCTTCCCAAAAAATCATTTTCATTGCTAGACAAGTATCAAGATCAATCTTAGAGTTGTTGTGTAAAGTATCTAAACCAAAAAAGTTCACACTCTAAGTGTTTAACAATTTGTGTAATTAATTTTCCAAAAATAATTGTACTTGTAAAGCCTTGTTGGGTCTCGCTAGGTTTTAAAAGAAGTGGAACCCCGAATCAAATTCAAATTTATTCAATATAGCCTAAAAATAGTAAAGCTCAACTTTTCTAACCATCCCGTCACTCTCACCTCGATCAAAAATGGTCTTACTCATCATATGTTAGAGGTAGCAAAAAATTTGGTTTTGAAGAGATGAAGCTTTGGAATGAGATGGGTTATAGGGTTCATTAAGATCTATAATTTCATTCCAAAATGAATTGCTATTGAAGGAATAATCAAACCTACAAGATCCCTCAGTGGGCAGACCAAAGCAATTATTGAAATTGTAAAGAGATCATTGGTAATCACGATTCATCATGTGAAAACTAATGTTGCCATCATGATCATCATCCGAAGTAAAATACGTCTCTAAGGAGCTTAGGAATTTAAAGGCATTGCGGGGATAGATCGGATGATTAAGGTGTTGGGTTGCAATGGTTGTAAACAAAGTTTTACATTGAAAACACATGAAAATGATCATAGACTTATAAGGAAAAATATTTCCATTGGTATGAGGCTTTTTAGATAGAGTCCAAAAATAAAAACCATGAGGGTTTAGGCCCAAAGTGGATAATATCATACCATTATGGAGATATCTAAATTCTTTTGGTCTTAACATAAGGTATATCAAGTCATTTCAATCTAAGTTGCTAATCAACCAATAAACGTCATCCCTAATCTCCAAGACATCCATAGTGTGAGGGTCAAGATATCTTGTACAAACTAATTTTCTATTCATCATTTCTAAAAATAATTCTATAATAATTTTCATTACCCTTGTCATGTGATTGATGTTTACCTTTGTCGGATGTTTTCCCTTTTCCTTTGTTGGGAGCCTTCCCCTTCCCTTTGTCGGGAGCCTTCCCTTCCCCTTCCCCTTCCCCTTCCCTTTGTCAAAGTCATCACCTCAGCTAGATCCACCCAATTTCCACAATTTCTCCAATATATTGCAAGAATTCAAGTAAGGAGGGATGAGAAGATAATGAAGAAATTTTTTGCTTGAGAGAATGAAGAAAGGTGGGGGATCTTGGAACCAAAGACTTGAGAAGAGAAATTGAGGTTTGGAGAAGAAATAGTACTTTTGGTGGAAGAGGGATCTTGGATCCAAATTGGATCTAGATCAATAAAGGGAGTTCTTCTTAAAGAGAATTGAGAAGAAGAAAGGGATCTTGAGTTAAAGAAGAAGAAATTGAAGCTTTGGAGAGGAGATCTACAGAGATCGAAATGTTGAAGGAAGAAGAAACTTTGGTGGAGAGAAAGGGAGAGGGGAAGTCACACGACCATGTTTAGGGCTTTAATTGCCCTCACCATGATGCTACATGGTTGTGTCTTTTGACATGACCTAGGCATAATCTTCACTATGGCCGTGTCTAAAGACATGACCAACAAAATATTTTTTATCGTGGTCGTGTCACACAAACACGACCAATTTTTCCTTTTAATTTTTTTAGGCTGAAGAGGGGCACGACCATGTCTAAAGACTATAGGATCGAAAAGTGTTAGAGGAGGGGTGGGGGGGGGGGGGTGGAGGGAGGGTGAATAACACTCGTGGCTATTTTGTTTATTTCGTAAAACTTTAAGTAAGTACGCAACGGAAAAGTAAAGACACGGAAGCAATGCTAACACATTTGGTTACTTGGTTCGGAGACTATGTCGAGTCCTACTCCAAGGCCCATGATCGTTGATCACTTTCGGTGGGCAATCACTATAAGCTCCATAAAATTACAACTTTGAATTACAATATTAGTGCACTAATTAAAATTATGCCGACAATAAGGAAGAAGAAATGAAGGCTTTCAATTGTCGGAGTCGAGTTACGACTTTGTCGGATCGTCCTTTGAGCAGCACACGGAAGAAGGATTGCAAGTTTGTGTTGTACCTTGGCATCTACTCGGACCAGCCTTATATAGGTTGTTGAAGGCACCTTTAGCCTCCATAGAAGGCGCCTCCACCCTGCCGAATCTGCAGCGTCGATAAGCTCCTGCATCTTCGCTACTTATCCGCCCGAAGGCGCCTTCAAATTCCATGGAAGGCACCATCCAGTGTCCAAGGCGCTTTTCATCTCCTTGGAAGGCACCTTCCATCTCCTTGGAAGGCGCCTTCGCACCTTGCTGCGCGTGGCTTCGACTAACGCACTCGAGGCGCCTTCAAGCTCCATGGAGGGCGCCTCAGGTACTGTTCATCCGAGGCTTCTCTTGTGCAACTCCCTTCCTGCAAGGTATATTAGTCCACAAACAAAGTATACCCTACAAAACAAAGTTATCACAATAAAATGAGATAAATATAAATACTCGACAGTCATTAGACTATCCGGTTCTGACTTCGAACTTTCCTGAAACCCTAGGTCGAAGTGGCGCCTACTGTTCCCTCATCGGGGAACGCATCATCACCTACTCCTCTCAGGAGAGTTTACCTGTTGTCAGATCTGTCCTCCAGATCAACTGGACTTTTTGCCTAGGGTTACCACCCCTTAGGATTTTGCTCAGCCTAGGGTTACCACCCCCTAGGACCTAAGGTTATTACCCCTAGGGTTTTCCACCTGCCTAGCCTCAGCTAGGACTTCTCACAACCTAAAGTTACCGCCCCCAAGGACTTACGGTTACCATCCCCTAGGGTTTTCCACCTGCCTAGAATCCACTAGGATTTTTCCCTAAGACAACTTAGGACTTTCTTGCAAGCTCAATAAACCTTATTAGATAACAAGACAACTTAACTTTAGACCGTTTGACATAATCAAAACACAGGTTCAATCGTTGGATGCTTCCCGCACCAACAAAGACATGACCCTTGTTGGTGCAATATCCTTTAGGTCAAGGTTGACCTGGTTGACCAAGCTTGAGTCTTGGTCTGGGTTTCGATGTTTGACAATATATTAGGGTTTAGATGATATGGGCAATGCAGGTGCAGTTGTTCATGTGGGGAGATTGTTGATACAATTTCTGCTTGGTCGAGGTTGACTAGTTGAGATGTGAAGGAAAGTTAAGTAGGTCAAGGTTGACCAGATACCTGACTAGAAAGTCCTAGTGAGTGAAGCCAGGCAGAAGAAAGTCCTAGTGAGTGAAGCTAGGCAGGAGGAAAGTCCCGGTGAGTGAAGCCAGGCAGAAGAAAGTTCTGGTGAGTGAAGCTAGGCATGAGGAAAGTCTTGGTGAGTGAAGCTAGGCATGAGGAAAGTCTTGGTGAGTGAAGCCAGGCAGAAGAAAGTCCTGGTGAGTGAAGCCAGGCAAAAGAAAGTCCTAGTGAGTGAAGCTAGGCAGAAGGAAGTCCTGGTGAGTGAAGCCAGGCAAAAGGAAATCCTGGTGAGTGAAGTCAGGCAGTTGGAAAGTCCTAGTGAGTGAATGATAACCATGATTTTGGCTATATTATTTTGAATCATAATGCATGTTTTTATTGGTTTATTCATAGTTTAATCTCACATTAGCATCATATCTCAATATTGCATTTGATTTTGAACCTAATTGCAAATTAGCTAATTTTCATGGTATTTGGTGCTAATATTTGATTCTTATTTTGTAGGCATCAAAAGGGTCATGGACCCAATCAAATCAGACCACATTTGGGCTCGATTCTAGGGCTAAACGAGGTGATCAAAATATGGATCGATTTGGACCATCCGTTGAAGATCGGAGAGATCTGGGCCATCCATTGAAGATCTGGTCCACCCGACCTAAGGAAGAGTAGATATGGACCGTAGATGAAGATCAATACCCTTGGATCGGATTTTAGGCAATCTTTCACTGTTGATTTATCTCAGAAGCATCTCAGTCGTCTGATCAAAACTGAGGAGGTTTAAAAACCCGCGTGAGAAGCTACAGTAGCTCGGGCTCGGTCGCGATTTCTTCTACAGTGTCTTCGTCTTCTACATCGTGTCCCCGTAGCTCCCGTTTCTTCCATTCGAGATCCATGAGCTAGCGATCTTCACCGGCAGCAATCCCTGAGTTTCGACGTTCACCGTCCAAGGTTGCAGTGAGCGGCAAAGGGTTTCCCAATCCGCAAAGTTTGGTTCCTGGCCACTTCGCAATCCGGATGCAGGGGCGTTCTCTGATCCGCGATTTCCATCATCACCGGAGCTGGATGGGCGTTCTCTGAGGCTCCGATCACACTCACGTTCTCCATTCCATCCGCAACGCTAGAATCGATCTGATCAATCGATTGGCGTGGGCAAATTCCAGATTCCAACTCTGTCTCTTCGTGCGATGTGGATTCCAATCGGATGTGAGTTGTATGGGCGTTCTCTAAGGCTATGAACGATCGGTTGGATTAGTTGGAAGCTCGAGATCTGCGGCCGATTGCTATATGGGCGTTCTCTGAGGCAATTCTGTTGACAGCAGGGAGAAGAAAGCTTGCGTGAAGGATTTTTGTGTGTGAAACGTTTGTTTTCTTTGCTTTTCTATAAGTTAGGTTAAAATGTTCATCACTTTGCCCAAATCTATGATCTGATTCACTTCTTTGCAATTTCCATTTGATTTCTTAGCTTGCTATCAATTTTCCTTCAGATTTCTGTAATCCAAATTCAGTTTAGCATACTTCCTGTTTTTGTAATTTGATTTTGATTCCTTAGCATTTGCATTTTGAATGTGTTCAACTTTTGGCAATCCGAATCTTGTTTAGCTATGTGATTAGTTTGTAATCTAGTTTTTGTCTTGAATTCCATGTGTCGGTTTATACTAACTAGTATTTAATTTTAATCCTTGAATGTGTGATCAATCTCTTGATTTAGATATCAAATTTTAATGACTGTGATTGAGTTTGAATGTTGAATGAATCACTTAATTTCCTCATTGTTTACCTCTATTTAATATTGTTGATTGTGGGAATGAATTGAAGATTTGGTGATCAAATTAATTATTGAATTACTTGTGATTGAGAATTGGATGCTATTTCAGTTTCTAGAAGTGTATGTGGCTGAAGAGAAATGCCCAATAGACCTTGTAATAATGGAATTCAATTTGAATCAATACTAGAATTTGCACACATTTATTAGTTACCCTTTGGAAAAAATACGACTCGGGACTCGTTACTACAACATTTGTTTTAACTTTAATGAGTTCCAATCTTTATTAATTTGATGTGCCATGTGACATGAAATGACCGACACCAAATTTTGGCGCCGTTGTCGGGGAAGAACACTAGCAATGTGTGTTTATTTTAGATTGATCATTGAGTGATTTTATTTTGTTGGCATCTTGATTGATTTGATTGCTTATTTCTTTTTGTATTTTCATGTGGGCTTGTTCTTGAATTTTTAAGGGCCTTTACTGTTCATGTTTTTATGTGATTAAAACTTTATGCTCTTGAGTCTTCTAACATTTTGTTTTAGTGTTGTAGTGAAGAACAGGAGATTTCTTTAGCATGGATCCATATTTTCAGAATTTTGGAGGTGGAATGGAGAATTCTCGGTGTTTTCAACCTGAGTATCAGTTTTACCCAAGCATGGATCAACAAAATAGGTATGAATTATTTCATAATGGTTTTAATGCTAATTGGGTCGATAATTCATGTTTCAGGTATGAAATTGCACAAGGACAATTTGTTGAGCCATATCCAGCTTACCAAAATTCATATGGGGTCCAAAAAGTTTCAACATTTTCTATACCCCATTCTTTTCGACAAAACGAACCTCAGATGGATGAGTCAACATGGAAACTCAGGGAGATCATGCAACAAACGAATGAGCATCAAGAGCAGCAATTATCAAGGATACAGAACATACAAAATCAGTTAGATCAGATTGCATCATCCATCAATCAACTGCAAGCACGAAATTCCAGTGGAGAGATGGAAAGTAGCGATTCTGTCAGGCCTGACCCTACTCCCATTACTTCACATGATTTTTCTAGTAATTTTTGTGATGATTATGTGATTATGCAAATTTCTGATCCTACTGATATTGTTGTTGAAGATGTTGTTAGTGATTCAGGTTCTGAACATGTTTTTGAAGATGATTTAAGTGTAGGAGAATGCTTACTGGAAGCAGCACCTCAAGAATCACCAAGAGATGAGGATGTAAGTGTAGGGACTTGTGCTATGGAGCCAAGCACCCAAGAATCACTACATAAGGATGAACATTCACCAGAACCATAGTTTGATCCATATCTTGATGAAGAGGAGGTAACAATTACCACTCTAGGTACCTTTCTAGATGACAAAGTGAGTATTTCTTGTGATTTTTCAGAAAATTTCATTGAGGTACCAATTGTTGATTTTATTAGATGTGATTCATTCATTGATAAATTTTCTACCCACACTAATATTCTTCTATTTTCTTTTTACCTCACATGCGTGTGGGAGACGTTTTCTTTGATTGATGTTGTAGGAGAACATAAGCTTCCGGAGTGGATGCTTACACTGAAATGCCTCAGACCTCCAGAGAGAATTTACAATGGAAAAATGGTCAATAAAAAGAAGTTAATCGCAAACAAAGATACTCCACTTCCGGCATGGATTATTCTTCTCAATCTTCTTCGACCACCGGAATGAAAGGGGAGTTGGTTCCAATTTCACTTGCTTTTGTAATTTTTAATTCATGTTTTGTTAATAAATTCTTTTTGTGCAACTTTCTTTAGTTTCATACTTTGCATTTGCATTTTACTTCCACACTTTGCTTTCATATTTTACATTTTGTTTAGTATATAGCATTTAATTTGAATAAAAGTCTTCATGGAAATTTTCTAAGTAATGCTTTTAAGATGGTAAAAGCTTCTTAAATTTGATCATCAATTTAGGTCATTTAACATGATTGGATGCTTTTCTTGCATGATATTGGTTAATTTAGTGGTGAATTTCAATTTGATCAATTGAGTTTGTTTGCATGAAAATGCCTAGAGAGGACCACTTCAAGCCTAATCTCTATTATGTTTTTGTGTGACATGTACTCATAGCAATTGAAACTCTAGAACTTGCTTAATTTCTTTTTTAAGTCACAATAGCATTTGTGTGCATGGAGATAAAGGATATTTATCATTCTTGTTCCATTATTATTTTCCATTTCTTCCTTTCTCCATAATTTTCTAAGAACATTTTCATCTAGCATTCTAATTCTTAATTCTCTTTGCTTGTTATATTTATTTTATTTCATTGAGAGTTTTGGATTAATTGCTTGATGAATTAACTTGACCAAGATGTGGATGAAGATTAAGTGTGGGGGAGATGTTCATTCTTTGAGTGAGTTCTTGTGTGCTTGAATTCTGTAGAAAAGAGAAAGCAGTGGAAGTTGTTGGCTGTGTGTGTGTTTTAGCTCCAATTATTGATACATTTAAATTGGGAATAGAAGCGTTGTGAGCAGCTATGGAAATTTGCAGAACTGAAGTGTATAGAGATTTTTATAGAGCTGGAAATTGAAGTGCAAGCTGCAAAAAGTAGTGCATTTTTGTATATGATGTGTATCAAGAATTGGAATGCATTATTCAAATGAGGGAGACTTAATTGAATTTTAAAAATGTGCTGGAAACAAAAGGTATGATTACTTTTCGTAGAATATGCAGGATAAGAAAAGAAAGTTTCAAAAACTCTACCTGGATTCTGAACAAATGCTGGAAACAGGATTTAGAAACAATTGAAAACAAGAGTGTGCAACTTTTTCTTTATCAGCCCTTGAAAACTTTGGGAATGAATTGAAACTCTTGAAATTCCAGTGGTAATTGTTGTATAAATCCTGATAGCATTCTTTACAAACCTGCTGGAAGAATTCTAGTAGCTTCAAATTGCTGAAGTTATGAATTGCAGTAACTTTCTAAGTGATGTGATAAGTTGAAACTAGATGGAATCAAGTTATAAGTTGATTTATTGATTTAAAAAAAATCTATGGGGATAAATTGTTCAAGCTTAAAGTGAAAATGAGCAGAAAGTTCAGAATTCTGTGTGAATGCAGATAAGTTTTGTGTCATAGGTAATATGCTGATTTGTGCCAAACTTTCTGGTTATTCAAATTTGAAATGAGGGGAATTTAAGTCATCTTGATTCATCATTAAATGAGCTATCTTCAAAGGCTTATTAGCTAGGAAAACTTGGATGGAATGTATTGGAATAGAATCAGCAAATTAAAGGACAGAATTCCGTTTGCTGAAACAGAAATTGCTGAAAACAGAAATTTAGAGTCAAATGAAGCTCTGTTGGGTGCAGAAACAACTGGTAGACAAGTCTTTCCATGATTTATTCGAACTTTATACTTTAATAGTAAAGGATTTGAATTGTGGAAATAAGGAATAAGTGAAGAGAAGATGCAGAAACTGTGAAGTTGTGGATTGCCAGAGCTGCTGAAATGGAAAACTGTAAGCTGTTGAAACATGGATCTGTTGCTGAAAACCTGATCAAGGAGCAAGATTTGAACTTTGATTAGTGATTGTTTCTGTGATGTTTTTGAGTAATTTGATTCATCTTCTATTGGATGGGAACTCATTGGAGAGTACAATATGAAGGAGTACTGGTGTCATTTTCTATTGCATTCGCTAGCCATCAAAAGTTTGAATAAGATGTCTAATTATTTTAGTGCTAAATGAGAGGCATTGACAAGCTCAACTATTCAATCTTCAAGTAAGATTACTTCAAATTCCAAAGTTTGATACTTAATCTAGAAATTAGAATTCAGATCAGTGACATAAAGATCAAACTTAGAAGTTATGGTTGAATCAAATTGTGGTTCTTCATTGTAATACAAAAGCAAACCAGACAAGGTGAGTTCAAAGAAGGGTTAGCTGGATGTTAGCAGATTACAGAATCAGAAATTGTTTGATACTGATGTGTGCCAAGTTCTTCTTGCAAATTTCTTATCAGTGAAAAGTTTAATAGAAATTCCTATCCTCTGATGGTTACTTGTTTTTCACTGCTCTTCCATCACCTGATGATTCAAAACATGAAGTCTCATTGAATTGAAATTCTGAAACTGCGTACCTTAATCACAGTGTAGAATGAGTGCTACATTGTGTGAGCTTTGCCATTGAACGGAAATGAGATCAAGTGGAAAAGAGAATGTAAATTAAAAGGGAAAATTGAAGAGAAGAGATTGCAGTTACAAAGGGGACTCGAATTGAGATCTTTGACAGTGGAATATAAAAGAACAATAGAACACATAATTCACAAGTTACAGATTTCTGCAATATATTATCTGCTCAGCTAGTTTTGAATATGTGACTTCAAGAATTGTTGAAAGCAATATGCTGCTGAACTTGAATCCTTAGGTCTTTAAATTTGTTTGCTGCAATTTTAGAAGTAGTTCCTGGAGTTCAATTCAAGGATTTGAAATATGTTGCTGCTGAAAAAGTTTAATTACTGATTCTCAGCAGTGCCTAATTCGTGCGCCAATTGAAATAATGCTAGAGAAGGATTCAGAGCCTGGAAGTATGCAAACTTTAAATGCTGCTGAGCTAAATTCTTCAATTCCAACTCTGAAACTTAAAGCTTTAATTCTGGGAGTTCTGATTTCTGGTCTTAAATTTCATATTGTGAGACAAAGAAGAAATATGGAATATAATCAGAAACAGATATTGATATGAATTCTGAATAATTTCATGTTGTTTCTTATCAGAATATGAACTTTGATTGAGATATGAGTTCATAAGTTTCAGAGCTAGAATTTAAATTCAATAGGAGCTTCAAAAGCCAGATTTCTGAAGTTGGAAACTAAACTTCAATTCCAAAATGCTACTGGAGTTTAATTAGTGTTCTATCAATGCAATAGAAATGCAATTATCAATTGAATTGAAATAGTGTCAGCTGTTTAAGACATCAGTTCAGAAAAATATAAAGTTTCAGAAACAAGATGCTGAAATCTGCTGGAAACTGATATAATTCTGCAGTCTGGAAATTTGTAACTAAAATTACATTTATGGAAAGTCTAAATCCAAGCTAAATTCTTGTGCTATTGCAGGGAAAGTGGTTAAATATTGCTGCAAACTAAGAGTAAGAGGATATAGAAATTTTAAGAGGAAAGTATGTAGCTACAAATAGATATTGAAATCTGAATTCTATAGAATTTGCATAAATCTGAATTCTAGAATTAATGTATCAATAACTACATATTTGGTGTTTAAATCTTATGCTGATTCAGATTTGCATTGTTTTGAGTTCCAAAATGTTTCAGTGCTAAAGATAAATGTCTCTAAGCTTAGAAAGAAAACAACTTGGAAGCTTAGAGTCTGAATCTTGAAGATCAGATTTTGCTACTATAGCTGTGGGGAGCAAGGTGAATGCATCTACTGGTAATCTGATCTAATGGATGAAAATTCAGAATTTGACTGATAAGAACCTTTACACTCATGAAGTACTTGAAGATAGAATCATTTAATCTATTTTTTCTTGCTGCGTAATTGCTGAAGAACAGTTTGAGTTTCTTTAAGTAGATGTGTCAATTCTTACTTAAGCTATTTTTCAACAGCAACCTCAATTGCTCAGCATTTAATATAAATTTTGAATCTGCTGGAACTGAGGTTTGGAATCAAATGGTTTGGTTACTCGAGTTCCAAAAACCTGCAGCAGGAAGAAATACACAGAAAAAAAAATAGAATAAAAAATTCTGCAAGTTTCAAGTATTGGAAACCTATGATGAGATTCCCTTGTCCGAGACGGCCAAGATTTTAAGTGTGGGGGAGGGACATCTTCTTCATGATGTGAGTTTGTTTCAGCTTCAAGATTCTGAAATTGAAGTGTGAAAAAAAAATAGAAAAGAGAAAAATGGCAAATCAAGAGTGTATCAAGTGTAGAGATAGAGTATCAAGATTCTATGTTAGCCATCAAATTGAAGGGGAGATTAGCTTAATACTTTGAATTGGTAATGACAAATGGTATTCATCTCTTTTCACATCAAAATGGTCAACTCATCAAGTATATTCCTTCAACACTCTAATTCTCTCATTTTCTTCATTAAATACTTTTCTTTTGCCATTTTCATTCACTTTCATTGTTCTTTTTGCTTCCATTTTAATTCTTAATGATAAATCCTTTTGATTCATGTATGCTATGTTTATGGTGGTGGAGAATTAGACACTAAGCAAGCTTATGGTAGTGAAATGTTGTGAGTTGCATTGAGTGAGCTCCACTAATACATATTTTGAGTGTGAGGGCTAGAATAGGTACATACCTTGTGAGATTGCAACTTGTTTAATTTTTCAATTGGATTGAAACTACCATACCTACTGATTATTGTTTGGATTGTATTCATGAATGTTTGTGATCTTTAAAATTATCGTAATTAAATTCTTTTTACCATCTTCTAGGTATTGCTAGGGAATTTGTTTGGAGATGATTTTTAGTTTTCTTGACTTGAACGGGACGTCCAAGGCTAAGTGTGGGGGATTTGATAACCATGATTTTGGCTATATTATTTTGAATCATAATGCATGTTTTCATTGGTTTATTCATAGTTTAATCTCACATTAGCATCATATCTCAATATTGCATTTGATTTTGGACCTAATTGCAAATTAGCTAATTTTCATGGTATTTGGTGCTAATATTTGATTCTTATTTTGTAGGCATCAAAAGGGTCATGGACCCGATCAAATCAGACCACATTTGGGCTCGATTCTAGGGCTAAACGAGGTGATCAAGCTATGGATCGATTTGGACCATCCGTTGAAGATCGGAGAGATCTGGGTCATCCATTGAAGATCTGGTCCATCCAACCTAAGGGAGAGTAGATCTGGATCGTAGATGAAGATCAATACCCTTGGATTGGATTTTAGGCAATCTTTCACTGTTGATTTATCTCAGAAGCATCTCAGTCGTCTGATCAAAACTGAGGAGGTTTAAAAACCCGCGTGAGAAGCTACAATAGCTCGGGCTCGGTCGCGATTTCTTCTACAGTGTCTTCGTCTTCTACATCGCGTCGCCGCAGCTCCCATTTCTTCACCGGAAGCAAGGTCGCTCTTCACCGGAATCAGAGCAAGGTCGCTCTTCATCGGAATCATCGCCGGAGGGGCAAACGTAATAAGAAGAGCTAGAGGGTGAAGAAGTTGGAGCAAAATTATCAAAGTCAAAGAAATCAAGAAGCTCAACTTCAAGATGCAATTCCAAGATGGACTTGGATTTGACACAAGGATGGCTCAACCGTACACATCTACAAGCTTCGATCTTTGGAAATCAAGGATCGAAAACCTCTTAATGGTGGAGATAGAGCAATGGTTTGTTCTTATGGAAGGCTTCGAAGCTCCAACAAATTCAAAGGGCAAAGTGCTCAAGAGGAGCAAATGGAGCTCGGAGCAAGTCCAAAGGTATGAAGCAAATGACAAGGTAACCAAATTATTGGTTAATTTATTGCCTAGCACAATTCTATGCAAAGTCGGAGAATTAAAGGATGCCAAGGAGCTTTGGAACAAATTGGCAACAATTCATGAGATCCCCTCCACTGTACCAATCCAAGAAAAATCCAAAGAGGGTGACTCATTGGAGCAAGACTAAGAGGAGGAGAATTCCGAAGTTGAGAGATGCTCAACTTCCGAAGAAGAAGTCCAAGAAGCCTCATCTTCAAAGGAATGCAATGAAGAAGGCAAGGAGGGAGCATACTCCTTGTTCCATATACAAGATGAAGATGAAGAAGCCTCCACCTCTAGGATTGAGGGGGAGCAATCTTTGGTGACGCCGGATCAAGAAGAAGGAGAAGCTTCTACATCCGGGTCAAGAGAAGAAGTAGAGGAAGAAGCTTCCACCTCCACAAGTCAAGACAAATCTGTTGGAGGAGTATCAAGTTCGGATCAAGAGGAAGCTTTTACCTCCGGATCAAAAGGAGAAAATGCCACCCCTACTAGCAAAGGTATAATAATTTCAATAGAAAATAACAAAAATCATATCATTTGCTTTGAGTGTAGGAAAAAGGGCATTACAAAAGTAAATGCCCTAAATTGGCCAAGAAGAAGGCCAAGTGGCACAAAAGGGCAAGGAGGAGCCCAAGGAGACCGTTCCCGGAACCAAGAAGAGCAAGGAGCACATTGTGTGCTTCTCTTGCAACCAAAAGGGACATTATCGGAGTCAATGTCCCAAGGGGAAGAAGGCGGTCAAGGCTCAAGGAGGAAGCTCAACTCAAGGGGGAGCCTCCAAGGTAAAAAGAAAGGTAACATTTATTGAGCCTACCCCTTTGAATTATGGTAAAAAGCATGCTAGTTCAAGTTTATATCATTTTAATGCTATTTACCATAAGAATAGAAAGCATGATAAAGTTAAGGAAAATCATGTAGCTTATCATGCTAAATCCTCTCAACCTAGGTTTAAAAGGGTAGATAGGAATTTAGGCAAGAACCCTAAGGATTCTAGGTATTTACCTAAGAAGAAGAAAAATCAAGGTTTTAGTGAAAAATCTAAGGTTGAGGAATTATGAAAGGAAAATCAAGTCTTGAGGTCAAGACTTGATAAATTAGAGAAGACCCTTAGAAAAATCACAAATGGAACACAAGGGTCTAAGGGTAAAAACCTAGGTTTAGAACAACAAAAGTCATCCAATGGCCATAGAGGTTTGGGATACAAACCTAAGGTTAAGAAGGATGAAACTTCTTACCATAGGGTTCCATATAGTTATGGGACCAACCCTAGGTCTAAGGGTCAAGTCAAAAGTACAAGGGAAGTTATCCCTAGGAGTATTTTTGCAACTAAAGTGACTAAGACTTCTAAGAAGTCTAACAAAGTCACTAAAAAGGTCACAAGGGAAGAAATCCCTAGGTTTGACCTAGAAAATGTGACCAAGGCTTCTAAGAAGCCAAACAAGGTCACTAGGAAGGTATCTAGGGGAGTTATCCCTAGTGAATACCTAGAGCATCCAAAGAGCACCAATAGGTTTTGGGTTCCTAGGAGCATCTTCTCTACCCCATAAATGGGTTAGAGAGTGTCAACTCTAAGAAGGAGGGTAGTTAACCCAACTTTGAAGAAATTGACACTCAAGGAGCATTTTCAAGGTTATTATTAATCTTTGAAAATGAAATGGATTTATGATTTACTCTTTGAAAGAGTAAAATGTGCCAAAATTTGAGAAGTATTGATTTTATTTTTAAATGACACAATTTGAGAAAATCATAAGAACTGCCAAGTTGGGATTTTGGTATGTTCTTAAGAAGTTAAAGGCAAATTTAAGCTTTAACTCAAAATTGATTACTTTTTGAAAGAGTAAATTGTGCCAAAATTTGAAGAATATGTTTAATTTAAATTGGCACAAATTAGGAAAAACAAAAGAAATGTCAAATTTGGTTTTTGACATTTTCTTGGGAAAATTGGGCAATCTAGGGTTTAAATTTTTAAGTTAGCTACGTGCTTAAGGATACTTAGGTAGGTAATCTAGGTATTTTATCTATGCTAACTTGCCATATTTTGCTTGCCCATCAAATGCCATGACATCATATTTATTTATTTGTGTTTGTACTCATGCCTTATTATGAAAAACACAAAAATACCATGTCATATCATCCATACATCATATAGTTATAGGAAATTTTCTTTTGAAAATTATTTCTTTTCGATGTATGTCATAACATCATCATGCATCATTTTAATTCCTTGTTGATTAAGGACTAATGGCATTAATTAACAAGTAACATCCTTGGTAGATGTCTAGTATTCGAAAAATGCCCAGATAGATATGCATGATCCCCATATTAGGGCAAAACCAAACTTTACATATCACAAAGACCCATAAGGTGACTTGTATGTGTTTTAGTGCACATTAGATACAAGTGAGATGTTAGGATGATGAACAAAATTCAAGATGCTGATTTAGTGCAGTCTTTTGAGTTTTAAATGTTGGAACCCCAAGGTTATTTTGGTGTGAACAACAAGTTAAGTTAGGTCCTGTGTGTATTTAACCTTGTGTCTAAGTGTGCAGGAGCTTAGGAGCACAGGTACTCGAGCGGAAGATGCAGCTAGCGAGAAGGACGGCACGCGGTGCGTCCGAGGGATGAGGTGCTGCGGAAGAGTACACCGGCGGACGAGAAGGAAGCGCGCACGGTGGTTCCGAGGGACGAATGCCGGAGCGGAAGATTGCTCGGGGAGTAAGAGACGCAGCTAGCGCGAAGGTCGGCACGGGGTGCGACTGAGGGACGAAGACTGCGGTGAGTACGTTGGTGGACGAGAAGGAACACGCGACAATTCCGAGGGACGAGAAGCCGGAGGGAAGCACGCTCGAGAAGGCCGGAACATGGGTTCGGGTGAGCCCTATTCCGGAAGGCCGAGATCACCCAAGCAAACGGAGCCGGAGCGAACAGACCCGGACCAAGATGAGCTGGATCGAGACGAGCTGAACCGGAGTCGAAAAGTCAACTTATGTTGACCTTAGGGCTCGGGGCGCCCGGAACCATTCCGGGCGCCCGGAACCGACCGGGGCGCCCGGAACCCTTCCGAGCGCCCGGAATCGACTTTTCAACAGGATCGAGTTTTGACTCAATCCGACCGTTAGGGGATAAAATTTATCCCCCCGAGGGCGCCCGGAATCCTTCCAGGCGCCCGGACCAAGACTATAAATATAGCCTTGGTCCAGAAGCTTACACAGAACTCACTGATTGTAAATCCAGTGCTTGCACACTCTCTTTTAGTCTAAGCTTCTGTTTTCTGCACTTCAACGCTGTACGAGGCTTCTCCGCCCGAAGGAGTTTTATTGAGCTTAATCTTCCTTGGATTAACAACCACATCGGTTGTAACCAAGTAAATCTTTTGTGCCTCGCTTTTCTTTATGCTTTTAATTTATCTGCTTAACTTAATTATGCAAGTATTAGCCTAAAGAGTTCGAGGAGGGTTTGTTTTCTTTTTTTTGTGTTAGCAGGATATCCAACAACCCCCTCCTAGCCGGCCCAACGGTCCTATATTAAATTCATCAAAACACATAGTTATGTATTTTCCCATCATTGGGAAAGCTAATGTACAAGTCATGTGCATTATGCCCAAGGAACATAGTGGGATATTGGTTTTGAAAATCATTTTAAAATGCTTTTGGAAAACCTTGATGAAGACTATTTTTTGATAGTGATCATCATTGAATAGTTGAGCACAGACTAGACGAAAACACTAAAGTTTTTGCAAGTTCTCTAGTTTGTGCCAATCTTGGAAAATATGAAGTATTTTCTTATAAAATTATTTTTCCCAGATAGTATATGCCCTAAATAATGTCTACACAAATTTTCATGGTTTTTAGAATTTTGTAGAATTTTCTAAGGGTTTCTGAAGTTGACTGAAATGAAATTTCAGCAACTATCAGACCTCAATCGATCACCCGATCGATTGAAGGGTCTCAATCGATCGGGCCATCGATTGAGAGCAAGCTTCTCGTGAACAGAAGCTTCCTGGATCGATCCACCGATCGATCCAGCCCTCCTGAATCGATCAGTGGATCGATTCAGCATGGTCCGATCAATTGGGACCCAACTCCAATCGATCGAAGCTGCTGATTTTGGCTGGGAAAGCCTGATTTCAGCTTTTTGAACCATGGTTAGTCTAGGTAACCATTTCAAACCCCTAAAAATACATTTGTATACATAAAAAGGGTGTTTTCATGTTGAAAACAAGGATGGATTGGTTAAGGGAGACTAAGTAGAAGTTTAGGCTGAGGTTTGGTTTCAAATTTTGAACATTTGAACCTCTAAACTCCTAAATTTGGGTTTCCTAAAGGTTTAGAGATTCCAAGTCATTGTTGGTGCAATGACAGAAGGTACGACCATGTCTTTAGGGGGAGTTTCTCTTTAAGGACATGAAAATTTATTTTCCATACACCTTGGAAGGTGGTTAACCTTCTTTTAGAGAAAATGCTCAAGGCTGGGCATTGAAATTAATGAGGAGTGGATATCCTCATTGGTTAAGTGGAGTTTGCTCATGGATGAGCATTTGATAAAAATGAAGGGTATGGGACCTTCATTTGGGTTATTCGAGTGGTTAATGCTCAAGGGTGAGCATTGATGATAATGAAGGGTATGAGATCTTCATTATCGTGTTGATCACAACGAGTGAGGTTGTGAACAAAGATAAGCAACTCTTCAGGGGGAGAGGTTGTGGTTGATATGTGTCCAAAGATGGGGGCATGTTTATGATGTGTGCCAATACAGGGAGAATGCATGGTTAAGTTAGGCCTTCAGTACCTAAAGGGGGAGTTTGCCCTCTAGAAAAGGAGAAGAATGAAGGGAACCATCATTCAGATATTGACATGAAGGGAGTTGAGGCTATGGGATTAGCCTAATTTCCTAACTTAACATGTGATATTGTCAAACATCAAAAAGGGAGAGATTGTTGGTGCAATATCCTTTAGGTCAAGGTTGACCTGGTTGACCAAGTTTGAGTCTTGGTTTGGGTTTCGATGTTTGACAATATATTAGGGTTTAGATGATATGGACAATGCAGGTGCAGTTGTTCATGTGGGGAGATTGTTGATATAATTCTCGCTTGGTCGAGGTTGACCAGTTGAGATGTGAAGGAAAGTTAAGTAGGTCAAGGTTAACCGGATACCTTGCTAGAAAGTCCTGGTGAGTGAAGCCAGGCAGAAGAAAGTCATAGTGAGTGAAGCTAGGCAGGAGGAAAGTCCCGGTGAGTGAAGCCAGAGGCAGGAGGAAAGTCCTGGTGAGTGAAGCCAGACAGAAGAAAGTCCTAGTGAGTGAAGCCAGGCAGAAGAAAGTCCTAGTGAGTGAAGCTAGGCAGAAGGAAGTCATGGTGAGTGAAGTCAGGCAAAAGGAAATCCTGGTGAGTGAAGCCAGGCAGTTGGAAAGTCCTAGTGAGTGAAGCTAGGTGAAAGTCCTGGGGAATGAAGCCAGACAAGGGAAATCCAGATGGGACAAGGTTGACCAGACATCTGGCGAAAGTCCAAGTAGGTCAAAGAGATTGACCGGACATTTGGCAAGAGGAGAAAAGTCCAAGTGGGTCAAAGGGATTGACCAGACACTTGGTGAGAGAATCCTAGCTAGTCAAGGGTGACCAGATGCTAGGTTTTATATACCAACAAGTCATGATTGACTGGATGTTGGTTTAGGGGGCTTTGGATTTGGTTTGGGCGAAAACCAAGCTCTGGATCGATCAGCCGATCAATTGGATCATGCCCAATCGATCGACCGATCGATCGGGTGAGTCCCCATGACAAAGCTCCTCCCAATCGATCAGTGGATCGATTGGGGAGAAACATCGTGCGAACAAAACACCTATGGATCGATCAGCCGATCGATCCAGAGCTCCCAATCGATCAGTGGATCGATTGGGAGGCACGACTTCGCGCGATAAGCCCTGGATCGATCAACCGATCGATCCAGGCATTTTTCCAGAGCACAGAGGCGCTCTGGATCGATCAGCCGATCGATCCAAAGCCTCCCCGATCGATTGGGAGCAATCCAATCGAGCGGGATTCGACCGTTGGCGTCGTTTATAGCTGCAGGTGTTCGATTCCTTCGGTAGCGCTTCACCGATTCATATGAGATCCTCGACAACAACTCCATAGCTCTCTCTAAGCTCCAGATCGCCAGTTCTTGAAGGTTCTTGGAGGTTCTTCCAAGTCAAGAGGCGGATCAAAAGCAAGAAGAAAAAAGCTAGGGTTAGGGTTTCTTGTATTCATTGTAAGCCTTGCTTATACTTTTGTTCCCTTTCCTTTCTTTCTGTATTGAGAGTCTTGTAGGCTTCTCCGCCTTCGGTAGTTACCGAAAAGAAGTGTTCATTAGTGGAGGTGTGTGTGTGTGTATGTGGATCCTTGGACTAATCACCTCTTGTGAGGTGGATACCAAGTAAAATCCATTTGTTAACGTTGTATACATTTGTTTCTTTGTATTTCCGCTGCACATCCTTGAAGAAACAAGCAACGCCGACCACGAAGATCGCACCGAGCTATTCCCCCCCCCCCCCCCTCTAGCTACATTTTGGTCCCAACAACCCTAACATGAAGCATTCAGGATAGAGACACGATCATGTCTTTTGACATGGCCTTGGCATAATATGCTCAAAAATTTATGGAGAAGCTTCAAATTGGCATGGTCGTGCTAGCAAGGCACGACTTGTGCATAATTTCTTCTATGAGTCTAGAACGGTTGTATCAAAAGACATGGCCCTACCATAATATACTCTACCTTTGTCACTGTGATTGACACGACTGTGTCTTTTAAATATGACCCTGTCATAAAGCTTTTTGGCCCCTTCTTTAAAAATCAATCCTCCATGCCAGTGGTAATGACCATGGCCAGCTCGTGAAGGTTGGCAACCCTGAAAATTACAAAAATAAAACTTAATAAGAAATAAAAAATAAGAGAATAAAAATAATAGCTAAAAGAAACAATAAACTCTTAGGTTTCCTCCCAAGAAGCACTCATTTAAGGTCATGAGATTAACCCCTAATCTAGCTCAACTTAGAGCCCTTTGACTTGAAGGGGTGGTGTTCCCCTCCAACGTGGCAAGTTGCCTCTAGCCCTTCCCTCATCCAGGCTCATGCTGGGATGATATACTTGTCATTTTTTTTTCCCTTGGGTCTCCTCTCCTTACTTGTCAAATTAGGTGCTACATCCGACCATCTTTTGTTAGGATGAGGTTTTGCTTTCTTCTTGTTGGACTTCCTCCAAATTGAAACGTAGTTAAAAAGGAATTAGTGACCTTAGATAAATCAAATTTTAATTGTTTCTCACCAATTACTAATGAAATTTTATGGGTTTTAACATCAATCATAGCTCCCACTTTGACGAGGAAGGACCTTCCTAAAATGATGAGTATCTTTGGGTCTTCTTCCATCTCCAAGATTACAAAGTCTATAGGGACAATAAAGCTCCCTACTTCTATTGATACATCTTCAATGATACCCATTGAGTATCTACAAGAGTGATCCATTAATTGTAATGTCATGGTAGTTAACTTTAGGTCATTCAAACCTAGTTTCTTACAGACAAAAAATGGAATTAGACTTACACCTGCTCCTAGATTGTAAAATGACTTACCAATTGTGGTTGTGCCAATTTTACAAGGGATAGAGAAGCTCCCTGGATTTTAGAGCTTAGGAGGTAGTGTATTCAGCAACAAGGCACTATACTCCTCGGTTAGAACCACGGTCTCATATCCATCTCTTGTATGTCTGTTGGAGATATGTTCTTTCATAAACTTAGTAAATTTTGGTATTTGTTGTAGAGCATCCATAAGGGGAATCTTAATGCATAATTATTTGACTTTCTCTAAAAACTTGTCAAATTCTTTATCTTTCTTTGCATTGAAAATCCTTTGAGGGAAAGAAATTGGTGGAACATATTTTCTTGATGGAGGCTCTTCAATTGATACGACATTCTCCACCTCCTATTGAACATGACCATTGTTAGAAGAGGAAGGAGAAGGCTCTCCATTTCGTTCAATTCCTTTGTATTTAGTGGTCCCTTGAGATTCACCAAAGGTCCATCCACTTCTCAGCTTAATCATATTGTAGTGTTCAATAGGATTAGATTCTGGCTTCCTTGGAAAAGACCCTGGAGTTCTTAAAAAAGAACCAGCTACTTGCGCTATTTGATTGTCAAGCACTTTCAAGTGTTTCTCAGCGTTTTCCATCCTCACATTAAGTTGCTTGATATCATTTTTCATTTCCAACCAGGTGGCTTGTATTTCTTCAAGGATCTTTCCTATTCTCAAGGGTTGGTGGCTTTGTTGATAGTTGGATAACTATCCCACTTCGTCTTGATTATTACAATATGAAAATTTTGGATGATTCCATCATCTAGGATTATAAGTGCCTGAGTATGGGTTATTGGGCCTTGAATTAAAGTTATCGATTGCATCCACTTATTCAATCTGAGCCAAATATGTAGTTATGGATCCTAGTTGGTATCTTTTGTATGCTTTGAATTCCCGTATATTTCATAAGCTGTAATAATCGTAATTCACCGGATTTGTGTTCATCAAGTCAAATCTTTTTGTTAGGGCATCCATCCTTGCAGAAATTAGATTCAAAGCATCCACATCAAACTTCCCAAGGATCTTGATAGGGTTGCTACATTCTAAAACCCATTGGTGATGGTTTAGTACCAGACTTTTAATAATTTATTGTGCTTCATCTAGTCCTTTGTTCATGAGAGGTTCGCCTACTACGGAGTCCAAGGACACTCTCGTTTGATAATTCATTCCATTATTGAAAGTATGGATAACAAGTCATTTCTCTAATCCATGGTGGGGGCACAGTCTTAGCATTCATTTAAATATGTCCCCAGCTTCATACAAAATTCACAATCATTCTGTTGGAAGCTGAAAATTAGATTCCTCATATGAGTGGTCTTGCTTAGAGGATAGAATTTATCCAAGAATCTTTATTCACATTGCTCTCATGTGGTGATGTTATTTACTGATAATGAATTGAGCCAAGTTTTAGCTTTGTCCTTCAAGTAAAAACTAAATAAAAGTAATCTTATCACTTCGGCTGGAACGCCATTCATCTTCATTGTACTATAGATTTCGTAAAATATCTCTAAATATTGGTTAGAGTCTTCGGTAGGTCCTCCTGATAATTTTGATCAACAAGTAATAGAGTTCTTGCAGTGTTCTGTAAATATCTTATGATAGTTTTGATGTGATCAACCAAATCAAAGTTAGGTCCTATTGTCTTTTGATATCTTGTGTCTAAGTATGCAAGAACTTAGGAGTACAGGAAGTCAAGCAAAAGACGCAGCTAATGAGAATGATGGAACGGGAGAGAGTCGATGAGCTCGGTGTGTCCGAGGCACGAGACGTTGCGGAAGAGTATGCTAGCAAATGAGGAGGCACGTGATGTTTCTAAGGGACAAGAAGCCGAAGCGCAAGATTTCTTGAGAAGGCTGGAAAATGAGTTTGGGTCAGCCTTATTCTAGATGGACAAAATCACCAAAGCGAGCGGAGCCAGAGCGGAAGACCTAGATGAAAAGTCAATCTGAAGTTAGCTATGGTCCGGGCTCTCGAACCAGTCTGGTCCAGCTTGGGTGCCTTGGCGAGGTGCCCCTATGCGAAGGCGGTTCGAGGGCTCAGAGCTATTCCAAGTTCCCGGACCAGAGAAATTTATCCAGATCAAGCTGTTGTGATCCGTTGCGATGTGGATAAAGTTTTATCCATACCTAGGCATCAGGAATCCTTCCAGGCCCCCGGAGCAAGGCTATAAATACAGTCCTAATCTTAGTAGTCAATACAACACTTCTATATTCAATTTCTTTCACTCTGTTCTTCATTTTTTTGTGTGTTCAAGGTTTTATATGAGGCTTCTTCGCCTCTGACCTATGTCGAAGAAAGAGTTTATTAGTTGAGCTTCATTTGTCTTGGATTAGCAACCTCCCTATTTGCAAACCAAGTAAATCCTTTTGTCTCATACTTCTTTTATTCATTTTATATTATTTTTAGTAAAGTATTTGTCTTATTCAAAGCTGTAAAGTCGAGGAAGGTATTATTATTTTCTCAAGGCAATTCACCCCTCTTGCCGACAGCTAAGGGATCAACAAGTGGTATCAAAACCTAACCGCTTCAGAAAGACTAACTTCCAACCGAAGTACAGAAGACAA
Organism: Zingiber officinale; assembly: GCF_018446385.1. NCBI lineage: Eukaryota > Viridiplantae > Streptophyta > Magnoliopsida > Zingiberales > Zingiberaceae > Zingiber > Zingiber officinale. Next base: position 42,992,668 of record NC_055988.1, on the reverse strand, counting down.
TGGTCGGACCGAGCATCTACCCACCTAAGTTCGAGAGGGAGTTCACGACTTGGAGAAAGAAAATGGAGGTATTCTTCAAAATAAATTTTGAATTATTAATAATGATGAAATATGATTTTGTAGCACTGAAGGATCAGCAAGGGAACGACAAAGAAGAACATTAATGGATGAAAAAGTAGCAAGCTAACTTTGTGGCAAACGACAAGATAAAATTTCATTTGCTGAGCATTTTACTGCCATAAGAAGTCAACTGAATCAGAGCCTTCGAGTCAACCAAGGAGCTCTGGGAGAAATTCCTAAAACTACACGAAGGAACCTCGGAGGCAAAACTCACGAGATGGGATCTACTTTGGAACCAGATCAACAATCTCCAGTTAGAAGAAGGCGAAGCCATTGCACACCTCCACTTGAGATCAAAGAACTCATTATCGGACTCACAAATCTCGAATAAAAGATAACCAATCGAGATTCGCTAAGGTATGCGCTTAACGCTTTCCCTAGAACATTTGAATGGTCAACCCTATTAGATGCATATTACATCTCTAGGGATCTAGAGGTAAGTACTTTAGAGGAATTGTTTTCTATATTTGAAGTACATGAAATTAGATGTATAGATCTAAAGAAGGAGCCTAAGCACAATATTGTCTTAAAGGAAAAAATGGACGAACTGGATCCGAGACATCCCTTGACGATGATGAAACGACATTTCTGGTAAGGAAATTCAAAAAAAAAATTAAAGCTAATAATTTCAATCAAGTGCAGGCCAAGAAAAGGAGAAGAAAAGTAAGATGTGATTAATGCAATAAAAAAGGGCACGTCAAAGACAACTATCCAAAATTAAAGAACAAGGAAAAGGACAAGATGTCAACCCATACAAAGCACAAAAACCTAAAGGCGACATGAGATGAAACGTCGTCAGAATCGGAGATCGAAGTTTACGCCGGACTTGCACTGATGACAAGTCACCAAGAAGAAGAAGACGAAGCAAGCTAATCCGAAATGAGCATCGAGAGCATCGATGAAGGGGGAGCAACATCAGAAGAAAGCAACACCACAGGGGGAGCTTCAGATATTGAGATCGACAAGGTAAGTCAAGTACAATCTCTACCTCCTAACCGGTTATTTAAATTTTATCAAAAAAATCCTATCAATTAAAAAATGATAATAAAAATTTATTAAAAAATAATGAGTTAAAAGGAACTTTAATAACATCATGTTGATTAGAAGATTTCGACAAATTAAAAATGAAAAATGAAAAATTAAATGTAGAAATAGAAATTTAAAGAATGCTGCATGTTCAAATATAGCTATTATAAATTTTAAAAGACTAAACTAGCATTTTAGATATCATAAGAGCTAAATTACAAGAATGCCATAAAAATATATTTTGAGAAAAAAATTTATTAATCCAGTAGAAAGAAACCTATATTAGGTTCCAAAATCATGCTTAAATTAAATGTTTATACATGTCATACTTTTAAATTTATTTCATATTTGATGTTTGCCTAGAATTATCTAAATAGTTTTTTTGTATAGTTTCTATTCAAAATTAATTAGAAATTGATTTTTTTTCAAAGAAGAGGATTTCATTTTTTTAACTATAGAAAAAAATTTTAACATTTTTTCGTTGTATTAATTTTTATGACTTTTTTTTAACAAAAATCATAATCTTTAATTTAAAAATATTTTGGAGTGTAATTTTTTGCAAAATTTATTTTTCTATCAACATTTATCATATTCTCTATCTAAGAAAATATTTTTTAATTTTTAACCATTATTGAATTTTCTATGAATTATTTATCGAAATGCTAATTTTTGACATTAAAAATTCTTCAAGATCAAATTTTGGAAAATTTTATTTTTTTGTAAAAATACTTACTCTTTTACAGTTTTAGAAAAAATTTTATAATTTTTTCAATCTTAAAAACTATTTTTAAGTAATTTTTAAAGAAAATATATCTTTATGTAGAAAATAATTTATTACTACTTAAATTAATTTTAATTTTTAAAGAAAATATATCTTTATGTAGAAAAGAATTTATTACTACTTAAATTAATTTTAATTTTTAAAGAAAATATATCTTTATGTAGAAAAGTATTTATTACTACTTAAATTAATTTTAATTTTCATGAAAATTTTTATCTCTAGTTTATAATATGGTTGTTTAACCATTATAAAAAATTTCATACTTTTTCCATGATTAAAAAATTTTTCAAATTACTTTTCTTAAAAGAGTTTATAAATTGTAAAAATCCATATTTTCAAAATGTAAAGTTCATAATTTTTCTGGATGATTGTCACTATATTTTTTATCCCTTAGACTCTATTTTGAATTTATTTTAAGTTATTTTCACAATAAACCCCTACTTTTAATGTAATCAAAGTGGGAGACTTAGATGTTAAGTCTAGGAGGAGGGTACATTTTTATTTTTGCATTTTTTTTCAAGTTATTTGTTTTTTATTTTCCCTAATTTAATTTGGATTGCTCACATCAAAAAAGGGGAGATTGTAAGTACCCATGGTAGTTTTATGTGATCAACCAAATCAAAGTTAGGTCATGTTGTCTTTTGATGTCTTGTGTTTAATTGTGCAGAAACTTATGTGCATAGGAAGTCGAGCGAAAGACGCAACCAACGAGAAGGACGGCACGGGAGAGAGTCGACGGGCTCGGTGCGTCCGAGGCATGAGACCTTGCGGAAGAGTACACTGGTGGACGAGAGGCATGGTGTTTCCGAGGGCCGAGAAGCCGAAACAGAAGGTTGCTCAAGAAGGCCAAGAAATGGGTTCAGATGAGCCCTATTCCGAATGGCTGAAATCACCCAAACATGCGGAGCTGGAGTAGAAGATCTGAATGAAAAGTTAACCTAAAGTTGACTGTGGTTCGAGCGCTCAAAGTAGCTCAGGGCGCCTGAACTAGTTTGGTCTAGCCGTGCCGCTATGGTGAGGCGCCCTTGTGCGAAGGCGGTCCGAGGGCCTTGAGCTATTCCAAGTGCCCAAACTAGAGAAATTTATCCAGATCAATCTGTTGCGCCGTGGATAAAGTTTTATTCACACTTAGGTGCTTGGAACCCTTACAGGTGCCCGGAGTAAGGCTATAAATACAACCCTGATCTTAGTAGTCAATACAACACTTTTGTATTCAATTTCTTTCACTCTGTTCTTCATTTGTCTGTGCGTTCAAGGTTCTATACTAGACTTCTTAGCCTCCGACCTGTGTCGAAGAAGGAGTTGATTAATTGAGCTTCATTTATCTTGGATTAGCAAATTTCTTGGTTTCAAACCAAGTAAATCCTTTTGTCTCGTACTTCTTTTATTCATTTTAGATTATTTTTAGTAAAGTGTTTGTCTTATTCAAAGCTGTAAAGTTGAGGACGATATTATTATTTTCTCAGGACAATTCACCCCCTCTTGTTGATAGCCAAGGAACCAACATGTTAGACCTTCACATAAAAGAGCAAGTTCCAAATCAAAGTTATTTGCAAATTCAAAAATATAGAATTTAAAAGTAAGAAAGAAAATGCAGAATATAAGAAAGAAGATTGAATTGCAAGCTATTTGCAAAATGAGAAAAAGGAAGTTGAGCACTAGAATGCTTGGGTGAAACTCAATCCGCTCTGCAATACAGACCTGTCGTTCTGCAACACAGATCTATAGTTCAACCAACCTGCTCATTCGGTAATATAATGTAACACCCGAAAATTCTCAAAATTATTTTAAAAATATTCTATGATTTTTCTGGAATTTTAGAATATTTTTATGGAATTTTTAGAATTGCGGAAGTAGCAAAAATAAATAGAAAATGAAAATAGCCTACGCGGGAATTGAACCCGAGACCTATTGGGTCCTACGACTTATAGCGGACTTTAGTAACCAAGTGAACCCAGCAGGGCCGTGCTGAAAGGAAAGGGAAACAATTTTATTTAAGTTAAAGTTGGGGGAATTAATTCCTTAATATAAATAGGGAATTAAGTGAGTTTTATTTTTATCGTGACTTACCTCTTCTCCTCACCCTAATCCCGCTGAACCTCCCTTCTCCTCCCTCATCTCTCGGCGCCAACCACAAGCAAGTCTAGGGTTTCATCCCAAGGGCTATAGGAGCACCTTCCGGCGACGACTCCGACACGAGGACGTTTCTCTCCGCGAGAAGAACGCGTGGACGCAAGAGAACCGTCGAGAAGATCGTCTCCACCGAAAATCTAACGATTAGAATCGTAAGAAAATTAGAGCAGAAGGTAAGAAACCCCTCACCTGCAGTATAAGTAGCTTCCGTATGAATTTTTATGCTTCAGTTTAGTAGTATGTAGACTTTCGACACAAAGGATGCGAACTAGCGCATACCAAGTGTTCGATTAAATTATTAGCACAGTTAAAATGCAATTTAGGCATTTTATTAGCTTAGATAAATGCAATAGAAGCATTTTTTACATCTTATTTAGTCTTGCTACAGCTCTTATGGGACTAGATGTCCAATGGGTGGGCTCCCACAGTCGCCTCTAAGTTCAGACAACCTAGCTCTAGGTTCAGATAACCTAGAAAGAGCAAGACAAGTAATAATTAGCTATATTCAGTATTTTACTTTCTCAGTGGCACTGTACTGGATTAGATATCCATTGGGTTGGGCTCCCACAGTCGTCCCTAGGTTCAGATAACCTAGTAACCCTACTAAATTCGGGACTTGCAAACCCGGATCTAGTTAGGGATGCGCGCATAGCAAGTACAGTTGTCGGGCCCAAACAACAGCATGATTATTATTTTAATCTACTTATGAATATAGTTTTCAAACATCACAAAATAGTTATGTGAGTTCAGTACAGCTTTAGCATCAGATTAGTATTAGCTTAACTCAACTTTTGTATCAGTTTAGTTTCTGTTGATACAACATGATAGTTTATGATTAGCTCTTATTGCCATGATCAGTTTTTCTTCTATGTGTTGTATGTCATGCCATGCTTAGCATATTCAGAATGTATTTCAAATAGCATGTTTCAAAAACATAATTTGCATCGTATGCATGTTTTAGTGAGGTAGATGGTTCTTACTAAGCTCTCAACCTTACAGATACTATTTTCCTTATACTGCAGATAAAGGTAAAGGGAAGATGGACTAGCGGAGGCTGGAGGTCAATGCAATGATGAAGATGTGTGTGGATGGAACTTGGAACAAAGATCTTAGGGAATCGCAGCGAATTTTGTTTTGAACATTAGAACCGTGAAGAGATAGAACATTTATGAACTTAGCATTTCTTATTACGCTACTTTTGCTCATTTAAGTATTTACATGCATGGAGTAATAGAAACTCTGCTTAGATTGTTAGTAACCCTGTTTAGAATGCTAGTTGTTTGTTATTAAAATGTTTCCCAGTCATTTTAGAACTTGTATGTGTGATTCAGGCACGAAACAGTGCTGAAATCGGACATCTGGTACGAAATCAGAAACCCCAATCGACCGGCCGATCGATTGGAGACTTCTCAATCGATCAGCTGATCGATTGAGAAGTTCGTACCGCGAACAGTAAGCTCCTGGATCGATCAACCGATCGATCCGGATGCCTTCTGTCGCGAATAGAAAGCCCTGAGATCGATCACTAGATCGATTGGCCAATCTGGATCGATCAACCGATCGATCCAGAATATTGCCCGAGCACAGTAGCGTGCTGGATCGATCATTGGATCGATCCAACCTAAGTTCCGCATACAGTAGCATGCTGGGTCGATCACTGGATCGATTAGACCATTCCAATCGATCCATGGATCGATTGGGAGGTCTGACAACAGCCGGAAGACCCTTAGTTCAGTTTCTTGACCATGGTGGATGTAAAATATGTCATGAATAGTTTAGATTACACCCCTTAGCACATATAGAATAAAGAAATGATAAGAGCTTAACAAAGTTTTAATTAGTACAGCTTCCGCATCTAGATTTAGTGATGGTCATGGATATAGTTTAGCACAGCATAATGTGACGGTTCGGCCTTACAGCTTAGTTAGTAGAAGGCGGGTCGTTACGTACAAACCTGCTACTCGGCTGATCAGCCCGCTCAGCAACTTAGTCCGCTCTTCAGTATGTAACAGAAACCAACCCCTACTAGCAGTCTGAGGTAACAAAGCTAAGGTTTTCTATAAGTATAAAAACTATCTTATCATTCTTTCTTTCTTCTCAACCCAGTGTTGACTCGACAATCGGAGGGGTCATGGTGATGCCCACTAACTCGAGTTGACATGCAGGTACAAAAATCGTTAAAGCAAAAGAAAGTTCTAGTAGTTTAAGTTGACAAAAGGCAACTACGCTCGCCTCCAATGTTCCAATCAATCCGTACCAAGACCAACACCGAGGAGATAAATCACGGATATCTATTAGTCCTTGGAATAGTAATTGGCACATAAGACATTTACCTCAGCTATGTCGAGATTCGAGTCCTAAATCTTAAGTTGATAACACCTCATACGTTAGCCACTAGATTGTCCTAATAGAACATGATTATATATATATATATATATATATATATATATATATATATGAAAAAAAGATTAATAATAATAATTGAAAAAAAATATAAGCTTTTACAGGGCGAAGAATAACATACGAAGAAACACTTGTGATATAGAAACTCATGCATATATTATATATATATATATATGAAAAAAAGGTTAATAATAATAATTGAAAAAAAATATAAGCTTTTACAGGGCGAAGAATAACATACGAAGAAACACTTGTGATATAGAAACTCATGCATCGAGCATATCGATTTTAAAACTGATTTATTTAGAGTTTAGGATTTATTTAGAAGCAACAAACACTAATTATAATATGAAATGAATTTGAAGGAAATTGATTGATTTATCAGTGAAGTTAAAGTTAATACAAGTAGTTTTATAAAAAATGTAAGACTCAAGGAAGTAAAAGATAATTTCGGTTCAAGCATCTCCCATTGTCAGTTTTATAACAAAATGAAGGAAGATAAATCATATACCGAGTGGCCTCAGGTAGGAGAGGATTTAATTTTTGAGAGAAATGAATTTTGTGGGAATCGACTCTTATCCAATGAAACAACTCTATCATTAGAGTACTAATTTGACTACAACATGGGAAACAAAATCCACTTGTCATATAGCAATCGTAGTTCTGATAAAAAATTCAAGACCTCAATTTAACAAAAGATGATTTTATTCCCTACAAGTATTTAGTATCACCGACCCTATAATAAAATATATATAGATAAATTACAGTACATAAGAATCTCCTAAGTGAGAGGACATGACCCAAAGTAATGAAGTCTCAACCCAAGTTCAATCCGATAAATTTATTATTATTAATTGTGCTATGTCCGTGGGAGAGAAAAAATTTTAAAAAAAAAACCTAGCCTCCGAGACAAGGTAGTTTTGATATAACAAGACTCACTTACCTTATAACAATTGTATTAAAAGAAACAGAAAAGTCTAAGTTTTTATTAGACCACTCTAAAATTTAGATTCCTTATATTATTTATAGTTAAATATAATATATGAGTGAAAAAAATATAATAAAATCTATTTTAACAATATTGTTACTATTATGATTTTTTTTTTACTTTTTATCTATGATTAAATCTAAATAAAATAAATATTTGTTTTTTAAAAATATCGTCCGTATAATCCAATTTTAAAAGTTTCAGTAAAAATACTTTTAACCTTCTCTGTTTCTATCAAGTAATATTTTATCTTTTATTTAAAAAAAAATATTTAATCCCCTTATTAAAGTCAGATGTAAAAAATTTTATAAAAAATAAGTATACCTTTATTTTTTTTTATTATTTTTCAATAATAAAAGGAGAAAATATATTGAATTGGCTATTATATTTTTCGATAGAAATGTTTACAAAATTCATACATACACAAACATAAACAATGAAACAACAATAATTTTAAAATGAATAACCAACCAAAAATTCATTTCACCATCCTCATCAAATCAAAAAGAACCAAAATTCTAAATTCATAAATTGAATGGGACAAACAATGAATAAAAGATAATTGTATATTTTTTTATTATTTTTTGATAACATGAAGTGGAAAAAAAATATATTGAATTAATTATTATAATCTTCAGTAAAAACTTTTGAAAAATTCATACATATACCTACATAAACAATAGAAAATTAAAAGAAATAACTAGTCAAAAATTCATTCCACCATTTTCACCAAACCAAAAAAGAACTAAAATTTTAAATTGATAAATCAAAATCACTCGTACTTCATTATATGCTACATTTGATAATGAAGAGATTTTTAATGATAAATTTTATTCTATTTTTATTTAATTTTAATTCAAAAATATAATATTCTAGTCTTTTTTAATTTGATGAGAATGGTGAAATGAATTTTTAATTGATTATCCCTTACAGAGTTAGATGATTATCTTATACAAAATTTCTCACATCTAATTTTTGATCAAATAGGGTTAAATGTTATTTTACATATGGCGCAAAATACTTAAAAGACAAAAAAATACAAGGGTTAAAGATATTTTACCTATAAACATAAATCATATTCAATTATTCCTTCCATTTTAAGCATTTTTATTTTTGGTAAAAATATTTGTTATTTGGAATATAGACATATAAACTAGTATTAAAAGTCACTAGTATTAAAAGTTAAAAACAGAAAACCAATTGAAAACTCAAATGAAAATTTTAATAAATTTTCTAGTAAACTAAATATCATATGTTATAAAATAGTGCTGAAGAATTTTTTTTTTTTCAAAATTTAAATTATTAAAATATATAAGCTGTCTCAGAAAATAGTAAACAATTTATATTTTTTTTTAATGAAATTTGGATGTAAAGAGACTACTGATTTCTCAAGAATATTAAAGCAATTTAAGAAACAATAACAACAACAACAACAACAAATCCAACAAGGAAGAAATTATTGCCAGTGCCTTCAAATATGTGAAAGAGCCTTCTGAGGAAGCTTCAGCCTCTGCCCCCGCAAGCCGTTCCAAAAATCTCGTGCACTCATGACCTTCTTCCCAGGAGGTTGAAGCTCTAGAACCTGGCAGCCAAATACAAAAGAAACCATCAAGTATTGTCCAAATCCAAGCCTTCATAGCTTCAACAACAAAGTATTCAGTTACAATCCACCTCAAGCCAAGAATCGCCAGCGCATGGGACAAGCAATGCGCTCCGAGAGTAAATTATCTCATTTCCACCTCCATCAACGTCAGTGGCATCAGAGATCCTAGTTGTAGTGATCTTTATCTCAACCACATTGGCATTACCGTTCATGTCAATCACTTGAAACTTAGCACGAGTTCCTGGCCAATCTGCAAATGCTCGTACCTGAAAGAGTGTGTTCTAATCATTCATACCAGTGTAATATCTATTACCTGGCCAATGATGCATGAGTAGATCCAATCTCATTTAAGAAATCATGGACGCGGCATTCATGAAGTTACCTTGTTGTGTATTGTTTTAGCATCTTGGTCGAATGATAGACATGACTCATCGTTGGTCAACTACAGGAAAAAAAGGAAGAGATATGGATGAATGATTGAATGTGTAGAACAATGTTAACGCATTTAAACGGGCATATCTTGGGTAGAGATACTTTAAGAAGTTATTAATGTACTCAAGGAGCGTGCCCACAACTTATACAGGTTAATAATCTATTTTGATTTTTGGACAAAAAAAATTCTAGTGCAAACATAGCCCAAAACTTATTACCTTTGGTGCCAAAGAGGCTTTAGAGTGATCCTGTGGTTGTGCTTTCAATTTTGCAATACCATCCAAAATATGTGGAAGTTCACGAAGAAGTAATCCAGATCCTATTCATACAAATAAAAGGAATAAGTATCTTTAAAAAAGAAACTTATCATGCTCTCATGAAGTTTCCACAAAGATGTAATGTGAAACTTCATCGCCTATCTACATAAGAGTACTGCTATGAGGCACAATTTTAGGCCATTAACATAAGATAGGAATGGAAGGTCATTTTTTGAAAATGATTCATCTATAATATAGTGGTTGGTAGTTAAACTGCATCGCCTATCTACATAAGAGTACTGCTATGAGGCACAATTTTAGGCCATTAACATAAGACAGGAATGGAAGGTCATTTTTTGAAAATGATTCATCTATAATATAGTGGTTGGTAGTTAAAGTATATTGGTTTCGAGATTGTCATGGAGGTCATACATTTTTTCTTCTATTCAAAAGACATCTTTAAGGTAAGTGATAAGTGATAATTGATGTCTCCCCCAAAAAATATTAAAAGAGGAACTACTAATTCAGATCACTTTTAGCGGATCACAGCATTCAGTTCTGAAGCATATAATATAACTCAAATAAGTAAAAGTAAACGATAAAGTAAAAGCACAACAAAATGTGCACAGATTATGGGTCTTGTAAGTTTGCTATAGAGTGCAGCATTATAAGCACAAAAATAAAATACAATGAATATATATATATATATATATATATATATATATATATATATATATATAGAGAGAGAGAGAGAGAGAGAGAGAGAGAGAGAGAGAAAGAGTAATGTTATGTTGCCCAACCCGTCCACAACCCACTCAGACTTCCGAGCGCCCTGCACACTCAGTTGGCAACATAACAAATCTCTGTGTGTGGAGGGCAAATCAAATCATCCTCAGAGAAAAGAAAAAAAAAATAAAACATTTGGGAAAATATTTTTTACCATTGGCATATATATCAGTCCACCAAACAACTATTTCAAGACCAATAGATCAAGGTTATTTGAAAGTTTTTAACAGGATGAGTCCACTAAAATAACTGGCCAAGGTTCAAAACGCCCCAAAAGAATGCATTTTTAAAGGACTCCATGGCAGGACCTAAGGTACCATTTTGTAGGAAAGCTCTACTTGATCGCTCTCTGAACAGATCCCCCTTTTTCCCCTCTCGGGTTCATTCTCAGAGGCACTCATTTGATATAGTTGGCCTTTTCTGCTGACCATACTACACTTGTAAACCCAATTGATTTACAAGTTCAGCTATCTGTCATTTGTGAACAGTGAAAAGTGGGGTACGAATAGGTAAGGTTCAAACAATCATTACATGTATGAGTTTCAGTTTCAGACTAAAAATGGGTACAATTTCACCATGGCAACACTCAATTTTACTCCTATAATCATCTTCCACTCAGCTGGATAACGGATATAAGAATCTAGTACTTGGAAAGTTGATTCAATTGAAATTTTGGAGCCACAAGTTAACAAAAAAAAAGGCATTCCAACGCCCTTGCTATATCAAAATGAGAATTAAGCATTTGATAGGAACATCAGTACTTAACATCCAAGTAAACCTCATGATTTTCAGGATCTATATAAAATACTGCTTCTATGACATTTGACATTGGAATTACCGAATTAGTTTCTTCATATGTCCATCTTAATTAACCTTGAGGGTTAAACTTGGACTGGCGCAACTAAAATTGGAAGAAGAAGCACAAGTATATCAATATGAATATGAGTAGATCCTTGAAATATTATATCATCGGTATGATCAATGATACATCAAAATCAAGCTATAAGTATAATAAACCTCAATCATAATCAATCAATATTGGTGCAATCAGTCTCCAAGGTTATAATATTTGACAATATACCTGTGTTTGGTAAGTTTAACCAAGGGTTGACCCAAATAGAACCTGATGTTTGGAAGTGACAAGTCTAGTCAAGTCAAGGTTGACCAGATGACTAACAAAAGAAAAGTCTAGTTAGGTCAAGGTTGACCGGATGACTAGCAAAAGTCCAAGCAGTTCAAGAGTGACCAGATGTTTGGTAACGAAAAACCCAGGTAGGTCAAGGATGATCGAATATCGGGCAAGTGGCAAGTCCAAGCAGGTCAAGGTGAGTGGATACTTGGTAAGGGAAAATTCAGACAGGTCAAGAATGACCAGATGTTTGGCAAGTGACTAATCTAAGCAGGTCAAGATGACCAAATGCTTAATAATCGAAAAATCCTAGGGACATAGACTCTAGGTAGAAGTCTTGGAGGAGTGAACTTTAAGTAAGAAGCAAGCCTAGTAGATCAAGTAGACTTACAAGATTAGTTTTGCTTGTGGTGTTTGTTAGGTCAAGTAGACTTACAAGATTAGTTTTGCTTATCGTGTTTGTATGCATGTCTTGTAGGAACCTGAAGCTAGAAGCAAGACGAAGAGCAGACGAACACAATTGGACGCAACTGAGTGAACCGAACTTGACCCGAGTCGAACCAAACCCAAACCGGTTCGATGGATCGGTTGGGTTTGGTTGGCTAGGTTCGGGTTCGGACTCGGAATTGGTGACATGGCTTGGTTCAGTCGACCGGAAAAATTTTTTGATCGACCAATAAACCTGATAACGATGAGATCGCGTGGATTGGTCCAGATCATGATGAAGTCAACCGTGGGGATTAGATTTTATCAAGTTAGGTCGATCGAAAAAGGTTGATCGGTCTACCGATTAAGTGTTATAAAAAAAACCCTCGAGATCAGTGTTTGGAGGCATCAATCTTCCAATACTACTATGATGTTCCCTTGCTATATGCTCGAAGGAAAGGCAACCGGAGAAGTGCTAGGAGTGTGAGATGCTCAGGGCTTCCAAATCGATCAACAAGTTTGTGTGTATTTCATTACAAGCATTGTTATTACTTTTTATATACTTTATGCTTGATTAAATTTGTAAGAGATTTCTCCAACTCACGAAAGGTTCCGGAACGGAGAAGACAGTAGACAAGTGTCACCTGTGCATAGGCCTTAAATGTACTAACCATAGGGATTGGTAACTAAGTGAATCCCCTAGTTATGTCTATCGATATTCCCTCCCCCCCCCCCGGGCACGGTTTTCCTCCTCTATCGATCTCCATGATCCTTGTAAAATACCGAACCAAATAATAATTAAATAATAAGATTATTTGAGGAAATAATCTTATTGGGATTTTTAGAATTTTTAGGAATTTTATGGGATTTAATAGGAGCTCGTGTGGCGTATTTAGAGGGGATACACTTGTGGGCTCGAGAAAAGTCTGTTTGGAATACCCAAATGTGGGAGTTGATTGTGTCAATAAACCCTAAGTTTCAATCAATTCTTATTTATTTATTTATTTTCTTTTCCTTATCTCCTCCTCCCAATTCCCTTTGCGCCGAATCCCTTCTTCTCCCGAGCCTCACCTCGCGACGCCGCCTCCGCTCCTTCACCGAGCCTCTTCTCCCCAAGTCGTCGCCGGTTCTCTGCTCCGTCGATCCATAGCCGCTAAGTTCCCGCACCTGAGCTAGCCTTTCTTCCTCGCTCGAGCACCACATAGCCGCCGGCCTCTCCTCACGCGAGCGTCGCAGCCGGCGATCTTCCTCCTCTTCTCCCTCGAGCCACAGTCGCGGCTCCCTTTTTCCTCAGGCGAGCACCAGAGCCCCAACCCTTCCCTCTCCTCCCATCTCTCTTGGATCAGCCAAACAGAGCCTAGCCGCCAACACAGCCGTGCTAGCCACCAACACAGTCATGCCCTAACCGATCCAGCAGGTATAATCTCTCTAGGTATAAGTTTCAGGAATAAGGGATAAGAGTAGGTGTATAAACAGTTTCCGTTGATGTCCTTGCTTCTTCCTGTGGTTTCTTTCGGTTCTTCTTGGAGCTTTGGGGATTTTTGATTCGTTTCGGTGTGGTGTTTGATTGTTCATGATACCTCCAAATTTCTGGACAGATTTAGGAAGATTAGGGTTTTGGGTTAATGATTTCTTTATCGTGACCCGATTACTTGTTTCTTCTTGTTGTAATGGAGGATGGGATAACATATTTGAGTGGATTGGGAATTTGTCCCCGTGGTCGCTTTATTTTCATGATGGTTTCGGGCTTCTAGTAGCGGATTCGATTGTTGACAAATTGACTTTGAGGTTGTAATGGTTCTGTGTAGAAGAATTTGGTTTGACATGTGATTCTGTTTTTTTTTAGTAAATTAGGGTTTTCCCTAATCAGATTCGGTTATAGTTTAGCCACCTAATTCATGTTGGGTTTAGTTAACTGGTTCATGTTTGACATAGCTATAATATGCATCGTGTGTTTGCAGGATTTTGATTCGATACGGGTGATTTGACGTTGGGTTGGTTTGGCACAAACTACGTATAAAAGCGGGTACTTCTTACTTTGTTTCTTTTAGTACTTTGACCTTGGTGCATGAACTATTTTGGATAAGAAACTGTTTTTTTATCTTGACTCCACTCTTATTTTCTTGCGCTTGATACTTCACTCAAACCTTTGAGTTATTCGTTTCTATATCCACACAGTCTCTTATTGTCATCAATGATATTTAGCAGATACTAGATACCATGTTTGCATGTTTTGATTATTGTTTATTTATGTTCTGTATTGAGCATGCTGGCTTCATGTAGCATACATGATTTTTGTTTATATATATATATATATATATATATATATATATATATGTGTGATGACTGTTGTATTGTGCGCATCATATCATTGCATACATGTCAACGACAAATTCTCCCTTACGGTCGAGAGAGTCGTTGACCAAGGTCGCATCCTCGGCCACTCGATAGAGTGGTAACTGGAGTTGATGTCGCTTGTCTTGTCGTGCCGCACTAGGCCACTTGTGGATAGTTGTAGCTCGAGTTGCGAGCAGCAGGGACCCCCTTCGCTATGTAGCTAGTTAGCTACTTAGCACCTGTCCGCTCGGTCACTTGAGAGGAGTGACGGCCTTTAAGTGGTACAGTTGTCATCGATCCGGCCTCTCGACCATACAGGGGTCGTGGTACAGTGAGGTGGGCGGGGTGACCATCTGTGCATACGCTGTTATTATACTTACTTTGACTGCTGCTGTTTGCACATGTTGTTGTTGCTAGCTTATGCTACTGTTGCTTACTTATGCTGATATGCTTATATATGTTGAGATATATATCTGTTGTGTGCGTTTAGACTGACTTACCTATTGGTAATATGTATATACCTCACATGTTACCCTTGTAGCTATGAGTAACTTTGTAACAGAGTTGTTCTACTCCTGATTTTACTAGCCTAGGATATGGTTACAGGTACGAACATTTATTGTGATTTTATTTTAGTATCTGCTATCTTTTCATTATGAGACTGTATTCCTTTTGACATTCTCTATTGGTTTATTTTGTTCATGCACTATCTTACCTTTACCCGCTGAGTTCTAATACTCACCACCTCGCAAAACTGGTTTTCTTTCGCCAAGTGACAGGTAGATGATTGAGAAGTTTCTTAGAGAGTCTCGGCTGCCAGTCCCACGTTACACTCGAGGATAGTTTTCTTTTTGGTTTTGTTATCGTTTGGGTGGTATGTTGATTTTGTGTGTTTTGGTTTTCAATAAGTCGATGTGAATTTTGGAGTCAAGTCTGGTGATTGCAGGTATTTTTGTTAGTGTCGTTAGTCTTACGTTTGTATTATTTTGTGTTTTCCGCTGCGTTTACTTACAGCCGTGTGGGATGTTATTATACTGCGTGATTGTTGTCCAGCCGGGTAGGTTGAGTATATTAAATTGCGTGGTTATGTTGTTTCTATTGTGTGTATATTCTAGCCGTATGTGGCTGATGTATTTTGTATGTATATATGCCTCAGATTGTCACCGGTACAGGAGAGATGCTGCCGAAATTTTTCAGTAGAGACTCCTCTGGGGCATGACACAATTGTATCAAAGATAGTCGACTCTGTTGGTGCAATATCCTTTAGGTCAAGGTTGACTAAGCTTAAATTGGCTCAAACTTGAGTCATAATGTGTGAGTTTCAATGTTTAGCAATATATGAAGATTGTTTTGACAATGTATGGAAATTACAGGAGCAATCATTCGTTTGGAAGATTGGTCAAGGTTGACCAGGTTAACAAGAATAAGAGTCAGGTAAGTCAAGGTTGACTGGATACTTGACTGGGAAAGTCCTAACGGAAGGTTAGGCAAGGATACCAATGGGAAGGTTAGCAGAAGAGGGAAATCCAAGTGGGTCATTGTTGATTGGACACTTCGTGTTGAAAGTCCTGGTGAGTGAAGCCAGGCAGAAGAAAAATCTTAGTGAGTAAAGCTAGGTAAAAGCCCTGGTGAGTAAAGACAGACAAAAGGAAAGTCCTGGTGAGTGATCCTAGTGAGTGAAGCTAGGTGAAAGACCTAGTGAATGAAGCTAGGCAGATGGAAATCCTGGTGAGTGAAACCAAGTGAAAACCCTAGTGAGTGAAGCTAGGCAGTAAGAATGTCCTAGTGAGTGAAGCCAGACAATGGAAATCCAGGTGATTCAAGGATGACCGGACATCTGGTGATTAGAAGTCCAAGTAGGTCAAAGGATCGACCGGATACTTGGCACAAGAAGAAAAGTCCAAGTGGGTCAAGAGATTGACCGGACACTTGGTGAAGAAGTCCCAGCATGTCAAGGTTGATCAAATGCTAGGCATTGAGGAGTCCCAACAGGTTAAAGTTGACTGGATGTTGGGTTTGGGAACCCTAAACTTGAGTTAGGCAAGTTAGCGTTGGTCAATCGATCAGGTGATCGATTGAACCAGAGCCCAATCGATCAGTCGATCGATTGAACCAGAGCCCAATCGATCAGTCGATCGATTGGGGGGACCTTCTCGTGAGCACAGAAAGATTCCCAATCGATCAATCGATCAATTAAGCAACTCTAATCGATCGGTCAATCGATTGGGGCTGAATTTCTCGCAAGGATGTGAGAAAGGATGAATCGATCGGTCAATCGATTCAGGCATTTTTCAGCGAGAGCACAGAGACACTCTGAATCGATCGATCGATTCAAGCCTCCCCAATCGATTAGGATATGCCCGTTGCACAGGATGCAGGTTTTGGACGGCTAGGATCGTTGGGATCTGACGTGGCAATCGATTGGGAGTCCTAGATCGCGGAATATAAAAGCGACAGTGAGTTCAAATGAAGTAGCGCTTACACGAAGATCTTCCCCTATTCTTCTCCACCGAGCTCACGAGTCTTCCGCCAGTTCTTGGAGCATCTTGGGAACAAGTGTTGCTGCACTTCCAAGAGTCAAGAGGCATCTACAAGCTACACGAGATCGAACAAGGCAGGTTATTCATTGTATTGCTTACTTTTACTTCTTGTTTCGAGTTGTATGCTTGTGTGAGTTTGTACGACGTTTCTCCACCTCTGGTAGTTACCGAGAATGAGTGTTTTTCATAATGGAAAGTGCTCGTGTGTGTGGATCCTTGGATTAGTCACCTCTTCTTGAGGTGAATACCAAGTAAATCATGATGCTAGCGTTGTGAGCTTGCTATGAGGTTTTCCGCTACATCATCATCTTCTTTGAAGCAAGCAAACAAGCGCGACGAGCTATTCACCCCCCCCCCCCCCCCCCCCTCCCTCCCTCCCTCGTAGCTCCCAAAGTAACCCAACAGACTCTTATTCGAACTAACCGCCAAGGGAGCAAGGAGGCCAGAGATTGAGGGGGAACAAAGGTATGAATTAAGATTTCCATATAATATGATTTAAGTATAGGGAGAGAGGACACTAAAAAATAAGTGTTTCACTCATAAGATTCGGATGACACAACCGGTGAAAAAAGAGAATCTGATGCCAGGAGTCCGAAGGAACAAAGAGCATAACATGTGCTTCAAGTGCAAGCGAGCCGGACATTACAAAAATCAATGCTTAAAGAAGAAAACAAAGAAATCTAGGAAAAACGATCTAGGTCAGTAATTTTAGAATTTATGAAAATATATAAAATGCATGATAGTTTAACTTCAAATTATTGCAATAAATTAGAGGATAATTTGAATGATAAGTTAGAAGAGAAAAAAATCAAATTTAATTAATAACTCAAATTTAAATAATAAAGATAACTATGATTTGAAGAATTCAAAATTGATTATTAATAATTTAAAATTAGTTAATTTTAAAAACAAAATTAATCAAGATCAAGCTAGATCTAGATCAAATTAATTATAATTATGATAGGATATTTGATTTATTCAATCAAGATAATTCAAATTTGAACAATTCAAATGTAATTAAATTAAATAATTAGAAATTAAATAAAAAATTAATTAATCAAAATAAAGTTAATTTGTATACTTCTAATTTAATTAATAAGAATTTAATGAAAAATATAATTAATTAAGATAAAGTTAATTTAAATAATTCAAATTTAATTAATCCAAATTTAATTAATAAATTAATTAATCAACTAAAATTAATCTAAATAATTCTAATTCAATTAATCTAATTAATCTGAATTTAATTAATAATTCAACCCATCAAAATAAAGTTAATTTAATTAATAACCAAAATAATTCTAAAGATAAATTTAGTTTGAACAAATCAAATTTATTTAAATTAAATAATTTGAATTTAAATAATAAATTAATTAATCAAGATAAGCTAATAAATTCCAATTTTAAAAATTCTAATCTTAAAAATTCAAATATTCAAAATTCAAAATTAAATTCTAAAACTCAAGAAAATAAATCTTTTAATGTTAAAAAGTTAAATTTAAATATTAAAAATTTAATTTTAAAACTCAAATCAAATTATAATAAAGTACCTTTTAATTATGGAATAATGATTGATTCAAATATAAATTTAAGAAATGAATCTTTAACTTTTAAAAAATTTAAAATTAGAAATACAAACTTTGAAAAATAAAATTACAAACATTAAAAACATAGAATTGAATTACAAGTTTAAATCAAACACAAATCTAAAATCTAAAATCCATAAACTGAATTACTATGGAACTAATTAATAAAACTATTCTCAAGAAAATAATAAACTTAATAAAAATAAAAAATGTGTCAAAATGGATTGACACATTTGCAGATTAACACGAAATATATCAAATCGAGAATTTGATATATTATTAAAAACCAATAATTATTTTATCGACTTGTGCGACATATTGCATATTTGCTATGTGCATGCATACTTGTATCTAATTACCATGTCTATTTATGTCATGTCATACATGCTAATCTTAAATTAATTGCTTATTATAGAACAGCTAGATAGGAAAAAGGGTTGTCTAATCTTGACAACATAATATCAAGACGCGGTGGGATGATCATACATTATGGAAGATTAGTCTAAATATGTCTGGGTTGGATAAGAAGTATCCTACTTGGTGCACTCAACTAAGAGGAATTAACTGAAGTTATCTCACTATATCCTAAACTAGTTAGACTAGGATTTTGCATTAAATTAGTTAAGTGTTCAATTTCTTGAATTGGTTTTGTGTAAGTAGTTATTGATCCGATTAAGAAGGCTCTATGCCTCGCCACGACCTAGAAGACAAGTCTAGAAATGCCCATTTAATTGACTGTCGGCTAAACTTGAATATAACCCAAGGTCACACAACCTTCCCCAATTCAAATTTAACGTCAATTAAGTAAATTTGAAAAATCATCTCACAAAACTCATAAGGCAACCATGTATTCTATGTATTGAAACACATAAAATGGGTGAGAGGATAAAGACAATTACATTGAAAATATTCTAAAAGTAATTTCAAAATAGTAATTAACATAGTGATGTTTAATAAAATTCATAATTTGATTGGATGTATATATATATATATATATATATTTCAAAAATCTATATACCTTTGAAAATGATACTTGTTGACCAACACTTAAAGTCTAAATCCTGAAGTCAACTTTGAATTTCTAAAACCCTAAAACACATAGGTATGTCTTCCTTGTGATTAACAAGGACGTCCTAACGGTGTGTTAGATTAAAGGGGAGGTACTTTCTGAAAGACTAATTTTTAAGGGAATATTTCAAAATTAATCTCATCTTCAAAATATCTTGAAAAAGAAAGAAGTATTTTGAAAATTTTAAAAATAATTTTATAAATTCCTTTAACAAAGATTTCAAAATATTTTTCACATATGATTTTGAAAAATGTTTTCAACAAGGGTTTTTTTTTCGCTGAAAGATAATTTAAAAAAGAGTTTGAAAATTATTTTAAAAATTACTTTGAAATTATTTTTGAAAAAAATCTTTGAAAATATGTTTTAACATGACTTTCAAAATATTTTCAAAAACTCCTTGAAATTATTCTATAAAAAAAATATTTTGCAAATATTTTCAAAAACCATATTTGTTGAAATTTTTTGAAAGATTTTTTCAAAAATGTTAAAAGTTAAGTAACTATTTTCAAAGAAAATTTTGAAAATATAATGGTCTTTCAAAGGTATGGGTAAGAATTTTGACTAAGGAAAACATTGTGATTGTGGTGCAAAACTTAAGGAGAGCCTTAGATAATTGACCTTTTGATGTACGTCAAAAGAGGAGAGAAAGACTTAGATAAATTTATAACCTCTCAGTTTAGCATAAGATCCTTAAGACCTAAGTCTAACTTAAGAGTATTTTCAAATATCTAAAAGGAAGATATTGTTAATGCAATCAGCCTCTATAGTTTCAATATTTGATAATATATTTGTGTCTGGTCAAGTTTGACCAAGGGTTGATTCTGATATTTGTTAGTGAAAAGTCTAGTCAGATCAAGATTAACTGGATGACTAGCAAGGAGAAGTCTAGAGTTGTGCCTATTAGGAGGTAAAAATGTCATCCGACTCGGGCCCATTTTCTTGGGGGGGCCATAATTTTGAAAAAAAAAAAAAACTATTAGATAGTAGTGTAAATTTGTCCAATATAATCCCTTGCACTTTAATCCTTCTCAAAAACCGATCAAAGAACTTTTTTTTTCATCTTTCCCCTTTTAAATTCTTAAAAAGCAATGAAAGATTTGATGGTAAAATCATTTTTTAGTACCTTGAAAGTTTGATTTCTTCATCCTCTTGCTTTTTTTTGATTATTAGTTTAGAATATTTTTCTTTTAAAAGTAAGAGTAGATATTTCGACTTGTTTAATAGATGAAACAAGATTTGTGTATGTTCTTTGAGATCTAGAATTGATTGGAAAAAATATTTATGACTCCATTAATTTTGTAGATTATCCAATCAAAGAAGATAAAGTGAGCTTTTAGTTGAGTTTTTGTTGTTTTCACTACTTTATGATAATAATAGGAATTATATTAATCTATTATAAGAAATCTTCATTAAGATGAGGCATTGATTCATATGCTTAACCAAATTTTGAATAAATATCTCACAAAATTGCAATATAAGTAAAAGTATATGTGACATTCCTTCGAATTGTTTGTTGAATTCTTAGGTTAATCATACCTCCTAAGTACCTGTCCGAATCTAAAAAGAAAAAAGAAAAAGGAAACTAAAGATTGAAAAATAATTCAAAGATAAGTTGGAGTTATCAATAAGTACTTTGTTTCAAACGAAAAAGCAATTGCAAGGTTGGAACGTAGTTGATAATTCAATTAGTAAAGAACAAGATAATGAATTGGATGAGAATGAGATTGATACTGAAGAAGTTCTGTGTCAATGTGAATGAATTGAATGATAATGAGAAAGACAATAAGTATGTTCAACATGAGAACTTGAATCAGGAGACTTGCTTTGATGATCCAGGAAAGTGGAACAATATTGATCATAATTAGAGACTTTTTAGTAGAAAGAGCTCAAAGAGAGATGTCTATAATGTGTTTCATAAAGATAGTGCTAACAAACATTTCAATATGTCACATTATAAGAGAATTCTGCAAAATGGGGAGGAAAGTGATAGAAGATGGCTATTATATTCAGTTTTTTCTCGCAAGATTTTTTGTTTTTAGGGTAAGTATTCAAGAAGCAAGTATAGTTAGTTAGCCAATGAAGGATACAATGATTGACATAATTTGAGTCACTAGCTTACAAATAAAATCGATTTGCCCTGTGCTTATGTTTTGTTTTGTTGTGTATTTGATTTCCGCTGCATGTTAATCTTTTGTAGACGAGTATGAAATCAAGATGAAGCAATCGAAGTTATTCACTCTCTCTAGCTTACATGGGTCTTAACAATCAATTGAAAAAGAAATACTAACAACTTGATTATATAGACTTAATTAGTTTTTTTTTTAACTCTAAAATTGTAAAGTGGATTGTTTTTTAGCGATCATTTTAGGCATGTTTTTCTTATTATTCGATTATAATAAAAATATTTTGACTATTGTGTATTGTTTAGGTTTTTGTATTGATTTAGTTTGAAAAAGTTGTTATGAAACTAAATGAATATGAACACACATCATGATTTAGGGATTTTTTTTTTTAAGTTGAACTCAAGCCTAAGAATTATTAGGACCGGCCTTAGAGAAGTCTAGTCAGGTCTATAGATTAACCGAATGACTAGCAAAATGAAGTCCGGTCAGGTCAAGGTTGACCGTATAACTAGCAAAGGAAAAGTTTAATCAGGTCAAGTTGATTGGATGACTAGCAAAAGTCCAACTAGGTAAGGTTGATCGGATATTTGGCAAGGAAATGTCCAGGCAGGTCAAGGATGACCATATATGTAGCAAGTGACAAGTCCTAATGCTTAGCAAGGGAAAGTCCAAATATATCAAGGATGATCGGATGTCTGGCAAGTGACAAATCTAAGTAGATCAAGGTGACTGAATGCTTGGCAAGGAAAATCTTAGGGGAGTGAACTCTAGATAGAAGTCTTGGAAGAGTGACTCCGAGCAAGAGGTAAGCTAGTAGATCAGGTAGACTTACATGATTAGATTTGCTTGTTGTATTTGTATGTGTCTTGCATGAACTTGGAACTAGAAGCAAGACGGAAAGCAGACGAGCGCAATCAGACACAGCTAGACCAAGTTTGGAGTGAACCAAATTTGACCCGGGTCGAATCGGACCCATGCCAATTCGGTTAACCCATCCACTGGTTTGGTCGACCGGTTGGGTTTAGTTAACTGGGTCCAGGTTTGAACTCGGACTCGGTGATGTGGCTTGGTTCAGTCGACCAGAAAATTTTTTCGGTCAATCGATAAACCTGATAACGACGAGATTGCGTGGCTCAATCTAGATCACAATGAACTCAGTCGTGGGGGGTCAGATTTGACAACGCCCGTTCGACCGGATAAGGCTTATCGGTCTACCAATCAAGTACTATAAAAGAACCTGCAGATCATTGTTCAAAGGCATCAATCTTCCAATACTACTATTTTGTTCCCCTGCTCTATGCTCGAAGGAAAGGCAACAACACTTTGCTCATGTGACCGAGGAAGCGCACCAAGTGGAGTGCAAGATGCTCAAAGCTTCTGGATACAAGTTTGTATGTATTTCATTACAAGTATTGTTATTACTTTTCATATACTTTTTGCTTGATTAATCCGAAAAAGTTCAAAAAGGAGAAGACTTAGTGGACAGGCGTGACTTGTGCATAGGCCTTGGATGTATTAACCCTAAGGGATTGGGAACCAAGTAAATTCTCGAGTTGTGTCTATGTTTATTTATATTTCACTACTAGTACTAATCTAATAGGAACGAACACTACGAACAACGCGATTGATATTCACCCCACTCCTCTTTATCGATCCCCACAATCCTACGGTCAAAGCTAGGGTCTCCTATATATCATCATAGTTATGGACATGATTTGATTTACCACCCTTATATTGAGTTCATTGATAGTGGCTCTTAATTTTTCTAGCACCACGATTGTCATAGTTATGGACAAGCCTCTGGCTCAAGTGTTGGAATTAAAGGAACACAGGTTTCACCACATCTCCATTATCATTGCCTCCGATAAATTGCACTGCTATCAATATCACTATCATGATTTTGAACTTCACGTCGGACAGTAATATCAGAACGTGATGAAGTCTCCTTACTTTCATTATGTTCTCAATTATAAATTGCATCGATGTCTTGTATAATTGATTTCGGACAATTTTCTCTCTTTTTCAGCTATTATAGGAGTTTGTTATTTCCTTTGTTTATGGTCTTCAACTCTATTTGAGTTATGATGTATAGGAAAGTTTAGGTCAAGAGCCAAGAGCCAAATAATAGAATATGTGACCAGAAAGTTGCATCACATTTTTCTTGCTTTTGAACATCACCTCCAACTTGTACTTATTCAATCTTGTAGTGGATCTCTTCCTTAACAAATAATGTATACTCAGCCTCGACAACACTCCACTAATGGTTATCGGATCATCCTTATACTTGACAAAGCAAATAACGAATGGGTCTACAATGTAGAACCTTTGTTCTTCCTCTCTTCTATCATTAATTGCAATTGCCGACATATGATACAATAAACATAGATCATCTTCTTTTTTGAATCTTATGTCTGCAAGACAACAACCCTTCCTCTTTGACTCATAAACAATGTTAACGAGGTGTCTTCTTCTCTAGCATCTCTATTGTTGCTAGTTCTCAGATTGATGCTTCCTCTCCCTAGTATTTCTATAGTGCATCATCTCCTCCTATCATTGGCATATAGAATCTAGTGCATCATCTTCTCCCTATTATTGGTAAACAGAATCATGAGATGATGAGTCACAGGAAGATAGCATCCTTATCTTGATCTATTCCAAATGGTACCAAGATAGGTTTGGTTGCAATCAGTACCGAAATTGTTTTGACAAAGACAAGATAGTGACACTTAACCTATACCAACGTAATATCAGTAATAGTCAATGGTTGTGTCAACCCATACTTGTTGGCACTTGAAACTATCCAAGTGGATGTAAAAAGTGGAAAAAATTAAAGAAATGACAATCTTGTTGGCACCTGAGACAAAAGCAATCATTCCTTTCTATTAAATAATTCAGATTTTCTAAATCAAATCCTACTAAAAATAGGGTTATCTTGTATTTTGATAGTTGGGACAGTTTCTCTTTATCCAAGGAAGTGCATTGTGGGTTGCAGATGAATTTTTTCTATTTAACATTCACAAGATCGAACTATTGATAGTCTTAAAGACTACATGGTGATAAAGGGGTACGCCAAGATTTTTAGTGTTGACTAGCTTGAGACTCGTTTTTTTTTTGGATAAAAGTATATATATATATATATATATATATATATAAAAGAAAAGTGTACAATCGTGATTGAGCAAGCTCGATCAAGTTCATACAGCCATACATCCAGTGGGCAATATCACTTTAGACTTTGTTTGGATAAAAGTAAATATATATCTAAGAAAAGTGTACAATCGTGATTGAGCAAGCTCAATCAAGTTCATTCAGCCATACATCCAGTCTCACACAACTAATATTCCTTAACCTCTTCATACACACTCAACCACTCATCCAAAAGAAGCAAACGGAAACGCCACGTGGTGTCCATGAATTGCAACACCTACAGCTCCAATCTGGATTGGGTAGCCTAGTCTGTTATGATCCAGTTGTTAAGGCCCATCAGCATCCAAGCCCAACTTATGAAGCTAGAGAAGAGCAGCCCACTCCTTGGCAGCCCAGTCTGCTTTGGGCTATATCCACAACCCGGCCCAGCAAAACCAGTAACCAACCTGGCTTTAGATCCCAGTCACAGCCCAAATCTTCAAGCTTGAACCCAGTATGATAGGCCCAAGCCTGCAGCCCACTGGTTTTGGCTCTAAGAAGGCAATCATTTTGGAGTTCAAATTTCTAATTTGCCTCCCTTTTGCACGCTAACCTAGCCCATCTCACTATCCACGCGTGTGCTCAGTATGTGACAACCATCTTCCCAGCTCCAGCAAGCCATCAGAGCTCGGACTACCATCCGGGATGTAAGAAAGCAGCCATACCGAAATTTCCCAAATATAGAACTTTGCTTCCCCTCCGACCAACGAACTCTCAACCAGGGTTTAAAATATCCTTCTATCCCGGGCAAAACTTACCATTCCACCTGGCACAGCATCGGAACCGCGGTCGGCAAAGGCACCACGGGCCGCCACCGTGGCGAACCCAATGGGGTTGCGGGAAGCTTTGCAACCCCGAGGGTCGTGACGAAGAGGCGTGCACCTGGGACCCGCGGATTGGAGAGGCACACGCCCAAGGGCGGGTGACGATCCATTTTGTTGGTCGCGGCAGCATCCCACTCTCATTTTAATTAAAATTTTGATTAATAAATTCAATAACTCCTAACTGTAAATGAGATAATTTAAACAAACTTAAATACTTAATCAACCCCTATTAAATCTATCCCATTATATATACTATTTATTTTAATTTTAAAAACATATAATAAAATTTATATTTATATTTATTTACCATATAATAGTGCTCAAATATTTTTTCCCTTTTTTTTAAATTTTTTTTTATTTTTAAAAATATTTAAATTATTTTTATTTTAATTAATATATTTGATATTTAAAAAATACCGAAATCATATCGGCATGGTACGATACAATACTAAAATCGTATTATTCCGATTGACTGCATAGCTCGAGATTTTAAATCATACTCTCAACACCCCCAAATTAGAGTTCTCTCCGCATCCCTAGTCAAGGGCTCCGCGTAGTCTTAGAACAGCTAGAAGGGATCTCACCGTCGCCTCTTAATTAACTTGACATAAAAATGTTGATCCTGTCCGAGCACTGAGTCGACGGACGCTGGGGACGTGGCACGTTCCGCTGTCTCCGACTGGTGGTGTAGCTCTCCGACGAACCTGCAAAGAAGCCGAGCCGGGAGGGGTTTCCCGGCGACGACCCTCCGATGCTCAAGTCAGGCAACGAGAGAGGCAGCGTAATGAGACTACAGTAGAGATGTGTGCATACCTTCATCGACGTCTGGGGGTCTTTATATAGGACCCCGGGGGAGCGCGGGCACGCTTCCCGATACGTGCACGCTTCCCCAAACATACCTTAACGAGCCTGTGTCAGAAAAGTACCTCTGGCGTCATTCCGCAATTGTCCGAGCATATCCCGGATGTGACGGTGGAAGCTTCCACTGTATGATTCTGTGTACGGCTCGGCCGCCAACTCTGCTGCTTGTCGGCGACAGGTGTCTCGAGGATGATGTTATCCCCTGTCACCGTTGTCCTCTTGCGTTCCCTGTCTGTTCCAGGGCCGACCGGATCGACCGCTCGGCAGGCATATCACTTCTGCATCGGTCATATGCTCGGATGAGACTGCTCCTGCCTTTGTTGCCTTGTGCACCGGCCGAACGGACAGCCCGCTCGACCCTTGAAACCTTTTTACCTTGAGCATCAGAAACCCGACCCCTAATCGGGTTGTCTGTCATTCGGTTCGGGGGATTCACGGTCGGTCGGCCTGCGATACCCGGTCGGTAGGCCTGCTTCTTCCGGTCGGCCGGTCTCCGGGTTGACTCTTGACCTTTAACCTCCCCGTGTCGTTGACCCTCCGCCGACGAGGATCCCCCGTCCTTATCACCGGATCACATGTCTCCCCTTCAAGTCTAGTCGAAGGAGGCGCTAAGTCCGACTGACTGGACTACTGGTTGGCCTGAATGACATCGCCCTGCCACTCGGGAATGTTCCTCAAACGACCGCTCGGCCCCTTCCGAGCACTGGCTTTGCTGCCGCGTCGACGGTCCTTGCTGACGCCCTTCGGATCTCCTTGGGATTAGTGCAAATCTTCTCCATTAAGACCGAGCACGCACACTGCGCGCCGTAATAGCGCTCATTAAATGCGTCCTTATGACATGATGCCACGTGGCGCCTCTGCTGGCGTCATCGTACGGCTCGGCGGTGTGTCCGATGGGACATCAGCGGTTTGAAATGAACGGCCCGATGGGGGCCTCGGTTCCTGTGACCTGCATCGGACGGTCGAGGTCGATCGGGCCCGACCTTATAAAGTCGTCGCCTTCCCCTTCCGTCACACCTCTGCCTTCACGTGTTTCGCCGCCTCCCTTTGGTGCTTCAGCGTTCCGGCGACTCCGCCACACTATTTCCCGACGATTTCCCGCCGTCTTCCTTCGATTCCCCGGCCTCTTCGTAAGGTTTCTCTGCCTTTCCTCTCTGTTTTCTTCGTCTTTCTTGTCGAGTTCTCGTCTTCTGGTCGTTGTCCTTCTCATCGTATCCTTGCCTTCTGTCATTTTCTATTCTCTTGGCTTTTGCTCTCTTGCCCGATCGGATAATGGCCAGTTCATCTCGCCCCGTAGATCCGGCTTTAGGTCCTTGGTATACTACCATGGAGTCTCGCTTCGACCGGCGTGACGCCGAGGCTCTGCTCGATGGTTTTGACATTCCGTCTGACTTCGAACTTATTCTACCCTCACCAACCGCTCGGCCTCACAAACCGCCGAACGGAGCCATCTGTTTTTTCCGCGACCAATTTACAGCCTGTCTGCGGTTTCCTCTTCACCCCTTCTTCGCCGATGTTTGCAACTTCTTTGGTCTTCCGCTCGCCCAACTAGTTCCTAACACTTTCCGCCTTTTGTGTGGAGTGGTTGTACTGTTCAAGATACACCGTATCCCTCTCCGACCGGAAATTTTTTACTATTTTTATTATCCCAAACAGTCCGAGCTGGGCACCTATTTATTCCAGGCTCGGCCCGGTCTAGTCTTCTTCGATAAACTTCCTTCCTCCAATAAACACTGGAAGGAGTATTACTTCTATCTTCGTCTTCCCGAGCGGGCTCCCTTTCGAACCAAATGGCAAATCGGACCGCTTACCTCTCCCGAGCTAAAAAGATTTAAGACCCGACCGGACTATCTCGAGGCCACGAATCTGCTTGCCGGTCTGAAGCTTGATATCAACAAGCTTCTGCCTGAAGGCGTGCTGTATATCTTCGGCCTGAGTCCGAGCCGAGCAGCTTCGGTAAGCATTTCACTTGCATAAATACTTTGAGTGCTAACTGATTTTGAAGAGGAAAGCTGCAGATCGAGGCGGCAGCGGCCAAAGAGATGGAGCGATGGGCATCACTCCGGTCGGCTCTCGTGAGGGTGAGAGCGAGACGATGTTGAAGAGTCGGCCGCTCAGGCCTCCCCGTGGAGGTGGCGGGCGAAGCAACCTCAGACAAAAGAGGCGCCGGACGGATACACCGTTTCGATCGGCTACTTCTGCTGTTCGCGTGTCCGAGCAGGCGGGGTCCAATTCTCGTGGGAAAACTCCAATGGTGGAGGCATTATCCTCCGATCGGACTCCGTCTCAACTAAACTTACCCGCCAACCCTATTGAGGCTGTGCCGGTTAGCGCTCTTCCACCTGCCCCCAGCCAGGTCCAGCGCTCGGTTATTTTGTCCAAATTCTCCGCCCCGGCCTCTCCTCCTTCTGCATCTGCTCATACGTCTCCCAATCGGAGCCGCACAATCAGGGCCACCTTGCATCTTCCCACCGAAGAACTTTTGCCAGAGTCTGAACTGCGCCCGAGCATATGATCACCATGAAAGGACCCCTCGCCGAGATGTGGGTCGATGCTCGGGCTCGAGTCGCTATGATTCCGCTCGGCAAACTGGCGAACAGCCATATGCAGCAGGTCACCGGGGTAAGTGTGTTTTCTTCCGAAGTCCTTTACGCCCTCTTTCCGATCAACTATTAATACTCTTGTTTATGTCAGAGATTGGTGGAGGAGATCGCTGTCGCCAATCGCCTGGTCATGGTGGACGAAGAGCTGAAGAAGCTAAAGAGTTCAGGTGGTCCGTCCTCCCAGAGCCCCTCATATGTCGAGCTGCAGAAAGAGCTCAAGAAGACCAAAGACTCGTTGGAGGCGGAGCGAAAGAAGACGGCCGACCAAGCCCATACTCTGGCCGAACTCGAACGACAGGTCAAGTCATTTGACCGGAAAATAAGCCTAGCCACCGATCGGAAGAAAACGGCCATCGCCGATCTGGAGAAGAAAAATGTCGAGGCGAGGGGCCTGGAGCAACGGGTCAAAGAGTTGATGGAGCAGCTGAACGGCGAGAAGGCGAGCCGCTCGGGTGAAGCGATCAAACATAAAGACGAGCTGAAAAACTTGCAGGAAGGTCTTGAAGCCTCCCAAGCTGCCTTCAAGGAATATCAAGAGGCCGGGTCGCCGCCCTGAAGCAGCAGCACATCCGCTCGAACGAATTTTCCGAGAAGGTCTACGAGCGGATGTATACCGCCTTTGAGCTGGCCATTTCTGCCACGACGGACTATCTGAAGTCCAAGGGTCAGCTTCCCGACTCCACAACCATCCGGGTCAAAGACTATGTGGCGCTTCTTTCCTCCATCCCGAAGACCGTTTATGATTTTCTTGAATAGTGCTCCTTGTAACCCTTCCGATCGACCCTAAGGGCCTAAATTGCAATGAAGATGTGCCGTATTTTTAGTAACTTACTCTTTTTTTCTTTTTGTCAATGTTTGGGTATTCCGATTGGATCGCGAATTACTGTCGTTCGTGTCTCCCCTTTCTTTCTTCTTCGTTAGTTGTTTCTCGTCCCGCATTGCTTTCCTAAGAAATTTTTCACGAAGTATTCTACATATCCAGGCCGCTCGTCTGAACACCCCCCACTTCTTTAAATGGGATTCCCGATAGATGTTTACGAAGTACCTTTGGTAACTTGGCCGATCGGCCTATCGATTCACAAGTCGACCTCTTTATTGTCTTTTTCCGACCGGAGGGTTTATAGTCGCCGGTCCGACTCTAAGGTTTAACGTCGCCGCTCGACGGTCTTCAAGCCGGGGGGGGTTTATAGTCGCCGGTCCGACTCTAGAGTTTAACGTCGCCGCTCGACGGTCTTCAAGCCGAGGGGTTTATAGTCGCCGGTCCGACTCTAGAGTTTAACGTCGCCGCTCGACGGTCTTCATGATGAGCTTATAGCTCGGATAATATACTCCCGGCCGAATGGCACGGGGTCTTCGCCATCGAGCATTTGGCTCGGAAAATATACTCCCGGCCGAACGGCACGGGGTCTTCGCCATCGAGCACTTGGCTCGGATAATATACTCCCGGTCGAATGGCACGGGGTCTTCGCCATCGAGCATTTGGCTCAGATAATATACTCCCGGCCGAATGGCACGGGGTCTTCGTCATTCCTTTATACAACTATCCGATGGGCGCACAGTGCTCATGCCTTTGCTTTGTTCTTATAGCTTTCATGCCTGCAGCCAAAGGATACATTCGAACGGCATATTCATGAAATACATTACATCGGCGCACCTTTCATCCGGCCCGATAGGGCTGGAGGTGGTTTGCGCTCCATGGCCTATCCTGCCGCCGTCCATCCTCATCCTCCAAGTAGTAGGCTCCCGATCGGAGCTTCTCGACAACCTTGAAGGGTCCCGCCCAGGGAGCCTCCAGCTTGCCTACGTCACCAATCGGCTTCACTTTCTTCCAGACCAAGTCGCCCACCTGGAATGCTCGAGGAATCACGCGGCGGTTGTAGTTCTGCTTCATTCTTTGCCTGTAGGTCATCAGCCGAACGGACGCTTTGGATCGTTCCTCGTCGATCAAGTCCAATTCTAGCTGCCTCCGCTCGGAATTCGTCTCGTCGTAGTTCTGGATCCGGACGGACTCTATGCCGACTTCGACTGGGACGACCGCCTCACCTTCGTACACCAGATGGAAAGGTGTTACTCCCGTTCCCTCTTTAGGGGTCGTGCGAATGGCCCATAAGACTCCTAGCAGCTCGTCCACCCAGCTTCCTCCCATGTGGTCGAACCGAGCCCGAAGAATTCGGAGTATCTCCCGGTTGGCCACTTCGGCTTGACCATTGCTTTGGGGATACGCCACAGACGTGAAGTGCTGTTCAATGCCATATCCCTTGCACCATTCCTCGAGCTGATTTCCGACGAACTGTCGCCCGTTGTCCGACACGAGCAGACGTAGAATGCCGAACCGACAAATGATGTTTTGCCAGATGAATTTCTTGACCATGTGCTCGGTTATCTTGGCCAATAGCTCAGCCTCCACCCAATTGGAGAAGTAATCTACCCCACCAATAGAAACTTCCTTTGTCCGGACGCCATAAGGAAGGGTCCTACGATGTCCATGCCCCACTGGTTGAACGGGCAAGACACTGTGGACGCTTTCATTTCCTCCGTCGGCTTATGCGAGAAATTATGGTACTTCTGACAGGAAAGACACGTTGCGACGGTCCGAGCGGCGTCCTCATGTAGCGTTGGCCAGAAGTATCCAGCCAGCAGGATCTTCCTAACCAAAGATCGGCCGCCCGGATGACCTCCGCAAGATCCTTGGTGTACCTCCTGGAGAATGTACTCTGCGTCTTCTGAGCTGACGCATTTTAGCAGCGGTCGGGAGAAAGCCTTTTTGTAAAGCTGATCTCCGATGAGAGTGAACCGGCCGACCCTCCTCCTTAGTAGCTGAGCTTCATCCCGATCGGACGGTGAGGCCCATGAGCGCAGAAACTCCATGATGGTTGTTCTCCAATCGCTCGGGAATGTGAGGCCTTCCATCCGGTCTATATGCGCTACCAAGGATACCTGCTCGATTGGTTGCTGGATGACGACCGACGATATCGAGCTTGGCTAATTCATCTGCCGCCTGGTTCTCCGCTCGAGGTATCTTCTGGACCACTACCTCGGTGAAGCCGATCTTGAGTTTCTCAAAGGCCTCCGCGTACCATCTGAGTCTTGCATTGTTTATCTCAAAAGAGCCCATGAGTTGCTGAGCGGCAAGCTGGGAATCCGAGTGGATCACGACCCGACTGGCTCCAACATGCCGTGTGGCTTGCAATCCGTCTATGAGGGCTTCGTATTCCGCCTCATTATTGGTTGCCCGATAGTCTAGCCGGACGGATAAATGCATCCGCTCTCCCTGAGGCGAAAGTAGCATGATCCCAATTCCGCTTCCGAGCCAAGTGGACGATCCGTCCACATATATTTTCCATGTAGCTTCGGGCTCGGGCTTTTGTACTTCGGTCACGAAATCTGCCAAGGACTGCGCTTTGATCGCCGAGCGGGGTTGGTATTGGATGTCAAATTCGCTTAGCTCCGTCATCCACTTGATGAGTCGTCCAGATGCCTCAGGGTTCAAGAGTACCCTCGCTAGCGGGCTATTCGTCATCACAATAATAGTGTGCGCCAAAAAATAAGGACGCAACCTCCGAGCAGCCAGAACCAAGGCGAAAGCCAACTTCTCGAGACCAGTGTAGCGAGACTCAGCATCCTTTAAGATATGGCTTAAAAAGTACACTGGCTGCTCCTCGCCGCTCGACCTTACTAATGCTGAGCCCACAGCATGCTCAGTTAAAGATAAGTAAATGCGAAGCGGCTCACTTACGGTTGGTTTCGCCAACACGGGTAAGGAATTCAGGTAAGTCTTCAATTCCTCGAACGCCCGATCGCACTCCTCGTCCCATTGAAACTTGGTGGCTTTACGGAGAATCTTGAAAAATGGCAAGCTCCGGTCGGCGGTCTTAGAGATGAATCTTGACAGCGCTGTTATCCGACCGGTGAGACGTTGTACCTCTCGGAGATTTCGAGGAGGCGGCATGTCCTGCAATGCCTTTATCTTGCTGGGGTTCGCCTCTATGCCCCGCTCGATCACAATGTAACCCAGGAAGTGCCCTCCTTTTGCTCCGAACAGACACTTCTGAGGGTTAAGTTTGACGCCATACCTTCTCAATGTTTGGAAGGTCTCCTCCATGTTCGTGTAGAGATCGGCCGCCCGGAAGGACTTAATAAGTATGTCGTCCACGTACACTTCCAATTTGTGTCCGATCTGCTCCCTGAAGACCTTGTTCATCAGCCGCTGGTAGGTGGCTCCTGCGTTCTTCAGCCCGAACGGCATTACATTGTAGTAGTAGGTGTCGTTCGCCGTGACGAAGCTGACCTTCTCTTGGTCTTCTCGGGTGAGCGGCACTTGATGGTAGCCTTGGTATGCATCCAACATGCATATCAGCTCGCACCCGGCCGTGGAGTCCACCAGTTGATCGATCCGGGGCAGGGGGTAGAAGTCCTTCGGGCATGCCTTGTTCAAATCTCGGAAGTCGATGCAAACTCACCACTTGTTGCCCGGCTTGGAGACCAGAACCACATTGGCAAGCCAACTTGGGAATTGCACTTCCCTTATGTGGCCGGCCTCTAAAAGTTTTTCGACCTCCGCCCGGATGATTACATTCTGCTCCACGCTGAAGTCCCTCTTTCTTTGCTTCACCGACCGAGCGTCCGGCCGGACGTGAAGTTCATGCTGCGCCACGCTTGGCGAGACCCCTGGCAACTCATGGGTCGACCAAGCGAAGACGTCGCAGTTTCGCCGTAGGCATTTTATCAGCTTCTCCTTCTGCTTCTCCTCCAGTTCGGATGCTATGAAGGTGGTGGCCTCCGGTCGGGAAGAGTCAATCTGCACCTCTTCCTTTTCTTCATAAACCAAGGAAGGAGGTTTCTCGGTTACAGTATTTACCTCGACTCTCGGCACTTTCCAAGCGGACTTGGATTCGGCTCGGACCATCTCCACATAGCATTTCCGAGCCGCCAATTGGTCTCCCCGTACTTCCCCTACTTGATCTTCCACCGGGAACTTGATCTTCTGGCAGAAGGTAGAGACGACCGCCCGGAACTCGTTGAGCGCCGGTCGTCCCAAGATAACGTTGTATGCAGAAGGAGCATCAACCACGATGAAGGTGGTGGTCCTTGTCCTTCTGAGCGGCTCCTTACCCAACGAGATGGCTAGCCGGACTTGGCCGACCGGCAAGACTTCGTTCCCCGTGAATCCGTAGAGAGGGGTCGTCATCGATAGTAGTTCAGCTCGGTCAATTTGCAGTTGGTCGAAGGCCTTCTTGAATATTATGTTGACCGAGCTGCCTGTGTCAATGAAAATGCGGTGAATAGTATAATTGACTATTACCGCTCGAATGATTAGGGCGTCATCGTGAGGGACTTCAACTCCTTGGAGGTCCCTGGGCCCGAAGCTGATCTCGGGTCCGCTCGCCCTTTCCTGGCTGCAGCCGACCGCGTGGATCCTCAGCTGCCGTGTGTGTGCCTTTCTGGCTCTATTGGAATCTCCGTCAGCCGGGCCTCCGGCGATGATGTTGATCTCTCCCCGAGATGCGTTGCCCCTATTTTCCTCCTCCCGATCGGATGGTTGAGGTCGTTCATGCGACGCTCGATGGTGGGCTCCGTGTTGCTGACGATGATGCCGCTCGGGGATCGTCTTTCTATCCTTTGCACGGGGCTCCGTTGTCGATGTCGTTGGTTTGGTGAAGGCAATCGGCAGCGGTAGCTCCTTGGCACAGGATGAGCGATGGGGGGTAGGCTCCGACAGTCGCGGGTATTGTGAGTGGCCGACTGATAGAGTGAACAAAACATCGGGGTCCATACCTTCCCCTTGGGCTTGGGCCGATCAGCCACGACTTGCTGGACGGCGTGCGGCCGAGTGTGCTGATGAGGACGGGCAGCTTCGGCTCTCAGTCCTCTGGGTGGCTGGTGACTGACTGGTTGCTTCCGCTCGGCGGGAATTGGGTGATCGCTCTGGGCTTCTTTTCTTCTCGCCGCCTGGGCTTCCTCCACATTGATGTATTCGTTGGCTTTGTGCAGCATGTGGTCGTAGTCCCGAGGCGGCTTCCGGATGAGCGATCGGAAGAAGTCACCGTCCACGAGCCCTTGCGTGAACGCGTTCATCATCGTCTCCGAGGTGACCGTTGGAATGTCCATGACCACCTGGTTGAAGCACTGGATGTACACTCGGAGCGACTCCCTCGCGCCTTGCTTGATGGCAAACAGGTTGACGCTTGTCTTCTGGTGGCGCAAAATGATGGAGGAACGCCGTTCGGAATTCCTTGAAACTTGTGATGGATCCATCCGGCAATCTCCGAAACCACCGATGCGCCGATCCCGAAAGCGTAGTGAGGGACACTCGGCACTTCACACCATCTGTGTATTGATGCAGAGTGGCGGTGCTGTCGAACTTACCCAGATGGTCGTCTGGGTCGGTTGTTCCATTGTACTCCCCAATTGCGGGGGGCGCATAGTGCTTCGGCAGTGGATCGCGAAGAATGGCGTCTGAAAACTGCCAGTTGATCCGCTCGGGTGACGAGTCCGTTCGAGGCGCCTTTCCTTTTCTGACGTCCCGGACGGGTACTTCGTTCGATGAAGATCCCTTCTCTTGATTAGCTTGCGCCACCTCCGAGGGCGTCTGGAACAAAGCCCGATGAAAAGGTATCGGGGCGGGCGGCGCCCCCATCTGTGTGCCGGTCGGCCCCTTGTTTTGCCCCCATATTGAGAGCTGCTCCTGCCTGTCTTCGGGTGGCGCTCGGCCCCCCGAGGCTGATGTCGCCTGCTGCGCTGCCCGCTCAGCTTGAGCTTTCTGTTGCTGCTCCACGATTTTTACGGCTCGCGCTTGGACGAGTACTTCGAGCTCCTCAGGAGAGAGCGTTACCAAAAGTTGACGTCCAGTTTCTTCCATCTTCTTGGCTCGGATTCAGGTGTGTTCCCACAGACGGCGTCAATTTGATCCTGTCCGAGCGCTGAGTCGACGGACGCTGGGGACGTGGCACGCTCCGCTGTCTCCGACTGGTGGTGTAGCTCTCCGACGAACCTGCA
This sequence comes from Zingiber officinale, assembly GCF_018446385.1. Taxonomy (NCBI): domain Eukaryota; kingdom Viridiplantae; phylum Streptophyta; class Magnoliopsida; order Zingiberales; family Zingiberaceae; genus Zingiber; species Zingiber officinale. Next base: position 42,956,459 of record NC_055988.1, on the reverse strand, counting down.
AAGAAGCCGAGCCGGGAGGGGTTTCCAGGCAACGAGAGAGGCAGCGTAATGTGGCTACAGTAAAGATTTGCGCATACCTTCGTCGACGTCTGGGGGTCCTTATATAGGACCCCGGGGAAGCACGGACACGCTTCTCGATGCGTGCACGCTTCCCCAAACATACCTTAACGAGCTTGTGTCAGAAAAGTACCCCTGACGCCATTCCGCAATCGTCCGAGCATATCCCGGATGTGACGGTGGAAGCTTCCACCGTATGATTCTGTGTACGGCTCGGCCGCCAACTCTGCTGCTTGTCGGCGGAAGGTGTCTCGAGGATGATATTATCCCCTGTCTCCGTTGTCCTCTTGCGTTCCCTGTCTGTTCCAGGGCCGAGCGGATCGGCCGCTCGGCAGGCATATCACTTCTGCATCGGTCATATGCTCGGATGAGACTGCTCCTGCCTGTGTTGCCTTGTGCACCGGCCGAACAGACAGCCCGCTCGACCCTTGAAACCTTTTTACCTTGAGCATCGGAAACCCGACCCCTAATCGGGTTGTCTGTCATTCGGTTCGGGGGATTCATGGTCGGTCGGCCTGCGGTACCCGGTCGGTAGGCCTGCTTCTTCCGGTCGGCCGGTCTCCGGGTTGACTCTTGACCTTTGACCTCCCCGTGCCGTTGACCCTCCGCCGACGAGGATCCCCCGTCCTTATCACCGGATCAAATGTCATCTTGCTTTTTGACAAATCTATAAAAAGCAACCTCATACCGATTTATGTAAGCTAAAGAAATCTCTATACTGATTGAAGAAATCTCCAAAAGATCCGTTTGGAAAATTTAGTTTAGCTCTTCGACAATATGGAATAACATGAGTATTATGGATCATTCTATGTTCTACTTTATTCCACAACTTAAAAGACAAATTGATCCAAAACACAGAAGGCTAGTAAGAAAATTATATTATTTAACAATCACTACAATCACCAGACTTGGCATTTTTTTGTTAATGTGATGAGACACTTTCAAAAGAATCCATGTCATGATCAGATTGCAAATATAAAAATTCTACATTACATAAGAGGGTGCTCCAAGAAAATCTTATCTTTAGATCACCCTACATTGTGCACATTATACTATATAGATAGATGATGGATTAAGCATCGGATAAAGCTAGGATATTCCACTAAAATTGTTGAAGCTATACAATAAAAATCAAACAAAAATTAATACAATCTTAAATCTCATGTCTTCTAAGAGCACAAAGCATCTAAAGATCGAGTCACTTTATCTTAGAGTTCAATCTAACTAGAGCATGTGTAAAAGGCTCATCTGTAAATATGTAAGAAATAAAGAACCTACTTATAATATACCTTTATCAATTAACTTATATATAGGTAGAGGGGCTAATTCCTAATAGACACTTTGCAACTAACATTTACATCCCTCGCATTTGTCAAAATAATAGTGGTATTTTCTCACATCATATCAGTCTAAGATTATTAATAATCATGTTTAAAAAGTATAATTGCATGGTATAATGAAGAAAACAATTTGTTTTGTTTTTAATTTAAATGATGGATTATGATTAAACTTAGAGCCGTCAATTTGAGTTAGGTCCGTCAGTACGGCTCGCCCCACTAAATAATTTAAGTAGGTTGGATTGAAATTTTATCAACTCATTTAAAAGTGAGTCTAGCTAGGCCGACCAAACTAGGCCCGTGACTATGCAGGTATGCCCGCGGGGGCTTGGGTTGGCCCGCGGGTTGAGAAAAAAAATTCTCTAAAGAAAATTTTCTCACATAAATAGAAGAAGCAAGAATGAGAGATTAAGAGGTGCTCCTTTTGTGCAATTAAATTTTAGAAAAATAAATATGAATTCTACTCTTAGTCAAGGAAAAAATTAATAAACTATAACCAAATCAATAATCCTTCCACAATTCTTTGTAGACAGGAATCTTCAAAGATAATAAACACACAAAAACATGCTTGATTAAGGTTCCATGAAAGTCATAAGCCCTAAACTCGCCTAACTCGTAACCCAAATTTAAAAATATTAATCTTTGCTACATATTATTTTATTTTATTTTTTTGATGGGCTCGTGGGTTGGCACATATAACCCACAATTCACTATGGGTTGGGTTGGAGATTTCCCAATATGCTAAGATGATTGGATCAGACCACCCTGCCAACCAAATGATGGGCCCGCCACACTACGTGTCGATCCGTCTGACAGCTCTAATTAAATCAAATATAGAGAAAAACACTATAAATCTTTTTATAAATGATAAATTTATTTTATGAACTAAAATATGGATGATGATTAACTAGGTCAAAAGTAGAGAAATTAAATATATGCTATTTTTCTCTTTCATATGAATTGGTATGATAATGGTATGCATCCATTATGTAAAAAAACTAATTAAATATAGAACTTATGAAGAAACCAATATATTAAAAAAAAGTAATTTGCAAAAGTGAGTTGCAAATGTACGCACAAATCTCTATCAATCTACAAGATAGTTCCACCAAATCTGCTCTTGCAATTTTAAATTGCAAGGATTCTTAGATCATATCTAAAGCCAACCTTACATTAGATCAAGTGAATTGGCTCCCCACTTAAACTTTCTTATTTCTTTAATGAGCAAGGCCCACTTGTTAATTAAAGAGACTTATTATTTAAAGAGAGAATAGAGATTCTAGCATCATTGTTGTTGTAACTCAAGGTCATATTACACCAATTCTATCCACATAATGACCGGAAGAGATGGCTGGGCTAAGTCTCAAGTGGTTGAGGCGACACTAGTGTGCAAGGTTCACTTCAAGTAAGGGTGCAAGGAGTTCTTATTCTACTGCCAGTTGACAGATTGGAAGGCAGCCGGAGTGTGACTACTGGTTCAGGCTCTAGCAATTGGTGTGTAGGAGCTCGAACTTGAACACAACTATTGATGCACTAGGCCATCACAATGATGATCACAAGATCATATACGGCAATAAGGGGCCTGGAACCATTGTTTAAAATTTTGGAAGGTGTCGGAGGTTCGATTTATGACAGGAACAATACAATTTTGATATTATATCACGTCGTGCCGATATAGTTTTGGTACTTTTTTAAATATAAAATATATTAATTAAAAAATAACTATAAATGCTTACTATTATATTAAACTAATACCAATAACAACTAAGCATTATCACACTAGGTGGGATTGGCTATATGGATGCTTCTACACCATTGGGCTCTATCCCCTACTATATCATCATCTATACTTAAATAAATTTTATTTTATTTTATTATTGCTAACCAAGTCTTTTTAGGTCTTCCTCTTCCTCGTTTGATGTGCGTATTTATCATAGTTTCACATTATCTAACTGGAGCATTTATTGACCGCCTAACATCTTAAATGTCTCACTCAAAGTTCCCTCAATAGATGCAATTCCGACTTTTTCTCTAATACTCACATTTCTTATTATGTCCATCGTTGTATATCCACACATCCACCTTAACATCCTCATCTCTGCAACTTTCATTTTCTTCTCATGTGCTCAAGTCATAGCCCAACATTCAGCACCATATAACATAGCTAGTCTAACCGTTGTTTTGTAGAACTTCCCTTTAAGTTTTAGAGGTACTTTATAATCACAGAAAACACTCGACGCTCTCCTTCATTTCAACTATCTTGCTTATATTCTATGTAAGACATCTTTCTCAATCCCTTCATCATTTTGCAAAAATGATCCTAAATGCTTGGTGTTCTTGATTCTGGACAACTTGTCATCTCCTATCTTAACAATTGTCTTATTATGTCTAATATTGCTAAATTTAAATTTCATATATTTTATTTTTACTCTATTGAACCTAAAAGCTTACTTTTAGTGTTTACAGCCAAGATTCTAGTTTAGCATTACTTTTTCACATGTCTTATTTACCAAAACAAAATCATCTACAAATAACATACATCACGGTATTGTGTCTTGAATATGTCCAGTGAGTTCGTCATGATTACTGTAAAAGATAGAGACTTAGAGCTAATCTTTGATGTAATCCTATCTTTATGGGAAATGTTTCAATCATTACTTCCTCATATAGATATTTAATCAGTTTAATATATATTATGCTAACACCTCACTTTTCTAGAATTCTCCATATAATTTCTCTTGGACTCTATCATAAGTTTTTTCTAAGTCAATAAATATCATGTGTAGATCTTACTTTTGCTCCCGATATTTTTAAATAGTTGCTTAAAAAGATGTAATACTTTTTAATATTAAACTAATATTTTAAAAATTAGAATTGAGTACAATTTAATTTAGGATTAATTAAAGTCTAGATATAATGATTAGGATCAAGTAAGTTTAAACTAAATTCTTATTTAATTTATTTTAGTCATTTTATGGAGGATATTTTTTTAGAAAAGAAATAATAAAAAAAATCTTATAAATAAAAAATAACATATAAGGAAGAAGGAGAAAGAATTAATCATTAAAATATAAAAAATTAGAAAAAATTTTAAAAAAATTCACCTCGCACGAGCCCCGCGGCTCATGCGAGGCCTCCGCAACAACCATAGGGACTCATGCGGACACCTTGTGCGAGGCCCTGCGTGCAAAGGCGCGAGACATTCCAATGTCATTGTCATGTCGATCGGTGGGCAAAAGGAGATGTTTTGCCCGTGCCTCTCGGTCCGATATGAAATTTTAAAATATGCCTAGATCTACTTGTGGAGGAAGCACACACAGAATGCAGAATTAGGGAAGTTGTAGCTTGGGCATTAGCATTGAGGCCTAGGAGGACAGTGGTTCTCATCAAAAGTGAAGATGGAAAAGAGTCAGTTATGATGTGAATGGAGCCCGAAGGTGTTAATTATTGTGATTGATAGAACTAAGTTGTCTTAGGGATTAACAAGGAAGATGGTTGGCAGCAACCTTCAGAGCCTAGTATGGCTCTACTGTGAGGTGGGGAGATTGGTCATTCTTAAGGATTGACAGGGATGATGATTGGCAGCGACGTTCAACTATGACTTAATTGTGACTCAATCTCTAACTTAACATTACAATTCTTAAACAAATAACCAATTTCTATATAACTTTTCCTACTATCTTAACAACTCTAAAATCTACAACTTTTAGAAAACTTGTAAAAATATAATTTACATTTCTAACTTAATTGTTTTTTCTAATTTTAAACCTAAATTTGTACTACATCACAAATTTTGCCATCATGCCATATAGTTGATTTTTTACTCTTATTAAGTTTAGTTACAGTGGAAGGAAAGAGCAAGAAACTTCATCCAAGTTGCTAAGGTTTACTGAACTGAACATATCTTCTACAGTGAAATGTGGAAACAAGCTTGCGAAGGAAACTGCATGAAATTGAATCACTCATCAACTTTGACAAACTATGTTTCACTGGGTTACAAGTTTGGCATGTGAATCAATTGGCTTGATGGAAGTTATTGAAACATCTCAGAAAATAGATGTCATTTGGTAAAAATTGATTTAAAAAACATAAATAAAGTGATGGCTGTCAAAAACAAGTCATCTTGGAAGTCAGAGATGATCCATTGTCTGTGATTTTGTGCTCGGAATGAACTAAAGATTATATGAGCCTTATTGCAATATATTTTTCTTAGAGCTGAAGGATTAATGTACATATCTCAAAGCAGTAGCACTTCGGCCTCACAGATAATGCAGTTAACTACAATGCAAGCATTCCCAAAATAAGAGAATAGTAGCATGAGAAGGACAAAAGTGAAGAGTTTTTACCTATCTTAAACAACATTGTCAGCAAATCTGGTGCCTGCAAGTGGGACGCAATAAGATTGAGCATAAAAAATTGAAACAAACTCAATTAGAACATGGTCCCCATTCAAAATCAGCATATTTTGAACATGTATTTAGTGACTAACAGTTTCATTGTACAAAAATCAGTTTAAAAAATGATATGTAGTGTTGGGATTTACGTGAAAAATTACATATGTTTTACGATAAAACACGCAGCGAAAACGAAAACAAATTTCTTAAAAAGATTACATGCATTCCAAAATGATAAGACCATACATGTGGAAGACATAATCATAGATCAAGACAAGTTTACCAGTAATACCTTTCTTATGACGTTTAGAGGAAAAGACATCAACTAGCAAGCCTCACAAGACTTACCTCTATTAGCATCCACGCCGAGTTGTCTTCAAGATGACTTCGCAAGTCACAAGTTGCGTCTCTGCTTGGTAATAGCCAAATCAAAGAAACGGCACAAGAGAAGAGAGGGAGTTGGCGGCACCAACCAAGAGGAACCGGCAGCACAAGAGGGGAGTCGGCCAACGGTTTGGACGACACACGGAGGAAGCCTTCACAAGGGGAGCCTTGGCCGGCCAACAATTGGACCTAGCAGCACAAGGTAGGAGGCGGCACCAAATGGGGGTGGCGACTTTGGGTTGGGCAGCGACACAAGCAAGAGGAAAACAACAACTAAAACTCTTAACCTCTTGCTCCATAGTGAGGTCTTTTATACCTCTTCATTAAGGCTTGAGGTTCAAGCCCAAGCTCACATCACATGTGTTATTCCAATTTGCCTACAAGAAGCGTGAACATAAAACTCAAACTCATGTTACATGAATAGACTCAACTTGCCTACAAGAGACATGCCCATTAGCGCTTCCGTCACGACAAATACTTTTCATATTTGCTCTTTGTCTAGTCCAACCAGACTTAATTTCTCTCCCTTTGAGAATCTTATTCTTTAACTTGTTTTTAAGTCTTCAAGACATACTCGTAGTGTGTGTGGCCCAATGGTTCCAGTTATGTTGATCGTTCATAATTAACTATTAATTATGAATCGATCATGTGACACCTAGTAGTAAATCATGATCCCCAATTGATCGGAAAATCACAGTTGACTTCAGAATATATTTTCAACTCTTCAGCAGCTATAGTTATCAATGCGTCGGTTCCTTTCGCTCATTTTACACTCACTTGGTTCAAGATATGGTCTATATGTCAGCCTCCACTAGGCTAACTACGTCACACCTAGCCCAAGTTGTAGTTCCTTATCTTGTGGATTCAAATTACTCAAAAACATGTGTCCAAGAAAAAGATCTTCTTAACATGTTTGCTTTAGTTAAAGACTTATGAGTAACAATCCTAACAAGAGGCTATAAGGTATAAGTTTCCTTATAGAAGGAGTGGTGAATTCTCTTTTGGCTATTCAAACACCTTCAGGCATATTGACTTATACCCAATCATCTCAGACCAACACCTCATAGGAGATGTTATGCTAAGATGTCAAAAGTCTCCGTGACTAACATGACTTGAATACCTCTAGTCTAAGGAAACTTGCACTCGCGCTGCAATAAAATCTTCATCGACATGTAAAGAACCACATGAAGTCTCATAGTAGGTCACATTCAATAAACTAGTGACCCACATATTAACTCAACATCCGTATAGTTCCGATCACCGAGGATCGACTACTTGGATAAACCAAGGAGTATAACATGTGATACTCTCACAAAATTGATAATGCCCAATTTCATCAATTCATCGATTAGGGAAGATTTCAATACGTGATGAGATACCCACTAATTGTGATTCAATCATAATTTCTCTAATGCATTGTATTGTGGACTTCATTAATTCAGTTTAAGATCGAATCACATACATATAGAATGCACACTCAAATGGTGAATTTTATTTATTAAATAAATAAGACAACGTTTAAGGTAATTGCCTTTAGGACATCTCAAATATAACATGTATGTCTCACATGCAGGTTCACTAGTTCTAGATTTTCTTCCAAGATTGTCTCATTGAAATGTAACGCTAAGATGGTCTGACTTTAATAATGCTAAAACGGTTTTACTCAAACAAATTTCCCTTTAACTCACACTGCAATGAACAAGATTAACCTATATTCGCTTAAACCCCTTTAATCATTTGTTCAGTTGAAAGGATGGATAAGTTAAGGGATGAATGAAGATGGATGGATGGACGAATGAGTGGTTGAATGGAGATTGTTTCATCCTTCTGTCTGATCGTTTGGACGGATGGATAGAATAATGCATAAATACATTCACCCTTAAACTTGTTCAGTTGAAAGGACAAGTCAAATGATGGATAATTAAGTTGAAAGGACAAGTCAAATGATGGATAATTAAATTTGATAAAAAGACAACAAACCACCTTATCTATAACTTGTACACTCTTTTCTCTTCCATTCCATCCAACTATCTTCCACAGTCCACACAATAATTTACAATTTCATAAATGAAAATTAATTATTTTGTTGATGCTTCTTTTCTTTTTTTTATTGGCAACAGGTATCCAACTTACATCGACTAATCCTGGGTGACCGGCCCGGCCCCACGGCAACCATAATAAATCGAGAAGTGCTCACAGTGGACGCAACCGCCCATTGAGGGAAATTCATTCATTAATTCGCCGAAGCTAGGACTCGATACTTAGATGTCTTATAAACTGAGAATGCACTCTGTCATTGCCCCGGGTTGTTGATGTTTCTTTTTGATAAAATGAATAATTTCATATTTTTAATGAATATTATATATGAATCAAATTTCAATTATAAAATAATTTTGAAATAAATAAAATTTTCAAACTACACATCACACTATTTTGTAATATAATTTTGTATGAATTAACATAATGAAAAAGAATAAATCAATGATATGTCTCAGTAAATATAGATGGTGATATGATACAATGATGATAAAAATTAAAAAGTTTAATTAATCATTTTTTTCCTTTGAAAAGTAGACATTAGAAGAAATAAACGACAAAATTGGTGTTCAAACAGTTGTCGATGTTAATGTTGTGGTCATGTAGATGATGTAAGTATGTAGGCAATAGTACGCAACAAAACTCTTTGTGATTGTGGTGGTAGAGCATAAGGGAATCCATGACAAATAATCACCATATGGATAATATGTTTATAAGGACAAAAGGAGTAATTTTATAATTAAATAATTATTCTCATCTATCCTTCCCTTGATCCTCATGATTTAGGAGGGCCAAAAATGAGGAATAATCTGAATCTTCAAGTTATCCCTCCAAAATGATCCATCCTTCCAACCAATCCGGATCTTCTAGATGGCAACCCTTGTCCGCTCCTGGACCAGGGGTGGTTCATAGGTGAGATTTTATGGACCCTACATGTATAGCAGGTGGGGTCCATAGAAGCCCACCTATGAGTGAGCTGGTCCATCCTCTGGACCACACTTTGTGGTCCAGAGGATCCGTGCTCCCTTCCAACATAAGGACTTAAGGAATGCATATATAGATAGATCCATTGTCCACATCCATCTATCCTTCGACTTGTCGGTCAAAATGAACATGCCCTAAGGGATTGAAATAGCAAGTTAATAATGTTACAATCTATGGGACAATTACATATATAGTATGTAAACACATGAGAGAACATCAAGGACTAACATGTCAATGATCTGCCTACAAAGGTACAAGAGCATAGTGGATCATAGCATAAGCAGAGCTTCTATGATCACAAGTTCTGTTTGAGATTGACAATACCTGGATTCAATTAGAAGACTATATGCTTATACTTTATTATATAATATCTCATCATGCAATATCTATACTCTATCAGCCTCTCTCTTAAAGTCCCGCCGCCATGATTATCATAACAAAATGTGTTGGGCGTGCATGGTATCCTAACTGACCACCCCAATAACTTTTCCTTAATCAATGAATTCACCCTAGACAACTAAAAAGGCACTCCTCTCATAAATGATCTCATGTAACTAAAATTTTAGTATTGATGACTTTGTATCATCCATTCAATTACATTTCAGCAGGCAAGCACCATGAATGATTAACCAGCACCATAGAGCAAGTCCATGATGAGGTTTAGCATAAACTTAACATCACATCCATGGCATTTTCATCCATGATACAGTCAGCATAAAATCAAAACCCATAACCCTCCATCATAAAGCCAGAATAAAATCAAAGTAAATCATTCATCTAAATAAGGTACTAATGGATATAAGGTTATCAATCAGTCCATTTTTGGTTCATATGAAACAACATTGGTTCAATGCAAGTTTTCACGAAATTGTGGACATCTCCAATTGAGAAGATGCCTTCTTCATTTTATTATTTTTTTTTTTTTTTGCCTTTTTTGCACACAATAAAAACAAAGGATTTATACACAGACAACATTGAACTTGTTGGAGGAGAAACAACTTGTGCTTTATGAATGGGAACATATTGTTTTAATATGTTGAGGATATGGTTAAAATTAGTTGTGTTATTTGATTTAATATGTGCATCAAGTGTTCCAATACTAGGTTATGCATATAGTAATCGTGCAAATCATGGGCTCAAGGCCTAGAGGCTAGAGGCCTAAATCAAGTAGAGCTTATAGACATAAGGATCATGGAGATCGTGTATTTGAGTATGGAGATTGTGTATTCAAGTATGTATTTGAGTATGGAGATCGTGTATGAGTATGGAGATTGTGTTCGTAGGGGTTGGAGGCTTGGATAGACTCAATAGTATCAAATTGTGGATGTGGAGATTATGTGCTCAAGAGTTTAGCTTGGATCAAATTGGTGCATGGAAGCTCGGGGAAGAGCTCATGGCTCAAAAATTGGATCTGATCAAGATGCTGCTTGGATCCAATTGTTGCACTGAAGTTGGGGAAGAGCTTGATGGAGTTAGGGAGCTAAAGACACAAAGGTATGAGAGTCATGAGATAATAATGTTGAATGATTGCAATCTTTGATTTTTGTCTTTGGGCATGTAGCATTATTGTAATAATGTTGTGATTACCTTGGTAGTGGGTGAGATACCTAGGGCTAAATGGTTGTGAAGTTTCGACTTTGAGATATACTCCGTGATATTTTGTGGACCGGATGAATGTCAACTTTTGCGTAGGCTCATGATGGTGTGCTAGCTAAGTATAGAGGAATTGCTCAGTTCGACTAGAGGTGATTTTCAATCCACACAATATGTCAATTGACTGATCAGTTGGCTAGGCATAGGATTTGAGTAAATAAAATGGTTCTATTTGAGCAATAGCCAACTGGAAGGATTGTCCAATCAACTAGAGGCTTAAGGAGTCAACTAAAGATCCATCCCAACCGAGTGGCAATATAGTAGTTGTTATCCAACGGTCACTTGGTTGTATCTGATTGACTAGAGGCTTTTTCAAGTTGTCTAGAGATAACAAGAGGTGATACATTAGAGGGCCTTGTATATAAGTATAACCTCTTGGAAAGCTTTTGGGCACAAAGAATTTATTGTAAACATCTAAAAAAAAGTGTGTGATACAAGTGGCCAAAAGAATTTAAGAGCTAGTAGAATATGATTACAAGGCTTCAATTGTCAAGCTCTTATTAATTAATCTATTCCCAAGTCTCTCTTTCATTTTTAAGAAGAGGTGAGGATTTATTTGAGTGAAATCCCTGTTAAAATTCAAGCTTGTGATATATTGTGTACTCCTAAAGGTTGGGTAAGGTGTTATCGTTGTTTGTAAAAGTTTATCTCATTACCTCCTAATGAAGGGGTGGCTTATTGAAATATATTAAGGAATGACACACCAAATGCATCATATCCCATGGAGATCTAAGAACCATGTTATATCATGTGTTTTTCTTCTTTTTGTATTCATTCTATTTCCACTGAGCACATACTCTGGACTCGATCAACCGAAAACACACAGCAACAGTTACACTATTGATCATTGTCTTTGTTTGTGTTTTGTATGAGAACCAAAGAATTTGAGTATGTCGTCTATTCAACCCTCCCTCCTTTCAAAAAGTCACACTAAAACCTACAGAACTCTCATGTCTCACACATTTCAGCATTTTATGAAAAGAAAGAGTTGAGAACTTGGTCCTTTGTTGTTCCATGTTCAGGGAGTTAAGAAGCTTCGGCTTGTTAAGCCAACTGTTATTTCTGCCTTTATGTTTTAGTATTTTTGAGAGATAAGGATATGGATAAAATATATATTTATATAGAATACAAATAAAAAAAGGACCAAATTGAAATGTTAACCAAGAAAGTGTATGTGCACCTTTCCAGAATATTAAATAATATTAATCATCAAGAGTCAAATGCAAATCATTCATATTAATGACTTCAAAAGCTTCTGCTTAACTAGCATGCCTAATAATGAAAGATATTGCAACTGCTAAAGGCATGAATAAAATAGCAGCATTAAGTTTTTGTGCAACTCAAAGGACCAGTGACAAAAGAATACCTTAATAATATCATCAACAGGCACTTTTTCACTAGCAATAATTGGCCCAGAATCCAGAGCTCGGACAGTATATGCAAGTGAAACTCCTGTTTCAGTGACACCATCCTATTAACAAACAAACAATATATTGGTACTCGCACGTAGAAAGTGACAACAACACAGATGGGATAAGCTAACCTGCAAAGCTCTTTGAACAGGAGCAGCACCACGGTAGAGGGGCAACAGACTTGGGTGTATATTAACAGTACCTACACAATCAAAACAGAATATTAAACATGTAAGCCAAAGTAATACACTTCACAAACCTGCTCAAGGGAAACATCAAGAGCATGTAGCAAAAAGTCCAGGGAAGTGCACTCTAGATATTGCTTTCCTTGAAACTGAATTAACTCAAAACTATCAATTTACAAAGACATATACTTATCTATATCTACCGTACTGTGAAGATAGATTAAAATAGAACAGGCAGGTAACTAAATCAAATCAGCCAAAATATCTAATGAAAGAAATGCACAGAACCTGACTAATATATGTCTATTGCATTATCTTCTCACAGTTGTGCATGGACTCACGCATCATTAACCTGACCATTGAATCAGAGGACTCATGATGAAGATGGGTGTTTTCTTGCTTATTTTCTCTCTAGAATAAATCATGGAACATAAGGTTATTATGGATTTAAAGCTGCTGTTCTATTTTTAGAAGGAGAACAAAAGGATGTTTTAAAGGTTGAAATGAGTGAACTGAAGTGTAGGAAATAATGGGTGAATAATAATTGGTGAATCTCCTTTATCTTGATATTGATCTGCTACATTGTTGATTGAAGAAGCAGGATATTAGGACGGATTTATTCTGAAATGGTCCAAATATCTCTCATCTTTAGTAACTTGTCCAATTAGTTGCTTTATCTTTCATGTAGAATCTTGGATGGAAATTCCTAAGGATACTTGTATACTTGTTGAATGGAACTAGAATAAATTAGTTAAAACTAACTGTAAATGGTAAAGTTTACACATTGGTGATTTTACAAGAATAAATATACAACAATAAATGAATGGGAATGATGAAAACTTTAGGCAAGCTATGTGATCTGGCACTTTGACTCTTGCGCTTGCGATTTGGCCCATAGACACATTAGTGGGAGCTTCATCTCATTTCTATATTTTGTAAGGGCTTCATCTGACATGCCCGTGGTTGGTACTTCAGCCTATTAGCACATTAGTTGAGGACGCCAACCCATTTATAGATATGTTCCAACTTAGAAGCATCAACTAATGCATTAGATGATACCTTTGAGGTCAGTGAATATGCTTATAGTGTTTCACCTTAATAAAGAGAGATAAATTGTAAACAAAGGTTGTTAAATGGGAGATAACTTATTGGTTGCTAAATGATGATGTCTTAAATATGGATAATTGATGATAATTGAAGGTTGGTAAATTATTCATAAAGCTTGTTAATCTTAATTGACATTCTTATCTAAGCATTCTAATTCGTGCAGCTATCCTTGACCTATTGTTCACTTAATTGTTATTATTTCTTGATTTCTAATTGCAGGCCAGCTATCAAGTTGGCCAAACCTTTGGATATGATTTCTCATTTGAGGTTGAGGTAATGTGGTTTAGTTAAGTCTCTTTTTCCTGACATTACTCTAAATCATGCACATTGAGTAAAGTGAACTGAACCCAAGTGGCATGTGACAATAAAAATGTGGACAAAACTTGGTTGTATGTGGCATCAAACTGATGGCTATAAGTTAACGAGAATTGTGATCGAGTAGAATTTAAATATCCCAACTGACTGGATTGTGAAACTCCACCCAGAACCTTATTATTTGGGAGTTATATTCAAAATGTAGATTTGTAATGTTCCCATGGATCCCCTAATAACTGGATGGATTCCCTAATAATTAGAATTATAAAATTTTGTAAACCAAACAGTATCAGAATTGTTATGATTTATGAAATAGTACATTAGGAAAAATCAAAGAAAACAGACTCAAAACAATCCAGTAACTAAAATTATTTACTTACCACATGGTGGGATTTCCAGAAACTTTTTAGGTAATATATTTCCATATGCTGCAGTAACACAAAGTTCAGGACTTATAGACCTTAAATCAGCCAAGAAATTATCCTACATGAAACAAGAAATGCAGAGCATTTATAAAATGCCCACTTATATAAATGCAAAACAATCAAGAATGTGTAAAATTGGTGTAAATACCTGTGTATAAGAGAAGTTTTACTACCAAAGCTAAAGCAATAATGGAATGGAAATTTTACTCAATAAGAAAGTGAGAAAGCAAGCATGATTTGCTTGACATATATATTCTGAGTAAACATTCTATCCACGTTGAAGCTTATGCAAAATCTGGGGTAACCAAAACTTCCAAATTCATGATTGAGTAAAAAGAATGGTCAAATTATCTCAATTTAGAACCAGTGTTTTAAATGCCACATTGTTTGCAAGTCCAAAAAATCCCCCAATTGCCAATTATAACCAACATAGGCACAAATAACATGAGCGATTTTAAGCTTGTCATCATCTTCCTTTCCTTGATCTAAACAGTTTCCTCTCAGCTTCCCCCCTTATCATTCTCTTGATCTAAACAGTTTTTCTCTGTTCTCCTCATGATTGATGTTGATCAGCACCACCTCGTACTGGCATATGCCCATTAACATTTGAGCCATCCTATTCAAATTGGACATCAAAACATTGGCACAATTGAAACTACAAACTTGTGCTAGGTAAAAAAATATTAGATATTATTCTAGGCAAGACATATCTGACCTTATGCCTATGTTTTAAATAGTATTAGTCAGATTTAAGAACTATAGAGTTGCAACTCTATTTCAATGCAACATCATAATACAGCATGCTTTCCAAAATTCTATACAATATCATGGTGCTTTTCTAGGATTAGAACTTACTAGTCCCTTAGAAGGAGATTAGTGACTACCACCATTATTAGAGGCCTCCCATCATCCAAGTCATCCTTTTTTCTCTATATATTCCCTTGTCTCTTACATGGAACCCTGCCGCAAATGTATTTTGCGCCTATTGCCTCCTCCATGAACATGAGCACATGATGCTTCCAAGCAACCAGATTTTCTTTCCTTCACAGCAACTACTTGACTATGAGTCTTCATGGAACTCAATGATCCACAAGGCTTTTCCGCTACCTACACACCAGCATTGCCTTCGCTCGTGCACATGTTGCCTTCATCCATAGACATGTGTGGAAGGGAGGACTCACTTGATCCTAATCACCATATCTATATATAAATTTCATTTAACCCTAAACTTATTATTAAACACAAAAATACTACTTTCATTTAGCTTAAATTTTTTTAAAAAAAATTCAAACATAAAAATTTAAATAAAATTTATCTCAGTAGTGATTCTTTTGTGTTCTATGTTTTGTAACATTTTATTTTAAGAACTATTTTCAAATTTAAATGTGATTTTATCAAAAAAAATCTTAAATATAAAATCTTCAAATTTAATTCAATAGAGTAATCATATTTCATATAAAGGGCAGCCCAGTGCACGAAGCTCCCGCCATGCGGGGTCCCGGAGAAGGATTCATTATACGCAGCCTTATCCTACTTTTTGCAAGAGACTGTTTCCAGGATTCGAACCCGTGACCTTTTGGTTACATGACAACAACTTTACCATTGCGCCAAGGCTCCCCTTTAGTAATCATATTTCATATATTTTTTTTAAATCATAATTATAAATTAAGAAAATTATTTTATAAAAATTGAAATATAATTTAGACCTAAATATAATATTCTAGGTTTCAAATTTAAAAAAAAAATGAACCTTTTTATTCTGCACTACTCTAATAATTATAATTACGTACAATAATAACATGCTCTTATTCCACTAAGTAAGGTCGACTATATAGGTCCTCCTATACTATTGGGATTTGCGATTGATACCTTCTTATATCATCATTTATATTTAAATAAATTTTATCCTATTTTAGCTAAATAAATCTTCTTTGGTTTCTATCTTCCTCGATTAATGTGCATATTTATCATGATCTCACATCACCTAATTGGGGCATTTATTCGTCATTTAAGTACATCTCCATACCATCTTAAATGCATCTTGAAATTTTCCTTCAATAGGTACAACCCCAAGTTTCTCTCTAATATTTCATTTCTTATATGTCCAACCTCGCATGTCCGCATATTCACCTTAACATCCACATCTCTAGGACTCCTATCTTATTCTTGTGTGCTTCGTTTATAACCCAAGATTCAACTTCAATAAAATAAAAGTTCTAACTTAGTTATTTTGTAAAATTTTCGTTTAAGGTTTAATGATACCTTAGGATCGCAAGAACACTTCCTTCATTTCAACCATCTTACTTGTATCCTATGTATCCTTTTATAAAAACATCCTTTATTGACCTCTGTATCCTTTTATAAAAAGGATCCTAGATACTTAAAGTTTTCAGTTATAAGTAACTTGTCATCTTCTATCTTAACAATTGTCTTAATACACTTACTACTACTAAACTTAAATTCATTCTATCTTTATTCAATTAACCCTAAAACTCTAGTATTTTCCTCTAAGATTTGAGTTTAGTATTTACTCATTCACGTATTTCATTGATCAAAACAATATTCGTAAACATCATGCAGCATGGTAATTTTGTTAGATGTGTTCAACGAATTCATCATGACTAATATGACTAATGTAAAAAGGTATGGACCCCGTCTTTATAGGAAACACTTCAATTAATTTGTTTGGAGTCTTCACTCTTATCATTATATCCTTGTATGTATCCTTTATTGTTTCAAAATTTCTCAAGAATTGTCATAATCATTTCTAGGTTATACTATGTGCAAGTTCTAATAATTGTATGAGAAGATACATAGCTTCTATCGTCAATCTTTTAGGCATGAATCTAACTTTTTATTATCACTCTTTTCTAGAGTTTCAAAGCATGGCTCATTAGCTTAATGCCCTTATTATTAGCACAATTATGTGCATCTCCTTTGTCTTTATACAAAGGAAGTAGAGAACTTAACCTCCACTAATCAAGAATTTGCATACCCTGGGCATTTATATATCTCTATTAGAATATCATCCAATCCAACTGCCTTTTATTGTGTATCCCATTCAACACTTGTTCTACTTCTAAAATTTAAATTATATGTAAAAATTTTAGATTTTTATACTACTCTGACCTACTTAAATTTCCTAAATTAAGTTGATCGCCTAAAAAATTAATAAAAAAAATATCTTCTCCATCGCTCCTTTATTTCCTCATCCTTCATTAGTACCCTATTAAATTGATTTTTAATGAATCTTATTTGGATAAGATACCTTATTTTTCTCTATCTCGCTTTAGTTATTCTATAAATGTCTCTTTCCCCTTTTTTGTATCATGCTATCATTATAAATGTTCAAAAGTTTATCCTTTGTTTCTCTTTCTTGGCCTTTTTCTTTATTACTGCATACTTTTTTAAATTGTCTTCATTCTTATAAGTGATCAGTCACTTTCTCCTATACTTCCTTATTCCACTAACAAGATTTTTTATTTGGTGGTGTCATTCTCTTGACTTACCAAGCACCCTCTTGGCCAGCATTTTCAAATTTGATGTCATCTTTTTTCATGTCGTATTCGAGTCACCACGTATATCTCCTAATACTTGTGCTCTTCTCTCTCCTTAAAAATATTTAATTTCCCATTCTTTAACTTTCACCTTTTAATCCTATGAGTTGTGCATATTTTTCCTCATACTAGACTTGGAACACATATTTAACACTACTAACCTATGTTGAATAGCCAAGTTTTCATCAAGGATAACCTCACAATCTTTAAAAAAAAGTTGCCCCTCTTTCTAACCATAAGAAAGTCAATTTACGATTTATTATTCTCACTTTTGAACATAACCTAGTGCTCTCTCTTTTTGAAAAATGTATTAGCTATTATAAATTCACATGTGTGAAATCTAATATAACTTTTCCTTCTTAATTTCTCGTTCTAAAATAATAGTCCAATACACCCTATCATATTCCTTATTTTTTGATATGCATGTTCATCTAGATCTCCTATTAAAATCATCTAATTTGTCGACAAATTTATACTAGATCACCTACCAAAACTTATGTTTGGTGTGTTCATCTAATTCTACTTGAAGTGCATATATGTTATTTATATTAACAGTTTCTTTGCAACCACTATCTAGAGAGCTATAATCCTATCTCCCTTCCTAACTATTCATACCACTTTGTCTCTTAACGAACTATCTATAACAATACTCACATCATTTCTCGTTTTACTCTTTTCTATATACTATAACTTAAAAGTTGAGTTCACTATCAGCTTTACCTTCTCCCCTACCCATATTGTCTCATATAAATATATATTAGTTCTTCTCATATTCATCGTATCCATTGTTTTGCTAGTGATATTCCTATGTTGCATGTTCCAAAACTCAGATAATTAGTATTCTTATAATGTAAATTCTTATCCAACCTAGGGTGTTAGAACTCTTATATAGTACCTTGTTAAGGCATTGTAGTTGGATCCTACAACGCTTTCCTTCTAGGGAAGACCTCACATTAATTCAATAGTTCAATAGATTTACACTAGCTGTAATCTAACACAACCTTCCTTTATTTGTACTTTGGATTACCTATGGCAAGATTTATAATTACGCAAAACAATTAAAATTACATAATAGAATTTTAAATTATTTTGCCTAATATAATTTCTTTTTTTCTTTAGGGTGTTACTATACCAATATAAAAAATGATATTTAATGCTCAAATTCTTACTAAATAATTATAAATAAATTTCATAAAATTACATAAAAATACCCACCCAAAATATAAAATTAATAGTGGGCGTCTACAGCAATAAAGTATTAACAAAAATATTTTTTTAATTAATATACTTTTATATTTTAAAATATAAAAAAAGTACGGTATAATATTGAAATTGTATTGTTTTGGTCTGAGATAGAAATTGCAACTTGATTGGAAATTTTAAATCTTGTCTTTGGCCATTCCTGCTCCGACCCACTGCCCTCATCTTCCTTATGACATAGTTTTTGTGAGTCACCTTTGCTCATGACAAAGTTGAAGGCACTTATTAAGTGTTGTTGCTTTGTTGATCTTCTATCAAGCCCTTCCTAGATCCATATCTTGTCATTGAAATCTCTAATCCAACATTTTCACCACTAATTATATCCTAGTTGATGTCTTGTCATTTTCTCCTGACATCTTTTCATAGACCCACTCATCTTCAACCTAATAACCCATGTTTTTTATAATGAGATTGTGTTCTTCCCTTCTACTTTTAGGATCACCCTGATGAACCTTGTGTACAGGAACCTTATGGAGGAGAAATTATTTTCCGTAATACCCTTCTACCTTCTCTCAACTAACCTGCTTAGTGGGATAAGACTTAGTTATTGTTGTTGTACCCTTCTTCCTTCTCTCACCTAGATTTGTAGTTCTTACAAATACTTGAAATAATTAAATACATTGGAGCATTGTCTTATCTCTTGGTCACACCATGCCTCCTTCAAACTCATCTTCTTCAAGTAATTTCGCCAAGGGGAGTTTATGTGCATTTATTTATATTAATTTTCCTTAAGTCCCAACCCATCTTTGTTCATCTTTTTTTAATATTTCTTATTTATTCTATTTTATGAGTTGCAATGCGCTAGCTAAAAGTAAAGACTTGAATTGAGAAAATAACCTATTCTCATATTCTTAAGTCTAACAAAGTGTTGAACTTCCTATCTTTAGTAAAATATGAAGAGAGAAAACATTATATTTTCATTTTGCTACATCCAACAAAGCATCAAGTTATGTTATCCATCTCCAGTGAAAATAGAGAAAATATTTCTTTCTCATTTTACTACATCCAGCAAAGAGTAAGTTGTATAATTTTTTCCTCCAAGATCCTAGTATTTTTCTTCTCCTTCAAGAGTGTTGATGCAATCATCACTTCTAAGCAAGGTTTAAAATTTCGACCTGTGCCGAGGTTTCGGTCTTGGACCGGAACAATACGATTTCGGTACCATATTGTGCCGTGCCGATAAAGTTTCGATATTTTTTAAATAAAAAATATATTAATTAAAAACTAAAATATTTAACATAAATATTTAAAAAATAAACAATATAAAAAATAATCTTTAAAAAAAGGAAAACATATGAAAATAGATAAATAAATAAATAAAAATTTTATTATAATTTTTAAATTAAGAAAGGATCCATTGTACGCAGTCTTGACGCAACGGTAAAGTTGTTGCCTTGTGACCAAAAGGTCACGGATTTGAATCCTGGAAACAGCCTCTTGCAAAAAGCAGGGTAAGGCTGCGTACAATGGATCCTTCCCCAGGACCCCGCATAGCGAGAGCTTCGTGCACCAGGCAGCCCTTTTTTAAAAAATTAAAATAAATAAAATATAAAATTAATTAGATAATTTTATTAGGATTTAATAAAGTCTCTTTAGATTATCTCCATCATAGGTAGGAGTTGATTAAAATAATTAACCTAAGTTTAATTAAAAAAATATGAAATCCAACACCACTCGCGAGCCCGCACGACTTCAGCGCTATCACGGGGTTGCGTGACCAGCCATGGCCACGAGGATTACCTGACTCGTTCGGCGCGACCACGTTGGCCATGCGACTCCTCTACAGCGACCATAGGGCCGCATGATGCCTCCACGGCGGTAGCGGAAGGGTTATGCGACCCCTCCGCTGCTGTTACAAGGTCGAGCGACCCCTCCGCTGTGACCACGGAATCGCGCAACATGTCGCATCTGTCGCGGGTCTAGTGTCGGGGTCGTGTCGGTGCTGGTCGCCGAGCGGAACGAGATGTTTCGCTCGTTTCGACCGTCTCAGCACGACACTTTAAACCATGTTTCTAAGAGCATAGAGATTAGTTATGTCTCTTCATCATTTCTCTCTTTCATCCTCTCTTTTTAATGTGTTAATTTGAAATCAAAGGAATAGTTGACTATATATATATGTTGATCTAATCTTAAAAGGATTGAGGTAACATGCTCTATTAACTTCTTCAGTTTCGCATTGTGTATGAATGATTTGATCTCAATTCATTATTGTCAAGTCTAGTGCATGTTTTGTTTATGGGAGCTTTTCTAGCTTAAGTAATAAATTGGACAGACATAAGATCTACGTTTTAACTTGAGGGGAAGTGTCAATAAAAAATATTAGATATCACGTAGGAGACATTCCTAATCACCTGTCTTAGAATTAGTAATGTTTAAGGACTACAAAGACAAAATGCAACTCTATTTCAATACGATAATATCAAATTACAATATTTTCCCAAATTCTGAATCTTATTTGCTGCATTTGTTCCCTCTTCATGTTTACCATAATTTTAGCTACCAATGCATAGGTAAGATCTTAGAAGAAATTTGACTTAATTCCAAAATAGGTAATAGATTTTCTAAAAGCCATGATAACCAATGAAACCATACTATTGAAAACATCAGTTTAGCATGACCATCTTCTTAGAAGAAATTTGACTTAATTCCAAAATAAGTAATAGAGTTTCTAAAAGCCTTAATAATCAATGAAATCATACTATTGAAAACAACAATTTAGCATGACCACCTTCATATTAGGTTGCATATGTCTCCTCGAGACGGACAATTGGCTAACACATGGTGGTGTTGCCACCATAATAAGGTTTGGGGATCAAATCCCGACTAGTAGCTGGATGTCTGCCCTCCCCCATACACTATTCCACTGCCCAAGGGTGGTAGCCAACCGTAATTTACCTCTTTCGTGTTAGCTAGGGATGAGCCGACGGAGGCGCTGGGGGCGAGCGAATCACCTTTTACCACCAATATTAGGTTGCATACATGCAAACACAGTAATCATGACATGGATCACAAATGAAGAGAAATCAAGTCATTATTGCATATAGCCAATACCTCTCCAGCTTTGTTTGGTGTGAGTATGAGGTCTTGAGGGAATCCTTTGTCCAAGGCATGCTGAGCAATAGGAGATGGCATCAGCTTCCTCCCTCTGCCCCTTCCAGAAGGTGGTTGGGTGACTATTGCTGCAAGCTAAAAGAAATGGTTAATCATTGGCCATACAACAGATCAACTATCTTCACCAATAATAGCAGCAATAGAACTCATGAAACAAAGTAATGAATTAGCAATCGATAGATCAACTTGTGAAAATAATAGAACTTCGTAGCCATAGTTTTGAAATTATGAGCTTACTTCTTCTCCAAGACAAGTGTGATCAAATAATTAACTTACAAAGTAACTACAGATTACAAGAGAAACTCAAAGCAAGAATGCTCCATTTTGATGCAGATGCAATCTTCCTGCACCGGAAGGCACTATTATTTACATTAAGCTTAGATCCATCTTGGTGGGAGCCTCATGCATTATTTGGCCCTTTACAATTCTACATAATGCCTAAGCATTGAACTTAATGGCAGGATAACATTCATGTAGCCAACCTCATATAGATGACCCAGGGCTTGTAGTTTTTCTTTGAATCAAATAGAACTAACCTCAACTAAACAAATAAATAGATATTACGCCTATATCAACCAGTGCTTGGAGGTTGAGAATTACAAACAAAAGAAAATCTAAATGGTATATCTCAAAAGTTGATCGATCTTATCAAATATGATAGGATAACAACAAAAACAACAAAGCCTTTATTACACTAAGTGGGATTTGCTATATAGATCCTCCTATAAATGTGAAAAGATATGGAGTTGATTTATGATGTAAGTCTATTTTTATAAGAAACACTTCAATTAATTCACTTGTAATGTTCACTCTTGTCAACATTATCATACGTATCCTTCATT
This sequence comes from Zingiber officinale, assembly GCF_018446385.1. Classification (NCBI taxonomy): domain Eukaryota; kingdom Viridiplantae; phylum Streptophyta; class Magnoliopsida; order Zingiberales; family Zingiberaceae; genus Zingiber; species Zingiber officinale. The sequence continues at coordinate 42,933,399 of NC_055988.1, read as the reverse complement.
ATTTTAATATTCGCTATACTGACACCTTTCTTTTTTATAATTCTCTATATAATTTCCCTCGAGACTCTGTCATAAGCTTTTTCTAGGTGAATAAATATCATGTGTAAGTCTAGCAACCTCTTCTGCTCTTTTATTTCCTAATCCTTCACTAGTATCCTATTGAATTCATCTTTAATATATCTTATTTGGGTAAGATCCTTTGTTTTCCTATCTCAAACTTTAGATATTCTATAGATGTCTTTTTCCCATTGTTTTTATATCAAGCTGTCAATACAAGTGTTTAAAAGTTTTATTCTTGACTTTAATTACTCCTTTCTTTACCTCTTTAAAGTTTTTTTGTTCTTATAAGTGTATAGTAACCATTGGGGAGTTCTTTTTCCTTTAATTTCTCTTATACTTCCATATTCCACCACAAAGATGTTGATCTAGTGTGGTCGGTAAGAGGAGGGTGAATTGCCTAAAATAAGAAAAATATCTTTCTCAAAAACTTGCAACTTTGATTAATAAACACTTGCTAGTAAGATAGAAATAAATTGCATAAAAATTAAATGAGACTACCAAATTTACTTAGTTTGCAACTGAGGAGGTTGTTAATCCAAAACAAATGACGCGCACTATCAGAACTCCTTCTTCGAGCAAATTCTCGGAGGCAGAGAAGCCTCGTGAAATGACCTACGACTCAGAAAATGAAAACAGTAAACAAAATATTTGAATAAAAGTTATTGCTTTCAACTAAGTGATCTAGGGCTCTATTTATAGTGCTTTGGTCAAGTTTATCCGTTGCTGATGTGGCGGACTCCGGGCGCCTGGATGATGATCCAGGCGCCTCCAACGAGGCAAACCCTATCTCCACGTAACGACTGAAAGATAGAATTTTTCACGTTTGGATGCCTGGACCATGTTCGGGCGCATGGATCGTTGCTGACATGGACCCAAAAATGATACACTGCGACAAGGCGCCTGTTCAACACCCTAATGGTCTGGGCGCCCAGACCAATCAGCCAAGTGTTGACTGCTCAGCACCTTCTCCAGTCGCTTGGGTAATGCCCCGGCTTTCCAGAGTTGAGCTCACCCGAACCCAGCTTCGGCCTTCTCTCCTCGAGAAGTCTTCCGCTCCGGCTTTTCGTCTCTCAGAAGCGCCGCGTGTGTCCTTCTCGTTCCATCGGTGTACTCTACTGCAACTTCTTATCCCTCAGATGCACCAAGTCCGTCGACTCGATTCTCGTGTCATCCTTCTCGTCCACCGTGTCTTCTGCTCGACTTCTTGCGTTCCTAAATCCTTGCACACACAAAGCATCAAATACGAGCGAGCACGGATACTCTGGTCCGCAATTTGCAGACCAAAGGATGGTCCATTTTGTGGATTGGTTCATTTTGATGGATCCCATCACTTAAATGATGGGTCCATCATAATCCATCAATCACAAATAGTGGACCATCCTCTGGTCCGCAAATTGCAGACCAAAGGATCCCGCCTGATCAAATATGCAGAGCTTAACTTGACTTGGTTGATCATATCAAAACCCCGGGTACTTACAATCTCCCCCTTTTTTATATGGATAACCCCAAGTTAAGTTAAGGTTAAACTAAAACTGTAAAATAAGAGTAAAATACATAATTATGCAAAATTAAATGAAATGCAATTAATAAATATGTATCATTAAATGCAATGCAATAAATTGGAAAAAATTATTCCTTCCCTAGACTTAATTTTGTTTTTCCCCCTTGATCACATTAAAAATAAGGGTAATCATCGAAAACATTGTGGAAAATTTCTAAGGGCTATATAAAAGTGACTAACATTTAGAAAATTTGTAGAAATTAATTTTTGAAAATCTAAATGTTTACGATTTAAAAACTAGTTTTTGAAGAAATAATTTTTTAAATTATTTTTAATCTTTGAAAAATTTGAAAATTTTTGTCACTTAAACATGCTTATCCAATGTCGAGATAAAGTTTGCTTAAAAAAATAATATTAATATTAGCGAAAATTAATTATTTATGCAGAAAGATGTAATTGTAAAGGAAAATACTTAAAAAATAGATTTTGAGCTCGAAAAATCTGGTAACTTTTTTAAGTATGTAAAACAAAAAGTATATTTGTAGAAAAATTAAATTTTCAAAAATTGATTTTTTGAGAAGTTTTAATATTAAAAATTAATATTTTGACAAAATATTCATAGAAAATTAATTAATGATCAGAAAATTTTGAAATTACTTATTCTAGCTGAGAATTTGTTATTTTGTGACTATACAAATTTTGAAGAAAAAATACTTACAGTAAGTTTGCAAAACAAATTTTTCTAAATAATTCAATTCCAATCTAGTAAATCAATTGAAAAATTTTAACTAGACATAATTTTGGAACCCAAGTTAGGTTCCTACCTATTGGATTAACAAGATATTTTTTAGGAATAAATTTTTGTGATACCTTTACAAGTCGACCCTTATGGTATATAAAATATCAATTAAGCCTACCATAATTTCTAAAATTTAAATTTTGAAAAGAACTTGAATTTAAGCATGCATCATTCTTTTTCAATAATTCTATTTGTTCTTTTAATTTTTCATTTTCCTTTTTGACTTTATCCAATTCTTCTAGTGGACATGATTTTGCTAAAATGATTTTTAATTCTAAATTTTCCTTTTCTAGTTGTGCATTCCTTCTTTCTATGTTACAAGAATTTCTAGAGAGTAATTTGGCAAATTTATACAACTAATCGGGGGGTAGAGTGAGTACCTTACTAACCGTATCGGTTTTGTTGTTCAACTCTCCCCTACGTCGTTGCTTTCTTCTGAAGTAGCTCCCCCTTCATCGATGCTCTCTCATTTCGGATGAACTTGCTTCATCGTTTACTTCTTGGTGAATTGCCATAAGTGCAAGTCTGATCTTGGCTTCAATTTCTGACTCTGATGACGACGATTCGTCTCACGTTGTCTTTAGATTTTTGTGCTTTGTTCGCGTTGGCCTTTTGTTCTTATCTTTCTCCTTTAGTTTTGGGCAGGTCCTTAATGTGCTCTTCTTCTTGACTGTTATAGCACCACCCCTTTCGTTTGTTTCGTGAAAGTTTCTTAGCCTACAACTTGTTAAAATTGTTAAACTTAAGGAATTTACCAAACTTTCTTACCATAAATACAGCTTCATCTTCGTTGAGTGATGTGTCTGAATCTGGTTGGTTCTCAGTGCTAGGTTTTGAGCTATCTTTTCTTCTTTATTTTTTAAGTCTGCACATCTCGATTCATGAAGTTCAAAAGTAGATAATAGATTTTCTAATGTACTCGGCTCAAGGTTCTTAGAGATGTAAAAGGAGTCAACTATGAATGTCCACTCAGATGTTCTCGGAAATGCATTTAAAGTGTACCTTAATGAATCTTAGTTTGTTACCATTTTTCCGAGATTTGTGAGTCTGGTAATCAGCTCCTTGATCCTTGAGTGTAGATGGGTGACTGTTTCACCTTCTTCCATTTTGAAGTTGCTGAGTTGGTTCCGGAGCAGATCTCCCCTTGCAAGTTTGGCCTCCGAGGTCCCTTCGTGCAACTCCAGGAATTTCTCCTAGAGTTCTTTGGCTGACTTGTAAGCTCTAATCCGATTGACTTCTTATGGTGGTAGAACGCTTAGCAGATGGAATTCTACATTGTCGTTTGCCACGAAGTCGGCTTGCTATTTTTTTGTCCACAGGTATTCTTCTTTATCGGCTCCTTGCTAATATTTATGTGCTACAAAACCATATTTCATTATTAATAATAAATCAAAATCTGTTTTGAAAAATATCTCAATTTTCTTTTTCCATGTCACAAACTCCTCCCTCGAAGTTAAGCAGGTAGACACTTGGTCCGGCCATTTCTCGTGTGCTTCGGTTGCAGTTAGTCCTTCTGAAGTGTTCTCGGTCTAATACCAATTGTTGGTCTCGTGCGACAACAAGAGGGGGTGAATTGCTTGAAATAACAAAAATACCCTTCTCAAAAACTTTCAACTTTGATTAATAAACACTTGCTAGTAAGATAGAAATAAATTGCATAAAAATTAAACGGGGCTACCGGATTTACTTAATTTGCAACCAGGGATGTTGCTAATCTAAGATAAATGACGCACACTATTAGAACTCCTTCTTCGAGCAAATTCTTGAAAACGAAGAATCCCCGTACGATGACTTACAACTCAGAAAATGAAATAAGTAAACAAAAGATTCGAATACAAGTGTTGTTTTCCAACTAAGTGATCCAGGGCTCTATTTATAGTGCTCTGGTCAAGTTTATTCATTGTTGATGTGGCAGACTCCGGGCGCCTGGATGGTGATCCAGGTGCCTCCAACGAGGCAAACCCTATCTCCACGCAAGGGTTTCGCAGCGACTGGAAGATAGAATTTTTTCATGTCCGAGCGCTTGGACCATGTCCGCGCCCCTGGACTGTTGCTGACGTGAACCAGAAAAGTGATTCGCTGCAACAAGGTGCCTGTTCGGTACCCTGATGGTCCGAGCGCCCGGACCAGTTAACCCAGTGTTGACTATCTAGCGCCTTCTCAAGTCGCTGGCTTCTTCTCCGTGTGTGCGCCACCGGCATACACTTCCACAGCTTCTCGTCTCTCAAATGCATCGAGCTCGTCGACTCGATTCTCGTGTCATCCTTCTCGTCCGTCGTGTCTTCTGCTCCACTTCTTGCTTTCCTAAATCCCTGCACACTCAGATGCAAGGCATTAAATACACAAAGCCTAACTTGACTTAGTTGATCACATCAAAACCCCAGGTACTTACATCCTCTTGACTCACTGAGTACCCTCTTAGCCACCGCTTTTAAATTTGACATCATCTTATCTTACATTATATTCGAGTCTTCATATAATTCTTCTAATACTTGTGCTCCTACCCTTTACTTAAAGATATTTTATTTTTCACCATTTAATCCTAAGATTCATGCACATTTTCATTCTACTAATATTATGTTGTGCATATCTAACATTATTAACCTATGTTGGTTGGTTAAGTTTTCTCTAGCTATGACCTTACAATCTTTATAAATTTTTTATACCTCTTTCTAAGCATAATAAGTCAATTTACGTCTAATTATTCTCACTTTTAAAAGTAACTAGGTGTTCTTCTCTCTTTTTGAAAATCATAACTATTATAAGTTCATAAGTTATAGCGAAATCCAAAATAGCTTTCCTTTCTTCATTTTTTTCCAAAACCATAGCCCTCATGCACCATATCCTATTTCTTTTTCTTATTTATTACTCTTACGTGTCCATTTAGATCTCCTATTAAAATCATTTTATTTATCAGAATATTTTATAGCACCACATCCAGGTCTTCCTAAAACATATATTTGATGTCTTTTTCTAATCTTAATTAATGTACATATATACTATTAATTGTTTCTTTTACTACCACTATATTTAAAGCTATAATCTATCTCTCTTCCTAATTACACGTACTGCTTCGTTCGTTAATGACTTATCTACAACAATACCTATTTCATTTCTCGTTTTATTCTTTCTTATGTACTATAACTTAAATTATAAGTTCTCTATCATCTTTTGACTTCTCCCTTATCCATTTTATCTCTTGTAAATATAAAATATTATTTATTCTCTTAATCATCATATCTACTATCTTCATTGTTTTGTCAATGACTGCTCCTACACTCCACATTCCAAATATAAGACAATGGATATTCATATAATATATATTCTTATCCAACTTAGGATGTGCTTTCATATTTAACATTGCTCTCGAGTTCTCATAAAATGTAGCAATCCTTACCAAAACATTACATTGGACCTTGCATTCCTTCCGTAAACAACCTAGTATTAGTACAATATTTTGATGAATCCATACATAATATTTGCCTATGTTTTAACGTTCGCTAGCATCGTAACACAACCCCTCCTCTTTTATCTAGGCTTGAGACCGTCCATAACGGAGTTTATTCGCCATGAGCAAAGTTTATGATAAAATACCACAAAGTAAAATAACATGTTGTCCTTCAAATCAAAACTTCTTTCGCATAAAATTTAAAAGGATGGAAATAATGACAGAATCACAAGCAATCACAGATACAAGCTGATACTTTCCCGGGTTGTTCAATTACCTGAAAGTTTGAGCTCGGATCTTTAGAGGCATCAAGTAATGCATCTAGAACAGAAACACACACCTGCATTAGAGACTGTTTTCAAACCAGAAGAGGTGAACTAAATAACCCCAAAATGACATTTTTTTTTATTTAGAAGAAAAAAATAGGAAAGCAGGGGCCACCTGAGGAGAGCCCAAGAAGACAAGGTTCTTCTTCGGGGCGGTGAAAGCAGTGGCTTCGAAAGAAGCGCGGCAACAGAAGAAGCGGCGAAGAGTGAAGTAAGAAGTTAGCATATTGTCTTTTTCTCTTTCTCTCGGTTACTTGTTGCTCGCCTTCTTCGGAGATACGCTAGAGTTTCTAAATGTCTGGAAAGACATGGTCTTGCGGTGGTAGCCCGCCGCCTCTGCCCTGCTCAGGTAGCGACGCAGCGAGCGGCGGTGGGCAGTCTGCCCGATGAGGTTTCGCGAGGATGTCTGAAGGGCTGTAGGTGATGGAGACGGCGTTGAGGTGGTGGTCGCTGTCGCCGGTGAGACTGAGAACAAAGAGGAACAGGCTGGGTTGAATCGGCGGCTATGTGGAAGAAATCCGGACTGGAGCGAGGAAGATGGAAATGCAACGAATACAGAAGCGGCAGCTCATGCGTGGAGGATCTAGGGTCAGAATTTTATCATCGTGAGAGGATTTGCTTGTTAATTTCAACTGCAATTTCCCAAATTATCCATTTAACTTTAAAGAAGGGTACCGCTTTTTTAAAAACGGATTCAAATTTATTTAATAAAATAATCAAGTAAAAAGTCGTAAAACTATTAAATGGTTCAACTTTATGTTAGTTTTTTTTTTCTTTTTTTTTTTTTTTGCTTTTTGATGAGTTTGTGTTTGATTGTCCTTAGTTTAGATGTTGAGTTTGATTATCCTCAGATTAATGGTATCATTGTAAGATATTTATATGGAAAAATTTGTATGTAGTTTCTATTGGCAAATAAATCTTTGTATGCAGTCTTCATCCATAAAAATCTTTGTTTCCACTCCTTACTCAAACATATTTACCTAATTGTCCATGATACTTTTAGGTATAAAAAGTTCTAAAATCAGTATAATGTCTCTTAAATTCAGTACATTAAATTAGAATCTAGTATATTTTCTATCAAATTGAGTACGATTCTTTTTTCATCTCAATTGAATGAAAAATATATTATATTTTTTTTAAATGATTGTCACGCCCCAGAGGAATCCCTGTCCGAAGAAATTTTGGGAGCATCTCCCCTGTACAGGTGACAATCTGAAGCATTACTACATACAAAATATACCTCAACCACACTCGGCTGGAATATATATACAAAATATACACAACATAACACGCAGTTTAATATACTCAGCCTACCCCGTTGGACAAAAATGAAATAAACACAACCACGCAGTTTATATCATCAGCCCACTCGGCTGGAACAAAATAAATACAACCACATAATTTAATAAGCCTACACGGCTGAACGTAAACACACAGCAGCGGAAGACATAAAATGATACGAACGTAAAACCAACAACGACACTAATAAGATACATGTCATCACAGACTTGACCCAAAATTCACATCGACTTGTTGAAAAATAAAATACACAAAATCAATATACCACCCCAAATGATAGCAAAATCAAAACGAAAACTATCCTCGAGTGTGACGTAGGACCCAGGACTGGCAGCCGACATCTCTCCAAGCATCCATGACTCATCTACCTGTTACCTTGCGAAAGAAAACCACTTTGTGGGGTGGTGAGTATTGGAACTCAGCGGGTAAGGAAAGAGATAGTGCATGAACATAACATATAAGTAGAGAGTGTCAACAGTATACATCCTCATAAGAAGAATAGCAGATACTATAATAGAACCAAAATAAATACTCATACCTGAAACCATATCCTATGCTAGGTATAGTAGGTCAGAACTGGTACTAATCTGCTACAGTACTGCTCATACTACAGAGGTAATAAGCAAAGTATATACAAATTTCCAATGACTAAACATCTACAAGGAGAATATATCTCAACCTAAGTAAGCATATCAGCATATGTGAACACCAACAGTAAGCAATAACAGCATATATAGACAGCAACAGCCAAAGCAAATATAATAACAGCGTATGCACGGATGGTCACTCCCGCCCACCTCTCTGCACCATGACCCCTGTATGGTCGAGAGGCCGGGGTCAGTGACAAACTGTACACCACTCCAGCTACCACTCACACGAGTGGCCGAGGGGACAGTTGCATAGTAGCTAACTAGCTACATCTGCGACGGGATCCCTGCTGCTCGTAACTCCAGCTACCACTCTCCATGAGTGGCCAAGTGTGGCACGACAGGACAAGCGGCATCAACTCCAGCTACCACTCTCTTGAGTGGTCGAGGATGCGACCCCTTTTTAATGACTCTCTCGACCGCAAGGGAGAATTGGTCGTTGACATGCATGCCATGACAAGATGCGAACAATGCAATAGTCATCATATATATATAAGCAGAAACAGGTATGCTACATGAAGCCAGCATGCTCAATATCGTACATAAATAAGCAACAGTCAAAGCATACAAACATGGTATCTAGTATCTGCTACTGATCATGGACAACAACAAAAGACTGTATAGATATTGAATGAATTTCTCAAAGATTGCGTAGAAGTATCAAACACAGGAAAGTAAGAGTGGAGTCAAGGTAAACAGTCCTTATCCAAAATAATTCATGCACTAAGATCAAAGTACTAAAAGAAAACAAAGTAAGAAGTACTTGCCTTTATACGTAGATTGTGTCAAGTAGTCTCACGTCGAGATGCTCGTCCCGAACCAGTATCCTGCAACATAGAATACTTAATATAGCTAAATTCTATTATGAACCAAATAGTTAGACCTAATCCAAATATGAGTCTCGTTTCACCCAAATCCAATCGCCAATTCCATTTGAAGATCTAGAAGCATCACAGAGACGATGAACTATTCCAAATTCAAACAAAAATCCATCTATCAAAAGATCTGGAGAACCACATAGATGAAGGAATCATCCTCGGAATCAACCTCAAATCTTTAAGCTGTAATATGAGTATCCCATCGCGACTTCTCAAAGAACAGTAAATCCCAAATGATCAAAATCCCTGGTATCGCAAGAAACTTCAAGAAGATACACAGAACTCCAAACCGACGATCATCTTAAACGTAGAGACATAGACGACTAAACCCCAATTAACATCACGTTACCACCTCCCAACCAATCCACACAGTTCTAAAATTTGGAAACCCCTGGAGAAACCAAAACCACCATGGAACGCAACAAATCTACATAACAAACCAAGCAATTCACAACTGTATGAAAACAGAACACCACGGAATTGAATCCAAACTAAATACTCCATTGAACCCAACGAAGAACATCAGCAAAACTAGGGCTACTAATTAAGAGAATAATAAGTAATGTAAATCAATCTCCATAGAAAATCCAAGCAGAAACCGTCAAATTATCTTCCAGAATCATTGAATCGTTCACACGATCTCAGATCTAGAACACCAAAACCTCCAAAAAAAAAACATCTTCGATTCACAAGTTAAACCGAAACCAACATACCTAGAGCTCTATCTGTATCTACCGAGGAAGAAACTTACTGGATAACTTTTGTTGTGGCCGGAGGTGGCAGTGGATCGGGCGGCCAACGCTAGGGCAGAGGTGGCGTCTGAGGTGCTCGTGCGAGGAGGAGAAGAATCTTGCCGGCTGTTAGTGCGGGAATTCGCGAGGGAGAGTGAAGGAGGGCTCGGCGATGCAACTCAGGAGAGAAAAAGGAGACCGGGCGGCGTGCGACTCAGGGAGGAAGAGGAGGAGAGGCTGTCGGCGTCCGGATGCTCGCGGGAGGAGGAGAGCCGACGACGTCTTGGCGTTCGCGTGAGGAGGGCCGACGGCTGGGTTGCGGGCGATCACGAGAGGGGAAGGGAAGAGAGGATCGTCGGTGGATTTGGGGAGAAAATCGCAAGAGAGGGAGAGATGGCGTGCGGCTCGGGAAGCACAAGTTCGGTGGTGGGTTTGGGGGAGAAGGGTTAGGCAATTATAGATTTATAACTTAGGGATTTTTTAATTAAATCTTAGATCAATTTCTCAATTAACTCCCACTCCCGGGTATTTCAAACAGACTTTTTCTCTGGCCCATTAGTGCATCCCCTCTAAGTACGTCATCTGAACTCCGATTAAATCCCAGAAAAATTCTGAAAATTTCTAAAAATTACAATAAAATTATTCGCCCATTAATCTTATTATTTAATTATTATCTGGTTCGATATTTTATAATGATACTCAATTGGATGAAAAATATACTAGATTTTCATCCTTAGTCAAACATATTTACCTAATTACCCATGATACTTTTAGGTATAAAAAGTCTAAAAATCAGTATAATTTCTCTTAAATTCAGTACATTAAATTAGAATCTAGTATATTTTATATCAAATTGAGTACGATTCTTTTTTCACCTCAATTGGATGAAAAATATACTAGATTTTCTTTAAATGGTACTCAATTAGATGAAAAATATACTAGATTTTTTTAAATAGTAAATAATGTTGAATTTATAAGGAATTATATTAAGCAGGAAAAAAAGTCATGCTCAATTTAATAGAAAATATACTCAATTCTAGTTTAATATGCTGAATTTAATAGGAATTATACTTATTTTTAGATTATTTGTACCGAAAAATATGAGGGTTAATTTTGATAGAAAGTATACTCAATTCTAGCATAAAGTACTAGATTCTAGTGTAAAGTACTGAATTTAACCGGAAATATACTCATTTTTAGACTTTTTATACCTAAAAAATTTGAGGGACAATTTAGGTAACAATATTTGCATGTAGGGAATGGAAACAAAATTTTTATGATTGGGGACTGCATGCAAAGTTGTGATTATGATTAGAGATTTTTCTCTAATTTATCGTATTTATACTGTCATCCAAGTATTTATAGTTCGATTCCTAGTTATTACATATTTGTAGGAATTTTTCCTTCAAATGAGGAGTGTAACTAAAGGATGCTGGATTTATGGGTTGACCGTCGCGTGCGCTTCCCGATTTATCTTGGTGATTGGTGGAAAATTTTCGTGAGCCCGGATTGATCATCCCAGGGATAATCAATGAGGCTAACTGGGATTATCATTTTTTTTATCCCCGAGGCTATGGGTAGGACATCCAGGTTGTCACCCAATCACTCACGGTTCGATCTCTAGATATAGCGTATTTGTAGGATTTTTTCTTCCAAATGGGGGGAGGGGTGCAACTGGGCTTTCCATGCTGACCGCCGTGTGTACTTCCTGATTTATCCTGATGGTCGGTGAGAAACTTTTATAAGGTCGGACCGATCATCCCTAAGGATAGTCAACGAGGCTAACTGAGATTATAATTTTGAATTTTGAATTTAAATTTTATGATTATTTAAATTTTTTAGAAATTTATATTTATTTTATTCATTAAGGTGCTTGATATGGCAAACTTATTTATTTAGTTTAATAGTTTATTTATTTATTTATTTATTAGGTTAATAAGATCGTGATGAGCATTAAATATTATTAATGAACATCATTGACAAATAATTTATAATTTTTATTAATAAATATTAATAAATTGAATATATATATATATATATATATATATATATATATATATATATATATATATATATATATATATATATATATATATATATATATATATATATATATATATAAAAGTTTATTCATTTAATTTCATAAATTATTTATTTATTTTATTTGATTGATTATGTGTATATTGATAAACTCTTATCTCTCATATTATGGTGTGTTCATATATTTTTTCTAAATATTTATAGTTTGATTTTCAATTATAGTCTATTTTAGAGTATTTTTCATTAGTAGGATGATAAATTTAGAATATTAATATGTTAGGTTACTTGTTATGAAAACTTTTAAATTTATTTTTTACAACTGAATCACTCATCTTTAAAATTACTTAGTATAGAGAATTAGATATTTGATGTTATCTAAAAAAAATTAAACCAAACTAAATGTGAAACTTTTTTCAGGTTTGATCCATTAACAATCCTAACTATCTCAACCGTCTGCCCAAATTAAAAGGCTAAATCGGCCTTCACATGTTTGAATTGAACCGAATAATGATATAAAGCAAATGTCTTGGTTATTTTGTCAACCATCCCTTAAAAGTGATTAATGGTTAAGTCCAATTTATATAAAATTGATATTGTTACATTGTTAGTATCCAAGCATGCAGCCTAATAAATCCTAGGAGTGTAATCCAATGCATGAAAGTTTTATATGGATATCAGGACGTAGCACAGACAATAGGCGCATGATATCTTTAATATAATGATCAAGGATTAATTTTTAAAAATTGACGACTTGGGGTTTACCCTACTATGCGCTTAATGTTTATGTACCTACATGTACCTTCCTCTATATTCGTGGGACCGACACTAGTGGGACGTTAATATAATTGATCTATATTTTTTTTCTACATGCCACCAAAGTAAATACATAAGCTTACATCGAGGTTCATCCTGACAGTCAACGTTCTCGAATCTGCTACCTATTGAGAAAAAAAATCTCCCATAATACACTACAGATGAGTCACAAACTCTAAATATTTAACATGTCGTTTAAGTTTTATTTTATGAATTGATATATGTGATTTGAGTGTTTAGAGACTTGCAAGAACACAAAGTTTATAGAGAACTTTGACTTGACTTCGAGGTCATCTCAAGAGGTCCTAGGTAAAAAAACAAAAATATTTTAGGTTTTTAATATTTTTTAAAAATAAAATAAAATTTTCTCTCGTCCTTTTCCATTCCGATATGACATCGACAATGATGAGTTAAAAAAAATAAAAATAAAATATTAATTTTAAAATATTTTTTTATAAAATTTAGTTTTTTAACTATTAAGATGTAAAATCATTAATTAAATTTTTATATTGATAATAATTTTTTTCAATTGATAATATTATTAAATTATTTAATTTTGTTGAGACATTGCTCAATTTTATTAATTCTAATTTTAATCTTTCTTCTCCATCCATAATACAAAAATTGAAAAGATTATAAAAGAAAAGGCAAAGAGCACTAAGATATTTAATATGTTACATACGATCGACCAATCAAAAAAAAATTATGCCAAGCACAAAATAGACTTTGAAATAAAAAAGCGGCAATAGGCATACACCTAAACGATTAATCGATGCAAATTATAACTGACATCAGCAATAGAGCTTTGCCTATCATGCAACAACCAATAATGGCGGGCTAAATATAGTGTCATAAAATTGTGTGGAAAATATATCCCTTCATACACATGATTTTTATTCTTTCTTTGGTTGAATCCAGCACTATTTTTACATGACAAAATTGTTATTTTATTTAAACACTATGCAAGAAATCACTTAGGTTTTTCCTAACGATGTTTGGGTCCATCCATGGTTTATCCTTTACACAGAACATCTCGTCTTGTAATTATCCTTTATCCCAAGAAAATATCAATGTTTCTAATATACCAATAAACAATCAATAAGTATCAAAGTTTATTATGAATCATTCTAAATTAGATACTATGATTAATAAAAATCTAGAGTTCTTAATAGGAACAAGCAAATGTTTATCATCATACAAAAATTGAAAAAATGATATTTCAAAACACTAGAATTCTACTGTATTTGTATGCGTAAATAAATTTCTAATTTATATTTTTATTGAGTAAGAAGAAAAGAATGAGAAAGAAATATTATCCATCATGGAGGAGGACATCATATGAGAGAATCATCAGCAAACTAAAGGAGGAGAAATGCAGAGCACTAATAAGAGAACGAGTTCACGATGACTCAGATTTTTGAGATATATTAAAAAGAAACAGTTGATTATATCTTATAAATAAGACCTATAATTAAATGGATTAGCGTTGTCTAATTGGCAATTGCAAAATGCGGTGGAAAAATAAAATAAAATTAGGTCTTATAAAATGCGGTAGATAGAATTTCATATAAAATTGGGAATGAAATTAATAAGGAAATACATTTATTAATGTGAGCGTGCATGACAACGTTAAAAATGGTGGCTCACCAATTAGAAATTTTGTAAAAATAATGATGGATCTTCAATTTCAAAGATTTTGTAAACATAATGAGCCTTAATTTTATTGGGATCTTAGATATAGACCTTAATAGCTTATACCTTAAGCTAGATATGCATGGCATGGCCAAGATGGTACGTTGATGACTTAAAGATTTGTGGAGATTGAAAAGGGATAATATAAGATATTTGAGACTGCAAAACAAGAAGCACTAAGGTGGCTCTTGAGTGTTGACTTGGTGTGACCATAAGTTAAAGGTTCTGTGGCTGAAGGTATGTGATGTGTGTGATTGATGTATATATTTTTTGTGTTATTTAATATTCATCCATTGCATCACATGAGCATACTTTTCATAGTTTCCTAGCTTTTGTGATTCTTTTTATCTTTTTGGTTTGGAAAATTGATCTTTATGTATTTGATTGATAGGATGCGAAGTTGGAGCTCATTAGATACAGAAAGCCTTGGAAGCGCAAGTTGTAGCATGCATGATGCATGATCAGACCGTGGTGGCTACCATAACAGTGCATCACCTAAGAGACAAAACCAAGAATAGAGTGACAACCGGGGGAGTCCAATAAGAAGCATAGGTAGGTTGTGGTAGCTACCACAACCATGCCCCATTTGGTTGCATTGATTCATTCCAATACGCGCCATGGCACTTGCTATGGTTGTGAGGCCTCAAAATAGGTTGGTAGCACCCCTAATTGTTAAGGAAAGTCAATTAATTTTGATATCTTTTGAGGTTATAAAAGGATCAAGGGAACACGTGAGGCATCAAGGATTTTCTGTGATAAGGAACCTTAGGAGAGAGTTATTTTCCAAGGGATACGAGGATATTGTCCACCAAAGAGATAAGGAGATCTTCCGAATATGACATCCACATCTACAATGGAGTTCCTTCTAAACTTCACTCTTTCATTGAGGTGTAGAATGCTTTCCTCCGTGTCTTTAGTTTGTATCTTTATCTCTATGGAGTATTTTTCTTAATTCTAAGATTATGGAGTAACATGATGTAGAGTTGACACTTGTGTTTAATTAATCTCCTCTTTTTATCGCATGATGTGTTTTGATACTTGATTCAGTTTTAATATGCTTACAACTTAATTAGTGCTAGTGTGCGTTAACATATCACAGGGAAAAGGGGAAGGGCCAAAAGGTCAACCTAATTCTCTGACCTATAAATTCCAAACTTGAGGATTTATTCGTGAAAGTAGTCCAAAATTTCTCAAGAGTACCATTGACTATCATAGAGTGTAAAGTGTTTACCCCTAATTCAACCTCATGAAGTAAGGAATATCGGTCTAGATGATCATAAGATATCGTGATAGAAGTCTCCCTAAGAAAGTGATTGCCTTAGTAGGGCTACCACAAAAGTAAGAGTTGTGTTTGTATAGATTCACCAATGTTGTCCAAGAGAAAATATCAGTTACCTTAGGATAAGCCACCTTAAAACATATCAAACACTGAGATAAAACATGGAATTATAACTACAGTGTCACTGATCATCACAATGAAACTGAAGTCCTAGAATTTTCTTTAAAATCAAATTTCTCACACTTGTCACTTCACTCTCATTTTGTTTTCTTTCACAACAAGTCTCTTGATTTAGACTTTTCAAGATAACCTACTTTGCTCGTCAATCGATACTCAACTAATTAATCCCAAAGGATAATATTTTATTACTTAATGATAACTATTCACTCAATGAAGGTCACATTACATTCTATTTATTTAACACCAAGCAATACCTAGACCTTGAATAGTTTAATGCAATTTTTGAATCCCCTTGTAGCGGGAATCAAAGATATCCCACTGATTTCAGACCTAATTATTTTTGGGTCAAGATCACAAACCAATTTTATGCTTCTAGAGCGAAGGTCACTTCTCTTCAGAACCCTTACTTTTGATATCTACATCATGTTATAGCATATACCATTTTTGGTCATGGAGTGATGGTAGTTCATCTGAGTGAGTTGACATATTTGTAAGCGATGCAAGAAAATGTTCAATTAGATTATGGTTTACACTTCGGATGGTACCCCCTAGTAATAATATAAGAAATAATTGATATCAAACTAATTCAAGTCATCACAAATACCAATGCGATATAATATCACTAAGTTACGAATGATAATGCGTGCATGTATGCATATACATGTGAATGTACTCAACTGAACAAGATCAAAGTCATACAATTCTAACAACACTCAAAATTGATGTGGAAGGAAAAGCATAAATTTAAACAGCGAAAAATAAACCAAGCAATTTAACAAGGGAATCCAATGAGTGGGACATGCAACTAGGACCTCTGAGCGACATGATACAACATATCTTCTACCTATTAACCTGGAGTCAAAGAAAAATAAGGGGTCATGAGTATAAAATACTCAGTGGGTATAAGATAGATAGTGCATGATATTATATATAAGAAGATCAAAAGAAATGACCGTAAATAAAATACTTACTATAAAAATAAGAGTGCCAATATAATCAATTGCTAACAAAAAAACATAAACAACTACATAGCCCTCCATTAACTCGCTTAACCAGGTATAACCAATAAATTAGGAATACATACAGTATATCCAAAACATGCATGAATAAATACATAACTAGCATATTGCAAGCATATAACAAGTCTTGATTATGTGCAATAACATGTTATCACGAATGGGTCTCATGGGCAATCAGGGTATATAACTAGTCACTATTTGTGGTAAAATGCTCTCCCACGGATGGTCTCGTAGGTGGACATAATGAGGTAGTTATCTAACTCCCTTGCCATTGACTGTGAAGAACACTATATCACAGATAGTCCCGAGGACAATCATGATATGTAAGCAGTCATTGTTTGTGGGAGAATACTCTACCAGGGATGGTCCCATGGACAGATAAAATGTATAAGTGACCATTATCTACAGGAGAATACTCTACCATAGATGGTCCTGTGGACAAACAGGGTATATACATATACCAAGTCATAATAGTAAAATAAGCAGTAACAATCCATCCAAGGATAATACTATTCAAGCTACCCTACGGTTTAACCTCACTAACGTATATGTATGAGCCTAAATAACAACCAAAGCTCTAGTAGGGTACTCGATATCATACACTATGGTATGATCTTATTAATGTATAAGTATGAGCTTAAATAACAAACAAAGGTATAGTAGAATACTCAATATCCTACAGTATGGTATGATCGTACTAATATATAGGCATAAGCGTACATAATAAGCAAAGGTCTAGTAGGATACTTGATATCCTACACTAGAATATTACTACCTAAAGGCACAAGTATAAATAGCAATAAATAGTATGGATAGCAAATGAGACTGCATGGATAGCAAATAGATCAAACTAAGTACAAGCAACTAAGTATCAACTCAAGAAGTAAATAGAGTGGAGTCAAGATAAACAGTAATTGCTATCTAATCAATATATGATAATAAATAATCATTCACTAAGATCAAAGAAAATATAGAAGTCAAGTAAGAACTACCCACTTATCAACTTAGAAAGTCCCTTGACGCCCTCAAATCAAAGAGCATGTTTCTAGCTCAAATCTACATATAAGGTATACCAAGAATTAACCCATTAATCAACCTATTTATTAATTAATCATCTTCTAATTAATTAATAAATATATAAGTAGCACCAGGATTAATTTGGAATCTTGTGTCGCTATCTATATGACTGTGTTAGATGGGAGCTGTTATTTCCTTGTTCTTAAAAATCAATTGTCACACCCCCTCCCTAACCCTAAGCATATCATAGTCCAAGTTTGTGTTAACTAGTCATTTCCCTCTATTCCAGCTCCTAAGCTGATCGACATGGACAACCCCCCTCACCAAGCTCGATAAACTGGCTCCTTTGAGAGCCATTCCTTTTCTTTTTCTAGTTCTTCAACAATGCATTCTGCTTATAATTTTTCAGAAATCATCACTACCCTTTCCACCATCAAAGACGAATAGGCTGAGTGAAAATGCATATCAGATGAGTGCGATCTTAGAGTAGAGGAATACTATCATAGGATTGATGAGCACTTTCAAAGGGTGGAGGAGAATTACCACAAGATGGATGGGTTCCGCCAACAGATGTATGATTGGCACGCTCACAAAGTCCCTTCCCTCCTTTTCCACCTCCCCCTCAGTAGACTCTATTTTCATTGAGAGCAATGTTTGTTTTAAGTCTTGAGGGTTTAGATAATTTAGTTAGACTAGTCATCACACACATGCATTACATGTGTAATATAATGCATCAATATGCATAACTTTGTGTCCTAGGCCCATAAATTGAACTTGGTAAGGGTACGCCAAACCCATGCAGTAGTGCAATGTAAGGGCAACACTTGAGAACCCCAGTAGCAAGTTACTGTAACAAGCTCACCCTCATAAAAAATTAATTTATTTTTTTTATATCAAATATTAAATTGATAAGAATGGATACTACATTTGATCTTAGCCAAAAGACCGAGAAAGGTATGCTTTCTAATGTCGCCGACCCAATCTATTTATAGAAGCTTCTTTACTCACGGTATTGTCAATCCTAAGATGTGACACTAAAGAAAATCATGACAGCGTATATTTTTTGTATATAAAATAATCAGAGACAATTACTAATAAATCTTAAAATTATTTTTAGTGTGAACAAAAGGATATTAACATAACTTTATTTTGGGCTTCACCAAAATTACTTAGTAAAAAGTTCATATTCTTAATAAAATAGTAAGATTAGTTATATTTGTTCATTTCCTTAGTTTTAGTTTAGATTTGATCATCATGTCTTTTTGTTTGTTTGCTTTCTTGCATTATTATGTTTACCATGCCATCATGTATTTATTTGTTTGGTTCTTATAGCACAATAATTTCATTTAGAACTTAATATTTTTGTGGAAGTATGATCATATTTCTAGGGTTTCTATTTCTCCTATTTGTAGCAATAGGACATGAGTGTTGTTAAGTTAAAAAAAAAAATCATTGTTAGCATGCTTGATTTAGTACCTATATTTCCAATTAAACTTGATTTTAAGAGTTGATATATTTGAAAATAATTACTATTTATTTTATTGGACTAGTATCTTGGTTTCCTAGGAGACCCCATTGCATTTTGGTTACTTAAGAAACACTTGAGTTGAGGATCTCATAAAAAAAGAAGCGGTAGAAAATTTTTGTTTACAAAATTTTTAAAAAATGTTTTGGCAATGATTTGAAGCAATATGATATCCCATTGAGACATAGTGATTATTGGACAAATACCAAATATGTACCCTGTAAAATATCAAAAAAATGGCGAATAATGATAAGAGAATTTTTCAAAATTTTTAGAAATTCTTCTGAAATTTTTCGGAGCTCGTATGCCTCAGGTTACGAGGATAAAAATGGGGTCCGGGAAAGCCCATTTAGGCTACCCCATTTAAGCGAGGAAAAGTTTGATTTTTCATTTGTTTTTCTTTTTCTTTATTTTCTTTTTCCTTCGTGTGCCCGTGCCCTAGCCCTTACCCATGCCTATTCCCTTTCGGCACCCATCCCCTTCTTCTTCCGGCCGTACCCGATCATCTCCCCCAACTGGCGCCGCTTCGCGCTTCCTCTCCCACGCAAACAAAACCTCGACAAAGGAAGAAATTGGGCAAATCTCCTTCCCCCTCACTCTTCTTCAACGCCGACGCTCCTCTTTTCCTTGATCCGTTGCCGTCACCCTTTGTCGCCTCCTGATTCATCACCGTCGATCATCTACTCCTCTATGTCAGTCATCGCAGCCTGTCGCCTGTCGCTGATGCCACCACAGCCGTCATCCCAACAGCCGTGAGCCCTTCTGCCGGCATCGCGTGGCCTTCTTTCCCCTCCCCAGCCATGGATTCGACCCGGACTTGACCTTGTTGTTGAGTGTCCAATTCTTCTTCCCTGATTTGATCAGAACATCGCTTGACCTTTTCTGATCAGCGCCACTCAGGTTCATCCGATTGTCATCTGATCTGTCAGAGTCCTCTCTGATTTAGGGTTGTTGTCGTCTCCAGCTGAGCACCGCCGTCCGCAGTGAGATTTCCACCAGAGAAGAGGTGGTTGATTAGGGTAAACCCTAACTAAATTTGATTGTTGTGATTGATCTAGGATTGTTGCTAATTGAGGGATATTTGATTTGGTGGATAACAGTTTTGATCAGGGCAGAGAAGTAGATTCCAGTAGCAAATGACCCTTCGCCAGCAGCAATTAACGGCTGTGAACGACTGTGGAACTTGAGGTAAGGGTAGGGATTTGATATATGTGTTGAATTAGGGCTAAATCGGGTAAGATGCTATGACTGATTATGCTTATTGCAAGTCCTAGTTGGAATGGATTAGTTAGAATCGATTGAGGAGTTGAATGATCCAATTAGGGTTTATAATTGGATCTGGATTTATGTTAGCTTCTCGAGGATTTGATTTAGCTAATTTATTTATATGTAATTAGCTAAATATGAATACCATGTATTACAGGACTCTGATTCGAGACGAGCATCTCGACGTTGGATTTAACTAGATTGGACTTGCTATTTGAGGCGAGTACCTTGACTTATCTTTGATAATGTCATGTTGATATGTTTAGTAGGTTATAACCTTTAGTAATGATTATGTTCGTCTTTGCTTCGGTTGGTCACTACCCGATACCTGTTACATGCTTGTTTTGTTTACCTATTATGCACTTCATATTAGTACCTACCTGATTATACATGCTTAGAGGGGTAGTGACACAACCATGTGTTTATTATGTTCTGGATCTAGGTTTTTGATACCTTATCTGACCTATGTACCTTAGATCTTCAGATTGATCCATTGATGCTAGGGTACACATTTTATATCTATGGATAGGTTCAGGATATTTTCATGCTTAGTGACATGCACCATCTTGCATGATTGCATGCTGTGTGATAGTCGACTCCATTATTATTGAGCACATCACCAATTACATAGATCTGCACACACCACCACTCATGGGTTAGTGGTATATCAGGCAGGTATGTGGCAGTTCTGCTGTTAGGCTCCGCTGGTCCAATGACTCAGCGTGGTAGCCGGTAGACAGTTCTGCTTTGTTAGGCTCCGCTGGTTTAGTGTAGCAGCGTGGTAGCCGACAGATAGTCGAACTTTGTTAGGCTCCGTTGGTCCGCTCATGGGTAGAGCGATGCAACGTGGTAGCCGACAGAGATTCCTCCCCGTCATCGTGTACCGGGAGATGAGAGCATTGTGCTCCCCCACTTATGATTTGGGGTAGGAGGATAGGTGTACTCCGACAGTATCCCGTCCACTCTGTCACTTATCAGGAGCATTGATGGTAGAGTGCACGGTTGTCACAGCCCCATTCACTCGGTCTCACCATCGTGTGTGAGATGGCTAACTGCGTCAGGGGTGACCATGTCATTGGCATCATATGCATTGATGCATTTACTGATTGTGTTTGTTGCACTTATATGCTGCATTTGGATGGATGCATATGTTTGATATACATACAGGATTTATGATACTCTCGGTCTGACGACCTGACTATTCTGATAGGAGGCCCTGGTGAGTACAGTTCTCTTGAACCCTTTTCTATTGTGTATTTCCAGCTTTTGTCTAGGAGACTGTACTCCATAGTTATTACTATTTGTTATAGTTTACTATACATGTCAACTAGGTATCTGCTGAGTTGTTGAACTCACCCCCGTGGACACTATCTTTTTCAGGTACCAGGTTGTTTATGGAGTCGCTTGGAATATCCTGCCTGCCGGTACTCACATCACATCAGGAGACCTGTCTCCGCTTTTGTTTATTTTTATTTTGGTATATGAATTTGTGTATTTAGCTTTGTGTTCCGGCTTTGTTCCTGGAGTGTTGTTTTGTTGTGTGGTGTAAGCCTAGACGGCTAGCAGTTTTCGTTTTTAATTTGTATGTGTTGTCCATTGTATTTCCGTTGTGTTTGGTTTTAGTATAGCCGAGTGGGCTGTTAGATTTACATATAATTGCGTGATTGTGTTTTTATTGTATCAGCGGAGTAGGCTGCATATAAACTGCGTGGTTGTGTATATATTCCAGCCGCTTGTGGCTGAGGTATATTATGTCTGTAGAAATGGTTCAGATTGTCAGCCGTACAGGGGAGATGCTGTCGAAATTTCTTCGGACAGGGACTCCCCAGTCACTTGGCTACTAAGATTCATAAACTCTAATACTTAGCCTGGAGGTCTAGAGTTCGAATTCTGTGGAAGGCAAAAATCCACTGGCCAGGGGTGGGAAGACCTAGTGAGTAACGGCACGACTGAGGGTCGTCGATCGATGAGATAAGGGGTCGCCAGTTGGGCCGCTAGTGGGGCCGCCCAAGGGACCGCCAAGGGGCCGCCAAATGGGCCGCCAGTTGGGTCGCCCAAGGGGCCGAGGGGTCGGGTCGTTACATACCCTTTTGAGATCTTGAGGTTATAGGTGAAGGCGTTGAAATTTCGTTCTGTTTCGATTTTCCCTGTACAAAAATTTTATAAGTACAAAATTTTTCCTAGCAACCACATGTTCGATTAGACATGTGTTTGATCAATCAAGCAAGTTCTTGATGGATCAAAGCACACCTTAATCGAAGTACAAGATCGCTGGCCTCTTGTGTTGGTATTCAGGATCGATACAAAGAAAACTAAACTAATTACACAACGGAATCAAAGAACTAGTCGTACCTTTCCTTTGTAGCCAAAGACCTCTAGATCTTATATTGTATTCCTCTCCTCTTCTTAGACGTCGTGTGGGTGACGATCTACCAAGACAACAAACACCCTTCCCTTCTTTGGTTCCAAACCGCCGGCCACCAAGAGAAGCTCTAGGATGGGGCGCCTTCTCCTCTTCTTCCTCTTCTCCTCTTCTAAGGAAGTGGCGCCAGCCCTAGCAAGGTTGGAAGACAATTGTGTGTAAAAACTAGGTTTTAGGGGGCGCCACCTACTCCCTTATATAACCCTTGCCGCCGGCCCTAGGAAGGTGAGATTAACCAATTGTGGATGGGTGGATGCGAGACTTTATATAGAAGCTACAAAAGAGACCTAGAGGAGGAATTGGTTTAGGCCTCCTGATGGGCTTGGGCTTCCTGTGTTCGGCCCGAACACTCAACTCAAGTCTATCAATAATAACTCATACCACTAAAGGATTATTATTGAACTATCGCACCAATCCCATATTACAATATGGGCTCCTTCTTATCATGAGTGCGTTAATCTCCATGTGTTTAAGATATCGTATGTCCGTTAATTAAATGAGTTACTGACAACTCAATTAATTAACATTCGATTCTAAGAGTAGTACCACTCAACTTTATTATCATGCAGGACTAAGTCCACCCGCAGGGTTTACATGATAATCCTTATGAGCTCCTCAAGGGGACATCATCAGCCTAAATAATTAAGAGACAGATTCCTTCTATAATCAACAATACATTATATAAACAGTACCATCTCCCAACTCATCGAGCATATTGATTTAACGAATAAATCTCACCTATTGATAAGTTAAAGAAATAAATACTAAGTATACGTGTTTGTTATTATATAGGGATTTAGAAGACGCACATTCATAATAACAGAGGTTTTGTTCTTTTATGTAGTCAGTACAAATCGAACAACCTCAAACAGTCTTGCTCAATACACACATAGTGTACTAGTATAATTTTATAGTTAGGACAGACTAATACCAAATCACACTACAACCGTTCCAATGGTTTATCTCAATCCATCTTGATTGTGAGCTACTATTTATAATTTATAAGGAACCGATAACATGATCTTCTGTGTGGCACCACACACCATGTTATCTACAATATAAATTAAATGGACAACTGCATTGATATATATATAAATATAAAATACAAACATTTAACCAAAGCGATTCTCATTTCAAAATATTTCAAAATAGATGTTCATACAAAAGCTAGACTTATAGTATACATTCTAACAATCTCCCACTTATACTAAATGTAACGACCCAAATTTTCTCATTTTGAGCCCCAAAAATAATTCAAAAATATTTAGA
Source organism: Zingiber officinale (assembly GCF_018446385.1). Lineage (NCBI taxonomy): Eukaryota > Viridiplantae > Streptophyta > Magnoliopsida > Zingiberales > Zingiberaceae > Zingiber > Zingiber officinale. The sequence continues at coordinate 42,909,188 of NC_055988.1, read as the reverse complement.
AATGCTATAGAAAAATTCTAGAGATTTTTAGAAATTTTTAGAGTATTTTTATGCAATTTTTGGAGTTCGTTTGATATTTTTACCAAGGAGAATAAGTTTTAAAAAATAAACTAAAATAAAAAAAAAAGGGTTGTAGAAGTTGGGTTTCGAACCCAGCACCCCGGACCCAAGCAAAACCGGCCGAACCAACCGAGCTGCGCTCGATTTGTTAATCATATATGGAGCGATATATATTTAAGTAGTAGATAGGAACAGTAAAATAAATTGGAAATAAAAGTGCGCGGCTGAGGAATTGAAGCCGTGATCTCTGGCTTCGGTTAAAACCGGCTAACCAGCTATTCCGTGGCTGTTTTGTGAACAAATAGAGAACAAAATAAATTTAAGTAGTAGTTATAGATAATAGAAATAAAAGGGTGCAGGAAAAAAGGGCCGAGCCGAGGCTCGACCCGAAGACCTCCGACCGCAGCAAAGTTTTAAGCGGAACACAGCCAACCAACTCTGCTAGCGATCATTTGTTATTAAAGAAGGAGAAAAATTCCACTTAAGCTATAGTTGGAAACGAAAATAACCTTGAGTATAAGTTTTAAATCCTTTTCCCTAAACCTAAAATTTCTCCCGAAATTCCCTTTCTTCTCTCACGCTCACGACGCCGCGCGACGGCTCTCTCTCGGGTGGAAACGAAGACGACTTAGGGCACGTCTCCGGCGGCCGACGAGCATCGTTTTCCGACCGGTTTTATCCGCGCGTGACCACCTCGACGAGAGGAGCTTGGAAACGCAAAGAAGCCGCCGGGATTCTCATCTATCCGAAACCCTAGATCTCCCTTTTCGGCTGTGAGTTCAAGGATACAAGGAGTGAGTTGCTACTCACCTACAGTAGGATAGCTCCGAGATTTGTTTCTTGTTATTTTCTTTGTTTTCGAAGCTTTTCTTGAATTTTCTTGCGTTTCAGCTTTTGGATCTGTTTGTTGCCGTGTGCTTCAAAGAAAAGGGAATAGGGTTTTTGTTGTTTAGCTTGTGCCTAATTTCTTTGGACCTTGTTGCTTAATTCAGGGATTTTGTTTGCTACCATGTTGTTGCCGAGAGTTTCATAGGTCAAGAGAGGAATTTTAATAGGTTTTGCTTCTTCGCAATTATTACTCTGGAAGGATTTTCAATCTATTGATGTTCTGGTTCTCTGATTAGTAATGGTTCTTAGTGGGTTTCAAAGAAGGATTATGAATGGTAAAGTTCAAGTTTGATAGGCATATGGTTGTAGCAGAATTCAGAATTTATGCTTATATTTTCCCTTTCGTTTCCTTTGCTGCTGTACAAACCCGAATTGCCTTTTTATTCCAAGCAGATAGTTGGATTTCTCATTTATCCTCTAGCTTCTTAGTGTTGTGGTAGGCGTGAGCAACAATTGAAACAATGCAAATTTTCTTAAAGCTTCTAGTATTCTTTTGTGTCTACAATAGGCAGGGGATGGTTTGTATGTTTTGCATGGGAAAAGACAGCCAAAGGTGTTAGAGGTGATTGGTAAATCCCTAATATGAGGAATGATATGCTTATGTTGAGGTTGAGATGTGTTTCAAAACAGCACAAGTATGGTTAGAAACTGTGAATGAACTGTCAAGCTACTGTTAATGAGATTAGTTTTATGAATATTTTAGTGTTGGATTTTATTACAGTAGAAGATTTCATTTAATATCAAGCTGCAATGTTATGTTAGCTTCGGGTAATGGAGTTTTAGTTCCTTAGAATGGTATTTCTTTCAGTGTCAATTGCCATGCTATATTAGCTTGTATCTGTTTATGAATTGTTGTTCATATTAGAAGGAATTCCATAAATATTATCAGCCACGCTCTGTTAATTTTTACCTTAGTATTGAAGTGTTAGAAGTTTAAGAGAAATTCCAAGCTTTACATAGGTTTGAAAATCTCAGCAGGTTTTAGCTTGAGTTGGTTTTTGGAAAGTTGAAAACCGCCAAGGAAATTGAGTTGTCTACTTTTTGGTTGATGACTGTTATGTGAATTGATTCCTTATCCTGTAAGCATACGGTCTTGTATTACAAGTTCTAGATGCTAATCATGCACCGAATCCTTTGAATTGAGACTAAAGATGATTTGAATTGAGGTTCTGCCATTATAAAGTTAGTAGACTGAGTTTCATATCAGATTCGGTTTTATGTATTAGGTTTCAGATTTAGTTTGGGTGCATGTGCTATGAACAATTAGTCTCAATCTTTAGGTTCCTAAAGTATGAAATAGTTTCAGTTTTTAGGTTGTTTGTGACCTTAACTAGCTTTAGTTTTGTGTTGAATTACTAAGTGTGAACAACCTTTGGAGCTACTATACACTTTAGCTCACTGTTTAATTGCCGAGGCAATTTTAGAGCTTATAGAGCAGAATTCTGTTAGCTTAGCGTGCAGAATTTTAAGTGCAGATTTCTTTCATTAAATGCAAATTTCATCAAGTGCAGATTTTATAAGTTTAATATGCTGATTTTTGTCAAGTCTAGTATAGTGCAGATTTTTGATATTAGATGAGTGGGGAAACTGAGATAATTGAAATCAATTTGGAAGTTTAGATCTCCTCGTAGTGCAGTTTTAAAAGATTATAGTAAAGTTTGATTAAGTCTTTAGAGTATACAGATTTGAGGTTCTTTAATCTGAACATGAGGTTTAGATAATTTGCTTACATTAAATCTGAGCATGAGGTTTAGATAAATTGCTTATGTTGAATCTGAGCTTGAGGTTTAGTTATGCTACTTCCATTCAAGTATATGGATAACATCTGTGTTTGGCTGATTCTGGAATTTTAAATGGAATACGAGTTATAATATCTTTATTAAGTGAATTCCAGATAAGTTGTGTATTAGTCATATTATGAAAAGGAAGTTTGAGAGACGATGAAAATCTGTACTAGCCAGAATATGTTTTCTTTTGTTAAGTTTCTTTGCAGAATTTCTGTTAAGCAAGTGCAGAATTTTATTAAGCTTACAAGTGCAGATGCAGATTTTGTTAAGCTTAGTATGCAGATTTTAGTTAAGCTTAATATGCAGATTTCTGTTTAAACTTGTATGCAGATTTTGTTTAAGCATTGTAGTATTAGAATTTGTTTAAACATTTCAGTTTTGTAAGAAGCATTCTTTTATAAGGAAAGTATAAGAAAGATTAAGAAAAGAAAGAAAAGGCCAAGGCCTTAAGTAAATCCCAAAGTCAAGATTTTAGGGATTTTAGCACACAAGGTGCTTATTAATATGCCAAGGCATTTAAAGAAGAAGTAGATAAGATAATAAGTATTTTACTTTTAAAGGGCATGTACCGGACACAAGGTCCAAGGGATGGGCTCCAAGTTGCCCCTAGGCACAAGGCCTAGAAGTATCTTAGTAGTTTCGGGATTAGCTACCTCGATTCTTATTAAGAATGCGCGCAAAGTGGTACAATGCCGGGCCCAAGAGAAGTTGATTATTATTTTCAAGTATTAAAGTATAAGTTTTAAACAAGTGAAATAAAAGAATAAGATTAGAGTAAAAGAAGTAAGTTTCACTTTATTTTAAAGATCAGCAAGTTTAGCTTTCTTTTATGCTAGCAGCTTTTACATGTTTAGTTTCTTACATGTTATTTATTTGCTAGTTGATGAGCATGTTTTGCTTTATATGTTAGCATTCCAGTTAGTTTGCTTTCTTTATTAGTTTATGAGCATGAATAGTTATACATGTTATCTTTTCTGTTAGTTGATTTCTTTGCTATTTATGAGCATGAGTAGCTTTACATATTAGCATTCAGTTTTAGCATGTTTTTATTTGTATACATGCATATCGAGTTTTTGTGAGTTAGATAGCGCTCACTAAGCTTTATGCTTATAGACTGCACTTTCTCCTACTGCAGATAAAGAAAAAGGAAAGCTAATATGAAGGAAGGCGACAAGGAGATGCAAGAGGGGTGTGTGATGTCTGCATTATGGAAGTCCTAGGGATCCTTGCGAATAAAATAAATTATGATTTGTTCTTTGAGTTAATTAAGTCTTTATGTGTTAAGGAAATTTGATAACTGTTTATAAGGACACTTGATACTGTGTTTGCTATTCAGTTGTGAGTATGGATTAGTTTTCCTTTATTGTTGCTGAGTTAGAATTTTTATGCTGCGTGGTTGATTGTTATGTATTCCAGCCGCTTGTGGCTGAGTATATATACTGCATGTATTGTTGAATATGGTCACCGGTACAAGGGAGACTCTGCCGAAATTTTTCAGTAGGGTTTCCATGTGGTTTTTAATCACACCGGTTAAGTAGAGTTAGTAGTTAAGTAACAGTCATCCTTAGAGAGTAGTAGTAGTGTAGAAGGTTGGGTCGTTACACTAAAAGACTATGCTGTCATAAATGTTGCCATACATCTGATTCTCATCCCCTCAACATGCTTATCAAAAGCTCTCGCCAGAAGGGCCTTAGTGAAAGGATCTGCCAGGTTATCTGCTGATATAATCTTGGCGACAACAATCTCTCCTCGATTTACGATGTCTCGTATTAGGTGGTACTTACGCTCAATGTGTTTACTTGCCTTATGGGCTCGTGGTACCTTCGAGTTTGCTACTGCACCACTGTTATCACAATAAATTGTGATAACTTTGGGCAAACCAGGAATCACATGTAAGTCCATCAAGAAGTTTTTGAGTCGTACAACTTCTTTAGCTGCCTCAGAGGCTGCCACATACTCAGCTTCCATGGTAAAATCTGAAACGTATTTCTGCTTAACACTCCTTCATGCTATGACTCCACCTCCCAAAGTAAACACATACCTCGAGGTTGATTTACTATTATCCTTGTCTGATTGGAAGTCAGAATCCGTGTAACCCACAGGGAGCAAATCATCTACTTAGTAAACCAGTATATAATCTCTATTCCTTTTCAGGTACTTTAATATATGCTTTACGGCAGTCCAATGTCCTTGTCCTGGGTTACTTTGATATATGCTAACCATGCCCACGGCAAAACAGATATCCGGTCTCGTACATAGCATTACATACATTAGGCTTCCTACAACCGAAGCATAAGGAACTGCCTTCATCTCCTCTATCTCCTTTGGTGTCTTAGGACACATATCTTTAGATAAAGGTACTCCATGCTAAAAAGGTATAAAACCTTTCTTGGAGTTTTGCATGCTAAACAAGTTAGGATAATATCGATGTATGAAGCTGGGGATAAGCACAACATCCTTTTCTTGCGATTCCTTATTACTTTGATCCCAAGAATATGTCCACATTCTCCCAAGTCCTTCATATCAAATTTCTTGGACATCCATACCCTTACGTCTGACAACACTTTGGCATTGTTGCTAATGAGTAAAATGTCATCTACGTATAGTACAAGAAATACCACAACGTTTTTGTCATCTTTTTTGTATACACAAGACTCATCCAGACACCGAATGAATCCATGAGATTGGATCACTTCATCAAACCAGATGTTCCAAGATCTCGAAGCATGCTTCAGTCCATAAATGGACTAATTGAGCTTACATACAAGATGCTCTTTACCTTTCGCAATGAATCCCTCTAGTTGCTTCATATAGATATTTTTTTCAAGACTTTCGTTAAGGAAAGCTGTCTTGACATCCATTTGCCAAACCTCATAATACATATGAGCAGCAATAGATAAAAGAATCCGGATAGACTTAAGCATGACTACCGGCGAAAAGTTTCATGATAATCGATTCCCTCTTTCTGAGTATACCCCTTCGCAACAAACCTTGTTTTAAAGGTTTCCACCTTACCATCTATTCCCCTTTTCCTTTTATAGACCCATTTACATCCAATGACTTTTACACCATTTGGTGGTTCTACAAGATCCCTGACCTGATTAGAATGCATAGATTTTATTTCAGAGTTCATTGCACTTTGCCAAGGTGTTGCATCTTTATCTTGAAATGCTTCATCATATATCCAGGGATCAGCTTCATGTTCACAGAGGATTAAGTCCAAAAACTCTCCCAAAAACATGAATCTATCAGGTTGTCTAACAACCCTCCCACTATGACGAGGCGCTACCTGTAATTGTGCATCATTTATGACATGTGTTGCAGTTACTTGTGGTATCTCATCTTGTACTGTTGATACTAAAGCAAAAGTGTCCTCTCTTATATCCTCAAGAATAATTTTACTCATGGGCTTGTGGTTCATTACATGTCCTCTTCTAAAAATCGGGCATTGGTGCTAACAATGACCTTCAGATCTTTAGGACTATAAAACAAACCACCTTTCGTTCCTCTAGGATAACCCACGAACATGCGAACTTCTGTACGTGATTCCAACTTATCAGCGTCTCCTTTCAGCACATGTGTTGGACTACCCCAAATCCGAATCTGTTTCAGACTGGGCTTACTCCCATTCCACAATTTCGTGGGAGTAGTGTTGGTGCGGGAAGCATCTAACGATCGAACCTGAGTTTTGATAATGGCAAAGGATTCAAAGTTAAGGTGTGTTGTGAACTAACATGTTGAATGAGTATTTCAGGAAAAGTCCTAACTGTGGTTAGGCAGGTGAAAAACCCTAGGGGGTGGTAACCCTAGGTCCTAGGGGGTGGTAACCCTAGGTGGAGAAAAGTCCTAGCTGCGGTTAGGCAAAGAGAAAAACCCTAGGGGGTGGTAACCCTAGGTCATAGGGGGTGGTAACCCTATGCGGAAAGTCTTGGCAGGTCGATGGCTTCAGGCAAAAGTCCTAGGGGGTGGTAACCCTAGGTGGAAAGTCCTGGTGTCACGAACCAGGTGAAAGACTGGACTAGCCGGGAAGCGGATGTCCAGCAGAAAGTCCGGAAGTATCGAGTGCTGAGCAAAAGTCCAGTCGATCTGGAGGATCGCACTGGCAGCAGGTAAATCTCCTGAGTGGAGTAGGTGAGGACGCGTTTCCCGTAGAGGGAACAGTAGGCGTCGGGTCGACCTAGGGTTTCCAGTCGAAAATCCGAAGTCAGACCCGGACAGTCCGGAGACTGTCATAATTTCATATTCACACTATTATTTTGTGTTAACTTTGTGTTGCAGGTATTTTTGGATTAACATACTTGCAGGTACCAAAAACACAAAGAAGAACTCGGATGAACAGTGTCCGAGGCGCCTCCATAAGGCTTGGAGGCGCCTCGGGTGCAAAACCTGAACCTGGCTGCGAAGTGGAGCTGGAGGCGCCTTCATAGGGATTGAAGGCGCCTTGGACCATTAAAGGCACCTTGGAGCTTGATGAAGGCGCCTTCAGGTTGGGATAAGCAACAGTCAGCGGAGGTTATCACAGCGCAGGAACAGGGATAAGTTTTGGGGTTCAAGGCGCCTTGACTGGCACTGGAGGCGCCTTGAACGCCCAATAAAAGGACATCTCGACCAGCAGCTTGCATATTCGTCTTCCAAGTGAACTGTCTGCTACAAGCTGCCTACGAGACGATCCCGAAGTGCTGTAACGACACCCCGACAACCCGGAGCTTCAGATTTAGTCTCTTGTTGTCGGTATAATCTTTTTACTGCTTTGAATTGTAATTAGTTTGTAATAGTTTTTACGAGCTTATAGTTGTTGCCCACCGGAAGCGATCAAGGATCGCGGGCCTTCGAGTAGGAGTCGCCTTAGGCTCCGAACGAAGTAAAATCGACTTGTGTCTTTGTGTTGTTTGTTATTATTCTGCTGCGTTTTAATTACTCGAGTGTTTTACGAATCGAACGATTTAGCCACGAGTGCTATTCACCCCCCCCTCTAGCACGTCTCGATCCAACAATTGGTATCAGAGCGGGGTCGCTTTGAATTGGTGCAACCACCATTCAAGCATTTTTCGTGGCTTTGTCGTTTATATAGGTTAAAAATATAACCTTACGCCTTTCGTCTTTTTTCCCTCCAAAACTGTTTTTGAAAAATTAATTTTCATCTTTTCACCATTGGTTGGAATTATCGAAATATTGCATTTTCAAAAATTTGTAGTAATATTTTTTTAAATATTATTTTAATAATATTTTAATAATATTATATTATTTTTTCTCAAAATTCCTGAATTACTATTTTTATTTCTCTCCCGCACTACTAATCCAGGATTAAGTCCTGGGACAAGTTTTTTTGCTCATTTTTTCGTGCAAGATTCAATGGCTCTCCAAGAAGACTATAGCACCACTCGACCACCGCTCTTCTCCGGCGAGGACTTCGGCTACTGGAAAGGCTGAATGGAGTCGTACCTACAAACCGAGTTCGATGTCTGGATGATCACCAAGACCGGGCTCGAAATACCAACAGACGGTGCCGGCATGCCACTACCGTTCGAGAACTGGGACGCAAACCTTATCAAAAGGGTAGAAGCAAACGCAAAAGCAACGTATACACTTCAGTGCGGCTTAACGAATAAGGAGCTGAATCGCGCCGGCCCATTCTCAAGCGCCAAGGAGCTGTGGGAAAATCTAATTCAGTTACACGAAGGTACCCAAGTAAGTAAGCATGTTTTAATTAATGAATTATTTGAGCAGACTAATACTACTCAGGCCGAGAAAGGTGTTGCGTCATTTGCAGGTACAAGCAAAATGAAGAAAGTGTTAAAGGCAACATGGTCCGAGTCATCAGACGAATCTGAATCCGATGAAGAAGAACAAGCAAGCCTCCTCGCTCTACCAGTATTAGCACATGTTGTTGAAACAGAGTCCGAGTTCGAGTCCGATTCAGAAATCGAGAGCGAATCAGACACCGAGTCCGAGCGAAGCCACGGATCCGTATCTGTTTCAGAAGGACCCAAAACCACTGTAAGTGCTTTAATGTCTAGTATTAACTTAGATGACTCGCAAAATTTAATTCCATACTTGCTTAAGAAGTTGGCTAAATCCAACGTCCGAGTTAAGTCGCTCCAAAAGGAGGTAACAACCCTTAAGGAAGCGACTGACTCGAGTTCTTTAACTGAGTCAGTTCAAATTGGAAGTTCAACTCAAGTCCAACAACTTGAGGAAGAAAATTCCAATCTGAAAGCTCAAATTAAAGAACTCAAGAACACATTGGAACGGTTCACCTTGGGTTCCAAGAATCTGGATCTGATTCTTGGAAAACAACGAGCCGTTTACAACAAAGCCGGACTTGGATTTAAGACCAAAACGAAATATAAATCGTATTTATCATTAGTTAATAGAAATAATATAAAGGTAGTCCAAGCATGGGTACCTAAGTCCAACTTGGTCAATCAAGTTGGACTTGGCCAATACTGGGTTCCGAAGGATCAAATACACTACCTCAATAGACCATATCGAGGCCATGATCCAGGGGGAGCAAAAAGAAAAACGATATTAATCAAACCAACTTAATTCAAAATTCAAATTAAAAAATTCAAATTTAAAAATTCGAAATTAAATTCAAAAATTCAAATTATAAATTCAAAATTAAAAATTAAAATAAAATTCAAAAATGAAATTACAAATTCTAAATTTGAAATTAAATTAAAAAATTCAAAATTCAAAATTCAAAATTCAAATTACAAATTCAAAATTTAAAATTAAATTAAAATTCAAAAATTCAAATATAGAAGGAGGATCCAGAATAGCTGGCACCCCCAACTAAATTACCCGACTGGGTAACCGAACTTAATCTACCCGGAATGGGTAAACAAGAGTAGACTACCCGGCAGGGTAATTAAGGTTAGATAAATGGGCGAGGTTTAACTTGACCCATGGTACTGGTGAAGTTTTTGGATGATAGTACGTTAGGGAAGCTTGGGCATCGCATGTCTAGGAAGATATGACTTCGACCTGGTGCATTTGGCCAAGTGGAACTGACCGAAGCTACCCTTAAATGGATCCTAACTAGTTAGACCAAGGATTAGTATTAAGTTCAATGGGTAGGACTATTTGGAAAACCTCGAAGGCATGGTTACTTTAATGAGCTCCGTGTGACTCACCATAGCCCAGAAGTTTATCCAAAGAATGCTTATTTGTTGAAACCAAAGCTAAACCTGAATCTAACACAAAGTTAAACCAGACCCTTAAATTGAACCTCAATTCATCTCACAAAAATTATAGGATTACCTGGTTGAAAACTTAGATCGGGTGAGATGACTAAGGAATTTAAAATTCAAATTAAACTCATAACTATAATTCTATAATCAATTAATCTTTGAAAAATCATTTCAAAATCATTTTAAACTTCATTTCAAAATTATTTGAAAAATCTTTCAAAATCATTTTAAAATCTTTTCAAAACTTATTTTAAAAATCTTTTCAAAACTTAATTTCAAAATCATTAAAAAAATCTTTTAAAATTTTATTTCAAAATTATTTGAAAAATATTTCAAAATCATTTTAAAAATCTTTTAAAATTTTATTTCAAAATTATTTGAAAAATATTTCAAAATCATTTTAAAAATGTTTTAAAATTTTATTTCAAAATTATTTGAAAAATACTTCAAAATCATTTTAAAAATCTTTTAAAATTTTATTTCAAAATTATTTGAAAAATCTTTCAAAATCATTTTAAAATCTTTTCAAAACTTATTTTAAAAATCTTTTCAAAAATTAATTTCAAAATCATTTTAAAAATCTTTTAAAATTTTATTTCAAAATTATTTGAAAAATCTTTCAAAATCATTTTAAAAATCTTTTCAAAACTTATTTTAAAAATCTTTTCAAAAATTAATTTCAAAATCATTTTAAAAATCTTTTAAAATTTTATTTCAAAATTATTTGAAAAATCTTTCAAAATCATTTTAAAATCTTTTTAAAACTTATTTTAAAAATCTTTTCAAAATCAATTTCAAAATTATTTGAAAAATCTTTCAAATTTTCATTTCAAAATTATTCAAAACTTATGTTTTATATCAACTGTAAAGACAACTCCATCTCACGCTCACTCAAATGTTAAACATGCTTGTTAATCTAGATTGAGTGAGATGGAAAATTAGGAAAATAATTTTTTAACCTCTCATGCTTGAATTTCTGAACTCAAAAATTTATTTAGGCATTAATTAAGGGGGAGTGATTTTGAGTTGGTTTTAAAATTAGTTTTCCTTTAAAATAAAATTTTGACTTGACCTCAAAATTAAAAACTATTTTTTACTTATCTTCAAAAATTCAGGTTATTTTTAACTTAACTTTAAAATTAAAATTATTTATAACCGGGCTTTTAAATTACAACTCTTTTAGAATGTTTTCAAAACTAAGCCTTTATGTAAAACCTCTTTAAGCTAAGTACTTAATCAAGTCTTCTTTAACTAAGCTTAATTTAGACTATACTCTAAATTTTTTTTTTTTAAAAAAAAAAGGACAAAAAGGAAGTATTTTCCAAAGCATTCTCAAAATTTCATCAAAATAATTTTTTTTTGAAAAACTAAGTCCTTTCAAAGTTAAATACTTAACAAAGCTATTATCTTCATAAGTTTAGCTAAGTCTTTGATAAAAGTATTTTAAAAGTAAGAATCTTAGCTAAAACGAGTCTTGATCAATTTTTTTCTAAACTCCCTCCTTAAAAACTAAGAATTTAAAGTGTTGTGATATCACAAAAATTTGTTTAGTTACTTGTTAAAGACAAAAATAATCTTATCTCAGCTAAAAGTCTCTCTCAAACTAAAGGAAATGGAAATATTAAGATTAAGCATGTTTGTACTTTAGGGCTCTGATACCTGATCAACACCAATTAGATAATTTGAAATCTATTGAACTTGACTCATGCTTGGACTTAAGAACCAACTAAATAACCTAAACCAAATTATTAGCTACTTCACTCCCTCCTTGTCCTAAAATTTAATATTGTTTAAAATTATGCTAAGTTTTTTTAAACTAAGCTATAGTTTTCAAAATACAATACTTACAAAGAGCTTAGCTAAGGTTCAATCTTTATTTTCAAAATTTTAAAACTTAGCCCACAAAAATGTCTTCTTAAAAATCACTTAGGCTCCAAATCTTTCACTAACAAAATCTATACATATAGTGTAACTAGCTTTTTCAACTTAGTTAAAGACTATCAAAAGGTTCCACCGTCTAGTGGTTTCCAAAGAGCTAACATCATCCATTCACTTAGCTAAAAGTAAGAAATGAAAAACTGTTAAGTGTTTTCAAAATCTTGTTATCCATCTTTAAAAATCAACTGCCTATTTTTGCTTATTTTTTGATATATGGCAAAGGGGGAGAGTAGGAAATTCAAAATCAAAAGTAAAACGTGTTTTATTAAGGGGGAGAAACTTTATTTTAAAAAGGAAACCTTGTATTAAGGGGGAGCTTCACAAAGAGTTTAAGAGTTAGCTTAAGTTAGGCATTGATTTGATTTTATATACTTAAGCTTGCTCACTTAAAACCTTTTTATGCATTCGTTTTTACTTAACTTTGAATTTGGGTTGCCATAATCAAAAAGGGGGAGATTGTTGGTGCGGGAAGCATCTAACGATCGAACCTGAGTTTTGATAATGGCAAAGGATTCAAAGTTAAGGTGTGTTGTGAACTAATATGTTGAATGAGTATTTCAGGAAAAGTCCTAACTGCGGTTAGGCAGGTGAAAAACCCTAGGGGGTGGTAACCCTAGGTGGAGAAAAGTCCTAACTGCGGTTAGGCAGGTGAAAAACCCTAGGGGGTGGTAACCCTAGGTCCTAGGGGGTGGTAACCCTAGGTGGAGAAAAGTCCTAGCTGCGGTTAGGTAAAGAGAAAAACCCTAGGGGGTGGTAACCCTAGGTCATAGGGGGTGGTAACCCTATGCAGAAAGTCTTGGCAGGTCGATGGCTTCAGGCAAAAGTCCTAGGGGGTGGTAACCCTAGGTGGAAAGTCCTGGTGTCGCGAACCAGGTAAAAGACTGGACTAGCCGGGAAGCGGATGTCCAGCAGAAAGTCCGGAAGTATCGAGTGCTGAGCAAAAGTCCAGTCGATCTGGAGGATCGCACTGGCAGCAGGTAAATCTCCTGAGTGGAGTAGGTGAGGACGCGTTTCCCGTAGAGGGAACAGTAGGCGTTGGGTCGACCTAGGGTTTCCGGTCGGAAATCCGGAGACTGTCATAATTTCATATTCACACTATTATTTTGTGTTAACTTTGTGTTGCAGGTATTTTTGGATTAACATACTTGCAGGTACCAAAAACACAAAGAAGAACTCTGATGAACAGTGTCCGAGGCGCCTCCATGAGGCTTGGAGGCGCCTCGGGTGCAAAACCTGAAGCTGGCTGCGAAGTGGAGCTGGAGGCGCCTTCATAGGGATTGAAGGCGCCTTGGACCATTGAAGGCGCCTTGGAGCTTGATGAAGGCGCCTTCAGGTTGGGATAAGCAACAGTCAGCGGAGGTTATCACAGCGCAGGAACAGGGATAAGTTTTGGGGTTCAAGGCGCCTTGACTGGCACTGGAGGCGCCTTGAACGCCCAATAAAAGGACATCTCGACCAGCAGCTTGCATATTCGTCTTCCAAGTGAACTGTCTGCTACAAGCTGCCTACGAGACGATCCCGAAGTGCTGTAACGACACCCCGACAACCCGGAGCTTCAGATTTAGTCTCTTGTTGTCGGTATAATCTTTTTACTGCTTTGAATTGTAATTAGTTTGTAATAGTTTTTACGAGCTTATAGTTGTTGCCCACCGAAAGCGATCAAGGATCGCGGGCCTTCGAGTAGGAGTCGCCTTAGGCTCCGAACGAAGTAAAATCGACTTGTGTCTTTGTGTTGTTTGTTATTATTCAGCTGCATTTTAATTACTCGAGTGTTTTACGAATCGAACGATTTAGCCACGAGTGCTATTCACCCCCCCCCCTCTAGCACGTCTCGATCCAACAAGTAGAGGGTACTGATTTAGAAGGTACCAAGTTCAGAATGTACACTTCTGTTTCTAAAGCATATCCCCAGAATGAATTTGGTAATTCTGAATTACTCATCATTGATCTAACTATTTCCATAAAAGTCCTATTCCTTCATTTTGCCACACCATTCTGTTGGGGTGTACCAGGTGCAGACAATTGAGATTGAATCCCGGCCTCTGATAAGTATCTCCTAAACTCTCCTAAGAGGTACTCCCCACCACGATCAGACCATAGTGTCTTGATACTTTTACCATGACGTTTCTCTACATCAGCCTTGTACTCTTTGAACTTATCAAAGCACCCAGACTTACGACGTATCAAGTAAATGTACTCATATCTCGAATAGTCATCTATAAAAGAGACAAAATATTTGAAACCACCTCTTGCCTGGATAGTCATAGGCCCACACAAATCAGAATGAACCACTTTCAACACTTCTTTGGCTCTATACCCCTTTGCCTTAAAAGGTCTTTTGGTCATTTTTCCTTCCAAGCAAGACTCGCAGGTTGAAAAGTTTTCCACCACCAATGAACCTAAAGGTCCATCGGCTATTAACCTTTGAATCCTACTCAAGTTAATATGACCCAACGTTAGATGCCAAAGATATGTTTGGTTCATTTTCGAATGTTGCTTTTTCTTATTAGAATTAGAAGACGTGTTATTAATTTCCATTTGTTGCATCGTGGGAGTTATTCGATTAAGAGTATACAAATTGCCAACTAACACACCAGAACAGATAACCACCCTATTTTTCTTAACAAGCACTTTATTATCAAAAGAAATAGAATATCCATCCATAAATAATTTAGAAACTGAAATCAAGTTCTTCTTAAAACATGGTACGTAAAGACAATTATTCAAAATCAAAGTTTTATTTCTATCAAAAGATAAATAAACATCTTCCACTGCAACAACCGCCACTCTCGTAGCATTGCCCATGTAGACGGTGATCTCCCCTTCATATAGTCGTCTGGTTTCTTGGAACCCCTGCAATGAATTGCATAAATGATCAGTGACTCCCGTATCTACACACCAGGTACTGGTAGATAACATTGCTAAACATGTTTCAATAACTAATGAATAAGATATACCTTTATTGTTCTCCTTTTTGCGAGGATAGTCCACCTTCCAATGTCAAGACTGCTTGCATGTGAAGCACTTGCCCTTCGGCTTCTTCACACCTGCCTGCGACCCAGTCCCTTGAGGTCAAATCACTTTCTTTGTTGAACCAACTTGTTTCTTCTTCTTCTTTCCGCCTTTTGGCTTAGAGGCAGAAACACTTTTAGCAATGTGAACTTGAGAATTTTGACGAAATAGCCCTTCTGCTACTTGGAGTTCTGTCAGAAGTTCCGCTAATGAATAAACCCTTTTGTTCATGTTGTCGTTCAGGCGGAATTGGTTAAAACTCTTGGGCAGCATTTGCAGAATGATATCGACCTGGGTTTCCCCATCGATTTCAGCTCCAAGGACTTCCATCTCATTCAAATGAGCCATCATCTTGAGGATATGATCCCTCACGGGTGTCCCCTCAATCATGGTGGTCGTCATTAAGTTTCTCATGGCCTCTTGCCTGACAACCCGATTCTGGTGTTCAAAGAGTTCCTTAAGATTGAGCATCATGTCATAGGCAGTGGGTATGACTTGATGTTGATGTTGTAGCACATTTGACATAGAAGGTAAAATGTAACACCGCGCCATCTCATCTGCCTTGACCCATTTCCTATGTCTCTCTATCTCCTCTTCACTAGAATCATTATCATGCATGCTAGGACAGACCTCAAAAAGTATGAACTTGTATTCTTCAGCAGTTAAGACAATATCTAAATTCTGTTTCTAATCAATATAATTTGGACCAGTAAGTTTGTTTTCTTTCAAAATAATAGCAAGAGGATTGAAAGCCATTTTGAAATCCTGAGAATCACAAAATAAAATATTTGGTCAAAACTTTAGAATTTTAAATAATATTGATTCCTCAAATAATATAATTTAAATTCACCAACACCTCAAAACACCATGAATTTCGTATGCCATGATAGTGTGGACATATACTAATTCAAATATTTGTAAGAGGAGGTTTTATCCATTAATTTTATTATCTTGTCAAGCTAACTTTATGACAAATAAAATTAATAGTTGGTTCATCTTCGGTCACACAAATAATAGCAGTGACTCCGATGGGGAGGATACTATTAAATGCGCCTAAGTATATACCATTACTTGATACTTAGTCCATTAATTATGATTGTGCCCCTTCAAATGGAGAAGATCACACATACCTAAATAATTTCCTATAATCATCCATAGAGGAACTTTGATCTAGTGATATACAAATAAACTCATCCGATATGGAGGAAGGCACTTAAAGCCAACGCACAAGTTTGAATGCATCACTTATAAACTAGTAATGGAGACCGTGAAATTTATTTAAATAATCCCTCTGCTACTTAGTTATTTAAATTAAGAAATTTTAACATGCACACACATCACAACACATAAAAACAGCATACAAAGGCAATAAATATGAAAAATATAGTTTTCAACTATTATGGTATCATCTATCGCTGTCCTCTAATGTGCCGCTAGTGGATCAAACTGTCACGTCTATCTTGCTTCTTTCTTCGCCGCGCCTCCGATCCTCAAAATTACACCACGCATAGCAAGGATACAAGCCGCAAAAAAAAAATTTATATTTATCGATCCTATATTCCACAAAGAAATTTATATGTAATTTAGATCGAACAAAATGTAAAAAAAAACTAATACAACAACCGGCTGTATTTAATTATTACAATCATGCACAACACAAAACAACCTCGACATGCCCGAGGGTTCAAATTTTACATAAACACAAAAATCCATAATAGTTGGACCTAGGACGCCTGCAACCACAGAGTTAATCTTTCTTGCACATCCTACTATTATCCTGCCTAAACTTATATATGAGCAGTGTATAATTTAACCGAGAACCAATCACACAGAGCCAGAAACCTTGCTCTGATACCACTTGAAGGCGCTGGAATTCCGTTCTATTTAGATAATAACGAAAGTAACTTAACCTATTTTGTCATTCATTAAAACTTGAGTTAGACCGTTAGTGCTAACCGGACCAATAATCTCCCCATTTTTGATGCAATGACAACCTGGTTAAGTTAGTGAAAAAAAATATGCAAGTGAAAACAAACATTTATAAGGTTTGTTAAGTTAGCTTTAGCTTTCTTTTTGGTAGTTTCAAACTAACTTAACTTAACCACCTAACCCTCCCCCTTTGGCATTCATCAAAAGATTAACATAGAACAACTTGTAATTGAAAAATATAAAGTAAAAAACAATCTAGAAATGTAAATCAGATTATCTTGGGGGAGTATAACATAGAAAAATAATTTAAGCTTTTAACTTTATCTTTTTCAAAAAGTACTTACGTTTAAATTTAGAAAGATAATTATAATTTTAACTTAGTATTGCAATTTGAAAACATAATTTGCAAATATAGTAAACAAATATTAGGGTTAAGTTCAATTTACAAGTCAAGATTTTGAAACAAAGTAAAATCAAGTTTTAGTTTGTAAAACTTTAACGAATTAATATTTATTTTTAAATTTGACTTTGTATTCTTTTAAATAAATTTCCAAAAATACGTTTTGAAACTCAAGTATAATTTTCAAAACGAAGAGTCCAATTTTCAAAACAAGCTTTTTAAAATTAAGTTTGGAAAGTCAAAATTTCAAAACTAAGTTTAGAAGGTATAATTAAATTTGAAAAGTTTAAAATTTGAAAATAAAACTAATTTTCAAATCTAAGTGTAAAAAATTTTGACTTTCAAAACTAATTTTGAAAAATCCAAAGAAATTTTTAAAACACTTAGTTTTGACTTGATTTAAAGAGATATTAAAAATAAGTATAACAATAATTAATCAACCCCTGAACTTGACATAATTTTTTTTAAGTAAATATATTCGAACCTCCCCCTGAATTTATTACTCCCCCTTAATTGAACATTAAGGTTTGGATATGTTAAATTTAACACATTTTTGTGCCTAGTGTTTTAGGGGATTTAGTAATACTTATATTTTTTATATAATTATTTCTAATAAAAAGATTTAAGTTAAATTTTAATTTTTAATTTTAAAAAAGTTTAATTTTAAGTTATAATTTAGGTATATATTTAAAGTTTCTAAGTTATAATTTAAGTTTTAAATTCTAATTTAATATTTAAATTTAAGTTTTAATTAACTTAAGTGTCTTAGTTTTAAAATGATCTTTAAAGTTTTTTTTTAATTTTAAGAATATTTTAAAAAATATTATTTTTTTTAAATAAAAGAATTCTGAAAAGGATTTTTAAAAGGATTTTAAAATAATTTTTAAAAGAATTTTCAAAATGTTTTTTAAATAATTTCTAAAAGAATTTTAAAAGAAAATTTTGAAAATAATTTTAAACAATTTTTAAAGTGATTTTTAAAAGAATTTTTAAGATGATTTTTTTAAAGGATTTTTTTAAAAAGTGATTTTAAAAGTCTTTAAAAGAATTTTTAAAATTATTTTTTAAAAGTCTTAAAAGAGTTTTTAAATAATTTTTTTAAAAAAATTAAAATGATTTTAAAACCATTTTAAAAAGCTGTTTAAATATTTTTTAAATACTTTTTAAAATGATTTTTTAAAGATTTTTAAAGAATTCTTAAATACTTTTTTGAAGTTTTTAAAATAATTTTTTAAAATGTTTTTTAAAGAATTTTTAAAATAATTTTTAACGTTACTGAAAATAATTTTTTAAAGTTTTTGAAAGAATTTTTAAAATAATTTTTAACGTTTTAATTTTTAAAATAATTTTTAAAGAGTGTTTAAAATAATTTTAAAAATAAATTTTAAAATAATTTTAAAGAATTTTTAAAATGTTTTTTTAAAATAATTTCTAAAAGAATTTTTAAAGAATTTTTTGAAAATAAGTTTAAATAATTTTTAAAATGATTTTTATAAATTTTTTAAGATGATTATTAAAAGGATTTTTTTAAAAAGTGTTTTTAAATGTTTTTAAAAGTTTTAAAAGAGTTTTTAAAATAATTTTTAAAATAATTTTTAAAATAATTTTAAAAACATTTTTAAAATAATTTTAAAAAATGATTTTTAAATATTTTTTAATGATTTTTAAAGAATTTTTAAATACTTTTTAAAGTTTTTAAAAGAATTTTTAAGTTAATATTTTTTAAAGTTTTTAAAAGAATTTTTAAAATAATTTTTAAAGTTTTTGAAAGAATTTTTAAAATAGTTTTTAAAGAATTTTTAAAATTATTTTAAATAATTTTTAAAGAATTTTTATAATAATTTTAAAAATAATATTTAAAGAATTTTTAAAATCATTTTAAAAAATTTTTAAAATTGTTTTAAAATAGTTTTTAAAGAATTTTAAAAATAATTTTAAAAGAAATCTTAAAATAGTTTTAAAATAATTTTTAAAATAATTTTTAATTAATTTTTAAAAGAATTTTTAAAGAGTTTTTAAAATAGTTTTTAAAGAATTTTTATAATAGTTTTTATATAAATTTTAAAATAATTTTTATAATAATTTCAAAGAATTTTTAAAATAATTTTTAAAATAATTTTTAAAGAATTTTTAAATAATTTAAAATCATTTTAAAATGATTTGTAAAAATTTTTTAAAATTGTTTTAAAATAAATTTTAAGATAATTTTTAAAATAATTTTATAAGAATTTTAAAATAATTTTTAAAGACTTTTTAAAATAGTTTTTAAAATAATTTTAAAAGAATTTTTAAAAGAATTTTTAAAATAATTTTTAAAGAATTTTTAAAATCATTTTAAGAATTTTTTAAATAATTTTTAAAATTTTTAAAAATAATTTTTAAAATCATTTTAATATAATTTTTAAAGATTTTTTAAAATTATTTTTAAATAATTTTTAAAAGAATTTTTAAAAGAATTTTTAAAGAGTTTTTAACATAGTTTTTAAAGAATTTTTAAAATTATTTTAAAATAATTTTTAAAGATTTTTTTAATTTTAAATTTAATTTAATCCTTAGTTATCTCGCCCGATCTAAATTTTCAATTAGGGAATGTTATAAATTTGTATGATGAATTTGGTTCAGTTTAGGGTTTGGTTTAACTTTGTGTTAGATTCGGGTTTTACTTTGGGCTCAACAAACAGATATTTTTTGGATAAACTTCTAGGCTATTGTGAGTCACCTAGACAGCATTAGAGTAACCATGCCTTCGAGGTTTTCCTAATAGTTCTATCCACTAAACTTAATACAAAACCTTGGTCTAACTAATTAGGATCCGTAAAGGGTAGTTTCGGTTAGGTCCACTTAGCCAAATGCAGCAGGTCGAAGCCATATCTTTTTAGACATACATAGACTAAGCTTCCCTAACGTACTATCATCCAAAACTTCACTAGTACCATAGGTCAAGTTAAACTGTTGTCCCTTTTTAACTAATCCTAATTAACCTACCGGGTAGGTTAATTTTGGTTACCCTATCGGGTAGGTTATTTTTGGAGGTGCCAGCTAATCTGGAGTCTCTCCCTAGATTATTGATTTTCCTTTTAAGATTTTTGTATACTTAAAGCTAATTTTATTTAGGATTTAATGTTTAATTTGTCATTTAGATTTAAGTTTTTAATTTTGAATTAATTAAATTGGTTAAATTGTCCTTTTTTAAAAGAATGTATTCATTATTTAAATGTTTTTTCAACTTTAATTTTATTAAGTTAATTGAATTATCTTTCTTTAATAACATATTTTTAAAGTTTAAGTTTTTATTAATTTTTAAATTTGAATTAATTAAATTGTTTGAATTATATTTCTTTAAAGGTCTATCTTTTAACCTTTTATTAATTGTTAATTTTGAATTTTCTAGATTATCTTTGTTTAATATGTTATCTTTAACATTTAATTTTAAGTTTGTTAAATTTAGTTTTGATTTTATTAAAGTGTTTGAATTTATACTTGTATTTTCTTCGCCTTTTAAGTTGATATGATTAGTGAAATTTATTAGATAAGTCTTATCTTTAAAATTTAATTTTTTGTTAATTAAATTATCTTGGTTTTGGATAGCATTCTCTAGACTGATTTTATCTAGATTATTAAATACTTTATTAAGGTATTTATTAGTTTTATCCATTTTCTCATTTTTAATTTTTAAATTCGAATTTATTTTAATGTTTGACTTACTTATGTCTAAATGTTGACTTAATTTTAAATTTTCTGAATTAACTAAATTATTTGAATTGATTTGGTCATTGTTCTGTTTGACCAAGTCAAGGTTGATGTCAAATTGATCAGAGTCTTGATTGACTTGATCAGAATCTAGATTATTTTGTGATATTGAATTTAAATCATATAGATCTAGATTATCATGCACCATACTTGGGATAATTTCATACTTATCTGAATCATCATGCAAATTATTTAACCTACTACTGATAGGGGTATTTTGTAAATTATACTAACCTTAAGCGCATCCTCTAATTCAGTAGGCTCTTTCGTTGGATCTGACTCGAGTCTGGATTCGATTTCGACTTGATCGTATAACTCCAACAGCTCCTCGTAAAGCTTGGTCAGGTAGGTCCAAAACTCGTGGGCATCCTTGACCTTTCCTATCCTGCAAGTAACTTCGTTAGGTAATAAATCTGAAACTAACTTTATTATCTTTTGGTTTGCTTCTGGGTTTTGTATTGGTCTTCTCAGTGTCATGCTACCATCGAGGTCGTTCATAAGAATAAAGGTTTCCACCTGCATCCTCCACAGATTGAATTCATGTCTCTCGTACATCTCATATGGAGGTGGTTCGTGGATGTTCCGTCCTTCTAGAAGAGACATTGGTCCTGCACACAAGGAAATAAACAAAAAATTCCAAGACTTGGTCTTGGATTAGTAGTGCTGGAGAAACAATATAATATTTCACTAATTAAAAAAATAATAAAATATTAATAAAAAAATATTATTTCAAATTTTGGTAAATGCGATATTTTATTAATATTAACCAACAGTGAAAAAATAAAAATGAATTTTTCAAAAATATTTTTGGAGGGAAAAAATGAAAGGCGTAAGAATATATTTTAAGAACAAACGATGTCTAAATTTTCCTTTAAAAAACCCCCTTTTGCCTGATTGGTGATTGCACCAAATCAGAGCGGTACCTGCTCTGATACCACTTGTTGGATCGTAGACGTTCGATAGAGGGGGGGGGGGGGGGAATATCGATTAAAAAAATTCGAGAGTAAGTACGCAGCGGAAAGAATAAACAAAAAAGATGACATAAGTAATTTTTTACTTGGTTCGGAGCCTGTGTCGACTCCTACTCCAAGGCTCGCACACAAGGGTGCTTTCGATGGGTAATTCACTAGCAATTCGAAAATGTTTACAATTTAAAGTACACGAACGCTAATTAAAAAAATAAAACTGACAAGAAAAAGATGAATGAAAAAGCAGAGTGTTGTCAGCAGCGTTGCAGGAGCACCAGAGATCGAATCGTGAGTTGTTGTTGGAGCTTCAGCCTTGACCCTCCTTATATAGGAGGTTCGGGGCGTCTGGAACCTCTAGGGCGCCCTGAATATGACGTAGCCGAGCCAACCAGGGCGCTTCGCGTGGTGAGATGACGTTGTGGATAAAAGTTCACCTCCGAGCGCCCAGACCCTCATTTTCCAACAGATTCCTTCCTACAAGAAAATGTTAGTCCGGAGGCAAATATAAGATATATCTTGCAACACAGAGTATTAGCACAGTTTAAAATTAAGCAGAATATTAATTAGATTCTGTCTCTCCAAGACTGGAATCTAGTCAGGATCTCGACTTAGAGTTCCGAAATAGTTTTAAGTCGGATCGGTGCCTAAGTTTCCTTCCCGAGAATGCGTCCTCACAGTCACTCCCCTCCAGTGACTTACCTTCACTTACCTGCCAGATGTCCGGTCAGCCCTTCGACCCATCTAGGCTTCGTGTTGTAACGACCACCCTTCTTACTACTACTCTCTAAGGGCGACCGTTACTTATCTATTACTCTACTTACTAGTGTCACTTATGCTATTATTAGCAACACTTAGATTTATCACGACCCTAGAGGAATTCCTACCGAAAAATTTCGGCAGAGTATCCCTTGTACCGGTGACAAAAATCAACAATACATGCAAAATAAAATCATCAGCCACATGCGGCTGGTATATATATCTCACAACCACGCAGTAATAAGACACAACAACTAAAAATAAAACTATTCTAGCAATAGCAAGCGAATAAAGCTCCGAGAATAGAAAACAACCAAACTAACAATGCAGAATACTCTCAGCTAGCAACATAAGGAAAGGAAATAACTCTTTAACAATCTCGACTTCTCTAATAATATTAAAGGACTCTAAACAGCTTCTTAGCCAGGTCCCGAGGCTTCCATAGTTCAACATCACACACCATCCATCACGCATCCTCCTTGTCGCCTTCCTCTTTATACTTTAGCTTTTCCTTTATCTGCAGTAGGAGAAAAAATAAATCTATAAGTGAAACGCTTAGTAAGTACTAATCTATCTCACAAAAGCTCATAAGTGCATAAGATGCAAAAGATGCTGAGACTGAAATGCTAAACAGAAAAGGTTAAACATGTTCATCTCATAGCAAAGCACTAAAATAAACTGCATACTCATGATATAAGAATAAATCTGCATGCTAGAAATAAAGCTAATCATGCTCAATAAACTCATAAGGAAAGCAAATGAAAACTAATACGATATGCTTAGAATTAAAAGAGCTAATCTTGGCTAGTTCTAAACATAGGTGATACTTGTTTCAATTACTTATAGCTTTATACTTGAAATTAATTCTTAAGTTTCTTCTTCTTCTCTTTCTTGGGCCCAGACTTAGTACCATCTTATGCGCGCTCTCTAATAGTGACTGAGGTAGCGAACCTCCAGTTCTATGAGGATAAAGACCTTGGTCTTACCAGGGCCAAGACCTCGGAATTGGTCACCTGGATTTGTTTAACGACAACCTTGGTGTTGGTGCGGGTAGCACTAACGGTCTAACCCAGGTTTTGATGAATGACAAATAGGTTAAGTTAGTTGTGTTGTTGTCTGACACTTTGATCAAGTGTGCAGGAAAAGTCCAGCTAGGTCGACGGGCTGACCGGATAGCTGGCGAGAAGTCCAAGCGGGTCGACGGGCTGACCGGACGCTTGGCAAGAAGTCCAGCTAGTTCGACGGGCTGACCGGATAGCTGGCGAGAAGTCCAAGCGGGTCGACAGGCTGACCGTACGCTTGGCGAGAAGTTCAGCTAGGTCGACGGGCTGACCGGATAGCTGGCGAGAAGTCCAAGCGGGTCGACGGGCTGACCGGACGCTTGGCGAGAAGTCCAGACGGGTCGACGGGCTGAGTGAGGTAAGTCACTGGAGGGGAGTGACTGTGAGGACGCGTTCGGGAAGGGGACATTAGGCGTCGATCCGGCTTAGATCCATTTCGGATGTCTAAGTCGAGATCGTGACTAGATTCCGGCCTCAAAGACGGAATCTAAGTCATACTCTCTTTATCTATCTGCTGAACTTTGCTAACCATTTGTTTTACAGGATATATATTTGCCTCGGACTAACCTTGTTTTGCGGGAAAAGGGGCAAATTTGGGAAGGGATCCGGGCGCCGGAAGGCTAATTTTATCCAGCCCCTCGCCGCCACGTGGAGCATCTTGATTTGAGCGATTCGTCACACTCCGTGCGCCGGAAGGGATCCAGCGCCGGAACAAGATATAAAGAAGCCCCGCAGGAGCTTCGAATCAATTTTGACCGAGAACTCTTCGCTGATCTTGCCGCCGACGCGTTCAAGTGTGACGTCAACGACGCCCGACAAAAGTGCTCTTCCGGTTTTGTTTAATTTTTCTTTGTCGGTATTGCTTTATTATTACTAGCATCTCCTGTACTTTTTCTGTAATCATATTTCGATCTGCTAGTGATTGCCCAACGAAAGTGGTCAAGGACCACGGCCTTCGAGTAGGAGTCGTCACAGCTCGAACGAAGTAAAAATATTTGTGTCTACTTTATCTTTTTCCGCTGCTTAAACTCTTGTTTTTCGAATCGATATTCACCCCCTCTATCGAATCTAACGGTCCTACAAGTGGTATCGAGTAGGTCGCCTCGATTTGGTGCAACCACCAATCGAGTAGGTGAATTTTTTAATTAATTTTAAAACTGGTGTTTCGATAACTTAATATTTAACTAATCAATTTAAATTAGTGCAACACGAATCTATTTTTTTTACTTTCTTTTCTCCTGATTACTAATCCAAGACCAAGTCTTGGGATATTTTCTTCGGTTATTTATGTGCACAGAATGTCCCAACAAGAAGGATTCAAGACACGGTCGACCTCCACTCTTCAACGGGACGACTTCCCTCCTGGAAGAAGCGCATGGAGGTCTACCTCAAGACAGACTTCGACCAGTGGATGAGCATTACGAAACCTTACAAAATTCCAATGGACAACGCCGGGAATCTAGTGGATCCTGAAGACTGGACAGCAGATCTCAAGAAAAAAGCATCAACAGAAAATAAAGCGATCAACACTCTACAGTGCGGATTGACAAGAGAAGAACTGAACCGAGTCGGTCCACACAAAAACGCTAAAGAACTATGGGACAAGTTGATCGAACTGCACGAGGGAACAAGCGACGCTAAGGTAACAAAACGAGACCCGCTTCTAAATAAAATTTTTAATATAAAAATGCAGGAAGGAGAAACAGCGAATCAACTACACGCGAGGATCAAGGACATCCTCAACGGGCTTCATGCAATAGGCCATCAAATGGAGAACAGAGACTTAATAAGGTACGCTCTAAACGCTTTTCCACGTAATAGTTTGTGGGCATCAATAGTGGATGCCTACAAAATTTCTAAGAATCTCTCTAACTTAAAATTAGACGAGCTGTTTTGTGAATTAGAATTACACGAACAAACTAATGCTGGAGCCGAGAAAGGTATAGCACTATTTGCAGGTTCCTCCAAAGAAAAGAAAGACAAGCCTGAACTTGAAGAAGACTCCGACCAAGACTCCGAAAACGAAGAATACCTGGTGAACTTGGTAAGAAAAATGTTCACTAGGAAAAAGAGGAGCTTCAGCAAAAAGGATCTTCAAAAGATCAGCTCTCCTTCAGAACAAAAGAACGTGACTTGCTACGGTTGCAACAAAAAGGGACATTACAAGAACGAATGTCCAAAACTAAAGTTTGACAAACCAAAGCCAACCAAAAAGAAGGCACTCAAAGCAACATGGGACGACTCCTCGGATGAATCGGAGGAAGAAGAGCAGAAACATCAAAGCCACCTCGCACTGATGGCCCGCGAAGCCGAAACAGATAACGAGTCGGAAGATGACGACGGGTCTGAACCCGAAACAAGCCACGAGTCCGTACTCGTTTCCGAAGGCCCGAATGAGGTATACTTAAATTTAAACAAAAATTTTTTTAGAATTATTTCCTGTCTAAATAGTAAATTAACTAAATTAGAAAATGAAAACAAATCACTTCTTGAGGAAAATCAAAACCTCAAGGAACAATTAAAGAATTCAAATCCAACTCAAAATCTAACACTTGAGGAGGAGAATTTATCATTAAAAAATGAAATAAACAACTTAAAAGAGATGTTAGAAAAATTTACAACAAGATCAAAAAATTTAGATTTAATCCTAAATAATCAAAAAGCATGTTATAATAAAACCGGACTAGGATATAAGTCGAATTCAAATAAAACCTTCAAATCATTAATAACCCAATACAAGTCAACCAATCTAGCTTGGGTTCCGAAAGCGTGTCTGACCACGCAAGTAGGACTTAATCAATATTATATACCTAAAGAAAAAATACATTATATAAAATTAAATAAACCAAACCAAAATCCAAAATACAAACCTAAATCAAATTCAAAATCTAAATAGAATTATCACCAAGTTAACTATAACTATAAAAAGAATCGACACAAGCCTAAAATCAAAACTTAAATTAATGGCCAATAATTCAGGGGGAGGCTCCAGAATAGCTGGCACCTCCAAAACTAACTTACCCGATAGGGTAACCAAAAATTTACCAACCCGGCAGGGTAATTAGGATTAGTTAAAAAGAGACCAAGTTTAACTTGAAACATGGTACTGGTGAAATTTTTGGATGATAGTACGTTAGGGAAACTTGGGCATCGCATGTCTAGAAAGATATGGTTTCGATCTGGTGCATTTGGCCAAGTGGAACTGACCGAAGCTACCCTTAAACGAATCCTAACCAGTTAGACCAAGATGTAGTACTAAGTTCCGTGGATAGGACTATTCGGAAAATCTCGAAAGGTTGGTTACTTCTAATGATGTCCTTGTGACTCACCAAGCTTAGAAGTTTATTCGAAGAATGCCTATTTGTGGAAACCAAAGCTAAGTCTGAATCTAACACAAGTTAAACCAAAACTCTGTAATCAAACCAATTTCATCTCACAAAATCATAGGATTCCTTGATTGATAATATAGATCGGGTGAGATGAATAAGGCTTAAAAATTAATTTCAAAATTTTTAATTTTAAACTTAAATTAATTTTAAACTTAAATTTCAATTTTAAAACTTAAATTAATTTCAAAAT
The DNA here is from genome assembly GCF_018446385.1 of Zingiber officinale. Classification (NCBI taxonomy): domain Eukaryota; kingdom Viridiplantae; phylum Streptophyta; class Magnoliopsida; order Zingiberales; family Zingiberaceae; genus Zingiber; species Zingiber officinale. The sequence goes on along the minus strand of NC_055988.1, from coordinate 42,881,867 downwards.
TTCAATTTTAAACTTAAAAATTAATTTCAAAATTTCAATTTTAAACTTAAAAATTAATTTCAAAATTTCAATTTTAAACTTAAAAATTAATTTCTAAATTTCAATTGTTAACTTAAAAATTAATTTCAAAATTTTAATTTTAAAACTTAAATTTTAATTTTAAACTTAAATTAATTTTAAAACTTAAAAGTTAATTTCAATTTTAAAACTTAAATTAATTTCAAAATTTTAATTTTAAAACTTAAATTAATTTCAAAATTTTAATTTTAAAACTTAATTTCAAAATTTTAATTTTAAAACTTAATTTCAAAATTTTAATTTTAAAACTTAAATTTTAATTTTAAACTTAAATTAATTTTAAAACTTAAAAATTAATTTCAAAATTTTAATTTTAAAACTTAAATTAATTTCAAAATTTTAATTTTAAAACTTAATTTCAAAATTTTAATTTTAAACTTAATTTCAAAATTTTAAATTCAAAATTTTAAATTTTAAAACTTAATTTTTAAAATTTTAATCTCAAAATTTTATTCAAACTTAAAACTTAACACATAATTTCAAAAAAAAAAAAAAAATTCTTCCCCTCTCTAAAATTGTTTTTTTTGTCTTCTCAATTTTTTAGAATATTTTTTTATATATACAGTAGGAAACGAACAAATACTGGTGCTGTACCCTCCAATGCTAGTACAGACCCTAGGTTTCCCACAGACGAACTTAGGATTAAATTTGAGTCCACCATTTATAAGGCCATTAGGACTACCTGCATAGATAGATCGTTCTTCCTAAGGTCATGTCCCTCTGCTTTAGAGGTTATAGGACACTATAATTTAAGGAACCTTGTCGAATGTACCAGTCCAATAAACATAAGTCTGTGTGCAGAATTTTGCAATAACCTAGTAAAAGTAGACGATTTCACCTATACCACTAGGGCAGCAGGCACTGATATCGTATTTTCCCCTACGACTATCCGAGAGTTTTTAGAGTTGCGTCCATCTACTTGCTCCTTTTTGTGCTATCCTCCGAGGGATCTACCGTTCGACGATCCCTACTCACATATTACTCTCGATACGATTTATTCGTATTTTTTTGGGGGAGAGAGAGATCCCACTGTGACACAGTTTAGGTCAGTAGAACTTCGAGTCCAGGACTACGCTCTTTATAGGGTTGTAGTCCTTTGCATTTTACCACTGACTACTCGGGACATCGCTGTGATGCGCCCATTCCATTCGTTCTTACTTTATGCCCTGATTCATAGGTTAGACATTGACATTAGCCTACACATCTTCTCCACTATCATCTATTCAGCTGGATTCGTGACTGACAGTCGAGTCCATATACCATTTGGTCACATTCTGACAGCCTACATGTCCTCGTTGCACATTGATGTCACTAGAGGAGACGTTGCCCATATGACCGAGTTCGATGTCATATCCTCTCGGAACTTTTCCCTAGCCGGCATCCAGATAGATAGAGATGACGGGACTATGTCTTGGCGGAGGGGGGCACAGCACCAGCCCGATCCAGACGCACAGGTGGACGAGTTCATGCTCGCACTATTTCCGGAGGAAGCCGCACCGGCTCCGCCACCACCCCCAGCTCGAGCACCACGACACGGTCCCCGCACTCTAGCCGACCGTATGACCGGACTAGAGAGAGCTATGGCGAGTCTCCAGCAGGAGAACTCTGATTTTCATCGGGACATACGACGAGAGGTTGCCGATTTACGAGCTGCCGGGGACACCCGACACACTGAGCTGATGACACTTCTTCGATCCTTGGTGTAAGATATCGCAAAATTTAATAATAAATATTATTGGATGAAAAATCTTATTGGATTTTTCAGAAATTTTTAGAAATTTTTCGGGATTTAAACGGAGTTCGTATGACTGGTTTCAAGAGGATGGATTCGGGGTACAGTGGAGACCCTAAGTATTATTTTAAGTGGGAGTTGATTAAGGAGTGAACTTAGAGTTTGATTAAGTTAACCCTAAGTATTAAATTATCCTTAAATCCCTAATTTCTTTCCTTTCTTTCCCGATCCGCTTCATTTTCCCCTTCGCACGCGACTCCCTTCCTCCCGAGCTCTCTCCGGCGATTCCTCCGTGCCCGATCGCCGACCACCGCGAGTTCACCGTCGGCAGTAGTCCTCCCCTCGTCCTTCCCTCTACGTGTTCCACCAACGCCCTCTCCTCCTTTCTTCTCTCTTGTGCTTCTGCCCTGGATCGCCGACAGAGGGGGTCTCTTCCATCGCGATCTCGCCTTCACGTGCTGTCGGAGAGAAATTGGCGCTGGATCTCGAGGGTATCGCCTATCTTTGATGGAGCGATCGCCCCGGTTGTGCTTACGCGCATGGCAGCGACTCAACGGCTAAGGCACGGCGGAGCTAGGGCACGGCAGGGGGAGGGGGAGTCGGTTCGTATCTCTCTCGGCGGATTGAGCTCTCTCAGTTCCCCTCCTTGATCTGTTCACTGGAGGGTATTGCGGATTGTCTCCAGTTGAGGTGGATCGCACGGGTCGATTGAGGTAAGGCTCGTCGGGAGATTCTGAGAATTCATAGACCTTGCTTCATTGGGTTTGTTTGTGATGATCTTCCTGTTCTGGATTAGAGGAAACAGAGCATCAGCGTGCTATGGGTCTTTCCTTGTTGCCGGTCATTGCTCTCTCCACTTCTTGAAGCTGTGGAGGTCTCAACTAAGAGTGAGTGATCTATTGAGGTTTGTAGAGCTCGGTTTGATAAGGAATTTAGTAAACTAATTGTTCCACGGCTAGGTTCTGTGTTGATTTAGGATTGAAATGGTGTAGGGAATCTCTTGGTGGCTGTTGGCAGGGGATTATGGTGCTGTGAGCTGTTGAATATGCTGCCAAACCTCAAGGTAAATGACTTCCATTTAGGTTTTTCTGTTGGATTTAGTAGTGTGTTGCTAAATCTGGTTCGTACAGGATGATAGGGTTTGTTTTGCTGAGATATGTTAGCAAGTATTGTTGCATCCATGGGGATATTAGATTAGGGATGTGAGGTTGGAAACTATGGATATGAGTGAGAATCTAGAGGTGAATCATGTTGGAGTTTGTGATTGATTGAGGTTTGTATTGGGTGGAAATTTGTGGATATGATGATCGGTTGATGTAGATTGTTATGTGATCATTCTTAGGATCATTGGATTGGTTGTTGGTTGGATTATCAGATGTGGTGGTTTGGTTAGTTGGAGATGATGATGTTAGGTTGTTGTGGATTTATGATGAGTTTGGATTAGTGAGTTTTGGATTGATTAATAGATTGTGGACTATGTTTGGATCTAGAAGGTGTTGAATTAAGGAATTAGATAAGTTACTTCGATTAGGGTTTTCCCTAATTAGATTGGGAAGTTTATTTAGCTATTTGCTACCTATGTAATTAGCTAAATATATATTATGTGATCACAGGACTTGGATTCGGGATGAGTGCCTCGACGCGGGATTATTTGGCACGATCGACAGATAAAGGCGGGTATTTCTTCCTTGGCCTCTATGTAGACTTTCTTGTACTCAGTGCATGGTTATTATTTGACGGATTAGGTTACTTTACCCTATATCGTGTTCAGTTGCTATTTTTCCTGCTTGTTTCTTTTGCTTGAGCTTAGAGATGATCTATTTAATTCATATACAGTCTCTACTCTTGATATCTACTCTGTTGTGATTACACGTGTAGAGTATGCCTTGTAGGGATTGTCGGGTTGTTGGTATTACCATGCTGATTGAGTATATGATGTTGACTGTACATAGGTGGTGATGTGTTATAGGAGTCATCTTGTTGACCATGCATTTACATGGGGTGTGTACATACGTATTTGTCATGTACTTTTGGAGGAGTTGTGTTGATTGTATGTTTGGGGTATATACACATGTCTGTTGTGTTTTTATTGGAGGATACATGTTGATTGTACTTATATTTTTGTGTACATGTGTCTGGTGGGATTATTGAAGATTTTTGGTTGATTATACATGTGTAGTGTGTACATATGTTTGGTGGGATACGTGGAGGTATCATGACGATTATACTCTTGTTGGAGGTATTTATGAGGTTTGGGGTTGTTGCATGGATGATGATTATATATATATATATATCATGTTCATCATTCATTGCATCTGATGACCATTATCTCCCTTGTGGTGAGAGAGTCATCAGTTGGTTTGGTTTAGCGCCGCACACTCGGCCACTCATGGGTAGTGGTAGCTAGAGCAGTTGTCGCTCGTCCTGTCGTGCCACCCGGTCACGAGGTTTAGTGAGATCCGGCGTTGTGAGCAGTCAGGGACCCTGATGCTATGTAGCTAGATAGCTATTAGCGGACTGTCCGCCTCGACTACTATATAGTGGGCTGGAGGGTAGTACAGTCAGCCTCTCGGCCATACAGGGGTCGTGGTGTTCGGAGAGGTGGCGGGGGTGACCATGGAGCATGCATGCACTTTTGCATATGATGCACGGTGCATCTGGGGGTTATATTTGCATACATGCCTAGTAGATACTAGTTGCATGTGATTGTCGTTGTTGCATTTGTTTGAGATATGACTGTTGCATTTGGTTGTCATGCTGCATACATGTCATTTATTTTACATGTATATGCAGTCGTATCTATATTGCACAGGTGTCACGGGTATATCTGTTGCAGATCCGGTGAGTTTACTGATCATTGTACCATGTGTCGATTCCAGATTGGGTATGTATCTGTCATTATGTTAGTTGTAGTTTGTACAGTTTATGTCAAGTTAGTATGTCAGGTATGTTCAGATGCATTGATTATGATCGTATGATCATGTTCTTATTCCCTACTGAGACTGTATACTTGTGATCTCCATGTTGTTTATGGACCATGCACTATCTTGTCTATTACCCGCTGAGTTACCTATACTCACCACCGCATTTGTACATTTATGTTTTCAGGTAGCAGGTAGATGGTTGGTGTGTCGCTTGGAGTATCCTGTCTGCCGGGTCCTACGTCACATCCGAAGACTGTGTTCATTTTCTATTGTATATTCTTTTCTTATTCATGTCATTGTATTTGTGTTTAGCCATGTGGCTATCTTATTCTTTTGGTGTTGTATTTGTGTTTAAGCCGTGCCGGCATGCATTGTATCTATTTGTCTTGTGTGGGCTTTCCGTTTTCGTTTTTCCGCTGTGTTGGTTTTTGGTACAGCCGTGTAGGCTGTTTTATATATAACTGCGTGGTTGTGATTGTTTCATTCCAGCCGTGTGGGCTGTTATTATAACTGCGTGGTTGTGTATATAAATATTCCAGCCGCATGTGGCTGATGTATTTTGCTTGTAGTGATGCTTCATATTGTCACCGGTACAGGGGAGACTCTGTCGGATTTTTGTCTGGCAGGGACTCCTTTGGGGCGTGACATTTGGGATCTGGACCACCACCTTCATCATCTCAGTAGCTTTAGTGATGACCTACTTCTGTAGCTACATTATTTGTAAATTATTTTGGATTTATCTAGTAGCATTTCAAACTTACATGGAATATGTTCTATCTTAATAGGCTAGGATCTTTCAAAAATACTTTCAAAATTGATTTTACCAACTTATAGGTTAAACTTGTTTGTTTTCAAACTCTCCATTTTTAGACTTTCGAAAACAGTTTTGGCCTTAGACTAGTTTTACATCCTTAGAAAGCATGTACCCATAGGACTAGTTTTTTTTTTAGCATCTCACCAACACCTTAGGTTTACCTTGCTTGTGTTTGATAAACATAGAAAGGGGTGAGATGCATAGGCCAACTGTCTGGACTTAAGATGCTTATTTCAGTGCATCAGCATAAGTCTGGACGTTAAATACAATTCAGATATTAATCAGATTAAAGTTCATCAGTCAAGTCAAACACTGATTGATTATAATTAACTTAATCTGACTAACCAAGTGAAAGCTACTATCTTTTGATAGTTAGTTAGTACCTAATTGGTTAGACAGCTGGTTAAAGTTAAGTATCAAATTCAGGGGGAGAAATAAAACTACTTTAGTTTTCCAAATTGAATTTTAAACTTAATTTTGAAAATCAAAGTTTAAAAACACCTTGTTTAAAAATTGTGAAATTTTTTACAAAAATTTGAAAGTTTGAAAGGTTTTGAACTTTGAAAATTTGATTTTGAAAAACAAATTTTACAAAAACATTCTAAAAATATGATCTTACTTTTACCAATATCCTTTGAAAACTAAAAGTAAAGATTTAAATTTAATTTAACTTTACTTTGAATATTGTCCTGAATCTAGTTCTTAAAATTTGATATTTTGATTTCAAGATTAAATTTTATGAAAAAAATTAGTTTACAAACTAAGCTTCTCAAACTCATTTTCCTTGATTTTGAAAATTGAATCTTTTACAAACTTAGTGTTGAAAAGTAAATTTCAATTAGTTTTAAAAAAAATAGGTTTTTCAAACTTAGTTTTGGAATTTTTGGTTTTGAAAACTTATGTTTGAAAAAGCGTTTCAAAGTTGAAACTTGTTTTGAATATTTAAATCTTGAAATTTAGACCTTATACACTTATGTTTGTAAATTTAAATCTTGAAATTTTTCTAAAAGCTAAAAACTACTGCTTTATACAAGTTTTCAAAACTTTATACTCCCCCAAGTCAACTTGATCTTTTCTTGGATTAAAAAATTATACTTTTGTCCTTAAATTCTGAACTATGATTGTTTAAGTGTTATTCAGTAACTCTACACTATGATTGTTTACCCTTGTTTTTTTTTTTTTGATGAATGCCAAAGGGGGAGGAGGGTTAGGTGGTTAAGTTAGCTAAACCAATTTGAAAACACAAACTGACTTTAAAACCACACAAATGCATGTTGTTTCGTACATATGCTTTCACTAACTTAACCAGGTTGTCATTCCATCAAAAATGGGGAGATTGTTGGTGCGGGTAGCACTAACGGTCTAACCCAGGTTTTGATGAATGACAAATAGGTTAAGTTAGTTGTGTTGTTGTTTGACACTTTGATCAAGTGTGCAGGAAAAGTCCAGCTAGGTCGACGGGCTGACCGGATAGCTGGCGAGAAGCCCAAGCGGGTCGACGGGCTGACCGGACGCTTGGCAAGAAGTCCAGACGGGTCGACGGGCTGACCGAACGTCTGGCGAGAAGTCCAACTAGGTCGACGGGCTGACCGGATAGCTGGCAAGAAGTCCAGCTAGGTCGACGGGCTGACCGGATAGCTGGCGAGAAGTCCAAGCGGGTCGACGGGCTGACCGGACGCTTGGCGAGAAGTCCAGACGGGTCGACGGGCTGACCGGACGTCTGGCAGGTAAGTGAGGTAAGTCACTGGAGGGGAGTGACTGTGAGGACGCGTTCCCGGGAAGGGGACATTAGGCGTCGATCCGGCTTAGATCCATTTCGGATGTCTAAGTCGAGATCGTGACTAGATTCCGTCTCGGAAAGACGAATCTAAGTCATACTCTCTTTATCTATCTGTTGAACTTTAACCGTATAACCATTTGTTTTACAGATATATATTTGCCTCGCATCAACCTTGTTTTGCGGAAAAGGAGTCTTTCCGAACAAGGTGGTCCGGCGCCGGAAGGCGAATTTTATCCGGACACCGTCGCCACGTGGAGCATCTTGATTTGAGCGATTCGTCACCTGCGCCGGAAGGGATCCAGCGCCGAACAAGATATAAAAGAAGCCCCGCAGAGCTTCAGAATCAATTTTTGACTGAGAACTCTTCTGCTGATCTTGCTGCTCGACGTTCAAGTGCGACGTCAACGACGCTCCGACAAAAGTGCTCTTCCGGTTTTTGTTTAATTTTTTCTTTGTCGGTATTGCTTTATTATTACTAGCATCTCCTGTACTTTTCTATAATCATATTTCGATCTGCTAGTGATTGCCCAACGAAAGTGGTCAAGGACCACAGGCCTTCGAGTAGGAGTCGTCACAGGCTCCGAACGAAGTAAAAATATTTGTGTCTACTTTATCTTTTTCCGCTGCGCTTAAACTCTTGTTTTTTCGAATCGATATTCACCCCCCCCTCTATCGAATCTAACGGTCCTACACTTGGAAGTCGGGTACTAGCCTCTTGCTTTAAATCTCTTGTTATCTTTATACTCTTATATCAAAATGCCTTGGCATTTGTTTTAACCACTTGGTGTGCTTTTGATCTTAATTTCTGAAATTCGGAATCAATTTAAGACTGGGTCTTTTCTTGCTTATTGCTTCCCATAATCTCCTAGAAGAGCTTACTAGAACACTATAAAATTTTCTAAAGAATTTCACAACAAGAAACCGAATGTGAACTTAAATAACAGCTGAAGCATAAAGCATAAAATTTCTAAATGCATTCAAATGTAAGCGTGTCGTAGTTCTAGAACAACTAAGCTAACTAGAACATGTTGATCTGCTATACATGAAATTTATCGCAACTAAACCACCAAAGCCTAATTTGCACGTTAAAGCTACGATTTATCATGCAAACCTTCTAGAAAAGAACTAAACTCATCAATCACTAGCATACCTAGAAAATGTTATAGAATAGCTACGCCACTGATTTGTAACTCACGACAGGAAACAACATAACAGGTAATCTAAACATTTCTTACTGTGCTTACATGCTAAGAATTAAAGTGAACTCCTTCTATACAATTAAACTCGAATAATAAACTAGCATGCTTAACATGTATACCACGGAAGGTAAGTAATGGAAGGGAAGACCCTAGCTTATAATCATGTTCAACAACAAACCCAAGCAAGAAACTTTCTGCACAGAAACTTAGCATGGCAATTTGACATTGTAACGACCCGCCTTCTACTAACTAAGCTGTAAGGCCGATCGCTGCATTATACTGTGCTAAATTACTATTGCGGAAATCTGGATTTATTAAAATTTTACTAAACTGATTACTGTAAAATCTGAACTTAATATTCTAGGTGTACCTAGGAGTTGTACACATGCTAGGGAAGGTAATCTATGCCTCTCGGATGTCCTGCTAGCTGTAATCAGGCATTTCAATCGATCCATGAATCGATTGGGCTGTCGGATCGATCCAGCTTGATACTGGCACGGAAGAAGGCTCTGGATCGGTCGGCTGACCGATCCAGAAGCTGTATCGCTTCTGTATGCGGCTGGATCGGTCTACCGACCGATCCAGGAGTACACTGATCGGTCGGCAGACCGATCCAGTGGCTCACTGATCGGTCGGCTGACCGATCAGTAAGCTTCGGTACTCACTGTTCGCAGACGCTAACTCTCTGTTCGCATCTGGATCGGTCGGCTGACCGATCCAGTGGTACAGCCCAGTCTTGATCGATCTGTAGATCGGTCTGGGTTTCTGATTTCGAATCAGAACCCCTGATTTCAGCACTTGTTCGTACCAAAATCTCACACAACAGTTATAGAATGCATGGAAAACATTCTAATATCTATTAACTAGCATTCTAACATGATATAGTGCAAAGCTTATTAATTCATAGCATTTAAACCACTAGAAATGCATAAAAGTATCTTAAGACAAGGAACTAAATTCTTAATTTGCTAAACTCCCTAAGGATCTTCATTCCAGATTCCTGCCACACACACCATCACTGCATTGACCTCCAGCTTCCTCTGCTAGTCCATCTTTCCTTTACCCTTATCTGCAGTATAAGGAAAAATAGTATATGTAAGCTTTAAGCTTAGTAAGAAACCATCTACCTCACTAAAACATGCAACGATGCAAACATGTTTTTAAAGAATGCTATTTGAAAACATGCACTGAATTTGTTAAAGCATGGCATACTGGAGTTACATGGCATAAACACTGAAACATGACATGCATAATAAAATCTAGGCATGGAGCTATCTCATGGTATCAACTAGGAGAAACTAAACTGAAACTGAAACTGAAACTGAGTTAAAACTGAGCTAGTGCTGATCTTAAACTATAATCACATAACTAGATTATGAGTTTGAAAGCTATTATCATAATAAGTGAAAATACATAATCATGTTGCTAGTGGGCCCGACAACTGTACTTTGCTGTGCGCGCATCCCTAACTAGACCCGGGTTTGCAAGTCCCGAATTTAGTAGGGTTACTAGGTTGTCTGAACCTAGGGACGACTGTGGGAGCCCAACCCAATGGATATCTAATCTAGTACAGTGCCACTGAAAATAAAATACTGAATATAGCTACTAATTGCTTATTTTGCTGTTTCTAGGTTATCTGAACCTAGAGCTAGGTTATCTAAACCTAGAGGCGACTGTGGGAGCCCACCCATTGGACCGTAGTCCCATGTAAGCTAAAACTAGACTAATATACTGATTTAAATGCTACTAATGCATTTAACTGAGCTATTAAAAATATCTGAGGTGGTATTTAGCTACACTAATCATTTTGTCGAACACTTGGTGTGCTTCAACTCTTCCCTCTAATAGGGAGACCACCTCTGGGCACCCGACAACGCCTAGAGCCTCCAACTGAAGGAGAATAACGTGTCTGGCCCATCTAGAGGTGCCCAACTAGATCCCTAGTCTGCGAGGAGGGTTTAAACACACCCTGGGTGCCGAAAAATCTGCATATAGCTAAACTAAAGGCATGCAATCAAATGAAAGCTACTTATACTGCAGGTGAGGGGTTTCTTATCTCCTATTCATAATTTCTTACGATTCTAATCGCTAGGTTTCCGGAGGAGACGATCCTTTCGATGATCCCTTCGCGTCTACGTGTTCCTCTCGCGGAGGGGGACGTCCTCGTGTCGGAGTGGTTGCCGGAAGGTGTCCTTGAAGCCCTAGGAAAGAAGCCCTAGGTCCTCTTGTGGTTGGCGCCGAGAGAAGGAGGAGGAGAAGGGGAGTCGGCGGTGAGGGTTTGAGGAAAAGTTTTCTCGTTAAAGAAAAAAAATAACAATTCCTCTCTTAAATCCCTATTTCTATTTAGTCGTAATTTCCGGCCCAACTCTAATATAAATATAATTGCCTCCCTTTCCTTTCAGCACGGCCCTGCTGGGTTCAACTGGTTACTAGTATTATCCGTAAACCATAGGTCTCGGGTTCAATTCCCGCTTAGGCCGTTTTTGTTTTCTAATTATTTTTGCTACTTCCTCTACTCTAAAAATTCCGGAAAAATATCTAAAAATTCCATAATAATTATAGAATATTTCTAATATAGTTTTTGAGAATTTTCGGGCGTTACAGGCATAGCAACTTCTAAAAGGAAACCTAACATAGAAATTTCAACACAGCAACCCTAGCTTATTCAAAAGGGAAACCCTAGCATAGAAATCCGAAACCTAATGCCCTAACATGGCAAATTAGACACAAACCATTTTACTGCCTTATTCATTAAAGAAACCCATTCTTATACATGGCAGTGAGATAAAACACTAATACTACAAAGTTAACAGCATACAATTCATAGAATCAGCAACCACAAATTTAAATCTGCTGGAATTTAAACCCCTATAAGGCTTATTTCATCTCCAATGCTTAGCCCAACAAAACTATACCCTGCTGAGATTAAAGTTCCATGTAAACATGTTCACAACTAAAACTTTCATGAGGCAACAGAAAAATCCGAAACAACCTTGGTACAATAAGCCCTGTAGAACTTGATCTTAACCAAGAGGAACCTACATCCCTAGCACAATAAATTCGGCACTGCAAATTCCGTGAGCAAAGAAACGAAAACCTAAAACTCGGAGCTACTCCTACCACAGGTGAGTAGTACTTACATCGTTCTTGGACTTACAGCCGAGAAGAGGTCCTAGGGTTTCAGAGAACTTGCAACTCTAGACCTCTTCTTGTGCCCGCGCTCTCTCCTTGCCGAAGAGAAGCCCGGATTTGTGAAGAATCCGCGGAGGAGGGAGCTCGCCGGCCGCTGGGGACGAAACCTAGCTTCGGTTTCGTTTCCGCCCGAGAGAAATCGCCGACGCCGCGCATGCGTGAGGGAGAAGAGAGGAATTAGGGTTCTCGGGCCAAAAGGGAAAACCTAAGTTCCTTTCTTATAACTAGGGTATTCTGTTATCGCTTAATAATATTTCGCTTCCCTTTTATTATGAAACATTCGTTGGAACACCCGGTCAGCCGCGTTTTGATCAAGTCGAAGGTCACGAGTTCGATTCCTCAACCGCGCCTTTTTTCCCCTTTTTATTTTCTATTTTAAATCATTGCTTAAATAAATCTCACTTCCTATTTTACCAGCAACTACCGCCAGCACACTTGGTCAGTCGGGTTTTGACCGAGTCAAAGGTTGCTGGTTTGAACCTCAGCTTGGACATTTTTTGTCAAAACTTCCTTCGTTTAGTAAAAATACCAAACGACCTCCAAAAATTACATAAAAATACTCTAAAAATTTCTAAAAATCTCTAGAATATTTCTAAAGTATTTCTAAATATTTTTAAGAACTTTTAAAACTCCTAATGAGGAAAATTAGGTCGTTACAATCTCCCATACCTTATAAAAAGTTCGTCCTCGAACTTAGAATAATTCTGGACAGTGGGTACTTGTCAAATTTGGCAAAAGAAATTGACACAAAAGAGTGGGCAGTCCAAGTATCAAATAAGACGGTAGCTAAATGCTAAAGGATAGTTATTTGACTTGTGACTATTGTGGGGCACCGGCAGCTTCTTCCCTAGTGAAAGAAAATACTCTGGCGTTGGTTGGAACGGGTGGGGCTTCCAACCGTCCCTGACTGAGATAGGGTCCCTCTAGTGATGTTGTCATGTGGTGTAACTATGCAGGCTCATCTCCATATTGCACTGACTGTTGCTGAGGTGCCTTAAACTTGTTAGGACATGCTCTAGCTAGATGTCCTTCTTGGCCACATGAATAACATCCGGTTGTACCCAAAAGACAGACTCCTGGATGTATCTTCCCACATTTAGGGCAGGGAGGAAACTTGGTCTGCTTGTTTGCTGAACCTCCCTCTTGGCTATCCCCTGTATTCCATCGTTTCCTTTTATTATTTTTACCCTTCCCGTTCTGCTCACTTGTCTGAGGCTTCTGACTCCCTGCTGTCTTGTCCCCCATCTTGACCGGCTTGTGTTACGCTCGTTGCGCCTTGATGCTGTCCAGATAATGCTCAGCGACTAATGCTCTGATGACCAGCTCTTCGCCAGTCTGGGGCTGGTGAGTTCCACTACTCACATTAAGTGCTATCACTGGCCTCAACATCCTGAGCAGCAGTCTGACTCGTTCCTTCTCCGTGCTTACTAGCTCTGGACAGAGACGAGCTAGCCTATTGAATTTCTTTACTGCTTCTTCTACCGACAGGTCACCTTGTCTGAATTCTATAAATTCCTCATAGTGCTTGTTGGTGATCTGTAGGTGAAAGAACTCACTTGGTTACCAGGATTCATAAACTCTAATACTTAAGCCTGGAGGTTTAGAGTTCGAATCCTGGGGGAGGCAAAAATCCACTGCCAGGGGTGGAAAGTCCTAGTGAGTAACGGCACGGCCGACGGTCGACGGTCGACGGTCGACGGTTGACGACCCGAGGGTCGCCAAATGGGTCGGGTCGTTACAATAAAAAGGCGCCTTTTTATTGTAACGACCCGACCCTTTGGCCTCTTGGGCGGCCCTTATGTCGTCGACCCATTTGGCGACCTCTCATGTCATCGACCGATGACCCTTGGCTGTGTCGTTACTCACTAGGTCTTTCCACCCTTGGCCAGTGGATTTTTGCCTCCCCCAGGATTCGAACTCTAGACCTCCAGGCTTAAGTACTAGAGTTTATGAATCCTGGTAGCCAAGTGAGCGCCAGTCTACCGTCGGCCGTCGACCGTCGACCGTGCCGTTACTCACTAGGACTTTCCACCCCTGGCAGTGGATTTTTGCCTCCCCCAGGATTCGAACTCTAAACCTCCAGGCTTAAGTATTAGAGTTTATGAATCCTGGTAACCAAGTGAGTTCTTTCACCTACAGATCACCAACAAGCACTATGAGGAATTTATAGAATTCAGACAAGGATAAACTTATGCCTCTAAGTTCTCAATCCAATTAAGGTAATTTAGTTAAGTCACAACCAAAGTCCAATAGCTGGACATCACAATTGTCATGTCACACTCTACCAAGATAAAATGAGTCACTTTGCTTTGACAAACCTGACTACAAATGATCGAGGTAGTAGTGAATACCAAACTTTGGTAGACATATAGTAAAAGGACCTAATTATGGTGAAATTACACTTAGCACACAATCATATAACACATCAATATATATGCAAAATGAAATGTGACATGGTTATGACCCCTTAATCTTCGATCTCTCAAGCTAATGAGAAGATTGAAAAGTCAACCTAGGGCTAAGCATCTCCTCCAAGTGCCTCCTTGGTCATCGTGTGTTGTTGTCCTTCTTCATTTTTCTCACCGTCGTCCAATGGACTAATTATTCTCTAATTTGTACATTACAAAACCTAAAGAAACCTCAAGTTACATTCAAGGGTAGTCTAAATTTACAACAAGAGTGATAAAAGATGAAGGCACGACACGCAGACCGTATTATGAATTATAACATACACACACATCCAATCACATTGGAGTTAAAGGTCAACTATGCACCATATTATATAACATTCACAATATTTCTATGACATAAAATTTACTATGATTTCTACAAAGACTTATGAGTTGCAACACCATGGTGTTTTGTTCCCAACAAGACACCACTGGCAGAGACCTTGCTGGTCACAGTACCAATTATGTTTCGTTCCCAACAAAATAATTTTGGCCGAAACTCATAATCTGGTCGAGATTCTCAATTATGGCCAAAAGTCATAATATGACCGAAACTCATAATTTGTAGATCATAGTAAACCTATCTGTTGAACCCCGTGGTAGTTTTGATGTGATCAACCAAGTTGGTTAGATCCTGCTGTGTTTGATCCCTATGTCTGAGTGTGCAGGAGCTTAGGAACACAGGAAGTCGAGCGGAAGACGCAGCTAGCGAGAAGGACGGCACGGGAAGGGAGCCGACGAGCTCGGTGCGTCCGAAGGACGAGAGAGCTGCAGAAGAGTACTCCGGTGGGCGTGAAGAGCGTGCGTGGCGCTCGAGGGACGTTAAGCCGGGACGGAAGGCTGCTCGAGGAGAAGGTCGGGAATTGGGTTTGGGTGAGCCCTATTCCGGTTGGCCGAAATCACCCAAAAGAATGGAGCGTCGGAAGCTGGAAAAACCAAGCTGGAAATTGTGCTGCCAGCTTGGAGGCGCCTCCATCATGAAGGCGCCTTCAACCCTGTTGAAGGCGCCTTCAACAGGTCAAATTTGACCGTTTATGTTGCGGATAAAGTTTTATCCGCTGACCGAGCTGGAGGCGCCTTGAACCTTGTTAGAGACGCCTTGGACCCTCGGGATAGACTTTCCAGGAGCTATATAAAGGCCCCTGGAGCTAGGAATTCAACTACAACTCAAGCAATCAATCTGTAAGCAATTCCTAGCAGTAGTTCTGAGCAATTAGAGTGTAAAAGGCTTCTCCGCCTTCAGAGAAGGAGAATTTTCTTAGTGCGCTTTTCACTGCCCTGGATTAACAACCCTCTTGGTTGTAACCAGGTTAAACTTCTGTTTATGCTTCTATTTTCTGTCTTTATTATTTTACTACTACATTTATTCTGAGTTGAAATCCGAGGAGGGTAGTTTCATTTTTGTTTACAGCAATTCACCCCCCTCTTGCCGGTCTCCGCTGCACCAACAAGTGGTATCAGAGCCTGATCGCCTCAGAAGGACTAACCACCAACTGAAGCACTACGATCAAGACGATGGCCGGAGCGAACATCCATCCCCCAAAGTTCGACGGAGACTTCGCCACATGGAAGCGCAAAATGGGGGTATTTTTTATAACCAAATTTGACATTCTGTTAATAATGAAATATGGCTATGCAGTTCCGAAAGATAAGGAGGAAAATACCTGGACAAAAAAGGAGCAAGCAGATTTCCTCGCCAACGGAAAGGCTGAGTTCCACCTACTCAGTGTTCTACCGTCGCAGGAGGTAAATCAGATCGAAAGCTACGACTCAACAAATGATCTATGGGAAAAATTCCTGGAGCTTCACGAAGGTACTTCCGAAGCGAAGCTAGCGAAGCGCGACATCCTCCGGAACCAGTTAACGAACCTCCGGATGAACCAAGGTGAGAAGGTAGCGCAACTCCAAGCGAGAATCAAGGAGCTGATAACGCAACTAACGAACCTTGGAGAAGAGGTAACCAACCGTGATTCTATCCGATACGCGCTCAATGCCTTTCCGAGAACTCCAGAGTGGGCCTCCTTAGTAGATGCGTACTACATCTCTAAGGACATCGAGGTAAGTACGTTAGAACAATTATTTTCGACTTTTGAACTTCACGAATCTCGAGTTTCAGAGCCAAATGGAGTAGAGAAGACCAGTCAGAACATAGCTCTAAAGGCAAAAGAAAACGGTTTTGACTCCGAAACCTCAGTCGACGAATCCGAAGCGACACTACTTGTAAGACGCTTCAATAAGTTTTTCAGTACTAACAAATTTAAATCGCAGAGGCATCATCGAAAGAAGAGGACAGTTCACTGCTACAACTGCAACGAAGAGGGACACATCAAAGATGACTGCCCAAAGCTAAAGAGAAAGGAGAAAGAAAGGGCAAAGCCAAAATACAAGAAACCAGAACCCTCCAAGCACAAGAATCTGAAGGCTACTTGGTCAGATTCGTCAACCTCTGAGTCGGACATCAAAGAATTCTTAGGGTTAACGCTATTGGCGAACCATCAACCGGAAGAAGATTCAAGCTCAGAGATGAGCATCGATGAAGGGGGAGGAACATCAGAAGAAGAAAGCAGCAGTGAAGGGGGAGTGTCACCAGATCAGGTAAGTAAGGTACAGAATCTAACCCCGTCTCAGTCATTTCGATTTATTAAATCGCTTTCTAAACACTCGTTCGAAGTAAAAAAAGAAAATAAAGAATTAAAAATGAAATTAACAAAAGCATGTCCACTTGAAATGTATGATAGTGTAAAATCAAAAAATGATAAATTAAAATTAGAAATTGAAAAACTGAAATCTGCTGCATACTTAAATAAATTTCCAAATTCAAAATTAAGAATTTATGATAAATTAAATTGGTATATAAAGAAGCATCAAGGTCAACTTAGGAAAATACCAAGAACTATGTACCCCTAGATTTCTGAATAATCCTGTAGGAAGGAACCTCTATTGGGTTCCAAAATCTGTGCTTAATTAATTTTTCAAAAATTAAAAGCTTACAGTGAGACAATTAAACATTGAAATTCTTTATGGAAGCTTTGTCTAAGGAAGTGGTTGTTGCTCCAATAACCAAGAAGGCCTAGTGCCTCGCCACAACCTGGAAGCTAAAATATTGAAAGAAAATGTTTAATTAACTTTCTGAAAAAGCATTAAACAAGAATTAAATAATGCTTTGAAAGTTTATCAAATATTTGACTTAGAAAATTCCTTAAATTTTTTTTTTCTTGAAAATTCTAACTTAGAAATTATTTTTTCTTAGAAATTTTTTTTCCTAGAAAAATTCTAAATAACTTCATTTAACTTAGCAATTTTTTTCAAAAATTCATTTTTAACTTAGAAAATTTTCAAAAACTTCAATCTTACTTGAAAATTCTTAAGACCCCATTTTTGCTGTGATCAAAGGGGGAGAGAAAAGTACAAGTTTAGGGGGAGTTAAAGAAAAAACTTAAATTTTTTTTATAAAAAGTTTTGCAATTTTACTAATTACAAAAATTATTCTTAACTTGTTAGTTTAGTAATTTTTTCTTTAAAATTACTGTTTATGTCTATTTTTAACCCTAACTTGAACTTGGGTTGATGCACATCAGAAAGGGGGAGATTGTTGGACCCCGTGGTAGTTTTGATGTGATCAACCAAGTTGGTTAGGTCCTGCTGTGTTTGATCCCTGTGTCTGAGTGTGCAGGAGCTTAGGAACACAGGAAGTCGAGCGGAAGACGCAGCTAGCGAGAAGGACGGCACGGGAAGGGAGCCGACGGGCTCGGTGCGCCCGAAGGATGAGAGAGCTGCGGAAAAGTACTCCGGTGGGCGTGAAGAGCGTGCACGGCGCTCGAGGGATGTTAAGCCGGGATGGAAGGCTGCTCGAGGAGAAGGCCGGGAATTGGGTTCGGGTGAGCCCTATTCCGGTTGGCCGAAATCACCCAAAAGAACGGAGCGTCGGAAACTGGAAAAACCAAGCTGGAAATTGTGCTGCCAGCTTGGAGGCACCTCCAGCAGGCTTGGAGGCGCCTCCATCATGAAGGCGCCTTCAACCCTGTTGAAGGCCCCTTCAACAGGTCAAATTTGACGGTTTATGCTGCGGATAAAGTTTTATCCGCTGACCGAGCTGGAGGCGCCTTGGACCCTCGGGATAGACTTTCCAGGAGCTATATAAATGCCCATGGAGCTAGAAATTCAACTACAACTCAAGCAATCAATCTGTAAGCAATTCCTAGCAGTAGTTCTGAGCAATTAGAGTGTAAAAGGCTTCTCCGCCTTCAGAGAAGGAGAATTTTCTTAGTGCGCTTTTCACTGCCCTGGATTAACAACCCTCTTGGTTGTAACCAGGTTAAACTTCTGTTTCTGCTTTTATTTTCTATCTTTATTATTTTACTACTGCATTTATTCTGAGTTGAAATCCGAGGAGGGTAGTTTCATTTTTGTTTACAACAATTCACCCCCCTCTTGCCGGTCTCCGCTGCACCAACACTATCATGTAGTTTTATATCACATATAAAATTCTAATAACTTAGTATATCTCTTCGCTAGTGGCTCTGATACCACTGTAAGGAACTAAGGTGCTAAACACGCGAAAGAGCAATGGAAAACATCTAGTTCCTCCAGAAGATCCATGCGAAAGGAAACCATATACTAAGTCTTACATGAGAGGATTATATCTTTGATGCATGCCCTTCATAATCTCGGTAGCAACCTTTCTTTGGATGCAGATCTCAGCGCGGTCAAGTGTTCGGGCCTCTACGGTATCCACACGAACATGTTTTGTTCGTCTCATGAACTTTCGATTTGGAGAAGAACTAACTTTGTGGTGCTAGCCACACAAGGTGATTCGGCCATGAGGAAGGATCGACCAAGAGAAAGAAGAGGAGGAAGGAGAAGAAGATAAAAAATGAACTTTTTTATAATTAATGGCCAAAATTCCTCCTTTTGTATTCCCATGGAATATCAAAAGTCCATTTGGCTCTTGATCTCCCTTTTGCCTCTTGATCTTCTTCATGAATTGACTCTTAGTCATCTTTCATGAAGAGTCTTGTGTGCACAAGTGTCCAGTATACTTTATTAGAAGTATTATGTTTATTATACTTATAATGTATGTGCATACATGTCGAGTGAGTATTTCTAGAGGTATCATGTTGATTATTACTTGTGCGGCCTTGAGGCCTTGTATCCATGTTTTATCGTCATAGATACAGGGGAGATGATGTCTATTTTCCGAGCAGAGGGGCGTGACACATAGTCCATTAGCACCCTCGATAATATTGATCTACCCACGTCTAAGCATCCCATGTCTATCCTCGTAGAGCGAATGAGCTCCAGCCTCCTATGTCTCCTCCTCAATGTGTAACAACCCAAATTTCCTCATTTTGAGTTCCAAAAATAATTTAAAAATATTTAAAAATACCTTAGAAATATTCTAGAGATTTTTAAAAAAAAATTAGAGTATTTTTATACAATTTTTGGAGGTCGTTTGGTATTTTTACTAAACGAAGGAAGTTTCAAAAAAAATGTCCAAGCCGAGATTCAAACCCGTGACCTCCGACCGAACCAATGTCTTAAGCGAATCCGGTTGACCAAGTGGGCAAACAGTCGTTACTAATCAAATAAGGGGCGAAATATATTTATATGGTTATGGTTAATAAAATACCTAGTTATAAAAAGGAGAAACTTAGGTTTTATCCCAAAACCTTTCTCCTCACCTCTTCCCATGCGACGCCGATTTTGCCCGAGCGAAGACGAAAACGAAGCCCTAGCTTCACTCCGGCGGTCGGTCGAGGGGGTTCTCCGAGAGCCAGATACACCGTTGTGATCCTCTCGTCGAGGAGGAGCCGTGAGCACAAGAAGAGACCGAGATTTGGAGCTCACCCGAAACCCTAGAACCTGCTTTTCTCCGATTGTGAGTCCAAGAAACCGCTGTAAGTTGCTACTCACCTGTGGTAAGAGTAGTTCCGAATTCGATTTGAGTTTTCCTTGTGTCTCTTGATCTTTTTGGAGCATGCTGTGAAGTTGATTTCTTGTGAAGTCTGCTGCCGAGAATCTCAAGGAAAGAAATTAATTGGTTAGTTAGGTATATGGTTTGGATTACTACAGATTTTGGTTTCTTTGGAACTTGCTGGACACGAGTAGCCCCCTTTGGAGCTGCTGTACAGTTTAGATTTTGTGCTATTGTTATGTCTACTTACACAGTTCCTGTTCCAGATTCTTACCACAAATGTTTGGTCACTGATCTAAAGGTTAGGACAATTTCCTAATTTAATTAGGGGCACATTGATCATGTATAGTTTAGAGTAACAATGTAAATCTAGTAGTATGATCTTCCAACTCATGTAACAGATAAGAAAAAAAGTTGATGTTGCACCTTCTTAGTGGTAGAGGATAGCTCGTACATTGGTTCAGTTTAATGTTTCACATTTGCTTAGTTTAATGTTTTCCTTGTTAATGTTTAAAGGTTTGCTAGTAATGAATTATTTTGCATGTACCACAAGTAGGAGTAGCCATGACCGAACTATGCAAAGATATATATGTATACAAGTTCTAAATGCCATGATGGAAACATGCCATTACACCTTGTTTGAATATAAGGCTATGATTGATAAGCTTGATTGGTGACAGAATTAAAATGTTGGGAAAAAAGTCATGGAGTTTAGAATCAGCAGCACACCAAGTGCTAAAAAAAAATGTTGTAAGAAAAGACCAAGGTCTTGATAGGATCCCTAAATTTTAAGTATAGGGATCAGCAGCACACTAAGTGCCCAAAGGAATGCCAAGACATTTTATTATAAGAATATTACAAGATAACAAGTATTTTATTTTAAGGAGGCTAGTACCCGACTTCCAAGGTTGTCATTAAACAAATCCAGGTGACCAATTCCAAGGTCTTGGCCCTGGTAAGACCAAGGTCTTTGCCCTCGTAGGACTGATGACTAGCTACCACAGTCCCTATTAGGGAGCGCGCATTGGTACTAAGCCTGGACCCCAAAAGAAGATGATTATTATTTTGAAGTATTAAAGTATAAGTTTTGAAACAAATGAAACAAGCTTCACTTATGTTTAGAGTCAGCAAGTTTAGCTTCTTTTAATTCGAAGCATGTAGTATTATTTTTTATTTGTTTCCTGATTAGTTATTTAGCATGATTAGCTTTATCTTCCAACATGCAGTTTATTCTTGTATGTCATGAGTATGCTAATTTTATTGCTTTGCTATTAGTTGAGCATGGGTAATCTTTATTGCTATCATATTAACATGAGTAGCTATATATGTTTCCTTTAAAGCATACAGTTTCTAGTTCTTCTTGTATACATGCATATCCATATTTTTGTGAGTTAGATAGCGCTTACTAAGCAAATTTTTCTTATAGTTTGCATTTTCTCTTACTACAGATAAAGGAAAGGAAAAGATATAGTAAAGGAAGGCGACAAGGTGGCGCGGATGGTGTGTGATGCCAGGACTATGGGAGAGACTTGGGAAGTTATTGAGTTTTCGTGTTTAGTGGATAAGAAACAATTGAGTTGTACTTTATAGTTATGTCATTTGAGATTGTATTTTATTCTCCATGTCATTTGAGTTCATTCGTGTTTTAGATTGCATGCTGTGATGAGTGTTTAATAAGTAGATATTTTGATGTTTGACACTTATTTAACTGCGTGGGTGTTTGATATATGTTCCAGCCACCTGTGGCTAATGTATACTATGTTTGTATCTCAGTTTATGGTCATTGGTACAGGGGAGACTCTGCCGAAATTTTTCGGTAAGGACTCCTCGTGGTTTCGATCATACCGGTTAAGTAGAGTCAATAGTTAAGTAACGGTCACCCTTAGAGAGTAGTATAGTAAGAAGGGTGGTCGTTACACAATGTGTCCAGCCTATTTCATCCTCCCCTCCAATCTTCATCAACTAATGTCTGAGCAGTTTGTATCCTCGAAAGGAAAAAACAACATGTATTTTTTTGGTAATTGGATACATATATACTATGACTCTATATATAAAAAGTAGGACAAAAATCAAAAGGGCACCTCAAATTAAGAGAAACATCAAATGGATGCCACTTTTCCAAAAAAAATCAAACAAGCACCCTGCCTCTCCCATGATTTTATCATGAAAATATTCCTACATTTAAGGCTATTGTAGAAGCTACCAGATAGCTTCTATAAGTTGTAGAAGCTATCAGCTAGCTTTTACATGTTGTAGAAGCTACCTAGTAGCTACTATAACATGTTTAAAGCGAGTTTAGGATTTAAGATTTAGGGTTTACACCATGTAGAAGTTATTGAATAGTTGTTACAATGTATAAAAGCTACTAATAGCTACTATAATGTGTTTACGGTGAGTTTAGGGTTATAGCAGCTACATAATAACTTCTACAACTGTTTTAAAGTGAGTTTGATGAAGTTTAAATTTTTTTAACTAAGTTAGTAAATAGTATTTTGATACAATAGTGTTTATAGATCTTAAATCTTAAATTCACACTAAACATGTTGTATTAACCACTGAGTAGCTTATACACATTTTAGCAGCTACTTAGTAGCTTCTACAAGTTGTAGCAACTAGTTAGTAACTTCTACACATTGTAGCAGCTACTAAGTAACTTTTACATGGTATAAATCCTAAATTCTAATTTTAAACTCATCCTAAATACATTGTAGCAGCTATTCAATAGCTTTTACATGTTAACAAGATAACATGAAGCTTCTACACGTTATATAATAATGTTGAATTTAGGGGTATTTTCAGGATAAAATCATAAGAGGGATGTCAAATTTTTTTTTTTTTAAAAAGGGGGTGCCCTTTTAATGATTTGTAAAATTTATGGTACCCTTTTTATTTTTGTCCAAAAATGTATACCTCAAAAGGATATCATATATAAAGCTTATATGTATGAGGTATTAAAATACACTATGTGACCAGGGTTGACTCCTTATATCGGATGAAGTATTCAATTTGAGTGGCCATCTAGGTCCTATCTACAAAATGAAATCCTCACCGAGTACTAACACTAGGTTACATGCTATGTCAAAATGTCAGAGTATAAAAATACACACAATACTCAACATTCATGACAACTATGTCAAACCATATGATGTGGACACTTTAGAAGACTCTGTGGGAAAGAAGTATCAAAATCTAGTCAGTAGTTGTCATAGTTACTTATAATTGATGATGTATCCAATTTGAGCAGGTGTCCCAAAATCTTATATACAAAAGCCAAAAGCCAAAATTGTGTTGAAGGGTAGCACTATGTTAGAATACAGACTCTCAAGACTCTAAAGTTGATGCATCTAAAGAAGTATGCAAAAGTTTTTTTTTTTTTACATAGTTTTCTAGTTTTTGTGACTCTTTTTATCTTTTTGGTTTGGAAAATTGCTCTTTGTGTGTTTGATTCACATAAAGCAAAATTGGAGCTCATTGAAAACGGAAAGCCTTAAAAGTACAAGTTCCAACATGATGCACTTGTAGGATCGAACTTGACGCTAGAGTGGGGGTGAATAGTATTATGAATTTTAAAATGAGTAGCACAAAAAAAATAAAAATTACATAGACTAATTCAATTAGGTAAGACACACAATAGTTTAAGCATGCAAATAATTGATTAATTAAACCAGAAGTATAGACACACAACAATTATAAAATATGATTCTTATTTCTATATTTCTCATAGGTAGAGAAATCTTACAGAAAATGAATCTAAAAAGTTTGAGCACAATCAAATAAATAAGACAATGCTAAAACAAATAAAGATGTTACTCTAGATGTTGTCAATCAGAAATGAAACACGCTTTGCAGTGTGTTACAACACAGAACATGAAAAAGCACATAGAACATGAAAATAAGAGAGAATTTTGTGTAGATGAGTAATTTCAAACTCTACATTGAAGCTCCTTTTATAACACTCCTCCGATCACTTGGAGCCTTTTCGGTCATCTGTATTAGTACTGACATGGCTACAAAGTTTAGCTGTTAGATAACGTTAATGAAGCTCTTTGGTTGACTTGACACCCTCTGGTCGCTTGAGTAGGGGTTAAACTTCATCTTGACTACATTACTCAGATTGTTGATAACGTCATCTCTTAGTCACCTGCAAGTTGCTTTGGTCGCCCATATCCTCTAGTTGCTTGGACCCAATATGGTCACCTGAACCCTCCAAAATTTCTTCGTCGAAAGTAATCACTAGACAATCACCTTTAGACTCATCTAGTTGACTAGAACCGTCGAACATGCTTCCTTGCAGTGGTTACACGAAATGAGTAGGACACAAAATATAAAGTTACTTGCACTTACATTGGATCTAGACATTCATCCTTTAGTTGACTCATCTAGACTGTGTTGCCAAGTCACAACTCTCAACTGCTTCCACTTGGACTTGCTTTTCAAGCCTTCATCTCTTAGCTGACTCCACCCGAACTTGATTCACCTAACATTCAGTTAGGACTTTGTCTGCTAAGCCTTAATTCTTAGACTTGATTCACCTAGCCTCCATCTAGGAATTTGTCTATTAAGATTTAATCACTTGGACTTGATTCACCTAGCCTCCAGCTAGGAATTTATTTGTTAAGCCTTAATCACTTGGACATGATTCACCTAGCCGCCGGCTAGGAATTTGTTTGTTAAGCCTTAATCACTTGAACTTGATTCACCTAGCCTCTAGCTAGAAATGTCTTGCTTAGTCTCAACCAAGACTTAGCTCATGCATGACTCCCAATCAGGACTTTAGTTACCTAACTTCACTTACTAGGACTTAGTTACTACTTGGTACATAAACCATGACTTTAACACTTGTCAAGCAACCTACACCTGCATACTTGACATCAACCTATCATATCACAACAAATCTAACTTTAATCTTAGTCATATATCAAAACTTTCGGTTAAATGTTGTGCACTCGACACAAACAATCTCTCCCTTTTTATAGTATGAAAACTAAGTTAAAGTTAGTAAATAATAATAAAACATAAATTAGATTTTGAATTTACATTCCATGTATGAAAGAAACAAATAGAGTTAGTGCAATCATAAATAAATATAATAAATAAAATATAACTCCTCCTTAATTATTGCTCCCCCTTAATTAGATAAGGAATTAATTTGGGAAGGTAATTTAAAGGTAACAACTTAATTAAAGGGAATAATTTTATAACTTTATACTTTAACCCTTTACCTTTCTCCATTTTTTTCATATATCAAAATGAGTTAAATCGCAAAAATAGAGCAAATAAATCATATAGTTAAAATAAATAAAGAAACTATAAATAGGGTTGAAGTCAAACAAGCAAAGAGATAAACCAGACAAGTCAAACAATAACTCAGGTCAAGTAAACTAAGATAAGCAATATGAATAATAAAAGTCAAGTCACGTCAAGCATAAGTCAATCTATCTTGCACAAACCCAGTCTTCTTCTAAGTTAATTGAACTCATCTTAAACTAACAATTTTGTGAAAATATCTACTACGTTAGACTTAGATTCAACATATTTGAGTTCAATGTCACCATTTGATATGTGTTCTCTAACAAAATGATGTTGATAGTCAATGAAGCTAACTAGGATTATCATTTTTTTCTAACAAAATGATATTTGACTTCTATGTATTTGATTCTAGAATGATGTACAAAATTTTTAATCAGATTAATGGAGAAGATGTTATCAATAATTACTTGGACCTTTTTATAATTAAGTTCATAATCTTTTAGTGTGTTCATCATCTATAGTAATTGGGCAACACATCCACCATGGCAACATATTCAGCTTCAGTGGCAGATAAGACCACATAGTATTGTTTTCTACTACTTCAGTGATTAATGATTGACTTAGAAATTGATAACTTCCACTAGTATTTTTTCTATCTAACTTACATTTAGCATAATTAGAAACAATAAATCCTACTAAGTCAAAATTACTTCTTCTTAGGTATCAAAGCCCTACATTTTGTGTTCTTTTAAGGTACCATTAAATACTTTTAACTGCTACTAGATGTGATTCTTTAGAACAAGATTGAAATCTTTCACATATACCCACTGAAAATAATATATCTAGTTGACTAACAATTAGGTATAAAATTCCACCTATAACACTTATATAGTATTTGACATCTACACTTTTCAATGTTTTTCAAACACAAGCAAGATATGTCCTAGTGTGTTTGTGAGATGCTGACTATCTAGATCTATAGGTGCGTACTGTCTATAGTAGGACCTAGGCTAAGTCTATTTATACATGAATTGAATAAAATAAGATATTTATGAAGATAAAATATTTATAATTTTGAAATCATATTTGAAAATAATAAACATTTAACATGGTTTGAAATGATCCTTGTCTAATAATTCAAAGAGATAACTCCCCCTAGGTTGGAACTCTAATAGATTTCAATTTGGCAATTGTGTTAGCATAAGAGATATTAGCATTTACCACATGTATATTTTGTTTGGGTACTCAATAACAGTTATTTTTAGTTTGATTAACTAAGCATGATTTTGGAATCCAAGTAAATTTATTTCTAGAATTTCTTTTTACTAAGGTAAGGTAAGGTAAGAAATATGATTTTGGTTTGAGCTAAACCTAAGTTTAGTCTTATTGTATACAGCCCGTCTAGTCCCAATCATCATATTTAAATATTTTGATCAAGACATGAACTTGTTCAAGGTAGATTTTAACTCACTAACTTAGTTTGTCAAATTAGATTTCTCTTCCTCAAGATTTGACTCTTGAGTTCAAGTTTCAACTTGACTAACCTGAGTCAATGAGCCTAAGTTAGTCCTTTCCTTAAGGTCTTTGACCTATTTAAGTCAAGTCTTAATTTTAAACTTCTATTTAGCTAGAGTCTTAATCACATAAGCAACATTTGCATATAACTTTTCAGTTAATGGATTTGTTACCTCGTTAGATGACTTGTCTAAGGCATTGACCTCACTTGAGTCTGATGCTGAGTTATCTTCTATTTGGAACTCTAAATGTGAATCTTCTTCAATTGTCATTAGTGACAATAAGTTAACATGGTCTATTGATTCTAATTCTAATGATAATTCATCCCAAGTTGCTTTTAGGGCTTTCTTCTTCTTCTTCTTCCTCTTCTTCTTCTTCATCTTCATCATCATCATCTTCTTCTTCTTCTTTTATGGTTCTTCCTCCTTTTCTTCTAGTAAGGAGTAGTTAGTTTTGAAGTGTCTTTCTTTTTCATTCAAAGTATCGAATAAATCTCCTTTTTTATGAATCTCCGAGTGAACTTTTTCCATCGAATCATCCTTTTACCTAGGTATGCGACTTTCAAAGAGAGATCATCTTCATTAAATGTTGGTTTGGACTCAGATTCTGATTCAGTCTCTTCTTTGAGTTTGAATCTTGGTTTAGATTTACCTATAATCAAAGCTATACCTTTCTCTTTCTAATCAAGATTAGTCTATTCATGAAGTTCGAAATTATAAAAGAATTCATATAACTTACTAATAGACAAATCCTTAGATACTTTATGCACATCAATCATTGATGTCCACAAGGTAATCCTTGGAAATACCTTTAGTGGGTACTTGATCAAGTCACAATTGTTGACTTGTTCGTCAATTGCGTGGATGTCATTCAATATTTCTTTAAAGTAGTTGTGTAGCTGATATAGGATTGAAGTCGACGCTAGAGGGAGAGTGAATAATATTAAGAATTTTTAAAACAAATGAGCAGATAGTAACTGAATTAATCAGAGTTATCACAATGAAAATAACAAATTAACTTAGACTAATTCAACCAAGTAAGACACAAGCAAAAATAATATCTAATAGTTTAAGCATGTAAACTGATAAACCAAGCCAAAAGTATAGACATGCGGTAGTTTTAAAAAATTGATTCTTATTTCTAATTTCTCCTAGGTGGAGAACGCTTATAGAAAAAGAATCTAAAAAGTTAAGCATAATAAAACAGATTAAGGCAACACTAAAATAAAGACAAATATTACTCTAGATGTTACTAAAAGGAAATGAAGCACAAGTCACAGTGTGTCGCTGCACAGAAGGTGAAAGAGCACGCAGAGCACGAAAAAAAGAGTGAATTCTTTGTAGATGTGTTGTGTTGAAGCTCTTCCTCGAAGCTCCTTTTATAGTACTCTTGTAATACCTCGGTTATGAGATTCTGGTTAAGTATGACTTAAAAGGTTAGATGGTACTATCCATATCACCAAGGTGCACCTTCCTTTTCGGAAGCCCAAACTTAAGAACTCCAAAGTTAAGCGTGCTTGGCTTGGAGAAATCTGAGGATGGGTGACCTCCTGGGAAGTTTTCCAGGGTGCGTGCGAGTGAGGACAAAGCACGCTGAAAGGACCTCCGGTGGTCTGTGGAGCTAGTCATCAACCATATGGGCAATTCTGGTGACGTTCCCGGTTCAGGTGGGGCCCTCCCGGGCCGGGGCGTTACAGATGGTATCAGAGCGACCTTGCGACCGTGAGTGCGCCTGTGGTAGGAGCACCCAGGGCACCACCTAGCGAGGGAGATTCTGGGATTTGTTTGTGGTGTGATTTGTGGTTACACAACGAGGACGTTGTGTCTTTAAGTGGGGGTGATTGTAATACCCTAGTTATGAGATTCTGGTTAAGTATGACTTAAAAGGTTAGATGGTACTATCCATATCACCAAGGTGCACCTTCCTTTTCGGAAGCCCAAACTTAAGAACTCCAAAGTTAAGCGTGCTTGGCTTGGAGAAATCTGAGGATGGGTGACCTCCTGGGAAGTTTTCCAGGGTGCGTGCGAGTGAGGACAAAGCACGCTGAAAGGACCTCCGGTGGTCTGTGGAGCTAGTCATCAAACTGATAGGTAATTCAGGTAGCGTTCCCGGTTCAGGTGGGGCCCGCCCGTGCCGGGGCGTTACAACTCTCCTAGTCACTTGGGAGCCTCCCAATAGCCTATGTAGATGCTGATGTATCTACAACTTTTATCCAATAGATAATGTTAACTTTAGCTTCTTGGTTTACTAGACCCTGGTCGCATGTAGAGAGGTCAAATCTCATCTTGACCCAACTAGCTCAGATTGCCAATAGCTTCATCTTCCTAGTTGTCTAGAAACCGCTCCGATTGCCCGTATACTTCGGTCACGTTGACCTATACATTCGCTTGGACCCATAGGTCGTTCGGACCCTCAGAAATCCCTTTGTCAAGAGTCAACGCCAGCTAGTCGCCCCCGGACACCCTTTGATTGCTTGGAACCATCGAGCATGCTTTCCTATAGTTATTACACGTAATGAATATAATATAAAGTATAAAGTTACTCGCACTTACTTGACTAAATTTGACCCGTCTAGTTTGATTTTGCCAAGTAATCATATTCCAACTGATTCTACACACTTTTGAACTTTTTGTCAAGGAATCAACTCCTAGCTGATTTCACACACTTAAACTTAATTCACCTAGCCTCCAGCTAGGAATTTATCTGCCAAACCTTAATCACTTGGACTTGATTCACCTAGCCTCCTATTAGGAATTTATTTGTCAAACTATAATTATTTGGACTTGCTTCACCTAGCCTCCAGCTAAGCATTTTATCTACCAAGCATTAATCACTTGTACTTGATTTACCTAGCTAGCCTCTAGCTAAGAATTTTGTCTGCTTAATATCCAACCAAGACTTAACTCATCTAACTTCCTAATCAGGACTTAGATGCCTAGATCCACTAGGACTTAGTCATTGTCTGGTTCATAACTAGGATTTTAACTTTTGTCAAGTATCTTGCACTTACAAACTTGACACAACTGGTTAGATCATAACTAACATAACTTTAACCTTAGTCATATATCAAAATCCTAGGTTACATGTTGTGCGTCCAACACCAATAATATCTTCCCTTTTGATAATATGAAACTAAGTTAAAGTTAGTAAATAATAATAAGTTAGAAATTGGATTATTCAGAGTCAGTGCAATCATACATGAATAAACTAAGGGAATAAATAAATAAATAACTCCCCTTAATTATTACTCCCCTTAATAAGATAAGGAATTACAATTTTTCTTTTAATTTTCTCCCCCTTTTTCATATATTAAAAAAATGGGTTAACATACAAATAAGAAATTAATAGAGCATGGTATATTAGGTTAGATCATATTCAAAATAATTTCCAAGTAAAGTTAAGTTAAAAGTAAGATGCAACTCAATAATCAAGTCAAACAAATAACTCAAGTATATAAAGATTAGACTTTAAGTAATGAATGCAAGCCAAGTATAGAATTTTAAGTCAGGTCGAACAAACAACTCAAGATGTGTTTAGTCAAAACAAAATGAGAAGGACAGATATAAATCAAACCATAAGTGTAACTAGTCAAAAGTCAAGTCAATCCTAAGCAAGCATAGTCAATACACAGGCATAGAAAGTCAAAATACTAGTAAGTAGTCAAAGAAGAGCATAGTCAAGCATAAGTCTCAACAAGTTAACTAACTACCAAAATGGATAAGTCAAAGCCTGTCAAAACTAAGATCATCTAATCGGAGGAAGAAGGAGGATGTTGTCTATAGCAGAACCTAGGCTAAGTTCATTTATGAATGATAAAAAAATAAAACAAGATTTTTATAAAGATAAAATAATATAATTTTGAAATCATATTTTGAAAATAATAAATATGAGAATATAGTTAAAATCAATCCTAGTCTAACTGTTCAAAATATTAGCTCCCCTAAGTTGATGCTCTAACATATTTCAATTTTGTAATTGGATTTACATAATAAATGTTATGTTGTTTATGTACCCAATAGCAGTTATTTTATACTTGGTTAACTAAGTATGATTTTGAAACCCAAGTAATCTTATTTCTAGCATTTCTTTTGATTAAGGCAAGGTAAAAAAAAATGATTTTGATTTGAACTAAACCCAAGTTCAGTCTTATTATACACAACATGTATAGATCCAATCATATTCAAATATTTTGATACAGATATGAACTTGCTCAGAGTAGATTTTAACTCGCTAACTTGGTTTTTCAAATTGAAATTCTTTTTCTCAAGTTTTGACACTTGAGTTGAGGTTTTAACTTGACTAACTAGAGCCAACGAGTATAAATTAGTCCTTTCCTTAATAGGTCTTAACTTTGGACTTGTATTTAGCAACAATCTTAGTCAAATAGGCAACAATAGTATATAATTTTTTGTTACCTCATAAGCTAGCTGAATCATCTGAGTCATAGACTTGACTTGAATCTGACGTCGAATTATACTCTGACTCTGATTCTAAATTTGAATCTTCTTTGATCCCCATTAGTGCCCATAAGTTAACTTGATTTGAGTCTGATTCAGATTCTAAAGATGACTCATCCAAGTTGTTTTCAGTGTTTTCTTCTTCTTCCTTTTCTTTTCAAGTTCATTTTCTTTCTCCTCTAATAAAGGGACAATTGGTTTTCAAGTGTCCCTTTTTTTTTTGCATTCGAAGCATTAAACATTCACCATGTCCTTGTTTGAAATCTCCTTCTTTATGAATCTTCAAGTAAATTTCTTCCATTGGATCATCCTTTTAACTAAGTACGAGACTTCTGAAAAGAGATTATCTTCATCAGATGTTGATTCGGGTTCAAATTCTAATTTTATCTCTTCTTTGGGTTTGGTTCTTGGCTTGGATTTACATGCAATCAAAATTATACCCTTCTCTTTTTTATCAAGATTAGTTTATTCATAAAGTTTAAAATCACAAAAGAATTCATCTAGCGTAATAGTAGACAAGTTTGTAGACACTTTGTACACATCAACTATAGATGCCCACAAGTTTATCCTTGAAAATGCCTTAAATGCACAACTGACCAATTCCATGGATACCATTTAGTATATCTTTAAAGTGACTGTGTAGCTGACTTACCATTTCACTATCTTTCATTTGGATGTTTTGAAACTAGTTTAGTAATAGATCCTTTTTAGCAGTTCTTTAGTTAGCTAAACCTTCATGTAGTTTAATTAGTTGTTGGTGCAGAGAATACCAGACGACCGAACCTGAGTTTTGGTAATGGTAAAAGGTTCAAAAGTTAAGATATCTTGTGATCTAATAAGTGTGGCTGAGCTTGTAGGAAAATTCTAAGTATTCTTAGGCAAAAGTCCTAGTAGATTCTAGGAAGGTAGAAAACCTTAGGGGAGGTAACCCTAGGTCCTAGGGGAAGATAACCCAAGGTTATGGAAAGTCCTAACTGCGATTAGGCAACGAAGTCTTGATCTGGGGGACTAGGTAAAGTCTTGGCGGGTCGAGGACATTGAACAAAATCCTAGAGTCGAGAACTTTAGGTGAAAATCTAGGGGTCGCGGACACCAAGTGGAAGAATAGATAAGTCAGGATTGGACATTCAGTATGAAGTCCTAGTATTTCAGACACTGAGTAAAAGTCCAGACGGTTTGGAGGACCGGTCTGGAAAAAAATAAACTCTCCTGAGAGGAGTAGGTGAGGACGTGTTCCTTGAAGAGGGAACAGTAGGTGTCAGTCCGGCCTATAGTTTCAGGGAAACTCAAAGTCAGGACCGGACAGCCTGGAGGTTGTTACAAAAGTTAATTTTTATATACTGTTTACATATTATTCTAACTTTATTTTTTAGGAAGATTAACATTTTGCAGGGTCAGAATTTGCCTTGTTCTGTCAATCAAACGTCGGGATCAATCGATCGAACCCCAGAGATCAGATCATCTCACAGTGAAGCTTTAACCAAGGGATCGATCGACAAAACATCGGGTTCAGTCTACCGAATAGTGGATAGGTTGCAGGGTGATTGAACCGGGTTGATCAGACGAAATAAGATGAGAAGCGTCGAAGGTTCGATTAACTAAACAACTGGATTGGTCGACAAAATAAAGACTTATCTGGAGCGGCAGCATCTAGATGGGAAGTTGGGCAGATTCAGGCAGGTTCAGTCAATCGATTAAGAGGATCGGTCGACCAATGAACGTCGAGTCAAACTTGATCCCGAGATCAGTGGATCTCGATCAGGGTCAACTCGATTATAAAAGAAAGACTCAACCAACACATTTAGACATTCATTTAGAACATCTATTGCTCCTGCGCACTGCTCCAAGGACAAGTCTTTGAAGTTGTAACGTAACCCCGACGACTGAAAGCATGCCTCTCTGGATTCTAAAGTCCTCGGTATAATTGTTTATAGTACTTTAATTACATTATCATTGCACTTCATCTCTATACTTGAATTTCTGAAACTATAGTGGTTATCCAATAAAAGTACTCTCAAGTGTAGGCCTTGCAGTAGGAGTCGCCACAGGCTCCAAACCAAGTAAATCTTGGTGTTTACGATTACTTGTTGTTTCTTTATTTTCATTGTGCATTCTGTGTTTTACGAAAATGTGAAAGCCACAAGTGCTATTCACCCCCCCCCTTTCTAGCACGATACAATCCTACATTAGTTTCTCCTAAAGTTGTTTAGTGTTGTTGAACTAGCTGACTTTGATTAGCTATTCTTGTGCTAGCCCGCACTGCAATGTAGTTGTGGCTCTAGCATTGACTTGAGCCTTTTTCTTATCATCGCTTATCTAATTTTCAAAGAGAATTGGAGTGTCATCTGTTAGGATCGATGGATTGCGGCTAGAGAGGGGGGTGTGAATAGCCGCCCCAAATTCTTCGCGTTTCTTCCTACGATTAGGGTTAGCGCAGCGGAAATGAAACCGTAGAAACGAAAAGGAAGAAGACAAACCTCAAACTCGATGGATGTAATGAGGTTCGGAGGTGAAACTCCTACTCCTCGGCATGTCCGTAAGGTGGACGAAGCCTACCAATCCGTCGGTGGATGAGACCCCGGAAACCCGGCTAATAATCACTCCTTCTGGGTGGAGAAACCTCGCCACAATGTCTTGCAACAGTAAGATAAATAGGAGTACAAGAATACAGCAAGAAACTAAGTACAATACAAAAATGTAATAACCCTAGCATGCCTTCTTGTCGACTGGATGAAGCAGCAACTTCACGGGAATCCAACCACAGCACCAACTGTCCAGTTGAAGTCCCAGCCGAGGGAAGCTCACGCGAAGCTTCAGCGAAGAGGAGCTCAACAAAGCTCAAGCAGAAATACTTCAGCAGTCAGCAGGAAGAAGAGGAAGAAGAAGTGATATCGCTGTAGAAGCCCTCGATCCTTTTATAACCTTCTGATATCCTGAGCCAACCTGCGAACCTGCAAGCAAAAAGGCCAGAACACAGACGCCCGAAATAGCCTAGCCGTTGAGTCACAACGGCTAGGCCTGGACCGATCAGGCTCCACCCTGATCGGTCCAGAGCCTATCTGATCGGTCATGGGGACCGATCAGGCCCTAGCCTGATCGGTCCCTAGACCGATCAGTTGTTCCTTCCCGAGCCTGTTGCCTCCCTCTGATCGACCTTCTGATCGGTCTCCAGACCGATCAGATAACACACAGAAGCTCACTGTGTGGTTACTGATCGGTCACCAGACCGATCACTCGTATCGCTGGATAGGTCACCAGACCGATCCAGGTTTAGAGCTCCAGCCCTAAACCCTAAATGGTCCTGAGAACGAGCTACCGAGCCCTCTCTTGACCTAGTCCGGAGAACGAGCTACCGAGCCCTCTCCGACTTCGTCCGGTCCAGAGAACGAGCTACCGAGCCCTCTCTGACCACAGTCCGGAGAACGAGCTACCGAGCCCTCTCCGACTTTTCGTGCCATCTCCGTGCCAAGTCTCCATACTTGGACTTTTCCCGTGCCAAGCTCCCTGCTTAGACTTTTCACCAGATGTCTGGTCAACCTTGACCCATCTGGATTTCCCTTGCCTAGTTTCACTCACCAGGACTTTCCAACTGCCTGGCTTCACTCACCAGGACTTTCCGAACTGCCTAACATCCCAGTTAGGACTTCCCAGTCAAGTATCCGGTCAACCTTAACCTACTTGACTATTCTTCTTCCAACCTGATCAGACCCTGATCAGTATCTCTCCGCATGAACAACTGCACCTGAATTGTCCATGTCTACATGTCTTTCTGTATTGTCAAACATCGAAACCATGACCAAGGTTTACGCTTGGTCAACTAGGTCAACCTTGACCTACTGGAAATTACACCAACAATCTCCCCCTTTTTGATGTTTGACAATACCTTTAAGTTAGGCTAATCCAATAGCCTCAACTTTCTTCATGCCACTAGGTAATGAAACATAAGTTACAACCTTACATTCTCCTTCTAAGAAGGCAACCTCCTTCTTAGATAATGAAGGCCTAACTTAAACCCTTCATTCTCCCCCTATTGGCACACATCAACAAACTTACCCCCTGAAGAGTAAGTTATCGTTGTTCACAACTTCACTCGTCGTGATCAACAAACTCTCCCAATAACTCCAATGTTCTTCCTTGAACATTCTCTAGACATTCTTCCCCTTTTTGACACACATCAAAAGGAGTGAATCAAGGTCAAGAGTTTCTTCCTAATGAAAGTCCCATACCTTTCATTGAACCCCTTAATTTCCCCCTTGATACTAAATTCAACAATCAACTTAGTGATAATCCCATATCACTCATCCTCAAAAATTTCGACGAGTAAAAACTCCCCCTAAAAGTCAACTCCTCCTTGACTAATAGGTAAAACTCCCCCTAAAGGTCAACTCCCCCTTGACCATTGCACCAACAATGTCTTGGAGAGTTTCAAACCTTTAGAACTCTAAAACACCACTTCCATAGCTGCAATTTCAGACAAACAGTCGAAATTCAGCAGGTTGGCACGCCCTGATCGGTCACCAGACCAATCAGGCTCCCTCTGGATCGGTCACAGTGACCAATCCAGGCTCCCCTGGACCGATCAGAAACCCTTCTGATCGGTCCACAAACCTGATAAAGGTCTGATATTTCTGATTTCTCTCCACGAAATTCAGAAACCTCTAGAAAATTATAGAAAATTCCAAAAATTGTGAAATTTTAAGGATACATTCCTCATAACATATACTTTCATGGAAAAATAGTTTTCTATGAAAATAACTTCCATTTTTCAATCTTGATACAAAGTTCAAAAGTCTTTGAAATAGCTCAAAGTTAACTTATCTTTGTATCAACTTGTTCAATGATGAATGCTATCACTAGAAAAGCTTCATCAAGGTTTTTCAAATCAATTTTGAAATGACTTTAAACCCTTTAATTTAGGATCACAATCTTAGGGCTAAATGTACATGACTTGTACACAAGCTTTCCCTATGATCCTCCAATTAGAATTAGGCTCATCTAGGTACACGAACTATGCACCTTGATCCTAACTCACAATCCTAATATCTCACACACATCTAAGGTGTATCAAACACATCCAAGTCAATTTTGATGTGAGATATGGGTTTAGGTTAGCTTAATCTAAGTTCTCATGCATTTTTCTAAATAACAATTTGATCTCCATATCAAATTATGTTTTAGTCCTTAATCAATTTCATTGATCATTAATGCACAAGATGATGACATGGCATATAATTGTATCACAAATGAAGACATGTGCCAATGTCATGATGTCATGGCATAAAGTATGAAACTTAAATAGAGCATGATATTTAAATAACTTAAGCATTATCATGACATTTCAAATGATGATAAATTAAGTATGATGTCATGACATGGCATATGGCAAGCAGTATATGGCAAATAACATGTAAAGGTATAGAAAATACCTAACTCTAGCCTTAGTTGTCATTTTTGATCATATTGCCATAAAATCCATATTCCTAAGTGTATTAGACCTAAAATCATATACTAAGGATTTTTATATCACTATGTGTCAATTAGATTGACTCTAGAAAAATACTCAAATTTGATTGGCACATTCTAATCACCTTAGGAATAATTCTTAATTTCATTTTCAAGGCTTGATTATACCTTGAAAAATTCTAAAGTGCCACCTTTTGCCATGATTAGGTTAACTACCTATTCAAGTAAGGTTGGCACACCCTAACTCATCTAGCATGATGAAATCATGCTCCTAGGAACCCAATACCTATTGGAGCTCATTGGGTTCACTAAATATTCACTAGGGATGTCTTCCCTAGCAACCCTCCTAATGACCCTCCTAGGCTTTAACGCCTTGGTCATTTGGGACTCATCAAGATCCACTCTAGGAGTGACCCCCTTGTGACCTTGGTGATGGTCTTCCTAGCCCTAGATTTTGTTCCATAATCGAATGGAACATTATGATAAGTGGGCTTGACCACTTGGGACTTAGGTTTGTGACCCAAACATTTCTTGTCCTTGGACATTGGTTTTTGACCCTTAAACCCTAGAGATGACTTCTCCAAGTTCTTAAGAGCCTTTTCCAAAGTATCAAGTCTTGACCTCAAGACTTGATTCTCCTTCTCTAATACCTCAATTTTTAATTTTTCATTTTTCTTTGAGGTATTCCTAGGCATGTGTCTAGTTGTTTTGGGGTTTCTACCTAGATTTTCCTTAACCTTAGATGAATTAATCCTAGGGTTGACATTTCTAGTATTATTCTTATCTAGGTTAACATGTTTGGCTCCTAAGCTCATGTATTGGTTCCTAAAATTAACATGCTTATCATTATTAGCAATTGCAACAAAACTACTAGCATGTGTCTTATTGCAAGAGTGAGACTTAAATGTTACCTTAGGGTTTGCCTTCGCTCCCCCTATTGACGTGCTCGGTCTTTTGTCCTTGTGAGGTTGCCTCCCCCTCGGACATTGACTCCTATAGTGTCCCCTTCGCTTGCATTGGAAGCACAACACGTGCTCCTTGCCCTTGCGTGTTGCGACTCCGACTTCCTTGACCTTTGGCGCCGGTGGAGTCTTTCTAACCCTCTTTGGACATTTACTCTTGTAATGTCCAAATTCCCTACACTCAAAGCACATTATGTGTAATTTGCTAGAAACTAAATGGCTTGAGTTACCTAGAGTTGAGGATGGATGAACGCTCTCTCCTTCATCCCTTCCGGAGGTAGAAGCTTCTTCTTCTTGCTCCGAACTTGAAGAAGAACTCTCCTCCTCTTCTTCTTTAGATGTTGAGTGGCCCTCAACTTCTAAATCCATTCCTCCATGAAGTGAGCTACTTGGCTCACTTGACTCCTCTTCATGACTTGAAGTGGAGTTCTCCTCATGGAACTTTGCTACCGAGCCCTCTCTGACCACAGTCCGGAGAACGAGCTACCGAGCCCTCTCCGACTTTTCGTGCCATCTCCGTGCCAAGTCTCCATACTTGGACTTTTCCCGTGCCAAGCTCCCTGCTTAGACTTTTCACCAGATGTCTGGTCAACCTTGACCCATCTGGATTTCCCTTGCCTGGTTTCACTCACCAGGACTTTCCAACTGCCTGGCTTCACTCACCAGGACTTTCACAACTGTCTGGCTTCACTCACCAGGACTTTCACAACTGCCTGGCTTCACTCACCAGGACTTTCACTTTCACCTAGCTTCACTCACTAGGATTTTCACCTGGCTTCACTCACCAGGATTTCCTGACCACCAGGACTTTCCGATTTTACCTAACTTCACTCACTAGGATTTTCACCTGGCTTCACTCACCAGGATTTCCTGACTACCTGGCTTCACTCACCAGGACTTTTCGAACTGCCTAACATCCCAGTTAGGACATCCCAGTCAAGTATCCGGTCAACCTTGACCTACTTGACTCTTCTTCTTCCAACCTGATCAGACCCTGATCAGTATCTCTCCGCATGAACAACTGCACCTGCATTGTCCATGTCTACATGTCTTTCTGTATTGTCAAACATCGAAACCATGACCAAGGTTTACGCTTGGTCAACTAGGTCAACCTTGACCTACTGGAAATTACACCAACATCATCTAGAGTTCTAGGTAGCTTAAAGTCCATTTTGATGATAAAATAATTTTTATATCATTTATTAGAGAGTATTTCATTCTATTTTTCCAATAGGCAAAATTATCGCTATTGAAAAGCGACGAACGGGTTGTGCAGAATCCTTCCTGCAAAGACATATCTATAAATAAATATTTTTTTCAAGTTGTATTAAGTCTTAGGACAAGATATGAGTTTGGATTTAGATATGGCTAGACTCGGATTATTAATCAATTAATTGTTTGTCCCTAATTTAGAACGCAAAGTTTGTCCTACGTTAGATTTAGATTTTTCTTTAGGCGAATTTGGCAAGATTTTTCGAAATCAGCTTCTAGGTAGTAGCGATACGCAAGGTCTTCTTCAGTATCATGAGCTAGATCAACTTTAATACAATATCTTGGTCTAACTGGTTTTGAGTGAGGTGGGATAACTTTTGCTAGTTTCACTTAATTAGAAGCACCAGGTAGGGACACCTAGCTTAGATATGCAACTATCCAAGCTTTTGTGGTTTCTATCAACTATCCAAGCTCTGATACCAAATTATAGGATCAAAATCAATGTTAGAGGGGGGGGGGGGGGTAATAACGTTAAGAATTTTTAAAATAATAAGAAGATAGTAACTGAATAAATTAGAGTTAGCATAGTAAAAATAATAAATTAACTTAGACAGATTCAACAAAGACAAGGAAAAAAATAATATCTAACAGTTTAAGCATACAAATTGATTAGCCAAGCCAGAAAGATAAAGATGCAACAGTTTTTAAAAAATGATTCTTATTTTTAATTTCTCTTAGATGGAGAAACCTTATAGAAAAAAAAATCTAAAAGTTAAGCATAATAAAATAGATTAAGGCAACACTAAAATAAATGAAAATGTTACTCTAGGTATTGTCGAAAGGAAATAAAGCGCAAGTCGTAGCATGTCGCAGCATAGAAGGCAGAAAAGTACTTAGGGCATGAGAACAAAAATAAATTCTTTGTAGATGTGTTGTGTTAAAGCTCTGCCTTGAAACTCCTTTAATAGCACTCTCCTAGTCGATTAGAAGCCTCCTGATCACCTATGTAGGTGCCTGTAGGGGGATGCCCGATGCGGTGTGTGCTTAACACGTTTCACAAAATATGTAATAGAAGTAAAAAATATGATAATAAAACTATTTTATTACAACACACACATTACACACATGCAAGATACAACTCAAAAAGACATAATCGTAAAACAAAACTTAAGAATAATAATTATTCTAGGCGTACCTTACAGATGATGCATAAAGGAAAGGTCATCAACTTTAGCGACGTTTATGAACCTCGCCTTTATTCGTATCCACATTGAGATATTCAAGATAACTTCGGTGAGCAACAAGGTTCACCTCCGATTGGTACTAGCTAAGCGTGGAGGCAATGCGATCCAAGAGGAGGAAGATGAAGTGAAGAGGCTTAGGAAGAAAAATTCCTCCTTTAGCTCTTGGTGGGCAGGAGAGAGAGAGAGATTAGGTTTTCTAAAAACCTAAACTCTTGAATAATGAATTGGATTTTTTCTTCTCTCCACCTTATATATATATATATATATATATTCTTAGATGGATTGGACTAGAAAAGCCTAAATCTAGTCTAAATTCCTTAACCAAAATTTAGCTCATTAACCTCTTGGTTTGATTCATAATAAAACCAGAAGGATCGAAAAGAAATGATAGAGGGGGTGAATATCATTTGTTTAGAAAACTTTTATCTTTTATCAAAGTAAGCAGCGGGATAGAAAAACAAAAAAAATGTAAGTGACTCGTTTGGTTACTTAGTTCTGAGTCTGTGTCGACTCCTACTCTCAGACCCGCGATCCTTGATCGTACCGTTAGGTAATTCACTATAATCCTTTTTTCCAGAACTTTTGAAAAGAAACAATTCGTATAATAAAAAGAATGAGAGTAACACACTACTATCTTCTTATAAATAATGCAAACTAGAATGTAAAGTATACCGACAAAGAATAAATGATGAAGCTCGTTGGCACTTCTCAACGTAGCAACTTGCACATGAATTTTGAGGTGCAGAATAGTAGAAACACGAGCAGAGGGTTGCACAAAGAAAGTTGTATTGTTGATTTATATCTCAAGGTTCTTTTATAAACTAGGTTTGGTCGACCGAAGAGTCATTCGGTTGACTGATCCTTTCGGTCAATCGACCATCCTATTGATTGATGAAACACACTCTCTTCCTTCTTTGTTAAGATCAGATCTTCGCGTAATCATGAGCATTTAATGATCAGCCAACTGATAAACTTGATTGATCAACCGATCCTCTAGTTTTCATTTTTTTTGAAGATCTGATCTAATCGCCCGTGCCTTCCTATTTAGATCCGGTCGACCGATTATTGGGTTGGGTCGACTGATCTACCATGAATACCAAATGTGTTCTGCTTGACCAGAACTATGTTCTTAGTCAGATAGGTTCAGTCGACCAATTTTATCGATTTCTACAAAATAGAGTTAGTTCCATAAGTATAAAATTACTTTTGTAAAATAGAGTTAGCTCAGTATAACAATGCATGAGTAAGAATAGATAGTAAAATCTATCTTGATTTCAACTTGGAAATCTCCTGGTTTCTTTAGTTGGATCAGCGACCTAGGGGTTGTCCCTTCCTGGAACATGACCTCCCTGTCACTTCACTCCATTTATTTATCTCAATCTACCTGCCAAACATTTAGGTGGTGTTTGGTTCTCTCCTAGGAATCGAAATGGGAATGAGTATCATAGTATTGTGGAATGAGAATGGGTATGAGCTTGGGTATCATTCCTAAAAATAATGTTTGGTTAGTTGAATATTTTCAATCGGAATGAACTTAAATTTCTTTTTTTACCCTTAGAGGAAAATAAGAGAAAAAATTAGATGGAAGATAAAATTGAATGTGAGAGAAACATATGATGAGAGAGAAAGTGTGATGGGAAAAAATGAAGAGAGGGAAAGTTTCATGAGAGAAAATGAGGAGAGAGAGTGTGATAGGAGAGATTGAGAAGAGAAAAAGTATGATCAGAGAGAAAGTGTGTTGAGAGAGAGAGTGATGAAAAAAATGAAGAGAGAGAAAGTGTTATGAGAGAAAATGAGAGATTAGAGAGAGAAAGTACGATGAGAAAATGTGATGAGAGAGAAAGTGTGATGGGAAAAAATGAAGAGAGGGAAAGTGTGATGAGAGAAAATGAGGAGAGAGAGTGTGATGAAAGAGAATGAAAAGAGAGAAAGTGTTATGAGAGAAAATATGGAGAAAGAGTATGGTAAGAGAGA
Organism: Zingiber officinale; assembly: GCF_018446385.1. Lineage (NCBI taxonomy): Eukaryota > Viridiplantae > Streptophyta > Magnoliopsida > Zingiberales > Zingiberaceae > Zingiber > Zingiber officinale. The sequence goes on along the minus strand of NC_055988.1, from coordinate 42,839,707 downwards.
TTGAAGAGAGAGAAAGTATGATGAAAAATGAGGAGAGAATGAAGAGAGCAAAAATAATGAGAGTGTATGATAAGAGAGAATACAGAGAGAAAATGGTAGAGAATGTGTGATGAGAGAATGAGGAGAGAGAGTGTGATGGAAGAAAATAAAGAGAGAGAAAGTGTGATGAGATAAAATATGGAGAAAGAGTATGGTAAGAGAGATTGAGTAGAGAGAAATAATGATGAGAGAGAAAGTATGATGAAAAAATGAGGAGAGAATGAAGAGAGAGAAAATAATGAGAGAGAGTGTGAGATGAAAGATAATACAGAGAGAAAATAGTAGAGAATGTGTGATGAGAGAGAATAAGGAGAGAGAAAGTATATTGAGAGAGAAAATATGATGACAGAATTAGGAGAGAGAAAGTATGATGAGAGAGAATAAGTAGAGAGAGTGAAATGAAAGAAAAATTGAACAAAAATACTAAGGGTATTTTCGTCTAAAACTTAATTCTTATTCTCATTCCATCAAAACCCAAGGGAGGGGGTGCGTTTCATCCATACCCAAATTTTTGGGTTTCATTCCAAAATCTTGATTTCATTCCCATCAACCAAACACAAGGTTTGGGAATGAATCCATTCCCTCATTCCCAAACCTCTAAACCAAACGCCACCTTAGTTCTCCAGACCTATTTGGATTTTCTTTACTTAGTGACTGATCGCTTAATCTACTAAGACTTTTCTTGCAATACTAAATTAGCCAACAACAATAATAGTAATACAAATACTATTGTATAACTAAACTTAGATTTATCAAGATCTGTTGGAGTTCACTCCTCTAGGACTTCTCTTACCTAAGGTTACCTCCCCTAGAGTTTTCATCACCTGGCTTTATTCAGCAAGACCTATGGTTACCTCCCCCTAGGGTTTCATCACTTGGCTTCACTCACCAAGATTTAGGGTTACCTCCCCTTAGGATTTTCACCACTTGGCTTCACTCACCAAGACCTAGGATTACCTCCCCCTAAGGTTTTCACCACCTGGCTTCACTCACTAAGACTCAGCATCAGATTGGCCCACCAGGGATTTGATTTCGGGTCCTCCAGACCTACCAAATCCTACCTAATTTCTAAGAAATGTCAAGATTTCCCTTACCTAGCCGCAACTAGGACTTTCCTTGTCTAACTGTAATTAGAACTTTCCTTACCTAACAATAGTTAGGACTAGTCACTCAGTAGACTTCTCACCCTTCCCTTACTAGTCAACCTTGACCTGACTAGACTTCATTAAACATATTATCAAACAAACATCAAAACTCTAGAGTTGCTTGCACTAACAAAACCAACTTGGTTTAAACCAAATCAATTTGGTTTATTACTAAATCAAATAGGGTCTAAATCTTCCATAAGAGATGTGACTCATCCATGCTTTTGTTCCAATAAAATATCTTCTATATTTGCCCTTTGTCTAGTCCAATGAAACATCTTATCTGTAGATCTAAAAATCAAATTCTCAAACTTATATTATGTCTTTTAGATACTCGTAGTGCATGTGACCCAATAGGTTCCCGATTTATCTTGGCCATTTATAATTAACTATTTAATTATGGATTGATCATGAGTAACACTTAGTAGTACATCATGATCCCTAATTAACAAAAAAATCATAGTTGATTCTAGAACTAATTCTGAACCCTTCAGCTGCTATAGTGAGTCAGGTCTTATTTCTTTCACTTGTCTTATACCCACTTGGTTCAGGACATGGTCTGTGTCTGTCCTCACTAGACTGACTAGGTTACATCTAGCCCAAGTAAAATTGACTCATTTTATTAATTCAAATTACTCCTATATGTGTCTAAGAGTCTCATACTCTTAACATGTGATACTTTACAAAGACTTTGAGTAATAATCCTGACAAGTGGTTATATGGTATACATCTTCTCGCAATGAGCGATGAATCCTTTGTGAACTATCTAAATACCTTCGGGTACTTCGACTTATACCCAATCATCTCAAGTTCATATTTTCAAGGAGATGCTTCACTTAAGATGTCAAAGTATAAGCCTCAAGGCCAAAGTGAATTAAATACCTCAAGTTGAAGGAAACTTGTACTTGAGCTGCAATAAGAGCTTCACAGACATATCCATGTATTTAGAGAACCATATAAAGTCGTATAGCAGGTCACTTCAATGAACTAGTTACCATAACTAGTATTCACATTTAACAATCGACAACCTAATATCTCCAGCTAGTGAGTAATAGCTGTTTGGTTAGATCAAGGAGTATAATCCATACTAGTCTTTTAAAATTGATTATGTCTAAATACATCAATTCATTAACTAGGAAATATTTTAATACTTTCATAATTACACATGTAAAGACACTCATTAGTTGTGATCTAATCACAAGTTTTCTTTTAATGGAAATCGCCATGGTGTCTTAAACTATAAGTCTAGACATGACTCTCAAACTTGCTTTGTGGTAGAGTCTTTGTTAAAGAATCCGCTAGGTTTCTTTCAATTTTTTTTTAGTTGTATTTCTTTCCTACTTATGATCTCCCTGATTATATGATAGTGGTAAAGCACATGTTTAGATTACTGGTGAGACCTGGGTTCCTTTTCTTATTCAATAGCTCTAGTGTTGTCGCAATATATGTAGGATCGAAAAGAATTTAGATATCTCCACAATGACATGATATTGTCCACTTTGGGCCTAAGCCCTCATGGTTTTGCTCTTGGGCTTTACCCAAAAGGCCTCATGCCAATGGAGATATCTTTTTCTTATAAACCCATGATCTTTTCCATGTGTTTTCAATATGGGACTATGTTTGCAACCTTGCAACCCCAACAATCCCCCCCTCAAACAAAGGACCATGGGCTTCCCACGTCCAATCCTCGACCCACCAGGTCTTCCTGCCCCTTGGTCTACCCGACCTACTAGGACTTCCTGCCCCTCGGTCTACCCGACCTACTAGGACTTCCTTGCCTAGCCGCAACTAGGACTTCCTGCACCTCGGTCCACCCGACCTACTAGGACTTCCTGCCTGGTGTCTGGTCCTCTTGATCCGAACATAGGAGCCCCCACTTTCTTTGTTCGAGGTCAATATTGTACTTACATGGTTCAATCAGACCATAGCTCTTGTGCACAGTCGGCGATTAAACCTTCTGACAGTCTGGGCTCTGATACCAATTGTTGGATCGAGATGCGCTAGAGGGGGGGGTGAATAGCGCTCGCGGCTATTTCGTTCGATTCATAAAACACTCAGGTAAAAACGTAACGGAATAAAAACAAACAACACAAAGACACAGGTCGATTTTACTTCGTTCGGAGCCTAAGACGACTCCTACTCGAAGGCCCGCGATCCTTGATTGCTTCTGGTGGGCAACAACTATAAGTTCGAAAGTATACAAAAGATGATTTACAAGTAATGCAGTAAGTAATCTTATATCGACAATGGAAAATACTAAATTGTAGCTTCGGGTTGTCGGTGTCGAGTTGCAGCACTTCGGGACGAGTTCGTTAGCAGCTAAATGCAGAAGGAAGACTTGAATCTTGTTGTACTGAGCTGCTGGTCGAACCCCCTTTATAAACAGTGTTCAAGGCGCCTTAAACAAGCTCCAAGGCGCCTTAAACGAGAGTTTTATCCTGATCTGCTCGCTGGGATAATCCTTTGACTGCCGCGACCTGGAGGCGCGTTAAACCCTTTCAAGGCGCCTCCAAGCTGTCTAAGGCACCTTCAACCCATCCAAGGCGCCTTAAGCCTGCTCTTCGCGCCAGCTCAGGATTTTGAGCCCGAGGCGCCTCCAAGTCCCATGGAGGCGCCTCGGACACTGTTCATCCAAGGCAAATCTTCGTTATTTTGTACCTACAAGACATGTTAGTCCCAAACAACATCCTGCAACACAAAGTTAGCACAAAATAACAGTATGGATAATAAAGAATGTTTAAGACAGTCTCCGGACTGTCCGGGTCTGACTTCGGATTTCCTACCGGAAACCCTAGGTCGACCCGACGCCTACTGCTCCCTCTACGGGGAACGCGTCCTCACCTACTCCACTCAGGAGATTTACCTGCTGCCAGTGAGATCCTCCAGATCGACTAGACTTTTGCTCAGCACTCGACGCTTTCGGACTTTCTGCTGGGCATCCGCTTCCCGGCCAGTCCAGTCTTTCACCTGGTTCACGACACCAGGACTTTCTACCTAGGGTTACCACCCCCTAGGACTTTTGCCTGAAGCCATCGACCTGCCAAGACTTTCCGCATAGGGTTACCACCCCCTATGACCTAGGGTTACCACCCCCTAGGGTTTATCCCTTTGCCTAACCGCAGTTAGGACTTTCCTGAAATCCTCAAGTAGACTTGTTAGAATACAAAACACCTTAACTTTAAATTCTTTGCCATTATCAAAACACGAGTTCGATCGTCGGATGCTTCCCGCACCAACAATCTCCCCCTTTTTGATTATGACAACTCAAATTCAAAGTTAAGTAAACAAACGAATAGATAACCATTTAACACAAGCAAATTTGCTAATTATAGGTGAACACATTAACCAAAGCAAATTTGCTAAACTATATGCTCCCCCTTAACTATTACTCCCCCTTAACTGATGTTCCCCTTTTATTATTGAATTTTGCTACTCTCTCCCTTTGCCATATATCAAAAATAATAGACTTTTGAATAACTTAGATACTTAACATTCATTTCTTATTTATAGTTAAGTGAAAAGATGTATCTTTTTGATAGATTTTAAAGGCTAGGAGAAAAGTAATCTTTGAGGGTAATAAAAAGAACTCTGCAGGTATTTACAATGTTAGATTTCAAAGTTAGCTAGTTTCAGCAAGGATTTGATCATTAAGATTGTAACTTAGCTTAGATCTTTAGATGTAGTAAACTTAAGTTTGAACAATATTTAAAGTTGGTTTAGGTTATTCATTAAAATTCAGTTGGTCCTTAAGTCCAAGCATGAGTTATAATCAGTAGATTAATTTACTAGGTATCAGAGCCCTAAAAATCAAAACATGCTTAAGCAGAAAACTGAGTGTCCTTTTACCAACTGTCTAACCTTTAGCTACTTGCTGACTGCATATAGGGCAACAGCTTTCACATGGTTAGTCAAGTCAAGTTGATTTGGTCCAGTTAGATTTGACTAGAGCTGGAAGACTCAACTTGATTAATGTATATTGCATATTTAACACCCAGACTCATATCGATGCACAGATATAAGCATTCTTGAGTCCAGGTTGTACCCTATGCATCTCACGCCATTCTATGTCTTTCAAACACAATCAAGGTAAACCTAGGTGTTTGTGAGATGCTCTGGCTTAATTCTAGGGGAACATTATTCCTAGGGGAAAACTTAGGCTAATTCCAGAATTTTGAAAAATCTAGGAAATTGGGAATTTTGAAAATTATTTTTCCTAGAATTTGAAAAAATGATGAGTAAACCCAGAATTTGTGAAACTGACTAAGCATGCAAGTAAGTACATAACCCTTCAAGGAAGTCTAACAAAATGAATAGGTAGTGCAGGTGTTCATAGTACAATGCATAAAATAGTCATATCAAATAGTGGGATCATCCATGTGAGGAGCATCAGCTGGAAGGTCATCAGCGGAAGGTGGTGCATGGGGATGTTCGGGTGCTGGCTGACCCAGACGTCGTATCTCGTCACGAAGGGACGTAAATCCGGCAGCCATCTCGGATCGAATAGAGAGAACTATCCGTCGTGTCTGGATGGACTCGACCTCGAGTCGAGCAAGTCTGTCCTCAACAGAGAGTGATGTAGATGTCGAAGGTCCAGCTGAGGTGGATGGTCTGGCAGACGGAGAAGGATATGAGAAAAGAGCCTCAGCTAAGAAATCAACCCACTCCTCTCCCTCGCCTGGTATATCCTCGGCTGCTGGAGCGATAGGGGCAGCTGCTGGCCGTGGTCGTCCTGTCCAGGCTAGAACTCCATCAGCTGTGATATCAGCACCGACTAGTCTACAATTACGAGATCCTAGCTCGTCATATATAGTAAGAGGAATGACTGTTCCCCTGGTCACATCTATACCCTCTATAGTCGAAAAGAAGCGTGTCAGAATATGACAATAGGGCATGTGTACTGTCCTGGAGGTGATTGTCCCAGATGCACAGATAATGTTCTGAAACATATGCAAGGCTATATCGATGTCAAATCAATGACACAAGGCGTACAAGAAAAATGAATGTGAAGGTCTCATCTTCGGGACATCCCGAGATGAGATCGGCAAAATACATGCTGTCAGGACCCTATACATCACATAGTCCTGAACCCGAAGAGAGACTGACTTGAACTCAGTCAGGCCAGCAGGTCTCTCTTCCCCGAAGAAATACATGTAGATAGTATCTAACGTAATGTGGGAGTAAGGATCGCCAAATGGCAGGTCCCTACTGGGGTAGCATAAGAAGGTAGACTCTGAAACCCTAAGTCCTAGGGTGGTGCGTAGCAAGGTGGGAGTCAGCTCTATGTCAACGCCAGCAACTCTGGTGGAGTACCTATTATCATCAACCTTCTCAAGGTTGTGATAAAACTGTGCACATAACTCCTGGTTTACTGTATCAGTGCAGTAAACCAATTGGTCCAGTTGATAGTGCTCTATCATTTGGATAGATGGCTGACAAAACTGAGTATAAAATGTCCTATTTACATATCTAGGTTTGATAGGTTCAAAAATATAACTAGCAAAGGTATCCCTAAGATGTATAGTAGGGAATCTGATATCTGCTGATGGAATTCTAACTGGATTAGGATCAACGTGTCGACGTTTCCTATTTTCAACGATTTTGCCAAAAATTGACAGAAATAAGCAGAAATTTTATGTAAAACTTGATCGGGAAGGATTGGGATTATACCTAGAAGGCATTGTCAGGTGTTGAGGGAAGATTAAATGGGTAGAAGGCGCCTTGGTTGCTAGGATTCCTACGCAGGAATGTTCTCGGCATCGGCAGAAGATCGAACAGAAAGACTATGTTCGTTTTCTAAATCTGGGAATTGAAGGCGCCTTAAGAGTGTTTAAGGCGCCTTGAGTCGGTTTAGGAGGCGCCTCGGATCGATTCGAGGCGCCTTAAGATGATGCGGCGGGAACTTTCCCGCCGCTCTTGGAGGCGCCATCCAGTGTGGGAGGCGCCTCCATGAGGCGCCCTCCCCTTTATATATATATATATATATATATATATATATTAAATAAATTAATAAGAAAAAAAATTTAAAAGTTAATGGATTTTGTAAGATAATTTTTTGGTTTTAAAATAATTTTAAAATTTAAGTTTTTTAAATTTAAGTTTTAAAATAAGGTTTTAAAATAATTTTTAAAATCTAGTTTTTGAAATTTAAGTTTTTAAAATAATTTTTAAATTTAGGTTTTGAAATTTAAGTTTTTAAAATAATTTTGAAATTTAGTTTTTGAAATTTAAGTTTTTAAAATAATTTTGAAATTTAGGTTTTGAAATTTTAGTTTTTCAAAATAATTTTGATATTTAGGTTTTGAAATTTAAGTTTTTTTTTAAATAATTTTGAAATTTAGGTTTTGAAATTTAAGTTTTTTTAAAATAATTTTGAAATTTAGGTTTTAAAATTTAAGTTTTTAAAATAATTTTGAAATTTAGGTTTTGAAATTTAAGTTTTTTTTAAAATAATTTTGAAATTTAGGTTTTGAAATTTAAGTTTTTAAAATAATTTTGAAATTTAGGTTTTGAAATTTAAGTTTTTTTTTTAAAATAATCTTGAAATTTAGGTTTTGAAATTTAAGTTTTTAAAATAATTTTGAAATTTAGGTTTTGAAATTTAAGTTTTTTAAAATAATTTTGAAATTTAGGTTTTAAAATAATTTTTTAAAATAATTTTGAAATTTAGGTTTTGAAATTTATGTTTTTTAAAATAATTTTGAAATTTAGGTTTTAAAATAATTTTGAAATTTAAGTTTTTAAAATAATTTTGAAATTTAGGTTTTGAAATTTAAGTTTTTTAAAATAATTTTGAAATTTAGGTTTAAAATAATTTTAAAATCTTAGTCATCTCACCCGATCTAAATTGTCAATCAGGTCATCCTATAATTGTTGTGAGATGAATTATTGTTGAATTTAAGGGTCTGGTTTAACTTTGTGTTAGATTCAGGTTTAGCTTTGGGTTCAACAAGTAAACATTCTTTGGATAAACTTCTGGGCTATGGTGAGTCACTCGGAGCTCATTAAAGTAACCATGCCTTCGTGGTTTTCCAAATAGTCCTACCCATTGAACTTAATACTAATCCTTGGTCTAACTAGTTAGGATCCATTTAAGGGTAGCTTCGGTCAGTTCCACTTGGCCAAATGCACCAGGTCGAAGCCATATCTTCTTAGACATGTGATGCCCAAGTTTCCCTAACGTACTATCATCCAAAAACTTCACCGGTACTGTGGTTCAAGTTAAACTCAGCCCGTTTTTAAACTAGCCTTAATTACCCTGCCGGGTAATCTACTCTTGTTTTACCCATTTCGGGTAAATTAGGTTCAGTTACCCTGTCGGGTAGTTCAGTTGGAGGTGCCAGCTAGTTTGGATCCACCATCTATTTTTGAATTTTAAATTTATATTTTAATTTGATTTTGAATTTTAAATTTTAAATTTTAAATTTATAATTTAATTTTGAATTTTTAATCTGATTTTGAATTTTGAATTTTAAATTTATAATTTAATTTCCTTTTAGCTTTCCCTCGATCATATCCTCGATATGGTCTATCAAGGTAGTGTATTTGATCCTTCGGAACCCAGTATCGGCCAGGCCCAACTTGATTGACCAGTTTGGACTTGGGGACCCATGCTTGGACTGATTTACTATTTGGTTTGTTTATTAAAGATAAATAAGTTTTATATTTCCTTTTCATTTTATATCCCAGCCTAGTTTTGTTGTAAACGGCTCTTTGTGTTCCAAGAATTAGGTCAAGATTCTTGGAACCTAAAGAAACCGTTCTAAGATATCTTTTAAATCCTTGACCTGATTTTTCAAACTTGAATTTTCTTCCTCAAGTTTTTGAACTTGAGTTGAATCTTCAGTCTGAACTTGATCAGGTAAGGATTCAGAGTTAGTCACTTCTTTAATGACAGAAATTTCCTTTAGAAGTGACTTAATCTTAAGGTTCGATTTAGCTAATTTGCGAAGTAAATAATTAACTAAATTATTAAGTCTAGGAATACTTACAGCGGAGTCTAGCCCTTCGGAAATGGATGCGGATCCGTGGCTTCGCTCGGACTCGGCCTCCGACTCGCTCTCGCTCTCAGATTCGATGATTTAGTCCCGAACCATCAATGCGAGCAAACTCGTCTAATCGAGTTCGTCGTCGTCGTCCTCCAAAGAAGATTCGTCCCACGTTGCTTTCAGGGCCTTCTTTCTTCTTTGCTTTTTGGCCTCCTTTTGGTTGGGACAGTTGGCTTTGATATGCCCTTTATGGTTGCACCCGTAACAGGTAACTTCAAATTTTACTTTCGGACTCGGTTGGGCCTCCTTGAATTGAACTGCCTTCTTCAGATCTTTCTTGTTGAAGCCCTTCTTCTTCTTGTAGAGCCTCTTCACGAGGTTCACGAGTTCGCTGGTCAGTTCGTCTTCTGAGTCTTCTGAGTCGGGTTCGTCTTCTGATTCCGGTTCAATTTTTCGTCGGGATCTCGGTTCACGCGTTCTACTTGTCCTTGCAAGCAAAGCTACACCTTTCTCGGATGACTGTGCATTAGTTTATTCATGAAGTTCAAATTCACTAAACAATTCATCTAACTTTAAAGCAGATAAGTCCTTGGAGACTTTGTAGGCATCTACCATTGATGCCTACAATGTGCTCCTCGGAAACGAATTTAGTGCGTACCTTATGACGTCCCGATTCTCTACCTTTTGTCTGATTCTGTGGAGAAAATTGAGGATGTCTTGAATGCGCGCGCGTAGTGAACTTGTCGTTTCACCTTCCTGCATTTTTAGATTATACAATTTATTGAATAATAAATCACGCTTACTTACTTTGGTATTGGTGGTCCCTTCATGAAGCTCGATCAGCTTCTCCCATAGCTCCTTGGCGCTTGAGAACGGACCGACCCGGTTTAGCTCCTCCTTTGTTAGTCCGCACTGGAGGGTACAAGTTGCTCTGGCATTTGCTTCCATTTCTTGATCAATGCTGGTTCCCAATCCTCGCAAGGAGTAGGATTTCCATCTTTATCTGTTGGCAGATCCAAACCAGTCTTGACGATCATCCACGTCTCGAACTGGATCTTCAGAAAGTTTTCCATTCTGCCCTTCCAGTAACCAAAGTCCTCTCCGGTGAAGAGTGGGGGTCGGGTTGTACTGTAGCCCTCTTGTAGAGCCATTTTAAAATAACTATGAAGAAAAAGAATGACAAGAAAAATCCCAGGACTTGGTCCTGGATTAGTAGTGCGGGAAGTATATAAAAGAATTACGAACTCGGGTGGTGTTGCACCAACTCCGAGCAGAAAATCGATTCGAGAAAAAGAATTAGAATATAGCTATGAGGCTAAATTCTAATCGACTCCGAAAAAATCTGAAAATACCACGAGAAAATTGTCTTGAATGGTGGTTGCACCGATTCAAAATGACCCCGCTCTGAAACCAATTGTAGAATCGAAAAGAATTTAGATATCTCCACAATGACATGATATTGTCCACTTTGGGTCTAAGCCCTCATGGTTTTGCTCTTGGGCTTTACCCAAAAGGCCTCATGTCAATGGAGATATCTTTTTCTTAGAAACCCATGATCTTTTCCATGTGTTTTCAATATGGGACTATGTTTGCAACCTTGCAACCTCAACAATATACTGATAATGCTTTAACAATGGTTGGAACCACTCCTAGTTTAGTGATGAACTTCTTGATCAACTACTTCTTTTGCTACTTCTGAAGCTGTAATATAGTCTGCCTCACAAGTAGAATCTGATACGGTGTCTTGCTTGTAACTCTTCTAGCTAACTATGCCTCCGTTCAATGTGAATATATATCCAAACTAAGACTTGGAGTCATCATTATCTGTTTAGAATATGGCATTAGTATACTCGCGTATAACCATATTACTATCTTCATATACCAAGAACATATCCTTAGTTCTTATTAAGTACTTAAGAATTATCTTGACAACCATCCAATGATCCATTCCTGGATCTTACTATATCTGCTTGTAACACTCAAAGTGTATGATACATCTCACCTTGTATATAATATATTATACATGATAGATTCTATCGCAGATGCATAGAGAATCTTATTTATGCAAATCCTCTCATCTTCTATGCATGGGCACATAGATTTTGAAAGGTGAATTCTATACCTTATGGGTATGAAATCTTTCTTAGATTCAGATATGCTAAACCATTTTAGCACTCTATCTATATACGTTGACTGTGAAAGACCAAATAACATTTTCGATCTATTTCTATAAATCTTCATCCTGAAGATATAAGTGACTTTTCCCATATCTTTCATGTAAAATGTCTTGGACAACCAAACTTTAACTGACTATAGAAATGGTACGTCATTTCCTATGAGTAATATATCATCAATATAAAATATTAGGAATATGACTATACTTCCACTAACATTTTGGTATACGCAAGGTCCGTCAATATTTTGTGAGAAATCAAACTCTTTGATTGACTCGTCAAAATGAATATTCTAATTTATAGATGTTTGCTTCAGTCCATAAATAGATCGTTGAAGCTTGCATTCTTTATTTCTATCAACAGATGTCAAACCCTCAGATTGTAAGGCACTTCTCCTTTTCTAAATTTTTCAAAACTTCTTTATAATTAGTAGGTTCTTTATCCTCAATGAGTAACACGTCATTTGATTCACTTATGAGAAATCTATATCTCTTAGGAATATTGTGTGTCCTACGAGATCTATGAGGAGGTTGTGTTACCATAGGTTCAACCGACGGTTTATCATTATGAGTAATCGGTTGTGGTTCTTGACCAGACATCTTTTCAGTGTCTATTAGAGTCTCTTGAACTTCATCAAGTTCAACCATACTCCCACTTATTTCTTGTAAGAGAAACTCTTTCTCTAGGAATGCCACATGCCTTGACATAAATACCTTTTGTTCCAAGGGATTATAGAATTGGTAACCCTTTATTTTCTTAGGGTAATCAATAAATAGACACTTATCAGACTTAGCATCCCATTTGTCTGATACAATCTTCTTCACATAAGTAGAACAACCCCATATCATCAAGTGAGATAGATAAGGTTTCTTACTAGTCCATATTTCATATGGAGTAGTAGAAATTGTCTTATTCGGGACTCTGTTTAGCAAGTAAACAATTGTCTCGAGTGCATGACCCCAAAAGGATTTGGGAAAATTTGCATGATTCATCATTAACCTAACTATGTCCAATAAAGTTTGGTTTTGCCTTTTAGATACACCATTGTATTGTGGCATATAAGACGAAGTTCATTGAGATAATATTTCATTATCCCTCAAATAATCTTGAAACTCTTGGCTTAAGTATTCACCACCTCAATCAGATAGAAGTATCTTAATACTTTTACCAAGTTATTTCTCTACTTCATTTCTGAACTCTTTAAACTTTTCAAAGAATGCAGAATTGTGTTTCATAAGATAAATATAATCAAATCATGAGTGATCATCGATAAAGGTGATGAAGTATCTATAACCTCCTAGTGCATGAGTTGACATCGATCCACATACATTGGTATGTATAAGACCAAGTAACTCTTTTACTAGTTCATCATTTCTACTAAAAGGTAACTTTGTCATCTTACCTTTTAAATGTCAATCACATGTATCAAATGAATATAATTCAAATGATTCCAAAATTATGATTTTTTACAATTCGGACATACATTTCTTGTTTATATGACCAAGGTGACAATGTCATGAGTAGGAGATTAATTGATCATCTTTTCGAGCGCATTTGTTGCTCATTTGGATATTGAATACATCGTCGGATATATCTAACTCATAGATACCATTGCATAAAGTTCCCATACCGTAAAGAACACCATTCAAAAATATAACAATAGTTGTTACTAAAAGTCAAATGAAAACCTTTTTTATTTAAAAAGAAATAAAAATAATGTTCTTTATTAGTGCAAAAATGAAATAACAATTATCCCGTTCTAAGATAAGTCCACTAGGAAGTTCAACAAATATGTTCTAATGGCAATAGTTGCAACCTTTGCTCTATTGCTAACTCGAAAATTTGTTTCTTCCTTGACAAGTCTTCTGATATTCCTTAACTCCGATATGTCATTATATATATGTGAGTCATACCCGGTATCCAATATCCAAGTGTCGAAGGAAATAACATGACAATCAATAACGAAAATACCTGAAGTAGATGGGGCATCCGATGCATTCTTATTCTTCAGGGACTCAAGATAAATCTTACAGTTTCTTCACAAGTGTCCTATCTTGCCACAATGATGTCATAGGACTTTTGTTACCGGTTCTACTATCTTGACCTTTTTCTTCTTCTAAGTGGTTTGATGCTTTGACTTTCTCTTAAAACCTTTCTTTGAGGAGTCTACTAACATTTCTTTTTTTACAGAAGGTTCTACATCTTTGAGCATGTTGATCAACTCTGGAATTGTGGATTCAATACAATTCATCCGGTAGTTTATCACAAACTATGAATAGCTAAGGGTAAACTGTCCAGAATTAAGTTAATACTTAAATCATGATCCAATGTAAATCCAAGTGATCCCAAACACTCAATCTATCTATTTATCTTCAGTACAAATTGTAATATAGATGAACTCTCCTATATCTTGGAGAAAAAGAGTAGCTTGCTGACCTCAAACCATTCAGATCTAGTTTGCTCATCAAATAGCTCACACAAATGAAAAGAAATCATATAAGCATCTATATGCTCATGTTATTTTTGCAGTTCAGGAGATATCGTGGCCAGCATGATGTAACTCCAAGCTCAGAATTATCCATTTGCTTTTCAAAGACCAATATCTGGTCTAGTGTTGCATCATCTGCTATATTGGTGGAAAGTGCCTTTTCAAGGACATATACTAGTTTCTCAGCCTTGAGAACAATTCTCATGTTTCAAAACTAGTCCAAGAAGTTTAGCCTAGTCAGTTTTTTCGAGTCCATTAACGAATGCAAATTCAAAGACGACATAATTAAATGATTAACTTAGAAATATAAAAATGAGAATATATGAGAGAGATGATTTTACTACGTTAACAATTTACATATAATAAAATTTCTGTTTATTTTTTGAATTCAAGAGCCCTTACTTATGAATTCAAAAGATGGTAGGTTTTCTCCAAGTGGATTGATATCCACTTCAGATAAGAACAACTTTGGCTTTGGCACAACAAGTCATTCTTAACTAAAGTGGTACATACAAATATAACGACTACATATCGCGTATATGCAGCTATCACATTATGCTATCAACCATTTAATATTTGTATAAACATCGAGTTGCTAACATATTAACAAATATACATTAAATGTATATCACTCAACTTCACCTCTATCCATGTTAGACCTTGGCTTTGGCACAACAACTCAATGGTTCAAGTTAAAACCAACCTGTTAATCATGAGATAGTATCTCAATGGTTCAAACATGTTTAATTTCATGTTGAACTTAACTTTGGTATAACAACTCAAACAAGTAATCAAACTCTATTTCTCCATATTGACGGAAGGTGTAGGTTTTAATATTTTATAAGAGATTTAGGTTTCATCTTCATCATGCATATGATCTATCTATATGACATCATACTCATGCCAAATATGATGAGATGACTTCACACACACCGATATAATTACATTTAATCATGACATAAAATTAAAATTAATTAATACATCTATATGACATACGATATGATATGACATTAACAAATTTATAGTTATCATAATTTTATTTGAATATAAAATATGTTTAAGGATTTGATTTCTATAAACCAAAGTTCCTTAATTTAGATTAAGAAACGAATTCCAAAATCTAACTGCTTATTTATCTTAAAGAAATATTTTTTAATTAAGTAAATCTAATTAGGAAATAATTTTCTTAATTGTAATTTCTTTAATTATTTAGGAATTTCCAAAATTAGAATTTTTAGGATCAATCCAGGTTGTGCCAATCGATTGGCACAAGTCACTGATCTATTGGGAAGTTCCCAATCGATTAAGTGATCGATTACAACCCTTTATCGTTCGAACAAAATAACCCTTAATCGATTTGGTAATTGATTCAAGGCCTTAATGGATTGGGTAATCGATTACGAGACCTTCTATTCACAAATACAAAATTTTCAATCATTTCAGTAATCGATTCAGCAATCAATTAAGAAACATTATGTATACGATTTTAGAGCTCTTAATCGATTGGGTAATCAATTCAGATGCTCAATTGATTTAGTAATTGATTATGAAGTCCTCTGTTCGTGTTTTTTGGTTGTTCAATCAATTGAAGACTTTTGTCAATCGATTGAATTGATCAGCCAATTGATTTAGAGGTCTCTGTTAGCGATTTTTCATCATTTAATCGATTAGCAAACTTTTTCAATCGATTGAGTTTGATTAAATCGATTAGCTAATTGATCAGTTGATAATCTTAACTCCTTTAATCAATTGAGAATGATTTTCAATTGATTAAGAGAAGCTTTTGTCATAAATTTTGAACTATTAATCAATTGAAACAGATGCTAATTGATTGATAAATATATTAATCGATTGACGAATCTATTAAGATTGATTTTGTGACAAATCCAATTTCATATTAGGAAACAATTTTTCACCTCCGTATTTCGTTAATACCCAAAAATAATAAAACTACGATTACTACAATTCGTAAAATAGATTTTATGTTCACGTCGAAGCACGATTGACTTTTGATACCACTACAGGGGTATGCCTGATACAGTGTGTGCTTAACACGTTTTGCAAAACATACAACGGAAGTAAAAATATGATAATAAAACTGTTTTTATTACAATACATACACCACACACATGAAGGATACAACTCATGTAGACATAATTGTAAAACAAAACTTAAGAATAACGATTATTCTAGGCGTACCTTACGAATGATGTACAAAGGAAAGGGTATCAACTTTACCGAAGTCCACAAACCTCGCCTCTATTCATATCCATGCCGAGATCTTCAAGACAACTCCGGTGAGCAATAAAGTTGACCTCAGATTGGTATTAGCCAAGTGTGGAGGCAATGCGATCCAAGAGGAGGAAGATGAAGAGGCTTAGGAAGAAAAATTCCTCCTTTGAGTCTTGGTGGGTGGCAGCGGCAAAGAGAAGGAGAGGAGAGAGGGATATTAGGTTTTCCAAAAACCTAAACTATTGAATAATGAATTTGGTTTGGTTTAAGCCAAGTTGGATTTATTGTGAACTAAACTAAAAGGTTAATAGGCCAAATTTGGTTAAGGAATTTGGACTGGGTTTGGGCTTATATATATATATATATTGTTAGGATCGATGGTCGCGGCTAGAGAGGGGGGGTGTGAATAGCCGACCCCAAATCTTCGCGTTTCTTCCTACGATTAGGGTTAGTGCAGCGGAAATAACTAAATAGAAACGCAAAAGGAGAAGCAAACCTCAACACGAAGATGTAACGAGGTTCGGAGATGATACTCCTACTCCTCGGCGTGTCCGTAAGGTGGACGAAGCCTATCAATCCGTCGGTGGATGAGTCCCCGGATAACCGGCTAATAAATACTCCTTGTGGGTGGAGAAACCTCGCCACAAACTTTGCAACAGCAATACAGGAGTAGAAAGCAGCAAGAAGCAAAGTACAATACAAATGTATGAAACACCTTCGCTTACTTGCCTTCTCTTCGACTGGATGAAGCAGCAGCTTCAAGCGACGCCTACAACAGCAGGAACCCAGCCGAAAGGAAGCTCACGCGAAGCTTCAAGCAGAATCGAGCTCAGCAAACTCAAATCACATCAGTAGAACTTGCAGCAGCAAGAAGAAGAAGAGCAAGAAGAAGTCCCTGCACAGTAGAAGCCCTCAGCCTCTTATACCTGCATCCACCTGCGAAGAAGAGAAGACAGAAGACTAGCCGTTGTGAGCCAACGGCTAGTGCCAGACCGATCAGGCATCACCCTGATCGGTCTGGGGCTGATCTGATCGGTCATGGGGACCGATCAGGCTCTATGCTGATCGGTCCCCAGACCGATCAGCACACTTCACAGAGAGTTGCCCAACTCTCTGTGCGTGCCCTGATCAGTCCCGGGGACCGATCAGGCTTCATGCTGATCGGTCCCCAGACCGATCAGTAAGCTCACAGAGGCACTGATCGCTTTCTGATCGGTCTCCAGACCGATCAAGAAACCACAGTATCACTGGATCGGTCACCAGACCGATCCAGGTCTTGGTTTTTGCCCAAACCAAGTCCAAACTAATATCCGGTCAACCTTGACCTATTGGTACATCATGCTTAACATCCGGTCACTCCCTTGACCTGCTAAGACTCCCCACCAAGTGTCCGGTCAATCCCTTTGACCCACTTGGACTTTTCTCTTCGTGTCAAGTATCCGGTCACTCCCTTGACCTACTTGACCTTCTCAACACCAGATGTCCGATCACCCTTGATCCATCTGGATTTTTCCTTGCCCGGCTTCACTCACCAGGACTTTCCAACTGCCTGGCTTCACTCACCAGGACTTTCCCACTGCCTGGCTTCACTCACCAGGACTTTCTCCAACTGCCTGGCTTCACTCACCAACTGCCTGGCTTCACTCACCAGGACTTTCACTTTCACCTAGCTTCACTCACTAGGATTTTCACCTGGCTTCACTCACCAGGATTTCCTGACTGCCTGGCTTCACTCACCAGGACTTTCCGAACTACCTGGCGGTTTCACTCACCAGGACTTTCCGAACTACCTGGTTTCACTCACCAGGACTTTCCGAACTACCTAACATCCCAGTTAGGACTTCCCAGTCAAGTATCCGGTCAACCTTGACCTACTTGACTCTTCTTCATCCAACCTGATCAAACCCTGATCAGTATCTCTCCGTATGGACAACTGCACCTGCATTGTCCATGTTTACATGTCTTTCTGTATTGTCAAACATCGAAACCATGACCAAGGTTTACACTTGGTCAACTAGGTCAACCTTGACCTACTGGAAATTGCACCAACATATATATCTTAGATGAATTAGACTAGAAAAGCCCAAACCCAGTCCAAATTCCTTAACCAAAATTTGGCCCATTAACCTTTTAGTTTAGTTCACAATAAAATCAACTTGGTTTAAACCAAACTAATTTGGCTCATTACTAAATCAAATAGGGTCTAACTCTTCCATAAGAGATGTGACTCATCCGCGCTTCCATTCTAACAAAATATCTTCTATATTTTCCCTTTATCTGGTCCAACGAAACATCTTATCTGTAGATCTAAAAATCAAATTCTCAAACGTATATTATGTCTTTTAGATACTCGTAGTGCATGTGACCCAACAGGTTCCCGATTTATCTTGGCCATTTATAATTAACTATTTAATTTTGGATCGATCATGAGTAATACTTAGTAGTACATCATGATCCCTAATTAACTAAAAAATCATAGTTGATTCTAGAACTAATTCTGAACCCTTCAGCTGCTATAGTGAGTCAGGTCTTATTCCTTTCACTCATCTTATACCCACTTGGTTCAGGGCATGGTCTATATATCTGTCCTCACTAGACTGACTACGTTACATCTAGCCCAAGTAAAATTGACTCATTTTGTTAATTCAAATTACTCTTACATGTGTCTAAGAGTCTCATACTCTTAACATGTGATGCTTTGCAAAGACTTTGAGTAACAATTCTGACAAGTGGTTATATGGTATACATCTTCTTGCAAGGAGCGATGAATCCTTTGTGAACTATCCAAATACCTTCGGGTACTTTGACTTATACCTAATCATCTCAGATTCATATCTTCAAGGAGATGCTTCACTTAAAATGTCAAAGTATAAGCCTCCATGGACAAAGTGAATTGAATACCTCAAGTCGAAGGAAACTTGCACTTGAGCTATAATAAAAACTTCACAGACATATCTATGTATATAGAGAACCATATGAAGTCTTATAGCAAGTCACTTCAATAAACTAGTTACCATAACTAGTATTTACATTTAACAATCGACATCCTAATATCTCTAGCTAGTGAGTAATAGCTGTTTGGTTAGATCAAGGAGTATAATCCATACTAGTCTTTCAGAATTGATTATGTCCAAATACATCAATTCATTGACTAGGGAATATTTTAATACTTTCATAATTACACATGTAGAGGCATTCATTAGTTGTGATCTAATCACAAGTTCTTTTATACTATGAATCGTATTGCAGATATTCAGTAAATACGTTTAAGACCATTCAAACACATAAGTAAAGTGCACTCAAATAGTGAATCTTTATTTATCGAAATAAATAGTACAAATCACAAGATGATTGTCTTAAGACATATCTAAAACATAACTGTGTTGACATGACTACATCTTCTATTTGGTTGATAATGTTACCTTTGGCTTCCCGGTCGATTGGACCCTTCCCAATCACCGTTAGAGAGGTCAAATCTCATCTTGCCCCAACTAGCTCGGGTTGTCGATAACTTCATCTTCCTGATCGCCTATATACTCTAGTCGCCTGGACAGATACTGTTAGTCGCCTAGACCCTCCGAAATTCCTTCTTAAAGAGTTAACACCAGCCAGTCACCCCCGGACACCTCAAGTTGCCTTGAACTGTCGATCATGCTTTCCTACAAGTGTAAAGTTAGTCGCGCCCTTGACTAGATTTGATCTGTCTAGTTTGATTTTGCCAAGCAATCAACTTCCAGTTCATTCTATATACTTAAACTTTTTGCCAAACAATCAACTCCCAACTGATTCCATAGACTTGAACTTGATTCACCTAGCCTCCAACTAGGAATTGTCTATCAAGTCTTAATCACTTGGATTTGATTCACCTAGCCTTCAACTAGGAATTTGTTTGTCAAACCTTAATCACTTGGACTTGCTTCACCAAACCTCCAGCTAGAAATTTTCTGTTAATCCTTAATTACTTGAATTTAATTCACCTAGCCTTCAGCTAGAAATTTTCTGTTAATCCTTAATTACTTGAATTTAATTCACCTAGCCTTCAGCTAGAAATTTTGTCTACTTGGTTTCTAACCAAGACTTAGCTCATGCTTGACTTCCCAATCAAAACTTAGATGCTTAGATTCACTAGGACTTAGTTACTACTTGGTTCACAACCAGGACTTTAACTCTGATTAAGTATCCAACACTTGTAAACTTGACACAACTAGTTGGATCATAATTAACTTAACTTTAACCTTGTCATATATCAAACTCTATGTTACATGTTGTGCACACAACACCAATAGTTAACTTACTGTTTCACTTTCTTTCATTTGAATATTTTGAAGTTGGCTTAATGGTTGATCCTTTTTAGCAGTTCGTGAGTCATCTAAACCTTCATGTAGTTCAATTAATTTTCCTAGTGTTGCTTAGTGATGTTGAGTTAGTTGATTTTGGTCAATTGTTCATGTGTTAGCCTGTTTTGCAATGTAATTATGGCTCTAGCATTGGCTTGAGCCTTTTTTTATTATCGCTTTACCAGTTTTCAAAAAAACTTGGGTAGCATCTAGATTTATAGGTTGCTCAAAGCCTATCTTGATGCTTAGATAGTTTTCTATATTATTCATGAGATAATATTTCATTCTCCCCTTCTAATAGGTGAAATTATCATCATTGAAAAGAGGAGGGTAGGTTGTGTTGAATCCTTCCTACAAAGACATTATTGAAAGAAAATTTGTGGCAAGTCAATCTGATCTATGAAATAGTCTTCGCTCATCTTTTTATTGGCGTGACATCCTTCCAGTCACCCGAATATCATTTTGGTCAATTGGTACTTGGTCAACTTCATATAACTGTTATGGATCTTCTACCACATGTTCTTTGATCGCCCGATCTTGCACTCCAGTCGCCTAATCCCACTTACATTGGATCGACATTGCTGGATCAGCTTCCATGTGGCTTCTGATAGCTGCCCGATGTTGTTGTTTTGTCAACTAATCCAACTACATGGATAACTTGCAAGCAAATAAACTTTATCTTGTGCATAAGTTAATCGAACTTGGTGGTTCAATCAACCAAAAGATCCAATCGATCGAAATAATTGTTTCAATCACCCAAAGTTGCTAACTCAGCCGATTATGATTGAGTCCACCTATGATTGAGTATTACTCTCGACCCGAATATAGGTCACTCAAATCATCTCACCAGCTTATCTTATGTAGATTTTCTCCTGGATTCTTGTCCTACAAATGCTCATTTCTCATGTCATGTTTCTTGCTCCATTAAAATACTCTTCTACAACTTCTCGTCCCTTGAATGTATTAAGTATATCGGCTTCTTTTCTGTATCATCCTTCTCTATTTTGTGATTTCGCGATTTTGATAGCACATTCAAATTATATAAAACTAGCAAGAGAAAAATCAATGCTCTGATTAAAATGATTTATGTAGTTTATAACCTTGATTTCTGCTCAATGTCTTATGACTCAAAAGGTGAATTACACCTTTTAAAATCTACTATATTTTCCCTTTCTCAAATTCTGTGAAATTCTTTTGGAAGCGAAGAAACCTTATACAATAACCAATTACAAAAATAAAAAAACAACAATCGTAGTCAAAGATAATAGACGTTAAGTTCTAAATATGAAAAACTATAAAAGAAATAAAACATGATAAAGTAGAACTATGAAATGCCTAATAATGAATCTTTTCTTGTTAAATTGAGGTTCCCTCACCCTTCCAGCCTTCCTTTTATAACCTTCCAATTGTCATAGAAAAGCTTCAATAGTCAATATGCATTAATGTCACTCAACTCATCTAAGCCACCAATCAACTTCCCATCCATACAATCGACTCAAATCTAACCTAATAAACTCAAAGTCACATCAGTAGACCTCTAAACTATCTTCAAATGATTTTCTTTTACAATTTTGAACAGAAACTCCCGCATTGACCAATCGACCCAACTACCCAATCAATTGAGCCCCAAGAAGATAGAAATATTTTGTTCATAGCTAATTCAGCCTCTAGTAGACTGAAGCGTTGACTATAAGGCTGACATATAATCACTGAAACCTAACTAATTAAGATCAACCCTAATGTAACTTTACTTTTCAATTCTTCTCTGCTTTTGTTGAATCTCTACTTACTGGCCTCTTTATGTGCCCTTATGTTATTTACATACTATGGCAGCTGCAGAGAGACCATAAATTAACTTCGTTTGCTAAGATAATTTCTTCATATAATGGAACGGCATTTATGCAACCATGCGGAAGCTTAAATCTTTACTTTTAAAATTGATAATTGTCATACATATGGCAAAAAATAATTCGCTCATCCCAATATCTCTGGACCAATATGAAAAAGATAAATCACGGATAACTACTAACAAACGATCAAAATATGAGAGAATGTATACTTAAATACGTCGAGTTTCGATCCCAAGACGTCATATGACAATACCTCATATCTTAACCACTTTCATACTGATAATTGTCATACATGGTGGCAAATGAATGTGCTCATCCCCAGCACTCCGTCAATCCGTCCCAAAGTCAACATTGATAATTGTCGTACATGGTCCAACAGATTGTGTTCAAGTTCAATTAATTGCTACATCATGAGAATTGAATCATAAATCATAATAATGTTACAGATGTATATAACAAACGTAGAGGTACAAATAATTGTGCATGCGACTTTTCGGTGATTTTAATTACAAAAGAAATTTTCACTAGCATGGAATAAGACTACTCAATAGCGTCAAAGAGTACCACTAATAAGAATACTACTAATTTAGAGTATCACTATTTAATAATGTCAGATCATCAGTAAGCACTCACATCCCACGCCTAACCTTATATAAGGCATACGGTGTCACTATTTATTCTTTATCCAAGTGTTTTGAAGTGCAAAACAACAAAAATCTTCAAGTAACTGCAGCAAGTTATAAAGCTGGATGCTACCATTCATATGGACTGTAAAGTTTTGACATTGCCACACGAAGAAAGAATCTCTGTGATTTCAAATATCAATGTTGGAAGCTCATTGCTATTGTTATAAAGGACAAACTGTTCATCAGCAAATGCTATATGTTTATCTTTTAACTAACAGTGTAGTTAAAAACTAAAATTTGATTCGCGACTAACATTAATCTGTATTAGAATATTTTTTTCATTCTACTTGATAAAAATCATTTCATCGATGAGTTTTTATTTTACAAAAAAGAACACGGTTACCACACAAACGCTCTCAGTTTGGGTTTCATATCAAGCTACGAAATATATCAGGAAAATATAATGTGTTTGGCATCGAGAATGACAATCTATTTGCGACTCCAGTTCCTTGAAGAGGTCAATCTTCTCTGGGCTGTCGTTGCCCTTCTCGCTCCAATGTTGCTTTCTTCCACTAGAGACAGGATATCATCATCATCTGTCTCCAAATTTTATGGTATCCTTAGTTGTCTTCATCTGCGACCTCCAGAGGTTATCATCAAACAGATTTCCTTCATCTTCAGGACGATCATGGTTACACTTCTTGCAGAGCTCATTTCCACGGAAGTTGAGGTAATAACATCTAAACATAAAATTTGCATCAGCATTGTGACACAGGATCGTTCCCAAACATCAAAAGAAAAATTCTTAACAAAGATAAACATGCAAGAGACTCACGAGGGACACTCCCACTCGCCATTATTTAACTCTCTTTTGGGGCGTTGTTCCTGACAACGAAAGCACTTCCTATTGCGAGCGAAATTCATAAATTCACACCTGCCACCACATAAGAGTTAATTAATTTGAGTGTAAAGTTAGCTGATTTCAGTTAAAAGTGAGGGGAAAGTTTTAAGAAACATTACTTAGGGCAATTCCAATCTCCCTTCTTCATCTCATTACCAGAGTCCATCTTCACTCTCTTTGGCCCATCTTCTTTGCACTCCAAACAACGAAGATTTCGAGCAAAATTGAGAAAATTGCAACTGCATATTAAAGGTAAAATACATATCTTCAGTGTCAACAAAATTGGTTTCCAACAAATTTCTTGAAAAAACTAAATTTGCCATCAGAATAACTTTCTTCAACAAACAAGCACCTAATGAAAAATAATTACTATATCCAATTTCTGCAAGAAACATGAATCAGTGCTACATTTTTTAATTTCAAGGAACAACCACTTAAATAGGTCAATTTGTACAAAGACTGATGAATCTTTGACACATGCTTTAATTTCAAGGAAGATCCTTTAATAGATAATTGGTCATTTTACACTCTCATTATGCATTATAAGGTTGGTTCTAAAGGTGGCCAAACAATCATGTCAACAGGAAATGAAACACAAACTACAAAGGAATTAAAGCAATGACCACAAATTCTCAATATATTGTTTTTTCTTGATCTTTTCCACTAGCAAGCCCTATATAAGGAAAATTTCTGTAAAACACTAATACACTGAAACCCTAATTATCAAATTTATGTGTCTAAAGTATTGAAAAATATATTAACTCAAAACTTGTCAAATATATGAGATTTTAACCCCTTGTATAAATTGATAACGCAACCTTATCTTCAAAAAAATCTTAAAAATCTCTAATAGACTTTTTTTACATACTTATTAAAAAACCTACGCATAGTTTATTAAAACTAGTTACACTATCATACATCATAATTTATGGAATATTTTCAATTTATACATAGTCACAAAAATATAATTTCTCACACTCCCCTTCAAGTTGGTGAATAAATATTCTTCTACCTCTTGGATACAATACTTTGAAACACAGAGATACTTAACCCTTTAGTAGGATATCTATAAGTTGTCAATGTGTAAATATAATGGATACAAATTAACCCACTTTTTAATCTCCTTGATGAGGTAAATATCAATTTCATTGTACATTATTTGATCATATTATACCAGATTATGGGCTACGTTAATCATAAATTTATTATCACAATAAAGTCTCATTAGACCATCTCTTGATCTTAAGTCTTCTAAGATGATCTTTAACCAAAGTAATTCACACATATCTTGAGTCAATGCTCAGAATTCTACCTTTGCGCTAGATGGTGCCACTACATCTATTTTTTGCTCCACCATTTTATGAGGTTACCATCAAGAAAAGTGCCATATCCGATGGTTGACCTCCTATCAATCACTGTATGACTTTAGCACCAAACCTTTATCGCTTTTACACTGAATGTTATTTCTTGGTATTCCTTTGAAATATTGCAATACTCGGCGTGTTGCTTGCAGATGAACTTTTGGAATATACATATATTTTCTAATCACACGTACTGCATATGTTATGTTAGGTTGTGCATGAGACAAATAAATAAGCTTTCTTACCATGCATATTGTCTTGCCTGTTTCTTTAAAGAGATATGTAGCATATATCTTTTGGGAGAAAATATTTTACTTAGAGTGAGTCACCTCAATCACAAAATACCGTTTCAAACTTCCTAATACTTTGATTTCAAACTCTTCGCCAAATATAACTTAGAAGTTGTCTCTCCTCATACGAGCATTGTGACTCCTCTCGAAGAAGAGTGTTTAATAAATAATGTGTGATCTTGTTAGCTGTCTATACCCTATAACTATAACTCTCACTACTTGCTATACAATGCATGTGGTAACTGGTAATTGCTTAAATCCGTATGACTTTCTTCAATTTACATACATTATGAACATCCAAATTATTTTGATATCGTGGAACCTCCATATAAATTTCTTCCTCTAGTTCTCCGTGCAAAAATGTATTCTTGACATTAAACATTTGTAACTCCCAACTATAATTAGTTATCAATGATAGTAATATTCTAACAGCTTTTATTTTTTTTGCAACTAGAGCAAGTCTCTAGATAATCCTAATAGGTTTAAGTATAGTTCTTGGCTACCGGCCTTGCTTATACATCTCTATTAATACATCCACTCTATATTTCACTATATATATCTGCTCTATATTTCACTATATACATCTGCTTTATATTTCACTGTATAGACTCATTTACACCCCACATTTTTCTTTCATATTGGCAACTTCACCAATTCCACGTTTGTTCTTCTCTAATGCTTTCATTTCTACATTCTTTACTTGTTTTCACTTCTCTAGATAATGCCTCTGATAAACTGATAGGGACAACAATGGTGTTTAGGTTAACCAAATAAGTTTTATGTGATGGTGGAAATGTTTAAAATGTATTCTTGACATTAAACATTTGTAACTCCCAACTATAATTAGTTATCAATGATAGTAATATTCTAACAGCTTTTATTTTTTTTGCAACTAGAGCAAGTCTCTAGATAATCCTAATAGGTTTAAGTATAGTTCTTGGCTACCGGCCTTGCTTATACATCTCTATTAATACATCCACTCTATATTTCACTATATATATCTGCTCTATATTTCACTATATACATCTGCTTTATATTTCACTGTATAGACTCATTTACACCCCACATTTTTCTTTCATATTGGCAACTTCACCAATTCCACGTTTGTTCTTCTCTAATGCTTTCATTTCTACATTCTTTACTTGTTTTCACTTCTCTAGATAATGCCTCTGATAAACTGATAGGGACAACAATGGTGTTTAGGTTAACCAAATAAGTTTTATGTGATGGTGGAAATGTTTAAAATGTATTCTTGACATTAAACATTTGTAACTCCCAACTATAATTAGTTATCAATGATAGTAATATTCTAACAGCTTTTATTTTTTTTGCAACTAGAGCAAGTCTCTAGATAATCCTAATAGGTTTAAGTATAGTTCTTGGCTACCGGCCTTGCTTATACATCTCTATTAATACATCCACTCTATATTTCACTATATATATCTGCTCTATATTTCACTATATACATCTGCTTTATATTTCACTGTATAGACTCATTTACACCCCACATTTTTCTTTCATATTGGCAACTTCACCAATTCCACGTTTGTTCTTCTCTAATGCTTTCATTTCTACATTCTTTACTTGTTTTCACTTCTCTAGATAATGCCTCTGATAAACTGATAGGGACAACAATGGTGTTTAGGTTAACCAAATAAGTTTTATGTGATGGTGGAAATGTTTAAAAGATAGGCAGTTCGCAAGAGGATTTTGGCCCCTCTCTAGTGCCATCCCTAAGAGCAATAGGAAGGTTTAGGTTCTCATCGCCTATATAAGATTCAATATTAATTAATTAGAAATTGTTACATCATTCTCATGATTAGGGTTAGATTCTTGGACTTGCATTAGTTCAGGGACATCCATCTTCCCTGAGTACAAGGTGTCAAATCTCACATTCTTAATGATAGTGTAGGGAATTTCATGCACAAATTGGCAAGTTAAGACATAGGATTTGACACAGATTTAGTCTCGAACATAGGATTTGGCATCAAATACCTAGAAGAAAAGCTTATTTAACAAGATATAGCATGCATAGTAAGTGTGCTTAGTCAATTCATGCATAACCCCAAAAGAAACTCATTTACAAGCAGCTCACCCATATTATAGTATCTCAAAGGAACACCAAGAAAGTACATTCTGTTTAAAAGAAATAGAGGTTTGATGCTAAAAGCATATATGAATGTCGAGTACGCTAGGTCAATGGTTGACATGAGATTAACCATCGGATATTGCACCTTTCTTGATGGTAACTGTTGGATCATGGTGATAGTGAGGTGAATGTGAGCGCTAGAGGGGGAGGAGATGAATAGCATACGTGCAAGTAAAAATTTTCTTTTGCTACTATCCCAGTAAAGTTACAAAACATAGATAGTAGTGGGAAAACATAAATAAAAGCACACACATACCACATAGGCGATTCAATGTGGTTCAGCAATCCTAGGTCATCTTTTATCCTCTTTGATTAAGTATCTGAAGTGGAGAGCTCTCACAAAAAATGCATGGCTTTTTAGGGAAAAAAAATCAAACTAGAATTTATCAAAATTCCTACAAAGTCGCATGCATAGATCAAACTTCCTATCAATTCCATAGAGATATTTGGTCCTTAGTGAAAAGATGATAAAATTTAGCACAATGTCCTTGTATGAACATTGTCCACATCATCCTTGGAAGATAAGGACATTACAACCTTTTTGTAACTCATTATAAGACAGAAAACACTGGTGTCCTCCAACATAATGGGCATTGTCTAAACCTAACCCAATCAAACCAAGACTCAAGCAGTGCAATCTTTGAGGCATTCCTACCTCCTTACATAGACTCAATTTGGAAAAGAAAGGAAAAACTCAAGAGCCTTAGTAGCCCAAGGCCTTAAGGTTCTCCCTAATGCCTCACCAAGAGATCATTCCTTAGATCAAGAAAATCTTGGATGAGTATGAGGGCATAGCTAATTAATAGTTAGCTGACAATTGTAACCTTTGCACGCACACAATTTAACACATAATACACCTTATTCCTAGATCATAATTGTCTATCCTTCCATATGATTACATGAATACTATGGAACATACTAAGCTAAATAGACAAATTAAAAAAAAATAACTCTTAAAGAAAAAAATTTAGAGAAAGCACAAGTTGTTGTGTCATCCCTACATTGCTGACACCAAAAGAAATGACTCATAGAATATGTGTTGACAATCTTGTCAATCAATAAAATCATTATCAAATATAGGTTTCCCATACATACACCTAACAGCATTCTCAACTTAATAGCAAAGAGACTAATGCTTCTCTAATATGACCCAACATAGTGGTATAATTTGGATTCAAGTAAATGAGGAACGTGGAATATCACTTTAACACCGAGATGTACTATAATAGTCAATTAAGCTCTTTAGTCTTTCAAATGCCCTAAGCATATTCATAACGGTAATGAATCAAATCCCAAAAGCTTATATTGGAAAGTTTATAATGGTTTATTTTAATGGCATCCTAATGTACAACAAGGAGCATGACAACCACCTTGAATATATTTCTATTGCATGAAACCCTTTAGATTGGAAAGTTGATTATCAACCCAAAAAAATAGTATTCTTTAGAATCGTTGATTCACTTCATTGGTGGGTTTATTCTCATATTAGAAATTTTTTAGCAAACTTGGCAAAATTAGGGCAATCCAGGATTAGCCTAAACCCCATACCTTTAAGGAAGTTCAAAGCTTTCACAATTTTGTGAATTTTTATAGATGCTTTATTAGGAACTTTAGTATCATTATGGCTATCTTCACAAATTGCCTTAAAAATAGGGAGCTTGACTAAGTTCAACGTATTAGCCTTTCAAAAAACTAAATAAAAGATAACTAAGGCCCATATCCTTAGACAACCTTCTTGGGCATTCTACCATTTGAAGTAAATGTAGGAACTAGGGGTACCCTAAGATAAGAAGGGCACCCTATTGCATTCTTTAGCAAGAAAGTCAATGTAACTCAGCAATGTCACTCTAATAAGTTTTACATTATCGTCCCGTCTTTAAGGCATTCATAATGCTATTACCAAATAAATTCATATTACTTTGACCATAAGACACTTATGTACATCTAATTACAATTGAAGTCAAAAACTAAACATTCTCATTGCATTAAGTTCCTCCCAAAGTATAATATTGTTAACAATACCAGTAAACATATTGAGTTGAATTGTAGCTACCCTATGTAGGATAAAAAACATTGTAATAAGAATTTATGCCTCAAGGATGAGTACATGATATGCTCTAACTTAGGGTGGTTTTCTAAGACATTCAAAAGAGGATTGTCATAATTTGGTTGAGTTTGTGACTAGAGGAGTAGAGGTGAATACCTAATTAAGAGCACACATCTAATGCATCTCCAAACATCACTAAGAGATTTTTTTTTAATATTGGAGTTATATAAAAACTCCGCCCATGACGAACCAGTCATGGTCGGTCCCAAGCCCGGATAAAAAAGGAGGGTTGTGTTAGGTTGTTAGCGAGTGTTAAAACTGTGACAAATATTCAATAGAGTAACATAAAGAACTCAATAGAACATTTTGGAAAACGCAAAATCAGACCTTGCTTTATATAAGTTTTATTAATCATACTTGAGGAAAACATAGGGTTGTATTATGGTATCATATGTTATAGATAGTTAATGTAACTAAACAAAACATAGGCCTTTATACACAGTACCAATTCTTTATAAGTCATGGAAAGTATGAATTTTGTTTTAGGGCTACCTTGGACCAATTGAAGTTGTGGCTGATTTTCTAAAATGACACATTTCATTTTCTGCAATAAGACAATAGATGCATCTCATATAACTGAGTTGTTTTATAAGAAAATTGTTGCATTGCATGGGCTACCAACACTAATTGCACATAAGGATGTGACCTTCATTAGCTAGTTGAGAAGCTGATATGGAAATAGTTTGGGACACAATCTGGGTTGTTGAAGGCGCGCCTGAGGCGTCAGGCGCACGAGGCGCTGAGAAAAGCACCTTCTACAGCGCGAGGCAGGCGTTGTTCGCCAGGCGCGCGCCTAGGCGCGCCTGGGCACGCCTAGGGCGCTTTCGCACCTCACAGAAGGCGCGATCAAAGTGCATCGCGCGATCGAAGGGCATCGCGCGATCCTTCCCGTTCACGATTTCTAACCAAAAAAACATTTCAAACCTAATTTGGTTTGGAATTAGGGCACGGAGAAGAAAAGGGAAGAAGAAAATAATGGAAGGAGAAGAAGAAACCTTGCAGAAGAGTCGCGCCATCCTCCACTGCCGCCGCCGCTGCTGAGTTGCTTCCGTCGCTGCCCAGGTATGCGTTTTTTCCATCTTTTTTTTTTGTTTTTCTATTCTTCACTTCATCTTCTTCTTCTCATCTTCTTCTTTTGTAATCTTCTTCGCTTCTTCGCTTCGCTCCTTCTCTTCTTTTTCTGTTTTTTCTTTTTTTTCTTCTTCTTCTTCTTCTTTTCATCGTTTTCACTGTTCAATATTTCAAGTTTTCAATGTTTTTTCATCACTTTCGTTTCTTTTCTCTGTTATATCTTCTTCCTCTGTTTTCTTTTTTGTTTTTCCCTTCCCGTTGACAGCAAAATTGCTGCTGTTGTGATAGCTGTCCCGTTTCTTTTTTTTTACTGTTTTTCTTTTTATTTTTTTGTTTTCTGTTGCTGGGACTGTAAAAAACTGCTGCTGCTGTGAAAACTGTGATGCTGTCCCTGTTTGCTGGTAATTTTAGCCAATTAAAACAATGTGCAAACAATGTGCTTGTTGGCAATGTGATGTGCAAATATTTTCTCTCCCTTTTTGCATAATCAAGCCTGTGATGTTGTCCCTGTTTTTCTTTTTATTTTCCTATTTTTCTATTGCTGGTACCAGTGATACAGTACTTTTCTATTATTGTTGATACTAGGTACAGTAGTTTACCATTCCATTAATTCATTAATTTTTTATTATTTTGTTTTTAATTTTTAGGTTATTTTCTTGTTCAATTATCATGGAAGGTAGTAGTGATACTCCAACATATATATCAAAAGATCCGGCATGGAATTATTTTCAAAGAGTTAATCCGAATAACAAAAATGATTTGATTTGTAACTTTTATCAAAAAGTTACAAAAGGAGGTATCTATCGTGCAAAACAACATCTTGTTGGAGGGTTTCAAAATACTACGACTTGCAAGAAATGTCCGCCTCATGTACGTGAAGAAATAAAAAATTTCATGGAGAAAAAGGCGGAGAAAAGCAATCTTTCTAAACTTGCGACATTAGATTTTGAGGATGCAGACCCTCTTGGTGATGATATTGATATGGATGATATTGGAGCTAAAGTTGTACCGCCTATAAGTACAAGTTCTAGATCAGTGAATATGCAAAAAAAGGTCAAGATAAATAGGTCCAATGGATACGTATTTTGCTCCTAATGTGCAAAAAAATATTGAAAGTAGAAAGGGTAAAGAGAGGCAAACTACGATAAATGAGGCATACAAGAAAGAATTGAGGAAAAAAAACAAGTATAGCTATAACTAAGTGGATGTATGATGCGGCAATTCCTTTTAATGTCGTTAACTATTCAAGCTTTAAAAGGATGTTGGACTTGGTTGGCCAATATGGTGTAGGTCTAAAAAGACCTAGTTATCATGAGGTGCGGATTTCTTTTCTAGAAAAGACTGTTGATAATATGACTAATGATTACATTAAGTCGTGTGAAACAGAATGGGCAAAGTATGGTTGTAGTTTGATGCCAGATGGGTGGACAAACAAAAGGCAGAGGACATTGATTAATTTTTTAGTGAATTCTCCTAGAGGTTCAGTTTTCATCGAATCGGTTGATGCTTCTGATTATGCAAAAACTGGAGAGAAAATATTTCAATTGCTTGATCAATTTGTGGAGCATGTAGGAGAAGTAAATGTTATTCAAGTTGTAACGGATAGTGCAAGTAACAATGTGCTTGCTAGTAAGAATGTATTTAATTTTTTCTTATCATTATGCTTTTTCTTATATATGTTAAAATTATCTAGTTTTCTAACTTCTTTTATAGGAAAATTATTAGAAGCAAAAAGGTCACACTTGTATTGGACTCCTTGTGCTACTCACTGTGTCGACTTGATCTTAGAAGATATTGGGAAATTGCCTGATTTTAAAGCAACATTGAAGAAGGCAATGAGTGTGAATGCTTACATTTATGTTCGCCCCGGCATGGTAAATATGTTGAGGCAATTCACAAGACAAAAAGAGCTTTGTCGAGCGGGTGTCACAAGATTTGCTACTGCTTTTCTCGCTCTTGAAAGGATGCATCTACAGAAGCAAAATTTAAAAAAAATATCCATTTCAAAGGATTGGACAGAGAGTAAATGGGCAAAAGAAGCGGCGGGGAAGAAAGTAGCTAAAATTATCATGACACTTAGATTTTGGAGCAGTATTCTGCATATTTTAAAGATATATGGCCCTTTAATCCGTGTTCTGAGACTGGTTGACGGCGAAAGAAAACCTGCAATGGGTCATATTTATGAGGCTATGGATAGGGCAAAAGAAATAATTATGAAGGCCTTTAAGGAGAAAGAAGAGAAATACAAAGAAGTGTTTGAGATCATTGATAAGAGATGGAAATGCAAACTTCATCGACCTCTGCATGCTGCAGGACATTAGTTGAATCCAGAATATTTTTATTCATACACAGATTCAAATATCTGTGGAGAAGTGGTGAATGATTTGTTTGAAACTATGGAGAGATTGGTTTCAAACGCTGCCGAACAAGATAAAATCACTACCCAGCTCTCTATATATCGAATGGCAGAAGGACTATTTGGGAGGAATGTGGCAATTAGACATAGAAGAGCATTATCTCCAGCAGAATGGTGGGAATGCTACGGAGCAAATACCCCAGAATTGCAAAAGTTTGCTATTAAAGTGCTTAGCCTCACTTGTAGTGCTTCTCGTTGTGAGCGCAATTGGAGTGTATTTGAGCAGGTATGTAATAAATATAAATGTAATACTATTAGTATGTTACTTTTATAAGTAGAAAATATCCTTTATTATTTTATTATACTTATTGTGATTTTTGACATTTTGTAGATTCACAGCAAAAAAGGAATAGGCTAGCTCAGCAGCGCTTAAATGATTTGCTATTTGTGAAATACAATCGTGCCTTAAAACTTCGGTATGACGCACGTGATAAGATTGACCCCATCTCTTTGATAGATATTGATGATAGTAATGAATGGTTGATGGGTAGAATGGATGGAGAAAGTGATAATGAAGAAGATGAGTTGGTTTTTGAAGGTGATGACTTGACATGGGATGTCGTTGCTAGGGCTAGTGGAGCTGAAGAGCCTGAATATTGTACTAGAGGAAAAAATATTGCATCCATGACCTCTAGTTCACATGTTAGGCCTAAACAAGTCGAGAAGGGAAATACATCTTCCTCTATTAGACACTCATCTCTAAGACTTAGAGATGAAGAAGAAGAAGAAGAAATTGAATTTGAAGAAGATGAAGATAAAGAAGAAGAAGAAGAAGAAGAAGAATACAATGAGGATGATCTTGAGCTTGATGATTAATTTGACTTATTACGCTTGTTTTGATGAACTTTATTAGTTTAAATTAGAAAGTTTGAAACTTTTATTAATTTTATCATGGTGTTGTTTTACTTGTTATATTTGATATTGATGTGTATGGAATAGTAATGGTTATCATATTTGACATATTTTATAAGTGTGTCAATAGTTTAGTAGTCATCAACCTCATGTTCAAGAGGCGCACGCCTCAGGTGCGCCTCACGCCTCGGGCTCTATGAGCCCTTTGCGCCTCGGTGCGCCTCACGCCTCTAACAACAAAGGACACAATTCACATTTTATTTGCATTTCACCCACAAACAAATGGTTAAATTGAGATAGTTGATAATATATTAGGAAATTTGCTTACAAGACCTATAGGGAAAAATCAAGTATTTAGGATTTGGTCATCCATTGTTGAGTCTGCTTATGATAATTCAATAAATCGTTTTGTGGTTAGAAGTTCATTTGAGATCATCTATGGGTTTAGAGCTCGTCACTCAAGACTATTTTCTTACCTACTAGCTTCTACGGTTCTACCTTTCTAAGCGAGAGCTTTTCTTAGCATATTTGGGAGATATATATTAATGTTAAGAGAAAACCACTGAATAACAAAGTTCATAGAGATACAAATTGAAGGCAAAAGAAATATAATGTTGGAAACCATGTTCTTATTTGCATCTTCCTCGAGCAATTTTCTAAAAACTCCCACAAAAAATTCCATATTCGCTCCACTAGACCTTTTCACATTATGAGAAAAATAGGTGACATTAAACATTAGTCAATCACCATAGAGGGTATCCAGTGACATTCAAGCGCCTCCTTTGCTGTTGACTTGCCCATAGGTCGTACTTCTTCCACTTTGACACTAGCTCTTCCTCCCTCATTATAACTAGACTATATGATTGAGAGGATCATTGAGATTCAACCAGTGCTAACTCCTCATCGAAACAATAAGAGATGCTTAATCTAACAGAAAGAACTATTAAATATAGAAGATGTATGAATCACTGAACTAGAATACATGGGCACAACATATTTGCTAAATTTCAACTGGAGGCATCAAAATTATATTCAAATAATTTTGCTCTCATACTCAACAAAGTGAGTTTGAGCTATTTTTGGCAAGAAACAATAAAGTAGATACTGCTATTTTTAAAAAAAAAAGTTGGTTAGACTTATTTAGGAGCTTGTTAGAGTTTTTTTGGTTAACAAGTCATTCTTATAAAGAACAACTCTCATTGCCGGTCTTTAAAAGGGTTAGGATCCCGTGTATTGAATCATATCTTTTAGTTAATAAATATTTCCCCTTTCCGCGAGTTGAATTATTATCGGTGTTATATTACAATAGTGAATCCTAAGAGACATACTACTAGAGGTTTCATGCTTGAGTTCGTCCTTTAAACTAAAGAGAGATGGAAAGAGGATTTTATCCTAGCAAGGAGAGAATAAAGAGGAGTGTTCTAGTTTTGTGTAGCTACCAAATAGATACAAAATGAGGTAATGCCTGATAATCTATTATAGACAAATTAATAGAGTTATGGATGATGATCTACATAGTGTCAAAGGGAGGAAGTAGAGAATTGTATAGTAGGATTAAAGTTATCAGTGACAAAAGATGATAACGCTTATCCTAGGTGGCCCAGTATCACCGGCCCCTCGGCTAGATACAAGCAGGTAAATCACGGGGCTTCGCCAGGCAACACTAGCACGTGCAAGCGGGTGAGGTAACCCACGGTGCTTTCGCACCCCCGAGGCTTATATGTGGCAACACCACTGCAACCATCTACACCAGCCCGGGGGCGAGTAGGATTAAAGTTATGCATAAACAAAAGGACACTTTGATAGTGATTAAAAAATGCTAATCATAATCCTTGGGCTTTAGTACCATAGTATTCAAACATGAGCAATTAGGTGTAACTCTAATGAATGTTTAAATGAGAGAGTTGATTCATATGATATGGACATATTCAAAGATAGTTGAAGATAAAAAACATACTAGTAAATGGTATAGTCAAAAGACTTAAATATATTTGATTGAAGGGGTAGACAAAGAGTAGGGATGATAATTTGATCCACCTCAATTACAACCCAACTCAAGCTAGCCAAATTAAGGTCACCCCTCCTCACCTCAATATGTAAACAAAGATGGGATAAAAAGACACAACTGACATATGCAAGGTGCATATGGGATTAGTATTTTTGCTCCATATAGAATTTAGTTTATAATATATATGTTATAGAGTACCAAGTATGTTTTAATGCCCCACCTAAACCTAAAGCATGCATGAGAAATGGGGTGAAATGGGAAAAGGGAAGAAAAATCTCATCTTTCCACCATAATCCGCCCTGCCCCACTTCCTATATGAGGTGGGGGTATGTTAAAAATTATCCTACCCCATCATCATCCTCCCTAGGAGTGAGATCAAGGGAAAAAAAAGGTAATATAACAAAAAACAATTTAATCAATTTAAGTATTACTAATGATATAATATTATTAGACCTTATTGGAGAAATAATATTCATATAGCTAATCCTGAATAATTATGACAAACACAATTCAATAATGATGACCATGATGAATATGCTAAAGATTTTTTAAAACATTTTAATAATTTTATTTCATCTTTTCCCTATTGCTTATTTTTCCTTATTAATTGTGATTTATAGATCCTACTAATCCAATACAATCATTATTATTCTTTAACAATCCGATCTTAATAATGAACATAAGTTCATTGTTGCTAACACATTAGACATTCAAGATAAAATGCATAGTCAAAAATCTAAAAAATGTAAAGCTAGCAACTCATAAATCTAACAAAAATTGCAATTTCTTTGATTGTTTAATCCAATCAAATGCAATAACTACCAATAAAACTTCTAAATTCATGGGTGATAAATTTGTAAACACCAAATAGAATTAGCCTAAAAGTCGAAGCATATATATCAGTCTAAACAAAAATTTGTATTTTCCCTAGATTACATTTACAATGTAAGAAAAAAATTACTTGCAGTGTGGTTTTCCAAAGGATTAAAAAGAAACTCATCCAATCACACAAAGCATTAGAAGGTGCTTATTTAAGTTGTGCCTTCTTAAAGTGACTACCTAGCCTCATTAGGTACTCAAGAATTACCACGCCTCACTTAGGCATCTTAATATAACATTAATGCATTTGGTCATTATGAAAGTACCACGTGTAGTATTAAAAGTCAAGGTAAAGCACCTAAGAATTTATGGAAGTTAGGCCACCACTAGGAATACATTATTCTTGATTATTCAGAATTGAATACATGGACCTTATTACATCACTGAGTAGGATCAACATCATAGATCTTACTATCAGTGAACTCTAAGTTGTATCACTAAGAATGTTTAGATTTTTTAAATAAGATTTAATATTGTTATCTCAGTTTTCATTGCTTTTCTTTTCCCATGCCTGAAATTATAATTGACTAAAATTACCTAAGTCCAGACTTATAGATTGTCTTCTAACACACGTCAAATCAGATTTCAATGATTTTACCTATTTGATCCTAAATACTAATAAATTTTAGTTCATATTTTCTAGTAATCTCACAAATTATCCTCATATTCACTGTACAAACTATATTGCTTCCTAACGACCCAACAATTTGATCACTAATACAAGATTGGTTGTACATCATTAATTTCAATAATTACTAGCTATGCACCTAAGGAACAAGAATTTAAATAAATCAAAGGTACACAATTAAACATCCCGTAACATATAGAAGACTATGCATCATAACTTACTTTGGACATAACCAGTCACCTTGCTTCATTTCAATGTTGGATGCTCTGTTTTGGTCTCTGTTGAACTTTGGAAACGTTTCCTTTGGAGTAGGAAGCTTCACAACTGGTTTTAGAATAGATGAATCAATGGGTGTATCACTGAGCTTAATAAGCTCAAAGAGTAGACTTCTTGCAGACTTTTGGATGTGCTCTTTGACAGGCGAGCTTTCAGACACACAAAATTGCTTTGGATTGATTGCATAACTTAATAAAATCCGTACGACATCCACAGTGCGTGGTCCTTCACCATCAACTGGTATTATATATGCTTTGTCACATGATCCTCTTAGATCACAAACACTACATACCTGGAGTTGTAGGTGATAATCAAAAACAATATGCAACTTGGAGTGAATGGTTGCAGAACATTGGCAGTTCAATTAATCATTATTCCTATATTGTTGAACATCTAATACGATAGCAAAACCTAATCCACAATATGACTTTTGCCATTTCCATCAAGCATTTCATTGGAAGTTCTAAATTTTACAGTAATCTAGACTAAAAGTAGAACTTACAGCCCCTTCATCAAGACGCAGATATGCCCTTAACCTTTTTGCTGAATTGACTGCTTTGCGAAATACATTAGGGCAACCATGCTCAACAATAGCCTGAATGTCTTCTCTAGGAAGAGAGCTGCAGAATGAGGTGATCAACAAATCTAACTTCTAAAATCATAGGAAACATGATTTTAATGGAAAACAACTGCACTGTTTAAGTTGATATCACATTCAACAAGCACAAAATCCGATGAACAATGGAAAAATACATAACCAAAGTTAGCTTAGATCATTTTAAAGATATCAAGAAAAATAATACACAGCAGATCTCGATATTGACTAAAAAGTAAGCAATAGATTTAGTAAACTAGAAGATTGATCCAATAAAATGCTTCATCTTTGAAATACAAGACTACAATTATGCTGAAAACTAGGCATGATTACTCTTAATAAACTAGATTTGAAAATATCTAAAAGATCAATTTTGGGATACAGATGTTGCAAATTTATATTGCATATTACTAAATATCATGCTGACTAGATGCATCCAAACCCCTATTAAAATTATTTAGTATGCACACTGCCCCTACTGAAGCAATAGTCATAAAAATTTTCAATTCATCAGCATTTTTACTTTAAGGCTAACAGTCAATCATCAATGACAAAATATGTTGGGCCTTGGCAGCATAAATACAAATAGGATTTGGTCCCGTGTGCAGTCATAATGAACCCATCAAATTAAATTTGAATTATGTAATAGCTTGTTCCATGAGCCTCGAGACTTTATTGGACTCACTTAAGTACTATGGATTCTTGAATCCCTCCTCTTTTGAGTAAGTTTTATCTCATTCATGACAGGAATTGTTCTCTTCAGTTTGAGGCTTTTGAATAGAGAGACTAAAAAGAATATACCCAGGATTCCATTTCTTGTCTGAGGTCTAAGAGATCCTGATGAAAAAAAAAATAGTATATGTCACGAAACTCAAGAACAAAAAGTCACATGTTTCATATGATCTAACAGAAATACATCTGTCACATTGAAGAGACAAAACATATCATTCATCTCAACTTTGTTATCATAGCATTGCATGAGATTGTTCTATGAAGCTGATGTTTCATTATTCATGAACAAACCGATACCAGAACTGTCAATATATGGTGCCAACTGCACCATTTAGGAGCAAGGACGGAATAAGAAAAGAAGGTAGCAACATACATCGTCAAAACCCATTAGAGAAAAATCCTCATGGCTTATAAAATCCTCGCCTTAGAGTCACATGTTTCACACCTGTCGCAGAAACCTCATTCTCACCTCATCACGTAAGCTAGATCTCGTTTGCAAATAGCTAACCCTCACCTCCTATTCTAAAACCCGGCTCACATATCCCTTGACAACTCACCAAAATCTCATTTTCACTTCATCATAGAATGCACCTCAAGTCTCATATGCCTTGCTTGTGCCAATCGACACAAATTATTTTTGAAATTATGAATACAAATTCTCACATGGAAAATATCTCAAATAATACTTTGGGGTTTTCCTGTATTTGACTTCATTGAAAAATCAAGATTAACTAAATTTTAAGCATTTCAGGAGAAACCACTTCCACTGAAAATGAAAACGAGTGAAAGTTGTTTACCTCCACCATCCACATTTCTCCTGCGTCCATCCATTGCCTGCCTGCACATATCACCTGTTGACATCACTCGTCACTACATCACTCACCAAGACTATTACTGGTCTATTACCGGTCTCTTGTTATCTGGAGTTCTTAGTCGTTTCAAGTTTGTGAAACCAGGGGTATTAGATGGTGGTATGTCAAAGTAGCTGAGAGTGACAAGGTTGCCACCAACAAAGTTGTTGGTTGCAATTTGGCAAATCAATCACCCAAATATGAGTGAAGCTCAACGAGGAAGAGGGTAGAAATAGAAAATAATCTCTTTCTATCATGCCAAACAAGGGAGAATAACTTATTTTTATTCTAAAGGTTTCTTCAGAAAATATTTTGCATAGGCAAATATTTTATGAAAACAAGCAAAACCCCTATCCTTCAATTGCATAGATTTCAATTTAAATATCAAGAGAAGTACATTATGTGATTTATATTGTCAGATCTATACACAAAACAGCAATCCACCTACCCAAGTGTATGTATCCAAGCTCCTAATGAACCAAGCAATGACTTTGTAGCAATGGCAGAAAATCCGACTGAGTGCTTATTGGCATTACCTAAGCATGTTAAAATGCTAAACCAAGCAAATGCTAATTCACCAGCCGAGGATGACATATGCCAAAGAAAGAAAGCCCAAGGCATAATCCTAGACCTCAAAAACTTGTCAGCTAGGCAACCAACCAATAATCATGCGCACACATTCCAATATTAGCCCTATGCACTCATAGGGCGACGTAGACCCATCAACAGACCGCAATATACCACTAGCTAGGAGCAAAGATTTCTCAAAAAAAAAATATTGAATATTTGGTTGGACCAATTTTGTATTTAAGCCCTGTGGTGCTCTTTATTAGGTTCCCTTTCAATTTTTATTTCATGCAAAGACAAGTTAATGAAACA
This sequence comes from Zingiber officinale, assembly GCF_018446385.1. NCBI lineage: Eukaryota > Viridiplantae > Streptophyta > Magnoliopsida > Zingiberales > Zingiberaceae > Zingiber > Zingiber officinale. The sequence goes on along the minus strand of NC_055988.1, from coordinate 42,798,836 downwards.
AAGTGTTGTGTTATTATGAGATAGCACATCAAAAGCTAACGAAACAAAGACCAAAACAATAGGGGTGTGTTTGGTTGGGGTTATCCTTGATAACCTTGGTTATCCATCCAAGGTTATCAACGAAAACCCTGTTTGATTTAAATAATCGATGATTCCCGAGTAATGTTCCATGCCCGACACGTCAGTAAAAGGGACATGCAACCCAAAATTGAAAAACCTCAGAAAACTGAGGTTTTTCTTGATTCCGAAGTTAACAAATAAAAATTATCCAAAATACCCTCAAATAAGAGAAAAATGTGATAAAAAAAATATATAAAGAAAAATATAAAAAATAAAATAAAAAACTTTAAAAAATAAAAATGTAAAAACATTAAAAAAATAGAAAAAACATAAAAATTTTAAAAATAATAAAAAATGAGGAAAAACTAAAAAAATAGAATATAGAAAAAATGTAAAAAATTAAAAAAAAAAACGTAAAAAATTTTAAAAACATAAAAAAAAATTAAAATATATCAAAAAAATAAAAAAATAGAAAAAAAAAACATTAAAATTAAAAAACATAAAAAAATAAAAAAAATGTAAAAAATAAAAAAAAACATTAAAAAAATTTTAAAAAATAAAAAAACTTTAAAAAAATAAAAAAAAAACACATAAAAATAAAGAAAAACGTGAAAAAGAAAAAATTTTAAAAAAAACGTAGAGTTTAAAAGATATATATAGTTGGTTTTGTAACTAAAGGTAAAATAGTAAAATATTAAATTAGGTTATTCATTAAAACTTTCAAACAAACAAGTTTTTGTTGCATTACCTAGGTTGAACCAAACAACATTTGATTATGTTTTATTCCCGATAACCTTGGTTATGTGATTACCAAGTAATCACATAACCAAGGTTATACATGATAACTTGAACCAAACACACCCTAGGATGCATGGAGTTATAAGAAGATATAAATAAAAATACTTTTAATGAAGAATAATGGTTCAAAACATAATAGAACAAAAAAATGAGAGAAAATAAATTGAAATAGCATAAGTTTAAATGCAGTTAGTAAATGGTTTAGTTAGACAAGTTAGGTGTAAGGAATAGATGTCAACAAATTAGTTGTGTAATAAGAAAATAATTAGTTGTAAATTCTTGTACAAGCTCAATTCCAATTTAAAGCACTCTTTACCCTAAAAATATTTTCTTCATCAATATTTCCTTTTTGTTGAATAATGGATCCATAAAATTGATAACTCCGACTTACAAACTTGTAGGATTACTGCATATCCAGCTATATTAATGTTCTTTCCATTCTTTTTCTATAGCTATATTTCGCATATCAACCGTTTTAGTTGATCTTAAAACCATAATTCAAGTTTCAAATTTAATATATTTCCACTCTCAATAATTGGCATAATATTATTTGCCAATAACATATATTACGGAAATTTATCATTGATATGACTGATGAGTTCATGTAGTACCAACTTTGTAAAAAAAATAGCAACTAGAGTCGTCGTTAATGTCAACCTACAGTTGTATAAAAAAACATTTTAGACACTCACAATGACTATATTATTAGTAATATATTATCATGCTATCATGCATGTCTTTATCACATCAACAAAATTTATTAGATATTCTCTTTCTAGACATGAAACTTCATATCTTATATTCCTCTAAATAACTAACGGTTTCATGGTGTAAGTTATTACCTTGATCATTGTATAATTAAAATAGCATTGTAACTCAACTTCATTTCCATAAATTAATGCTGAAATACTTTTCTATTGATTGTGAAACATCAAATTAATTATTAAAATTTTGATAAATAACCAAATTATCCTTTTAACTTATTTAATCAAATACTACTCATTTATATCTTCCAAAACTTTAATATGATCCAACACTTTTACTTACCATTTTTTTAAATTATTTCTCATATATTAAAATTAGTTTCCCTAATCTAAAGTATATCAAAATTAAACATAATTATTTATTCATATTCAAAACTAAAGTCAAGCCACACTCACATAAAAAATAAGGAGAAAACATTACACCAGAATATTATAAATATGATAATAAGTCTACGGTTAGTATAACCCACAATCAGGTACAAGATCAAATGAAGCATATTGAAATTGACACGTATTTCATGAAAGAGAAACTAGAGAACAGATTGATCTATAACATCTCATATGTATTGAAATTGACACATATTTCATGAAAGAGAAACTCGAGAACAGGTTGATCTATAACATCTACATATGGGCAAGTTGCAGATATACTTACTAAAGGTTAAATAAATTAGTGTTTCAAAGTAATATATTGAAGCTGATAATGACAAATACATATTCAGTTTGGGGGTAGAGTGAGATATATTGTAAAAATTTTAATAAACGATTTTTATTAAAAAGGTGGTGTGCTATCAATCTATAAAAAAGATTAGGATCTCATTTCCAAAGTTTAGAATTAATATAATTTCCAATATGGTACAAGAGCTTTAAGCTTGAACCTCAGGTTTCCTTCTTCCACCCTTCAAACGTCCTAGGGTTTTGTTTTTTTGCTATGCTCTGTTTTTAAGACAAAATAGAATATTTCTTTGATTCTTTTTACCAATTGAATTTTTTCCCTTTTTTATCAACCTTCATAGCTAAATTTTTCTCTAATGCTTAGCCTTCAATGCCAATTTTTTCTAATTCTTTTAAGGCTAGATTCACTAGATTCCTTCTCTGTTACTCGGCCTTCATTACTAAGTTGGATTTCCTTAATTTCTTTTACCTATAGTTGAATTTCTTTTTTTGAGTTTCTTACCATTTTTTTTAGTTTTCTTAATTATAAAAATGTCAGGTTGTAGAAACAATTGCAACAGCACAATCAGAGGAGATTGTTCATCTCAACAATCTTGAGAACTGCAAAATATCCATGTTGCCTATAACTTGAATGGGAAAAACTATCTCAAGTGGCCTCAGCTTGTTCGTACTGTGTTTAAAGGAAGGGAAAGCTAAGTCATCTTACAGAGCCAAAAATTGGAGATCCTTGGTTTAAAGCATGGGATGAAGAAGATTGAATGATTATAGTGTGACTACAGAATTCATGGTTTCTGAGATTAGTGACACATGTATGTTCTTAACTACTACAAACGATATTTGGGATGCAATGCAATGAGCATATTTAAAAGCAAGAGATGTTGCACACGTATATGAGGTGAAAGTGAAAACCATGGCTATTAAGAAATGCAATAAAACAATTATAAACATGTCAATCAATCGAAAAACATTGCAAGAACTTTATCATTATAGGGTAATCAAAACCAAGTGTATCGAAGATGTTGCTATTCTAAAGGACTCATTGAGCAAGATAGAGTTTATGATTTTCTTATAGGACTTAATTTGGAATTTGATCAAGGATCTAGATTCTTAGTATGTAGGAAATTTCGTGCTTAGATTAAGTGGTAGCACTAGTTCGAGGGGAAGAAAGCAGAAGAGGACTTATGCTCGAATCACAAAACACATAAATCTCGGCTATGGTACCTAGTGGAAAGTAAAAAAAACTCGGACAAAGACTTCTAAACGTGATAGTCTATGGTGCATCTATTGTAAAAAGGCACGCCTACTTGTGAGCAATGTTAGAAGCTTCATGGCAAACCACCCAACCAAGAGAATGTACGAAGAACAAATAAGGATTAATGATCAACTATATATGACAAATACACAATAAAATGAAGCAATTGAGAGGTTAATATTTCTTAGTAACCATGATAAGTCTTCAAGTACCTATTCATTAGTGTACTCAGGTATGTTTTCATCCTCTATTGGATTAAATGTATATAACTTTTTCCAACTCTTGGATCATGAACCCACTCACAAAGTATTGTTTCACATACTCCATAAGCAATAAGATAACAACCACAGCTAATGGTTCTTTGACTAATAGGACATGTTAAAATAAGTCCAACATTAACCTTAAAAATGTTCGTTGTATCTATAAATTATCCACAAAATTTATCTCTATCCAAAATCTTACTCGAGATTTATATTGCAATGTGATTATTTCAAGTCAGATTCAAGAGAGGTGATTAGACTTGCTAAAGAGCATTGATACCACCAATATCGACCCTACTCTAGGTCAGATTAGGCTCCCGAGTGCCTTGTGCAACTTGATATCCCACATTCCTCGTATAACTCGGCACCTTGAGTTCTGAGTTATCATCCCGAGTTCTTTATATAACTCGATTTCCTTGGCTCCTCATGTGACTTGGCTTCATGAGTTCTCCATGTAGTTTGGCCTCTAAAATACCTCGTGTGACTTGATATCCGAGTCCTCTAGCCAACTCTCCCCTTCGAGCACCCAGAGCTCCTCGAGCTCTCTAGTTTGAGCACTATAGCTCCCCGAGCTCTCCCCTCCAAGCCCAATCTCTCGAATTTCTCATTCTTCGTCTAGTTACTTGCGGGCTATAATTGGGCATGACCCCCACATGATCTACAACTCATAATCCCAACAAGGCAACAACCCAACAAACCTAAGGTTTAGGGTTTTGGATGATGATCGTCTATAAATATTAGAGTTGGTGATACGAAGATGAAACCCTAATCTCTCTCTGTCTCTCTAGTGAACATTTCCTTCTCTATTATTGTTTTATTGCTTCCACAGTACCAAAGTGACTTAAGTATCAAAGAATAGCCTTTGTCCCTCACTAAGGCATCCACTTCAGCATCCAATGTGATAATAAATTTTTGTCACATTGAATGTGATGGGCTCAATAACGTTCCTCTTTTCCTCTTTAGGTTCAAAACTTTATTATCTAATAATGATAAGATTGGCCTCATCACCACCAACATGGACATCCTGCATTTGGAACTATTAAAATTTTGTTTCCATCGTCCTTCCAAAGTATAGATATTCAGAGTTTTCATTGTGAAGTGTGTGAACTTGCTGAACACAAACATGCATATCTTCCAATAGTTATCAAAGCTCTATTCCTTTTTATCTCATTCACAGTGATATTTAAGGTACTTCTATTGCTCTTAATGTCTCTGGGAAAATTAATTTGTGTCATTCATTAATGATTGTACTCATGTTACTTGGATATTTTTTCTTAAAACATAAATTTGAGATTAGTAATATCCTTCCAATTTTTTTGTCCTATGATTGAAAAAAAAACTTGGGGTTAATATCAAAAGTTTTAGAATAAATAATGCTAGGGAATATTTCAACCAAGTCCTAACTCTTGTTTTCAAAAAAACAAAGGATAGTACATAAGTCATCTTGTGTCAATACACCACAATAAACTGGAGTTGCAGAAAGGAAAAATTATCATCTCCTAGAGTCATCCATGACGCTATTATTCTAGAATAATGTACTTTTGATGAGATAGTTCTAATAATCATTCATCTTATAAATTGATTTATTCAAAATCTTAGGGTTCAAGAGTTTAATCAGGCATTCTCATCATTCTATCCAAACATAAATATTATAAATAATCGTAGGATATTTGAGTGTGTCATTTGTCCATGTGCATAGTTAAAATAAAGGAAACTAGACCTAAGGGCATTAAAATGTATATTTATAGATATTCCTCAACTTAGAAACGGTAAAGTAGACGCGACCTATGATTCGGAACCGACAGTTCGACGGTTTGAAGCCGATTCAATGGTTCTTGACAGGTTGACCCTCAACCTTAACCATCCAAGACAATTACGGTTTATGGTTTGGAACCACCGATTCACGATTCACCATGGTTCAAAATTATTATATTAAAAAAAATTAAAATTGTAAATTCAACAATTAATAAATAAATAAATAAATAAGGGTTTACACTTATTAAAGTTACTTACATATCCCTTATGATTTTATAAGAGTAGAATCGTCATCCGTACATATATATACATATATACACCTGGGTTAGGAGAGGCACCCTCCTATAGGGTGACTTTAAGGCTTACGTATCCATTCTGCATCAAGCACTCATCTGGGTTAGGAGAGGCGCTCTCATCTTCATCGCTAGAATCCGCCACGGACAAGCACTCATCTGAATTAGGAGAGGCACTTCCACCTTCGTCCGCAAACTTCATGGTATCGAAGCTTGGTTCATTCCGCAACCATCCATCCATTGAAGGGAGAGATCTCCACACTTATTTTTAATTTAGCATAGTTTAGTTTTTATGTTTGTCATGTGTTTCTTTTAATGCCCCTTACCCTGCTTACATTTGTTAATGCATTTTAATTCCTTTAATTCTTGCAATGCTTGTTTCGTTTGAATGTTTATGTTTGATTATTCATTTGGATGCAAGTAGGTTAGATTACCCTAGGTTTCGTTGAATGCTTAGTTTCGTTAAATGCTTCACTTTATGTTGCCTTTAATTCTTTGCAATCGTAGCTAGCTAGGTTAGTTTTAATTACTCGCATTGTTTTTCAATTGTTAGTTTTAGAATCAAATCCAACACAAACCCTCCATTTCAATATCAAAGACTCAAACCCCAAACCAATAATGACTTAATCCTAAGGCTATCACCCTATCGCCATATTCCTTGTGAGAGATGATTCGGGTCATTTCCTATATTATATTAGTGTAATGGGGTTCGGTAATTTGTTTGATACTGTAGTGCGACACAAAACTGTCTTTATCAATCACACATACAGTCTATTAACTAAACATTTCAAAATTAAAGATTTAGGAAGCCTTAGGTATTTTCTTAAATTGGAAATAACGCAGTCAAATGCAAAAATATCAATCTCTCAAAAATATATATATTCTGGACCTTCTAAAAGAAGCAAGAATGCATAGATGCAAGTCAGCAGATGCTCCTATGGATGCAAAATCAAATTAGGAACAAAAAGGGATTGTGCACCCATTAATAAAGGTAGATATTTGAGGCTCATGGACAAACTTATATATTTTGCACACACAAGACCCAACATTGACTATACGGTCAGTATGATTTGTCAATTCATGAACAATACAAATGAAGAGCATATAGAGGCAGTCTATAGGATCCTGAGATATGTAAAACTAACATGACTTATATTTCAAGAAATCAAAAGGTAAAAGCATTAAGATACGAGTGGGATCAATAATAGATTGAAGATCAACTTTCAGCTATTGCACATATGTACGAGGAAACTTAGTTACATGGCATAGTAAAAGTCAATCTATTATGTCAAGAAGCAATGCAAAAGTCGAATTTAGAGTAATGACACGTGATATATGTGAAGGGATGTGGATACGAAGACTCTTAAAAGGGTTAAAGATCATTGTTGAAAAATATAAAAAGACGTTCTGTGATGATGAGTCTGCTATTAGTATTGCAAAGAACCCAAATCATCATGATATGAAGCACATGGAGATTGATCACCACCTCATAAAGGAAAAGATAGAAGAGGGAATATTCAAGTTACTACATTTGCCAACTAGTCTACAGACAATAGACATCCTCACTAAGGCTGACCAAGGGAGAACTTTGGAAATTTAAACTTAGTAGGGTTGTACAATATGATTTTTGTGAGTTAATACAATTTTAATTTCCAATACAAAAATTGTCAATAAAATCACAATATTAAGATTCCAACAGTTATGCATATGTGCTTAGGATCTAGTCCACGACTGAGGTAGTTGTAGATGAACTAAGGATGGATAGGTGAACATAGAAGCATAGGAGATGGTGCGCAATGGTGAGTATTGCTATTGCAGATGTGAAGAAGGATGCTAGTGGAGTCACTGAGAGGAAGATGGAGAGGGAGAGGGAGAAATATAGTAAGAAGAAGAATGTTATTTTTCTCGATGCTTAGTTTACAATATCAATTAAGCAAGGTTTAAAATTTCGACCCGTGCCGAGGTTTTGGTCTTGACTGGAACGATACGGTTTCGATACCGTATCGTGTCGTGCTGATATAGTTTCGATATTTTTTAAATAAAAAATATATTAATTAAAAACTAAAATATTTAACATAAATATTTAAAAAATAAACAATATTAAAAATAATCTTTAAAAAAAGGAAAATATATGAAAATAGATAAATAAATAAATAAAAATTTTATTATAATTTTTAAATTAAAATAAATAAAATATAAAATTAATTAGATAATTTTATTAGGGTTTAATAAAGTCTTTTTAGATTATCTCTATCATAGCTAGGAATTGATTAAAATAATTAACCTAAGTTTAATTTTAAAAAAATCTAAAATCCGACACCACTCGTGAGCCCGCAAGACTTCGGCGCTGTTATGGGGTTGCGCAACCAGTCATGGTCACCGGGATTACCTGACTCCTTCGGCGCGACCGCGTTGACCGTGCGACACCTCTACAGCGACCGCTTGGTCGCACGATGCCTTTATTTTCCAATCAAAGTCATTGTCAGCAAATTGAAATTAAGAATCCCTGAAATGGTGTGACTAATATGAGACAATATTACTAAATAGCATACTTTCCATCAACATTGCAATATTTTAGTGCTCGTTCAAATTGATTTCTCCTGAGACGTCAGGGTTTGGTGTACTCAAATTAGCTTCCATCAATCATTCAAAGGAGCATGAAACAAAATGTCGGCTTTGTAAGAATTTTGGTAAAAGGTAAAGAGTGTTATTGTGGTTGTAATCCTTTTCAAAACAGTAGTAGTACTCCAATCCCCTTTTAGAGCCCATCTTGGACAACAAAATATCAGCCTCGCCCATCTAAGTCTAGACCACATAATTCACAATGGTTATGCACTCAGGTGCTTATAGCCAACCAGTGTTCCTTCTTTAACTTTACCATCAATATCAAAGCAACTAATTAAGATTAAAGAAAAGAAAAACACTAGAAGAAAATAGAAGAAAAGAAAAACACCTGAAAATGTCAAATCGTTCTCGAGCAAACTTGAGGCAGGCATTCTTAACACGATTGACCTCCATTTCCGCAGGCCCATAGGTGGCGGAACCATCCACGTCTCCACTTGGAACCACAGAGGTGGAAGGTTCAAAGTAACCATTTGCACTCAACTTGTCGATGAATCTCTCCCACTCAGGCCACGGATGGGAAGATGAGGGAGGTTCCTTGGTGTTCAAAGGAGGCACGTCTGGACCGAACTCCGCAATGGAGCTGGTGGTGAAGGTACGAAGAATGGGGAGTTGAGCTCGTGGGGGAAGGGGATGCGGGACGGGGAGAAAGAGGTTGGCGCGGCGGTGCAGAGGAGACGGGAGGAGCAGAGATGGTGCAATGAGCCGACAGACGAGCCCAGAGGAAAACGATGAGGTCAGACAAAGAAGCTTCGAGGCGGCAGTCATGATGGCGGGGATATAACTTTGAGGACTAGAGGGACTCGAGGGCGGTAGGGTTTTAAGCGGACGACGATAGTTATCTATTTATTTTGTGGAATGTTTACGGGTGGAGAAATAACAAATAACCCTCCATCTGTATCCAGACTAGCGGGCACGGGAGTTTTATATATATAAATTTATCAAGTTGTCTAAAATTAATTTAGGCATCTTGATTTTTTTTTTTTTCTATTTTGATAGGGGCGTCTGGAGCGCCTCGACTCTATTTTTAATTTTTTTTTGAAATTTTTAAAAATTAAAAAAATTTTAAAACATCTAAAATATATATATTATACTATGTGAGCATATAAAATTATTTATATTGAACACTATAACTCAAGAAAGAAGTCTTAACCTTAGAAGAAAAATTTATTATTTTAAATTCATTATAACCCAATCCTTAAATTTTAAAATCTTAAATTCTAAATACATATAATATACCCTGTAAACATCTAAAAGTTTTAATTTGGAATACTATAAACCAAGAGGAAAACCTAAAATCTAGAGAAAAAATCTTATTGACTCAAATCCATTATAACCTAACTCCTAAATCCTAAAATTTTAAACTCTAAATACATATAATATACCATAAAATAAAATAAAATACTAAATGAGTCTAGGAGTCTGGATTCATTCCAAACGCCTAGACCATGTCACCAACAGGCATCTGGATCAATTCCAGGCGTCCCGCGTCTAGTTCGGACAACTTCACAGGCACATGTCCACAATATATCAAATTTTTTTTTTTTGAGCTCACGATTACGCCAATCAAATTTAACCTTTACGATTTACAAGTTGGGTTATAATATTAAGCAAAAAAAAAAAATTAGGTGTTCACGAGGGTGTGTGGTGCGGACTTGTATGGTAGTAGATTTTTTTTTAAAAAAAATAATTATTTTTTATTTCGGATTAAAGTATTTAAGGTTTTGTCTTTAAGGTTTAGAGTTGAGTTATACTAATAAGCACAAATAAATTTTCAAATAGAAAAATAAAAAAGATTTAAGTCTGCTTTGGGTGTCTGATGAAGATCTTTAGCATATATAGATATGGTTTGTGTATATATACACAAGAATTTTATCCTGGGCATCCACGGTGAGCGACCACCATTGGCACCTCTCACAGTGCATGAAACGTCGATTTTTTTTATTTATTTATTTAAGTTCCTGATCATGCCAATAAACTTTTGTCTTTAGAATTTAAGGGTTGGGTTATAGCATTAAGCAAAAAAAATCAAATCTAAAAAAAATTTAGGTGATCATGGGATGTGCAAGGTATATTATGTTGGTGCAGATTACACTAATAATCTGGTTTTGATGTATGACAAATAGGTTAAAGTTAGATATGTTGTTTGTCTAACCTTTCTACCAAGTGTGTAGGATTTGACTGGTCTGATGGACCTGATACTAGGTTGAAATCCAACTAGGTCTGCAGGATCTGATAGTTGATGGAAAGTCCAGATAGGTTCGTGGGGTCCGATATCTAACGTGAAGTCCGGTTGGGTCTGAGGGACCTAACAAAATCCAGTTGAGTTTGCGGACCTAACAACTAGTGGAAAGACCTGGTGAGTCAAAGGTAAGTCAAGTGACTACAGTTGGTAAGTGAAGGTAAGCAACTGGAGGAGAAATTCGGTGATGACTCATTCCCTGTTGAGGGAATTGTAGGAGTCGATCCAACTTAGGTCTATTTGAGAAACCTAAGTTAAGATCTTGACTAAATCTTGGTCTCGAAAAAATAGAATCTAATTACTACTCTTATCTATTGAGTTATACTAACTTTGTTTTGCAGGATAAACCTATTTTTGTTGCCCAAGACTAATCCTTTTTTTGTAGGAAAAGAAGGAGTTGAAAAAGGGGTCCGGACGCCTAGAGTCCGAGCGTCCTGAGCTGATCCGGGTGCTTGGACCAATCTCGCCTGGGCGGGTGCCTGGGGCGCCCTAGCGATCCAGGCACCAAGAGTCGATCCAAGCGCCTGGACCACAAAATTCATTCACAAAAAATGTGGAACTGCCACATCAACGACCCCCCTAGTACCAGTCCCACAGATATGGAGGGAGGTAAATGCAGGTACACAGTTGAAAGTGCATGGCAGAGACATTAACCCTAGGTCGTGACACCCGGAGGATCGAACCCTGGACCTCTCGGTCACAAGACCATGCGCCCCCAACTGTGCTACGCCCTGGGGACACAAAATTCATCCACAAGCTGATGTGGAGTGCGTTGAATGGCCGAACCTTGTGGTCCAGACACCCGGAGGGGTTCTAGGCGCCTGGAATGGACCTATTTAAAGGTTTTCAACTAGGAGCTTCACAACAACAACTACTACAAGTTTTTCTCTTACGTGTTGCTCCGAAAAAGGCTCAGACAACACCGAAAGGCTGCTCCGAAGTTCGTGGAACGAGAGACTGCATTTTGTTTCATTTCTGTTTGTCAATAACTTTTATTTCTAGTTCTTGTACTCAACTCTTGTAACACTTTTTGTGAACTAATAATGATTGTCCAACGAAAGCACTCGACGAATGCAGGTTTTGGAGCAAGAGTCGTCGAAGACTCCGAACCAAGTAAAACTTGGTTTGTTAGCATTATTTTTTTTCCGCTGCGTACTTGTTTTTAATTCGCTCTTAATTTTCGGCGATTGTTATTCACCTCCCCTAGCGTCTTTCCGATCCAACAAGTGGGATCAGAGCAGGTACCGCTCTGATTTGATGCAACCACTATAAGGCAAGGGGGTGATTTGTCTTGCTTTTAATACTTGTCTTTCATTTTTTTAGCTTTTCGATAAAATCTAAATTGGTACAATTCCCTCTTTGGATAAATTTTTCATTGCAAACTATTCTGATTTGGTGCAACACCAATCGAGCTTTGATACCCTTATTTTTCTCCTACACTGCTAATCCAAGACCTAGTCTTGGGTCTTCTTTTCTTTTTCCTCTTTTGTGTACAAGATTCATGACCCAAAATGAGGGATACAGTACAGTTCGTCCTCCCCTCTTTAACGGTGACAATTTCCCATATTGGAAAAATCGAATGGAAGTATACCTGAAGACCGAATTCAACCAATGGTTCAGTGTCACCAAAGGATACAAGACTCTAGTCGACCACAACACCGGAATTCCAATTGACCTGGAAAATTAGAATCTAGAGATGAAGAAAAAGGATCAGATTGACTTTAAGGCACTCAACACAATTCAGTGCGGGGTAATGAAGGAAGAACTGAACTACATTGGCCCACACGAAAATATAAAGGAGTTATGGGACAAACTCATAAAACTACACGAAGAAACAAATGATGTTAAGGTAACTGAACTAAACTCACCTATGAATAAATTAGTTAACACTGAAATGCAGGAAGAAGAAAATATGACTTGGGATGACGAAGATTGGAAGCATCACAACTACCTCGCACTGATGGCAATGAAACTGGAATCAGAAAGCGAGATGGAACAAGAAGACAAATCCAAAGACGAATCAAGCCACGAGTCTGCACTCCTTCCCGAAGGTCCGAACGAGGTATCTGTTAGGACTCATGGCGGCCGACAAAAGGGAGGGGGGGTGAATAGCCCCTGCACAAATAAAAACAAAAATATCTTTCTCAAACAAATAACTTAATTAAAGAACACTTGCATTAAATAATAAATAAACTAAAAAGTAGAGGCTCAAAGGTTTTACTTGGTTACAACCGAGGAGGTTGTTAATCCAAAGAATAGAGTAGCACTAGTTTCTCCTTTAGATAAAGAAGCCTCTTTACAGCAGTGAAAGCACAGAAAATAAGAAGCTAAACAAAACTAAGATGTGTACAAGTGTTGTTGCAAGAATACTTGTTGTTAATAGCTTTTGGGACTAAGGTTGTATTTATAGTCTTGGTCAGAGCACCTGGAAGGGTTCTAGGTGCTTGGAGTGGGATAAAAACTTATCCCTGATGTAATGATCAAAGATCACGTTGAAATGACTAAAACTTGGGTTCAATGTGCCCGGAAGGGATCCGAGCGCCCGGACTGCTCCAGGCGCTCAGAATCGTTTCAGGCACCCCGGACTGCTCCGGGCGCCCTGAATTGTTCCTAACACCCCGAAGGGGAAAGTCAACATTTTGTTGACTTTCTCTCCAGGCCTCCAGCATCAGCTCTGCTTGCTTCAGTCCAGGTTTTTTTGCTCGCTTGGGTGATTTATGCTATCTGGAATAGGGCTCACCCAACTTCCGGCCTTCTCGAGCAACCTTCCGCTCCGGCTTCTCGTCCCTCGGAAACGCCACGCCTCCTTCTCGTCCACCCACGTACTCTTCCGCAGCAACTCGTCCCTCAGACGCACCAAGCTCGTCGGCTCTCTCCCGTGCCGTCCTTCTCTCTAGCTGCATCTTTTGCTCGACTCCTTGTGCTCCTATGTTCCTGCACACTTAGACACAAGGTTAAACACAACAAGACCTAAGTTAACTTGTTTGATCATATCAAAACTACCTTGGGGTACCAACAATCTCCCCCTTTTTTATGTGAGCAACCCAAGTTAAGTTAGGGTAAACCAACATAAAGTTAAAGTAATAAATTTGTAATTAAAGTACAAAAATTTGAAAAGGTTAAATTATCTCTCCCTAGACTTAATCTTCTCTTCTCCCCCTTTGATCACATAAAAAATAGGGTATCAACAAAATCTAAGGGTTAAATTTTTCAAAAAAAAAAGGAAAGTTTTAGAAAACAAACTGATTTTCAACATTTTGAAAAACTTATCAAGTTTTTTAAAAAACTCTGAAACTTTTGAAAATTATTTTGATAGCACTTAAAATAATTTTAGAAAAAAATTCTAAGTAAAAATTTTTTTTGTTATCATAAAAAAAATCAATATTTTCCTAAGTTTGCAAAAATTAATTTTGTAGAAATAATTTTGGAAAAAGTAAAACTGATACTAAAAAAACTTTAAGTTAAAATTTCTAAGTTTAAAAAGATAAAAAAAATGTGTAACTATTTAAATACTTTATCAGTTTGTCAATTAAATATTTTATTTCATTAATTGGCTTCCAGACTATGACGAGACATTAGGTCTTCTTGGTTATTGGAGCAACAACTACTTTCTAGACTGAGTCTTTTAAAGAAATTCAAACGTTTAATTTTCCTGCTGAAAGCACCAAGTTTAATTAAAGTTCAAGTTAGACAAGACTTTGAAACCCAATATAGGTTCCAGTTAACTGGATTAATTAAGAATTTGTTAGGAACATATTTCTTTGAAAATTTTCTAATTTATCCCTTAAAAAATCTAAGATGTCAGCTTAGTTTATTATAATTTTGAGTTCTAACATTCAAGCATGCATGATTTTTCAAGTTTTTTATTTCATTTTGTAAATTATCATTTTCCAATTTAATTTTATCAAATTCTTCTAAAAGACAAGATTTTGCTAGAATTAATTTTAACTCTTTAATTTCTTTTTCTAGCTTACAATAATTCTTTGATAAATATTTTATAAACTTAAATGACTTATCAGGAGGAAGAGATCGTACCCCATTTACCTTGTTGATCCCATTATTCGTAGCTCTCCTTGAAGTGATGCTTTTCTTCCGATATCGCTCCCCCTTCATCGATGTTCTCGATGCTCATTTCGGACGAGCTTGCTTTGTTTTCATCGTCTTGATAGATTGCCATCAGCGCAAATCCGGAGAAAGCCTCAATATCTAATTCGGACGACGTTTTATCCCACGTCGCCTTCAGGTTTTTGTGTTTATTCATTTGGACGAGCTTCTTGTTCTTGCCTTTGTCTTTGTTCTTCAATTTAGGACAGTTGTCTTTAACGTGCCCTTCTTCATTGCAGTTGTAGTATCTGATTTTTCTTCTCTTTCTACCCTACAGATGGTTAGTTTTTCTAAATTTAAATAACTTTTTAAATTAATCTACCATCATCGTCGTTTCCTCGTCGTCGAAAGAAGATTCTGACTCTTGTTCATCCATCTTCGCCTTGAGGGAAATATTGTGCTTTGGTTCCTTCTTTAAATTTGCACATCTCGATTCATGGATTTCAATCGTTAAAAATAACTCTTCTAAGATAACAGATTCTAAGTCCTTAGAGATATAGTAGGCATCTACTAATAATGCCCATTTCGTATTTCTAGGGAAAGTATTTAGAGCGTACCTTAGCGAATCTCGGTTGCTTACTATTTCTCCGAGATTCAAAAGTCTAATGATGAGCTCCTTAATCCTCGAGTGAAGGTGTGCAATGGATTCATCTTCTTCAAATTGAAGGTTGATGAGCTGGTTGTGAAGTAAGTCCCGTCTCGCGAGCTTGACTTCGGACGTCCCTTCGTGTAGCTCAAGGAATTTCTCCTAAAGCTCCTTTGCTGAGTTGTAGGCGTCGATCTGATTAACTTCTTGTGGTGGTAGGACGCTCAGCAGATGGAACTCTGCTTTGTCGTTTGCCACGTAGTCAGCCTGCTCCTCTTCGTCCACTAGTATTCTTCCTTACTTTTGAATGCTACAAAACCAAACTTCATTATTAAAAGCAATTCAAAATCAGTTTTACAGAATACCTGCATTCTCTTTTTCTAGCTCGCAAACTCTCCCTCAAACTTCTGTGGGTATATGCTTGGTCTGACCATCGATTCGGTAATTCGATCGACGGTTAGTCCTCCTAAAGCGTCCTGGCTCTGATACCACTTGTTAGGACCCTTGGCGGCTGGCTAGAGGGGGTGAATAGCCCCTGCACAAATAAAAACAAAAATATCTTTTTCGAACAAATAACTTAATTAAAGAACACTTGCATTAAATAATAAATAAACTGAAAAGCAGAGGCTCAGAGGTTTTACTTGATTACAACCGGGGAGGTTGTTAATCCAAGAAATATAATAGCACTAGTTTCTTCTTTGGGCGGAGAAGCCTTTTTACAGCAGTGAAAGCATAGAAAATAAGAAGCAAAAAAAAAACTGAGATGTGTACAAGTGTTGTTGCAAGAATGCTTGTTGTTAATAACTTCTGGGACCGAAGTTTTATTTATAGTCTTGGTCGGGCCGCCTGAAAGGGTTCAAAGCGCTTGGAGTGGGATAAAAACTTATCCCCGATGCAACGGTCAAAGATCACGTCGAAATGGCTAAAGCTTGGGTTCCGGGCACCCGGAAGGGGGAAAGTCAACATTTTGTTGACTTTCTCTCTGGGCCTCCAGCTTCGTGGGCAGCATCCAGTATTTTTAGAAGATTATAACAGATGTGGACACATTTAGAGGGCTATAAAAGGCCTCAAGAGGCTCTTGAACATGCCAGGAAGTGTTACCTCGTGACAGGGAACCCTAGGAGAGCCGTTTCCAAGGAGTCATCAGAGTTTCCTTCCATCATAGAGCTTGGAGTTCTTCCGAAGATGACGATTAACCCACAATTAAGCTTTCTCTTCCCTTTTCTCCTTGATTTGAGTTGTAGAATGCCTTCTTCTTTGTCTTTTAGTTGAAAATCCATCTCCATAGAGTCGTATTCATAATTCTAGGATGAGGGAACTATTAGTGCAATTGGCACTAATAATTGAACTTTAGTTTTGATGAATGACAAATGATTAAAGTTAGATTATATGCGATCTGATACTTTTACTGAGTGTATGAGAATTGACAGGTCTAGAGGACCTGACACTAGGATGAAGCTCAGTTAAGTTTGAGGACTTGATAACTAACATGAAGTTCAGATAGGTCAAGGTGTGACTTGATATATGGCAGAAAATCTAATTGGGTTTGTGGAACTTGACAACTGGTTAAAGTCCAGTTGGGTTTACAGACCTGATAACTGGCAAGAAAATATGGTGGGTCAAGAGGCAAGTCAAGTGACTACAAATGTTAAGTGAAGGTAAGTCACTAGAGGAGAGTAGTCTAGTGAAGATGAGTACCTGTGGGTCTATAGGCACGGTCCAACTTAGGGTTATTTCAGATGTCTAAGTTAAAACCATGATTAGATCCTGGTCTTGGGAATATAGGATCTAATTAATAATAAATTTATCTTATTATGCTAACTCTATTTTATAGTTATTTGTTGTTTGAGGGGCCTCAGAGCTAAGTGGAGGCACCTTAGACATGGCAGAGGCACCCTTGCGTGGATAAACTTCGAGGATAGAAGTTCGTAGAGGAAAGGCATCTTGAAGGTGATTGGAGGCGCCTCAGAGCGATTAGAGGCGCCCTCATGCGGATAGAAATCGCAAACTTCGAAGTTGATAAGGGGCCAAAGTTTACGAGATCAAATTTGGAATCGGAGGCACCCTCAAACACTCTATAAAAGCCAACCACAAAGATATAACTCACAAACAAACTATTTTGATCATTCTACCACTTTGTTCTCCAACTGTTGCAACTCTACTACGCTCGACTGTTGTCGACAAAATGACACCAACACACAAGCTCGATCAAATTCCATTCTTCTATGTGTTGGTAACGATTTCTTTTATTGTGCATCTTTTATACTTGCAAAAGAAAAGTATAGGGTTGTTACACTTTTCTTCTTTACTATTTGTACTCAATTATTCTACCAGGAGTTTATTAGTAGAGAATTTAGTGGATTTCCCATCAATAGGTCCAAAAGGTATGGGTCTTGGAGTAGGAGTCGCCGAAGGTTCCGAACCAAATAACCAACCGTGTTTTAGTTTTTCTCGTGTTTTATTTTCTTTTATTCCTCTACACATTTCCTAATTTTCAAAATCCAAAAAATATAAGATTTTTAAATACATGTGATTCACCCTCCCTCCCACGTGACCAACGGTCCTACAGGAACAACTCGATTGACTTGTTAACACTATTTTATAAATTTATTCATCTTTTTCACTAC
Source organism: Zingiber officinale (assembly GCF_018446385.1). Taxonomy (NCBI): domain Eukaryota; kingdom Viridiplantae; phylum Streptophyta; class Magnoliopsida; order Zingiberales; family Zingiberaceae; genus Zingiber; species Zingiber officinale. The sequence continues at coordinate 42,780,798 of NC_055988.1, read as the reverse complement.
ATGATGTTTTTATCTATGATCTGGCTTTAGTGTGCATGAATGATTTTGACTATACATCTTCATATCCCACAAGACATGGGGAAGACCAAAACATGAATCCAACTCTTTGATCCATAAAGACCAAGACATGAGGGGTTGTTCACAAAAGTAGTCCAAAATCTCACGATGGAACCATTGGCTATCACAAAGCCTAATGGGTTTACCCTATTTCGGCATCACGAATTAGGGGATAACACTTAAAGGATCATGGAGCATCATGATAAGGGACTCCTTGAGAAAGCGGTCACTTAAGTAAAGTTATCTTAAAAGTAAGCGTCGTGATTGGGTAAACACGCCAATATAATTCCAAAAGTCTATACCGATTACCTCGATATATCCACCATCATTCATATCAACATTAAAGTAAGAGATTGAATTGCATTTAAGATGTCAACAGTCATTGTGGTGAAATTAAAATCCTAGAATTTCTCCCCAAGACCAAATTTCTCATAAGACTCTTTGTGTTTTCTCAATTCGTTTCCTTTTTTCTCAACTCTTATAATTTTTGATTGTCTAAATAGTCTACTTCGCAATTCTGACCGGTACTCGATTTTACAATCCTTGCGGGATTGATATTTTATTACTTGATGGTAGTCGTGCACTTGTGATTTTCACCCATCACCGATGTGGCATCCGACATGGACAAGATAAGTCTAGGATGACTAATATGGCACAAGATAAGGACCACTAGGCTAATGTGGCGTGAGGATAGACTTCAATAAGATAACGTGGCAGAGGGCGCAGTCAAGGATAAGGACCACGATGTTGACATGCTGGAAGGGGATTGGATGAAGGTAGAATCGATAGACCAAATGATCGGATATGTATATGATTTCCAAGGCGATTGGTATATCGATCAGGTGGATCGATAGACCGATCGGGGTTTATAAAAGAAGACCTTGAGCCAAGGCTTCTTCACCAATTCTCAAGTTCCTCTACTCCCGCCTTGCTCTGAAAACACCAACGCTACACAAATTGCTACTCGAACAACCTGCTCATCTCCAAATCCTTATTTCTTGATATTCGTACTTTTGTTTTTAATCATCTTTTGTAGTTTAACTTGTAAAGGAACAATAAGTGTATTACTGTTCCTCATTTTTGTAAAGACAAGTCTATTTCTCTGTTGAGAAAGAGACTAATAATGAAGATTGTCTATCGAAAGTGAGCAACGATCGCAGTACTTGAAGTAGTAGTTAAAAGCTATGAACCAAGTAAAAATAAAAACATCTTTTTTGCTTGTGTTTTACTATTTTGGCTGCTTACTTTAAAAAAGAAAAAAAAAATAGTTTTAAAGCAGGAAAAAGTGATACACGTTATGCACCCCCCCCCCCTCCCTCTCTAGCACTTTCTCCGATCCTACACATGTATCTATCCATTGGCAACAATCCTTAATAAAAATACTTGATAAGCAACTGGTTACTGATCTGATGTTGAGAGCAACTAGAACAAAGTTTCTTGAATCTCTCTCAATGTTCATGTAATGTCACTACTATAAGCTATTAAACATAGTAAATACTCTTCCAGATAGTTGTGGTCCTAGAAGCAAGAAAGAATCTCACTAAAAATATTTTTCCATTTTGATTGAGCTAGTGATAGAACCAAAGAGAAGATTGTATAACCAATCCTTTGCTGGATCCCCCAGCGAAAATGGAAATGCTTGGAGTTTGATGTCTTCCACTAATATGTCATCCAACTTCATGGTTGAGCACACTATATGAAATTCCTACATATGTTTATTAGGATCCTCACTATCAAGACCATGAAATTTCAATAATGATTGCATGATTCTCCATAATTCGAAGTCTACATCTAACTTAGGATACTAGATACAAAATGATTGATAAGTCATATCTGATGGCCAAGGTTCTTTGAGAGTGTTGTTGTTGCTGTTATTTGTCATATTGCTTACAAGATCTGAGAAAATAAGTCACTACAAAAGGTCCTGATCATATACTGAAACATTCGAGAAATAAGATGAGAAGACACAAGAAACACACTAGACAAAACAAATGCACACAATAGAATTAAGGCACCAAACACTTTTCAGAATTTTTGCACCACCACAAATGTAAAAGTGAAAACTAAACTAAAAAATAAAATAAAAAAAGATTGAAAAATTGAAAAGATGGCCTAAAGAATAGAATTTGGCCAAAATAGGCCGTTAGTCATGGCAACACTATGGGTATTGGTCTCCAAACCTTTTTACATCAAACCTACAAAATTTAAGGGTAATTGAAGATGCTAAAAAAATCGCCAATCAAAAAAATAAAGCAAAAAATGGTGATCCTAAGCATATAAACACTTCTACATTCCCCAACAATGGCGACAAAATTGATAACACTCGTATGTCATACTACGAGTGACAATTCAAACTTACCGAAATCCTCTACACTAATATAACATAGGGATGACTCAAATGGTCTCTCACAAGGAATGCAGCGGTAGGATGATAGTCTTGGGATTAAGATATTATTAGTTTTGGGGTTTTTGATATTGTAACAAGGGGTTTGGGTTTTGATTCTAAGAATACCAATTGAAGAACAATAGGAGTAATTAAAAATAGTTAATCTACAATTGTAATTAAATTTAAGGAGGCATAAAGTATTCAATGAAACCTAATCTGAACAACCTAACAGATCTAACACTAACATTCAAATGAAATAAAGCATTGTAAATTTAAAAATAAAAATAAAATGCTTTAACAAAATTAAAAGTAATGTAAAATATAAGGGCATAAAAACAAACACAGAGCAAGCATAAACACTAACTAAACTAAGACTAAGAAAAGTGAAGATCTATCCCTCTGATTGGATAATGGTGGATGCGAAACACACTCAGGACTCTAAACTCGTGGATGGAGTGGAAGCGCCTCTCCTAACCAGGATGAGTGCTTGTCGATGGTAGATTTCAACGATGAAGACGGAAGCGCCTCTCCCAACTAGCACAAGGGCTTGATGCAGACAGAAAGAACGGGAGACCTCCATGCCTACTTCTTTGTCGAAGATGGTCTCTTGAAAGCTAACAGGGTGGAAAACCTCGACAACCTCTTCTCCTCTTCAAGTGATGTGTTCATGCCTCTCCCAACAAGGATGAGAGCTTGTGGACGAAGGTGGCCGCTGGAGGTGGAGATGGTAGCACCTCTCCCAACCGGGATGAGGGCTCAGATGGAGGAAGGCAAAGAAGGTGGAGATGAAGGAGGAAGAAGATGACTCCAATGGATTCCCTTAATCTGAGTGAATGAATCTTCCAAGGAAAAATTGATTGCTTAAGTGATGAATCATCACCCCACCACACGGTCATGCTTTTTTTGTACCCTTTGCTTGTAAAACATTGTGTGGATCAACATTTAATCATACGAGAGGATTAAAATGTTAAGTATAAGAGTCAAAATAATGTGCAAAGATGCTAATTATCAAGCACCCATCAAAATCTCTGGTACAGCCGAGGGAATGTCCAGGGTGGCTCGGGTGGTGAATCTATGTATGCAAGCCCATGAGGATTCCTACAATTTTTGTTTAAAATTAAAGAGGCTAAGGGGAGTAGGTGAGTACCTCTTTGAGCTAAAAAAGTGACATAGGAATACTGTAGTGAAGTCATCGAAGGATTATATGGATCTCATCTTAAGGGTGTTGAACCATTGTAAGGTGGGTCCAAAAGTAGTAAGAAAGACCTGACACTTAACTCCCTCAGAGCACCGATGTAGTAAGACTGCATTCTCAAAATGGTAGAGGTGCTTCTCTGGATCGGCGGTGCCATTTTATTCGTGAATGTGAAGTGGTTGGAAGTGTTAGGGTAACTCTTCCTTCAAAATACTCTCAATAAACAATATTTGTCACATAGCCATCCTCCTAGTTGGTTGCAATCTCTTAGTTCATCATTAACTGGCCGCTTGTTAAGGCGGTAAACTGAAGTGGCTCCTCTCGAGTTATGAGCGACAGGTTCAGGCACTCCTCTTCGACTGTTGTCCTTTATGGTTGGCTTCCCTTTCAAGATGGGGAACGAGACTTGTCTTAAGGTTGTTTCTACTATCGTGGCTACCATTCGCGAGAACTCCTACAGAACTAGGCCCCTTGGAGTTTCCACAATGGTTGGTAGTGGAAGCTAATGCTATTCCACTAGTTCCTCTGGTTGTTGTTGCGTTGTGATTTTCTTGGTGTTCACCACCGGGATTCCTCTAATATTTCTTATCGTAACTTTTTGTATTTCTTCCACTGTGCCAATTTGATGGTGTCTCTTTTCACCCACTTAGGCTCCTCTCTTCCTTCCTTCTCTTAGAGTCGAGGTTACAAGGGATCCTTCTAGAAGCAAAGCCTAAGGATCAATGAGAGTCAATCGGGGGTCGACATTACCCCTATGATGGTCAAGTCAGTGAAGGGATAGAAAGGAGTGTAAGGGGCTCAAAAGAGAAAGACAAAAAAAAAAAACAATCCTTGCAAGTATCCAAAAAGACCATACTTTTACCTTCCTTCATAAAGGTTTATAAATCCTTGGCCAAAAAGGATTCACGTTGGCTGCCACAACAGATCACATGGATGATTGCACGAGTGAAGTGTCGCTTTTGACTGACCACATGAGTGAACCCTCGCATCAGTAGTGACAACCATTATTTTGTACCGTCGATTTTGTCTAGATGTTAGCCCGATGCCCTTAATTGATAGATACTGATCCTGCATCAGAGGTCATTAAAGCGTAAACATCCGAAAGAGCAAGCTCAGCTAGGCTCGTCTATAGCAAGCCCCTGATGGTCGGCCCAAAAATGACCAGGCTTACACGATCAGGAAAGGGGATTGGTTGAGTGTATTTGATCCTGAAAGGTTGGTAGCTTGACTGGGTTTACCTAGACGACATCACATGTCCCTCCTCCAACACTACAAAAAAACACCTATATAGGAGCGATTTTTTTTACTTTTAAAAGTGATTTTCAAGTGCTCCTACACTTTTACCAACGGTTGTAAAACCGCTCCTCTTATTGCCGTCCCTATATCCTATAGTAGCGGTTTTTGTAATCGTTGGTACAAGGTGAAAAACCGCTCCTATTTTTCTATGTAGGTACGGTTTGAAACCAATCTTACACGTTGTGCATATAACAACGGTTTCAAACCACTTCTATAGGTATAAATCCAAGAGTGGTTTAAACCGCTCTACAACCCTTTAGGTGTAAGAATAATTTTAAACCGCTCCTACACGCCATAAATATAAGAGTTGATGCTAGAAATTTAGGAGCGGTTCAAACCACTTCTAAATGTCATTGGTATAGGAGCACTTCAAAACGTTATTAAAGCTAGAAATATAGGAGTGGTTCAAATTGCTCAAGAACTCATAAGGTTTAATAACAGTTTTCACAATATGAGTGATTTCAAACCACTTCTAAGGGGGAGGAAGGGGAGGGGAAACTTTGAACCTCATTTGGAAAGGAGTGAGGAAAGGGAAGGAAAGGTAAGGAAGGATAAGCTTTAACCTTCGTTACCCATGGAAAGAGAGATTTTCTTACACCCTGAATTGGGGTGTAAGGAAGGGGAAGGGAAAACAAAAGATTTTTTATTCCAATTTTATCCATGTTCTTAATAGTTTAAGAAATGTTCCAATTTCTAATTTTGCTATGCCACCGGAGTTCAATTTCCTTGCCTTCTTCACAGCTCGCCTGTTGCCAGATTATTAGAGGAGGGGATCCGACACGTCTTCTAACTGAATTGAAGGGAGAAACCATTTTTGTCGTCAAAATTTAAGAGGATATCTACTATTTTTTAATTTTTCCATCAAAATTTAATAAGTTTTTAAAGAATAGGAATTCTCATTATCAGCGTTATCTTTCAAATTTTTTTTTATTTAAGGTTTCTAAAATCATTATTATCATTATTTCTCATTTAATTACTTGATTATCGGTAATTCATTGTTTTGTTATGAATAGTATAAAAAGATTAATTTTTATTAAAAAACTAGATAATTTAAATGATAATATAAATAATTAATTTTATTATTAAAAATATCTAATTTATATTTATAAAATAAATATTAATATTATGAAAAAAAATTAATTTAAAAAGTAAAGGTATTTTTGTAACTTTATCTATTTAACCTTCATTCCTCTTCCTTTCCTCCCAAACAAAGTAACACATGTTACGTTAATGTACCTTCCCTCCCTCCCAAACAAGGAGAAGTTAAATACTTTACTTCCCCTCTCTTCCCCTTCCTTCCACTCCCTTCCTCTTCCGTTAATGAACCTTCCCTCACTCCATCCAAACAGAGGGTAAATGTCATGGATAAAGGAGCATTATTAAATGCTTTAAGAGCACTACAAACCACTCTTGAACCCGTGCTCTTACATGTCATGAAAATAAGAGTAATTTCAAAATTAATGTTAGAAATTTTAGATTTGTTTTAAACTATGCTTAAAAGTACAACCTATTGATTGATTAAAAGTGATCTAAATAATTTTACGGATTAAGCTACCTGATCAATTATATAAATCAAAATTATCATGTTAATCGTGCCTGATGATGAATAAATCAATATGATTTGAGATTAGATACTTGCGAATACTACAATTAAAAGATGTTTTCAATTACAACTCTAAAGATTCTTTTACAATCAAAACATGAAGATGAACAAAAAAAAGCTTAGAATTCTTGTAAGGGTGATCTAATCTCTGGTTTACTCTTCCCTCCGCCTTGCTTCTTGGGCAGTAAAGCCCGATGGATGTTGGGCACGACCCATCATTGGAAATTGTCGCACACGCTAGGAGCTTGCCAAATTCCTCATTGTTTTTCATGAGCAATTGAATGTGCTTTGGGATGACACGTCATTTTTGGCCAACTCTAACACCTTGAACAATAAAGAAATGTAAATTTAGGTAGAGAAGGGGATCCCTAGTGAAAGAACAAAACAACGAAGCTTACGTCAGCGTCTATGTACTCGAGGACTATAGAGAGAGACCGGTGCACCGGAACCAACGCGCTAAGAGTATCGATCGACCCCAAGGTAGTCAGTGATGCACCCCCGGGAACTGGAGGCCAGCCTTTTGCAACCAAGAAACAACCTTCGTCCCCTTGGCCTTACTATGACCACTCTTAGTCGTCGTCACCCCCACTGTTGTCAAACTCATCACAAGAGATCGAAGCTATTCGACGGGAAAAAAATAGCAGCAACGATGGATGCTAGATGGGTAGGGTTTGCACATGATTTTATTGAATGGGTTGTCACTCGGATTGCCAGCGTGGAACAACTAAAGGTGTTAGATGATGTGAGAAATTTAGATATTCGACTATCATGATTAGCTTTCACATGGCGGTAATTCCCTTTCTAATTAAGTAAAACATACTCCACAAATCTTCTATTATCAATAATACTGAATAAATGACAATAGCACAATGTAGTCAATCATTGGTTTTTTCCTTTTTTATTTTTTAAATGTTTTTGTTTTTTTAATATTTTTTACACGTATTTCCTTTTTTATTATTTACATGGTTTTCCTTTTTAAATTTTGTACACGCTATTCCTTTTTTTTTTTACACATTTTTCCTATTTTAAATTTTTACACGTTTTCCCTTTTATATTTTTAAATATATTTCCTTTTTTATTATTTATATGATTTTTATTTTTAATTTTTTACAAGTTTTTTTATATTATTTATTTATGTACTACTATAATTTAGACGAGTGCAATTTGAAACATGTATAGTTTGCAAATCAATTCTTATCCATTAGAAAAAAATAGATCCACTATCTTAGCGAGTCCCTCGTGTCGGCCCTATGGATATGAAAGAAGGTAAATATAGATACATATGTGTTAAACGTATGGTGGGTGACCACAGGTCATCAGTTCTTGGTAATCGACTCCTGACCATTACGCTAGAGATGTCATGCGTCCACCATCTGTGTTATGCCCTAGGGGCATTACCCATTAGAGGAGAGAATATAAGCGGTTTATTGCTGCACTAATTCTTATCCATTAGAAGAGAGAATGATTTATAGCAGCACTTTATATAAAATGTTGTTAGCAATTTGAAAATTATTCCTAGAAGTTAAGCAATAAAAACGGTGAGTAACAGTATTTGACACAACACCGTTGCTATGTAGATAATTTCAATGTCTTCTGATCCATTGCACCATTTCCTCAGGATAGAACTATCAATTTAAGTTGGGTCCGTTAAGTTGGGTTCGTCGAATTGATACACTTTAATTGTTATTTTTTAAAAATATTATTGATCAATTTTAACTTCGATAAGTTATTAACTAAATTTATCTGGTAAAAATATTTAATTAGTAATTAATTCATTTTTAGCATCCATAAAAAAATTTATAGCAATTAGTGGATAAATGAGAATATGAAAACAATAGTATAAAAATTGATAACAAAAGATAGAAATTGTGAAAGAAATAAAATTTAAAGAGAAATAATCTATTTTAATATTAAATATATTTTTATTAAAAAAATTAAACATAAAAATGCTATGTCCAAATTTTTAAAAAAATTATAAAAAATTAATAATAAATATAACCAATAAATATTTTAATTTATTAGTGAAACCTAACTTACACTAGGAAAAAAATAAATATTACCGTTCAAATCTAATTTTGATAAACAATAAATTAAATATTATCGAAAAAATAAATTTGGTTAGTAAAAAATTATATATTACCTGTTAAATCTAACTTTGATTATAAAAACAAATTAACATTTTACGCAAAATGATATTAAAAGTATTCAGTATGAATGATTTGATAATTGTTCTTAGAAGTTAGAGCAATAAAAATAGTTAATAGCAACATTTGTAATAGAACCATTACTAAAATTACTCAATATCAGTAGTTTCAAGATTATTTCTAATATTTATATCATTAAGAGCGGGGTTTACAACGGTGGTTTATTCAATTTGATGTTAAAACTATATAATAGGAACACTTTGAAAATTAATTCTAAAACAATGGAGCAATAGAAGCATTTTATAATGGCACTTTACACAAAATGATGTTAAAAGTATTTAGTAGGAATAGTTTGATAATTGCTCTTAGAAGTTAGAGTAATAGAAATGGTTACTAGCAGTGTTTGACATGGAACCATTGTTAAAGATACCCAATATCAATAGCTTCAAGATTGCTTCTAAAAGTTATATCATTAAGAGTGGTTTATAGCGGCGGTTTAATCAAATTAGTGCTAAAGCTATTCAACAAGAGTGGTTGCAAAACCATTCTGAAAAGGTAAGACAATAGAAACGATTTAGTTCAAATTGATTCTGTTGTTGGATTTCCAAGAGCGGTGTTACAACCGCTCCTAATAAACCGCTTCTATATGGGTGTTTTTTTTGTAGTGCAAGTTGGAGTTAAGATTGAGGTTGAATAAAGTATGATAAGTTGTAAAGTGAGGGAAGAGATTTATCTTTAGTATGCCATACTCAATTTGGCCTGACCATGCGGACTGTCCATGGGGCATTTGAAAGTAGAAGAAATATCATCATGTTAATAACCAAGCACAACACTACCGACATCCCAAGAATGTCGTCCTGTCAAGACTAGCATGTTGGTCATAATAATCAAGCTAAGAATCCTGAAGAATACCAAGAATGCCAAGTGGAATAAGAGTTACATTCTGGTCGTGTGGGGGATAAGAACTTAATTACTCATTTACAAGGACCTAATGAGAAGACTTAGAGCTTCAGGACCCAAAAGTGTTGGTATATCTGTTTTATCTAGATCTGGAATAGAAGCTCAATCCCGTGGCCAAGAACATGAATGACCTTTGTATCTGGACTAAGGAGATGAGTTCGATCTCGCAACCAAGAATAAGAATGAGCTTTGCATCTAGATCGGAGAGAGGAGCTCAATGTCATAGCCAGAAATAAGAATGACCCTTGCATCTCGATAAGGGAGAGGAGCTCAATCCCATAACTAGGAATAATAATGACCTATGCATCTAGACCGGGGAGAAGAGCTCGATCCCATAACCAGGATTGAGCTCCTCTTCCTAGTCCATATACAAAGGTCATTCCTATTCTTGGTTGCAAGATCAAGCTCCTCTCCCTAAACCTAACAACGATTCAGAACCACCAAACTGTTAGTTCGACGATTCCTGAGGGTCGACCCTTAACCTTAACCATCTAAGATGATTATAGTTCATGGTTCAGAATTATTGATTCACGGTTCGTGCATGATTCGCCATAATTCACCATAGTTCAAGATTATTATATTATTTTTTAAAATACATATATAATTATAAAATTATTTGATACAGTTAGGCTTATTAAGAATAATTATATAGTAAAAAATATTAATTAATCATTAATTAATTAATATACAATAAATAATTATAAATTACTTAATTAATAAATATATATCTATTTTTAAATTATTAAAGGAAAATATAACAAAAGAAATTAGTTATTAAACAATTGATTAACATGTTAAAATATTAATGTGTAATTGGTTAGGATGTTTATTTTTAGTGGGTATAACAGAACTCTTATCGCACTTGGCAGTCTTGACATTCTTCGGGATTCTTAGCTTGATTATTATGACCAACATGCTAATTTTGACAGAAGGGCATTTGTGGGATATCCGGTAGCATTGTGCTTGGTTACTAACAGGATGAGATTTCTTATAATTCAAGTGCCCCTTGGATAGTTCGCATGGTCAAGTTGAATTGCGTACAGCATACTAAAGACAAATCGCTTCTCTCACTTTACGACTTATCAGACTTGGAGGGGGCATATGCTGTCGCCCTAGTAAACTAAATCAAGTCACCAACCTTATAGGACCAAATACACTCAACAAATTCCCTTTCCCGACCATGGGAGCTCGATCAACTTTAGGCCAATGGCCCATCAGGGCCTGCTATAAAGGAGCCTAGCTAAGTTTGCTCTTTCAGTTGTTTACCCTTTAACCACCTTTGATGTAGGATCAGTATCCATAAGTTGGTCCCCTTAAGAAAGTGACATCAACTGACAACCACACAGAATCGATGGTACATAGTAACGGTTGTCACTACCAATATGAGGGTACACTCATGTGATCAATCAAGAGGCGACACTTCGCTCGTGCGATTGTCCGCGCAGCCCATCCAGGGCTAGCATGGCAAGCGACATGGATCCTTTTCGACCAAGGCTTTATAAATCATCATGAAGATAGGTGAAAGTTTAATTTTTTCTAAACACTTGCAAGGGCTACTTCTTTCAATCTCTCTCGTTTGAGCACCTTACGCTCCTTCTGTCTCTTCACTAACTTGATCATTAGATGGGCAACGCCAACTCCCCACTGACGCTCACTAATCCTTATGCTTCGCTTCTCAGAGGATCTCAAGTGAAAAGAAACACCAACACTACCATCGTAAGGATAGTGAAGTTTGATATTGTCACACGATGGACGAATCTCCTCCGTGACTTCAACATCATCAATGTTGGAAGCGCATTGTTATTGTTATAAAAGACAACTGTTCATCAGCAAAAGACATATGCTTATTTTTTAACTAGTGGAGCTAAAACTATAATTTGACTTGTGACTAACACTAATCTGTATTAGGATATTTTAAATCGGGCAAAAAAACAAATGACGCCCCAAATTATCAGAAATATCATATTAGCATCCTTTAAAAAAAACTTGAATGAACATTTTATCCCAAAAATACCTCTATTATTCAACATTATAGAAGCTAGTGTATAAGTTCTATGTGTAACTACCAACTAACTTTTACATAAAAGCTAACAGTTAACTACTACACATAGAAACATACTCAATCATAATTAAATTATGTTCATTTTAAAATATAATGAGTGTCAATTTTAATCAAATTATCAATAAAAAATAAAATCAAAATAATATAAAATCAACGAGTAAAAACTAATAACTTACTTCTACATGTTATAGAAACTACATGCTAACCTCTACACAATCAATTATTTTACTTGTTAAAATATTATTTTAACTAACTTATCATTCAAATAAATAAAATCAAAATGATATAAAGTCACTATTGTTCAACAACAAACTTCTACATCCTACTTCTACACAACCAAATGATCAGATAATGTATTATAGAAATTAATTAGCTAATACAAGTAAAAACTAAATATTAATTTCTACAATTATAGAATAATAGCTTTTACATGGTCAAATTATCAGATAATGTAAGAATATTTTATAAAGGTCATTTTAAATGAAGTGCCCATTTGACTAGTGCCCATTTGACGAAATGTCCATCTAACAAAAACATAAATGGACTTCTATTTAATTTTTACCCTTTTTAATTCTACTTGATATAAATCATTTCATCAATGAATTTTATTTTACAAAAAAGAACACGATTACCAGATAAAAGCTCTTAGTTTGGGTTTCAGATTAAACTACCAAATATATCAGGAAGATATAATGGGTTTGGCATCTAGAATGACAATCCATTCGTAACTCTAGTTCCTTGAAGAGGTCAATCTTCTCTGGGCTGTCGTTGCCCTTCTCACTCCAATGTTGCTTTCTTCCACAAGAGGCAGGATACCATCATCATCGTCTCCAAATTTTATGGTATCCTCAGTTGTCTTCATCTGTGACCTCCAGAGGTTATCGTCAAACAGATATCCTTCATCTTCAGGACGATCATGGTTACACCTCTTGCAGAGCTCATTTCGACGGAAGTTGAGGTAATAACATCTAAAGATAAAATTTGCATCAGCATTGTGACTGGATCGTTCCCAAGCATTAACACAAAAATTCTTAACAAAGATGTTTGCAAGAGACTCACGAGGGGCACTCCCACTCGCCATTATTTAACTCTCTTTTGGGGCGTTGTTCCTCACAACGAAAGCACTTCTTATTGCGAGCAAAATTCATAAAGTCACACCTGCCACCACATAAGAGTTGTTAATTAATTTGAGTGTAAAGTTAGCTGATTTCAGTTAAAAGTGAGGGGAAAGTTTTAAGAAACATTACTTAGGGCAATTCCAATCTCCCTTCTTCATCTCATTACTAGAGTCCCTGTTCACTCTCTCTGGCCCATCTTCTTTGCACTCCAAACAGCGAAGATTTTGAGCAAAATTGAGAAAATTGCAACTGCATGTTAAAGGTAAAATACATATCTTCACGGAAATAGGTAAAATACATATCTTCAGTGTCAACGGAAATTGGTTCCCAACAAATTTCTTGAAAGAACTCAATTTACATGTTGCCTTTCCTGTTTCTTTAAAGAGATATGTTACATAAATCTTTTGGGAGAAAGTATTTTAGCAAGCCGCCTGTGGTCTTGTTAGTTGTCTATACCCCATATAACAATCATAACTCCTGCAACTTGCTATACCTTGCCTGTGGTAATTGCTTAAATCCGTGACTTTCTTCAATTTACATACATTATGAACATCTAAATTATTTTGATATTATGGAACCTCTACAATGGAATTGAATGCAACAAGGATGCATATTTACTAAAATATTTGCCTTAAAAACGACGATAAGCTAATCCTAAACCCTAATACCAATTGAAAGCAATAGTAGTACATTATCAAGGCAAAACTGAAAACTAAAACAATGGCTAACAATGGGCTGACGTGAATCCATCGTAAGAGCCATTGATCCGTCCTTGTCACCCTACGAATTCCTGCTAGCACAATGATAGTCAACCAGAGTTCCTTCTCAATGGGGAAAAGAGGGAAAAGAAAATTCAAAGTCAAGATGCACAAATCAAGTATCACCTTTTGCCTTGTATATCATGGCTTATCCAGTAGGAGACCATCCACCATGAAGCTCTTTACCCATTAACAGCCCATTAATATTAACAAACCGGATTATTATATCTACACATTAAATCCACATCTAATAGAATAAACCCCCTTCATGCATCAAGCATTAGATCATTTAATTGAGGTTAAATTTCTTAATGACAATTGTTGTATAGCTCATCAAATGAAGACTTAATCCTTCAATCTCCCATTTGAATTATACATGATATCGTACACACCACACAACACTTTAATTGAGCTCAACATACCAAAACTTTATGGGTTAAATATCCCTTTAAACAATCTGATTCATTAATTCAATTAGTACAGACTAAATAAGTTAGAGTTACTATAATTGTAATAAAATCCAAATACTAATTTCATTAATGACATAGATTAAATATACATATGTAGTAGAAGAATGACACAAAATGTGATCTCAATAAGTCCTTATGACCCAAAATGATATTTACCAATACCTTATGTTAAATCGCAATGGTAAATCATGATTCAACTTATGACTCAAAATAGAATTCCTTAGTTTACATATTAGGTGCTTTGAATCTCCCGACTCAAAGTTCTCCTGTTGCAACAAGTATATAATTTTCTCAATATTTTCATTGAGAAATAGTCTTAAATGTCCAATTAGTGTAGCTCTAGGTTATAATGAACTATAAATGTCATAATTATCCTAAAAGAGTCTTTAATTGAAACAGACGAAAAAGTCTTTTTATAATCAATGTCCTCTTTGTGATTAAATTTTTTGGCGACTAGGCATGTCTTATACTTTTCGACATTGTCATGTGAATCCTTTTTTATTTTAAATATCTATTTATAACAACAGGTCTCACACTTTCAAGTAATTCGACAAGTTCTTAAATGTCATTATCCGTCATAGACTTTATCTCTTTATTTATATTTTCGAATGAGAATATTGTTTAACTTCTTGAAAAGATGTGGGATCATCTTCCAACCGAATGTCAAACTCATGCTCTTGGAGATATGCATAATCACATTATAGTAGATCTCCTTTCCCTAATGAATCTCCTTAGTGGCACTTAATCTTGAGATGGTTGGAAAGCATGCTCAATCGTAGAAGGAAATACCTCTATTTGAGCTAAGTCCCCTCTATTTGAATTTGAGGTGATACGAAAATATCATGGACCACTACCCCTTTCGGTTGTACAGCTTCAACTACACGTGGAATGATAATCATTTCACTATCTACATTAGTAGTTACCATATTAGAATCGACAATGTTTTCCTAAAATGATATTTTTGCTAACTTGATCATTCCCACCATTCTAAATGAATTTGACATTACCCATCTCGAAAAAGGACTCAAGGGGTTGTAAAACTTGAAACTTCTTGAGTTTTCAAAGTATTCTACAAAATAACAGTAACGGTTCTTGAGTCCAATTTTCTTTCGTTAGGCCTAAGGTTGTAAATGAACCAAGCGTTCGTGAACAAGCGTTCGACTTGGTAAGAACTTGTTTATATTCGTTCAATATACACAAGATCAATTAAACAGATAAGCTTGAACAGCTCGTTAAACTAAACAAACAAGCTTAAACACATATGTGTTCAGCTCATTAACGTTCGTGAATAATATTCATAAACCATATTCATTAATAAAACTCTTATCAATATACTAAATAAACAATAAAATAAAATAAACAAATAAGTTTGAATTATCAAGCTCAATAACCAATCAAACAACTAAAAGTTTAAAACAATCAAACAAGCTTGAATTGAGAGCACGATAACATCTAAACGAACCAAACTCAAGCTAAACTTCAAACAAGCTCAAACTCAAAAAAAAATAAATTAAGCCAACCTTGAACAATCATTTCAAAGGCTTAGTTCATTTTAAGTTCGACTTGGCTTGGCTCAATTACCTTATCAAAAAAACTTGAACACTCTAAAACTCAACTCGACTCAGCTCGTTTACAACCCTAGTTAGGCCTATAGGGCTAGCCTCTAGACAACCCCAGACATATAGATGTTTAATGTTAGGTGTTCTACATATCCACAACTCGAATAAAATTTTCATTACCACCTTACTAGGAACTCTATTGAGCGAGTAATCGTAATTTTGAATGTCTTACCCCATAAAAACTCTGGTAGAGAAGAAAATACAATCATACTCATCATGTCTTACGGTCTAGTTTCATCGCTCTGCCACACCATTCGTTGAGGGGTATCGGGCATGATGTATTATGCCACAATGTCGCACTCTACAATGTAATCCGCAAATGGCCCAGGACATTGTTCACTTGATCCGCCAAATCTACCATAATATTCACCACCATTGTATGATACGACGGTCTTAATCTTCTTACCAAATTGATTTTCAACTTCGAGGTTTTGAACATGTTCAGATATTGCAACTTCGTGTAAATTAGGTACAAGTATCCGTATCGGGGATAATCATTTATAAAGCTAATAAAGTATACTTGACCGTTCCAAGAAATTTTAGGGAACGATCCACATATATTTGTATGTATTAGCTCTAAGACACTAGTACACGTCTTAAACTTTTATTACTTTTGTTAGTTGTTTTTCCCTTGATACACTCAAGGCATATTCCAAAATCTGACATGTCAAGGGAATCGAGAGATTCCCTGTCCCGCGTTTAGAGATATGTCATAAATACCTATGTCATAACATGGATAAATTCTCACTCATCAAACCACACTTCACACGTATACTATGCATTACGATGTTATCTGTATAAGTTTCAGTGTCTAACATGTATAGTTTATTAATCAAGGAACCAATATCACACAATATAGAATTTTGAAAATATCACACGTATACTTTCCATTTCTAAATGAACAAATGTATCAAAATTTGTCCAAATATGAAAAAGAAATTATGTTCCGTCTAAATGATGGCACTATAAATGTATTTTCCAAATTCAAAAGTACATTGTTCCCTAAACATATCTCTCTACTTTTATCTTCTTGTTAGTTCCCGTATAAATGAATCTTTCAACATCAATTGGTATTCAGCTCCTGAGACAACCTACATAGTTACACTTATGTGAGTAATTGAACATGTATCTATCCACTAAGTGTTATTGGGTATAGTAGCTAGGTTAATTTCTGAACTGAGAGGTGAAAAATATACCTTTCTTGACATATAATTGACGTATTTGGGGTAATCTTTCTTACCTTTCTTTTTACAAAAGTAAAAAAATTTGATTCCGATCTTGTTGTTTTTGCACCTTATGCTCTGTCATTGTAAATTATTTAACTTTACTCTTACTCTTATCATTTTTCTTCTTTTTGTTCGAATACTGAGATGAGATTGCAAAGTGCGCACTAAGAGATGTGTCGCTTCAATCGCTTTTTTTCTGTACACACTGAGCTATGAGCTTATTTAGTATTCATTTCTCATTTTGAGTATTATAGCTAATTTTGAAAGAAGTGAATTGTGTATGCAAAGATATTAGGATGAGATTCATAAGTATGCTTTCGAACATTTTGAACTTTAGTGTCCCATATTTGTAATCAAGTTCGACATCTTCAAGATGTACTCTCTTATGATATCCTTCCTGTTATACTGTATGGACACCAACTTCGTAAGAAGTGTAGTAGTCTCTACATTTTCGTTTAAGGCGAATCAGTCCACTAATTCCTTAATGAAGGTCTTAGCATACTCATTCTCAGTTATTGAACCTTAATGGATTCCGGAATAGACATCTTCACAATCATAAGACTCAAGCAATTTGATCGCTCCCACTTGCCAAATATCACTTTTTGATCCGTGGAATCTAATTAAAGGTGCAGGTCAATCATGCCTAAATGTAAAATCTAAATCCATGCAGCCTAATAAAACCGTAATATGTTCTTTCCATTGTCTAGAAAAAACTCTAAAATCGCGTTGTTATTCACATTCTTCACGGATAATGTGAAAAATTCCATATTTAGGTTAAATCCTAACATATCCATATTACACTCGACGGATATGCAATAAGGCAAAACTAAAAACCGAAGCAATGGCTAACAATGGGTTGACCTAAATCCATCGCAAGAGTCATTAATCCTTACTTGTCCCCGTACGAATTCCTACAAGCACAACGAAAATCTTTCTGCAAGGATTGGACAACCAAAGTTCCTTCTCAATGTGGAAGAGAAAAGGAAGAAGAAGCCAAAGTCAAGATGCCTAAATCAAGTTTGACCGTCTTCCTTGTATATTATGGCCCATCTTGGAAGGATCATCCACCAAGAAACCCATTACCAATTAATGGCTTGTTAATGTTAAAATATCAGATTATTGAATCTACACATTGAATCAACATCCAATAGCATAAACTCCACTTCTTGCATCTAGTATTAGATCACTTAATTGGGATTTAATTCCATAATGGCAATTGTTGTGTGTTGTTAATCTCGTAATAGCCCACCAAATGGAGACTTAATCCTTTAGTCTTCATTTGTGACCTCCAAAGGTTATCATAAACAGATTTCCTTCATCTTCAGGATAATGGTGGTTACACTTCCTGCGGAGCTCATTTCCATGGAAATTGAGGTAATAGCATCTAAACATGAAATTTGCATCAGCATTGTGACAGAGGATCATTCCCAAGCATTAAAAGAAAAATTCTTAACAAAGATAAACATGCAAGAGACTCACGAGGGACACTCCCACTCGCCATTATTTAACTCTCTTTTGGGGCGTTGTTCCTCACAACGAAGGCACTTCCTATTGCGCGCAAAATTCATAAAGTCACACCTGCCACCACATAAGAGTTGTTAATTAATTTGAGTGTAAAGTTAGTTGATTTCAGTTAAAAGTGAGAGGAAAGTTTTAAGAAACATTACTTAGGGCAAGTCCAATCTCCCTTCTTCATCTCATTACCAGAGTCCCTGTTAACTCTCTTTGGCCCATCTTCTTTGCACTCCAAACAGCGAAGATTTTGAGCAAAATTGAGAAAATTGCAACTGCATATTAAAGGTAAAATGCATATCTTCAGTGCAAAATTGGTTTCCAACAAATTTCTTGAAAGAACTCAATTTGCATGTGGTCTATGTCTTTAAAGAGATATGTAACGTATATCTTTCGGGAGAAAATATTTTACTTAAAGCAAACCACCTCAATCACAAAATACCATTTCAATCTTCCAAATACTTTGATTTCAAACTCTTCACCAGATATGACCTAGAAGTTGTCTCTCCTCATACGAGCACTGTGACTCCTCTTGAAGAAGAGTGTTTAATAAATAATGTGTGATCTTGTTAATTGTTATACCCTATAACAATCATAACTCTCGCAACTTGCCATACCATATCTGTGGTAATTGCTTCAATCCGTATAAGACTTTCTTCAATTTACATACATTATGAACATCCAAATTATTTTGATATTGCGGAACCTCCATATAATTTTTTTCCTCTAGTTCTCCGTGCAAAAATGCATTCTTGACATTAAACATTTAACTCCCAACTATAATTAGTTGACATTCAGTAGTATTCTAACAGCTTTTATTTTTTGCTACTAGAGCAAAAGTCTCTAGATAAACCTATAGGTTCAAGTATAGCTCTTGGCCACCCGTCTTGCTTATACATCTCTATTAATACATCTGCTCTATATTTCATTGTATAGACTCATTTACACCCTACAATTTTCTTTCATATTGGCAACTTCACCAATTCCCACATTTTATTTTTCTCCCATGCTTTCATTTCTACATTCATTACTTGTTTCCACATCTCATTAGATAATACCTCGGATAAAGTGATAGGAACGACAATGGTGTTTAGGTTAACCAAGTAAGTTTTATGTGATGGTAGAAATGTGTAAAAGATAGGAACTTCACAAGAGGATATTAAGGCATTTTGGCCCCTCTCTAGTGCCTTTCCTAAGAGCATTAGGAAGGTTTAGGTTCTCATCGCTTATATAAGATTCAATATCAACTAATTAGAAATTGTTATGTCATTCTCATGATTAGGGTTAGATTCTTGGACTTGCATTAGTTCAAGGGCATCCATCTTCCCCAAGTACAGGGTGTCAAATCTCACATTCTTAATGATAGTGTTGGGATTTTCATGCACAAATTGACAAGTTAAGACATAGGATTTGACACAGATTTACACTCATAGGATGATTTGGCATCAGATACTGAATTAGAGATGTAACTTTAAGTCAGTATTTAGCAGAGTTTGAAATCTAAGTATTAGAAAGGTTGAAATACTTTCTTGGGATTGAGGTGCCTCACTCTAAGTAAGGCATTTTTTTCTCCCGCCATAAATATATTTCAGATCTCTAATATACTCAAATTTAAATGACAGATAAAGATGTTGTAATAGATAAGAAAATGTATCGTCTAGTAGAAAGCTTATTTAACAAAGTATTGCATGCATACTAAGTGTGTTTAGTCAATTCATGCATAACCCAAAAGAACCTCATTTGTAAGCAGCTCACCAATATTATAGTATCAAGGAACACCAAGAAAGTATATTTTATTTAAAAGAAATAGAGGTTTGGGGCTAAAAGCATATATGAATGTCGATTATGCAATGTCAATGGTTAACAGGAGATCAACCATTGGATGTTGCACCTTTTTTTTGTGGTTGTTGTTGGATCGTGTGATAATGAGGTGAACATGAGCGCCAGAGGGGGAGGGGATGGATAGCGTGTGTGCAAGTAAAATTTCTTCTTTGCTACGATCCTAGTAAGGTTACAACACAGTAGTGGAAAAACATAAATAAAAGAGCGCGCACATACAACACAGGCGATTCAATGTGGTTTGGGAGTCCTAGGTCATCTTTTATCCACTTTGATAAAATATCGAAAGTGGAGAAAGCTCTCACAAAATCATGAATGGAAGTACAAGAGGCATACGACAGAACAAGGAAGCACAACTGCATGGCTTTTTAGAAAGAAAAAAAAATCACACTAGAATCTATCAAAATTTCTACAAAGTAGCATGCATAGATCAAACTTCCGATCAATTCCATAGAGATATTTGGTCCTTAGGGAAAAGATGATAAAATTTAGCACGATGTCCTATGAACATTGTCCATATCATCCTTGGTAGATAAGGACATTACAACCTTTTTGTAACTCATTATAAGACAGAAAACACTTGTGTCTTCCAACATATTGGGCATTGTCTAACCTAACACAATCAAACCAAGACTCAAGCAGAGTGCAATCTTTGAGGCATTCCCACCTGCTTACATAGACTCAATTTGGAAAAGAAAGGAAAAACTCAAGTGCCTTAGTAGCCCAAGACCTTAAGGTTCTCTCTAATGCCTCACCAAGAGATCATCCCTTAGATCAAGAAGATCTTGGATGAATATGCGGGCATAGCTAATTAATAGTTAGTTGACAAATTGTAGCCTTTGCACGCACACAATAACACATAATACACCTTATTCCTAAATCATAAGTGTCTATCCTTCCATATGATTACATGACCAAATAGAGAAATTATATTAAAAAAAAACTCTTAAAGAAAAACTGTATTAGAGAAAGCACAAATTGTCATCCCTACATTACTGACACCAAAAGAAATGACTTATAGAATATGCGTTGACAATTGTGTCAATCAATAAAATCATTATCAAATATAGGTTTCCCATACATACACCTAACAACATTCTCGACTTAATGGCAAGAGACTAATACTTCTCTAAAATGACCCAACATAGTGGTATCATTCGGATTCGAGTAAATGAGGAACATGGAAAATCACTTTAACGCCAAGATGTACTATAATAGTCAATTACGCGCTTTAATCTTTCAAATACCCTAAGCACATTCATAACCGTAATGACTCAAATCCCAAAAGCTTATATAGGAAAGTTTATAATGGTTTATGTTAATGGCATCCTAATGTACAACATCGAGCATGACAACCACCTTGAATATATTCGTATTCCATGAAACCCTTTAGATTGGAAAGTTAATTATCAACCCAAAGAAATAATATTCTTTACAATTGTAGATTCACTTCATAGGTGGGTTTGTTCTCATATTAGAAAAAATTTGGCAAACTTGACAAAATTAGGGCAATCAAGGATTAGCCTAAACCCCGTACCTTTAAGAAAGTTCAAAGCTTTCATGATTTTGTGAGTTTTTATAGATGTTTTATTAGGAACTTTAGTATCATTATAGCTATCTTCACAAATTGCCTTAAAAATAGGGAGCTTGACTAAGTTCAGTGTCTTAGCCTTTCAAAAAACTAAATAAAAGATAACTAAGGCCCATATCCTTGGACAACCTTCTTGGGCATTCTACCATTTGAGGTAAATGTAGGAACAAGGGGTACCCTAAGATAAGAAGGGCACCCTATTGCATTCTTTAGCAAGAAACTCAATGTAACTCAGCAGTGTTACTTTAATAAGTTTTACATTATCGTCAAATCTCTAAGGCATTCGTAATGCTATTACCAAATAAATTCATATTGTACTTTGACCATAAGACACTTATGTACATCTAAATACAATTGAAGTCATAAACTAAACATTCTCATTGAGTTAAATTCCTCCCAAAGTATAATATTGTTAAATAATACCAGCCTAGGAGGTAATAACAAACTTGTAAACATATTGAGTTGAATCGTAGCTACCCTATGTAGGATGGAAACCATTGTAATAAGAATTTATGCCTTAAGGATGAGTACGTGATATGCTCTAATTTAGGGTGGTTTTCTAAGACATCCAAGAGAGGATTGTCATAATTTGGTCAATTTTGTGACTAAGGTGATTACCTAATTAAGAGCACACATCTTTGTATCTCCAAACACCACTAAGAGATTTTTTTTAATATTGGAATTACGTAAAGAACTCGATAGGACATTTTGGAAAACACAAGATCAAACCTTCCTTTAGATAAGTTTTATTAATCATACTTGAGAAAGCATAGGGTTGTATTATAGTATCATATGTTACAGATAGCTAATGCAAATAAACAAAACATAGGCCTTTATATATAGTACCAATTCTTTATAAGTCATGGAAAGTATGAATTTTGTTTTAGGGCCACCTTGGACCAATTGAAGTTGAAACTGATTTTCTAAATGGCACATTTCATTTTCTGCAATAAGACAATTGATGCATCTCATATAACTTATTTTATAAGAAAATTGTTAAATTGCATGGGTTACCAACACTAATTGCACATAAGGATGTTACATTCATTAGCTATTTAAGAAGCCAATATGGAAATAATGTGGGACACAATTCACATTTTATTTGCATTTCACCCACAAACAAATGGTTAAATTGAGATAGTCGATAATATATTAGGAAATGTTCTTACAAGACCTATAGGGAAAAATCGAGGATTTAGGATTTGGTCATCCATTGTTGAGTTTGCTTATGTTAATTCAATAAATCGTTTTGCGGTTAAAAGTTCATTTGAGATCATCTGTGGGTTAGAGCTTGTCACTCAAGACCATTTTCTTACCTACTAGCTTCTACCTTTCTAACGGAGAGCTTTGCCTAGCATATTCGGGAGATACATATTAATGTAAAGAGAAAACCACTGAATAACAAAGTTCATATAGATACAAATTGTAGGCAAAAGAAACATAATTTTGGAAACCATGTTCTTATTTGCATCTGCCTTGAGCAATTTTCTAAAAACTCCCACAAAAAATTTCATATTCGCTCCACTAGACCTTTTCACATTATGAGAAAAATAGCTGACTTGTTAACATTAGTCAATCACTATAGAGGGTATTAAGTGACATTCAAGCTCCTTCTTTGCTTGTTGACTTGCCCATAGGTTGTACTTCAACCACTTTGACACTAGCTCTTCCTCCCTCATTATAACTAGTCTATATGATTGAGAGGATCATTGAGATTCAACCAATGCTAACTCCTCATCGAAGCACTAAGAGATACTTAATGTAATAGAATGAACTATTAAATATAGAAGATGTATGAATCACTGAACTAGAATACATGGGTACAACTTAATTGCTAAATTTCGACAGGAAACTTCAAAGTTATATTCTAATAATTTTACTCTCATACTCAACAAAGTGAGTTTGAGCTGTTTTTGGCAAGAAACAATAAAGTAGATACTGCTATTTTTTTTTAAAAAAATAAAGTTGGTTAGACTTATTTAGGAGCTTGTTAGAGTTTTTTGGTTAACAAGTCATTCTTATAAAGAACGAGTCTCATTGTCAGTCTTTAAAAGGGTTAGGATCCCTTGTATTGAATCATATCTTTTAGTTATTTTCCCCTTTCGGCGAGTTGAATTATTATTGGTGCTATATTACAATAGTGAATCCTAAGAGACATACTAATGGAGGTTTCATGCTTGAGTTCGTTCTTTAAACTAAAGAGAGACAGAAAGAGGATTTTATCCTAGCAAGGAGAGAATACAAGAGTGTTTTAGTTTTGTGTAGCTACCAAATAGAAACAAAACGACGTAATGTTTGATAATCTATTATAGACAAATTAATAGAGTTATGGATGATGATCTACATAGTGTCAAAGGGAGGGAGTAGAGAATTGTGTATTAGGATTAAAGTTATGCATAAACAAAAGGACGCTTTGATAGTGATTAAAAAGATGCTAATCATAATCTATGGGCTTTAGTACCATAGTATTCAAACAGTTCATGCTACTATCTGAGAGCAATTAGGTGTAACTAGCGGATGCTTAAATGAGAGAGTTGATTCATATGATATAGACATATTCAAAGATGGTTGATGATAATAAACATACTAGTAGATGTTATACTGAGAAGACTTAAATATATTAGATTGAAGGGGTAGACAAAGAGTAGGGATGATAATTTGATCCACCTCAATTACAACCCAACTCGAGCTAGCCTAATTAAGGTCACCCCTCCTCGCTTCAATATGTAAATAAAGATGGGATAAGATTTTTTTGCTCCATGTACAATTTAGTCTATAATATATATGCTATAGAGTATCAAGGACATTTTAATGCCCCACCAAACCTAAAGCGTGCATGAGAAATGGGTCGAGATGGGAAAAGGGAAGAAAATCTCATCTTCCCACGATAACCCGCCCCGCCCCACTTCCTATATGAGGTGGGGGTGGTAAGTTAAAAATTACCCTACCCCATCATGATCCTCCATAAGAGTGAGATCAAGGAAAAAAAATTAGGCAATATAACAAAAAAAAAGAAGATTTAATCAATTTAATTATTACTAACGATATAATATTATTAGACCTTAATGGAGAAATAATATTCATATAACTAATCCCGAATAATTATGACAAACACAATTCATTAATGATGACGATGAGGAATATGCCTTATTAAATATTTGTTAAAACATTTTTAATAATTTTATTTCATCATTTCCCTATTGCTTATTTTTCTTATTGATTGTGATTTATAGATCCTACTAATCCAATACAATCATTACTATTTTTTAACTATCTGATCTTAGTAATGAACATAAGTTCATTCATTGCTAACACATTAGACATTCAAGATAAAATGCATAGTCAAATATCTAAAAAATGTAAAGCTAGCAATTTTCTTAAATCTAACATAAATTGCAATTTCTTTGATTGTTTAATCCAATCAAATGCAATAACTACCAATAAACTTGTAAATTCATGGGTGATAAATTTGCAAACACTAAATAGAATTTGCCTAAAAGTCGAAGCATATATATTAGTCTAAACAAAAATTTGTATTTTCCCTAGATTACATTTACTATATAAGATGAAAAATTACTTGCAGTGCGGTTTCCAAAGGATTATAAAGAAACTCATTCAGCCACACAAAGCATTAGAAGGTGCTCATTTAAGTTGTGCCTTCTTAAAAGTGACTACCTAGCCTCATTAGGTAATCAAGGATTACCACGCCTCAGCATGCCTGAGGAGATAAGCAAGCGCTTAGGCATCTTAATATAACATTAGTGCATTTGGTCATTATGAAAGTACGTGTAGAATTAAAAGAAAAGGTAAGCACCTAAAAATTTATGGAAGTTAGGCCAACACTAGGAATAAGTTATTCTTGATTATTCAGGATTGAATACATGATTCTTATTACATCATTGAGTAGGAACAGCAGCATAGATCTTATTATCACAGAACTCTAAGTTGTATCACTGATATGTTTAGATTTTTTAAATAAGATTTAATAATGTTATCCCAGACTTCATTGCTTTTCTTTTCCTATGCCTGAAATTATAATTTACTAAATTTAACTAAGTACAGACTTATAGATTGTCTTCTTAATACACGTCAAATCAAATTGCTCTGATTTTACTTGTTTGATCCTAAATACTAATAAATTTTAGTTCATATTTTTTAGTAATCTCACACATTATCCTCATATCCACACTACAAACTATATTGCTTCCTAACAACCCAACCATTTGATCACTAATACAACATTGGTTGTACATCATTAATTTCAATAATTACTAGCTATGCACCTAAGGAACCATAATTCAAATAAATCAAACATACACAATTAAACATCCGGTAACATATAGAAGACTGCATCATAACTTACTTTGGGCATAACCAATCACCTCGCTTCATTTCAATGTTGGATGCTCTGTTTTGGTTGCCATCGAGCTTTGGAAATGTTTCATTTGGAGTAGGAAGCTTCACAACTGGTTTTGTAATAGATAGATCAATGGGTGTATCACTGAGCTTAATAGGCTCAAAGAGTAGACTTCTTGAAGACTTTTGCATGTGCTCTTTGACATGCGAGCTGTCCGACACACAAAATTGCTTTGGATTCAATGCGTAACTTAATAAAATTCGAACTACATCCACAGTGCGTGGTCCTTCACCATCAACCGGTATTATATATGCTTTGTCACATGATCCTCTTAGATCACAAACACTACATACCTGGAGTTGTAGGTGATAATCAAAAACAATATGCAACTGGAGTGAATGGCTGCCGAACATTGGCAGTTCAATTCATCATAATACCTATACTGTTGAACATCTAATACGATAGCAAAACCTAATCCACAATAATGATTTTTGCAATTACCATCAAGCATTTCATTAGGAGTTCGGAATTTGACAGCAATCTAGACTAAAAGTAGAACTTACAGCCCCTTCATCAAGATGAAGATATGCCCTTAACCTTTTTGCTGAACTGACTGCTTTGCGAAATATATTAGGACAACCATGCTCAACAACAGCCAGAATGTCTTCTCTAAGAAGAGAGAAGCAGAATGAGGTGATCAACAAATCTAAATTCTAAAATCATGGAAAACAACTGCACTGTTTAAGTTGATATCACATTCAACAACAATTGAGCACAAAATCCAATGAACAATGAAAAAATACATAACCAAGGTTACCTTAGATCATTTTAAAGATACTATCAACAAAAATAATACACAGCAGATCTCAATATTGAGTCAAAAGCAAGCAATAGGTTTGGTCAAATACAGAATGATCCAATAATGCTTCATCTTTGAAATACAAGACTACAATCATGCTGAAAACTAGGCATGATTACTCTTAATAAACTAGATTTGAAAATATCTAAAAGATCAATATTGACTCACAAGCAAGCAATAGGTTTGGTAAAATACAGATTGATCCAATAAAATGCTTCATCTTTAAAATACAAGACTACACTCATGCTGAAAACTAGGCAGGATTACTCTTAATAAACTAGATTTGACAATATCTACAAGATCAATATTGCCTCAAAAGCAAGCAATAGGTTTGGTAAAATACAGATTGATCCAATAAAATGCTTCATCTTTGAAATACAAGACTACAATCATGCTGAAAACTAGGCTTGATTACTCTTAATAAACTAGATTTGAAAATATCTAAAAGATCAATATTGACTCAAAAGCAATCAATAGGTTTGGTAAAATACTGACTGATCCAATAAAATGCTTCTTTGAAATACAAGACTACAATCATGCTGTGAAACTAGGCTTGATTACTCTTAATAAACTAGATTTGAAAATATCTAAAAGATCAATATTGACTCAAAAGCAATCAATAGGTTTGGTAAAATACTGACTGATCCAATAAAATGCTTCTTTGAAATACAAGACTACAATCATGCTGTGAAACTAGGCTTGATTACTCTTAATAAACTAGATTTGAAAATATCTAAAAGATCAATATTGACTCAAAAGCAATCAATAGGTTTGGTAAAATACTGACTGATTCAATAAAATGCTTCATCTTTGAAATACAAAACTACAATCATGCTGTGAAACTAGGCTTGATTACTCTTAATAAACTAGATTTGAAAATATCTAAAAGATCAATATTGACTCAAAAAAATGCTTCATCTTTGAAATACAAGCCTACAATCATGCTGTGAAAACTAGGCTTGATTACTCTTAATAAACTAGATTTGAAAATATCTAAAAGATCAATATTGACTCAAAAAAATGCTTCATCTTTGAAATACAAGCCTACAATCATGCTGTGAAAACTAGGCTTGATTACTCTTAATAAACTAGATTTGAAAATATCTAAAAGATCAATATTGACTCAAAAGCAAGCAATAGGTTTGGTAAAATACAGATTGATCCAATAAAATGCTTCATTTTTGAAATACAAGACTACAATCATGCTGAAAACTAGGCATGATTACTCTTAATAAACCAGATTTGAAAATATCTAAAAGATCAATTTTGGGATACAGATATTGCAGATGTATATTGCATATTACTATATATCATGCTGACTAGATGCATCCTAACCCCTATTCAAATTATTTAGTAAGCACCATAGTATAAAATCTCATGCTCCCGATATGGAGAAACATTTCGTTTCGCCCACAAATAGGCACCCCTATTCAAATTATTTAGTATGCAGCATAGTATAAAATCTCGTGCTCCCGATATGGAGAAACATTTCGTTCCGCCCACAAACAGGCATCGGCACAGGCACGCCTCTTGTGTCGACGCGCCCCAAGGCCCCGCGGACGCGTCGTGCTTGCCCAGCAACGCATCCAAATGCATCGTGCAATCCCGGAAGCATTCAGCGACGTGTCTGAACATGTCGCTGTTACGAATCTGTAAATGCACGAAAACATCGTAAGTAATATAAAAGATTGTCGAATCCACCGGAACTGTTGATCAAACACTAGAGATGTCGCAAAATAAGTTATCTAGACGATCGAAAGTTAACTTTGGCGCTTGCGAACTAACAAGAGAGATTGAAGAGAGGGAGAGAAGGTTGAGAGAAAGAGAGAGAGACGAAAGTGAGAGAGAATTGATCTTGAGAGGGGTTGAGCTTAAAAGGATATGAGAAATGGTTTGGATAGCGATTCTAGGATATCAGTTTCCTTGTAATGCTAGGTGATGTTACATGGATTGCCTAGTTCCTATCCTCTATGTTCATGCTCTTGTAGAGAACCTAACTAAATACCGGCACAATCTCGCGATAGCCGCATCGGAGTGTCTATCCCATTGGCATTCAATGCTACTAAGTAGAATAGGTAATGCGGATAATCCATTTAAGGTAGCCCCTATTACTAAGAGCTCCCCGATAATACAATCTACATTACACCATTTACTTCGTAGCACAGAATTGAGATAAACTCATTAAGTTCTAATCAACTATTCTCTTGTAGAGTATTGACCTCCCTTTCAAAGCGACACTCTAGATGTCCGGTTAAAAAGATACCTTTGCCACTAGGGCCCTCCGGTCATATGATCTAGAGCACCTCCCTTACATGGATATCAATCTTCCACATCATTCAACAAAACATGCAAAAGAGATATAAATGTGTCACACACATTTCATTAAACATGAACAAGGCATTAAACATCATTGAATAGAAAACATAGCAAATCTATATAATTTTACATCTCCATCATATTACAAATACTCCCTAATCCTAGAAAGGGAGATCTACTTCATTGCAAGGGAAGAACAAACCCAAAACATAAACTAAAACATACTTACAACCCTAGATGTAAGAAGGAGAAGAAGAGATGCTTGTCAAGGTTTCCGATGTCTTGGGGATGTCTCCTTGCTCTAGAGATGGGCGGATCGTCAAGGAATGGAGGTGGATGGAAGTCCTAGGGTTTCCCCCTAAGGGGAGAACACTTCCCCAAGGAGAGGGACGAAGTCCCAAGCCCAAGATGAGTTAAAGAATGGGTTTCTTGAACCTTTTATACCTCCTCCAAACTATCCAGATCTATCATGTTTACAGGGCTCCGCCAAAACAAATTTTTCACTTATTAAACCTGGTTTTCTCATGTTTCACCTGAACTAAAGTTGTAACCCTTGAAGTTATCTACATTTTGATACTTGGATCAAGTCATAGCTCCAACCGAGCCGAAAATTATGGTGGTTCAAAGTTTGATCAGCAATCTGGTTAAAGGTTGTCACGTGACCGTGGATGGGAGTCACGCTGTGTTCTAAGAGGCGCGAGGCGCAAAGGCCTCATAAAGCCCGAGGCATGAGGCGCGCGCCTCTTGAACATGAGGTTGATGACTACTAAACTATTGACACACTTATAAAATATATCAAATATAATAACTATTAATATTCCACACACATCAATATCAAATATAACAAGTAAAACAACACCATGATAAAATTAATAAAAGTTTCAAACTTTCAAGTTTCAACTTTCTAATTTAAACTAACAAAGTTCATCAAAACAAGCGTAATAAGTCAAATTAATCATCAAGCTCAAGATCATCCTCATTGTATTCTTCTTCTTCTTCTTCTTTATCTTCATCTTCTTCAAATTCAATTTCTTCTTCTTCTTTTTCTTCATCTCTAAGTTTTAGAGATGAGTCTCATAGAGGAAGATGTATTTCCCTTCTCGACTTGTTTAGGCCTAACATGTGAACTAGAGGTCATGGATGCAATATTTTTTCCTCTAGTACAATATTCAGGCTCTTCAGCTCCACTAGCCCTAGCAACGACATCCGATGTCAAGTCATCACCTTCAAAAACCAACTCATCTTCTTCATTATCACTTTCTCCATCCATTCTACCCATCAACTATTCATTACTATCATCAATATATGTCAAAGAGATGGGGTCAATCTTATCACGTGCGTCATACCGAAGTTTTAAGACACGATTGTATTTCACAAATACCAAATCATTTAAGCGCTGCTGAGCTAGCTTATTCCTTTTTTTTGCTGTGAATGTACAAAATGTCAAAAATCACAATAAGTATAATAAAATAACAAAGAATATTTTCTACTTATAAAAGTAACATACTAATAGTATTACATTTATATTTATTACATACCTGCTCAAATACACTCCAATTGCGCTCACAACCAGAAGCACTACAAGTGAGGCTAAGCACTTTAATAGCAAACTTTTGCAATTCTGGGGTATTTGCTCCATAGCATTCCCACCATTCTGTTGGAGATAATGCTCTTCTATGTCTAATTGCCACATTCCTCCCAAATCGCCCTTCTGCCTTTCGATATATAGAGAGCTGGGCAGTGATTTTATCTTGCTTGGCAGCGTTTGAAACCAATCTCTCCATAGTTTCAAACAGACCTTTCACCACTTCTCCACAGATATTTGAATCTGTGTATGAATAAAAATATTCTGGATTCAAATAATGTCCTGCAGCATGCAGAGGCCGATGAAGTTGGCATTCCCATCTCTTATCAATGATCTCAAACACTTCTTTGTATTTCTCTTCTTTCTCCTTAAAGGCCTTCATAATTGTTTCTTTTGCCCTATCCATAGCCTCATAAATATACCCCATTGCAGGTTTTCTTTCGTCATCAACCAGTCTCAGAACACGGACTAAAAGACCATATATTTTTAAAATAGGCACAATATTGCTCCAAAATCTAAGTGTCATGATGATTTTAGCTACTTTCTTCCCCGCCGCTTCTTTTGCCCATTTACTCTCTGTCCAATCCTTTGAAATGAACATTTTTCTTAAATTTTGCTTCTGTAGATACATTCTTTCAAGAGTGAGAAAAGCAGTAGCAAATCTTGTGACATCCGCCCGACAAAGCTCTTTTTGTCTTGTGAATTGCCTCAACATATTTACCATGCCGGGGTGAATATAAATGTACGCATTCACACTCATTGCCTTCTTCAATGTTGCTTTAAAATCAGGCAATTTTCCAATTTCTTCTAAGATCAAATCGACTCAGTGAGCAGCACAAGGAGTCCAATACAAGTGTGGCCTTTTTGCTTCTAATAATTTTCCTATAAAAGAAGTTAGAAAACTAGATAATTTTAACATATATAAGAAAAAGCATAATGATAAAAAAAATTAAATAAATTCTTACCAGCAAACATATTGTTACTTGCACTATCCGTTACAACTTGAATAACATTTACTTCTCCTACACGCTCCACAAATCGATCAAGCAACTGAAATATTTTCTCTCCAGTTTTTGCATAATCAGAAGCATCAATCGATTCGATGAAAACTGAACCTTTAGAAGAATTCACTAAAAAATTAATCAATGTCCTCTGTCTTTTGTCTGTCCACCCATCTGCCATCAAACTACAACCATACTTTGCCCATTATGTTTCACACGACTTAATGTAATCATTATTCACATTATCAACAGCCTTTTTTAGAAAAGGAACCCGCGCCTCATGATAACTAGGTCCTTTTAGACCTACACCATATTGGCCAACCAAGTCCAACATCTTTTGACGCTTGAATAGTTAACGACATTAAAAGGAATTGCCGCATCATACATCCACTCAGTTATAGCCATACAAGTTTTTTCTCTCAATTCTTTCTTATATGCCTCGTTTATCGTAGTTTGCTTCTCTTTACCCTTTCTACTTTCAATATTTTTTTGCACATTAGGAGCAAAATACGTATCCATTGGACCTATTTGTCTTGGCCTTTTTTGCATATTCACTAATTTAGAACTTGTACTTATAGGCGGTACAACTTTAACTCCAATATCATCCATATCAATATCATCACCAAGAGGGTCTACATCCTCAAAGTCTAATGTCGCAAGTTTAGAAAGATTGTTTTTCTCTGCCTTTTTTTCCATGAAATTTTTTATTTCTTCACGTACATGAGGCGGACATTTCTTGCAAGTCGTAGTATTTCGAAACCCTCCAACAAGATGCTGTTTTGCACGATAGATACCTCCTTTTGTAACTTTTTGACAAAAGTTACAAATCAAATCATTTTTGTTATTCGGATTAACTCTTTGAAAATAATTCCATGCCGGATCTTTTGATATATGTTTTGGAGTATTACTACTACCTTCCATGATAATTGAACAAGAAAATAACTTAAAAAATTAAAAACAAAATAAAAAAAATTAATGAATTAATGGAATGGTAAACTACTGTACCTATAATAGAAAAGTACTGTACCACTGGTACCAGCAATAAAAAAAAAGGAAAATAAAAAGAAAAACAGGGACAGTTGCTTGATTATGCAAAAAGGGAGAAAAAATATTTGCACATCACATTACCAGCAAGCACATTGTTTTAATTGGCTAAAATTACTAGCAAACAGGGACAGCATCACAGCAGCAACAGTTTTTTACAGTCCCAGCAACAGAAAACAAAAAAACAAAAAGAAAAATTGCAAAAAAAAAAAAAAATGGGACAGC
Organism: Zingiber officinale; assembly: GCF_018446385.1. Lineage (NCBI taxonomy): Eukaryota > Viridiplantae > Streptophyta > Magnoliopsida > Zingiberales > Zingiberaceae > Zingiber > Zingiber officinale. Next base: position 42,747,575 of record NC_055988.1, on the reverse strand, counting down.
ATCACAGCAACAACAGTTTTGTTGTCAACCGGAAGGGAAAAAACAAAAAAGGAAACAGAGGAAGAAGATATAACAGAGAGAAGAAATGAAAGTGATGAAAAACATTGAAAACTTGAAATATTGAACAGTGAAAACGACGAAAAGAAGAAGAAGAAGAAAAAAAAGGAAACACAGAAAAAGAAGAGGAGCGAAGAAGCGACGCGAAGAAGATTACAAAAGAAGAAGATGAGAAGAATAGAAAAACAAAAAAAAAAGATGGAAAAAACGCATACCTGGGCAGCGATGGAAGCAACTCAGCGGCGGCGGCGGCAGTGGAGGATGGCGCGATTCTTCTGCAAGGTTTCTTCTTCTCCTTCCGTTATTTTCTTCTTCCCTTTTCTTCTCTGTGCCCTAATTCCAAACCAAATTAGGTTTGAAATGTTTTTTTGGTTAGAAATCGTGAACGGGAAGGATCGCGCAATGCCCTTCGATCGCGCGATGCACTTCGATCGCACCTTCTGTGAGGCGCGAAAGCGCCCTATGCGCGCGCCTGGCGAACAGCGCCCGCCTCGCGCTGTAGAAGGCGATTTTCTCAGTGCCTTGTGCGCCTGATGGCTCAGGCGCGCCTTTAACAACACAGGAGTCACGGTCGTGCCTTTTAGCACGGCTAGATATTGAACTATGAAGCAAAGTTGTAGATTTTAAAATTAGCTACATTTTGGTATAAAGAGTAGCCCGTAACTCTAACCGAGCATAAAGTGTTATGGTCGTTTCAAAATCAACAGTCTGCCTAGATTCAACACAACCCTGTTTTCGCACAACACGGCCCGACTCCACGCCACACGGCCTGGGGAGGCATGGCCATGCCAAAAGGCAAGGCCCCTCTTTGATTAGGCTCTAGAAATGTAGCACAACCATGCCAAATGACACGGTCACACCCATGGTTTAAAGTGTCGTGCCGAGACGGTCGAAACGAGCGAAACATCTCGTTCCGCTCAACGACCGGCACCGGCACGACCCCGACACTAGACCCGCGACTGGTGCAAGGTGTTGTGCGACCCTGTGGTCACATCGAGGGGTCACTCGACCCTGCAACAGCAGTGGAGGGGTCGCATAACCCTTCCGCTACCACCGCGAAGGCATCGTACGACCCTGGAGTCACTGTAGAAGGGTCGCACGACCAACGCGATCGCGCTGAATAAGTCACGCAACCATGGTTGGTCGCGCAACCCTGCGACAGCGCCAAAGTCGTGCAGGCTCGCAAATGGTGTTGGATTTTAGATTTTTTTTTAATTAAACTTAGGTTAATTATTTTAATCAACTCCTAACTATGATGGAGATAATCTAAAGAGATTTTATTAAACCCTAATAAAATTATCTAATTAATTTTATATTTTATTTATTTTAATTTAAAAATTATAATAAAATTTTTATTTATCTATTTTCATTTCTTTTCCTTTTTTTAAAGATTATTTTATATTGTTTATTTTTTAAATATTTATGTTAAATATTTTAGTTTTTAATTAATATATTTTATATTTTAAAAATATCGAAATTATATCGGCACTGCACAATACGGTACCGAAACCGTATCGTTTCAGTCCAGGACCGAATCCTCAGCACGGGTCGAAATTTTAAACCTTGGTTATGTCTTGATGCAGCTTTGGAAGAAGCACACAGGCGTGTAGTTTCACACGGCCTGGGCTTGATTGGCCTCTGGTGGGAGGCATAGCCGAAGCTGCTTTGCTTCGGGAGAGAGCACACCTGGGTTGTTAAAGGCGCGCCTGAGGCGTCAGGCGCTGAGAAAAGCGCCTTCTACAGCGCGAGGCGGGCGTTGTTCGCCAGGCAAGCGCCCAGGCGCGCCTAGGGCGCTTTCGCGCCTCACAGAAGCCGCGATCAAAGTGCATCGCACGATCAAAGGGCATCGCGCGATCCTTCCAGTTCATGATTTCTAACCAAAAAAACATTACAAACCTAATTTGGTTTGGAATTAGGGCACAAAGAAGAAAAGGGAAGAAGAAAATAACGGAAGGAGAAGAAACCTTGCAGAAGAGTCGCACTATCCTCCACTGCCGCCGTCGCTGCTGAGTTGCTTCCGTCGCTGTCCAGGTATGCGATTTTTCCATCTTTTTTTTTGTTTTTCTATTCTTCACTTCATCTTCTTCGCTTTGCTTCTACGCTCCTTCTCTTCTTTTTCTATTTTTCCTTTTTTTTTCTTCTTCTTCTTTTCGTCGTTTTCACTGTTCAATATTTCAAGTTTTCAATGTTTTTTCATCACTTTCGTTTCTTCTCTCTGTTATATCTTCTTCCTCTGTTTCCTTTTTTGTTTTTTCCCTTCCGGTTGACAACAAAACTGTTGTTGCTGTGATGCTGTCCCATTTTTTTTTTTTTGCAATTTTTCTTTTTGTTTTTTTGTTTTCTGTTGCTGGGACTGTAAAAAACTGCTGCTACTGTGAAAACTGTGATGTTGTCCCTATTTGCTAGTAATTTTAGCCAATTAAAATAATGTGCTTGCTGGTAATGTGAGGTACAAATATTTTCTCTCCCTTTTTGCATAATCAAGCAACTGTCCCTGTTTTTCTTTTTATTTTCCTTTTTTTTTTATTGTTGGTACCAATGGTATGGTACAGTACTTTTCTATTATTGTTGATACTAGGTATAGTAGTTTCCCATTCCATTAATTCATTAATTTTTTTTATTTTGTTTTTAATTTTTTAGGTTATTTTCTTGTTCAATTATCATGGAAGGTAGTAGTGATACTCCAAAACATATATCAAAAAATCCGACATGGAATTATTTTCAAAGAGTTAATCCGAATAACAAAAATGATTTGATTTGTAACTTTTGTCAAAAAGTTACAAAAGGAGGTATCTATCGTGCAAAACAGCATCTTATTGGAGGGTTTCGAAATACTACGACTTGCAAGAAATGTCCGCCTCATGTACGTGAAGAAATAAAAAATTTCATGGAGAAAAAGGCAGAGAAAACAATCTTTCTAAACTTGCGACATTAGACTTTGAGGATGTAGACCCTCTTGGTGATGATATTGATATGGATGATATTGGAGTTAAAGTTGTACCGCCTATAAGTACAAGTACAAGTTCTAGATCAATGAATATGCAAAAAAGGCCAAGACAAATAGGTCCAATGGATACGTATTTTGCTCCTAATGTGCAAAAAAATATTGAAAGTAGAAAGGGTAAAGAGAAGCAAACTACGATAAACGAGGCATACAAGAAAGAATTGAGGGAAAAAACTTGTATGGCTATAACTGAGTGGATGTATGATGCGGCAATTCCTTTTAATGTCGTTAACTATTCAAGCTTCAAAAGATGTTGGACTTGGTTGGCCAATATGGTGTAGGTCTAAAAGGACCTAGTTATCATGAGGTGCGGGTTCCTTTTCTAAAAAAGGCTGTTGATAATGTGAATAATGATTACATTAAGTCGTGTGAAACATAATGGGCAAAGTATGGTTGTAGTTTGATGGCAGATGGGTGGACAGACAAAAGAGAGGACAATGATTAATTTTTTAGTGAATTCTCCTAAAGGTTCAGTTTTCATCGAATCGATTGATGCTTCTGATTATGCAAAAACTGGAGAGAAAATATTTCAGTTGCTTGATCGATTTGTGGAGCGTGTAGGAGAAGTAAATGTTATTCAGGTTGTAACGAATAGTGCAAGTAACAATATGTTTGCTGGTAAGAATTTATTTAATTTTTTCTTATCATTATGCTTTTTCTTATATATGTTAAAATTATCTAGTTTTCTAACTTCTTTTATAGGAAAATTATTAGAAGCAAAAAGGTCACACTTGTATTGGACTCCTTGTGCTGCTCACTGAGTCGATTTGATCTTAGAAGAAATTGGAAAATTGCCTGATTTTAAAGCAACATTGAAGAAGGCAATGCGTGTGAATGCGTACATTTATATTCACCCCGGCATGGTAAATATGTTGAGGCAATTCACAAGACAAAAAGAGCTTTGTCGGGCGGGTGTCACAAGATTTGCTACTGCTTTTCTCACTCTTGAAAGAATGCATCTACAGAAGCAAAATTTAAGAAAAATGTTCATTTCAAAGGATTGAACAGAGAGTAAATGGGCAAAAGAAGCGGCGGGAAAGAAGGTAGCTAAAATCATCATGACACTTAGATTTTGGAGCAATATTGTGCCTATTTTAAAGATATATGACCCTTTAGTCCGTGTTCTGAGACTGGCTGATGGCGAAAGAAAACCTGCAATGGACTATATTTATGAGACTATGGATAGGGCAAAAGAAATAATTATGAAGGCCTTTAAAGAGAAAGAAGAGAAATACAAAGAAGTGTTTGAGATCATTGATAAGAGATGGGAATGCCAACTTCATCGGCCTCTGCATGCTGCAGAACATTATTTGAATCCCGAATATTTTCATTCATACACAGATTCAAATATCTGTGGAGAAGTGGTGAAAGGTTTGTTTGAAACTATGGAGAAATTGGTTTCAAACGCTGCCGAGCAAGATAAAATCACTGCCCAACTCTCTATATATCGAAAGGCAGAAGGGCTATTTGGGAGGAATGTGATAATTAGACATAGAAGAACATTATTTCCAGCAGAATGGTGGGAATGCTACGGAGCAAATACCCCAGAATTGCAAAAGTTTGCTATTAAAGTGCTTAGCCTCACTTGTAGTGCTTCTGGTTGTGAGCGCAATTGGAGTGTATTTGAACAGGTATGTAATAAATATAAATGTAATACTATTAGTATGTTACTTTTATAAGTAGAAAATATTCTTTGTTATTTTATTATACTTATTGTGATTTTTGACATTTTGTAGATTCACAACAAAAAAAGGAATAGGCTAGCTCAGCAGCGCTTAAATGATTTGGTATTTGTGAAATACAATCGTGCCTTAAAACTTCGGTATGACGCACGTGATAAGATTGACCCCATCTCTTTGACAGATATTGATGATAGTAATGAATGGTTGATGGGTAGAATGGATGGAGAAAGTGATAATGAAGAAGATGAGTTGGTTTTTGAAGGTGATGACTTGACATGGGATGTCGTTGCTAGGGCTAGTGGAGCTGAAGAGCCTGAATATTGTACTAGAGGAAAAAATATTACATCCATGACCTCTAGTTCACATGTTAGGCCTAGACAAGTCGAGAAGGAAAATACATCTTCCTCTATGAGACACTCATCTCTAAGACTTAGATATGAAGAAGAAGAAGAAATTGAATTTGAAGAAGATGAAGATAAAGAAGAAGAAGAAGAATACAATGAGGATGATCTTGAGCTTGATGATTAATTTGACTTATTACGTTTGTTTTGATGAACTTTGTTAGTTTAAATTAGAAAGTTGAAACTTGAAAGTTTGAAACTTTTATTAATTTTATCATGGTGTTGTTTTACTTGTTATATTTGATATTGATGTGTGTGGAATATTAATAGTTATCATACTTGACATATTTTATAAGTGTGTCAATAGTTTAGTAGTCATCAACCCCATGTTCAAGAGGCGCGTGCCTCAGGCGCGCCTCACGCCTCGGGCTCTATGAGCCCTTTGCGCCTCGCGCCTCTAACAACACAGGAGCACATAGTCGTGCCAAAGGGCACGACCAGATTGTTGGATTTTCACAATTTCCTTCAATGTGTACCTTTGCTCTATTTTCGCTCCAAATAACATCTTGTCAATTAAAACATGCAATGAGCAGATCTCCAAACAAAATAGGATGGAAATATGACATGATAATGAAATAGGGTGCAACAAATATAGATTATATTCCTGAAATACAAGTAGATGTGTGTTAAAAAATGCCTAGAAACATATATCACATACGCACATCAGTTGCACGGGTCGGCAGCATCGCGCGAGCCTGCAGTAACTAGCGGCATAGAACAGATGAGGACCAAAGGTTTTAACTTAGGTTTAATTAAATAACTTATGTTATTAATTTTAATTCCCGGATATAATTGGGACAATTTAAATAGGTTTAATTAAAGCCTTATAAAATTATTCCATTAATTTGATATATATATATATATATATATATATATTACTTTTTATTTTTAAATATTTAAATTAAATTTTTTATTATATTTAAAAAAATACTGAAAACTATGTCGATACGATACCGAAACTATATCATTCCAATCTGAGAGTGAAACCTCGACATGCGTTGAGATTTTAAACCATGGTATGCACACTACCCCTATTAAAGCAATAGTCATGAAATTTTTACTTTAAGGCTAATAGTCAATCATCAATGACAAAATATGTTTGGCCTTGGCAACATAAATATAAATAGGGTTTGGTCCCATGTGTAGTCATCTGAGCCCAACAAATTTAATTTGAATTATGTAATAGCTTGTTTGTTGTTGTTGTATGTAATAGCTTGTTCCATGAGCCTCAAGACTTCATTGGACTCACTTAAGTACTATGGATTCTTGAATTCCTCTCCTTTTTGAGCAAGTTTTATCTCATTCGTGACAAGAGATTGTTCTCTTCATTTTGAGGCTTTCGAATAGAGAGACTAAAGAGAATATAACCAGCATTCCATTTCTTGTCTAAGGTCTAAGAGATCTAGATGTACAAAAAAATAGTATTTGTCACGAAACTCAAGAACAAAAAGTCACATGTCTCATATGATCTAATTGAAATATTTATGGCATACATTTGCCACATTGAAGAGATAAATCATATCATTCATCTCAACTTTGTTATCATAGCATTGCATGAGATTGTTCTATGAAACTGATGTTTCATTATTAATAATCTAATCCATGCAGTTATTCATGTCGTTTTCAATTTCATTACTGAAATACAATCAAGGTTAAAGTTTCTTTTAAAGCTAAGTTAATACCCCATGAACAAACCAATACCAGAACCGTATTAGTGTGCCAACTGCACCAGTTAGGGGCAAGGAAGGGCTGAAAGGAAAATGGCGGCTGAAAGGAAAAGTCAATAGATTGTTCACATGGGCATACCTCAACAAAATGGCGGCTGAAAGGAAAAGTCAATCTGATCTCTCATGTTCTCTAAACATATACCAAAATAATAGCCTATCTCATAAATAGAATGTCTTCTCAAGTCCTAAAATTCCAAACCCCATGTCAAATCCTTCTTAAACCACACCTAACCACACATCTTATATCCTTCGCCCGTATCACTATCAAGTTGTTGATTGCTCCATTTTTGTTCATATCCATAGCCAACACCGAGGAAAACTTGATCCTAGAGCCATTAAATATGTCTTCTTAGGATATTCTTACTATAAAAAAAGATACATGTGTTATTCTCAAATTACAAAAAAAATCTATAGCTTCATGGATATTACATTTTTTAAACACCGGCCATATTACCCCAAATCTGATGTTCAAGGGGAGAACGGTTTTAAACAAGAATTAACAACTTTGGGACATCAATATGAAGATCAATGATGTAGATATTGCCACACTTTATCAAATCCGATCAATACCCAAAACTTTGGGGAAACAATACGAAGAACGGTAACGTCAATATTCCTACAATTCATCAAATCCGGTCAATAGCCATATACAAGTTGTCCCTACTCACCAAAATAATCCCATGGTTCCTCTTGCAAGATGTCATTAACTTCCAAATACTTTTTCCCGAACACTTCCTATTCTCTAGCCAACTGTTATTCAGCCAGACAAAATCCCTAGTATTTTTAGTCTTTCTTCCTCAGACACTAATCAATCCAAAAACAGCATGCCTTATCACCTATCCTAGAAGGGAAAATAATCAAATGGAGATAAAGCACAAAGTACTCCTTGGGCAGATCCAAAAATTGGACTAGACCCGAGATCAAAAGATCCACAAGGAAACTATAACCACGAGTCCTCCAAAGATGGTAATCTTTCTATTGCAAAAAAACAAAAAGGTGTGTTAGCGAATGCATATAACATTCAATCTATAACTTTGTGCCACATCAAGACCTATCTAATAAGTTTTAAGACTTTTGTGGCAAATCTGAATCATACCATAGTTTAAAATTTTGTTCCGTGCCGGATAAAATTTACGCCCGGCACTCCATCGGTGTTGTGTAGGGTACCTCCGTAGGCTTGGCTCAATCACACACATCGCGAACTCCACAGGTCACGTCCCGACATGGCGAGGTTACAAAGGTCGCCACGACCTCCGCAGATCACCTCCTAGCGAGGAGGCAAGGCTGTCGTGACCTCCACAGCTCGCAATGGGGACACATGTGCGTGGGCGTGCAGGTAGACAAAAAACTTAGGAAAAATAATAAAACTTACGTTAATAATTTCAAATAACTCCCCGCTATAAATAGATAATCTAAACATTCTTAATCAAACTCTAATAAAACTCCCCCATTATTTTAATTCTAACATATATAATAAAATTTTTATTTGTTTATTTATCATATGAGACGCCGCAATCTCATATTTTTTTCTTTTTCTTTTTTTTTATATTTAAATATTAAATAAATTAATTTTTTAATTAATATACTTTATATTTAAAAAATATTGAAACCATATCGGTACAACATGATACAGTACTGAAATTGTATCGTTTCGATCATAAATCAAAATTTCGATAGGGTCGAGATTTAAAACCATGGATCATACAAATTCTTAAATCCATACAAGAGGCACTCACAATACCAAAATTTAAGACTGTTTTAAAGAAGAAATCCAAGCACCGAAGTAGTATGGATCATGGAATATCATTGAACTATCACCTAAAAGGATTCTATAGGTTGCAAATGGATCTTCACAATTAAATACTAAAAACGTGGAAGTGTTGATTTATTCAAGGCTCAACTTGTTACAAAATGATTCACACAATCGCATGGAATCGATTATGAAGTTTTCTCTCTTGTAACCAAATTAAACACAATTCGAGTTCTCTTATCTCTAGATGCAAATCTAGACCAGTCACTTCATCAATTAGATGTCAAGAACATTTTTCTCAATGGAGACTTGCCGAAAGAACTTTACATGAGCATCCCTTCTGAAGTCAAGTCATAAGTCACAATCAACAAAGTTTATAGGTTGAAACACTCATTATATAGATTCAAACAATCCCTGAGAGCTTGGTTTGACATATTTACTAAATAATCAAGTACTATAGTAATCTACAATGTAGAGTAGATCACACCCTCTTTGTTAAATGTTCGCCACAAGGGAGAATTTCCACCACCCTTATTGTATATGTCGATGACATTATTCTAACAGGAGATCACACACACACATGAGCCTATTAACTAAAAAATTCAAATCAAAGATTTAGGAAGCCTAAGGTATTTTCTTAAATTGGAAAAATCTCGGTCAAAGGCAAAAATATCAATCTCTCAAAAATATATATATTTCTGGACCTGATAAAAGAAGCAAGAAAGCTTAGATGCAAGTTAGCAGATGCTCCTATGGATGCAAGTTAATACAATTTTAATTTCCAATACAAAAAAATTGAAAATAAAATCACAATATTAAGATTTGTTATGGATATGTGCTTAGGATCTAGTCCACATGCAGTTGTAGATGAACTGAGGGAGGATAAGTGAGCAAAGAAGGGCAGGAGATGGTGCGCAATGGTGAGTATTGCTATTGCAGATGTGAAGAAGGATGCCGCCAGGTGTGGAGTCACTGAGAGGGAGAGGGAGAAATATATTAAGAAGAATGTTATTTTTCTCAATGCTTTATAGTTTACAATATCAATTAAGGATCCTTTTATAGATTCCTAAGAAGACAATTTCTAACTAAAATTTTGAAGTTTTCTTCGATGGATGTCGGTTGGTTCCTTACTCACAGAAATGGGGACAAGTTGATCAATTCCTTTGGGGTAATTGGCTCCCTTTGAAAACTTACCCCTCTTGAAACAAGTTTTTCTCCATATCCAATTGGAATAAGGCTCCTCATATCACAGACAATTCATTCAGAGTCTTTATTTTCCAATCAAAGTCATTGTCAGCAAATTGAAATTAAGAAACCCTGAAATGGTGTGACTAATATGAGACAATATTGCTAAATAGCATACTTTCCATCAACATTGCAATATTTTAGTGCTCGTTCAAATTGATTTCTCCTGAGACGTCAGGGTTTGGTGTACTCAAATTAGCTTCCATCAATCATTCAAAGGAGCATGAAACAAAATGTCGGCTTTGTAAGAATTTTGGTAAAAGGTAAAGAGTGTTATTGTGGTTGTAATCCTTTTCAAAACAGTAGCAGTACTCCAATCCCCTTTTAGAACCCATCTTGGGCAACAAAATATCAGCCTCACCCATCTAAGTCTAAACCACATAATTCACAATGGTTATGCACTCAGGTGCTTATAGCCAACCAGTGTTCCTTCTTTAACTTTACCATCAATATCAAAGCAACTAATTAAGATTAAAGAAAAGAAAAACACTAGAAGAAAATAGAAGAAAAGAAAACGACCTGAAACTGTCAAATCGTTCTCGAGCAAACTTGAGGCAGGCATTCTTAACACGGTTGACCCCCATTTCCGCAGGCCCATAGGCGACGGAACCATCCACATCTCCACTTGGAACCACAGAGGTGGAAGGCTCAAAGTAACCATTTGCACTCAACTTGTCGATGAATCTCTCCCACTCAGGCCACGGATGGGAAGATGAGGGAGGTTCCTTGGTGTTCAAAGGAGGCACATCTGGACCGAACTCCGCAATGGAGCTGGTGGTGAAGGTACGAAGAATGGGGAGTTGAGCTCGGGGGGCAAGGGGATGCGGGACGGGGAGAAAGAGGTTGGCGCGGCAGTGCAGAGGAGACGGGAGGAGCAGAGATGGTGCAATGAGCCGATAGACGAGCCCAGAGGAAAACGATGAGGTCAGACAAGGAAGCTTCGAGGCGGCAGTCATGATGGCGGGGATATAACTCTGAGGACTAGAGGGAATCGAGGGCGGTAGGGTTTTCAGCGGACGACGATAGTTATCTATTTATTTTGTGGCCTATTTACGGGTGGAGAAATAACAAATAACCCTCTGTCCGTATCCAGATTATAGTGTTTGAATTATGGATTTGAAAATTATATTTTGAGAAAGATTAATAAATTTATGGAAATTAATTAAACTCATATAATTTGATGAGTTTCATTTTCATTCCTATTTTTATTTCACCTTATTATCAAACTCATACCCATAGTCATTCCTATCATTTAATCAAACACTCCTTAAGTATTTCAAACTGATTCAAATAATATTTAATTTGTATTTAAAATAATTATGGTTGAGCTAAACTCCAACATATTTAATTTATTATACATTTATTTTTTATATTTAACTTATTGATTCAATGAGTTATTAAGTTAAAGGGATGAGTCATCACCCATTTATTACTATTTAGTTCTTTTAAATTAATGGTTGAAGACTCTAATCCTAACTTTTACAAATCCTTCTGAGTCTTTGATGCCACCACTGTAAATATCAACAAGTGGAAGGAGGTTGAAGCCTTGAAGACGATGAGTTGATGATTGAAAGTTGAGGGTAGAATCATGTCGAGGACTCGAGATCGTGCGATCATGCTTCTAACGGTCGGGTACTCGGAATCTAAAGAATGAAGATTACACGTGAGCTTCTTTCTATATCTCGACATTCTTAATCAAGGAAAAATCTAAGCCGTAAGTCCCTTCTTTCTCTTCTTAATCTATCTCTCTTTTTTTTAAGTATAGAATTATTTCAGCAGCATTCTTAGTTTTTCTTCTTCTTTGTTTTTAGAAAAAAATATTTGTTCTTTATTTTAGTTTATATATTCATTTTAGTTCTTGATTAAATAGAAGTTGTTAGTACAGGATCTAAAAAGTGGAGACCATGCACAAACTTTTTCTCTACCTCAAGCTATTGATGTTCTGATTAGGGAAAATATGGGATGTAACTTCATTCTCTCTCTTCTCAATCTGTCTTTTTTTGTTTCTGTTGATGCATAAAATTACTCTAGGCTAAGTCTCCAGCGTCATTCTTAATTTTTTTTTTTTATAAGAAATTACTTGTTGTTTTAATTTCGTTGCTCATTTTATTTCTCGAAGAAATAAAGTTATTAGATATTGTTTTCAGTGGAATAATATTAATTTTAATAACTTTTGGAATTTATAATTTTACATATTTAAGTACAGTAATATTCGTTAGCTCCTGCAATAATATAAATATTAATGTGTGGTAGAGATTGATATCGAAAATGATATAGAGTGACTAAAAAGCACTAAGGTATGTTGTCAAAAGATTTTTCTTATGTTTTTTTTTTTTTTGCTTCCAATTAGAAGTATAATTTTTTAAAAAAAAATGATACATTTTATTTTTATTATTGTAAGTTGAAAAATAATTTTTGACAATTGATTTGCTCATTAAATGAATCATTCTAAGTTGAAACTTGAAAAATCAATTATGCCACTAAAGTATGAATTCTAATTTAACTTTTAGCATTTATATTTGAGTTATTAACCTGTGTAACACACATATATTTAATCTTATTGTGTTTTGCACAGATTGAAGGCTAGAAGTATCAAGCTTTTTTATTTTATGAAGCTTTTGTATGTTTTGCTGAACTAAAATGATCAAGTAACTGAATTGGAAATACGTGGCAGATTTAAGAAGGATAGAAGTATAAACTTTTTATTTTCATCAATTTTTTTTTTTGTTGGTAGTTGAACTTTTTTTTTTTTTTTTTTGACAAATGTATATTTTTGGCAAATTGTTGTTGCTGAAAGTGTCACACCCTGAGGGTATATTTGTTCATCAAATCAAATGGTACCCTCTAGTGACAATATAAAAAATAATCGATACCGAACAAATTCAAGCCAATACAACACTAACAAGATACAAATATTAATACGTGTATGTATGCTTGTACATGTAATCATATTAAACTAAACAATTAAACTATTATAACAAAACTTAAAGATTCGACTAGAAAATACAACCATAATAAAGGTAGAGGAAACATAAATCAAACGACTTGAAAAGAAGAATCCAAACGAGTGGGACTGGTAGCTAGAGCTTCTGAGCGACACGACATATCTTCTACTTGCTAACTTGTCTTAGATAATAAATACTTACTATAAAAGTAAGAGTACCAACATAAAACCATCTATAAAAAAAATCATAACCAACAATGTAACTCATTAGTAACTTGCTCCACCCAGTATAACCAATAAATTACTTGTATAATGGAAACACATAATAAGCATATAACAAACATAAACAAGTCCTGACTATACGCAATAACATACTACCACAAATGGGTCTCATGGATAGTTAAGGTATGTAAGTAGTCATTGTCCATGGGAGAACGCTCTACCACGGACATAATGAGGCGGCTATCTAGCTCCTCATCCACCGATTGCTGGAGAACGCTCTACCACGAATGGTTTCGTGGACCATCACGGTGTGTAAACAGTCACTCACGACAAAAAATCTTGCAAATAACGACGGAATCCCGGACTGAATAAAATTCAGTCAGTAATTACTGATGAATTTTAATTCAGTCGGTATTTTTTTGACTAAATTTCTTTCAGTAGAGAATCACCGACTGAATAACTATTTCTGTCAGAAAATATCGACTACGGGGGAACACTTTACCATAGATGGTCTTGTGGGTAAATAAGATGTATAAGTGATTATTATCTGCGGGAGAACACTCTATCACGGATGATCTTGTGGGCAAACAAGGTATATATACACTGTTAGTATTAGCCCTAGTACCAACTATGAGATGATTGTAAAGGGCTCATTTTTTTTATCATACTTCATTACTAATAGAAGGCAAAGTTGATTATTATATTTATTTCAATTCAGTGCCGAATGAAGTATAATAATGTCCTTGGGTAGTAGGTTCTATTTGTTGGAGTGTATACTGAAAGCCTAAGCTTTTGTAAACATTTATTTTGAATAAAGAAACACATTTGGTCAAATTGTCTACATTTAGTTGTAGTTGTTCAATTAATTTATATTGTAGATAACATAGTATGTGGTGCCACATACAGAAGATGATGTTATCAATACCTTATAAATTATAAACAGTAGCTCACGACCAAAATGGAAAGGAACAAACCATTGGAAGGTCGTAGTGTAATTAGGAATTAGTTTATCTTGACTATATAATTACACTAGTACACTTAGAGTGTATTGAGTAGGACCATTAGAGGTCGTTTCTTTTATACTGATTTTATAAAGGAACAAATACCTCAGTTATTATGGAAGTGTGTACTCTTAATTCTAATATAATAACAAACACATATATTTGATATTTATTTCTTTAATTTATCAACGGGTGAGATTTAGTTCGATAAATCAATAAGCCCGATAAGTTGGGAAATGATATCACTTATAGTGTGTGTTGTTGATTATAGAAGGAAACTATGTCCTAGTAATCTAGGTTGATAATGTCCCCAAGATGAGCTCATAAGGATTGTCATGTTAAACCCTGCAGGTGGACTTAGTCCGACATGACGATAAGGTTGAGTGATACTATTCTTGGATTAAGATATTAATTAAATGAGTTGTCAGTAACTCACTTAATTAGTGGACATTCGACATCTTAAACATAGGGAGACTAACACACTCATAATAAGGAGCCCAAAAATGTAATTTGGGATTGGTACGGTAGTTCAATAATAGTTCTCTAGTGGAATGAATTATTATTGGTAAAATTAAGTTGTGTGTTCGGGGCGAACACGGAATGCTTAATTTTATCGGGAGACCAAAACCAATTCCTCCTCGGTCCTTATCGTAGCTTCTTATTTATAGAGTACTATACCCAACTATACCCACCTTCATACCCATGATAAGGGGGCCGGCCAAGCTAGCTTGTGGATCAAGCTAGGGCCGGCCAAGCCTTGATTCATGGGTGGCCGACCCTAGCTTGAACCTAAGCTTAGGTGGCCGGCCCCCATTAAATTAAAAAGAATTTTAATTTTAAAATTTTCTTATGTGAAAGATATAATTTATTGAAGAGATTTAAAATTAAAATATCTCTTTTAAAAGGATCTACAAAAGATTAAAGAAAGAGATTAAATCTCTTTCCTTATTTGTAGATTGGAAAGATATTTTATTTTTCTTCTTTATAAATTATTCACATGTAGAAAAATTAAAATTATAGAAATTTTTTTTTATCAACCATGAAGGGATTTTAAAGGGAAATTTTATTTTTTAAAATTTCCAAAGACAAATAAGGAATTTTAATTGTTGATTGAAATTGTCTTGTTTGCTCTTGTTGATGTGGCCGACCAAGACATGAATGTTTAGGAAATTTTGTTTAATTTTTCTTAATTAATTCATGTCAAGGAAAGTTAAGGAAATTTTATTGTAATTAAATTTTCTTATTTACCAAAGCTAAGGAATATAAAAGAGGGGGTTGGGGTGCCTTCATGAGACACAACTTCTATTATTCTCTCCCTCTTTTCCTTAGTGTTGCGGGCGGCCATCCTCTCTCCCTCTCTTCCTCTTTGTGGTGGCCAAAACTCTTCCTTGCTTTGAGCTTTTGTGGTGGCCGGATACTACTTGGAGAAGAAGAAGAAGGAGAGAAAGCTTGCATCCCTTGGAGCTTAGTTGGTGGAAAAAGTTCTTCATCCTTGGTTTTTGGTGCTTGGCCGAAACTTGAAGGAAGAAGAAGAAGGTGCTAGGTGGTCCTCATCTTGGAAGATCGTTGCCCACACAACGTCTGACGTTAGAAGAGGAATACGGTAGAAGATCAAGAGGTATTTCTAAAAGGTATAACTAGTATTTTTCCTTTCCGCATCATACTAGTTATTTTTGGAAATAATACTAAATACAAGAGGTATGCGATTATAGTATTTCGAATTTGTTTTCGATGTTGTGTTTTTTTTAGTTTTTATTTTCCTTGTGATTTTATTGTTCTTTTCGGTTGACCTAAAGTTATTTAAGGAAATTAAATATTAGTTTTCCTTAAAAGGCTTTGTCTAGTCGGTGGTGGTTGCTCTCATATCCAAGAAGGTCATGTGCCTCGCCACGTCAGTACTGGAAGCCAATTTTGGAAACTAATATTTAATGAAATTAATAACTTAGGTGATTTGAATCGAACGTGTTAAGTTCCGTAAGAGATCCGAGTCTAAACCTAAAAGAACAAATAGATTAAACTTTGGATCAAACGTGTTAAGTTCCGCAGGCGATCCAAGTTTAATTTAAAAGAACACATGGTAGCTAGGAAAAGGTTCAGACCTTTGTATAAAATTTTTGTACAGTGGAACCATTAGGTTTTCCGAGTAGCAACCAACACTATTGGCGCTGGAAATTCCATTCTGTGTAAATCCCCTGTACAAAAATTTGTACAAGCACAGAACTTTTTCTCGCACCCCACATGCTCGATCAGACATGTGTTTGATCAATCAACCAAGTTCTTGATCGATCAAAGCGCACCTTGATCGAAGCAAAAGATCGTTGGCCTCTTGTATTGATATTCAAAATCGATATCCAAAATTGATACAAAGAAAACGAAACCAATTACGCAGCGGAATTAAAAAACTAGTTGTACCTTTCTTCGTAGCTAAAGACCTCTTGATCTTCTGCCGTATTCCTCTCCTCTTTCTTGGACGTCGTGTAGGCAACGATCTACCAATACAACACACCCGAACCTCTTCTTCCTTTCCAAGGCGCCTACCACCAAAGAATGCAAAGCAAAAGGGAGAACCTCCTCCTTCTTCTTTTCCTCCAAACCGCCACCACATAGGTGCTTCTTCTCTTCTTCTTCTACTCCTCTAAGCCCCGGCCACCAAGGGGAGATGGGGCGCCGGCCTAGAGGGAAGAAAGGGATGGGGCGCCGACCCTAGAGGAAAAATAGGGAGAGGGTTTGGGCGGCGACCCTAGAGGAAAGAAAAGGAGAGGGTTTTGGTTATGGAGAAAAACTTATCACTTCTTAATTGATTGATTTTGTGGCACAACCTCCTCTCCCTTTATAACCCTTGGCGCCAGATAAAAAAGGAGAAAAATTAATAGATTTTTTAGAATTATATTGAGAGAAAAGATCTCCCTTTTCAAAACTCCTTTTTTTTTTTCTTTTTCCTTTTTTTTTATTATGGTCGGCCCCTTGCTTGGGCACCAAGCAAGGCTTGGCCGACCCTATGCTTGGGCAACAAGCAAGGCTTAGCCTGTTGGTTGCTACTCGGAAAGTCTAACGGTTCCTCTGTACAAAAATTTTTGTACAAAGGTCTGAACCTTTTCCTAGTTACCATGTGTTCTTTTAAATTAAACTTGGTTCGCCTGCGGAACTTTACACGTTTGATCCTAAGTTTAACTTATTTGTTCTTTTAGGTTTAGACTTGGATCTCCTGCGGAACTTAACATGTTTGATCCAAATCTACCTATGTTATTAATTTCATTAAATATTAATTTCTAAAATTGGCTTCCAGGACTACATGGTGAGGCACATGGCCTTCTTGGATATGGGAGCAACCACCACCGCCTAGACAAAGCCTTTTAAGGAAAGCTAATATTTAATTTCCTTAAATAACTCTAGGTTAACCAAAAGAAACAATCAAATCACAAGGAAAAGAAAAATAAAAGAACACAACATCGAAAACTAATTCGAAAAACTAGAATCGCATGCCTCTTGTATTTGGTATTTTTACAAAGAAATAAAACTAGTATGATGCGGAAATTAAATACTAGTGTACCTTTTCTTTTGCAAACAAATACCTCTAGGTCTTCTACCATATTCCTTTTCTAACCTCGGACGTTGTGTGGGCAACGATCTTCCGAGATGAGAAACCACCAAAACACCTTCTTCTCCTCCTTGCAAGGTTCGGCCACAACAAGAGCACCTCCAAGGATGAAGAGATTCAACCACCACCAATGCTCCAAGGGATGCTAGAAAAGAGACTTCTTTTCTCTCCTTCTTAGATCTGGCCACCAAAGTTATCTCCACCAAGAGAAGATTTCGGCCACATAAAGGAGAGGAGAGGAAAAAGAAGGGGCTGGCCACACCCAAGGAGAAAAGAGAGGAAAAATAGAATAGAGATGTTAGCTATGAAGGCACCTCTATCCCCCTCTTTTATAATCCTTGGTCTTGGCAAATAAGGAAATTTAATAAAAAACTTCCTTAATTCTTTTGCCATGAAAAAGAAAAATTATTTAATTAAAAATAATTTTCTTTTCTTAATAACAATGACCGGCCACCTCAAGCCCCAAATCAAGGAAAGTTTTAATTAAAATAAGAATTAAAACTTCCTAATTTGTTTCCAGAAATTTATAAAAATTTCTCCAATAATTTTAATCCCTTCATGATTGGTTAATAAAAAGGAAATTTTATAAATTAAAATCTTCCTTCTAAACATGTGGATAAAAAGAAAATTATCTCTAAAAATTAAAATCTCTTTTAATCTACAAATAAGGAAAGATATCAAATCTTTTCTTAATCTCTTGTAGAAACTTATAAAAGAAAATATTTAATTTTTAAACTCTCTTTTTTAAATCATGAACATGGTTAAAAAGGAAAGTTTTCTTAAAATTTAAAATCCACCTTTTAATCAACAAATAAGGAAAGATTTCAAATTTTAAACTCTCTTTTAAACATGTAGATGATTTACAAATAAGGAAAGTTTTTACCAAAAATTAAAACTATCCTTTTAATCTACAAATAAGGAAAGAGATTAATCTCTTCTCTTAATCTTTGTAGAAAGCTATAAAAGGAAATTTTTAATTTTTAAACTCTCTTTTAAAACCATGATATTCACATAAGAAATAATTTTAATAAAAATCTTTTTTAATATTTTAGTGGCCGACCACCTAAGCTTGGGACCCAAGCTTTAGCCGGCCACCAACTTGGCTCATCCACTTGGTCTTGGCTGGCCCTAGCTTGAGTTCCAAGCTAGCTTGGCCGACCCCATTGGATGGGTAAGAAGGTGAGTATGTGGTGGGTATAAATCTCTAATATAAGAGGCTATGATAGGGACCGAGAGGAGGAATTGGTTTTGGTCTCCCGATAAAATTAAGCATCCCGTGTTCGCCCCGAACACACAACTTAATTTTATCGATAATAATTTATTCCACTAGAGAAATATTATTGAACTACCGCACCAATCCCAAATTACATTTTTGGCTCCTTCTTATTATGAGTGTGTTAGTCTCCCTGTGTTTAAGATGTCGAATATCCACTAATTAAGTGAGTTACTGACAACTCATTTAATTAATATCTTAGTCCAAGAATAGTACCACTCAACCTTATCGTCATGTCGGACTAAGTCCACCTGCAGGGTTAAACATGACAATCCTTATGAGCTCCTCTTGGGGACATTCTCAACCTAGATTACTAGGACACAGTTTTCTTCTATAATCAACAATACACACTATAAGTGATATCATTTCCCAACTTATCGGGCTTATTGATTTATCGAACTAAATCTCACCCATTGATAAATTAAAGAAATAAATATCAAATATATGTGCTTGTTATTATATTAAGATTAAGAGCATACACTTCCATAATAACTGAGGTCTTTGTTCCTTTATAAAGTCAGTATAAAAGAAACGACCTCTAATGGTCCTACTCAATACACTCTAAGTGTACTAGTGTAATTATATAGTTAAGATAAACTAATACCTAATTACACTACGACCTTCCAATGGTTTGTTCCTTTCCATCTTGGTCATGAGCTACTGTTTATAATTTATAAGGTACTGATAACATGATCTTTTGTGTGTGACACCACACACCATGTTATCTATAATATAAATTAATTGAACAACTACATTTATCATAAATATAGACATTTGACCAATGTGATTCTTATTTCTAGATAAATGTTTATACCAAAAGCTAGGCTTTTAGTATACATCCTAACAATCTTCCACTTATACTAAAAGACTAAGCTGCCACATCTGCTCCCATACATCTGATTCCCAACCCTTCAACATGCCCATCAAAAGCTTTTGCCTTAAGGGCCTTAGTGAAAAGATCTATAGGTCATCATCTGATGTAATCTAGGTAGCAACTTCTCCTCATTTATACGATTTCTCGTATTGGGTGGTACTTGCGCTCTATTATGTTTACTTGCCTTATAGACTCATGGTTTCTTCGAGTTTGCTACTGCACCACTATTATTACAATAAATTGTAATAATCTTTGGACAAACCAGAAATCATATCTAAGTCTATCTTGAGGTTATTGAGTCATTCAGCTTTTATGGCTACCCCAGAGGCTTACCATATACTCAGCTTCTATGGTGGAGTCCAGAAAAACACCTATGTTTATCACTCTTCCATAGTTATGACTTTACCTCATAAAGTAAACACAAAACCCTGAGGTTGACTTACTATTGTCCCTATCCAATTGGAAATCATAATCCGTGCAACCCACAGGGACCAAATCAACTGCCTTGTAAGCTAGCATATAATTTCTAGTGCCTCTAAGGTACTTCAATATATGTTTTACTGCAGTCCAATGTCCTTGTCAAGGGTTACTTTGATATCTGCTAACAATGCCCTTGGCAAAACAGATTTCTGATCTCGTGCATAACATACATTAGGTTTCCGACAGCCGAAGCATAAAGAACTGCCTTCATTTCCTTTATCTCCTTTGATGTCTACGGAGACATCTCTTTAGATAAAGTTACTCCATGCTAAAAAGGTAAGAAACCTTTCTTGGAATTTTGCATGCTTAAAACGAGCAAGGATTTTTTTTTCGACATATGAAGCTTGTGATAAGTAAAATATTCTTTTCTTGAGATCCCTTATTACTTTGATCCCAAGAATATATACATTCTCCTAAGTCCTTCATATCGAATTGTTTGGACAACCATACCCTTACTTCTGACAACACTTTGATATTGTTTCCAACTACCAAAAATGTTATCTACGTGTAGTACAAGAAATACCACCATGTTTCCATCACACTTTTTGTATACACAAGACATATCCGGTTACTAAATAAATCCATAGGTCTGGATTACTTTGATAAACCGGATGTTCCAATACCTTGAAGCTTTGCCTCAGTCCATAGACTGATTGAGCTTGCACACAAGATGCTCTTTGCCCTTTGCAATGAACCCTTCTGGTTGCTTTATTTGGATGCTTTCTTCAAGACTTCCATTAAGGAATGCTGTCTTGACATCCACTTGCCAAATAGATAAAAGAATCCTGATAGACTTAAGCATGGCTACCAGTGAAAAAGTTTTCTTTTTCATCAAGCCTTGCTTTGAAAGTTTCCACCTTCCTGTCTATCCATCTTTTCCTATTGTAGACCTATTTACACCCAATGACTTTTACACCATCTGGTGATTCTACAAGCTTCCAGATTTTATTAGAATACATATATTCTAATTCTGTTATTCATTACTCTTTGCCAAGATGCTGCATCTTTATCTTGGAGTGCTTCATCATATGTCCGGGATCAGGCTCATGTTTATTTGGGATCAAGTCCAAAAGACTCTCCCAAAACATGAATCTTTTAGTTTGTTTGACAACCCTCCCACTATAATTAGGCACTGTCTATAATTGTGTATCAATTGTGATACGTGTTGCAGTTTCTTGTGATATTTCATCTTGTACAGTTGGTACTAGATTAGACGTGTCCTTTATTAAGAACAAATTTACTTATGGGCTTGTGGTTCATTATATAGTACTCTTCTAAAAATCAGTCATGGATGCTAACAATGACTTTCTGATTTTTAAGACTATAAACCTACTTTCGTTTCTCTAGGATAACCCACAAACAAGTGAATTCCTATCCAACTTATCATTGTCTCTCTTCAGCATATGTGCTGGACTACCCGAATCCGAATATGCTTTAAAATAGGCTTATGCCTACTCAGCAATTCTATATGAGTAGAGAGTTCTGACTTTGGAAGGTACTATGTTCACTTTTTTTTTTTCAGAGTATATCCTTAAAACGAACTTAGTAATTTTCTGAATAACTCATCATTGATCTAATTATTCCATAAGAGTCATATACATTCTTTCTACTACACCATTCTGTTGGGGTGTACCAGGTGCTGTTAGTTGGGATTGAATCCCTACTTTTGATAAGTAACTCCTAAATTGTCCCAAGAGGTACTTGCCACTACGATCTTACCATAGTGACTTGATACTTTTACTTTAACGTTTCTCCGCATCAGCCTTGTACTCTTTGAACTAATCAAAGCACTTAGTCTTGCGGCACATTAAGTAAATGTATTTGTATCTTGAATAGTTGTCTATAAAATAGACGAAGTATTCGATACTACCTCTTGTCTGGATAGTCATAGGATCACACAAATCAGAATGAACCAATTCCAACATATCTTTGGCTCCATACCCCTTAGACTTAAAAACTTCGTGGTTATTTTTCCTTCCAAGTAAGACTCGCAGGTTGGAAAGATTTCCACTACTAATGAACCCAAAAGTTCATCAGCTACCAATGAATCCTACTCAAGTTAATATAACCTAGCCTTAGATGTCAAAGATATAATTGGTTCATTTCCGAAGGTTGCTTTCTCTTAAAGTTAGAAGATGTGTTAGTAATTTCCATTTGTTGCATCGTGGGAGTTATTGGATTTATAAATTGCCAACCAACCTACCAGAACAGATAACAACTTTAAAAGAGACAGAATATTAAGTTCTTTGAATAGTTTAGAAACTGAAAACTAGTTCTTTCTAAACTTGGTACGTAAAGACAATTACTTAAAATCCATATTTTATTCTTATCAAAGGATAAACATCTCCCACTGCAACAGCTGCCACTTTTACAGCAGTGCCCATGTGGACGGTGTTTTTATTTTCATTTAGTTGTCGGGTTTCCTGAAACCCTGTAATGAATTGTGGACATGATTAATGGCATCTGTATCTACACTCCAGGTTCTAGTAGATAACACCACTAAGCATGTTTCAACTAATGAATTAAATACACCTATATTGTTCTTAGTTCTAAGAAGACAGTCTACCTTAATGTTCAAGTCCTATTTCCAATCATTACAATTGGGACTACTAAGTCTTTTCTATAGTGTAACAACTAGGGAATTGACAAACATTTTAAATCTTAAGAATCACAAAAATATTTGGTCAAGATCAATTCCCTAAAAATCCCCATGAATTTTATATGTCACGATAGTGTGGACGTATACAAAATCAAAGAGGAGATTTCCATTAATTTTATTATCTCGTCAACTTTACTTTATGACGAATAAAATTAATAGTTGATCTGTTTTTGATCAAATATTTGGTCAAAACTTTTGAATTTAAAATAACATTGATTCCTCAAACAATATTATTTAAATTCACCAACACCTCAAACACCGTGAATTTTACTTGCCACGATAGTGTGGACGTATACAAAATTTAAACATTTGTAAGAGGAGGGTTTTACCCATTAATTATCTTGTCAATAAATCTTTATGACAAAATAAAATTACCTCAAACACCGTGAATTTTGTATGCCACGATAGTGTGGATGTATACAAAATCAAACATTTGTAAGAGGAGTTTTTAATTTTATTATCTTGTCAACCTATTTATTTGACAAATTAATAGTTGGTTTTCTTCGGTCACACAAATAATAGCAGTGACTCCGATGGGGAGGATACTATTAGACATGCCTAAGTGTATACCATTACTTGACACTAAGTCCATTAATAAGATTGTGTCCCTTCCGATGGGGAAGATCACACGCTCTTAATTAACTTCCTATAGTCATCCAAAATAGAAGTTTAATCTAGTGATCCGCAAACAAGCTCATCCGATATGGAGGAAGGCACTCAGAGCCAACACGCAAGCTTGTTGCATCACTTATAAACCAGTAATGGAGACCGTGGAATTTATTAAAAAACAAATCCCTCTCCCACTTAGTTATTTAAAGTGAGGAATTTTGACTATGCTAGCCTACTTAACATGCATACTAACAAGCACACACAGCACAACATAAAAAGCAATAAATAGAAAAACTAATTTTCAACTATTATGACTTTTATCTATTGCTGTCCTTCGTGTGTTGTCAACCCGAGCTGCTGCCATCTTTGGCCACCGCCACCGGGTCTAGTTGTTGCATCCATCTTGCTCCTTGTTCCGCTGCGCCTCTGATCCTCAAAAGGTTCCACGCCTTGTAAGATTCAATCCGCGACATAAATATAATTTTACATTTTTCGATCCTATATTCCTCGAAGGAATGCACATGTAAACTAGATCGAACATAAAATAAAATTTACATTTATCGATCCTATATTCCATAAAAGGAATGTACATGTAACTAGATCAAAAAATAAAATCCTAATAAAACTAAATACAACTCCTGCTGTATTTTATAATACAATCATGCACACACAATAAAATGCCCTTAACATGTCCAAGGGTCCAATCACACATATAATAACTATAAGTCATAATAGTTGGATCCTGCATCCACAAAGTTAGCACATCCTACTATTAACCTGCCTAAATTATGTATGACATGTGCATAATTAAACTAATACCAAATACACAGAGGCAAAACCCTAGCTCTGATACCAATTGTTGGTTACTACTCGGAAAGCCTAACGGTTCCTCTGTACAAAAATTTTTGTACAAAGGTTTGAACCTTTTTCTAGCTACCATGTATTCTTTTAAATTAAACTTGGATCGCCTGCGGAACTTTACACATTTGATCCTAAGTTTAACTTATTTGTTCTTTTAGGTTTAGACTTGGATCTCCTGCGGAACTTAACACGTTTGATCCAAATCTACCTATGTTATTAATTCCATTAAATATTAATTTCCAAAATTGGCTTCCAGGACTACATGGCGAGGCACATGGCCTTCTTGGATATGGGAGCAACCACCACCGCCTAGACAAAGCCTTTTAAGGAAAGCTAATATTTAATTTCCTTAAATAACTCTAGGTTAACCAAAAGAAACAATCAAATCGCAAGGAAAAGAAAAATAAAAGAACACAACATCGAAAACTAATTCGAAAAACTAGAATCGCATGCCTCTTGTATTTGGTATTTTTACAAAGAAATAAAACTAGTATGATGCGGAAATTAAATACTAGTGTACCTTTTCTTTTGCAAACAAAAACCTCTAGGTCTTCTACCGTATTCCTCTTCTAACCTCGGACGTTGTGTGGGCAACGATCTTCCGAGATGAGAAACCACCAAAACACCTTCTTCTCCTCCTTGCAAGGTTCGGCCACAACAAGAGCACCTCCAAGGATGAAGAGATTCAACCACCATCAATGCTCCAAGGGATGCTAGAAAAGAGGCTTCTTTTATCTCCTTCTTAGATCCAACCACCAAAGCTATCTCCACCAAGAGAAGATTTCGGCCACACAAAGGAGAGGAGAGGAAAACGAAGGGGCCGGCCACACCCAAGGAGAAAAGAGAGGAAAAATAGAATAGAGACGTTGGCTATGAAGGCACCTCTACCCCCCTCTTTTATAATCCTTGGTCTTGGCAAATAAGGAAATTTAATAAAAAACTTCCTTAATTCTTTTGCCATGAAAAAGAAAAATTATTTAATTAAAAATAATTTTCTTTTCTTAATAACAATGACCGACCACCTCAAGCCCCAAATCAAGGAAAGTTTTAATTAAAATAAGAATTAAAACTTCCTAATTTGTTTCCGAAAATTTATAAAAATTTCTCCAATAATTTTAATCCCTTCATGATTGGTTAATAAAAAGGAAATTTTATAAATTAAAATCTTTCTTTTAAACATGTGGATAAAAAGAAAGTTATCTCTAAAAATTAAAATCTCTTTTAATCTACAAATAAGGAAAGATATCAAATCTTTTCTTAATCTCTTGTAGAAACTTATAAAAGAGAATATTTAATTTTTAAACTCTCTTTTTTAAATCATGAACATGGTTAAAAAGGAAAGTTTTCTTAAAATTTAAAATCCACCTTTTAATCAACAAATAAGGAAAGATTTCAAATTTTAAACTCTCTTTTAAACATGTAGATGATTTACAAATAAGGAAAGTTTTTACCAAAAATTAAAACCATCATTTTAATCTACAAATAAGGAAAGAGATTAATCTCTTCTCTTAATCTTTGTAGAAAGCTATAAAAGGAAATTTTTAATTTTTAAACTCTCTTTTAAAACCATGATATCCACATAAGAAATAATTTTAATAAAAATCCTTTTTAATATTTTAGTGGCCGACCACCTAAGCTTGGGACCCAAGCTTTGGCCGGCCACCAACTTGGCTCATCCACTTGGTCTTGGCCGACCCTAGCTTGGGTTCCAAGCTAGCTTGGCCGGCCCCATTGGATGGGTAAGAGGTGAGTATGTGGTGGGTATAAATCTCTAATACAAGAGGCTATGATAGGGACCGAGAGGAGGAATTGGTTTTGGTCTCCCGATAAAATTAAGCATCCCGTGTTCGCCTCGAACACACAACTTAATTTTATCAATAATAATTCATTCTACTAGAGAACTATTATTGAACTACCGCACCAATCCCAAATTACATTTTGGGCTCCTTCTTATTATGAGTGTGTTAGTCTCCCTGTGTTTAAGATGTCAAATATCCACTAATTAAGTGAGTTACTGACAACTCATTTAATTAATATCTTAGTCCAAGAGTAGTACCACTCAACCTTATCGTCATGTCGGACTAAGTCCATCTGCAGGGTTTAACATGACAATCCTTATGAGCTCCTCTTGGGGACATTCTCAACCTAGATTACTAGGACACAGTTTCCTTCTATAATCAACAACACACACTATAAGTGATATCTTTTCCCAACTTATCGGGCTTATTGATTTATCGAACTAAATCTCACCCATTGATAAATTAAAGAAATAAATATCAAATATATATGCTTGTTATTATATTAGGATTAAGAGCACACACTTCCATAATAACTGAGGTCTTTGTTCCTTTATAAAGTCAGTATAAAAGAAACGACCTCTAATGATCCTACTCAATACACTCTAAGTGTACTAGTGTAATTATATAGTTAAGATAAACTAATACCTAATTACACTACGACCTTCCAATGGTTTGTTCCTTTCCATCTTGGTCATGAGCTACTGTTTATAATTTATAAGGTACTGATAACATGATCTTTTGTGTGTGACACCACACACCATGTTATCTATAATATAAATTAATTGAACAACTACATTTATCATAAATGTAGATATTTGACCAATGTGATTCTTATTTCTAGATAAATATTTATACCAAAAGCTAGGCTTTTAGTATACATCCTAACATAGCCGCCCCCTTGCTTAGGCACCAAGCAAGGATGTGGACGACCCCTTTCTTGGGTAGGAAGCAAAACGAAAACGGGTTAATGCAAGGCTTTATAGAGGCTACAACAGGGACCGAGAGGAGGAATTAGTTTTGGCCTCCTGATGAACCTGAGCTTCCTGTGTTCAACCCGAACACCCTACTCAAGTTTATCAATAAAAACTCATACCACTAAAGGGTCATTATTGAACTACCGCACCAATCCCATATTACAATATGGGCTCCTACTCATCATGAGTGCGTTAATCTCCCTGTGTTTAAGATATCGTATATCCGTTGATTAAATGAGTTACTAACAACTCACTTAATTAACATCTGACTCTAAGAGTAATACCACTCAACTTTATTATTATGTCGGACTAAGTCCACCTGCAGAGTTTACATGATAATCCTTATGAGCTCCTTAAGGGGACATCATCAACCTAAATAAAAATGACACAATTTCCTTTTATAATCAACAACACATCATATAAATGGTACTATCTTCCAATTTATCGGGCATATTGATTTAACGAATAAATCTCACACATTGATAAGTTAAAGAAATAAATACTAAGTATATATGTTTGTTATTATATCAGGATTAAGAGTACACACATCCATAATAATAGAGGTTCTGTTCTTTTATGCAGTCAGTATAAATCAAACAACCTCAAATGGTCCTGCTCAATACACACATAGTGTACTAGTGTAATTTTATAGTCAAGATAAACTAATATCAAATTACACTGCAACTGATCCAATGGTTTGCCCCTATCCATCTTGGTTGTGAGCTACTATTTATAATTTATAAGGAACTGATAACATGATCTTCTGTGTAACACCACACACCATGTTATTTATAATATAAATTAAATGGACAACTGCATCGACATATATATAAATATAAAATGTAGACATTTGACCAAAGTAATTCTCATTTCAAAATATCTCAAAAACATATGTTCATAAAAAATCTAGGCTTATAGTATACATCCCAACAATCTCTCACTTATACTAAAAGACTATGCTGTCATACATCTGATTCTCATCCCCTCAACATGTCCATCAAAAGCTCTCGCCGGAAGGGCCTTAGTGAAAGGATCTGCCAGGTTATCTGCTGATGCAATCTTGGTGACAACAACCTCTCATCGTTTTACGATGTCTCGTATCAGGTGATACTTGCGCTCAATTTGTTTAGTTGCCTTATGGGCTCGTGGTTCCTTCGAGTTTGCTACTGCACCACTATTATCACAATAAATTGTGATAACTTTGGGCAGGAATCACATCTAAGTTCATCAAGAAGTTTCTGAGCCATACAACTTCTTTGGCTGCCTCAGAGGTTGCCACATACTCAGGTTCCATGGTGGAGTCTGAAACGCATTTCTGTTTAACACTCCTCCATGTTATGCCTCCACCTCCCAAAGTAAACACATACCATGAGGTTGACTTACTATTGTCCATATCTGATTGGAAGTTCAAATCTGTGTAACCCACAGAGAGCAAATCATCTGTCTGGTAAACCAACATATAATCTCTAGTTCTTTTCAGGCACTTTAATATCTGTTTTACGGTAGTCCAATGTCCTTGTCCTGGGTTACTTTGATATCTGCTAACAATGGCCACGGCAAAACAGATATCCAGTCTCGTATATAACATCACATACATTAGGCTTCCTATGACCAAAGCATAAGAAACTGCCTTCATCTCTTCTATCTCCTTTGATGTCTTAGGAGACATCTCTTTAGATAAAGGTACTCCATGCCGAAAAGGTAGAAAACCTTTCTTGGAGTTTTGCATGCTAAAACGAATTAGGATAGTATCGATGTACGAAGCTTGGGATAAGCACAATATCCTTTTGTTGCTATTCCTTATTACTTTGATCCCAAGAATATATCCACATTCTCCGAAGTCCTTCATATCAAACTGCTTGGACAACCATACCCTTACGTCTGACAACACTTTGACATTATTGCCAATAAGCAAAATGTCATCTACGTATAGTACAAGAAATATCACCACATTTTCATCACTTTTCTTATATACACAAGACTATCCGGACACTAAATGAATTCATAAGACTGGATTACTTCATCAAACTGGATGTTCCAAGATCTCGAAGCTTGTTTCAGTCCATAAATGGACCGATTGAGCTTACAAACTAGATGCTCTTTATCCTTTGCAATGAACCCCTCTGGTTGCTTCATATGGATGTTTTCTTCAAGACTTCCGTTAAGGAAACCTGTCTTGACATCCATTTATCAAACCTCATAATCCATATAAGTAGCAATAGAAAAAAGAATCCGGATAGACTTAAGCATGGCTACCGGTGAAAATGTTTCCTCATAATCGATCCCTCTTTCTGAGTATACCCCTTCGCAACAAGTCTTGCTTTAAAGGTTTCCACCTTTACGTCTGTCCCTCTTTTCCATATGAGTAGCAATAGATAAAAGAATCCGGATAGACTTAAGCATGGCTACTGGTGAAAAGGTTTCCTCATAATCGATTCCCTCTTTCTGAGTATACGCCTTCGCAACAAGCCTTGCTTTAAAGGTTTCCACCTTCCCATCTGCCCCTCTTTTCCTTTTGTAGACTCATTTACATCCAATGGCTTTTACACCATTTGGTGGTTCTACAAGCTCCCAGACTTGATTAGAATATATAGATTCTATTTCAGAGTTCATTGCACTTTACCAAGATACTGCATCTTTATCTTGGAGTGCTTTATCATATGCCCAGGGATCAGGTTCATGTTCACCAGGGATCAAGTCCGAAGCCTCTCCCAAAAACATGAATCTATCAGGTTGTCAAACAACCCTCCCATGATGACGAGGCACTACTTGTAATTGTGCATCATTTGTGACACGTGTTGCAGTTTCTTGTGGTATCTCATCTTGTACTGTTGGTACTATATTAGACGTGCGTTCTCTTATTTCCTTAAGAATAATTTTACTCATGGACTTATGGTTCATTACATAGTCTTCTTCTAAAAATTGGGCATTGGTGTTAACAATGACCTTCTGATCTTTGGGACTATAAAACAAACCACTTTTCGTTCCTCTAGGATAACCCACAAACAAGCGAACTTCTGTACGTGATTCCAACTTATCAGCATCTCCCTTCAGCACATGTGCTAGACTACCCCAAATCCGAATGTGTCTTAGACTAGGCTTACGCCCATTCCACAATTCTATGGGAGTAGAGAGTACTGACTTAGAAGGTACCAAGTTCAGAATGTACGCTGTCGTTTCCAGAGCATATCCCCCAAAATGAATTTGGTAATTCTGAATAACTTATCATTGATCTAACTATTTTCATAAGAGTCCTATTTCTTCATTCTACCACACCATTCTGTTGGGGTGTACCAAGTGCAAATAATTGGGATTGAATCCCGACCTTTGATAAGTAATTCCTAAACTCTCCTAAGAGGTACTCTCCACCACGATCAGATCGTAGTGTCTTGATACTTTTACCATGACGTTTCTCCACATCAGCCTTGTACTCTTTGAAATTATCAAAGCACTTAGACTTGCGGCGCATCAAGTAAATGTACCCATATCTCGAATAGTCATCTATAAAAGAGACAAAATATTCAAAATCACCTCTCGCCTGGATAGTCATAGATCCACACAAATCATAATGAACCAATTCCAACACTTCTTTGGCTCTATACCCCTGTGCCTTAAAAGGTCTCTTGATTATTTTTCCTTCCAAGCAAGATTCGGAGGTTGGAAAGTTTTCCACCACCAATGAACCCAAAGGTCCATCGACTATTAACCTTTGAATCCTACTCAAGTTAATATAGCCTAGCCTTAGATGCCAAAGATATGTTAGGTTCATTTTCAAAGGTTGCTTTCTTTTATTAGAATTAAAAGATGTGTTATTAATTTCCATTTGTTGCATTATGGAAGTTATTGGATTAAAAGTATACAAATTGTCAACCAACGTACCAAAACAGATAACCACTCTATTTTTCTTGACAACTACTTTATCATCAAAAGAAACAGAATATCCATCCATAAATAATTTAGAAATTGAAATCAAGTTCTTTCTAAAACATGGTACATAAAGATAATTTCTCAAAATCAATCTTTTATTCCTATCAAAAGATAAATAAACATCTCCCACTGTAACAACTGCCACTCTCGTAGCATTGCCTATGTAGACGGTAATTTCCCCTTCATGTAGTCGTCAATTTTCCTGGAACCCCTGCAATGAATTGCAGACATGATCAGTGGCTCCCGTATCTACACACCATGTACTAGTAGATAACATCGTTAAACATGTTTCAATAACTAATGAATAAGATACACCTTCATTGTTCTCGTTTCTGCGAGGATAATTCGTCAAATGAGCCATCATCTTGAGGATATGATCCCTTACGGGTGCCCCCTCAATCATGGTGGTGATCATTAAGTTTCTCACGGGCTCCTGCCTGACAGCTCGATTCTGGTGTCCGAAGAGTTCTTTGAGATTGTACATTATGCCATAGGCAGTAGGCATGGCCTGATGCTGATGTTGCAGTACATTTGACATAGAAGCCAAAATGTAACTCCGCGCCATCTCATCTACCTTGACCCATTTCCTATGTCTATCAATCTCGTCTTCATTAGAATCGCTATCAGGCACATTAGGACGTACCTCAAAAAGTACAAACTTATATCCTTCAGTAGTTAAGACAATGTCCAAGTTTCATTTTCAATCAATATAATTAGGACCAGTAAGTTTGTTTTCTTTTAAAATATAGCAAGAGGATTAAAAACCATTTTGAAATCCTGAGAATCACAAAATAAAATATTTGGTCAAAACTTTAGAATTTAAAATAATATTGATTCCTTGAATAATATAATTTAAATTCACCGACACCTCAAAATACCGTGAATTTCGTATGCGATGATAGTGTGGACATATACTAATTCAAACATTTATAAGAGGAGGTTTTACCCATTAATTTTATTATCTTGTCAACCTAACTTTATGACAAATAAAATTAATAGTTGGTTTGTCTTCGATCACACAAATAATAGCAGTGACTCCAATGGGGAGGATATTATTAAATGCGCCTAAGTGTATACCATTACTTGATACTTAGTCCATTAAATAGAATTGTGCCCATTCAGATGAAGAAGATCACATAAATCTAAATAATTTCATATAATCATCCATAGAGGAAGTTTGATCTAGTGATCCGCAAACAAACTCATCCAATATGGAGGAAGACACTTAAAGCTAACGCGCAAGTCTCTATGTATCACTTACAAACCAGTAATGGAGACCGTGAAATTTATTTAAATAATTCCTCTCCCACTTAGTTATTTAAAATCGAGGAATTTTAACATGCACACATATGCACACAAGCACATAAGCACACATAGCATATAAAGGTAATAAATATGAAAATAAATTTCCAACTATTATGACCTCATCCATCGCTGTCCTCCGTATGCCACCAACCCTAGCCGCCACCAACCTTAGCCAGGTGAGGAGGAGAAAACCTAGTCGCCGACCCTAGGATTTATATCGTCGCATCTATCTTGCTTCCTTCTTTGCTGCGCCTCTGGTCCTCAAGGTAACACCACGCATAGCAACTCACAACAATAAGAAATAAAAAAATTACATTTATCAATTCTATATTCCATGAAGAAATGTACATGTAATCTAGATCGAACAAAATATAAAATAAACTAATACAGCTCCGGCTGTATTTAATAATTACAATCATGCACATATAAAATAACCTCGACATGCTCGAGGGTTCAAATCACATACAAACACAATAGCCCATAATAGTTGGAACTAGGATGCCTACAACCACAGAGTTAATCAATTTTGCATATCCTACTATTATCCTGCCTAAATTATATATGAACAGTGCATAATTTAATCGAAAACCAATCACACAGAACCAGAAAACTTGATCTGATACCAATTATTGGCGCTGGAAACTCCATTCTGTGTAAATCCCTTGTATAAAAATTTGTACAAGCACAGAACTTTTCCTCGCAACCCACATGCTCGATTAGACATATGTTTGATCAATCAAGCAAGTTCTTGATTGATCAAAGTACACCTTGATCGAAGCACAAGATCGCTGGCCTCTTGTGTTGGCATTCAAAATCGATATCCAAAATCTACACGAAGAAAACAAAACCAATTCGCAGCGGAATTAAAAAACTAGTTGTACCTTTCTTCGTAGCTAAAGACCTCTTGATCTTCTACCGTATTCCTCTCCTCTTTCTTGGACATCGTGTGGGTGACGATCTACCAAGACAACACACCCGAACCTCTTCTTCCTTTCCAAGACGCCTACCACCAAAGAATGCAAAGCAAAAGGGAGCGCCTCCTTCTTCTTCTATTCCTCCAAACCACCGCCACCTAGGTGCTTCTTCTCTTCTTCTTCTACTCCTCCAAGCCCCATCCACCAAGGGGAGATGGGGCACCGGCCCTAGAGGGAAGAAAGGGATGGGGCGCCGACCCTAGAGGAAAGATAGGGAGGGAGTTTGGGCGGCGACCCTAGAGGAAAGAAAAGGAGAGGGTTTTGGTTGTGGAGAAAAACTTATCACTTCTTAATTGATTGA
The DNA here is from genome assembly GCF_018446385.1 of Zingiber officinale. Lineage (NCBI taxonomy): Eukaryota > Viridiplantae > Streptophyta > Magnoliopsida > Zingiberales > Zingiberaceae > Zingiber > Zingiber officinale. The sequence continues at coordinate 42,713,908 of NC_055988.1, read as the reverse complement.
TTTTGTGGCACAACCTCCTCTCCTTTTATAACCCTTGGCGCCAGATAAAAAATGAGAAAATTTAATAGATTTTTTAGAATTCTGTTGAGAGAAAAAATCTCTCTTTTCATAACTTTTTTTTTTCTTTTTCCTCTTTTTTTCTTTTATTGTGGTGGGCCCCTTGCTTGGGCACCAAGCAAGGCTTGGCCAACCCTATGCTTGGGCAACAAGCAAGGCTTGGCCGGCCCCTTGCTTGGACACCAAGCAAGGATGTGGCCGACCCCTTTCTTGGGTAGGAAGCAAAACGAAAACGGATAAATGCGAGGCTTTATAGAGGCTACAACAGGCACCGAGATGAGGAATTAGTTTTGGCCTCCTGATGGAATTGGTTTTTATCTATAGCATATCAATTGGTTGAATTGATAGTGAGATATTGTAGATATACATAGAACACTACTCTTAACTATTCCTAATCAAGCATTAACATACAAGGACAATATTAATGCGTTGAGATTAGTATGTAAGTCAACGGATGATTTAATCTCACAAGTCATGGATATTATATATTAGGTTGACACATGGGTATATATTAAAGAATATATACTAAATGATCCATCATGAGAATGTTTCATGGATCATTATATGAGTGTCATAAACATTCTCATGTGACTATTAGTATGAATAGTCCTTAGACCTGAAGTTATTATAGCTCCCTACATAAGGAGTTGTATACTTTGGTATCGACAAGCGTCATCTGTAATAAGGTGAATAATAAAGTCGATAACTAGGTATGCAATAAATTATGTGGAGGGATGTGAGTGATGTAGATGAGATCTATCCTTTCCATATGACGGAAGCGATATCTGTGGACCCCTTGATAGAACACAAGAAAGCATGGTCATGTGCAAATGAGTCAATATAAGATATTGAGCTTATTTGATTGAGTGTGTCCACTTAAAGATCAAGAAACATAAAGGTTGATAAGAAGATAACACAGTCTATGCCTCATTGATCAATCTAGATATCAAAAATAGAGGGACCAAGTCATACAAGATAATAGCCACGGACATGTTAGGTCAGATCCCGACTTTCTCGTCACTTGGGTAGCAATAATGTCTTACTAGATGTCACTCATTGTTTATGTGTCTAAATGTTGATTTGGGTACATTGCCAACGTTACGAGAATCTATTGGGTCACATACAAAGAACAAGTAGATATGGAGACGGGTTCATATAATGAATCATTGGATTAAGTCTAATCCGAATTGGACTTATTGAGTAAGACTCAATTGGATCTAATTATTGGATTAAGTCTAATTCAAACTAGACTTATTGAATCAATTCGAATGATTAGAATGGTGATTCATTGAATTCAAAATTGCATGAGAATCAATGAGTTAAACTCATTGGGTGAACTTGAGTTCACCAAGGAAGTTGAATGGTCAAAATTGAATCATTGGATTGAATGATTAATTTTGAGCCATTGGATTGGAAGATGAAAGGGTAAAACTTTTGGTATTCATGAGATGGATATATATATCATTTTGGATGATATTTTCATTATGTGAAAACCTTTAGTCTTCTTCATCTTCTTACCTCCCTCTCTTGGCCGAAACACCTTTTGTGGTTGCTAGCACAACCTTAGGTGATTTCCATCTCTTTCTTGTGAGTTTGTGAGACAAATGAGGCAAGGCTTGTTCGCGTGGATACCGTAGAGGCGTGAACGTGTGATCGTGCTAAAATCCAAGCTGTCTGGAGTTCGTGAGCATGCATCAAATGTATAATTACTATCATATAACTTAGTATAAGTTATTTTCTTTCCCTTTCGCATGGATCTTCTGGAGGAACTAGAAGTTTTCTGCTGCGCTTTCGCGTGTTTAGTGCCCTAGTTTCTTACAGTGGTATCAGAGCCACTTGCGAAGGGATATACTAAGTTTTAGAATTTTATATGTGATTAGAAATTGCGTGATAGGTTTACTGTGATTTATAAAAATTATGAGTCTCGACCCGACTATGAGTCTTGGCCAGATTGTGAGTCTCGACCAAATTCAGAGTCTTAACTGAAATTAGTGTTTTGTTGAGAACGAAACATAGTTGGTATGTGACCAATAAGGTCTCAGCCAAAGGTGTTCTGTTCAGAACGAAACATAGTCGGTGTTAAGGGTAGGAGGGTCTCGGGTATAGCAGCAACTCATAAAATGAGTATGCAAAATAAATTTTGCTTCGGGGGTGCTGCCCCCCTCACCCCCACAAGGGGCGCAGCGGCCCCTTGAACCCACCCGCTAATATTCACTTCTTGCTCGATTAATTGTAGTCAGGTTTTGCAAAAGTAAAGTGACTCAATTTATCTTGCGAAAGTATGACAGGATAATTGTGATGTCCAACTATTAAACTTGGGTGTGACTTAACCAAGTTGTCTCATTTAGATTGAGAGCTTAGAGGTATACCCCATAAAATGGAGTTCAAATTGTATTAATCTTGGGCAATTAGCCAAAGCTAACTTAAGATGAGCTATAATATAAATTTCATAAGATGAACAAATAGTATTGTTCATCTAGCTATACAAGAGTTGCATTTGATGCAATTGGTATATAATGCTTACCTACATTACACGAGTCTTGGGCGATTAACCAAAGCTAACTCAAGATGAGATATAATATAGATCTTATCCCACATGAATATTATTACGATTGGATATGGAGCTAGTAGTGTGGGTAAAACCACAACCATGACTCACTCCTACCAAGCTTTATAATTCTATGGGAGAATCATTTAATTAAAAGCCTAATTAAATGATCGATATATGATACTAAGTTCTGCATTATGTTGTTGTAGATTATCATGTCATCAAATACGTCAAACACTCTCTCTCTACGATATGTCCTTGATAAGGACAAGCTCAATGGAGCTAACTTCTTGGACTGGTATAGAAATTTGAGAATAGTTCTCAAGCAAGAACGGAAATTGTACGTCCTAGAGCAGCCTATTCCTGAAGCACCCCTCGCTACTGCCACTAGAGCTGATAGGGATGCTTACAAAAAAACATCAAGATGATGCATTAGATGTGTCATGCCATATGCTCGCCACCATGAACTCTTGGCTTCAGAAGCAACATAAGAACATGGATGCTTATGATATGGTTGAAAATCTTAGACAACTATATCAAGGACAAGAAAGGCATGAGAGATTTGAGATCTCTAAAGCATTGTTTCAATGCAGAATGCAAGAAGGAAGTCCCGTAGGGCCATATGTACTCAAAATAATTGGGTATGTAGAAAACCTACAACGATTGGGATTTCCACTAGGCCAAGAATTGGCCACTGATTTTATGTTGCAGTCATTGCCTGATAGCTATAGTCAATTCATCATGAATTACAACATGAATGAAATTGACAAACCACTGCTTGAGATGTTGAGCATGTTGAGAACTGCTGAACTCAACCTTAAGAAGGCAAAGTCTAGTACCATTTTGATGGTGTCTAAGGGCAAAGGTAAGTGGAAGTCTAAAGGTAAGGGTAAGACCGAAGCCAAAGGAAAGGGCAAGACTCATGCGCTGAAACCCAAAGGTTGGGTTGCTAAGGAAGGAACTTACTTCCACTGCGGTAAGACTGGACACTGGAAGAGGAACTACAAGGTATACCTAGAGGAACTGAAATAGAAGAGAAGTGAGACTTCTGTCTCAGGTATATATGTTATAGAAGTCAATCTATATATTTCTTCTTCATGTGTATTAGATACCAAATGTACATCTCACATTTGTACTATGTGTAGGGACTGAGAAATAGTAGAGCATTGGTAAAGGGTGAAGTGGACCTACGAGTAAGCAATGGTGCAAGAGTTGCTGCTATCACTGTAGGAACATATTCCTTGTCTTTGCCCACTGGACTTGTTTTAGAACTAGAAGAGTGATGTTATGTGCCCTCTTTGACAAAGAACATTATCTCCGTTTCTTGTTTGGACAAGAAAGATTTTTCATTTGTAATAAAGGATAAATGTTGTTCTGTTTATTTCAATGATATGTTCTATTGTAGTGCACTTCTTATGAATGGCCTCTATGTTCTAGACTTTGAAAACCCAATCTATAACATAAATACCAAACGATTCAAATCTAATGATTTCAACCAAACATATCTCTGGCATTGTCGCTTGGGTCATATAAATGAAAGTCGCATATCCCAACTCTATAAGGATGAACTTTTTGTACTCATTTAATTTTGAATCATATGAGGCATGCGAATCTTGTCTTTAAGGCAAGGTGACAAAGACTCCATTTAGTGGACACAGCGAAAGGGCTAATGATCTGTTAGGACTCATACATACTGATGTATGTGGCCCTTTCAGAATAGTAGCTAGAGGAGACTATTATTACTTGATTACCTTCACTGATGATTTTAGTAGATATAGCTATGTGTATCTGATGAGACACAAGTCAGAATTTTTTGAAAAGTTTAAAGAATTCAAGAATGAAGTACAAAACCAACTTGGTAAGAGTATTAAGATGCTTCGATCAGATCGAGGTGGGGAATACCTTAGCCAAGAGTTTCATGATCATCTCGTTGAGTGTGTGATCATATCTCAACTCACTCCACCTGGAACACCACAATGGAATGATGTATCAAAAAGGAGGAACCGAACTTTATTAGATATGATACGATCGATGATGAGTCATATAAATCTTCCTACTTCCTTCTGGGGACATGCTCTAGAGACGGTCACTTTCACACTTAACCGAGTTCCATCCAAGGCCATCATAAAGACACCATATACGATATGAACAGGGAAGAGTCTCAAGGTGTCTTTTATGAAGATTTAAGGTTGTGAGACTTACGTTCAATGACAAGTCTCAGATAAACTAGGACCCAAATCAGATAAGTGCTATTTTGTTGGATATCCCAAGGAAACAAAGAGATATTACTTCTATAATCCCACACAAGGCAAGATGTTTTTTTTGTTAGAACTGGTGTATTTCTAGAAAGGAAATTTATTTTTAGAAAAACTAGTGGGTGTGAAGTTGATCTTGAAGAAATTCAAGATACACAAACTAGCACTGATGCCTTAATGGAAATTGAACAGGTACCATAAAATATTGTGGATCAGGATTTTGTTACACCACAAGAAATTGTGGAACAACAACCTGTTCAAGTAGCACAAGCTCTACGTAGATTTGATAGGACACGTCGTCAACCTGAGAGATATTTTTTTCTCTTATCTAACAACGGTGATGTAGTGCTAGTTGGTCTCAACGGGCCTACATCTTATCAAGAAGTTGTACATGGCCCATATTCTGAGAAATGGCTAGAGGTTATGAGATCCGAAATGGAATCCATGTACACTAACCAAGTATGGACTTTGGTTGATCCACCTGAAGGGATCAAACTCATTGGGTGTAAGTGTGTCTTCAAGGTGAAGACTGACATGGATGGTCATATGCACACCTATAAAGGTAGATTGGTAGCTAAAGGATTCAAGAAGATTCATGGTATAGACTATGATGAAACATTTTCACTAGTTGCGATGCTCAAGTCCATTCGGATCATGCTTGCTATTGCTGCTTACTATGATTATGAGGTCTGGCAGATGGATGTCAAACCCACATTTCTTAGCAAAAATTTACTGGAGGATGTGTACATGACACAACCTGAGGGTTTTGTAGATCCAATGAATGCTGGAAAGATTTGTAAGCTACAAAGATCCATATATGGATTAAAACAAGCTTCTAGAAGCCGAAATCTCTGATTTGATGATGCGATCAAAACATTTGGTTTCATTAAGAATAAAAATAAACCTTGTGTTTACAAGAAGGTTAGTGGGAACACAGTCATCTTTCTCATATTGTATGTAGATGATATACTTCTCATTGGAAATTATATCCCTACTCTTCAGTCAGTGAATACTTGGTTTGGGAATTGTTTTTCAATGAAAGACTTAGGTAAAGCAGCCTATATTTTAGGTCATAAGATCTATAGAGATAGATCTAAAAGATTTCTTGGCCTAAGCCAGAGTACGTACATTGACAAAGTGCTTAAACGTTTTACCATGGAGAATTCCAAGAAGGGATTCCTGCCTCTGTTATATGGTGTGAGTCTTTTAAAGACTCAATGCCCCTCTTCTAAGGAAGAAAGGGACCACATGGATCAGATTCCTTATGCATCTGATATAGGGTCTATCATGTATGTCATGCTTTGTACTCGCCTAGATATCTCGTATGCATTAAGCATGATGAGCAGATATCAGTCAGATCCAGGTGAAGGTCACTAGACAACAGTCAAGAATATTCTTAAGTATTTGAAAAGGACTCAAGATTATTTCTTGATCTTTGGAGGCGATGAAGAGCTTGTTGTAAAGGGTTACACCGATACTAGCTTACAAACTGACAAGGATGATTACAGATCACAGTCAGGGTATGTGTTTTGCTTAAATGGTGGTGCTGTGAGCTGGAAGAGTTCAAAGCAGAACACAGTCGCTGATTCTACAATAAAAGTCGAGTATATTGCTGCTTCAGCTGCAGCAAAGGAGGCTGTTTGGATTAAGAAGTTCATTACAGAGCTTGGTATTGTTCCTAATATAGCGAACCCAATAGACCTCTATTGTGATAACAATGGGGCTATTGCACAGGCTAAGGAACCTTGCTCTCATCATAGATCCAAACACATACTCCGGCGATTCCATCTCATTCGAGAGATCATCGATAGAGGAGATGTGAGGATATGCAGAGTCTCGTCCGATGCTAACATTGCAGATCCTTTGACCAAGGCTTTGGCACAGGGGAAGCATGATGGTCACAATAGGTCAATGGGTATTCGATATCTTAGTGATTGACACTAGTGCTAGTGGGAGATTGTTAATATTAACCCTAATACCAATTATGGGATGATTATAAAGGGCTTATTTTATATCATATTTCATTACTGATAAAAGGCAAAGTTGGTTATTATATTTATTTCAATTCAGTGCCGAATGAATAAGTATAATAATGTCCTTGCGTAGTAGGTTTTTATCTACAACATATCAATTGGTTGAATTGATAGTGAGATATTATAGATATACATAGAACACTACTCTTAACTATTCCTAGTCAAGCATTAACATACAAGGACAATATTAATGCGTTGAGATTAGCATATAAGTCAACGGATGATTTAATCTCACAAGTCATGGATATGAGATATTAGATTGACACATGGGTATATATTAAAGAATATATACTAAATGACCCGTCATGAGAATGTTTCATGAATCGTCATATGAGTGTCATAAACATTCTCATGTGACTATTGGTATGAATAGTCCTTAGACCTGAAATCACTACGGTTCCCTACATAAAGAGTTGCATACTTTGGTATCGACAAACGTCATCTGTAACAAGATGGACAATAAAGTTGATAACTGGGTATGCAATGAATTATACAGAGAGATGTAAGTGATGTAGATGAGATCTATCCCTTCCATATGACGGAAGCGATATCTGTGACCCCCTTGATTAGTAGAACACAAGAAAGCATGACCATGCACAAATGAGTCAATATGAGATATTGAGCTTATTTGATTGAGTGTGTCTACTTAGAGATCAAGAAACACAAAGGTTGATAAGAAGATGACACGGTCTATGCCTCATTGATCAATCTAGATATCAAAAATAGAGGGATCAAGTCATACAAGATAATAGCCACGGACAGGTTAGGTCGGATCTTGACTTTCTCGTCACTTGGGTAGCAATGATGTCTTGCTAGATGCCACTCATTGTTTATGTGTCTAAATGTTGATTTGGGTACATTGCCAACATTATGAGAATCTATTGGGTCACACATAAAGAATAAGTAGATATGGAGATGAGTTCATATAATGAATCATTGGATTAAGTCTAATCCAAATTGGACTTATTGAGTAAGACTCAATTTGATCTAATTATTGGATTAAGTCCAATTCAAACTAGACTTATTGAATCAATTTGAATGATTAGAATGGTGATTCATTGAATTCGAAATTGCATGAGAATCAATGAGTTAAACTCATTGGGTGAACTTGAGTTCACCAAGGAAATTGAATGTTTAAAATTGAATCATTGGATTGAATGATTAATTTTGAGTCATTGGATTGGAAGATGAAATGGTAAAACCTTTGGTATTCATGAGATGGATATATATATCATTTTTTGAATGATATTTTCATTATGTAAAAACTTTTAGTCTTCTTCATCTTCTTCCTTCCCTCTCTTGGCCGAAACACCTTTTGTGGTTGCTAGCACAACCTTAGGTGATTTCCATCTCTTTCTTGTGAGTTTGTGAGACAAACGAAGGCAAGACTTGTTCGTGTGGATACCGTAGAGGCGTGAACGTGTGATCGTGCTGAAATCCAAGCTGTTTGGAGTTCGTGAGCACGCATTAAATGTATAATTACTATCATGTAACTTAATATAAGTTATTTTCTTTCCCTTTCGCATGGATCTCCTGGAGAAACTAGAAGTTTTCCGCTATGCTTTCGCATGTTTAGTGTCCTAGTTCCTTACATACACTACAAAAATAGAAGAGAATAATGACTAAATTTTCTGTTGGTATTTGGGTTTACCGACTGAATTTATGATATCTGGAGTAATTTGGTCGGCAATGCAATTTACCGACGAAAATTAAATTCAGTCAATAATTACCAATGGAACAATGTATTCCATCGGTAAAATTTAATGACCAAGCACTTATCTCGTCGGCAGAGAGTAAATGGCAAGTAACGGAAGTTGTCGACTGAATTTTATTCAATCGGTAAATTTTTGACATAATAAGCTATTCCGTCGGTAAATTTCCGACGGAACCAGTCATTCCGTCGGCAATTACCGACGAAACCAGTTATTCTGTCAGCAATTTTCGACGGAATAAGCCATTCCGTCAGTAATTCCCGACAGAAATAAAATATTCTATCGGGAATTACCGATGAGATGATTGGTTCTATCGATAATTGCCGACAGAATGTCATATTCCGTCGGTAATATATCAAAACCACTACTGTGCTGGTCGATATTTTACCGATGAAATAGTGTATTCCATCGGTGATCACTGACGAAATTGTTATTCCATCGGTAAAATTAATAAAAAATTAAAAACCTTGCTTTTATTTTCCACATACCCTATATACACTACAACAAAAATAGCTTTTCGCAGCTTGCTATTAACAGCGCACATTAAAAGCATGCCGTTAATAGTATTATTAACGGCGTGCATATTGATGCGCGCTATTAATAGTATAAACTTAAAGAAGGAAAAAAATTACATCTAGATATTAACGACACACATTAAAAGTATGCCGTTAATACTATAAATATTTAATAACAATAACGACATGCAAAAATAGGCACGCTGCGAATACTTTTTAAAATTATTAACGGCATGCAGCATGTTGCGATTAGTTTAAAAAAAATAATAAAAAATTATTATCTACGATCATGATTAAAAGGAATGTGTTTGACCAAGTATGTTTTGACCAAATTTATTTTTTTTAAAATTATAGTTTAAAAGGAAGTTATCTTTAAAAAAATTACATTAAACAAAAATATGTAAATAATAAAAAAAATACATCCAACCCCAAAAGTCGATCAATAATAAACGTGGTTAAAAAAAAAAGTAAAGAAAATGTTAAAATAAGTAATTAAATAAAAATGCAATAAGTAAAAAAACATAATTAAAATTTAAAAAAAATGCTAGGTTAAAAACATAAACCGGATCAAAGCCGCCGAAGCCATCGCCGCTTCCTCTCCCACTACAGGAAAATTGATCTATTGTGATATTATCTTAATGACACTTATTTCTAAGTGTCATAATAAATACCTTATAATGACATTTATCTAAAAATAACAAAAAATAAAATAAAATATCATGTTAGATCCTTTATCTTGGCATTTCTAATAAATGTCATTATTAATCCATTAATAATTAGTTTAATCTATTAATAATTAGCCTTAGCAAAAATCCAAACCCTCGTCCGCACTTGTCACACCCTCCGCACTTTTCCCTACGGCGCCGAAAAACTTCTCACGCTGTACATCTAGTTTTCGCACATTGTTGAAGTTCTTTCTCAAGCCAGCATGCCATCGCATTTCTTTCTCACACCGCACGCCGTGTAAGATATCAGAAAATTTAAATAATAAGGTTATTTGGGAAATAGCCTTATAAAATTTTTCTGAAATTTTTAGAAATTTTAAGGAAATTTTTGAGCTCGTACGATGGGTTTTGAGGGGACGAATTGATGGCACGGATAAAGCCTGTTTGGGATACCGCTTAAGTGAGGAAATGTTTTATTTATATAATCCTTTTTCCTTATTTTCTTTCCCAAACGCCGAACCTCTCTTCCCCAACCCCTCGCGACCCCGACTTCCCACTCTTCTCTGTTCTCTCTTGCGGGCGATCGATGCCGACGGGAGCAAGGCTTCAGCTCCGGCGATCTTTTCTCTGCCGGCATCGACCCTTAAGCTCAGATCTAGCCAAATCCCTTCTCCTTCTCACTTTTATCTCTCTCTTCTCTCACGCGGAAGATCTGACGCACCCGACACCGACAGAGGGCGACTGCTTTCCGACGATCTGGGCCTCTTCGCGTCGCCTGAGGACCATCGCCGGATTCTTGAAGGTGCTGACACTGTCCAAGCTCTTCTGATGGAGCGATCCCTTCCTCGGCCGGTTCTTACACGTGAGCGACGATGGCTAGGTGGCTAGGGCACGGTGGAGGGCTTGGTTTTGGTTGTTTCCGACCGATTGACCCTTCATTTCCTCCTTCTTGAGATGTTCACATAACGATCCGTGGCTCCTCAAAGTGGATCAGATTGGGCGATACCTTCTGGAGACAACCGATTGAGGTAAGCTTGGGTCTTCTTCTCTATTACCGGTCCTCATCTTCTTTTCGGTTGAATTAGGTTACAGATTTGGAGATGTTGGTATCAGGGAGGTGTTCTTGAGTTGTCGGGCAGAGGCTAGAAGGATGGTTAATTGATCAGTGATATCCCTGCTTGACCTCCTGTTGTGATCCGATTGATTCCAATGAGGTTGAGTGCTGTGGATCAACAAGCACGACTATGAGGTGAGGTTCTGTGTACTGTTGGTGTTCTTGGTTCTGCTCTACTTGTTCCAGCATCAACAGTAGCTGTGATTTGAGGTAAGGTGTAGGAATTAGGGTTAATTGGATTACTAGATTAGTTAGTATGATTGGTATATCATTAGTTGATACATGTTGTAATTAGTTGTTGATTGTGTGTAGATTTATTTAGTTTAGAATTAATCTAATGGATAAGAGTTCATCTCCTCTTAGGTTTGTGTATATCCTAATTCTCCCATGTTTCTACCTCTTTTTCTAACAATTAGGATAAGAGTTTTATGATAGAGTTCTAGGTTTTCCATACTTTATTATTATTTTTTTTAATTCTTTTTTGTTTTGTTCTATGATAGAGTTCTAGGTTTAGTATGTATATTATCTTGATGACATATTAAACGTTTTCTCTCAACTTAGGTTCCTGCAATGTCTATGATTCATTTGCAATCTAGTTTATTGAACTATCTCTCTTATAACAATAGCAAATCTGTTTGGTACAGGCCAAAGAATGATCATATTTATATACTGTTATCCATAAAAAAAAATTAACTTTGTGGCAATTACATGATGGAAGGGCATAATACCAAGGAAAAATTTTGTCAGTTACCTCTACCTATTAAAATATAATGATAGGTTTTTTCAAGTTTTGTAATTACAAGTTTTGTAAAACTTGTGTGAATAATACATGATATTTATTTGTTTAAAAATAATGATGTAAGAATCAATTTTTTATATGTGATTTTCTTTCTTGGTAATCAAAAAGTTAACTTGCATATTTGATTGTTTTCCACATAGTAGTGTTTGGTCTTGCATTGTGATGGCGTCTGAGTGTTGGCTTGGTCTCTGTTGGCTTGCTACATATCTAGAAAGCTCCATGATTTGTGCTAAGGTAGTTCTTCTCAACGAGCATATCTGAGATGGAACTTCCATGCTACTTGCTTTTCCGAGTTTGATTTGCTGCTACAAGATCGGAAAGATATTATGTAGTTGTTGTTCATTCTGGTCGAACAGTTTCACTTTCCTGTCTTAGTTTCTTGTATGTTCTTTGTTAAATAATTACGTGGATTTAATTCTTATTGGTAACAGTTGAAGCGTATCCAATTTGGATTTTCCAACTCAAAATATCAGTAGATTTGTTGTGGTAGTGCCTTAACAGGATTTGAGACTTCTCCATTCAAGTAGGTTATGCTCGTTTGACTCACATTATAGTAATTATTTTTAATTTTTTATAATTTAAGTAATAAGTAATGATATATGTATCTTTTGAATTGTGCTATAATGATTTTGTATATATTTCTATATTTAAGGAAAAGACAAGTTCGGTAGATACAAAAATTACAAGATCGCAAGTTTGGATTGAAGGTCACAAGAAAAAAAATGGGGAGCCTAGTACTCAAGCTGTTGGAGAGAAAATAGTAAGCATGTCCACTCATTTTAGATTCCTTTAGTATTTTATTTCACTGATCTTTTTTTTCATAAGAATTTATACTTAAGATCTCTATTTATACAGCCTAAAATGTTTTTTCTATACCTCCTTGTACATGTGTTCAAGCTGTTTTTTACTTGTGAGTTGGTACATGTGTTCAATTTCAGGTGGACCTAATTCGACCAAATGATGAAATGCAATTTCTCGATGATGCAATAGGAAGCACGATCGCATGGTTATCTAAATTTATAGTATTGTGTGATTGATACATATTATACTAATTTGTTTGGATTGTAAGTTGAATTGTTGTTATCTAATTGTTAGTTAGAGATTTCATATATTGTTTTAGATGTTTTGAGATTTTGTGGTATAATGAAAAGCTATGACTTTTATTAATTTTGTATGGATTTGATTTGTACTAAATTTGTTGTAAAATTTTAATTTATTATTTTCGTCAAATTATTTTTTTTAATATAGTTAAGACCATCAACATCATACGTTTGCGCGCTGCGGATAGTATTTTCCGCAGCGCGCAAAGCACGCCGCGGATACTATTATTCGCGGCGTGCTTTGCGCGCTGTGGAAAATACTATCCGCAGCTCGCAAAGCACGCCGCGGATAATAGTATCCGCGGTGTGCTTTGCGCGCTGCGGAAAATACTATTTGCAGCATGCAAAAGCACGCCGCGGATAATAGTATCCGCGGCGTGCTTTGCGCGCTGCGGAAAATACTATTCGCAGCGCGCAAAAGCATGTCGCGAATAATTTATGACTTTCAACAGCTTTTAATTGTGCAGCGCGCAATGCGCGCTGCGAAAAGTGAATTTGCGTGCTGCGAAAAGCCATTTTTGTTGTAGTGATATAATTTTCATATAAATAAAAACTATCACAAACGATGGCAGTACAAACACAATTCATACATAAATCATAATCCATAAAATATACTCACAACATACACTAAGCTCACAACATAAAACTATCCAAAATACAATACAAAACATAATCATAATTACCTAAATCTCTAAAATACATGTAGAACTATCCAAGTATCAAGTACTCACAATCATAAGTATCCAAAAGTAAATAAGTGAAAGGCAAATACAAAATATCCAAAATACTTACCATGATACATCACATATACATATATCCAAATATAATCATGTAAAAATCAAATACAAGAGATTATGATCAGAATAAATCGATGAAAATGTAATATATAACTAAAAAATTGTAATATATAACTAATTTTACATATAAAAAAAAATAACTGGATTATATTTTGGATATCCAATAATAGTGGTGATGATGAATGTATCAATATAGACTCCTGAAAAATGTAATACAATTTAAGATAAACATATAATAACATCCAAATAGAATAAATATATTTGACTTAATTAATGTATGATAAATTAAAAAAAAATCAAGTTGTAGTTTAACATACCTCAGAAAAATCTACTCATCAGTAGGGTCTAATGGGTCTCGAGTCTCCTCTAACTGGGTATGCTGTGACTGAGGCTATTATGATTGGTCCCATCTAGTAATTGTTGGTTGCCACTTGGAATTCCGTTCTGCTTCCCCTGTACAAAGATTTGTACAAGCACAAAACTTTCCTAACAACCTATGTGTTCCTCATGAGTTAAACTTGAATTGGAAACGGAACTTAACATTTTTACTTCAAGTTCAACTCATGTGTTTTTTAGTAGTTAAAATTTGGATTGCAAATGATACTTAACATTATTAGTCGAAGTTCATTCCATGTTACAGAAGTTGATTAAATATCTATTTCAAGGATTGACTTCCAAGTTAAACATGGCGAGGCACTCGACCTTCTTGGGTATAGGATGATTCACCACTTTCTAGACAAAGCCTTTCAAAGAAATTGGATATTTAAACTTCTTACAGTAATCCTAGGTTAAACTACAGAGACCTCAATAGAAGCACAAGATCAAAACACTAAATCAAAACACAAAAAATGAAACACGAAATCGCTAGCCTCTTGTGTTGGTATTTCAGGATCCATACAAAGAAAAACTAGTTTCTCTGTAGAATTAAGAACTAGTTATATCTTTCTTTGTAAACAAAGACCTTTTGATCTTCTGCTGTATTCCTCTCCTCCTCTTGGACATCGTGTGGGCGATGATCTACCAAGATGAAATCCACCCGAACCACTTCTTCTCCTCCAAGAAATTTCGGCCACCAAGGAATGCCAAAATAGGAAACTTTCTTCTCTTCTTCTTCCTCTCAAGCAACTGGCCACCAAGTGCTCCTTTTTTTCTTTCAAGTTTCGTCCACTAAGAAGAGATGGGTGCCGACCTTAGAAAGAAGAAAGAGAGAGAAGAAACAAGGTGTCGCCGACCTTAGGAAGAGGAAAGGGAGAGAGGTCGGCCACCAAGGAAAAGAGAGGAGAGAAATTGTAGAGATGCGTGTGTTCTTCATAACACACCCTCTACCTCTCTTTTATAATCCTTGGTCATGGCAAAAAAATAAAATTTTAATAATAATTAAAATCTCTCTCTTTTAAATTTCCTATTGTAATGGCTACAAAAAGAAAGTTTTAAAATTAATCTCTCTTTTAAACAATGTAGAAGGCTATAAAAAAGGAAAGATTAAAATTAAAACTTATCTTTTAAATCATGGTTATAAAAAAAGAAAGTTTTGTCAAAATTAAAATCTCTCTTTTTAAACATTATAAATAACTACAAAAAAGGAAAGATTAAAATCTCTCTTTTAAATATTTGTAGATAGCTATAAAAAGAAAGATTTTAAAATTTAAAACTCTCTTTTAAAACCATGTGGATGGCTATAAAAGGAGAGAAAATAAAATATCTCCTTTTAATCCTATGTGGTTGGCCCCTTGCTTGGGCACCAAGCTTGCCGTCCACCTCTTGGGCTCCAAGCTAATGCTTGGTCGACCCCCTTGCACAAAGCAAGGATGTATCTGGCCTATTACTTGGGTAAGAAGTGGACTTTGTGGATACAAGGCTTTATAGAGGCTACAATAGGGACCGAGAGGAGGAATTGGATTTGGTCTTCTGATGAGCTTGAGCTTCCTGTATTCGACCCGAACACCCAACTCAAGTTCATCAATAATAAGGGATCACAAGAAAAGAATATTGTGCTTATCCCAAGCTTCATATATCGATATAATCCTATCTCATTTTAGCATGCAAGACTCCAAGAAAGGTTTTCTACCTTTTAGGAATAGAGTAGCTTTATCAAAAGAGATGTCTCCAAAGACATTAAAAGAGATAGAAGGCAGTTCCTTATGCTTCAGCTGTAGGAAGTCTAATGTATGTTATATTGTGAATGAGACCAGATATTTGTTTTACTGTGAGCATAGTTAGCAGATATTAAAGTAACCCAGTACTGGGACACTGAACTGCCATAAAGTATATATTAAAGTACCTGAGAAGGACTAGAGATTATATGCTAGTTTTTAAGGCAGATGCCTGTGGGTTACACGGATTTTGACTTCCAATCAAATAAGGAGAATAGTAAGTCGACCTCGGGGTTTTGTGTTTACTTTAGGAGGTAAAGCCATAACAATGGAGGAGTATTAAGCATAGATATTTTTCGGACTCCACCATAAAAGCTGAATATATGGCAACCTCTGAGGCAGCCATAGAAGTTATATGGCTCAGAAACTTCATGATGGACTTAGACATGATTTCTAGTTTGCCCAAAAATTATTACAATTTATTGTAATAATAGTGGTGCAGTAGCAAACTCGAAGAAACCATAAGTCCATAAGGTAAGTAAACACAATAGAGCGTAAGTACCACCCAACACGAGAGATCGTATAACGAGGAGAAGTTGTTGCTGCCTAGATTGCATCAGGTGATAACCTAGGAGATCCTTTCACTACGGCCCTTAAGGCAAGACCTTTTAATGGGCATGTTGAAGGGTTGGGAATTAGATGTATGACAGGATATATGGCAGCATAGTCTTTTAGTATAAGTAGGAGATTGTTGGAATGTATACTAAAAGCCTAGCTTTTTGTATAAACTTTTATTGTAAAACAAAGAATCACATTGGTAAAATGTCTACATTTATATTCTAAGTGTATTTGTTCAATTAATTTATATTGTAGATAACATGGTATGTGGTGTCACATACAGAAGATCATGTTATCAATTCCTTATAAATTATAAATAGTAGTTCACGAAAAAAATGGAAAGGAACAAACCATTGGAATAGTCGTAGTGTAATTTGGTATTAGTTTATCTTAACTATAAAATTACATTAGTACACTCTGAGTGTATTGAGCAGGACCATTTAAGGTAAGTTCTTTTTATACTGACTGAATAAAAGAACAAAACATTTGTTATTATGGAAGTGTATGCTCTTAATCCTGATGTAACGACCACCCTTCTTATTACTACTATTCTAAGGGCGACCGCTACCTAACTACTAACTATACTAAGGTTGCTCAAACCAATAAAAGCACTACTTAAAATTTCCGGAAAGGAACTATGAATTTAAAATAACTTCCTACTAAACATGCAATGTATACGACACAAGTAAAGCATGGCATATTACAAAATTTTAACATTGTTAACTGTAACTGCATGCTAAAGACTTGTGTAGGAATTTTAAACTTAATAATAAACATAGGCACGCTACGACTTCCATGAAAACCAAACCATAACTCAAATTCTAAGGGAACTAGCTTCCAGCAACTATAAAAAAAAACAATGCTTCAACCATATCAAAAGCATATAAGAAAGAAGCAATTCTAGCAACATAATTTGCACAAGTTTATGGCAGCTGATTAAATTTGCAATCAAAACTGGAGGCAAACATAATTTGCACAGGTTTAATCACGGCAACAGCAAACTGAAGGCTAAGAATAAACTAACATGCATGGCAGTATAGCACTCAAGCTACTTCATCACAACAGCTGATCAAAAATCAAATCCAGTAGCAAGTAACAAGAATTATTCCACGAAATCCAAGTCTAGAAACAGTATTAAGAAGAAACCTTTCAGCTATACTAAAGGAATTCGGCCATAAGGAAGAGACAAGTTAAATAGATTAATCTCTAGCAATACAAGAAATCAATTAAACTTTTTCTTGGTCCCAAGGCTTCACGCTTCAACATCACACACTTCTTTCATCACCACCACCATCCTGTCGCCTCCCTTTCATATCCTAGCTTTTCCTTTATCTGCAGTAGGAGGAAAAAAAAAATAGATCTATAAGCGAAAATGCTTAGTAAGTACTAATCTATCTCACAAAACTCGCCATGCATAAATGTAATGCAAAAGTACTGAAACTGAAATACTAGAGCAATCTGCATGTGCCCATGGTATACGGAAAATAAACTGGATACAAGTCATACTCACTATCTAGCAGGATAACAAGAAATTAATACTATAAGCTTAGAATTTTAGAAACTAACTTTTTATTTATTCTAAGCATGTAACTTGATTCATTTCTTATATCCTTGTGTTAGAAATTAATCTCTTAATTCCTATCTTTTACTCTCTTCTTCTTTCTTACTTCTTTCTTACTTCTTTCTTACTTCTTTCTTAACTTTTCTTTTCTTTGGGCCCAGACTTAGTACCATCTCATGCGCGTTCCCTAATAGGTTGGGGTTGCAAGCCACCAATCCTAAAAGAGCAGACCTCGGTCTACCAGGGCCAAGACCTCGGAAATGGTCACCTGGATTTGTTTAACGACAAGCTCTTGGATGTCGGGTACTAGCCTCTTGCTTTACTTACTTGTTATCTTTCTTATTCTGATATTAAAAATGCCTTGGCATTTAATTAAGCTTTTAGTGTGCTTTTAATCCTAACCTACTTCCAAAAAAAATGGTTTCAGAAATTCTAAAACATGGTAGTAGCATGGGAGTAAACTAATTCCAGCAACCTAAATCATGGTAACTCAGCTGGAATACACGGAAAAAGCATGGCAACAACATAGAATTTCTACACAGCAAGTTCTAAAGGAAATTTAGCATATAATTCTGCATGTTACAGTGAACTAGCATGCATATTCAAAAAAAAAAAGAAGCTTAGCATGTCAAATTCTAAAGGAAATCTAACATAGAATGCCTCTTGGCGCAAGAAATTCCGAAAACATGCTAATCCGTAATCATATAAATCTCAAAAGATACTTATATGTAAACTCAGCAAAGGGTCTATAAAACAAAACTAACTTAAAGCTTATCCTAAAGTTTTGGCACAGCTAAAGACCCAAAACAAGGAAACAAACCCTTAACATAAGAAAAATTTAGCATCCTAATGCCTTAGAGGAGGTTTGGCATAGCCACTTTGGCACAACTCAGGGATCCAAACAACCACCTTAAAACCTTAATTCATTCTCCCAATTCGGCACAGCATGGAATACAATTCGACCCTAGCATGAATCAAATTTCGGCACAAGGGAGCCCTAGAGTAAAAACTCAACAAGGAAACCAAGCGTACAGAGCAACTCCTACCGCAGGTGAGTAGTACTTACTTAGGGTTTCTTGCACTTACAACCGAAAAGAAGGAAAGGAAGCTTCTAGGGTTCAGGTAACTACTTTTCTCAGCGATCCCTTCATGCTCCCAAGTTCTCCTCTGTCAAGACAACCACCCGCGGATGAAAACTAGCCGGGAGGAAGCTTCGTCGGCGCCGGAAATTGAAACCCAGCCTTTTCTTCGCCGTCGCCTGAGCAGGAGTAAATCGCTGCGCCGCGCGTGGGAGGAGAGGAGATTCGGGTTAAGATGTTTGGTTTTTGGAAAAATCCAAAACCTAATTCCCTTTTATATATAAGGGTTTTATTCCAAACTATACTATATCCTTAATTCTTTCTATATAGAGTTAACAAAAATCTCCTAGCTCAGTTGGTCAGGCCGGTTTTGGCTTGGGTCAGTCCGACCCGAGGTCGCGGGTTCGAACCTCGCTTCCAATGATTTTTGCCTAAACTTCCTTTGTTTCGTAAAAATACTAAACGACCTCCAAAAATTACGCAAAAATATTCTAAAAATCTCTAGAATATTTTAAAGGCATTTTCAAATATTTCTATGGACATTTAGAACGGAAAAATTGGGTCGTTACAATCCCCCATACCTTATAAAAAGTTCATCCTCGAACTTAGAATAGCTCTGGATACTTCTGTCTCATGCTGTCCTCCCGCTCCCAAGTGACTTCCTCGTGCTTCTGGTTCTGCCAGACGACCTTCACTAGTGGTACTTCTTTGTTTCTCAGTCTCTTAACTGCTCTGTCCACTATCTGTGTAGATCTGCTCTCATAACTAAGATCCTCTTGGATCTGCACTGACTGAGGCTGAATCACTTGGCTCAAGTCACGGACACACTTCTTTAGCATGGAGATATGAAATACATTGTGTATTGCTGACATGTCTTGTGGTAAGTCCAGCCTGTAAGCTACTTTCCCAATCCTCTCTATGATCAGGTAAGGTCCTACGTAGCGAGGACTTAATTTGCCCTTGCCAAATTTCATCACTCCCTTCATAGGAGCGACCTTGAGGAAAACCGAATCTCCTACTTGGAATTCCAATGGCCTACGACGTGTGTCAGCATAACTCTTCTGTCTGCTCTGGGCAGTCTCAATTCTCTGTCTGATTTTCTGGATTGCTTGAGTAGTCTCATCTATCACCTCTGTCTGAATGCCCAACTCTGCTTCCATCTCTTTTCTCTCTCCTGCTTCTTGCCAGCATATGGGTGATTTGCATTTCCTGCCATATAGTGCTTCATAAGGTGCCATCTTGATGGTGGCCTGATAGGTATTGTTGTAAGCGAATTCAGCTAAGCACAAATACTTGCACTAACTTCCTTTGAAATCTAGCGCACAAGCTCTGAGAATGTCTTCTAAAATTCGATTCACTCGCTCTGTCTGTCCATCAGTCTGTGGATGGAAAGCTGTGCTGAACTTGAGTTTGGTGCCTAGTGCATTCTGAACGCACTCCCAAAAGTGTGAGGTGAAGCGCACATCTCTATCAGAAACGATAGATTTAGGAACTCCATGAAGTCTAACTACCTCTTTAACATATAGCTGGGCCAACTGCTCTATGGAGTGGGACACCTTGATGGCTAGGAAGTGAGCAGACTTGGTCAATCGGTCTACTATTACCCATATCGCATCATATCCATTGGTGGTTCTTGGAAGACCTGCTATGAAGTCCATGGATATGTCTTCCCATTTCCATTCTGGTATTGGAAGAGGCTGAAGAACTCCTCCTGGTCTCTGGTGTTCTGCTTTGACTCTCTGGCATGTCAAGCAGGTACTGACATATTTAGCAACGTCTCTTTTGAGTCCTGACCACCAGAACCTCTGTTTCACATCTTGGTACATCTTGGTAGAACCAGGATGCATGGAATATGGTGTACTGTGAGCTTCCTCTAAGATCTTCTTCCTCAGTTCCTCATCATTGGGCACGCAAATGCGACTCCCCTGATAAAGAATTCCGCTATATGTTACTCTAAACTCTGAGTTGTCTTCTTTCTGTATCCCCTGCTTGATCTTCTGGATGTCCGGATCTTCACTTTGCTTTCTCTGTATCTCCACAAGCAATGTAGACTCTAAGGTCAATGCAGAGAGCTGTCCTTCGATAATTTCAAGTCCATAATCGGACAACTCCTTCTGCAGTGGCAGGGCTAGTGATGACAAAGACATCAGTGATGCACTAGATTTTCTGCTGAGTGCATCTGCCACTTTGTTAGCTTTGCCTGGGTGGTAGAGAATTTCACAGTCGTAATCTTTGACCAACTCCAGCCACCTACGCTGTCTCATGTTTAAGTCCTTCTGAGTGAAGAAGTACTTAAGACTCTGATGATCTGTGAAAATTCTACACTGAACTCCATACAAATAATGTCGCTAGAGTTTAAGTGCAAAAACCACAGCTGCCAGCTCAAGATCATGAGTAGGGTAGTTCTTCTCATAGTCTTTGAGTTGTCTGGAAGCATAAGCTATGACTTTTCCTTCTTGCATGAGTACAACTCCTAAACTCATCTTGGAAGCATCACTGTAGATGTCGAAACTCTTGTCGCTTTGTGGAATAGTCAGAATGGGAGCACTGATCAATCTCTTCTTTAGCTCTTGGAAGCTCTGCTCACATTTATCTGACCATTCGAATCTCTTGTTCTTTCTGGTGAGGGCTGTTAGTGGAGAAGCTATCCTGGAAAAATCCTCCACGAACTTCCTGTAGTACCCTGCTAAACCAAGGAAGCTTCTGATCTCTCTGACGTTCTTGGGTCTACTCCAGTTGTTGACCGCTTCCACTTTGGCTGGATCCACTTGAATGCCTTCTTTAGAAATTATGTGACCTAAAAACGCCACCTGATTTAACCAGAACTCGCACTTGGAGAATTTAGCATAAAGCTGCTTCTGCTGAAGAGTCTGCAGTACTATTCTCAAGTGCGTGTCATGCTCCTCCGGGGTCCTTGAATAGACCAGAATGTCATCGATGAATACAATGACAAATTTGTCAAGATATTCTCTGAACACTCTGTTCATTAAGTCCATGAAGACCGCAGGTGCATTGGTCACTCCAAAAGGCATAACTACAAACTCGTAATGTCCATATCTGGTCCTGAACGTCGTTCTGGGTATATCTCTTTCTTTCACCTTCAGCTGATGGTACCCAGAGCGTAGGTCTATCTTTGAGAACACTGTTGCTCCTCTTAACTGATCAAATAAGTCGTCGATCCTGGGAAGAGGGTACTTATTCTTGATCGTCACTTGATTCAAAGCTCTGTAATCTATGCACATCCGCATTGTTCCATCTTTCTTCTTGACAAACAACACAGGAGCTCCCCAAGGTAAGTGACTAGGGCGAATGAAGCCTTTGTCAAGTAACTCCTGTAGTTGCTCTTGTAACTCCTTCAGCTCTGCTGGAGACATGCGATACGGAGCTTTTGAAATTGGACCGGTTCCAGGAACCAATTCAATCTCAAATTCCACCTCTCTGTTGGAAGGTAGTCTAGGTAGCTCTTCTGGAAATACTTCTGGATACTCGCATACTACCCAGACCTCCTCCTGCTTGGGTCCCTTCTGCTCTTCTGCCTTTACTATGTATGCAAGAAAACCTGCACACCCTTTAGCTAACATCTGGTGTGCTGCTAGAGATGAGAGGAGCTTCTGGGTCTTCTTCCTTGGCACTCCTGTGAACTCAAAAGTTGGCTCACCTTCTGGACTAAAAATTACTTTCCTTCTGCGACAGTCCATTGAGACACTGTACTTGCTGAGGAAATCCATACAAAAAATGATATCGAAATCCTGCATGGCGAGAACTATCAGATTTACAAATAGCTCTCGCACTCGACCAAGACGGCCAGAGCCACCGATTGATTCCATGACTTCCCAGGTAGGGTCATTAAGAACCGGAGTTCATACTCTCAGAGGCACCAGAACCTCATCGGCAAAAGGTAGCGATAAAAGAATCGGTCGCCCAAAGGTCAAAGATCGTAGCTATGTGTCGGAAAATAACTACTTGACTGTTACGACCGTGGAGGCACTAGCGACTTCTTCTTTGGTGAGGAGAATACCTGGCACCATCAGGCTGGAACTGGTGGGGCTTATAACCTTCCTTGATCGATATAGGCTCCTCCAATGTCGCTTCCATGTGGTGCAACCGCATGCCGGCCTCCATATTGCAATGGTCGTGGTGAGGTGCTTTGAATTTATTAGGACATTCCTTAGCCATGTGTCCTTCCCGACCACAGGAGTAACATCCGCCTACCCAAAAGAGTGCTCTGGATGTGTTCTCCACATTTGGGATGTGGAGGAAACTTGGTCCGCTTGTTTGCCGGTCCTCCTTCGCTACCTCCGTGTTCCACCGCCTTTTACCTTTGCCTTTCCAGTTCTGTTTACTTGACTGTGCTTCCTGCTGTCTTGTTCTCTGTCTTCACTGGCTTTTGTTGTGCTCGCTGTGCTTTGATATTGTTCAGGTAATGTTCAGCAATTAATGCTCTACTGATCAACTCTTCGCCAGTCTGGGGCCGGTGAGCTCCACTGCTCACATTCAGTGTTATCTGT
This sequence comes from Zingiber officinale, assembly GCF_018446385.1. Classification (NCBI taxonomy): domain Eukaryota; kingdom Viridiplantae; phylum Streptophyta; class Magnoliopsida; order Zingiberales; family Zingiberaceae; genus Zingiber; species Zingiber officinale. Next base: position 42,690,454 of record NC_055988.1, on the reverse strand, counting down.
GGCCTCAGCATTCTGAGCATCAGCCTGACTCGCTCCTTCTCTGTACTCACTAGCTTTGGACAGAGACGAGCTAGTCTGTTGAACTTCTTGGCTGCTTCTTCCACTGACAAGTCACCTTGTTTGAACTCTATAAACTCCTTGTAGTGCTTGTTGGTAATCTCCAGGTGGAAGAACTCTTCATAGAACTCTGACTGAAAATCTACCCAGGTCATCTGATCGGCTGCTCTCTTGGTCTTTATCCTCTCCCACCACATACAAGCATCTCCAGGCAGGCAGAAAGAAGCGCACTTGACCTTCTCGACTTCTGGCCAGTCAAGAAGCTCCATAGTGCTCTCTAGTGTTTTAAACCAAGCCTGGGCATCCCAGGGCTCAGTCGTGCCTGAAAATCTCTCTGGTTTCAGCTTCAGCCACTGTATAAGATAAGCTTCTGGTCTCTGGGGTGCTGTGACGACTCCCTGCGTAGCTGGTGGAGTCTCAGTTACCACTGGGGCCTCTGCAGTGACAGCTGGAGGAGGGGGAGGAACTGCTGGTTGATTTGCCATCAGATTGGCTATCACCTGTTGCTGCTCTGCTACTTGTCTCCGAAGCTGAGCAACCACTTCAGAAAGGTTGGGCTCAGTTGTCCTAGGCACTTCGTTCCCTTGAGCTGGTTCCTCAGTGTGAGTAGCAGGGGGACGTCCTCTTCTTGTCATCTAATTATGCAAGGTAAAGGCTTGATATCTTACTTTAACCCTTCTAATCATACTTAAATATGAATAAAGAAAAGAGGAAACTAAATCTTTTATCTTACTTTAGTACTCAAAAAGGAAAGTACCCTATACTGCAATTAATAATAAAGAAAAGCAGAATAAAGAAGGGATTTAAATACTTTCTTACTTGGAGACGGCGAGGATGATGCTGATGTGTGTGTGATGCTGAAGAATGGGAACTGCTCTGATACCAACTGTAACGACCACCCTTCTTATTACTACTATTTTAAGGGCGACCGCTACCTAACTACTAACTATACTAATGTTGCTCAAACCAATAAAAGCACTACTTAAAATTTTCAGAAAGGAACTCTGTATTTAAAATAACTTCCTACTAAACATGCAATGTATACGACACAAGTAAAGCATGGCATATTACTAAATTTAAATATTGTTAACTGTAACTGCATGCTAAAGACTTGTGTAGGAATTTTAAATTTAATAATAAACATAGGCACGCTACGGCTTCCATGAAAACCAAACCATAACTCAAATTCTAAGGGAACTAGCTTCCAGCAACTATAAAAAAAAACAATGCTTCAACCATATCAAAAGCATATAAGAAAGAAGCAATTCTAGCAACATAATTTGCACAAGTTTATGGCAGCTGATTAAATTTGCAATCAAAACTGGAGGCTAACATAATTTGCACAGGTTTAATCACGACAACAACAAACTGAAGGCTAAGAATAAACTAACATGCATGGCAGTATAGCACTCAAGCTACTTCATCACAACAGCTGATCAAAAATCAAATCCAGTAGCAAGTAACAAGAATTATTCCACGAAATCCAAGTCTAGATACAGTATTAAGAAGAAACCTTTCAGCTATACTAAAGGAATCCGGCCATAAGGAAGAGAATAGTTAAATAGATTAATCTCTAGCAATACAAGAAATCAATTAAACTTTTTCTTGGTCCCAAGGCTTCACGCTTCAACATCACACACTTCTTTCATCACCACCACCATCCTGTCGCCTCCCTTTCATATCCTAGCTTTTCCTTTATCTGCAGTAGGAGGGAAAAAAAATAGATCTATAAGCGAAAACGCTTAGTAAGTACTAATCTATCTCACAAAACTCGACATGCATAAATATAATGCAAAAGTACTGAAACTGAAATACTAGAGCAATCTGCATGTGCTCATGGTATACAGAAAATAAACTGGATACAAGTCATACTCACTATCTAGCAGGATAACAAGAAATTAATACTATAAGCTTAGAATTTCAGAAACTAACTTTTTATTTATTCTAAGCATGTAACTTGTTTCATTTCTTATATCCTTGTGTTAGAAATTAATCTCTTAATTCCTATCTTTTACTCTCTTCTTCTTTCTTTCTTCTTTCTTACTTCTTTCTTAACTTTTCTTTTCTTTGGGCCCAAGCTTAGTACCATCTCATGCGCGTTCCCTAATAGGTTGGGGTTGCGAGCCACCAATCCTAAAAGAGCAGACCTCGGTCTACCAGGGCCAAGACCTCGGAAATGGTCACCTGGATTTATTTAACGACAAGCTCTTGAATGTCGGGTACTAGCCTCTTGCTTTACTTACTTGTTATTTTTCTTATGCTGATATTAAAAATGCCATGGCATTTAATTAAGCTTTTAGTGTGCTTTTAATCCTAACCTACTTCAAAAAAAAATGGTTTCAGAAATTCTAAAACATGGTAGTAGCATGGGAGTAAACTAATTCCAGCAACCTAAATCATGGTAACTCAGCTGGAATACACGGAAAAAGCATGGCAACAGCATAGAATTTCTACACAGCAAGTTCTAAAGGAAATTTAACATATAATTCTGCATGTTACAGTGAACTAGCATGCATATTCAAAAAAAAAGAAGCTTAGCATGTCAAATTCTAAAGGAAATCTAACATAGAATGTCTCTTGGTGCAAGAAATTCCGAAAACATGCTAATCCTTAATCATATAAATCTCAAAAGATACTTATATGCAAACTCAGCAAAGGGTCTATAAAATAAAACTAACTCAAAGCTTATCCTAAAGTTTTGGCACAACTAAAGACCCAAAACAAGGAAACAAACCCTTAACATAAGAAAAATTCAGCATCCTAATGCCTTAGAGGAGGTTTGGCATAGCCACTTTGGCACAACTCAGGGATCCAAACAGCCACCTTAAAACCTTAATTCATTCTCCCAATTCGGCACAGCATGGAATACAATCCGACCCTAGCATGAATCAAATTTCGGCACAAGGGAGCCCTAGAGTAAAAACTCAACAAGGAAACCAAGCGTACGGAGCAACTCCTACCGCAGGTGAGTAGTACTTACTTAGGGTTTCTTGCACTTACAACCGGAAAGAAGGAAAGGAAGCTTCTAGGGTTTAGGTAGCTACTTTTCCCGGCGATCCCTTCGTGCTCCCAAGTTCTCCTCTGTCGAGACAACCACCCGCGGATGAAAACTAGCCGGGAGGAAGCTTCGCCGATGCTGGAAATTGAAACCCAACCTTTTCTTCGCCGTCGCCCGAGCAGGAGTAAATCACCGCATCGCACGTGGGAGGAGAGGAGATTCGGGAGAAGATGTTGGGTTTTTGGAAAAATCCAAAACCTAATTCCCTTTTATATATAAGGGTTTTATTCCAAACTATACTATATCCTTAATTCTTTCTATATAGAGTTAACAAAAATCTCCTAGCTCAGTTGGTCAGGCCGATTTTAGCTTGGGTCAGTCCGACCCGAGGTCGCGGGTTCGAACCTCGCTTCCAACGATTTTTGCCTAAACTTCCTTTGTTTCGTAAAAATACTAAACGACCTCCAAAAATTACGCAAAAATATTCTAAAAATCTCTAGAATATTTTAAAGGCATTACTAAATATTTCTATGGATATTTGGAACTCAAAATAGGAAAAATTGGGTCGTTACAATCCCCTATACCTTATAAAAAGTTCGTCCTCGAACTTATAATAGCTCTGGATACCAAGTGAGATGATCTCACTTGGTTACCAGGATTCATAAACTCTAATACTTAAGCCTGGAGGTTTAGAGTTCGAATCATAGGGGAGGTAAAAATCCACTGCCAGGGGTGGAAAGTCCTAGTGAGTAACGACACGGCCAAAGGGTCATCGGTCGACGACATGAGAGGTCGCCAAATGGGCCGACGACATAAGGGCCGCCCAAGAGGTCAAAAAGGGCCGGGTCGTTACACCTGATATAATTACAACACGTATACCTAGTATTTATTTCTTTGACTTATCAATGTGTGAGATTTAGTTCGATAAATCAAGAGACCCGATAAGTTGGGAAATGATATTATTTATAGTGTGTATTGTTGATTATAGAAGGAAACTGTGTCCTAGTAATCTATGTTGATAATGTCCCCAAGAGGAGCTTATATGGATTGTCATGTAAGCCCTGCAGGTGGACTTAGTCTGACATGACGATAACGTTGAGTGGTACTACTCTTGGAGCTAGATATTGTAACGACCCAATTTTCCCTATTTCAAGTTCTAAAAGTCCATAAAAATATTTGGAAATACTTTTAAAATATTCTAGAGATTTTTAGGAATTTTTAGAGTATTTTTACGTAATTTTTGGAGGTCGTTTAGTAGGGTTACAAAAAGAAAGAAGTTTTTAAAAAAAAATATTGAAGGTGAGATTCGAACCCACGATCTCGGGTCGGACTGACCCAAGCAAAACCGGCCCAACCAGCTGAGCTACACGATTTTTGTTAACCTTATATGGAGAGAAATAGATTTAAGCTATAGTCGGAACAAATAAAATAAAAGAGAAGAAAAATAAGTTTGTAGAAGCAGGGGTTCGAACCCAGCTCCTCGGCCCAAGCAGAAACCGGCCCAACCAGCTGAGCTACGCGGGTTTTGTTAACTAGGTATGTAGCGAAATATATTTAAGCTATAGTTGGAACGTTTAAAATAAATTGGAATTAAAAGTGCGCGGCTGAGGGTTCAAAGCCGAGACCTGTGGCTTCGAGCAAAACCCAACTGACCAGCTGCGCTAGCGGTCGGTGTTAATCAAATATGCAGCGACATATATATAATCTATAGTTATAATCGAAACCCTAGTTTTAAAAGGATCTAATTCCTTTTCTCCCGAGCCGAAAACCCTTTTCTTCTTCTCACGCGACGGCGCGACTCTTCTGCTCGGGCGAAACAGTGCCGTGTTAGGGTTCCGTCTCCGGCGCTTGAAAAAGGGCTCTCTCCGGCCGGTCTTCACCCAACTGTGATCTTCTCGTCGTGGAGAGCACGAGGACCTGAAGGAGACGCCGAGACCTTCACCTATCCGAAACCTTAGCAGCCATCTTCTCGGTTGTAAGTCCAAGGAAACAAGTGAGTTGCTTCTCACCTGCAGTAGGAGTAGTTCCCCGATATTGATCTTCTCTTTTTGTTTGGTTTCGGAACTTGCTATTGTATTCGGATTTACTGCCGTGAACCTGAATTGATTTCCTTTGCTTTTAGTTGTAACCTGCCTAAGGATTTCGATATTTCTGTGAGGATTGATGGGTTAAAGGGTTCTGCCGTAAGGTTGAAAGGAAGAAGATGGAGAAGGAAAATTAAGGGAGAAGTGTGATGGGCATTTAGCTCCTTTTTGGTAACCTGCCGTGCCTCAAAAAAAAATTCCGGGAGGAATTGTATGCTGTGATCTTATGGATTAGGGCAATGGGCAGAAACGATTTACATGTTTAATAGCAGTAATTAGTTTTCCTTGCTGCAGGTATCACAATTCAATTTGTTGGACTGGGAAAAAAATGAAAGAATTAATTAGATTGGCATGTGGCAATTGTTTTTCTTCTTCACTGCTGTAGCACGTGATAGGAGGAATAATTGTCGTAGTAATTGGTTCTTTTTGTCTTCTTGATGTGGTACCGATCATGAAAAGATTTAGTTTCGTTTGAGCTTATAGCTTAATAAGTATGCACTGCCGGGTGATTTAGAAATTCTGTTTTTATCACTTAGCAAGCATGAACAACCTCTTAATTATGGAGTTCAGCTTTTATAATAAAGCTTACAATTTGCCCTGCCATGGAACAAAATTGTCCAGTACATTAAGCTTGCAGATTTCTAGTTCTTTATGTTATTAAATGTGCATGAGTAGCATTTCTTCAAAGCAATCAGTTTCTAGTTTTTTTTTTATAGCATGCAGATTTTTAATAAGCAGATTTTCATAAGTACTGCTTGCAGATTTTGATAAGTATTGCATGCAGAACCTCAATCTTAGAACAGATTTTTACTAAGCTTAATATGCAGATTTTTATTAAGCATTAGTGTGCAGATTTTTATTAATCATTAGTGTGCAGATTTTTATTAAGTATTAGTGCAGATTTCTGTTGAGCATTAATATTGCAGAATTTTTATTAGTTCAGTATGCAGATTTTTGGTTTAAGCATTTCAAAGTTAGAATTTGCTTAAACATTTCAGTTTCTTTTAAAAGAAGTATTCTTTTAGAAGTATTAACAAGTATAAGAAAGCTAAAGAAAAGAAAGAAAAGGCCAAGGCCTTAAGTAGATCCTAAAGTCAAGACTTTAGGGATTTTGGCACACAAGGTGCTTAAATAAATGCCAAGGCATTTTATTATAAGAAGTATTTAAAGATAAAAAGTATTTTACTTTTAAAGGGCATGTACCGGACACAAGGTCCAAGGGATGGGCTCCAAGTTGCCCCTAGGCACAAGGCCTAGAAGTATCTTAGTAGTTTCGGGATTAGCTACCTCGATTCTTATTAAGAATGCGCGCAAAGTGGTACAATGCCGGGCCCAAAAGAAGTTTATTATTATTTTGAAGTATTAAAGTATAAGTTTTGAAATAAATGAAACAAGCTTCAAATATGTTTAGAATTAGAAAGTTTAGTTCTTGATGTTTGAAGCATTCAGTAGTAGTTTTATTTGTTTCTTGCTACTAGATTATTCAGCATGTTTAGTTTTATTTGCTTTCAGCATGCTGTTATAGTTTTAGTCTTATGAGCATGTTTAGTTTTACATGTTTAGAAGTTTTACATGTTTAGTAGTTTTACATGTTTAGAAGTTTTACATGTTTAGTAGTTTTACATGTTTAGTAGTTTTACATGTTTAGTAGCTTTACATGTTTAGTATGCTTCTTTTATAGTTTCATTCTTATGAGCATGATTAGCTATACATGTTTAGTATTTCAGTTAGCATGATTTCCTTTGCTATATATGAGCATGAGTAGTTTTATATATTAGCATTCAGTTTTAGCATGTTTTTATTTATATACATGCATATCGAGTTTTTGTGAGTAGATAGCGCTCACTAAGCTTTATGCTTATAGACTGCACTTCCTCCTACTGCAGATAAAGGGAAGGAAAAGATTTAGCAAGGAAGGCGACAAGGTGGTGGTGATGAAGGTGTGTGATGGCTGGACTATGGAGAGATCCAGAATGAGCTGGCAAATTGCCAAGACTTTTCTGTTTAGTTATTTTAGTTCTCTTTTAATGCTATGATGAAGTTGAGATTGTAATTGAGTCTATTCCGCACTTGTAGTTTGGTATGTCTTATCGTTGGAGTTCTATTTGTTTACTATTGCTAGAATAGTTTCCTTTTAGTTATTGTGATATTATTACTGCTTGGTTGTGAAGTATTTATACCAGCCGCATGTGGCTGATGGTTTATTATTTGTTTGTATTATGGGAAATGGTCACCGGTACAGGGGAGACTCTGCCAAAATTTTTCGGTAGGGTTTTCCTAGAAATTTTTAATAAACCGGTTAAGTAGAGTTAGTAGATAAGTAACGGTCACTCTTAGAGAGTAGTAGTAGTAGTAAGAAGGGTGGTCGTTACAGATATTAATTAAGTGAGTTGTCAGTAACTCATTTAATTAGTGGACATTCGATATCTTAAACACAGAGAGACTAACATACTCATGATAAGAAGTAGCCCAATATATAATTTGAGATTGGTGGGGTAGTTCAATAATAATTCTTTAGTGGTATGAATTATTATTGATGAAATTAAGTTGGGTGTTCAGGACGAACACGGGAGGCTTAATTTCATCGGGAGACCAAAACCAATTCCTCCTCTCGGTCCCTATCGTAGCCTCTTATTTATAAAGTGTTATACCCACCTATACCCACCTTCTTACCCAAACATTAGGTGGCCGGTCGAGCAAGCTTGGGTCGGCCAAGCCAAAGATTGAGCCAAGTTAAGGTGGCGAGCCCTAGCTTGGAGCCCAAGCTTGGTGTGGCCGGCCATGTAAAGAATAAAAGGGATTTTATTTAAAATCTTTCCAAATGTGGATACCATAGTTTTAAAAGAGAGTTTGAAATTTAAATCTTTCCTTTTATAGTTTTCTAAGAAAGATTAAGTGAAAAGTTTAATATCTTTCCTTATTTATAGTTAAAAGAAATATTTTAATTTTTGATAAAATTTTCCTTTTTTGTAACCATCTTGATGATATAAAAGAGAGTTTTAAAATTAAATCTTTCCTATTATAGTTTCTACAAAAGATTAAGAAAAGATTTGATATCTTTCCTTATTTGTAGATTAAGTGGAAGATTTTAATTTTAAAGATAACTTTTCTTTTTGGAAATCATCCACATGTTTAATAGAGAGATTTTAATTCATAAAATTTCTTTTTATAACCAACCATGAAGGGAAAAATTATTAGAGAAATTTTTATTTTAAAAATTTTCGGAAATAAATAAGGAAGTTTTAATTTTGTGTTTAAAACTTGCCTTATTTAGAGCACATGAGGTGGTCGGCCATGGTAAGGGTTAAAAGGAATGTTTAATTAAAATTTTCTTATTAACCAATGGCAAGGAAAATAAGGGAATTTTAATTATAATTAAATTTCCTTATTTACCAAGACCAAGGAATATAAAAGAGAGGGTAGAGGTGCCTCATCTTATACAACATATCTTCTATAGTTTCTCCTCTCTTCCTTGGTGTGTGGCCGACCCTATTCTTCTTCTCTTCTCTTCTTCTTTAGAGGCATATAATTCTAGGTTTCGAATTTGTGATTCGAGTTTGTGTTTTTTTTGTTTTTCGAATTTGTGATTCGATTATTCCTTTTGGTTAAACCTAGAGTTACTATAAGGAAATTAAATATTAAATTTCGTTGAAAGGCTTTGTCTAGGAAGTGGTGGTTGCTGTAACACCCCACCCTCCTCGCTACTAGTCTGTGAGGGTGGAGCGCTACTAGACTACTAATTTTACTTAACTATACTTGTTCACATGTTGATAGTAATTCCTAAAACTCTCGGAGAACTCAAAACTTACAATTAACTAGCAGCGGAAGACTAAATGACTCATCTAAACACATAAAATCATTCTATGAATAAAATCATCAACATGAATGAACAATTCCAATAGTCTAAATACAAAATAATCTTAATAAATTCTTAAACTAAATCCCAAGGCTTCTATAGTCCGGACATCACACATCCATCCGCACCTCCTTGTCGCCTTCCTTTGCTATAACTTTTCCTTTCCTTTATCTGTAGTAAGAGGAAATGCAACTATAAGCAAAATTGCTTAGTAAGCGCTATCTAACTCACAAAACTCGAATATGCATGTGAATAAAATAAATCTAAAACTGAATGCTTTACATGCTCATCTAATAGCAAAAGAAACAAGACATGCTGAAATGCTAAACATGTAAAGCTTATTTCACTTGTTCAAAACTTATACTTTTATACTTCAGAATAATAAGTTTAACTGAACTGATACATAAGCTAAGCTAAACTAATGCTAGGCTAATGCCGAATCTGAACTGTATTCACGTAACTGATTTGTGAAGTTTTGAAAACTATTTTCATAATAGATAAAAATAATAATCAAGCTGCTGATGAGCCCGACAACTGTACTTGCTATGCCCGCATCCCTAACTAGACCCGTGGTAGCTAGTCCCGAATCTAGTAGGGTTTACTAGGTTATCTAAACCTAGGGACGACTATGGGAGCCCAACCCAAGGACAACTAAGAGTCCAGCACAGTGCCACTGATAAAAGTAAAATACTAATTCATAAGCTGATTTATCTTAATTACTTCTTCTTTAAATGCCTTGGCATTTTAACGAGTACCTTGTGTTCCAAAATCCCTAAAGTCTTGACTTTGGGATCTACTTAAGGCCGTTGCTTTTTTCTTTCTTTTCTTTATCTTTCTTATACTTGTTAATACCTCTAATAAAAGAATGCTTCTTTAAAAAACTGAAATGTTTAAACAAATTCTAACTTTGAAATGCATAAACAAAAATCTGCATACTATGCTAATCAAAATTCTGCATACTATACTAATCAAGATTCTGCATTCTATGCTACACTATTTCTGCATACTATGCAAACATAAATTCTGCACTATAATACTTAACCAAATTGCACTATAATTTTTTTTTTTTAAAAAACTGCACTATAAGTTCCACCAAAAATCTGCACTACAAGTTCCACCAAAAATCTGTACTATAAATTCCACTAAAAATCTGCACTATAAGTTCCACCAAAAATCTTCACTATAAATTTAATTAAAATCTGCACTATAAGCTTAATTAAAATCTGCACTATAAGCTTACATAAAAATCTGCACTATAAGCTTAATTAAAATCTGCACTATAGGCTTAATTAAAATCTGCACTATAAATTTCACCAAAAATCTGCACTATAAACTTAATTAAAATCTGCACTATAAGCTCAATTAAAATCTGCACAATAAGCTTACATAAAAATCTGCACTATAAGCTTAATTAAAATCTGCACTATAGGCTTAATTAAAATCTGCACTATAAATTCCACCAAAAATCTGCACTACAAGTTCCACAAAAAATCTGCACTATAAACTTAATTAAAATCTGCACTATAAGCTTAATTAAAATCTACACTATAAGCTTAATTAAAATCTGCACTATAAGCCTACATAAAAATCTGCACTATGAGCTTAATTAAAATCTGCACTATAGGCTTAATTAAAAATCTGCACTATAAGCTCATATAAAAATCCGAATTTCTAATTACAAGGGAAAAACAAATCTTGGATCTACTCTAAATTCCCAAGCAACCACAATCCTTTACAGCATATTCCAAAAACTAAAAGAAACACTAAATCAAAGCTCGAAACTACTCTTACCGCAGGTGAGTAGCACTTACCTTGCTTCTTGGACTCACAACCGAACAAGCAGGGCTTCTAGGACCTTAGCCGGCCGCCGGAGATGATGCCCTAACTCCCTTTTGTTTTCTGCCCGAGCTCCGCCGTCGTACGCAGAAGAGAAGGAGAAAATGGTTTAGGTCATGGGAAAACATAACATCAACTTATCCCTTTTTATAACTCAATATTTCTGTTAACTCCTTAAATAATTTTTTCTATCTTTTCTAAACAGAACCGCCTGCTTGGGCACTTGGTCAGCCGGATTCGCTTAAGGTTCAGGTCAGGTTGGATGTTGCGGGTTCGAATCTTGGCTGTATCCCTTTTATTCCTATTTATTTTCTGTTTTCCTATTAACTATTACTTAAATAAATTTCTTTCCCCTTTTTAATCAGCAATGCTCGCTGGGACACTTGGTCAGCCGTGCTTTGCTAAATCTTGACCGGGTCAGAGGTCGCGGGTTCAATTCCTTAGCCGCCCCTTTTATTCCCATTTATTTTCTGTTTCCTATTAACTATTACTTAAATAAATTTCATTCCCCTTTTAAATCGGCAACGCTCGCTGGGATACTTGGTCAGCTGCGCTTTGCTAAATCTTGACCGGGTCAGAGGTTGCGGGTTCGATTCCTCAGCCGCCCCTTTTTATTTCAATTTATTTCCTATTCCTCAACTACCGCTTAAATAGATTTGGCTCCTTCTTTAATCAGCAACGCCCGCTTGGGCACTTGGTCAGTCGGATTCACTTAAGAGTTGTCTTGGCCGGAGGTCTCCGGTTCGAATCTCAGCTTGGACATTATTTTTGTCGAAACTTCTTTCGTTTAGTAAAAATACCAAACGAACTCCAAAAATTACATAAAAATACTCTAAAAATCTCTAGAATATTTCTAAAACATTTCTAAATATTTTTAAATGCTATTAGGACTTGGAATGAGGAAATTTAGGTCGTTACAGTTGCTCCCATATCCAAGAAGGCCTAGTGCCTCGCCATGTTTAACCTGGGAGCCAATCTCTGAAATTAATATTTAATTGAATTTGTAACATGGGTGGATTTGGATCAATAATGTTAAGCATCGTTTGCGATCCAAGTCTAAACCACTAAGAGCAGATAAGTTAAATTTGGAATCAATAATATTAAGTTCCGTTTGTGATTCCAAATTTAATTTCTAAAGAACACAATAAGTTGTTAGGAAAGGTTCAATACTTGTACAAAATTTTTGTACAGGGGAACCGGTACGATCTTCTGAGTAGAAACCAACAATTGGTATCAGAGCTAGGGTTTGCCTCTGTGTGTTTGGTTTTCAGGTTAATTATGCACATGTCATACATAATTTAGGCAGGATAATAGTAGGATGTGCTAACTCTGTGGTTGCAGGCTCCAACTATTATGGCTTATAGATATTGTGTGTGATTGGACCCTTGGACATATCAAGGGCATTTATGTGTGTGCATGATTGTATGTATTAAATACAACAGGAGTTGTATTAGTTTTAGGATTTTACATTTTTGTTTCGATCTAGATTACATGTATATTCCTTTGTGAAATATAGGATCGATATATGTAAAATTTTATTTTTGTCGCAGATCGTATCCTTGCGAGGCGTGGTACTTTTTGAGGACCAGAGACGCAGTGGAAAAAGAAGCAAGATGGATGCGGCGACTGGACCCGATTGTGGTGGCTAAAGATAGCAGCAGCTAGGGTTGGTAGCACACGGGGGACAGTGATGGAAAAGGCCATAATAGTTGGAAAATTATTTTTCCATATTTGTTGCTTTATTTGCTGTGATGTGTGCTTGCATAGTTAAAATTCCTCACCTTAAATAACTAAGTGTTAGAGGGATTTTTAAAATAAATTCCACGGTCTCCATTACTGGTTTGTAAGTGATGCGACAAACTTGCGTGTTGGCTCTGAGTGCCTCCCTCCCCATCGGATGAGTTTGTTTGCAGATCACTAGATCAAACTTACTTTATGGATGGTTATAAGAAATTAATTAGGAGCGTGTGATCTTCCCCATCGGAAGGGGCACAATCTTATTTCATGGACTAAGTATCAAGTAACGGTATACACTTAGGCACATTTAATAGTATCCTCCCCATCGGAGTCACTGCTATTATTTGTGTAACCGAAGAAAAACCAACAATTAATTTGTCATAAAGATAGGTTGACTAGATAATAAAATTAAAACCCCTCTTACAAATGTGTGATTTTGTATACGTCCACACTATCGTGGCATACAAAATTCACGGTGTATGAGGTAATTTTATTTGTCAGGTTGACAAGAAAATAAAATTAATGGGTAAAACCCCTCTTACAAATGTTTGGATTTGTATAAGTCCACACTATCATGACATACAAAATTCATGGTGTATGAAGTAATTTTATTTGTCAGGTTGACAAGAAAATGAAATTAATGGGTAAAACCCCTCTTACAAATGTTTGGATTTGTATACGTCCACACTATCAAGACATACAAAATTCACGGTGTTTGAGGTAATTTTATTTGTCATAAAGAGAGGTTGACAAGATAATTAATGGGTAAAACCCTCCTCTTACAAATGTTTGAATTTGTATACGTCTACACTATCGTGACATACAATATTCACGGTGTTTGAGGTGTTGGTGAATTTAAATGATATTATTTGAGGAATCAATATTATTTTAAATTCAAAGTTTTGACTAAATATTTGATCAAAGACAGACCAACTATTAATTTTATTTGTCATAAAGTTAGGTTGACAAGAAAAAATTAATGGATAAAATCTCCTCTTAAAGTTTGAATTTGTATACGTCCACACTAATGTGACATACAAAATTCATGGGGATTTTGAGGTGTTGGTCTTGACTAAATATTTTTGTGATTCTTAGGATTTCAAATGTTTGTCAATCCCCTAGCTGTTGTACTATAGAATAGACTTAGTAGTCCCAATTATAATGATTAGAAATAAGACTTGGACATTAAGGTGGACTGTCCTCATAGGAAGAGAACAATATAGGCATAGTAGTTGAAATATGTTTATTGGTATTATCTACCGGTACCTAGCGTGTGGATATGATAACCACTGATCATGTCTGCAAATCATTGTAGGGGTTCCAAGAAACCCGACAACTACATGTAGGAGAAATCACTGTTTACAAGGGCAATGCTATAGAAGTAGCAGCTGTTGCAGTGGGAGATGTTTATAGGAATAAAATATTGGTTTTAAGAAATTATCTTTACATACCAAGTTTTAGAAAGAACTTGATTTCAGTTTCTAAACAATACAAGGATGGATATTCTGTCTATTTATGATAGCAAAGGTGTTATCAAGATAAATAAGGAAGTTATCTGTTCCGGTACGTTCGTTGGCAATTTGTATACTCTAAATCCAATAACTCCCACGATGCAACAAATGGAAATTAATAACACATCTTCTAATTCTAATAAGAGAAAGAAACCTTCGGAAATGAGTCAAACATATCTTTGGCATCTAAGGCTAGGTCATATTAACTTGAGTAGGATTCAAAGGCTAATAGCTGATGAACTCTTGGGTTCATTAGTGTTGGAAAACTTTTCAACTTGTGAATCTTGCTTGGAAGCTAAAATGACCAAGAGACCTTTTTAAGGCCAAGGGGTATAGAGCCAAAGATGTGTTGGAACTGGGTCATTCTGATTTGTGTGGTCCTATATCTATCCAGGCAAGAGGTGGTTTCGAATATTTTTTCTCTTTTATAGATGACTATTCGAGATATGGATATATTTACCTGATGCGTCGCAAGTCTGAATATTTTGATAAGTTCAAAGAGTACAAGGCTGATGTGGAGAAACATCATGGTAAAAGTATCAAGATGCTACGGTCTGATCGTGGTGGCGAATACCTCTTTGGAGAGTTTAGGAATTACTTATCAGAGGCTGGGATTCAATCCCAATTATCTGCACCTGGTACACCCCAACAGAATGGTGTGGCAGAATGAAGGAATATGACTCTTATAGAAATGGTGAGATCGATGATGAGTTATTTAGAATTACCAAATTCATTTTGGGGATATGCTTTGGAAACAGCGATGTACATTTTGAATATGGTACCTTTTAAATCAGTATCCTTTACTCCCATGGAATTATGGAATGGGCGTAAGCCTAGTCATATTCAGATATGGGGTAGTCCAGCACATGTGCTAAAGGGAGATATTGACAAGTTGGAATCACGTACAGAAGTTTGTTTGTTTGTAGGATATCCTAAAGGAACGAAAGGTGGTTTGTTTTATAATCCTAAAAATTAGAAGATCATTGTTAACATCAATGCACGATTTTTAGAAGAAGATTATGTAATAAACCATAAGTCCATGAGTGAAATTGTTCTAGAAGAAATGAGAGAGGACATGCCTACTTTAGTACCAACAGTACAAGATGAAATATCACAAGAAACTACAACACGTGTCACAAATGATGCATAGTTATAGACAATGCCTCGTCGTAGTAGGAGGGTTGTGAGGCAACTTGAAAGATTCATGTTTTTTGAAGAGTCTTCAGGACTTAAACCCTTGTGAACATCAACCTGATCCCCGGACATATGATGAAGCCCTCCAAGATAAAGATGCAGTATCTATGCAAAGAGCAATGAATAAAGAATTAGAATATATGTATTCTCATAAAATCTGGGAGCTTGTAGAATCACCAAATGGTGTAAAAGCCATTAGGTCTACAATAGAAAAAGAAGGACAAACGGGAAGGTGGAAACTTTCAAAGCAAGGCTTGTTGGAAAAAGGGTATCGATTAAAAGGAAACCTTTTTCACCGATAGCCATGCTTAAGTCTGTCCGAATTCTTTTATCTATTGCTGCTCATATGGATTATGAGATATAGCAAGTGGATGTCAAGATAGCTTTCCTTTAAAGAAGTCTTGAAGAGAGCATTTATATCAAGCAACCAGAGGGGTTCATTGCAAAGGGCAAAGAGCATCTTGTATGAAAGCTCAATCGGTCTATGTACTGAAGTAAAGCTTTAAGGTCTTGGAACATCCGGATTAATGAAGTAACCCATACCTATGGATTTATTCAATGTCTAGATGAGTCTTGTGTATACAAGATGTGTGATGAAAATATGGTGGTATTTCTTGTACTATACGTAGATGACATTTTTGGTAGTTGGAAACAATATCAAGTGTTGTCAGAAGTAAGGGTATGGTGGTCCATGTAACGACCCACCCAACAGAACTCCCAAATAAGAGTGATCTACACCCATTGCATGGCACAAACCCAAATCCGATTTACTCAACAATAAAATGATCCCATAATCAACCAAGCAAATTCGGATTTAATGATCATAGCAGCAACCACTACAAGCAACCCGAAACCACAGAAAACTACACCACATGGCAAATACAGATGGTTCTTTATAGATTAGAGATCAACAATTTTGTATTAAGCTTTTTGTTAAGTCTAACAGAAGGACTCTTCACAGATTAAGCTTCACAGAAGGATTTTGTCAAGCTTTTTAAAGTACACGGCAGCAAACCTTAACCATCAAACTTCACAGATTAACTCGAAATCAGGAATAAGCTAAATCCAAAAATCTAATCCAAACAAAAACCCCTTCATCTTCCTTAACCCCTCACGGCAGAACTTCAAAAAAATCAAACAAAAGAAAACTCTAAATCAATGCCACAAGGAGGATTGTTCATGCTCGGCAAGGAAATGAAGAAAGCAAAATCGCGGAACTACTCCTACTGCAGGTGAGAAGCAACTCACCTCGCTGTTCCTGGACTTACAACCGAAAAGGAGAAGTCTAGGGTTCCGGATAGGTGAAGATTCCAGTGATCCCTTGCGGCAACACCTTCTCCTCGATGAAGGGGTCTCGCGATTGTGAAGATCTCACCGGGAAAAACCCTCGCCGGCCGCCGGAGACGAAGCTAGAGCTTCGTATTTCCTTCGCTCGGGCAGAAGCGGCGCCGTCGCACGCAAGGAGCAGAGGAGAAGAATTTTGAGAGAAAATGTTTGATTTTTCAAAAATCCAAAACCTAATTCCCTTTCTTATATTCGGGTTTAATCAAAACTATACCTTAAATATAATCCGTTCTTCCTTAATTAACAAAAACTCGCCGGCACAGCTGGTTAACCGGCTTTTAACCGAAACAAGGGGTCCCGGCTTCAATCCCTCAGCCGCGCACTTTTTCCCGATTTATTCCCTAATAATTAACTATGATATAAACTTAATTCTCACCATATAAGGTTAACAAAACTGTGTAGCTCAGCTGGTTGGGCCGGTTTTGCTTGGGTCAGTCCGACTCAAGGTCGTGGGTTCGAATCTCACCCTCAACGTTTTTTTTTAAAACTTCTTTCTTTTTGTAACCCTAATAAACGACCTCCAAAAATTACGTAAAAATACTCTAAAAATTCCTAAAAATCTCTAGAATATTTTAAAAGTATTTCCAAATATTTTTATGAAATTTTAGAACTTGAAATAGGGAAAATTGGGTCGTTACAATTCTCCATACCTTATAAAAAGTTCGTCCTCGAACTTAGAATAGCTCTGGATACTTCTGTCTCATACTGTCTTCCCGCTCCCAAGTGACTTCCTCGTGCTTCTGGTTCTACCAGATAACCTTCACTAGTGGCACTTCTTTATTTCTTAGTCTCTTGACTGCTCTGTCCACTATCTGTGTAGGTCTGCTCTCATAATTAAGATCCTCTTGGATCTGCACTGACTGAGACTGAATCACTTGGCTAGGGTCGTGGAGACACTTCTTTAGCAGAGAGACATGAAATACATTATGTATTGCTGACATGTCCTGTGGTAAATCCAGCTTGTAAGCTACTTTCCCAATCCTTTCTATGATCAGGTAAGGTCCTACATAACGAGGACTTAATTTGCCCTTCTTGCCAAATTTCATCACTCCCTTCATAGGAGCGACCTTGAGAAAAACTGAATCCCCTACTTGGAATTCAAGTGGCCTACGGCGTGTGTCAGCATAACTCTTCTGTCTACTCTGGGCAGTCTCAATTCTTTGTCTGATCTTCCGGATAGCTTGAGTAGTCTCATCTATCAGCTCTGTCTGAATGCCCAGTTCTACTTCCATTTCTTTTCTCTCACCTGCTTCTTGCCAGCAAATGGGTGATCTGCACTTCCTGCCATACAATGCCTCATAAGGAGCCATCTTGATGGTGGCCTGATAGCTGTTGTTGTAGGCAAATTCAGCTAAGCACAGGTACCTGCACCAACTTCCCTTGAAATCTAGTGCACCAACTTACCTTATTTAGAGCACATGAGGTGGCCAGCCATTATAAGGGTTAAAAGGAATGTTTAATTAAATTTTCCTTATTAACCAATGGCAAGGAAAATAAGGGAATTTTAATTTTAATTAAATTTTCTTATTTGCCAAGACCAAGGAATATAAAGAGGGGGTAGAGGTGCCTCACCTTATACAACATATCTACTATAGTTTCTCCTCTCTTCCTTGGTGTGTGGCCGACCCTATTCTTCTCTTCTTCTTTAGTGGCCGGTGAATCCCCTTCTTGGAGTTCTTGTGGTGGCCGGTTCTTGCTAGGAGAAGAAGGAGAGAAAGGAGGCTTTGCTCTTGCATCCTTCGGAACTTAGTTGGTGGCCGAGACTTGTTTTTCTTGGAGAAGGTTGCTTAGCCGAAACTTGGAAGAAGGAAGAAGGAGGCTTGGTGGATTCTCATCTCGGTAGATCGTTACCCACAAAACGTCCGAGATTAGAAGAGGAATACGATAGAAGATCAAGAGGTTGTTGCTTACAAAGAAAGGTATAACTAGTAATTGTCTTCCGCATCATACTAGTTTTCTTTGTATGAATTCCAAACACCAGAGGCATATAATTCTATGTTTCAAATTTGTGATTCGAGTTTGTGTTATTTTTGTCTTTCGAATTTGTGATTCGATTGTTCCTTTTGGTTAAACCTAGGGTTACTATAAGGAAATTAAATATTAAATTTCGTTGAAAGACTTTGTCTAGGAAGTGGTGGTTGCTCCCATATCCAAGAAGGCCTAGTGCCTCGCCATGTTTAACCTGGGAGCCAATCTCTGAAATTAATATTTAATTGAATTTGTAATATAGCTGGATTTGGATCAATAATGTTAAGCATCGTTTACGATCCAAGTCTAAACCACTAAGAATATATAAGTTAAATTTAGAATCAATAATGTTAAGTTCCATTTGCGATTCTGAATTTAATTTCTAAATAACACAATAGGTTGTTAGGAAAGGTTCGACACTTGTACAAAATTTTTGTACAGTGGAACCGGTACGATCTTCTGAGTAGCAACCAACACAACCTCAAATAGTCCTACTCAATACACACATAGTGTACTAGTATAATTTTATAATCAAGATAAACTAATATCAAATTACACTACAATCATTCCAATGGTTTATCCCAATCCATCTTGGTTGTGAGTTACTATTTATAATTTATAAGGAACTGATAACATGATCTTCTGTATGACACCACACACCAAATTATCTATAATATAAATTAAATGGACAACTGCATTTAACTAAATGTAGACATTCGACCAATGTGATTCTTATTACAAAATAAATGTTCATACAAAAAACTAGGCTTTTAGTATACATCCTAACAGTAATGACTGCTCTCATCTGGACCAATGTCTGCTCCTGAGAAGCCCACCTCTTCTCCACCTCTGATCTATCGTAGTCATTTGAGTCTTCAATTCTTAATTTTCTTTTCTTTATCACTCCACCTCAGAAGAAGAAGAAGAAGAACTGGCACAGCCTCTAGGAGTCCTCAAGCAATCAAATACTACCTTGGCCTAGGAGCCAAGATCGTAGAGTGAGGATTTATTTGTCCTTCTTCCCACAACATCATAATAAATTTCATTTATTTGCTGGGTGGATAGATCCTGTGAGTCCCCTCCCTCTATTGGTGGCTGAGATGCCCGAGCAACCCTACTTATCATTTCCTCCCGTGTAGAAAAAATATACAATTTATATCTTATACACAATTACTAAAGCTAATTAATCATTATTAAAGATTAAATATAATAAAGTTAATAATTTAAACCCCAATGTTCTTGGATCGAGCATCAACATATGTGTCATCCTTTCTTTGGTGAGTCTTGAGAAAGATCTTCAGGCAAGTGGGTTCTCTTTCTAAAGAATGCTTCTACATCCACAAATAAGTTTGGTCAAAATTATGCAAGTTTGTTAATAAATAAAAATTTGATTTATATAACTTTAAATTACACTCACCAGATCCATAGCGTGCTCAACAATGGATCGGGATCCTGATGTATTCCAAGCGGATTTGGTACTTGGGCCACTTGGCTTTGTATTCCTATTTTCTTAATCTTTTTGAGCCTTTGTCTATCATCTTTCTACAGACCAAGTGGCCATCCATGCACCCCAGATCTTGTTGGATACATAAGATGGCCTTGTGCCATCCTTTCTCACATAATATAATAGGTTTTTGTATAACTTGGCACAATAAATATTCCAAGTCGCTACAAATTCTGCCTCATGCCCATCCTCCCATGTATATTTTTCTACAATTAAAAATTAAAAATCTAGTATATTAAAGGATAAATATATTGTACATATTCAATTTACTTACTGTTGGAGCAATCTAGGTGCCCTAGGTTTTGATGTTTAGGCAAAGGTTTAAGTTAGGTTTATTGTTGAATTTGATATGCATTGTGAGTGTGCGGGATATAGGTACAACAAGGAAAGTCCAAGTGTGATCTTGGCAAAGGAGGAAAGTCCAAGGATAAGTCTTGGTGGTGTAAGTCTAAGCATGTAGTCTTGGCAATGTAAGTCCAAGTGTGACTTAGCAATGGATGAAGTCCCGGAGGTGAGGAGCCTCTTGGCAAAGGAAGACCCGACGATATGGACAAGGTCGAAGGAAGCTACAGAAGGCAAGACGTGAAAGATGGGGAGACATTCGAGGGACGTGAGGCTGATGGAGGAGGCTAGAAGGCTAGGTTTAGGTTGGTCGGGCGAGGACGAGTGCTAAGTGATTGTACTCAGGGCAAAATCCTATGTGTTTAAGATTTACTGTAGCAGTACTGTTGTGACATAGTAGCAATCGACTGGTTACTGTAGCAGTCGACTGGTACACTGTAGCAGTCAACTGGTAGCTGACCATTGGGTAACGATCGACTTCACTTAAAGAACCAGTTGACTGGTGCATACACCAGTCGACTAGTGCATCTCGGGGTGCTTGGGCATGGTTGACAAAATAGAGGTGGTTAACCCCTATTAGTAGTCTTCCAAAGCCTCCAAGCTCTTTTTGTGATCTAAGAGTGTTTGGATCAAGATTGTGGTGAGGTTTCTCCACCGAGAAGGAGGTTTGAGCTAGTCGGAAGTTTTCGGGGAGTTATCCACCGATGGATTGGGATCGTCCACCTTACGGACAACCATGGAGAAGGAGCCCTAATCTCTGAACCATGTAAACTCCTTGTGTTACGGTTTGTTTTTGGTTTATTGTCTTTCCTTATTGTTTATAGGGTTTAGTTTTCTTCTTTTTAGTTTGTATTTTATTTTCCGCTGCGTACTAACAAGTGTAGGAAGTGACAATTTGGGTGAGACGCTATTCACCCCCCTCCTCCAGCGGACGTAAAGATCCCAACAAGTGGTATCAAAGCTAGGTGAGCTCTTGTTGGACTAATCGTCAAGAGAGCGACTAGAGGAAGAAGATGGAGTCGGAGGGACCTCTCGGATGGGACATCCGAATCCCACCTCCATACGAGCGCGAGACTTCGACTATTGGAGGAAGCGCATGGAGATGTGTTTCCAAATGAATTGGAACCAATGTATTACGTTGGAGGAACTATTTAAAGCTCCAACGGACAAGAAGGGAAAGCATCTCCGACGTCGATATTGGACCGAGGAGCAAAGGGAGAAATCGGAGACAGACAAGGAGGTAACTAGAATTTTAATTAATTTATTACCTCCTAATGCGATATTGAATATAGGTGAATATGAGAACGCAAGTGACCTTGGGAAAAAGGTAATTGCGCTTCATGAGACTCCTACATAAGTCCAAGAAGAGAAGGTGTAGCGCCCAAAAATTCTCCAAGTTATTTTAGAAATATTCTATGATTTTTCTGGAATTTTAGAATATTTTTATGGAATTTTTAGAGTAGCGGAAGTAGCAAAAATAAATAGAAACGTAAAATAGCTTAAGCGGGAATTGAACCCGAGACCTATTGGGTCCTACGACTTAAGGTGAACTCTAGTAACCAGGAGAACCCAGCAGGGTCGTGCTGAAAGAAAAGGGAATCAATTATATTTATATTCAAGTAGGGTCGAATTACCCACTTAATATAAATAGGGAATTAAGTGAGAAATTGTTATTTTCTTAAACGAGAAAACCTTTCCCTCAAACCCTCACCGCCGAACCCTCATCTCTCCCTCATCCTCTCAGTGCCCAAGCCAAGGAAGACTAGGGTTCCATCCCAAGGGCTCCAAGAGCATCTTCCGGCCACAACTCCGACACGAGGGCGCTCCCCTCCGTGAGAGGAACGCTTAGGCACGAGAAGATCGTCGGAAGGAGCGTCTTCTCCGGAAATCTAGCGATTAGAATCGTAAGAAAATTAGAACAGAAGCTAAGAAACCCCTCACCTGCAGTATAAGTAGCTAGTCGTATGTTTGGATGCATTGTTTTAACCGTATGCAGATTTTCAGTGATAGGGTGCGAATTAGCGCACACCAAGCGTTTGATTAAACGCTTAGCTCGGTTAAATGCCACCATAGGCATTTTAATAGCTTAGATAAATGCAATAGAAGCATTTTTACAGCTTAATTAGTCTTGCTACAGTTTTTATGGACAAAACGTCCAATGGGTGGGCTCCCACAGTTGCCCCTAGGTTCAGATAACCTAGATCTGGGTTTAGACAACCTAGTAAGAGCAAGACAAGAATTATTAGCTTATGTTCAGTATTTTATTTTTCAGTGGCACTGTACTGGATTAGATATCCATTGGGTTGGGCTCCCATAGTCGTCCCTAAGTTTAGATAACCTAGTAACCCTGTTAAATTCAGGACTTGCAAACCCGGGTCTAGTTAGGGATGCATGCATAGCAAGTACAGTTGCCGGGCCCAAACAGTAATATGATTATTATTTTAATCTACTTATGAATATAGTTTTCAAAACTTCACAACATAGTTATGTGAATTCAGTACTGCTTTAGCACCAGTTTAGTATTAGCTTAGCTTAGCTTTTGTATTAGTTCAGTTTTCTATTGATACAACATGGCAGTTTATGATTAGCACTTATTGCCATGATCAGCTTCCTATTTCTATGTTTTGTCTGTCATGCCATGCTTTAGCATATTCAGTGCATATTTCAAATAGCATGTTTTCAAAGCATAAATCGTATCGTATGCATGTTTTGTGAGGTAGATGGTTTCTTTCTAAGTGAAAGCTTACAGATACTTTTCCTTATACTGCAGAAAAAGGTAAAGGAAAGATGGACTAGTGGAGGCTGGAGGTCAATGCAAGGAAGATGTGTGTGGATGGAACCTGGAATAAAGACCTTGGAAGAATTAGAATGTTTAAGAACTTAGTGCTTCTTATTATGTTACTCTTTGCCTATTTAGTTATCTAAATGCATGAAATTATAGAAAATTTGCTTAGCTTGTTAGTAACCATGTTTAGAATGTTAGTTGTTTGCTATAGAATGTTTTCTAGTTATTTTAGAACTTGTGTATGTGAGTTTGGCACGAAACAGTGCTGAAATCAGAGTTGGTTGCGAAATCAGAAACCCCAATCGATCAGTGGATCGATTGGGGGCCCTCAATCGATCAGTGGATCGATTGGGGGCCCTCAATCGATCAGTAGATCGATTGGGAGCCTGGTACCACGAACAGTAATCTTCTGGATCAATCAGCCGATCGATCAAGTCGCATTTTGTCGTGAACAGTAAGCTTCTGGATCGATCAGCCGATCGATCCAGTCGCATTCTGTCGCGAACAGAGAGTTTGGGGATCGATCGCTCGATCGATCGAGGAAATCGCTCCCGCGAACAGAGAGCTCTGGAATCGATCATTGGATTGATTGGCCAGTCTGGATCGATCAGCCGATCGATCCAGAATATTAACCTGAGCACAGTAACCATCGGAATCGATCCGTGAATCGATCCGAATGTCCCAATCGATCAGCCAATCGATTGGAATGCCTGTTTCGGTTGGAAGTACCTAAGTTCAGTCCTTAATCATATGTGAAGGTTAGATCCTCTCTTTTGAGTATAGGTACAACCTTTAAAAAGGTACTTTTCAGCATAAGATCAGATTCAGTAGCAATTGGCATGAGTTTAGCAAAATTTTAAATTAGATCACGTTTCCGCACCTTAAAAACATAGCCTAGCACAGCATATTGTGACGGTCCGTCCTTACAGCCTAGTTAGTAGAAGGTGGGTCGTTACAGAAGGAGCCCAAGGATAAGGGCTCATTGGTCCAAGAAGAGAATAACCAATCGGATGTTTGCATGGGTTCAACATCCGAGGAGAAAGAAGATGAGGATGTATCATCCACATCATCAAGGGAGGAAGAAGTGGAACCATCCACATCTTCAAGTGAAGAGGAAGAAGAGCAATCTAAGGAAGAGGAGATCTTGAAAGCTCAACCCTCCACCTCAACTACCAAGAAGAGCACAAAGGACCACATCAAATGCTTTAAGTGTGGTAAGATGAGACACTACAAGAGTAGGTGTCCAATGCTCCAAAAGGTAAGGGAGGTAAAGCCTAAACTCAATAAGGTTGATTTAAGTAATGTGAATTTTAGGAAGGAGAAGAAGCACATTAGGTATTTCACGTGTGGTGAGTGGGGGCACTACCACACAAAGTGCCCAAGGAGAGGAGAGCTCAAGAAATTAGCGCACTTGAAGAAGTGGGAGAAGAAGAGAGCTTCAAGGGTAAGGAAGGTAAACCTTAATTTGAATTCAATTTCAAATTTAAATTCTTCCATGCATACTAGAAATAATTTACTATATTTACCCAAGCATAATCATGGATTTAGATATAATGATAGGAATAGGGTTAATGTAGGAGATAACCCTAGGAGACCTATTCATGCTAAATCTAGTAAGAGTAGACCTAATAAGACTCAAAACACTTTACCAAAGGGAAGGAAAGTATGTGAAAACCTAAGCATCAATCCCAAGAATATTGGATCGAAAGCGCTAGAGTGGGGGTGGGGGGGGGGGGGGGGGGGGGGGAATAGCGCTCGTGGCTTTCACGCGTTTAGTATTAGGAAATTCAAATAACACAGCGGAAATAATAAAAGACAGACACACACAGAAGACCAAGGTATTTACTTGGTTCGAAGCCTGTGGTGACTCCTACTCCAAGGCCCGCGATCGTAGATCACTTTCGGTGGGCAATCACTATGAATCCGAAAATCTTTTACAATTTAAGAGTACAACTGTTGAATAAAGAAATAATACCGACAATACAAAAGAATTGAAGAACGGAGTCATCAGTTGTCGGAGTAGCAGAGAGTGGTTGAAGCGTTCGGAGCAGCGTTCAAAAGCACAGGTTGTTCTGTTCGAGTTGTTACATGAAGCTGTAGCCCAAGGCTCCTTTTATAGCCTTTATGGATCTGATCCAGATCCTCGAAGTTCGGGATCAGCTTTGACCCGAGGCGAATCGGTCGATCGATCCCTGGTTCGGTCGATCAATCAGACAATCTCTTCCTCATTTGATCCGTCGGATCCGCTCGCTCCGCTTGCTCCGCTTCGATCTGGTCAAGTCTTATCCCCGGTTCGGTCGACCGATAACCAGGTTAAGTCGACCGATCCCCTGGTCGAGCCTGGTTCACTCGCTGGAAGTCAGATCCGCGGCTTGGGGGTTCGGTCGACCGATCCCGATTAGATCTACCCCTGCACAAAACTGTTAGTTTCTTGTAATACAGAGTTAGAACAGAGCAAATAATATATATAAGAAACTTAAGTTGGACAGTCTTCGAATTATCCGGTTCTGACTTCGGATTTCCGACCGAAAACCCTAGGTCGAATCGACGCCTACTATTCCCTTTTCCGGGGAACGCGTCCTCACCTAATCCACTCAGGAGAAGTTACCTTTTGCCAATTCGGTCCTCCAGACCGACTGAACTTTTGCTCGGCGCTCGAATCTTCCGGTCTTCATGCTGGGCGCCCGCTCTACGACTCGTCCAAACTTCCACCTGGTTCGCGACACTAGGATTTCCACCTAGGATTACCGCCCCCTAGGATTTTTGCCCGAAGACTCCGACCCGCCAAGACTTCTCGCCTTGGGTTACCACCCCTAGGACCTAGCGTTACCGCCTCCTAGGGGTTTCCACTTGCCTAACCGCAGCTAGAACTTTTCTTCACCTAGGGCTACCACCCCCTAGGACTTAGGGTTACCACCCCCTAGGGTTTTTCTCCTGCCTAACTGCAGTTAGGACTTTTATCTAAGTACACTTAAGACTTTCCTGCAAAGCCCATTCAACGTATTAGATAACAAAATATCTTAACTTTGAACCCTTTGACATAATCAAAACATAGGTTCGATCGTCGGATGCTTCCGCACCAACAATCTCCCCCTTTTTGATTATGGCAATATAGTTCAAAGTTAAGCAAAAGCATAACAGTACTATAAGAGGAAATGAAATAATGAAAAAAAAAATTCAATTCCTTATATTCCCCTTAACTTTGATCTCTCTCTCTCTCTCTCTCTTTGACATAAATCAAAAAGTAAATACGTAGGGAGAAAATATTTATTCTTTTAACCTCTTAGCTCCTCCTGAAGGGTAGCACTGTAGTTTTAAAAATACTTACCAAATTTAGAAAAAAATATTTAACTTTTTCAACAAGACTTAAATAAGTTTTGAGAATTTCATTTTGTGTTTGAAAAATAAGCTTAGTTAAATTTTAGACTTCAAAATGATTGCATTGAGAAAATACCTTGATAAATAGCTAAGTTTAGAAGACACTTTCATTAAATTTAATTTTAAATTTTAAAAATTGCTTAGCAAAAAAAACTTAGCTGAAAGTTGTTTTGAGAAACACTTAGCTAAATTTAAAAGATTTTGACAAGCATTTAAAAGTATTGATAAAAATTTCTTGATGGAAGTTTTTAGTTTAAGTACTTAGCTTTTAAAGAATTTTTATAAAAGCTTAGCTTAAGTACTTAGTTGAAAAAAACATTGTTACGTATTTTACAAACTTAAAACATTTTTAAAAGTATTTTAAGCTAAACTTTGATAAATTTAGCTTTAAAATATGTGAAAACATATTTTGATAAACTTAAGCTTAACTTAGCTGAAAATACTTAGATTTTAACAAAGATTTAGCTAAACCTTTAAAAAATTGTTTTCGAGAAGGAGTTAGTGAGAAACTTAGTTAAGTAGAAAAAAAAAATGGTAGAAAGTCCTTTTTCTTTAAAAAACTTAGTTTCAAAAATAATTTATATATTTTTGTTTATTCCAAAAATAGTTTTAAAACTGAACTTTCTTTCTTAAATTATTTTGAACAAAAATATAAAATTAAGTTCTTTCACTCCTCCTTAATGTTAAAAAGTTTTTTAAGGATCCTAGAGTCCAAGCAAAAAAAATATTTTATATTTTCTTAATTTTCCATCTCACCCAATGTAGGTTATAAAGCATGTTCAGCTCATGAGTAAGTGTGAGACGGAATTGAAATTGATATTAAAATAGTTTAATTTTGAGTTTCAGATGAGTTTTTTAAATAATTTTTAAAGGATTTTCTAATGATTTTTTAAAATGATTTTCTAAAGAATTTTTAAAGCATTTTCTAAATAATTTTCAAAATATTTTATAAAGAATTTTTAAAATGATTTTCTAAAGAATTTTTAAAGGATTTTCTAAAGAATTTTTTAAATGAATAATTCACTTGATTATAGAGTTAATTAAGTTAATTTAATAAGTTAATTAATTATTAAGTTGATAAACTGAATTAAGTTGATATTATTTTATACTAAGTTAAATCTAGATCCATCTCATCCGATTCTAAGTTATCAACCAGGTAATCTTAAATAATTTTCGTGAGATGATTATCTTTGATTTAGATTCTTTCTAAGGATTAATTTACATTTAAATTAAGCTTAGGTTTTTCAATTAGTCAATTAAATATGTATTTCAAAGATTGGTTCCCAGGTCGTGGCGAGGCACTAGGCCTTCTTGGGTATGGGACCATCCACCACTTTCTAGACATAGTCGTTCAAAGGAATTATATATTTAATTTCCTTTTTGAAACCCCTAGGTTTAACTGATCAAGTGTAAATTATGCCTTGATCCTTAAACTATCCGAAATCTTAATATGCATATTGCCAATAAAATAAATAGACAATCATCAAACAATTCTATCTATTAATTAAGACAGTTTTTCTATTGGTTCCCCCGGGATCATAGCTTCGATGTGGTCTATCAAGGTAATGTACTTGATCCTTGGGGACCTAATATTGACCAGGTCCAACTTGATTGACCAAGTTGGACTTTGGTTCCCATGCTTGGACTACCTTTCTATTAGATCTGTTAACAATTGACAAATACGAACGATATTTCCTTTTAGCCTTAAATCCAAATCTGGATTTGTTGTAAACGGCTCGCTGTTTTCCAAGAATCAGATCAAGATTCTTGGAACCCAGGGTGAACCGTTCCAACGTTTTCTTGAGTTCTTTAACTTGAGTTTTCAAATTGAAATTTTCTTCCTCAAGCTATTGGACTTGATTTGAACTTCCAATTTGAATAGGCTTAGTCAAAGAACTCGAGTTAGTCACTTCCTTAAGGGTTGTTACCTCCTTTTGGAGTGACTTGACTCGGATGTTGGATTTAGCCAATTTCTTTAACAGATATGGAACTAATTTTTGTAAATCATCTAATTGAGTCTTGGCGGGTAAAGAACTTACAACGGGGTTTGGCCCTTCGGAAATGTATACGGATCCGTGGCTTCGCTCGGACTCGGTTTCTGATTCGCTCTCGATTTCTGACTCGAACTCGGACTCGGTTTCGTCGATGTTCGCTTGTACTGGTAGAATGAGAAGGCTTGTTTGTTCTTCTTCGTCGGATTCAGATTCGTCTGAGGACTCAGACCATGTTGCCTTCAACACCTTCCTTCTTCATTGCTTTTGATTTGGACAATTTGGCTTGTAGTAGCCCTTCTGGTTGCAACCGTAGCATGTAACTCCCGTCTTAATCTTTGTGCTAATTTGGGTTGCCTTTTTCTTTATATACATCTTCTGTATGAGCTTTATGAGTTTGGCAATAAGCTTGTCGTCTTCATCGTCTGAATCAGGTTCTTCTTCTGATTCTGGTTCAGTTCTGTTCCTCGATTTCGGTTCGCTCGTTCAGCTAGTACATGTAACCAAAGCTATACCCCTCTCGACCGGGCATGCATTAATTTGCTCATGCAATTCAAATTCAGAGAAGAGTTCATCTAATTTAATTGAACATAAGTCCTTGGATACCTTGTACGCATCTACCATGGATGCCCATAAGGAATTCCTAGGGAAGGCATTGAGTGCATACCTTATTACATCCTTGTTCTCCACTTTTTGTCCTATTGCGTGGAGTCCATTCAGCAGGTCTTAAATTCTGGCGTGAAGCTGGCTTGTTGTCTCTTCTTCCTGCATTTTAATATTATATAATTTGTTGAAAAGCATATCTCACTTACTTACCTTGGTTTCTGATGTACCCTCATGTAGTTCGATTAGCTTTTCCATAGCTCCTTTGCACTTGAGAACGGTCCTACTCTGTTGAGTTTCTCATTTGTCAGACCACACTGGAGTATGTAGGTTACCTTTGCGTTTGCTTCTACTTTCTTTATTAGGAATACGTCATAGTTCTTGTAAGGTATCGGCTTCCCGGCACCGTTAATTGGAAGTTCGAGTCCTATCTTAGTGATCATCCAGACTTCGAACTGGGTTTGTAGATATGACTCCATTCGCCCTTTCCAGTAGCTGAAGTCTTCACCAGAGAAGAGCGAGGGGCGAACTGTGCTATAGCCTTCTTGTTGGGCCATTTGAAAACTTACGCACGAAAATAAAGAAAAAAAAAAATGTTCCAAGACTATGTCTTGGATTAGTAGTGTGGGATGTATAATAAAAGGAAAAACTAACTCGAGTGATGTTGCACCAACTTCGAGCAAAAATCAATTCAAACGAGAAAATAGATCAGAGTATAGCAACTATACTTAATTCCGATCGACTCTGAAAAACTGAAAATACCACGGGAAAAAATGCTTGATTGGTGGTTGCACCAAATCGAAGCAACCCTGCTCTGATACCAATTGTTGGATCGAAAGCGCTAGAGGGGGGTGAATAGTGCTCGTGGCTTTAATGCGTTTAGTATTAGGAAATTCAAGTAACGCAGTGGAAATAATAAAAGACAGACACACACAGAAGACCAAGGTATTTACTTGGTTCGAAGCCTGTGGTGACTCCTACTCCAAGGCCCGCGATCGTAGATCACTTTCGGTGGGCAATCACTATGAATCCGAAAATCTTTTACAATTTAAGAGTACAAGTACTCAATAAAGAAATAATACCGACAATACAAAAGAATTGAAGAACGGAGTCGTTAGTTGTCGAAGTAGCAGAGCGTGGTTGAAGCGTTCGGAGCAGCGTTCAAAAGCACAGGTTGTTCTGTTCGAGTTGTTACTTGAAGCTGCAGCCCGAGGCCCCTTTTATAGCCTTTATGGATCTGATCCAGATCCTCGAAGTTCGGGATCATCTTTGACTCAAGGCGGATCGGTCGACGGATCCCCGGTTCGGTCGACAGATCAGATGATCTCCTCCTCATCTGATCCGCCCGATCCGCTCACTTAGCTTCAATTTGGTCAAGTCTTATCCTCGGTTCGGTCGATCGATAACCAGGTTCAGTCGATAGATCCCCTGGTCGAGCCCGGTCCAATCGCTGGAAGTCTGATCCGCGGCTTGGGGGTTCGGTTGACCGATCCAAGCGTTCGGTCGACCGATCTCGGTCAGTTCTACCCTTGCACAAAACTGTTAGTTTCCTGCAACACAGAGTTAGAACAGAACAGATAATATATATAAGAAACTTAAGTTTAACAGTCTTCGAACTGTCCGATTCTGACTTTGAATTTCCGACCAGAAATCCTAGGTCGAACCGACGCCTACTGTTCTCTTTTCTAGGGAACGCGCCCTCACCTACTCCACTCAGGAGAAGTTACCTTTCGCCAGCTCGGTCCTCCAGACCGACTGAACTTTTGCTCGGCGCTCGAATCTTCCGGTCTTCATGCTGGACGCCTGCTCCATGAATCGTCAGACTTCCACCTGGTTCGCGACACCAGGATTTCCACCTAGGGTTACCGCCCCCTAGGATTTTTGCCCGAAGACTCCGACCTGCCAAGACTTCTTGCCTTGGGTTACCATCCCCTAGGACCTAGGGTTACCACCCCCTAGGGTTTTCCACTTGCCTAACCCTAGCTAGGACTTTTCTTCACCTAGGGTTACCACCCCCTAGGGTTTTTCTCCTGCCTAATTACAGTTAGGACTTTTACCTAAGTACACTTAGGACTTTCCTGCAAAGTTCATTCAACATATTAGATAACAAAACATCTTAACTTTGAACCCTTTGACATAATCAAAACATAGGTTCGATCGTCGGATGCTTCCGCACCAACAAAGAAAGGGAGACATATGCCTAGGAATGTGGGTAGGTCTAGGGATGTTCAAGGTGGACATGTTGATTCAAGGGTTAGAATCCTAGAATTAGAAAATCAAGTCTTAAAGGTAAGACTTGAGGAAATGGAGAAATTCCTAGAGAGGTTCATTATTGGACCTAAAGGACTTGACATGTATTTGGGTGGTCAAAGACCCAAATCAAATTAGGTCCCTCCAAGACCAAAAGGAGGTCAAGTGCTAAGGTAGCACATGACATTGGTAAGGGAGGTATGACCAAAGACAAGGGAGAGTCATCCGAGGCCAATAAGAAGGAATATGGACATATAATTATAGCAAGGATGAGGTGTCCAAGGTGAAGGACAAGAAGAAACTAACCAAAGACAAGGTGTCTAAGGTTAAGAAGGTGAGTTTTGTAGGCCAAGTGTCACCCGAGGTACACCGAAGTGGCCTAGCGATAGTAGATGAGTC
Organism: Zingiber officinale; assembly: GCF_018446385.1. NCBI lineage: Eukaryota > Viridiplantae > Streptophyta > Magnoliopsida > Zingiberales > Zingiberaceae > Zingiber > Zingiber officinale. Next base: position 42,658,617 of record NC_055988.1, on the reverse strand, counting down.
ACCTAGGGAGGTGGATAAGATTAAGAGCTCAAGGGAGAGCTCAAAGAGTATTTCGGATATATGATAAATGATCTTAAGTGAACCAATATGTGCCAAAGGGATTAGAGATGGATTTGAGTCTCTACTGTAATTGGTTGACACAATTAGGTTAAGTTTCATGCATGAAAATATGACATTGGGGTCATATTGCATGAAAATTAGTTTTTGATGTATAGATACCATATAAACCCATGCTAGGGAAGTATTGTCATTTAGTATGTGCAGATACATCAAGAGGAAGCCAAAACTAGGACTTTAGGTCAAGGGTTCAATTGAACCATTTAGATAGTTTTGAATTTTGTGTCATCCTTGAGATCTGTCATAAATATATTTATATATATTTTTTTCCCAAGTAGATAAGGTTAAAATAGACTTCTCCACAAAATTTGAAAATTTTTAGGGGTTTGTAGAATTTCTGATGCATTTTTGAAGTTGGTCAGAAAATGTTAATTTTTACAAAACTAGGGTACCGGTCGACTGGTACAGATACCAGTCGACTTATAACAGTATTTTTGAGCACAGAATGTCTCTGTAAGCTTATTTTGATGAGGGTCGTCAACTGGTTCTGATACCAGTCGACTGGTAACAATGTATTTTGAACACAGAAGGCTCTGTGAGTGGAAATCGAAGGGGGCAGTCGACTGGTACCTAGTGCAGTTGATTGATATCAGCTTGAAAGTGTTTTCAACACTGTTCTTGACCATGTCAACTCATTTAGATGTATAAGATCCATGGGAGATAAATACATGAGTTTAGGGTCAATTTGAATGACAAGTTTTCAACAATTGGGATATTGTTGGAGCTCTTTTTGATATATGGCAAAGGGGGAGAAATTTAGGTTTAAGTGGGAAACCAACACACCTTTGCAAGAAATCCTAGCTAAGGGGAGCTTAGGTGAAGGGGGAGCGATTGTTCAGGTAAAGGGGGAGAAGTTTACCTTTGCGAGAAATCCTAGCTCAAGGGGGAGCTTAGGTGAAGGGGGAGCCTAGGGTTAGGTTCCATGACTTATGCATGTGTAGATTTTATGTTTATTTGCATTGTTATTGCATTTATGTTTCCCTAACTTAAATAGGTTGCCAAACATCAAAAGGGGGAGATTGTTGGAGCAATCTAGGTGCCCTAGGTTTTGATGTTTAGGCAAAGGTTTAAGTTAGGTTTATTGTTGTATTTGATATGCATTGTGAGTGTGCAGGATGCATGTACAACAAGGAAAGTCCTAGTGTGATCTTAGCAAAGGAGGAAAGTCCAAGGATGAGTCTTGGCGGTGTAAGTCCAAGCATGTAGTCTTGGCAATGTAAGTCCAAGTGTGACTTGGCAATGGATGAAGTCCCGGAGGTGAGGAGCCTCTTGGCAAAGAAAAACCCGACAATATAGACAAGGTCAAAGGAAGCTCCAAAAGGCAAGACGTGAAGGATAGGGAGACATCCGAGGGGCGCGAGGCTGATGGAGGAGGCTAGAAGGTTAGGTTTAAGTTGGTCGGGCGAAGACGAGTGCTGAGTGATTGTACTCAGGGAAAAATCCTATGTGTTTAGGATTTACTGTAGCAGTACTGTTGCGACACTGAGGTAGTCGATTGGTTACTGTAACAGTCGATTGGTGCACTGTAGCAGTCGACTGGTACACTGTAGCAGTCGACTGGTAGCCGACCGTTGGGTAACGGTCAGCTTCACTTAAAGGACCAGTCGACTGGTAGCGGGAAAATAGCTTAGTGGTTTCCTCTCTAGCTCTATTTAATAGAGCTCGGGGTGCTTGGGCATAATTGACGAAATAGAGGTGGTTAACCCCTATTAGTAGTCTTCCAAAGCCTCCAAGCTCTTCTTGTGATCTAAGAGTGTTTGGATCAAGGTTGTGGTGAGGTTTCTCCACCGAGAAGGAGGTTTGAGCTAGCTGTAGGTTTTCGGGGAGTCATCCACTTACGGATTAGGATCGCTCACCTTACGGACAACCGTGGAGTAGGAGCCCTAATCTCCGAACCACGTAAATGCCTTGTGTTACAGTTTGTTTTTGATTTATTGTCTTTCCTTATTGTTTATAGGGTTTAGTTTTCTTCTTGTTAGTTTGTATTTTATTTTCCGTTGCGTACTAACAAGTGTAGGAAGTGACAATTTGGGTGTGATGCTATTCACCCCCCTTTAGCGGGCGTCAAGGTCCCAACACTTACCATAAATTCTTTATAATAAAAATTCTTAGTCTCACTGTCTATATGTCTCTATGTAGTACCAGAAATGCAAACTCTTTCTTTAAATTTCCGGGTAATATATGTCGATACTCGATAACTATCGGGAGTAAACCTACATATAAACAATATTAAGATATAAGATAATGTTATAAATAAAGAACTTGAATTACTAATAATAAAAAAATACTTAACGACTCTCCAACAACCCTAAGGACTGTAGATCCACGGAGTGGTGCTGGATGATCTGCCATGATATATGATATCTACGAAATAATATTACAGCATATCATAATAAAGTTTACTAACATGATAAATAAGCAACAAAACATGATTGAAGCATAACTTACTTGATGAATAATAATGTTAAAATTTAATCAACGCTGACTCTGGAAGCATTTCTACTCAACATTAATAGTTTGTAAGTTGTCATTACTAGACTCTGTTAGTTCAGCAAAATCCTTACTGTTGGATATCTCTCCATCATCTACCTCCTCATCAGTGGCATTAACATCTACAAGTAATTGTGATGCAGATTGGAGTTGTGAATCAACTGAATGTCTCTCTACTTCGACATTCTGAAATACATCACGATTTTGAACAGTATGGTATTCAGCATTTCTATGGTCGAACAAGGCTTCATTTGACAAATAGACAACCATTCACTAGCTCTTCTTCTCTTCATAGGATATTCAAGATAAAAAACTTGACCCGCTTGTATTGCAAAAATGAAAGGTCCAAACTTATTGAACCTTCTATTTGCATTAACCTCAACTAAATTATAATTTGGATGTATTCTAATACCTGTTCTTGGCGTTGGATCATACCATGAACATTTGAATAACACACACCTTTTTATAGGTAATGCAGGATATTCAACCTCTATAATTTCCTCAAGTTTACCATAGTAATCAAACTCAGTATTATTGGTGTCGATAGTGTTAGTTAGAGCCCTAGAGCCAATCATTTGATGATTGTATGGACTCATTGTATCATATTCTTGTATATTAATAAAGACATTTGTTTGGTTATTATACTTATTTGTATTAGTGCCAAATAGACTAAGTATAATAGCGTCCTTGAGTAGAAGGTTCATATCTATATCAATCGATTAGTTGAATCGATAGTGAGATGATATAGGGAACACTACTCTAAATCATTCCTAGTCGAGTATTAACATTCAAGGACAATGTTAATACAATAAGACTAGCATGTAGGTTAGCTTGATGACTTGATCTCACAAGTCATGGATATAGAGATATCAAGCTGACACATGGGTATGCATTAGAGAATGTATACTGAATGACCCGCCATGAGAAAGTATCATGGATCGTTATATGAGTGTCATATACTTTCTCATGTGGCTATTAGTATGACTATTAGTCCTTAGACCTGAAGTCACCATGGATCCCTACATAAGGAGTTATGTACTTTGGTTTCGTCAAACGTCACCCGTAACTGGGTTGACTATAAAGGCGATTACTGGGTATGTAACGAATTATGCAGAGGGATGTGAGTGATGTAGATGGGATCTATCCCTCCTATATGATGGGAGTGACATCGATATTCTTGATAGAGTAAGACCACGAAGTGTATGGCCATACCCAAATGAGTCAATATGAGATATTGAGCTCATTTGATTGAGTGAGTCTACTTGGAGTTCAAGATTTAGATTGGTCAGAGGATGACACGGTCTATGCCTCACATTGATCAATCTAGATGTCTAGGATAGAAGGACACTTGTTATATATTGTGAGGAGTCACAATTAGTAGTCACAAGGTGATGTTGGATCTCAACATTTCTTGTAACTTGGGTAGCAATGATGTATTGCTAGATGCCGCTCATTGCTTATGTTTCTAAAGGAGTTTAGAAACATTGCCAACGTTACAAGAACCTATTGGGTCACACACAAAGAACAAGTGGATGGAGATTAGGTTCATATGATGAACCAATTGGATTAGGTTCATATGATGCACCAAAGATTGGATTCAAATTAGACTTATTGAGTTAGACTCGATTAGATTCAATTGTTGAATGAGTCTAATTTAAATTTGATTCATTGAGTCAATTTATATTAATGAATTGAGATTCATTAAATTAAAATTGACTTGAATCAAAGGTTGGATTTAACTCAACAAGGAAGAAATTAGTCAATTTTGACTTGACCAAATGAAAGTTGAAACATCAAGTTTGACTTGACGTATTGCCACATCATAAGGATGACTCATCCTTGCCACATCACCTCCACCTCATGAGGCATGCCACCTCATGGGGGTTACACCCTCCCCTTGGTTTTAATGTGGCCGGCCACATTAATGAGGGGGTTACATTGTGTGGCCGACCACACATTAGTGAGGAGGGGGTTTTGATTTTGTGGTAATTGTGTGTGCATTCATTCCATCTTCTCCCTTGATCTTTTCCTCATGGTTTTGCTGCTGTTGCCGTGGGTTCCAAGGGAAGATGAAGGTGGTTGAGTGAGTTCCAAGAGCAAAGGAAGAGTGAAGGTCACAAAGGAGGGATACTACTTGAGTGTAAGACATTCCTTTTGCATCCTTTCTTTTCTTCCTTTTAAATCCTACCCGAGAGTCCTATAAAGTGCTAGCACACTTGGGGCTCTCTTCTCCATCCTTTGAGTGTGAGAGACACTCCTTGTTCGTGTGGATATCACTAGAGAAGTATCTACCTTGATACTTTGGAGATCCGACACATACCTTGGACGAGCGGGAATTTTGCGAGGGCACGCATCAAAGGTATAAAGTGTTTTCCTTTGTAGATCTACTGTAGATCGTAGTTTATAACTCGTACTCGTGTTTTCGAAATTTTTCCTTGCATGGATCCTACGGCTTTGGGTGATTCGGGATTTCCGCGACGCGAAAAGCGGTTTTCGCGGCCCGAAAAACCCAACAGATAGATCCTTTAATGCAAACACCAGAATTATAAGTTAATCTCTGTGAATCTCATTATGTCACATGGAATTTGAGACCATTAACATAGTAATCAAAATAGACCATTATTTGGCGAAGGGGTCCTGATACAAGATTTAATATTCTATCATCTTGCACATTTGATATTCTACGGTCTTTCACCTATCAAAATAGTTATGATATAAATTAGAACCGAACTTAATTTAATGAATAATTATGAAAATTTCTCTAACTTACATATATTTGAAACCATAATGCAAATTTAGTCTCCAACTTTTCGACAACCTCACTTGCACTTATTGATGGATTTTGTAGATATAATTATTATTCATACAAGCTGTAAAAGAAGGTAATTTTAAGACAATTAGGATATGAAGCAAAAAAAATACAACGAAATAAAAGTTTAATTAGAAAAGTTAACTTACTTTATGTATGGTTTGACCTCATCACAGTTTAAGAGTATGTATGTTCTTGCAGCATGATACTCTTGTTGAGTTAACCATTTAGAAACATATGCACCCATTGGTTTACCAGAAAATTTGAAAATAGAAAGCATTGATGGGTCTATATTCTGAGTATCATTGGAATTTCTAGGATATTTGTGATGTCTGATTTTAACATTATCAACAAAATAATAAGAGCAAAAGGAAGATGCTTCCTCAACCAGATAAACATTACATATTGACCCTTCAACTCTTGCTTTATTATGAACATTATTCTTTAATTTTCTCAAAAACTGTTCAAATGGATACATCCATCTATACTACACAGGACTAGCTATTTATGCCTCAAATGGTAAATGTGCTGGTAGATGTTCCATTGAATCAAAAAAACTAGGTGGAAATATGCGCTCTAGCTTACAAAGTATGAGAGGAATATCAGTTTCTAGCTGAAGCATATTGACTGTCATAATACACCTCACTGTCAATACCTGAAAAAAAGACTCAACTCTGTAAGTGCTTGCCAAACATTATTTGGAAGGAAATCATGAAAAGATATTGGAATAAGTCTTTGCATGAACACGTGACGGTCACGACTCTTCATTCCAAACATCTTTAACTTGTTCATATCAACGCATTGAGCCATATTTGAAGCATATCCATCTGAGAATTTGATTTCTTTTAACCAACTACATAAAACTTGTTTACCATCTTTATCCAATGTATAACAAACTTTTGGAAACTTATTGGTTGTTTCATTCTGATGCAACTCTGGTCTGTTGACTAGTTCTTTTAATTTCTCACATGATTTTACAGTATCCTTAGTTCTTCCAGGTACATTCATCACAGTGTTGAAGATATTATCAAAGAAATTTTTCTCAACATGCATCACATCTATATTATGTCGAATGAGTAGATACTTCTAATAAGGCAGCTCCCAGAAAATGCTTATTTTCTTCCAACCACACTTGCATATCCTAACAAGATATTTATTTATCTCATCAGAATTAGGCTGAGATACTGGGAGAAATCCAAAATTATCTATTTGTTCAATGATTTCTTCACCTGAAGCATGGATTGTTGGGGGAGGTTTTCTGACTACAACATTCTTTAGAAAATTTTTCTTATTTTGCCTAAAAGGTGATCAACTGGTAAAAATTTATAGTGATTATCAAACCAAGATACCTTCCCACTGTAAGGTAATGAAAATACATCGAACTCTGTCATGCAATGTGGGCATGCTAATTTACTAGTCGTGCTCCATCCCAATAATATTGAATATGCTGGCAAATTGCTGATCATCCATAATAAGGCAGCATGCAATGTAAAATTAGGTTTACTTGCAATATCATAAGTCACCAACCCTATATTCCATAATTCATTCAGCTCGACAATTAGAGGTTGCAAGAAAACATTTACCTTATCTTTAGGATTGGTTGGACTAAGAATAAGCACGGTAAGGAATATAAATTCATCTTTCATGCACATCCATGTCGGTAAGTTGTACAGTCTTAATATAATTGGTCAAGATGAATATTATTATCCCGACTGACCAAATGGTTGAAATCCATCTGCAGAAAGTCCCAATCTCACATTACACGGTTCCATTGCAAAGGAGGGAAACACAGTATCAAGATGTTTTCATGTAGGAGAATCATAAGGATGACGCATTATACCTCCTTCGTGCTCATGCTCATGCTCATGATGCCACATCATATGGCAAGCTGTAGCTACAGATGCATATAAGCGTTGAAGTCTAGCAGTTAACGGAAAATAATATATCACTTTCCAAGCAATATTTTTCCTCTTCTTCCCTGGTATGCCAGTATGATGATTAAAACAAGGGTGAGTACAGATTTTACATTCATTCAAATCATTGTCTACATTCTAAAATATCATGCAGTTATTTATACAACAATCAATCTGTTGGAACCCCAAGGTTATTTTTAGTGTGATCAACCAAGTTAGGTTAGGTCATGTTATGTTTTGATCCCTGTGTCTAAGTGTGCAGGAGCTTAGGAGAATAGGAAGTCGAGCGGAAGATGCAGCTAGCGAGAAGGATAGCACGGGAGAGAGTCGACGGATTCAGTACGTCTGAGGGACGAGGTGCTGCGGAAGAGTACACCAGTGGAGGAGAAGGACACGCGTGGCGGTCCGAGGAACGAGAAGTCGGGGAGGAAGGCTGCTCGAGGAGAAGACTGAAATTGGATTCGAGTGAGCCTTATTTCGGTTGGCCGAAATCACCCAAGCGGAAGAGCGAGAGGAAGAGGAAAAGAAACTGAAGCCTTCTGCTGGAAGGTGCCTTCACTGTGAATGGAAGGCGCCTTCAAGCCTTCATGGAAGGTGCCTTCCTTACGCATGGAAGGTGCCTTCAACTCATCATGGAAGGTGCCTTCCATGGCTATGGAAGGCACCTTAGATCAGGCTGGTTTGAGCCGTTGTAGTGGATAAAATTTTATCCACTGGCGCCTCACTAGAGGTGCCTTCCAGCCCTATGGAAGGCACCTTCAGCCTGCGGATAAGTTTTTCCAGGGGCTATAAAAAGACCCCTGGACCTAGGAAAGATATAACAACTTGAGTATTTATTTCCTAGCAATAGTCTGAGCTGTTAGTGTGTGTAAGAGGCTTCTCTACCTTCATCGAAGGAGATTCTTAGTGAGCTTTCATCTGCCTTGGATTAACAACCACGCCAGTTGTAACCAAGTAAATTCTGAGTCTCTTTCTTTTAGTTTCGTATTGTTTATTTTTATGCTATTACTGCTAATCTAAGTTGAAAGAGGAGAAAGGTGTTTTGTTTTGGTGTTTCAGGCAACTGAACCCTCTCCAGCTGGCCTACCCGGACCAACAAGTGATATCAGAGCTAAGTTCGCGTCAGAAGGACTAACCACCGACTGAAGCAAACAAGAAATGGTTGGAGCTAGTATCTACCCACCAACATTCGAGGGGGAGTTCGCATTTTGGAAGCGATGAATTGAGGTATTTCTCAAAATAGATTTTAATATTTTATTAATAATGAAATATGATTATGAAGCACCGAAGAACATAAACGGAGAATAAATCGTAAAACACCTCTGGACCAAAAAGCAGTGTGATGATTTTACGTCAAATGGTAAGGCTGAATTTCATCTCTTAAGCATACTATCGATTGAAGATCTCGACAAAATCGACGACTACCCAAGTGTAAAAGAACTTTGGGAAAAGTTCTTGAAGCTCCATGAAGAACTAAAAGAAGTCGAATCCAACTTTCGATGGAGACCAAGTCATCATCAGAAGAATCTGAAACCGAGGAAATTGCCGGAACAACTCTAATAGTCGAGTACCTACCAGAAGATGAAGCAAACTCGTCCGAAATAAGCATCGATAAAGGGGGAGCATCAACAGAAGAAAGCATTAATTTAGGGGAGCTACGAACAACGAGATCGACAAGGTAAGTCCGATATGATCTCTTCCACTTGATAAGTTATTTAAATTTGTTAAATTATTAACTAAAGACTATTGCAAACTTGGAAAAGAAAACAAATAATTAAAAATAATTTTAGCCAAATCTTGTCTGTTAGAAGATTTTGAAAAATTAAAAATTAAAAATTAAAAATGATAAATTGAGGACATAAGTAGAAAACTTAGAAAGTCATACATGTTTAACTATTCAAGCTCAAAATTTTAAAAGACTAAGCTGATATCTTAGATTTGGGTCAAATTAAAAAAATTCCCAAAAGTTATGTGCCCCCAAACTTCTTGATTAATCCTATAGGAAGGAACCTATATTGGGTTTCAAAAACTTGTATAAATTAAAGTAAAATTGGACTTAGGGCTTTCAGAGAGTAGATTAAATGTTTGGTTTCCTTAAGAGTCTTTGTCTAGAAAGTGGTTGTTGCTCAAATAACTAAGAAGGTCTAGTGTCTTATCACAGTTTGGAAGGCGATTAATGAAAATAAAATATTTAATTGACTAACTGATAAAACATTTAATTGTAATTAATACTTTAAATAGTTACTCAAATATTTTTTTTAGAATTTTTTTTACTTAGTAATTTTTTTTAAAAAAAAATAAAGTTTCTAAAAATATTGACGTTGCGATTTTTTTAACAACATTATTTTTAAAGTTTGTTAAAAACTTCAAAATTATTTTCAAAATTTTGTCAAAACCTGATAAATTTTTTAAATTTTTTTTGGAAAATCTAAATTTTTTCTAAAAAAGTTACTCTTAGATTTTTTTTTTGGTATCCCAAATTTTTATGTGATCAAAAGGGAAGAAGGGAAGATTAAGTCTAATGGGAGATAGCAGTTCAATTCAAATTTTAAATTAAATTTAAATTTAATTTTTTTACACTTTATTGCATAATTATAATTTTATTGTCTTTACTTGGTATTGCAATTTTATTATCTTTACTTTATGGTTAGTTTACCCTAACTTAACTTGAGTTGCTCATATCAAAAAAGGGGAGATTGTTAGAACCCCAAGGTTATTTTTGGTGTGATCAACCAAGTTAGGTTAGGTCCTGTTATGTTTTGATCCCTGTGTCTAAGTGTGCAGGAGCTTAGGAGTACAGGAAGTAGAGCGGAAGACGTAGCTAGCGAGAAGGACGGCACGGGAGAGAATTGACGGGCTCGGTGCGTCTGAGTGACGAGGTACTACGAAAAAGTACACCAGTGGACAAGAAGGATGCGTGCAGCGGTCCGAGGGATAAGAAGCCGGGGAAGAAGGTTGCTCGAGGAGAAGGCCGAAATTGGATTCGAGTGAGCCTTATTTTGGTTGGCCAAAATCACCCAAGCGGAAGAGTGAGAGGAAGAGAAAAAGAAGCTGAAGCCTTTGGCTGGAAGGCGCCTTCATTGTACATGGAAGGCGCCTTCAAGCCTTCATGGAAGGTGTCTTCCTTACGCATAGAAGGCGCCTTCAACTCATCATGGAAGGCGCCTTCGACCAGGCTGGTTCGAGCCATTACAGTGGATAAAACTTTATCCATTGACGCCTCGCTGGAGGCGGCTTCCAACCCTATGGGAGGCGCCTTCAACCTGCGGATAAGTTTTTCCAGGGGCTATAAAAAGACCCCTGGACCTAGGAAAGATGTAATAACTTGAGTATTCATTTCCTAACAATAGTCTGAGCTGTTAGTGTTGTTAGAGAGTATACTTAAAGCCTAGCTTTTGGTATAAACATTTATCTAGAAATAAGAATCACATTGATCAAATGTCTACATTTATGATAAATGTAGTTGTTCAATTAATTTATATTGTAGATAACATGGTGTGTGGTGTCACACACAGAGGATCATGTTATCAGTATCTTATAAATTATAAACAGTAGCTCACGACCATAATGGAAAGGAACAAACCATTGGAAGGTTGTAGTGTAATTAGGTATCAGTTTATCTTGACTGTATAATTACACTAGTACACTCAGAGTGTATTGAGTAGGACCATTTGAGGTCATTTCTTTTATACTGACTTTATAAAGAAACAAAGACCTCGGTTATTATGGAAGTGTGTGCTCTTAATCCTAATATAATAACAAGCACATATATTTGATATTTATTTCTTTAATTTATCAATGGGTGAGATTTAGTTCGATAAATCAATAAGCCCGATAAGTTGAGAAATGGTATCACTTATAGTGTGCGTTGTTGATTATAGAAGGAAACTGTGTCCTAGAGATACTAGGTTGATAATGTCCTCAAGAGGAGCTCATAAGGATTGTCATGTTAAACCCTGCAGGTGGACTTAGTCCGACATGATAATAAGGTTGAGTGGTACTACTCTTGGACTAAGATATTAATTAAATGAGTTGTCAGTAACTCACTTAATTAGTGGACATTCGATATCTTAAACACAGGGAGACTAACATGCTCATAATAAGAAGGAGCCCAAAAATGTAATTTGGGATTGGTGCGGTAGTTCAATAATAGTTCTCTAGTGGAATGAATTATTATTGATAAAATTAAGTTGTGTGTTCGGGGCGAACACGGGATGCTTAATTTTATCGGGAGACCAAAACCAATTCCTCCTCTCGGTCCCTATCGTAGCCTCTTATTTATAGAGTTCTATACCCACCTATACCCACCTTCTATACCCACCAATAAGGGGCCGGCCAAGCTAGCTTGGGAACCAAGCTAGGGCCGGCCTAGGTATAATATTGGGTGGCCGGCCCTAGCTTGAACCCAAGCTAGTAGGGCCGGCCAAATTAAATTAAAAAGGGATTTTAATTTTAATTTTTATTATGTGGAAGAAATAATTTATTAAAGAGAATTAAAATTAAAATATCTCTCTTGTAAAAGATCTACAAAAGATTAAAGAAAGAGATTAAATCTCTTTCCTTATTTGAAGATTGATGAGATATTTTATTTTCTCTTTAAAATTATCCACATGTTGATAAAATTAAAATTATAGAAATTTCCTTTTATCAACCATGAAGAGATTTTTAAAGAGAAATTTTATTTTTAAAATTTCCGGAAACAAATTAGGAAGTTTTAATTTGTTGATTAAAACTTGTCTAATTTATTTCCTCTTGATGTGGCCGGCCATTAGAGATTAATTGGGGAAATATTATTTTTCTCAATTAAATCATGTCAAGGGAATTAAGGAAATTTTATTGTAATTAAATTTCCTAATTTGCCTAGGCCAAGGAATATAAAAGAAGGGGTGAGGGTGCCTTCACAAGATACAACCTCTATTATTCTCCCTCTCCTATTCTTTGGTGTGGCCGGCCAACATCTTCTCCTTTCTTCCTCTTTGTGGTGGCCGAAATTCTCTATTGCTTGGAGCTCTTGTGGAGGCCGGATACTACTTGGAGAAGAAGAAGAAGAAGGAGAGAAAGCTTGCATCTCTTGGAGCTTGGTTGGTGTTTTTCTTCTTCCTTGGTGAAGCTTTATTTTTTTGTGGCCGAACCTAGCTAGGAGGAGTAGAAGGTGGTTGGTGGTTTCTCATCTCGGAAGATCGTTGCCCACACAACGTCCGAGGTTAGAAGAGGAATACGGTAGAAGATCAAGAGATTTTTCTAAAAGGTATAACTAGTAATTTTTCTTTCCGCATCATACTAGTTATTTTTGGAAATAATACTAAATACAAGAGGCATACGATTCTAGAGTTTCGAATTTGTTTTCGATATAGTGTTCTTTTGTTTTTCTTTTCCTTGTGATTTGATTGTTCTTTTCGGTTAACCTAAAGTTATTTTAGGAAATTAAATATTAGCTTTCTATAAAAGGTTTTGTCTAGTCGGTGGTGGTTGCTCCCATATCCAAGAAGGTCATGTGCCTCGCCACGTCAGTACTGGGAACCGATTATGGAAATTAATATTTAATGGAATTAATAACTTAAAGTGACTTGGGTCGAACGTGTTAAGTTCCGCAGGAGATCCAAGTTAAAACCTAAAAGAACAACTAGATTAAGTTTTGGATCAAACGTGTTAAGTTCATGGCGATCAAAATTTAATTTAAAAGAACACATGGTAGCTAAGAAAAGGTTCAGACCTTTGTACAAAATTTTTCAGTGGAACCTCTAGGCTTTCCGAGTAGCAACCAACAATTGGTATCGAGCTAGGGTTTTGCCTCTGTGTATTTGGTATTAGTTTAATTATGCACATGTCATACATAATTTAGGCGGGATAATAGTAGGATGTGCTAACTTTGTGGAGGATCCAACTATTATGGCTTATAGTTTTATGTGTGTGATTGGACCCTTGGACATGTCAAGGGCATTTATATGTGTGTGCATGATTGTATTATAAAATACAGCAGGAGCTGTATTTAGTTTTATTAGGATTTTATTTTTGATCTAGATACATGTACATTCCTTTTATGGAATATAGGATCAAAATTGTAAAATTCTATTTATGTCGCGGATCGAATCTTGCAAAGCGTGGAACCTTCTAAGGACCAGAGGCGCAGCGGAACAAGGAGCAAGATGGATGCGACAGCTAGACCCGGTGGCGGTGGCCAAATATGGCAGCAGCTTGGGATGACAACACACGGAGGACAACTAGAGATAAAAGTCATAATAGTTGAAAATTAGATTTTCTATTTATTGCTTTTATATTGTGTTGTGTGTGCATGTTAGTTTACAAGTTTAGTAGGCTAGCATAGTTAAAATTCCTCATTAATAAATAACTAAGTGGGAGAGGGATTTTTAAGTAAATCCCATGGTCTCCATTACTGGTTTGTAAGTGATGCAAACAAGCTTGCGCGTTGGCTCTGAGTGCCTTCCTCCATAACGGATGAGCTAGTTTGCAGATCACTAGAACAGACTTCCATTTTTGGATGACTATAGGAAGTTAATTAAGAGCGTGTGATCTTCCCCAACGGAAGGGGCATAATCTTATTAATGGACTTAGTGTCAAGTAATGGTATACACTTAGACACATCTAATAGTATCCTCCCATCGGAGTCACTGTTATTATTTGTGTGACCAAATGAAACCAACTATTAATTTGTCATAAAACTAGGTTGACAAGATAATAAAATTAAAGGGTTAAAACCCCTCTTACAAATGATTGATTTTGTATACATCCACACTAACGTGGCATACAAAATTAACGGTGTTTGAGATAATTTTATTTGTCATAAAGTTACGTTGACAAGATAGTTAATGGGTAAAACCCTCCTCTTACAAATGTTGATTTTGTATATGTCCACACTAACGTGGCATGCAAAATTCACGGTGTTTTGAGGTGTTGGTAAATTTAAATAGTATTGTTAGAGGAATCAATATTATTTTAAATTTAGAAGTCTTGACCAAATATTTGATTAAGGATAGACCAACTATTAATTTTATTCGTCATAAAGTAAGGTTGACGAGATAATAAAATTAAATGATAAAATTTCCTCTTTGAATTTGTATACGTCCACACTAACGTGGCATACAAGATTCATGGGGATTTTTAAGGAGTTGGTCTTAACCAAATATTTTTGTGATTCTTAGGATGATGGTCAATCCCTAGCTGATATACTTTAGGATAGACTTAGTGGTCCCAATTATAATTGATTGGAAATAGGATTTGGACATTAAGGTAGACTGTCCTCTTAGAACTAAGAACAATATAGGTGTATTTTATTCATTAGTTGAAACATGTTTAGTGGTGTTATCTACCAGAACCTGGAGTGTAGATACAGATGCCATTAATCATGTCCGCAATTCATTGCGGGGTTCCAGGAAACCCGACAACTAAATGAAAATAAAAACACCGTCCATATGGGCACTGCTGTAAAAGTGACAGCTGTTGCAGTGGGAGATGTTTATCTTTTGATAAAAATAAAACATGGATTTTTGAGTAATTGTCTTTACGCACCAAGTTTAGAAAGAACTAGTTTTCAGTTTCTAAACTATTCAAAGAACATGATATTCTGCCTTTTTTAATAACAAAGTTGTTATTAAGAAAAAGAGGGAAGTTATCTGTTCTGGTACGTTGGTTAGCAATTTATAAATCTAATAACTCTCACGATGCAACAAATGGAAATTGGTAACACATCTTCTAACTTTAAGAGAAAGTAACCTTCGGAAATGAACCAATTATATCTTTGGCATCTAAGGCTAGGTTATATTAACTTGAGTATGATTCATTGGTAGCTGATGAACTTTTGGGTTCATTAGTAGTGGAAATCTTTCCAACCTGCGAGTCTTACTTGGAAGGAAAAATAACCAAGAAGCTTTCAAGTCTAAGGGGTATGGAGTCAAAGATATGTTGAAATTGGTTCATTCTGATTTGTGTGATCCTATGACTATCCAAGCAAGGGGTTGTTTCAAATATTTCATCTATTTTATAGACAACTATTTGATATACGGATACATTTACTTGATGTGCCACAAGTCTAAGTGCTTTGATTAGTTCAAAGAGTATGAGGCTGATGTGGAGAAATGTCAAGGTAAAAGTATCAAGACACTACGGTGAGATCGTAGTGGCAAGTACCTCTTGGGAGAATTTAGGAGTCACTTATCAGAAGAAGGGATTCAATCCCAACTAACTACACCTAGGTATATCCCAACAGAATGGTGTAGAAAAAGGAAGGTATAGGACTCTTATGGAAATAAGTAGATTGATGATGAGTTATTTAGAAAATTACCAAATTCATTTTAAGGATATACTCTGGAAACGGAAGTGAACATAGTACCTTCCAAAGTCAGAACTCTCTACTCATATAGAATTGTTGAATAGGTGTAAGCCTATTTTGAAGCATATTCGGATTCGGGTAGTCCAACACATATACTGAAGAGAGACAATGATAAATTGGACAGGAATTCACTTGTTTGTGGGTTATCCTAGAGAAATGAAAGTAGGTTTATAGTCTTAAAAATCAAAAGGTCATTGTTAGCATCAATGACCGATTTTTAGAAAAGGACTATGTAATAAACCACGTGCCCATAAGAAAATTTGTTCTTAAGGAAATAATAAAAGACATGTCTAATCTAGTACCAATTGTACAAGATGAGATACCACAAGGAAACTGCAACATGTATCACAAATGATACACAATTACAGAAAGTGCCTTGTCATAGTGGGAGGGTTGTTAGGCAACCTAAAAATATTCATGTTTTGGGAGAGTTTTTGGACTCGATCCCTGGAGGACATGAACCTGATCTCTGGTCATATGATGAAGCACTCCAAGATAAAAATGCAATATCTTGACAAAGAGTAATGAATAACAGAATTAGAATATATATATTCTAATAAAATCTGGAAGCTTGTAGAACCACCAAATAGTGTAAAAGCTTTTGGGTATAAAAAGGTCTATAATAGGAAAAGAGGGATAGACAGGAAGGTAGAAACCTTCAAAGCAAGGCTTGATGAAAAAGGAAACTTTTTCACTGGTAGCCGTGCTTAAGTCTATCCGAATTCTTTTATCTATTTGGCAAGTGGATGTTAAGACAGCATTCCTTAATGGAAGTCTTGAAGAAAGCATCCATATAAAGCAACCAGAATGGTTCATTGCAAAGGGCTAAGAGCATCTTGTGTAAAGCTCAATCAGTCTATGGACTGAGGCAAATCTTCAAGGTCTTGGAACATCCGGTTTATCAAAGTAATTCAGACCTATGGATTTATTTAGTAACCGGGTAAGTCTTGTGTATACAAAAGGTGTGATGGAAGCGTGGTGGTATTTCTTGTACTATACGTAAATAACATTTTTGGTAGTTGGAGACAATATCAAAATGTTGTCAGAAGTAAGGGTATGGTTGTCTAAACAATTCGATATAAAGGACTTGGGAGAATAAATATATTCTTGAGATCAAAGTAATAAGGGATCGCAAGAAAAGAATATTTTACTTATCCCAAGCTTCATACATCGGAAAAATCCTTGCTCGTTTTAAAGCATGCAAAACTCCAAGAAAGATTTCTTACCTTTTCAGGATGGAGTAACTTTATCTAAAGATATGTCTCTGTAGACATCAAAGGAGATAAAGGAAATAAAGGCAGTTCTTTATGCTTCGGCTGTCGGAAGCCTAATGAATGCTATGCATGAGATAAGGAATCTGTTTTGCCAAGGGCATAGTTGGCAGATATCAAAATAACTATGGACAAGGAGAGTGGACTGCAGTAAAGCATATATTGAAGTGCCTTAGAGACACTAGAGATTATATGCTAGCTTACAAGGCAGTTAATTTGGTCCTTGTGGGTTGCATGGATTTTGACTTCCAATCGGATAGGGACAATAATAAGTCAACCTCGGGGTTTTGTGTTTACTTTAGGAGGTAAAGTCATAACTATGGAAGAGTGATAAACATAGGTGTTTTTCTGGACTCCACCATAGAAGCTTAGTATATGGCAAGCCTCTGAGGTAGCTATAAAAGCTGAATGACTCAATAATCTCAAGATAGACTTAGATATGATTTCTGGTTTGTCCAAAGATTATTACAATTTAAATAATCATGGAAGGCGCCTTCGACCAGGCTGGTTCAAGCCATTACAGTGGATAAAACTTTATCCATTGACGCCTCGCTGGAGGCGGCTTCCAACCCTATGGGAGGCGCCTTCAACCTGCGGATAAGTTTTTCCAGGGGCTATAAAAAGACCCCTGGACCTAGGAAAGATGTAATAACTTGAGTATTCATGTCCTAACAATAGTCTTAGCTGTAAGTGTTGTTAGAGAGTATACTAAAAGCCTAGCTTTTGGTATAAACATTTATCTAGAAATAAGAATCACATTGATCAAATGTCTACATTTATGATAAATGTAGTTGTTCAATTAATTTATATTGTAGATAACATGGTGTGTGGTGTCACACACAGAGGATCATGTTATCAGTATCTTATAAATTATAAACAGTAGCTCACGACCATAATGGAAAGGAACAAACCATTGGAAGGTTGTAGTGTAATTAGGTATCAGTTTATCTTGACTGTATAATTACACTAGTACACTCAGAGTGTATTGAGTAGGACCATTTGAGGTCGTTTCTTTTATACTGACTTTATAAAGAAACAAAGACCTCGGTTATTATGGAAGTGTGTGCTCTTAATCCTAATATAATAACAAGCACATATATTTGATATTTATTTCTTTAATTTATCAATGGGTGAGATTTAGTTCGATAAATCAATAAGCCCGATAAGTTGGGAAATGGTATCACTTATAGTGTGTGTTGTTGATTATAGAAGGAAACTGTGTCCTAGAGATACTAGGTTGATAATGTCCTCAAGAGGAGCTCATAAGGATTGTCATGTTAAACCCTGCAGGTGGACTTAGTCCGACATGATAATAAGGTTGAGTGGTACTACTCTTGGACTAAGATATTAATTAAATGAGTTGTCAGTAACTCACTTAATTAGTGGACATTCGATATCTTAAACACAGGGAGACTAACATGCTCATAATAAGAAGGAGCCCAAAAATGTAATTTGGGATTGGTGCGGTAGTTCAATAATAGTTCTCTAGTGGAATGAATTATTATTGATAAAATTAAGTTGTGTGTTCGGGGCGAACACGGGATGCTTAATTTTATCGGGAGACCAAAACCAATTCCTCCTCTCGGTCCCTATCGTAGCCTCTTATTTATAGAGTTCTATACCCACCTATACCAAACTTCTATACCCACCTATAAGGGGCCGGCCAAGCTAGCTTGGGAACCAAGCTAGGGCCGGCCTAGGTATAAAATTGGGTGGCCGGCCCTAGCTTGAACCCAAGCTAGTGGGGGCCGGCCAAATTAAATTAAAAAGGAATTTTAATTTTAATTTTTATTATGTGGAAGAAATAATTTATTAAAGAGAATTAAAATAAAAATATCTCTCTTGTAAAAGATCTACAAAAGATTAAAGAAAGAGATTAAATCTCTTTCCTTATTTGTAGATTGGTGAGATATTTTATTTTCTCTTTAAAATTATCCACATGTTGATAAAATTAAAATTATAGAAATTTCCTTTTATCAACCATGAAGATATTTTTAAAGAGAAATTTTATTTTTAAAATTTCCGGAAATAAATTAGGAAGTTTTAATTTGTTGATTAAAACTTGTCTAATTTATTTCCTCTTGATGTGGCCGGCCATTAGAGATTAATTGGGGAAATATTATTTTATTTTTCTCAATTAAATCATGTCAAGGGAATTAAGGAAATTTTATTGTAATTAAATTTCCTAATTTGCCTAGGCCAAGGAATATAAAAGAAGGGGTGAGGGTGCCTTCACAAGATACAACCTCTATTATTCTCCCTCTCCTATTCTTTGGTGTGGCTGGCCAACATCTTCTCCCTTTCTTCCTCTTTGTGGTGGCCGAAATTCTCTATTGCTTGGAGCTCTTGTGGAGGCCGGATACTACTTGGAGAAGAAGAAGAAGAAGGAGAGAAAGCTTACATCTCTTGGAGCTTGGTTGGTGTTTTTCTTCTTCCTTGGTGAAGCTTTATTTTTTTGTGGCCGAACCTAGCTAGGAGGAGTAGAAGGTGGTTGGTGGTTTCTCATCTCGGAAGATCATTGCCCACACAACGTCCGAGGTTAGAAGAGGAATACGGTAGAAGATCAAGAGATTTTTCTAAAAGGTATAACTAGTAATTTTTCTTTCCGCATCATACTAGTTATTTTTGGAAATAATACTAAATACAAGAGGCATACGATTCTAGAGTTTCGAATTTGTTTTCGATATAGTGTTCTTTTGTTTTTCTTTTCCTTGTGATTTGATTGTTCTTTTCGGTTAACCTAAAGTTATTTTAGGAAATTAAATATTAGCTTTCTATAAAAGGTTTTGTCTAGTCGGTGGTGGTTGCTCCCATATCCAAGAAGGTCATGTGCCTCGCCACGTCAGTACTGGGAACCGATTATGGAAATTAATATTTAATGGAATTAATAACTTAAGGTGACTTGGGTCGAACGTGTTAAGTTCCGCAGGAGATCCAAGTCAAAACCTAAAAGAACAACTAGATTAAGTTTTGGATCAAACGTGTTAAGTTCCGCAGGCGATCAAAAATTTAATTTAAAAGAACACATGGTAGCTAAGAAAAGGTTCAGACCTTTGTACAAAATTTTTGTACAGTGGAACCTCTAGGCTTTCCGAGTAGCAACCAACAAGTGTGTGTAAGAGGCTTCTCCTCCTTCATCGAAGGAGATTCTTAGTGAGCTTTCATCTGTTTGGATTAACAACCACCCCGGTTGTAACCAAGTAAATTCCGAGTCTCTTTCTTTTAGTTTCGTATTGTTTATTTGTATGCTATTGCTACTAATCTAAGTTGAAAAAAGAGAAAGGTGTTTTGTTTTAATGTTTTAGGCAACTCAACCCTCTCCAGCCGGCCTATCCGAACCAACACAATCTTCTCTACAGGCAAACCTAAACCTCTGATTAATTTCTTTATTTCATAGAAGCTATCAGTCATTATGTTATCAGCAGGGAGCAAATCTGATATCGATTGACAGATGTCATCATAACATCTTTCAAAAAAATGATGTTATGCTTTTATATTCAATAACCTTGCAGTAGCTGATAGTTGAGAATGACTAGAATGAATGTCTTTCCATACTTCTCTTTCACTAGCTTTTAACATTTCATATAGTTGCTAATATTTAGGTGTTTGTATTTCATCTATATTGGAATAATCAACTGCATTCATCGCATCATGAATTATTGATTGCATTGAAATATCAATATTATTTGATGCTTTAGGAGCAGTAACAGTAGTCTCAGAACTAGAAGGTCCAATTACTTCATATAAATAAGGCTCTCCGTAGCAGTACTAATTGTAGTAATTTCGCATAAAACTATTTCTACATATATGCATTTTTATAGTATCCTCATCACGGAAAGCTCTATTTTGACATTTTTCTGATTGCACAGACACCGTAACTCAGCACCATTCATACATTCTGGATGACTTTTAGCAAAGTTCACAAATTGTTTAACTTCAGCAATAAAATCATCTCTGATAAATCTATTTTCTAATCGATTGTACATCCAAGCTTTGTTCATATATATTGTTACCTAATGAGAATATAATTTGAAATATTATTAAACTTGTATCACTTTAAATAAGCTTAAATAAAGCATTATGAGCTCAATTTCATCTCACAATCTTCGTATCATATTACCAAAAATCTCTTATATACTAAAGCAAATGAATGATAAACTTAGAATATCATGGTATAATTATAAACTTAGAATATAATGGTATTGCTTAGGGAATCATTATAAACTTAGACTTTCTAATAAACACATATTGTTCCTTAGAGCATTATTAAATGAAATAACAATACATATAATGAAACTAACTCTAATAAACAAAAGATAATGCAAGTAAAACAAATCTAATGTATAAAACAATGGGCATGCAAACTATCAAATCCACCTGAACATCACATCTAAGTTTTGTTTGTCTCAGATATTTGAGATCCTTTGCATGAGTTTAAATAGGTTCAAACAAATAGACATTAGCCACAAATATGCAATGAAACAATTAAGGTACTCTACAACTGGCCGCGAACAACCCCTACGGTGGTCGGTCGTGGGCACGAGCTGACTCCTACAGTAGCCGACATAAGACGTGAGCAGGCCCTTATGGCCAACCTAGAGCAGGCCGCGAGCAACCCGCTACGACCAGCCGCAAGCAACCCCCTACGGCCAACCACGAGCAACCCCCTGCAGCCAGCCGCGAGCAGGCGCCTAAAGCAGCTGGCCGGCCGTGAGCAGGTGCCTAGGGCGGCCGACCGGCAGTGAGCAGGCGCCTGGGGCGGCCGATCGATAGTAAGCAGGACCCTGCGGGGGCCGCGAGCAGGCCCCTCCAGCCAGCCGCAAGTAGGCCGCGAGCAGGCGCCTGCAGTGGCCGACCTGCCGCGAGCAGGCGCCTAAGGTGGGCGCCTGGCCGCAAGCAGACCCATGCGGCGGTTGGCCGGCCGTGAGTAGACCCATGTGGCGGTTGGCCGACCGTGAGCAGACCCATGCGGCGGTTGGCCGGCCGCGAGCAGGCTCATGCGGCGGTCGACCGACCGCGAGCTTGCAAGCCCATGCGGCGGTCGACCGGCCGCGAGCAGGCCCTGCGGCGGTCACCGTGCACGTGAAACGAAAGAGACGAGGGAGGAGGAGAGGAGCATACTTGAGTCACCGGCTGCCGATCGCCAAGAATGGGAGAGGACATGAGGCTGCTGGACGCGGACAGGAGAGGAGATCGCCGAGAAAGCTCGCGCGGAGAGGAGAGGGAGGTCGCGTGCCCTAATTCTAATCGAGGTTACTGATGGAATAAATATTAATTCCATCGTAAAATATTCACGCCCAAACCTATTAACCCCTAAACCCGTAAACCCAAAGGCATACTCCCGACGGAATCAACATTCTGTGGGTAATTACCGACGGAATATTGATTCCGTCGATAGTTATCGACGGAATATTGATTCTGTCGGTAATCTCCTAAACCCGTTAACCCAAAACTCCTAAACCCATTGACCCAAAGGGTTGATTTGCCGATTGAATAACCATTTCAGTCGATATTTTTCGACGGAAATAGTTATTCAATCGGTGATTCCCGACTGAAAGAAATTTAGTTGGAAAATACTGGCTGAATTAAAATTCGTCGATAATTACTGACTGAATTTTATTCAGTCGGGGATTCCATCGTTATTTGCAAGATTTTTTTATAGTGATATATACTAAGTCATAATCACAAAACAAGCAGTAATAATCCATCCAAAGATAATACTCTTCAAGCTACCTTGAGATCTTACCTCACTAGTATATAGGCATGAGCCTAAACAATAACTAAAGGTCTAGTAAATTACTTGATATTCGATATTATGGTATGACTATTCGAACAATAAGCACAAGCTCAAATCATCAACCAGAGGTCAAGCAGAATACTCAACATCCTACATTATGGTATAATAATATCATACTTATATAACAATCAAGCATGAAGAATAATGAGACTGCATAGATATAATATAGATCAAACTAAGATTAAGTAATAAAAGCTTAAGCTCAAGAAGTAGCATACAGTAGATATCAGGGTACAATAGCTACTACACAATCAAGGCAAATAATAGGATCATGTACTAAGGTCAACGAACTAAAGAGGTCAAAGAAGAAACTATCCACCTAAAATGTAAAGACATGTCTTATCCATTTTCAAGTCTGAAGGTTACATTGAGCTCGAATCCTACAAACATATGATACAGAGCTAAATCTAAATGCTAGAGTAATTCTATTAACAATCTAGCTGACTCTCAAGTTAATTAAATTAACTTAGTTAATTCTTAATTAATATCTAATTAATTATCCATTCAATAATTTGATTACCCCCTCCGTGAGTTAATTAACCCTTAATCTATTTATTAATTGATCTAGATTATAGATTAACATCTTAATTAATCAATTAATCTTTATTAATTAATTAGATATATTATGTGATTCGTTGCATAATTCTTATCAGTCGTATAATTAATATAACTAAATTAATTATAATTAACCATTCAATACATTAATTAATCAATGAAGTTAAATAATAAATAGTTTAACTCTTAATTAACTCATACATTCTTAACCTAATCAATAATTTAAATCAGTTATCTCATTTACCAATTTAACTCGTGAATATCAATTATTAATCCATTAAACTCATTAATTATTTCCTTAAATAGACCAACAATCTTAATTATCATTGATCCTGTCCGAGCGCTGAATCGATGGGCGTTGGGCACGTGACGCTCTTCGAACCGATGACATGGATCTCCAACCAGCCGTATGGAGCTCCGGCGAACCTGCAAAGAAGTCGGGCCGGGAAGGGGTTCCCGGCGACGACCTCCGACGCTCAAGTCAGGCAAGAGGAAACTAAGAAGTGGCTTCAAATATATAAGATCGCGTACCTTCCGCGAAGTATGAGGACCCTTATATAGAGCTATGAGGAGCCTGATGCACACATACTGAGGCGAATACGTGTCCTCTTACCATACCTCAGTATGGGCTTGTCAGAGGCGATTGCCTGACACCATACCGCTACAGTCCGAGCACCTCTCTGATGGGACAGTAGAACCTTCCGTCATAGGCTTTTGCGTATGGGTTAGTCGTCGAACACGCTTGTTGTCAGAAAATGTCCCCCGATGTTTCCCTAGTCCTTTTGTCTCTTCTGTTCCCGCGCCGAGCGTCTGGTCGCTCGGCAGTCCCATCACGTCCGATGGGACGTAGGTACTGATCCACTCGAGAGATTCCAAGTCGTGTGCTCGGATAAAACTGTTCACAGCATTATTGCTTTATGCTTCAGTCGAGCGGACTACCCGATCGGCCTGACGACCCTGTTCACCATGAGCGTCGGAGACCCGACTCCCCGTCGGGTTGCCTTTGCTTCCGCTTAGTCCCCGTTCGGCCGGTCGGCCCCCCTTTTTCGGTCGATCGTTTGACCTTTGACCTCCACGTGGCGTTGACTTCCCTCAAAGGGGGTCCCCCGTTGTTACTACCAGATCACTTGCCTCCCCTTCAAGTCTAGTCGAAGGAGGCGATTAGTCCGACTGACTGGACCATCAGTTGCGCCGAGCGGAGTCCATATGCAACTATCCTCCGCTCGGCCCCCACGGGGGTAGCTAAAACGCCAATCAACGCCAACATTCCTCGGTATCTTTTCGAAGTTTTCGCCAATCTCCATCATTAAGGTCGAGCACGCGCTCATTAAATGCGTTCCAGTGGTTGAATGCCACGTGGCGATGCTGCCGTCATTGTACGGCGGCGGCGTGGTGTTCGACGGGATCGAGGCGGTTTGAAATGGACGACCAGATGCGGACTTCGGTTCTCGTGACCTGCAATCGACGGCTGAGGCCGCTCGGGCTTAACCCTATAAAGCCTTCGTCTTCACCCACCGCCGTATTTCTGCTGTCGTGTGCTCACTGCTGCTTCTCGCGTTCCAGATTTCCGACGATCTTGCTCTTCTGTTTTCGGCGATATCCGGTGCTCTTCCTTCGATCCTCCTCTTCATTGTAAGGTTCTCCTTCTTTCTCTCTTTGGTTCTAGTGTTTTCTTTGCATTTCTTTCCCGAGTTTCGATCCTCGGGGCATCGTTTCGTTTGCTGTCTTCTTTCTCCTATCCTCTACCTTTCTTCGCCTTTTTTGATTTCGTCCGCTCGGACAATGGCTAGCTCCTCCCAACCACAAGACCAAGCCCTCGGCCCATGGTATAACACCATGGAGTCACGCTTCGATCGGCGCGACGCCGATATTCTGATAAATAATTTTAACATCCCTTCCGACCTTGAAATTATTTTACCCACACCCTCCGCTCGGCCACACAAACCGCCGCGCGGAGCTTTCTGTGTTTTCCGCGACCAGTTCACAGCCGGTCTGCGACTTCCCATTCATCCCTTCATCGTTGAAGTTTGTAATTTTTTCGGCATTCCGCTCGGAAGCCTAGTCCCCAACACTTTCTGCCTTCTATGCGGCGTTGTCGTCCTATTTAAAATCCACAACATTCCCCTCCGACCAGAGGTCTTCTATTATTTCTACTACCCTAAACAGTCCGAGCTGGGCACTTACATGTTCCAGGCTCGGCCCGGTTTAGTTTTCTTCAATAAATTACCCTCTTCCAATAAGCATTGGAAAGAATTTTACTTTTATATTCGACTTCCCGAGCGGGCCCCCTTTCGAACCCAATGGCAGATCGGACCGCTAGTCTCCCTGAGCTCAAAAGGTTCAAGACCCGACCGGACTATCTTCATGCTGCCAACATGCTGGCCGGTCTGAGGGTCGACATCAACAAGTTCTTACCAGAAGGGGTGATGTACATATTCGGCCTGAGTCTGATCAGGACCCCCCTCCCGAGCGGCTTCGGTAAGAATTTTACTTGTATATTTGCCTTGATTGCTAACTGATTTTCTCCTCTTTCCTTTGCAGCGAACATTGTCATGGAGTCTGTGATGGCTGGCATTTTGAAAAGGAAGGCGGCGGCGCTCGAGGCCGCGGCGGCCAAAGAGATGGAGACGCTTGGCATCCAGCCGGTCGGCTCTAATGAAGGAGAGAGCGAGACAAATGCTGGGGAGTCGGCCGCTCAGGCTTCTCTCCCAGAGCCAGTGGCTAGCACAACTGCTAGTCGAGAGCCTTCCGTCCGGGAGGAAGGCTCGGCTCAAGAGGAAGAGCGCCCCCCCCCCCCCCCCCGACAAAAGCGGCGCCGCACGGAGACACCACTCCGCTCAGCTACATCTGCGATCCATCCTTCCGAGCGGACCACCGCTGATTCTCGAGGCAAAGCTCCAGCGGTAGAGGTGATATCGTCCGATCGGACCCCATCGCAATTGGACGCACCGGCGGACCCTCTTGAGGCCGTTTCTGTCAACGTCCTTCCGCCCGCTCCCCGCCAAATCGTTCAACAATTTTGTCCCAGTTCTCTGCGCCGGCTTCCGATCCTTCTCCGGCTTCCGCCCAGACGACCCCCGGTCGGCGTCGCACCGTCCGGGTCTCCCTGCATCTCCCCACCGAGGAATTAATGCCCGAAGCCGATCGGCCTACCGCGCCCGAGCACACGATCACCTTGAAGGGGCCTCTAGCCGAAATGTGGGCCGACGCTCGGGCGCGCGTGGCGATGATTCCGCTCAGCAATCTGGCCAACAGCCACATGCAACAGGCCACTGGGGTAAGCGTGTTCTCTGAAGTCCTTTATGCATTCTTTCCGCTCGGCTATTAACAATTTTTCTTTTGTCAGAGATGGGTGGAGGAGATCGCTGTTTCCAACCGTCTGGCGATGGTGGATGAGGAGCTAAAAAGGTTAAGGAGCTCGGGTGGCGCTCCTTCCCAAGGCCCATCATATGCTGAGCTGCAGAAGGAGCTCAAAAAGACCCAAGACTTGTTGGAGGCCGAACGGAAGAAGACAGCCGACCAGGCTCACAATCTGGCCGAACTTGATCGCCTGAACAAATCATTGGATCACAAGATAAGCCTGGCCACCGAGCGGAAGAAAACGGCTATCTCCAATCTGGAGAAGAAGAATGTAGAGGCTCGGGGCCTGGAGCAAAAAGTTAAAGAGCTGATGGAGCAGCTAGACGGCGAGAAGGCAAGCCGCTCGGCCGAGGCAATTAAGCATAAGGATGAACTAAAAACTCTACAGGAGTCCCTCGCCGCCTCGCAAGCGGCCTTTAAGGAATATCAAGACTCTGAGCCTGGCCGAGTCGCTGCCTTGAGACAAAATTACATCCGTTCGGCAGAATTTTCAGAGAAAGTTTACGAGCGGATGTATATGGCCTTTGAACTTGCCATGAATGCCACGGCAGAATACTTGAAGTCCAAAGGACAACTTCCCGATTCCGCCGTTATCCCCGCTAAGGACCAGGCAACACTCCTCAACAACATCCCGACGGATCTCTACGATTATTTAGAATAGAAGTTTATATTTAATCCGGCCGCTCGGCTAAAGACTATCCTTTTTTGTAATTCAGGCGCTTGGCCTTAATGTCTTAAATGCTATCCTTTCGCTTGCTTTTTCATTTATTAATCAATATGTGTGCTGGCCGCTCGGATTACCAACTACCGCTGTTCGTATTCCCTTAATTATCTTCGTTATTCATCTCTCCTCCCATCTTTCTTGTG
Organism: Zingiber officinale; assembly: GCF_018446385.1. NCBI lineage: Eukaryota > Viridiplantae > Streptophyta > Magnoliopsida > Zingiberales > Zingiberaceae > Zingiber > Zingiber officinale. The sequence continues at coordinate 42,631,091 of NC_055988.1, read as the reverse complement.
TTCGAAAGGGATTTTTACGAAGTATTTTGCATAGCTAGTCCGCTCGGCTGAATATATCCTATTTTGCAAACGGGATTTCCGCCGGACATTCACGAAGTACTTTTGGTTACTTGACCGATCGGCCAAATAACTTAAAAAGTTACCTCTTTATTGTCTTCTTCCGACCGGACTCTCGATTTTTAACGTTGGAGCTCGACGGTTTTCCGGTCGGAGGGTTTATAGTCGCCGGCGCGACTCTCAATTTTTAACGTTGGAGCTCGACTGTCTTCCGGCCGGAGGGTTTATAGTCGCCGGTGCGACTCTCGATATTTAACGTCGGAGCTCGACGGTCTTCCGGCCGGAGGGTTTATAGTCACCGGCGCGACTCTCGATTTTTAACGTCGGAGCTCGACGGTCTTCCGGCCGGAGGGTTTATAGTCGTCGGTGCGACTCTCGAAAAAATCATCGGAGCTCGACGGTCTTCCAGCCGGAGGGTTTATAGTTGTCGGCGCGACTCTCGATTTTTAACGTCGGAGCTCGACGGTCTTCCGGCCTGAGGGTTTATAGTCGCCGGCGCGACTCTCGATTTTTAACGTCGGAGTTCAACGGTCTTCCGGCCGGAGGGTTTATAGTCGCCGGCGCGACTCTCGATTTTTAACGTCGGAGCTCGACGGTCTTCCGGCCAGAGGGTTTATAGTCGCCAGCGCGACTCGATTTTTAACGTCGGAGCTCGACGGTCTTCCGGCCGGAGGGTTTATAGTCGTCGGCGCGACTCGATTTTTAACGTCGGAGCTCAACAGTCTTCCGGTCGGAGGGTTTATAGTCGCCGGCACGACTCTTGATTTTTAACGTCGGAGATCGACGATCTTCCGGCTGGAGGGTTTATAGTCGCCGGCGTGACTCTCGATTTTTAACGTTGGAGCTCGACGGTCTTCCGGCCGGAGGGTTTATAGTCGCCGGCTCGACTCTCGACTTTTAACGTCGGAGCTCGACGGTCTTCCGGCCAGAGGGTTTATAGTCGCCGGCGCGACTCTCGATTTTTAACATCGGAGCTCGACGGCCTTTAAGGCTAATTTCAACACTGCCGTTCGGCGAAGATTGCCAAATGCGTAATCTTATCATTTTGCTTCCTGCATTAAGAGAACACAGGCGACCAAGAGATACACAAAATGAATTACATCAACGCACCTCTCACCCAGCTCGGTACGACTGGAGATGATTTGCGCTCCATGGTCGATCCAGCTGTCGTCCGTCCGTCTTTATCTTCCAAATAATAAGCACCCGAGCGGAGTTTTTCGATGACTTTGAAGGGACCCGCCCAAGGAGCCTCCAGCTTGCCAATGTCGTCGACCGGCTTTACTTTCTTCCAGACTAGGTCGCCGACTTGGAACGCTCTAGGGATCACGCGTCGATTGTAGTTCTACTTCATTCTCTGCCTGTACGCCATCAACCGGACGGACGCCTTGGCTCGCTCTTCATCGATCAAGTCCAACTTCAGGTTCCTCCGCTCGGCGTTGTCATCATCATAATTCTGGATCTGGACGGACTCTACGCCGACTTCAACTGGGATGACTGCCTCGCCACCGTACACTAAATGGAACGGCGTAACTCCCATTCCCTCCTTTGGTGTCGTGCAGATAGCCCATGAGACGCCTGGCAGCTCGTCCACCCAGCTTCCTCCCATGTGGTCGAGCCGAGCTCGAAGAATATGAAGAATCTCCCGATTGGCTACTTCCACTTGGCCGTTGCTCTGGGGATACGCCACGGAAGTAAAGTGTTGTTCGATGCCATAACTTTTACACCATTCTTCGAGCTGCTTCCCTACGAACTGTCGTCCGTTATCAGATACGAGCCGGCGAGGAATGCCGAATCGATAGATTATATATTGCCAGATGAACTTTTTGACCATTTGCTCGGTGATCTTCGCCAGCGGCTCGGCCTCTACCCATTTGGAAAGTAGTCGACCGCCACTAGAAGAAACTTCCGCTGACCGATCGCCATAGGGAACGAACCCACAATATACATTCCCCACTGATCGAACGGACAGGAGACTGTAGATGCTTTCATTTCCTCCGCCAGTCGGTGGGAGACATTGTGGTATTTCTGGTAGGAGAGGCACGTGGCGACGGTCCGAGCGGCGTCCGCTTGCAGGGTTGGCCAGAAATATCCGGCCAGCAGGATCTTCCTGGCCAGTGATCGTCCGCCCGGATGTCCGCTGCACGACCCCTTGGTGCACTTCCTGGAGGATGTATTCCGCATCTTTTGAGCTCACACACTTCAAAAGTGGGCGGGAGAAAGCCTTCTTGAAGAGTTGATCTCCAACGAGTGTGAACCGGCCGTCTCTCCTTCTCAATAGCTGGGCTTCATCCCGATCGGAAGGTGTTGCACCCGAGCGGAGAAACTCCATGATGGCTGCCCTCCAGTCATTCGGGAAAGTGAGGCCCTCCATCCGGTCGATATGCGCCACCATGGATACTTGTTCAATTGGTTGTTGTATGACGATCGGTGATATTGAACTTGCAAGTTTGGCTAACTCGTCTGCAGCCTGATTCTCCGCTCGGGGTATCTTCTGGATAATGATCTCTCTGAAGTTGACCTTGAGCTTTTCAAAGGCTTTAGCGTAGATCTTGAGCCGAGCGTTGTTAATCTCAAAAGTGCCCGAGAGTTGCTGAGTGGCCAACAGGGAGTCCGAATGGATTGTCACCCAACCAGCTCCTACATGTCGGGCTGCCTGCAAGCCGGCTATGAGGGCTTCATACTCCGCTTCGTTGTTTATGGCTCTGTATTCCAGCCGGACGGATAGATGCATCCGTTCTTCTTGTGGAGAGAGCAATAACACCCCAATTCCGCTTCCGAGCCGAGTGGATGACCTATCCATGAAAATTTTCCACATAGCTTCGGGCTCGGGCTTTTGCACCTCGGTAACAAAATCTGCCAAGGACTACGCCTTTATCACCGACCGGGGTTGATACTGAATATCAAACTCACTCAACTCCATTGTCCACTTGATGAGCCGTCCGGACGCTTCTGGGTTCAGCAGCACTCTCTCCAATGGGCTATTCGTCCGGACGATGATTGTATGTGCTAGGAAATAAGGACGAAGTCTCCAAGCGGCGAGGACCAAAGCAAAAGCCAGCTTCTCGAGTCCGGTGTAGCGAGATTCAACGTCTTTTAAAATATGGCTTAAGAAATACACAGGTTCTTCTTCGCTCGCCCTCACTAATGCCGAGCCTACTGCCTGCTCGGTTGAAGATAAATAGATACAGAGCGGCTCACCTACAGCTGGCTTGGCTAGCACGGGCAAAGAGTTCAGATATGTCTTCAGTTCTTCAAACGCCTGATCGCATTCTACATCCCACTGAAACTTAGTAGCTTTGCGCAAGATTTTGAAAAACGGGAGGCTCCGATCGGCCGTCTTCGAGATGAATTTGGACAATGCTGTTATCCGACCGGTCAAGCGCTGTACTTCCCTCAGATTTCTTGAGGGCGGCATATCTTGTAATGCTTTCACCTTGCTGGGATTTGCCTCGATGCCCCGCTCGGTCACTATATAGCCCAACAAACGTCCGCCTTTTGCACCGAACAGACACTTCTGATGGTTCAACTTAACTCCATACTTCCTCAGCGTTCGGAAAGTCTCCTCTATGTCTTTAAAGAGATCGGCCGCTCGGACGGACTTGATGAGAATATCATCCACGTATACTTCCAAATTTCGCCCGATCTGCTCCTTGAACACTTTGTTCATCAAGCGCTGGTAAGTTGCTCCCGCGTTCTTCAGTCCGAACGACATCACATTGTAGCAGTAAGTGCCGTCGGCTGTAACGAAACTGACATTCTCTTGATCTTCTCGGGCGAGCGGCACTTGATGGTAGCCCTGATAGGCGTCGAGCATGCATATCAACTCACAGCCAGCTGTGGAGTCCACCAGTTGATCAATCCGGGGTAGAGGATAGAAATCTTTTGGGCATGCTTTGTTGAGATCCCGGAAATCAATGCAAACCCTCCATTTGTTGCCCGGATTGGAGACTAGCACCACGTTCGCCAACCAGCTCGGAAACTGCACTTCACGTATGTGGCCGGCCTCCAGGGGCTTCTCGACCTCCGCTCGGATGATGGCGTTCTGTTCGGCGCCTAAGTCCCTCTTTCTTTGTTTCACCGGCCGAGCGTCCGGTCGGACGTGAAGCTCATGTTGTGCTATACTCGGCGAAATTCCCGGCAGCTCATGCGTCGACCAAACGAAAACGTCACAATTTTTCTAGAGACATTTGATTACCTCTTTTTTCTGTCTTGCCTCCAGATCGATCGCAATGAATGTGGTTGCCTCCGGCCGGGTCGGGTGGATTTGCACTTCCTCTTTTTCTTCATAAACCAAAGAGGGTGGTTTTTCAGTTATGGCGTTCACCTCGATTCGTGGCGTCTTCCGAGCGGAATTTGCTTCGGCTCGGACCATTTCGACGTAGCAATGCTGAGCCGCCAGCTAGTCTCCTCGTACTTCTCCCAATTTATCCTCCACCGGGAACTTGATTTTCTGGTGGAAGGTGGAGACGGCCGCTCGGAACTCACTGAGCGCCGGTCGCCCCAGGATGACGTTATATGCTGAGGGAGAGTCAACCACGACGAAGTTTGTCGTCCGCGTCCTTCTGAACGGCTCTTCTCCCAGTGAAATAGCCAGTCGGACTTGTCCGACCGGCAGAACTTCATTGCACGTAAACCCGTAGAGGGGGGTTGTCATGGGCAGCAGCTCAGCTCGATCGATTTGCAGTTGGTCGAAAGCTTTTTTGAATATGATGTTGACCGAGCTGCATGTATCAACGAAAATGCGGTGAATAGTATAATTAGCTATTACCGCTTTGATGTGGAGGGCGTCATCATGTGGCACTTCGACTCCCTCCAAGTCCCTGGGCCCGAAGCTGATTTCGGGCCCGCTCGCCCGCTCGCCCGTTCTCGGCTACAGCCGACCGCGTGGATCTAGAGCTGCCTGACACTTGCCTTCCGTGCTCTGTTGGAGTCACCTCCGGTCGGCCTGCCACCGATGATGTTGATTTCACCGCAGGACGTGTTGCTTTTATTTTCTTCCTCCCGGGCTGACGGCCTAGGCCGCTCCTTAGATACGCGGGGATTGTCCTCGTGCGTCTGAGGACGATACCGCTCGGGAGACTGTCTTTGATCGCCTTCATGGTGTCGCTGTCACCTGTCGGATGATGGCGATCGACGATGGCCACCCTGGGGCTCGGGGTGGGCGATCAGGGGAAGGCTCCGACAATCTCTTGTATTATGCGTGTCCGTCCGGTGGAATGAGCAAAACATTGGGGTCCATACCTTCTTTTTTGGTTTGGGTCGCTCGGCAGATACTTCTTGAATGGCGTGGGATCTTGCATGTTGCTGGGGGCGGGCTGCTTCAGCTCGCGGTCCTCTGGGCGGTTGATGAGCAGTGTGCGGCTTCCGCTCGGCAGTAGGTGCCCGCTCGGTTGGAGCTTCCTTCCTTTAGGCCGTCTGGGCTTCCTCCACATTGATGTATTCATTGGCCCGATGTAACATATGATCGTAGTCTCGGGGCGGCTTTCGAATGAGTGAACGGAAGAAGTCACCGTCCACGAGGCCCTGTGTAAACGCATTCATCATCGTTTCTGAGGTGGCCGTTGGAATATCCATGGCCACTCGGTTGAACCGTTGGATGTAAGCTCTGAGCGACTCCCTGGGCTCTTGCTTAATGACGAATAGGCTGACACTGGTCTTCTGATAGCGCCGACTGCTTGCAAAATGGTGGAGGAAGGCCGTGCGGAAGTCCTTGAAACTGGTGATGGATCCGTCCGGCAGCCTTCGAAACCACCGTTGCTCCGATCCCGAGAGGGTGGTAAGGAACACCCGGCACTTTACTCCATCTGTATATTGATGTAGTGTAGCGGTGTTGTCGAACTTACCAAGATGGTCATCCGGATCAGTGGTTCCATTATATTCCCCGATCATCGGGGGCACATAATGTTTTGGCAGAGGGTCCCGCAAGATGGCCTCTGAAAATTGTCGGTTGATCTGCTCGAGGGAGGCGTCCGTTCGGGGGGCCTTGCTCTTTCTGTTGTCTCGCATAGGCGCCTCGTTGGACGAAGATCCTCGGTCACGATTAACTGTTGCGGCTTCAGGAGGCGTACGAAATAGGGCCCGATGAAATGGAACTGTGGCCGGCGGTGCCTCCGCTCGGCCTGCCGACGCGGACGTCGCTTGTTGCTCCATCTGCTCGGCTTGTGCCTTTTGTTTCTGTTGTTCCACGAGCTTAGCTGCTCTTACCTCGATTAGAGCATCGAGCTCCTCCTGGGAGAGCATGACGGCGTGCTGTCGTCCAGCTTCGTCCATCTCCTCTGCTTGGATGCAGGTGTGTTCCCACAGACGGCGCCAAATTGATCCTGTCCGAGCGCTGAATCGATGGACGCTGGGCACGTGGCGCTCTTCGAACCGATGACGTGGATCTCCAACCAGCCGTATGGAGCTCCGGCGAACTTGCAAAGAAGTCGGGCCGGGAAGGGGTTCCCGGCGACGACCCTCCGACGCTCAAGTCAGGCAAGAGGAAACTAAGAAGTGGCTTCGAATATATGAGATCGCATACCTTCCGCGAAGTATGAGGACTCTTATATAGAGCTATGAGGAGGCTGATGCACACATACCGAGGCGAATACGTGTCCTCTTACCATACCTCAGTATGGGCTTGTCAGAGGCGATTGCCTGACACCATACCGTTACAGTCCGAGTACCTCTCTGATGGGACAGTAGAACCTTCCGTCATAGGCTTTTGCGTATGGGTTAGTCGTCGAACACGTTTATTGTCAGAAGATGTCCACCGATGTTTCCCTAGTCCTTTTGTCTCTTCTGTTCCCGCGCCGAGCGTCTGGCCGCTCGGCAGCCCCATAACGTCGGATCGGACGTAGGTACTGATCCGCTCAGGAGATTCCAAGTCGTGTGCTCGGATAAAACTGTTCACAGCATTACTGCTTTATGCCTCGGCCGAGCGAACTATCCGATCGGCCTGACGACCCTGTTCACCATGAGCGTCGGAGACCCGACTCCCCGTCGGGTTGCCTTTGCTTCCGCTTAGTCCCCGTTCGGCCGGTCGGCCGTTTGACCTTTGACCTCCACATGGCATTAACTTCCCTCAAAGGGGGTCCCCCGTCGTTACTGTCAGATCAATCATTAATTGCTAATTAATCAAATAAACATCATTATTACCTATATCAATTAGTCCATCAATTAAATCACCTTATTTATCAATCGATTAACAGTAAATTAACTCAAACTAAAGTTCAGACTATCAATAAATCCATTGCGTAATTAATTAACCAACTTAAATAATTAAAACCCAAAATTAATTAAACTACACAAGGCAAACTGATAAAATCGTTATCTAAACTTTATCCTTTTTTTTCTTCTTCTTCGGCAGTGGAGGTAGTGGGATTGAACGACGGTCAGCGTCGGCTGTTGAGGATGGCGAAGAGATGTCGACGGTCGGTGAGAAAAAGGCAGTGGAGGTGGTGACTAGGAGTTGACAGCCGTCGATCTGTTCGCGGTGAGGGAACGTAACGTGGCTCACGCCACTAATTGCTCGCGATCAACATCCACGAAGCCGACAGCAAGGATTTGTTGTTCCCCGGCAGCAAGGGAGGCGGTGGCTACAGTGAGGTCACTTCAATACATGCGGCGAAAACAAGGCGCACTCGTTCACGCGGTGGTGAAGCATGGCGGCAGTCACGTCGTCGCATAGTGGCACGGTGGCAGCTACGTGGTCTGCGTCGTGGACGCGGCATCGACTGAGGTCGCGCTGTGGAACAGTGCCTCGAGCATGAGGGGGAATGCCTCGAGCACGAGGGGGAAGAGACGCAGACGAGTGACTTGCCTTCGGCCGGCCACCATGGACGGTGGTGGGGGCAGCGGCGCACGGCGTCGACGGTCGACGGTGAGTATCATGCATGGGGAAGGGAATGACGACGATAGAGAGGGATAATAAAACCTTAGGTTTAGGAAAATTAACTTAGACCATCCACACCAGTTTTCCTATCCAAAATATATAATTTAGAGTAGCAAAATTATTTTATTAAATTTGGATATTCATTTTTCAATACATCATATATCAGCTTCAGTACTGTTCATAAATGTATAATTTAGGGAATCGATAAGATAGTTGATGTAAAGATTTTTTAACTACCCTATCCAAAATTTAAGGTAAAAATTTTAAATAGAATATCTGATGTGGATGCTCTTAGACTAATTGAATTATCAGCTCTCACTTTAAATAGGTACCTCCAAACAGTCCTTTTTATTATCCTTTTATCCTCATAAAATATAAAAATATTCATATAAAATATAGAAAATTCCTAAAATCCTATAAATTTTCATAAATTTATTTCCTTAGTACTTAGTAATTATTAATTATTTATTTTCCCATATAAATTTAATTAGTTTAAATTTTAATGATTTTAAATAAATCCTTTCCATCTGAATATTATATATATATATATATATATATATATATATATATATATATAATCTTGGAAATGTAATGGCAGATTGAAGATGACATATTGAAGCGGGGTGGTAGTATGAACTTTTTTATTTTTATCAGTCTTTGCTTGTTTTTCTTAACTATGAAATGTAATGTTAAGCTAAACTTGGATATTAGGTGTTGTATCACTACAAGAAAAAAGGTCTATAATGACACACATAAATGTCCTTATAGTATATTTTTGGTGACACTTAAGTTTCAGTGACATCACCGAAAAACGCCCTATAAAGTGATGTCGTCTTAGACCTCCTCGCATTCCTGACATTTTATGATGTCTGTATACAATATCAATGCTAACTTTAAAAGTGTCACAATATAGGGATATACCGACAGTCAAAAATGTCAGAAAAAATCATATTTTAAGGACATTTATAAATGTCACCTAAACTAATTTATAATGTCATAATAAATATCATTATAATAATTTATAAATACATTAAAAATTATCATTAATTTTTATTTAGAATAAATAACTTGAATTCAATATTTACATATCATCACAATTCATTGACCATCTAGAATAGAAAAAAATTACAAAACAAAATTTAAAGGACTCATAGATATTTTTATTCATCCAATACTCATTTGAGTCAAATTTACAAATGCAATACTAATGATAAATCTTTTACCTCCAAAACAACCTACAAATACACTCAAAATATTAAATTGTAATACTAACAAATTCTTGTAAAATAAAAACTCGATTAGATGGATCATCTTCAACCATTATATTGATTCATAAAAATCCAAGTACATGTCACCTGCAAATACAATGTATATATTTGTATAAGTGAAATAAAACAATGAAGATACAAAATTAATAAAAATAGTTCAAAATATTATATATCATACCAAACGAGAAAAATGCAAAGTATCATTCCATATGCACCTAATAGTAGTCTTCACTTACTGTTAACTACAAACACCAAAGAAAACAATGAAAAGTTTTTGTTTCCATAACAGTATATGTGCACCAACAAAGCAAACATCATTAGTAACAAAATAAATCAACAAACTTTACTTGTCAATCAACACCAGTAATCAGTCCTCTCATTATCACTTAAACCAATTAGGGAAAATGCATACTACTTCATGGTGCAATTGTATTCTCTAACATTGTTACTACTGTATCACCAACATTGTTACTACTTTTTGTCCATTCTAATATATCCTTGTGTGTTGAAGTGGAAAATTTCTCAAGACTAGCTAGGGTTTTTAAAGCACGAGCACTATTTTTGTTGCTTTTCTTTTTATTTATTTATTTTTTGGTAGAGTTCATAAAGTACAGGTATCAATCTTTCGTTCTCTTTTATGTTTGTCAAAGTAGTCTATATATCTAGTTCAAAGCTTTACCAATTTCTTTATGTATGTACCTATCCATTAAATTTCAAGTAGAATTGGAGTTAAGGTTGATAGTTTAAAGAAGTGTGAATAAACTCAGCTCTATTAATTAGAAGAGTAATATGGAAAAAAATATTTACATAGTTTTAAAACAATTGCATAGTGGTCTATGTAATTACTTTGACAGGATTAACTCTATCATGTGCCGAATTATCCTGCATCCTATCAGATCCGTTCATGTGGTGAACATCAAGACCTCATGATGACAATTCTGAAGCAAGAGCTATTCCTTGATTCTCAAAGTTGTGGAAGGTAAAACAAATTCTAGCTGAATTCAAACTCTTTATAGCATATATGTCCCAATAAAGTGGTACCTAAATTTTTTTAAAAAAATCTGATTACGTTAATAAACCATAGATCTATAAAGCTAAGGTCCATTGAATTTCACTAGAAATCAATAACCATCAGACAGCACGATTTAAGAAGATAGGATTTGGTCCATACAACAAAGGTTGTCTGCCAATCATGATAATGGATATGTTAGGCCTTTTCCCAGTTTCATAGAGCAACTCAAGAAAAGATAAAGAGGAAGAGAAGATAGATAAAATCTTAAAAATCTTAGTTTATAGTAAATGTATTCTATGCGTGTTGTATCACCCAAATACTCTTGTAACAAAAGGGATATATTACATCATCGCATTAAACTGACACAAATATTTTAGCATCTTTGTGCTGATCCATAATATTTCAAAGATGCAACATGAAAGGAAATTTAGAACAAAGTTTTAACATCAAAATTAAATCAGCAAATCTACATGTCATCATCTTCTTGAATAGAGAGAAAAGATATAAACTGTGTGATAATACAATGAAAGTGATGATAAAACTAAATGGTGAAAAACAATAGTCACTTAGCTACCTGTTATTGGAGTACTCATACAAGCGGCCGTGGGCGGAGAAGCCGATTAGTGCGACGTCAGAGCACAGACAATTCATAGGCTTTCTTGAGCAGCCCATTCGTTCTCTTGCAAAAGGTAACATGACGACTTGTGATGTTCTCGATACACTTGATCTCAATCTTTCCTCTCTACATGATAATTAATTCACTTTTCTCCATGTGCATGATATCAAATCAATTCATATATATGACATGTTGTAAATATAGTTAATGTTTCTCATAGAATATGTTAACTCAAAATAAAGTTATAGTTATCTGACAATATTTTCTTTAGTAAAACAACAAATGTAAATTTGAAAATGGTACCACTATAAAGTTAGTAACTTACAAGATTTTGCCAATAATGACAATGTTTAGTGCACTTTTCCTTCTTCCACGGATGAAGGTCAAACTTCTCCTTGATAAAGGTTTGTGAGAAATTCATATATTTGCATAACGATGAAAAGACCCCAAGCAAATCTCAACTGCTCCATTCACCTTCCCATCCATATCAATTTTCCACAATATTGTGAGATCTCGCTGCACCACAATATCATTATCTAAGAATAGAATTTCATGCAGTTTTAGGTACATCTCAGGTAAGTAAAACCTTAAATGGTTCAGGCAAAGAAAGGAGACATCAAGGAGAAGGGAGAGGTTGTGAGCTAACTCAATGAAGACCCGCATCTGCTTCAAGCTCTCTAGATTGAGATGTGCGCGTACGAGGTGTAGTCAGAGGCAATGGCGGCGTGGTCTCCACCTACTTTTGTATCAGCTCCACTCACGTGTTTAAGGCGTGTGATCAGAGGGTCAACACCGATCGCGAAAAATGGAGGCCATGTAAGTATAGATCTGAGGCCGAAGATGACGATGATGACAAATTCTACTCCGTTTCGGCCACCACCGGCACTGTGGCGGTGGAAGGGAGGAGGATAAATAATACCACGGTAAAGATGCCAATGATGTGGAGGAAGAAGTGTCGCATCGCAGAATTACGCTTGGATCTTCAATTGGAGATCGCTATTTTGGCTAGGGTTTGGGGATCAACTTGCGGAGAGAAATGAAACCAGAGAGAGAAGAAGAGATCCTCCCTACTCGCTGTGGAGAGGGAAGACGAGATCCTCCCTACTCGCCGTGGAGAGGGAAGACGAGATCCTCCCTGCTTGCTGCGGTGCTTACTGCGGAGAAGGAAGAATCTGCGAAGAGAAAAGGTGCGAAGAAAGGGAAGAGGAAAGGAATGTCTGCGGGAAAGAGATAAGTCTAGGTTAGTGAAAATAAATAGAATGAATTAAATTGTAATGACATTTATCAATTTTGTCACTATAGGTGATCTAATAAGATATTTTATTTTTATAAATAATTTTTTTTCATAAGTGTCATTAAAAAATATTTATAATGACATTTTAAATTAAGTGTCATTAAGAAAATATCATAATAGATATTATTTCTAGTAGTGTATCTTGTATGTTTGAAAACATATACGTTAGTGGTCTTCTATTTTATTACAAATTATTGAACTATTATTTTATTTATTGTCATTAGTTGTTATTTTATCCCGACTTTATTTTATTTTTTCCAAATTATTTGAATTGGAAACCAGTTGTATAAAGTTTTTATTCTATTTTTATATTATTGATGTATTTATCATTTTATTTATTTTTATTCTATTGCATATAATTTTAGCATAAATTAATCAGATTCGAATAAATTGAATCGAGCTCAAATTCAATCGAGCTCAAATTCAAGTCAGTTCGAGTTAAAGTTTGATTTTGTTTGAATCTATTTTGAATCGAATTCGAGCCAACGTTAATTAACCTTTTCAAATTTCGAATCGAGCTCAAATTCAAGTCAGTTCGAGCTAAAGTTTAATTTTGTTCGAATCAAAGTCAGAATATTAATATTTTAATATTTGACTCAATTCGATTAGTTTGCATTAAGAGTTTTGTGCCTTTTTTAAATAAATAGTAAGCATATGTAGTAGCAAACATATTATCTATAGTTACTATATTCGATAAAATATCAAATGTCTAAGATTATATATCTAGAGAGAGGGTTTTTACCCTAGAGAACACGCATGGGTGCCTCTTTCCATGGGAGGTGCCTCTCATGCAAGAGAGGCACTCATGTGCATCGTGCATGCGCGTTGCCTGCGATATATATGTACATATATATATATCTGTTGGTATTAAATTATTCGATGCGCAACGGAAGGTGTGAAAAATAGATTAAACGCTTTTAAAAATTTTTCACAACAAAACAATTTTGTTTAGATCGAACAAAAGATATTGTTTAATTATAAAATCTCTTATAATTCAACATGCAAACATTATAATATTTTCTTTATAATTCTACAAAATAGAATCTTTACCTTGAGTTCGCGCCTAAGATTCGCAGGTCGCCGGAGTTCTTCACAGGTTGTCGGAGTTCTTCCAATGCCACGATCTTCCTCTCCAATTCTTCGAATCAACGGATGGACAAAAGTGTGGGCTAACTCTTTTAACTTTTCTCACAAAATGAACTATAGAATTTTTCACCAAAAATTCTGTTTTTCATTCTATCTCCTTTCGAGAGAGAAAGAGAGATGTATAATATAGTAAGGAGAGAGTGGAACGTGTATTATGAACATGGGAGAGAAAGAGGGAAACATGTATTATCGAGTGGGAGAGAAAAGAGGAGAACATGTATACAAAAGTGGAAGAGAAAAAATGGGAACTTGTATTATAAAGTGAGAGAGAAACTTTATAATATTCGCAAATATTGATTTCTCGCTTTTATATTTTATTCGTAATTAAATTACAAATAGAATATCTAAATACTTGATTTTTCTCTTATATATATTTTATTCGTAATCAAATTACAAATAGAATATCTGAATATTTGATTTCTCTCTCTTTTATATTTTATTCGTAATCAAATTACAAATAGAATATCTGTATATTTGATTTCTCTCTCTTTTATATTTTATTTGTAATCAAATTACAAATAGAATATCTGTATATTTGATTTCTCTCTCTTTTATATTTTATTCGTAATCAAATTACAAATAGAATATCTGAATATTTGATTTCTCTCTTTTATATTTTATTCGTAATCAAATTACAAATAGAATATCTATATATTTGATTTCTCTCTCTTTTATATTTTATTCGTAATCAAATTACAAATAGAATATCTGAATATTTGATTTCTCTCTCTTTTATATTTTATTCGTAATCAAATTACAAATAGAATATCTCCTTTTAGTAAAAATAATAAACAATTTATTAGTTAATAAATTTTGTGAGAATAAATAATTAATCAAATTAATTATTTAAGAGTATTCATCATGATTACATGAAGATGGTTTGGGGACCATTGACCCATAATTTCAAGCTCCAATAAATTTAAATACAATTAATTAAAGCTCTTTAACTAATTATCTAATTTATTAATTCCGAGATTATTCCACTAAAATCCAGAATTGCACTCTTGAGAATTATGGAACATATTTACTCAAAAGATTTGAACAGTCCATTGATATAATCATTACATGTCGATCAACCCTCCGTTCATGGTTCACAAATAGAGCTAGGCGAAATTACCGTTTTACCTCTCTATTTGTATCTAAAACCTTAAGTATCATTGATTCACTAGTGAATAGTTAATTCATAATCTAATTATGAATTAGAGCGCTCAAACTATTCAGTGCTAGAATCAACACTAAAGAGAACCATTTTAGCATCCTTTCGGAAGTTACAAATTCCATATCTATAAATCATATTCCCAGCTGAATGTATAACTGAGTCTCCAAAATGTAAGTGTTACACCTATTATTTAAAATAGATTTTAACAAACAAATCAAGAGACTTGTTAATACAAACAAGGAGTCTATGACAACTCAGGATTTAGATTGATCTACATATGATCATCTTAGCGATGTTGATTCGAGTCTTTGTAACGATACTTAAACATAGACACTTAAATCACATCTGGTCCTTGTCCTATATAATTATATTATATAAAATGCCTCTACTTAGTGTCATTACACTGATTGTCCGGATAAGACTACCATATTCATAATGTCAGCAAATTGCATTCATGATTTCCAATTAAAGATCCATACTTTAATCAATCATGGACATTTTAAATATATTATCTATGATTTTAATTCTCTTGTATATAACAATCTTATATACTAAAATCATAGTTACATCAATATATTATGGATTTTATACAGATATTCATTTTTATACAAATAAGCATAAAACAATCAAACAATAAAATAAATGCTTTTTCTATTTAATTCAGCAATTAATAATAAATATATGTTTTATGGACATATTCCCAACAAACTCCCACTTGACCTAAAACAGATGAGACATATCTCTAAGACTCAATCCCTCTAAGTGACCTATGAACATTTTTTCAGGTAATGTCTTGGTGAACGGATCTGCAAGGTTCTCTTTCGACGCTATCTTCATAACGTCGACATCTCCTCGACGTACAATCTCCCTAAGGAGATGATACTTTCTTTCTATGTGCTTGCTTCTTTTATGACTCCGTGGTTCTTTTGAATTTGCCACAGCCCCACTGTTGTCACAATACAGGGTTAATGGTTTATCCATATCTGGAACTATTTCTAGATCAGAGTAGAACTTTTTCAGCCAAACTGATTCCTTAGCGGCTTCACAAGATGCTATATATTCTGCTTCCTTGGTAGAATCTGTTATGCTCGATTGTTTAATGCTTCTCCAAACAACTGCTCCTCCACCAAGAATAAATATTGATCCAGACGTCGACTTTCCAGAGTCCTTATCTGACTGGAAATCAAAATCAGTATATCCCAAGGGGTTCAGGACTCCTCTTGAATAGACAAGCATATAGTTTCTTGTTCTTCGCAGGTACTTGAGAATATATTTTACTGCACCCAATGATCTAATCCTAGGTTTGACTGGTACCGACTAACCATTCCCACTGCATAGCAAATATTAGGTCTAGTGCACAACATAGCATACATAAGGCTCCCCACTGCTGATGCATATGGGATACGTCTCATATGCTCTTCCTCTTGCAATGTTTTGGGACATTGTGCCTTCGAAAGAGTAATTCCATGTCGAGTTGGTAAGAGACCTTTCTTGGAATTTTGCATCGAAAAACGTGTGAGCACCTTATCAATATAAGTTGCTTGAGATAATGCTAGGAGTTTATTCTTCCTATCCTGAATAATCTGGATCCCAAGAACATAACTTGCTTCTCCCAAATCTTTCATTTGGAATTGCTCAGTCAACCAAGTCTTTACATGAGATAACACTATTATATCATTCCCAATGAGTAAAATGTCATCTACGTAAAGGGCTAAGAAAACCACACTTTTAGCATTGATGAGCTTGTAAACACAAGGTTCATCAATATTTTGTTGGAATCCATAGGTCTTAATAATCTCATCAAACCTAAGATTCCATGATCTGGATGCTTGCTTAAGTCCGTAAATGGACCTTTGTAGCTTGCAAACTTTCTGCTCATGATCTTTAACTACGAACCCTTCTGGTTGCACCATATAGATGCTTTCTTCAAGATGACCATTCAAAAAGGCTGTCTTGACATCCATTTGCCAAATCTCATAGTCAAGACAAGTGGCAATGGACAAGAGAATGCGGATAGACTTTATCATGGCAACCGGAGAGAAAGTTTCTTTATAATCAACTCCTTCCTTTTGGGTATAACCCTTTGCCACTAGTCTAGCTTTGAAAGTCTCTACTTCTCCATTCACACCTCTCTTTTTCTTGAAGATCCATTTACATCCTATGGGCCTTACATCTTCAGGTGGATCTACAAGTTCCCAGACCGAATTAGAGTACATTGACTCTATTTCTTGGTTCATGGCTTCTTGCCATTTTCCTTATCAAGATCATTCATTGCATGTTGATATGATGATGGATCATCATCATTGGTATCGGCTACAACAATATTTGTTTCACCGTCCTGTCTGTAGCAGACAGGAGTTCTAACAACTCTCCCACTTCGTCTAGGTACCAAACTTTCCTGATTAGGAATAGTGGTTTCTTTTTCTTTCCTATTATCTTCAACAATCATCGGTTGTGAAATGATATGATCATTTAGCAATTCCTCGAGTACAACTTTACTTCGAGGTTTGAAGTTTGTTATATAGTCGTTCTCAAGGAAAGTAGCATGTGTTTATACAAATACTTTCTTTTCTTGTGGGCTAAAAAACAAACCTCCTCTCGTGCCTTTTGGGTAGCCAATAAACAAACACAATTCTGTTCGTGGTTCCAATTTCCCAGATTTCCCTTTTAGTACATGTGCTGGACATCCCCAAATTTTAAAATGGCGCAAACTAGGTTTACGCTCATTCCACATTTCTATTGGGGTCTTAGGGACTGATTTTGATGGTACTACATTCAAAATATAGACCGCTGTTTGTAAAGCGTATCCCCAAAAAAATGTAGGTAGCGAGGCATAACTCATCATGGATCTAACCATATCTAACAAAGTTCGATTTCTTCTTTCGGCAACACCATTTTGTTGCGGAGTTCTAGGAGCCGAGAGATGGGATATAATCCATTTCTCAATTAGGTGATTCTTGAACTCGATATCAAGGTACTCACCTCCTCGATCTGATCGAAGTATTTTTAATGATTTACCTAATTGCTTTTCAGCTTCAGCTAGAAACTCCTTAGACTTTCCAAAAGTTTCTGATTTCCTTTGCATTAGGTAAACATATCCATATCTCGAATAATCATCTATAAATGTGACGAAATATTCATAACCTCCTCGTGCGTGGACATTCAATGGTCCACACACATCAGTATGCACTAACTCAAGTGGTTCTTTGGCCCTTTCGCCCTTCGAAAAGAAAGGTCTTTTAGTCATTTTCCCTTCTAGACAAGATTCACAAACTGGTAGAGTGTTAACAATTAACTCTCTCAAAGGACCATCCTTTGTTAGTCTATTTAGCTTATCTAAATTGATATGACCTAACCTAAGGTGCCATAGATATGTTTCATCACTATTTGTAAGCTTTTGCCTTTTTTTAGACGATTTTGGATAAGCTACTTTGAATAGTTCAGTATTTAATGATAAATTTTCGCAAGGCTTAAGGACATATAACCCGTTTTTCATACCTGCATGACAAATTTCAAGACCATTTCTTGAAATAGAAATTCCATTTTCATAAAAGGAAATACCAAATAATTGTTCATGCAATTTTGAAATAGAAATCAAATTCCTACAAAATCCAGGAATAAAATAAACATCGTTCAATACTAAATATTTATTTTTAAAATTTAATCGGGTGACTCCCACTGCCTTGACTGAAACTAATGGCCCATTGTCAACTCTAAGTGTCAACTCCCCATCTGCAAGCTCCCTTAAAGAACTAAGTAGCTGTATAGAAGAACAAACATGATTAGTGGCTCCTGAATCAACTATCCAGAAGGAGGAGTCATCCTCTACTAAACAAGCTTCTAAGACAAGTAAATCAAATTTACCTTTCTTCTTCTCCTTCAACTCTGCGAGGTATTTTAGACAGTTCCTTTTCCAGTGTCCATCTACACCGCAGTGGAAACATTTTCCTTTAGGTTTCTTCTCGGCCTTCTTGCATCTGGTTTTGTTGTTCTTAGACCCATCCTTTGTCTTTTTGAATTTACCACCAAATTTATCACCTTTAGCCATTTTTCTCTTCAAACCTTTTGAAGAATTGGGTTTATTAACAATATTTGCTTTAGCCTTGTTCTTCACCAGTCCTAAGATAGCTTCAAAGGTTTGTAGTTCATTCAGCAGCTGAGTCATCCCATAATTCAGCTTATTCATAATATAGTTGTTGGTGAACGGGATGAAGTCACTAGAGTGCGAATTCAAAATCATGCTCACTTGTGTACCCTCATCAATTACAGCCCCATGCATCTCAGCCTCAGAAAAATAATTTGTCATCTGCATGACATGATCACGAACATGTAACGACTCAAATTTCCTTATTTTGAGCCCCAAAAATAATTCAAAATTATTTAGAAATACCTTTAAAATATTCTAGAGATATTTAGGAATTATTAGAGTATTTTTACGTAATTTTTGGAGTTCGTTTGGTATTTTTACCAAGAGGAAGAAGTTTAAAAAAAATAATAAAATAAAATAAAATGTGTTAAGGTCGGGTTTTGAACCCAAGATCTCGGACCGAACTAGACCCTAACCAAAGTCGGCCAACCAACCGAGCTGCGCTCGATTTGTTAATCAGATATGGGAATCAATTGATTTAAGGCATAGTTTCGATTAAACTTAAGTATTTAAAAAGGAATTTGTGTTATTTCCGGAAAACCTAAAATTTCTCTCAAAATTCCCTTCTCCTCCCGCGACGGCGCCGTGTTCCTTCTCCAAGCGATTCCTCTCGGGCGAAGGCGTAGCCAAGGCTAGGGCTCCTCCTCTCGGGCGACGGCAGCGAAGAAGCAAGGTCACCTTGTTGAGGAGGACGCGCGGACACGAAGGGAACGCCGAGATCGCGAGCTTCTCCGAAACCCTAGAGTCCTTTTCCGGCTGTGAGTTCAAGAAACCGAGGTAAGTAGCTTCCTCACCTGCAGTAAGATAGCTCCGAAGCATATTTTGTATTCCTCTCCTGGTTTCCGAAGCTTTGCTTGAATTTTCTTGCGTTTCAGCTTTTGGATCTGTTTGTTGCCGTGTGCTTCAAAGAAAAGGGAAAAGGGTTTTCGTTGTTTAGCTTGTGCCTAATTTCTTTGGACCTTGTTGCTTAATTTAGGGATTTTTGTTTGTTGCCATGTTGTTGCCTAGAGTTTTGATGTATTCTTGAGTTATGTTCTTAAATTCGTTATGCATGTATTGGGACAAATTTTGGAGGTTTTCGATTGCTGCACTTATTGCTCATGATATGATCCTTGCTTCTTGTTGTTGTATTTGTATTTGTGGCTTATGGATTATGTTATAAAGAATTGTGGATTGTTAGGGAATTAGTTTTCTTCTTGGCTTTGGAACTATTACAGCTTGGTATAGATTCAATTACTGTGGTTTGGCCACTGAATTGCTATGAACATGGATTCTTACTAGTTACTGTTAGATGATTTAGGATTGCTGCAGATTTCAGGTTCTGCCGTAATTCTTAGAGAGGGAAAAGAAGTTGTAAGGATTAAGTATATTGATGTTCAGAATTAGGAATAAGTTGTAAATCAATTTTCATTGATGTTGAGGTTTATGTTAGTGGATTGTTATGTAATTCTTAGTAGTGCAGATTTGTGTTAAAGAATTTAGGATGCTGGAAGGTTTCTGTTGCTTAGTAAACGTATGGGCTGTGAACAAGTTACATAGTTGAACTATGCGCTGAGTATGAACAAGTTTAGTTGTGGAAGGATTCAGTTGGATCTTTAGTAGCATTTCAGATTTAGATTTCTGTGTTATGCTGCCATGAACCTCAATTTTAGATTTTTCCTTACTGTAATAGAAAAGATCAAGCCTGTTTTCTAGAAGGTACTGATTTAAGTAAAGGGACTTTTCATATATTAGATAAAGCAATATGGATAAGATTCAGTGAAGAAATTGTGGTTGATCAGGACAGAGGTGAATATACAGATTTGAGGTTCTTTAATTTGAATATGAGGTTTAGATAATTTGCTTATGTTAAATCTGAGCATGAGGTTTAGATAATTTGCTTTCATTAAATCTGAGCATGAGGTTTAGATAAATTGCTTATGTTGAATCTGAGCTTGAGGTTTAGTTATGCTACTTCCATTCAAGTATATGGATAACATCTGTGCTTGACTGATTCTGGAATTTTAAATGGATTACGAGTTATAATATCTTTATTGAGTGAATTCCAAATAAGCTGTGTATTAGTCATATTATGGAAAGGAAGTTTGAGAGACGATGAAAATCTGTACTAGCCAGAATATGTTTCTTTTGTATTCTATGCATGGTTATGTGTTACATAGTTAGTTTCATTCATAGATGCATACGAAAGATACCCTAACAGTATTTTGGGTTAAAGAAAAGTATAAGAAAGATAAAGAAAAGAAAGAAAAAGGCCAAGGCCTTAAGTAGATCCCAAAGTCAAGACTTTAGGGATTTTGGTACACAAGGTGCTAAAGAAAATGTCGAGGCATTATATAGAAGTATTAAAAGATAACAAGTATTTTACTTTTATCAGTGGCACTGTGCTGGACTTTCAGTTGTCCTTGGGTTGGGCTCCCATAGTCGTCCCTAGGTTCAGATAACCTAGTAGTAACGGCACGGCCGACGGTCGACGGTCGATGACCTAGGGTCGCCAAATGGGCCGCCAAATGGGTCGGGTCATTACAAAAGTAAAAGCACAATTGCCGGGCTCAAGAGAAGTTGATTACTATTTTGAAGTATTAAAAGTATAAGCTTTTGAACAAGTAAAATAAGTTTTACATAAGTATTAAAGAATAAGTCTTTAAGCAAGTGAAATAAGATACAGAAGGTGTTTAGAATTCAGTAAGTTAAGTTCTTTATGCAAGCATGATAGTGTAGACTTGCCTTACATGTTTAGCCTTTCAGTATGTTTCTTTACTAATAGAAGAGCATGAGTTAGTTTACTGTTCTTTGCTATTTATGAGCATGATTAGCTATACATGTTTAGTATTTTAGTTAGTATGATTCCTTTACTATGTATGAGCATGAGTAGCTTTACATGTTAGCATTCAGTTTTAGCATGTTTTTATTTGTATACATGCATATTTGTATTTTTGTGAGTTAGATAGCGCTTACTAAGTAAATTTTGCTTATAGATTGCACTTCCTCTTACTGCAGATATATGAAAGGAAAAGATATAGCAAGGAAGGCGACAAGGTGGCGCGGATGGTGTGTGATGTTTGGACTATGGAGTAGACTATGAGATTGAACCAGAATTTATTTAGAATGTTTTGGTTTAAGTGTTTAACGTATTTAGAACTTGTGCATGTTATTATTTGGTTTGTTTTGTCGTGTATTTGTTAGAGTTGATTTTTCCTTGGTATTGTGCTTCTTTTTTATATATAAACTGCGTGGTTGATTGATATGTGTTCCAGCCGCTTGTGGCTGTGTATATTATGTCATGTATTAAGGATTATGGTCACCGGTACAGGTGAGACTCTGCCGGAATTTTTCGGTAGGGTTTCTTCAAGGATTTTAATTATACCGGTTAAGTAGAGTTAGTAGATAAGTAACGGTCATCCTTAGAGAGTAGTAGTAGTAAGAAGGGTGGTCGTTACAGAACATGAGTACCAAGAATCATTCTTGCATTTGTGTACTTTCTTGTGGCCTCATGACGAGCTTGCTCAGATTGTTGCCCAAACATTTCTTGCAGAGATTCCATGATCTCAAAAGCACATTCTTTGGGCTTCATCTTGCTTCTTAGTGCATCAGACATGCTCGCAAGCATATATGCCTTAGCCTTATTGTTGGACGCAATCTAACGATCATACAGTTCTCTAACAGCACGAGTGGCATTTGCAGGTGGTACCGGTGGACATTCCTCTGTAAGAACAAACCTATTGTTCTCACTGACCAACACGATATTAATATTGCTTTTCCACTTAGGAAAGTTTTCCCCAGTCAAAGTATTGTTTGCGAGTAAAGACATAATTAGATTTCCCATTGACATTATTGCTGAATTCAAATAAATAGCATGATTAAATTGTTTGAAAAAAATATCCATATGTATATATTTAGGAATAGTAAACATGATGTAGGAATGCAAGGATAAAATAAAAAATCCCATATACTATTCCTTCGATAATTCAACTATCCACGAAGAATGATGCCATCGTTGGGAAGGTCACATTGCTTGCTTAGTCAAACCAAGACTCTTCTTGATTAACATATATGTACCAAAATAACTTTTATTCACACATATATTAACTACCGGAAAAAAAAATTGGTCAAAGATATAATCAACAATTTTGATCTCATATCTTTATGAGTAAAAACCTTCGTTTCAAATTTTAGACTTAACTCAAGAGTGCCGCCGTAAGGGCGGGTCAAACTTAAAATACATTAAAAATTCTATCATCAGAGATCTAGCCTTGATATTGAATCAAAACGGACACCACCCGTAGAGTAACGAAATCAAAGCATTAAGAGGCGTCATTCTAACTCTCATGGTGCTAGACCAACGAAGGAGACCAATAAATAATTACTCATTATTTAATTTCTTAGATAACTAATTATCCACTAATCCTAGATTTTAATAATCATATTATTAATTAGATATCTCATGTCATAATTACCTAGGTCTATAGAATTCTTAATAATTCTAATTAATTGTAACATAAACAATTTATGAATTACAATTATACATGATGTTTGCAACATGCAACATGCAACATGCGATATGCTATAATGCACAGAATAGACCCATCTAATTCTAAATGACATATTGCTATTATGAACATAAAACATCATTGAATAATATATGGAATTGAGTTAAAATTGTAATCTTTAATTGCCTCTAATTAATAGTTCATGACCTTGAACTATTTTGTCAAAATTATAAAATTAACTAATTGAATTAATTTTATCAACTTTTGAATCCAATTATTTAACTTTCGATAATTACATTAATTATCAAAACTATTAAATAGATTAATTATTTCGAATAAAATAATTATATTCCTTCTGGTTTGATGATTATATTAATTATCAAAACTATATCTCACTTTTGATAGTTATATTAATTATCAAAACTATTAAATATTTAAAAATGGATAATTCAATTTTGTCCACTGAAGTAATCAAAATATTTAACTTTTGATAATTACATTAATTATCAAAACTATTAAATATATCAACTAGTTTAAATAAAACAATTTTATACTAGAACAGTGGATCTTTTAGGCTAATAAGTGTACGGTGGAATTAGAAAACTACCCATCCATAAAATCCAAACTCTTTGGTAATTAAAGAAGATAATTTTAGCCTGATCTTAATAATAAAATCAGAAACAAACGGAGTCGTAAAATTAGCCAATCACTATCATGCATTAAAAAATATATAATACATGACATTCAATCAAATATCGAACAAATCATGTGATCATTCATATAAATAAAATATCATAATGTTTTTCAATAACCTCGCTCTGATGTCATATGTTGGTATTAAATTGTTCGATGCGCAACGGAAGATGTGAAAAATAGATTAAACACTTTTTAAAAATTTTCACAACAAAATAATTTTGTTTAGATCGAACAAAAGATCTTGTTTAATTATAAAATCTCTTATAATTCAACATGCAAACATTATAATATTTTCTTTATAATTCTACAAAATAGAATCTTTACCTTGAGTTCACGCCTAAGATTCGCAGGTCGCCGGAGTTCTTCACAGGTTGCCGGAGTTCTTCCAATGCCACGATCTTCCTCTCCAATTCTTCGAATCAACGGATGGACAAAAGTGTGGGCTAACTCTTTTAACTTTTCTCACAAAATGAACATAGAATTTTTCACCAAAAATTCTCTTTTTCATTCTATCTCCTTTCGAGAGAGAAAGAGAGATGCATAATATAGTAAGGAGAGAGGGGAACGTGTATTATGAACATGGGAGAGAAAGAGGGAAACGTGTATTATCGAGTGGGAGAGAAAAGAGGGGAACATGTATACAAAAGTGGAAGAGAAAAAATGGGAACATGTATTATAAAGTGAGAGAGAAAATTTATAATATTCGCAAATATTGATTTCTCTCTTTTATATTTTATTCGTAATTAAATTACAAATAGAATATCTAAATACTTGATTTTTCTCTTATATATATTTTATTTGTAATCAAATTACAAATAGAATATCCAAATATTTGATTTCTCTCTTTTATATTTTATTCGTAATTAAATTACAAATAGAATATCTGAATATTTGATTTCTCTCTCTTTTATATTTTATTCGTAATCAAATTACAAATAGAATATCTGTATATTTGATTTCTCTCTCTTTTATATTTTATTCGTAATCAAATTACAAATAGAATATCTGAATATTTGATTTCTCTCTCTTTTATATTTTATTCGTAATCAAATTACAAATAGAATATCTGAATATTTGATTTTTCTCTCTTTTATATTTTATTCGTAATCAAATTACAAATAGAATATATATTTGATTTCTCTCTCTTTTATATTTTATTCGTAATCAAATTACAAATAGAATATCTGAATATTTGATTTCTCTCTCTTTTATATTTTATTCGTAATCAAATTACAAATAGAATATCTCCTTTTAGTAAAAATAATAAACAATTTATTAGTTAATAAATTTTGTGAGAATAAATAATTAATCAAATTAATTATTTAAGAGTATCCATCATGATTATACGAAGATGGTTTGGGGACCATGGACCCATAATTTCAAGCTCCAATAAATTTAGATACAATTAATTAAAGCTCTTTAACTAATTATCTAATTTATTAATTCCGAGTTTATTCCACTAAAATCCGGAATTGCACTCTTGAGAATTATGGAACATATTTACTCAAAAGATTTGAACAGTCCATTGATATAATCATTACATGTCGATCAACCCTCCGTTCATGGTTCCCAAATAGAGTTAGGCGAAATTACCGTTTTACCTCTCTATTTGTATCTAAAACCTTAAGTATCATTGATTCACTAGTGAATAGTTAATTCATAATCTAATTATGAATTAGAGCGCTCAAACTATTCAGTGCTAGAATCAACACTCAAGAGAACCATTTTAGTATCCTTTCGGAAGTTACGGATTCCGTATCTATAAATCATATTCTCAACTGAATGTATAACTGAGTCTCCAAAATGTAAGTGTTACACCTATTATTTAAAATAGATTTTAACAAACAAATCAAGAGACTTGTTAATACAAACAAGGAGTCTATGACAACTCAGGATTTAGATTGATTTACATATGATCATCTTAGCGATGTTGATTCGAGTCTTTGTAACGGTACTTAAACATAGACACTTAAATCACATCTGATCCTTGTCCTATATAATTATATTATATAAAATGCCTCTGCTTAGTGTTATTACACTGATTGTCCGGATAAGACTATCATATTCATAATGTCAGCAAACTGCATTCATGATTTCCAATTAAAGATCCATATTTTAATCAATCATGGACATTTTAAATATATTATCTATGATTTTAATCCTCTTGTATATAACAATCTTATATACTAAAATCATAGTTACATCAATATATTATGGATTTTATACATATATTCATTTTTATACAAATAAGCATAAAACAATCAAACAATAAAATAAATACTTCTTTTATTTAATTCAGCAATTAATAATAAATATCTATTTTATGGGCATATTCCCAACAATATCAACTCTGTATTAAATTTTACATCCTTAAATATATTACAGTTTCTCACCTACCAAACATGATGTATCATCGATAACATAGGGAGGTGTTGAGCCTGCATCAACCTGCTGGTGCTTCGGTAGTGGCGCTTGAAGATCCAAACATTCTCTTTTATGTAGTCATCTCTTGTGCCATGTGGAGCCACCATTTGATATGCCTCTAGAGCTGCCCAACTTCCTTGCATAAGATATGCTCCCGAGTCTCCTCCACCTTCTCATAAAAGGTGCATCATTTATCCTCCATGTACTCCAACCAATCTCTAGCGGAAAGCCTTCGGTGTACAATAACCATACGATGAAAGCATGACTTAGCTGGATATATTTTTCCATATTGTCCCAACTCATGGCTATTGAGTTCCAATATCTATGAAAAAATTGTAAGCCTATCTAATGACTCGGCCAAGCTGACTAAACTACCTTGCCAACCTCCGGCGTGCCAGTTGTGCAAACCCCACTGAGGACACTAACCGGTCATGTATTTGTAAGATTTCCTTGATGAAGGGGAAATCTATGTGTTTGACCTACCACTCCCATAGTATATAGAAGGTAAGCATGATGATCTAATCTAGGGCATCTCCTCTATACGACAAAGGACCTTAGACAATAGAGCATTATTCCAAGCCTTAAGGTCACAGAATCCCAAGTCACCTTCCTCTTTTGGCTTGCACATCTTAGACTATACTATTGGAGGATGCTTAATATGTGTGTTTCATATGTGATTTTAGTATTATTTTGCATGTATTTTGTGTTATTCATGAGCATATTTTACATACTTACATTTCTTTTTTATTATTTTTAATGTTTTTTTATTCGGAGACCTGCTCTTTGCACTTTTTCAGTTACAAGTAGAGCTGTCAAATGGGTTGACATGTGGTGGAGCGGACTAACCCATGGTGGGCTAGCTAGGTCGACCCGTTATTTTGGTAGGCTGAAAAAATCTCCAACCCAACTCAACTCAAGGCGGGTTACGAGTTAGCCGAATCAATCCATGAGCCTGTAAATAAATAAATAAAAAATATATAGAAATGGTTAAAAATTTAAGTTTAAATCATGTTTTGAACTCTATTTGTTATTTTTATTATAATTTGTATTTCTAATGACATTTACAGAGGTATAATCTAGTCGCTATGCTTGGATCATCGATTATTATTTTCTAAGGTGATATAGTGTTGGTGCGGTTAGCACTAACGATTTTGATGAATAACAAATAGGTTAAGTTAGATTTGTCGTTATCTAATGCTTTGATCGAATATGCAGGCTAAGTCCAGACAGGCCGACCGGATGTCGGCACGAAGTCCAAGCGGGTCGACGGGCTGACCGGACGCTTGGCGAGAAGTCCAGTTAGGTCGACGGGTTGACCAGATAGATGGCACGAAGTCCAAGCAGGTCGACGGGCTGACCGGATGCTTGGCACGAAGTCCAGCTAGGTCGACGGGCTAACCGGATAGCTGGCACAAAGTCCAAACGGGTCGAAGGGCATACCGAACGTCTGGCAGGTAAGTAAAGGTAAGTCACTGGAGGAGAGTGACTGTGAGGACGCATCCCAGTTAAGGGGCAGTAGGTGTCGGTCCAGTTTAGGTCCATTTTGGATCCCTAAATTGAGACCCTGACTAGGTTCTGGTCTCGGGAAGACAGGACCTAACTCATAAATCTATATAAAATGTCTATACATATATTTTTCTAACTCTATTTTGTAGATACAAATGTAGAGCTTCAAATTCTGCACGCGTAGCAACTAACAGAGCTTGATTCCGAGTTCGGAGTCAAAAGTTATGACCTTCGGAAGATGACTGTGTCAAACAAGTAGTTGGAGACGACTCGGATCAGCCAGATTCGAACTCTCCTCATCTTATCCGAATTTTTGAGATCTGATAAGCTTTGGAGACCCCTCCAAAGGGCTATAAAAGGAGGGGGTGAGCAAGCTTAAAAAAAACAACTCTCAGAACGAAGAATCTGCTTCCTTATGCTCCTACTGCGCTGCGATCTCCGACAAGCTTTTCCTTTCTGTTCTAAGTCTTTTTATTGTCGGTAATTTTTCCTTATTAGCAATATTGTACTTAACTTGTAATCTATATTTCGAATTGCTAGTGAATTACCCAACGAAAGTACTCATGGAGTATGGACCTTCGAGTAGGAGTCGTCACATGTTCCGAACGAAGTAAATCCACTGTGTTCAATTTTCTTATTCCACTGCGTTTATACTCGTTGTTTTTCGAATCGATATTCACCCTCCTCTATCGACGTTTCACGATCCAACATATAGTTAGTCCTAATATTTTTTAGTGTAAAAAATTTACAAGATACTTCATAGTTATCCAAGGTATGCACTCTAGATCTCATTGTATTTTTTTAGGGTTCATGAGATGACAATGCTATATTCAATGATACAAAAAAGATGATAATGCTTCACTATAGATGCCCTTGCACTGCTAGATTTATGATTGATATGTTAAGGTAATTAATAGGGGATATGTCCTATGGGATATGAAAGAAGGATGACATGGCTTGCCTATCGCAAGCTTGTGGGCTAGTCATATGGCACTAGAGTTGCTTACTATAAGGCCGACTTTAGGCATAGGCTAGTAAGGCCTATGCCTAGGGCCCCAATTTTATTGGGGCCCATTTTTAATATATTTATTTATTTATTTATTTATTTGAGATAATAGAAAAAGATTTTAAAAGATTTACAACATTATCTCATTAAATATCACAAAGATATCATTGGATTTGTATGCTGCATGATCATTTTGGATTTCCCATAGATTTTGTTATGTTCCAATGGATTTATCAAAATCCTACCTTTCTTTTTATCCCTCTTATCTATAGAAGCCCTACCTCTCCATTGGATTTCTCTGGTTACTTTCCTCTCTTCCCTTTTAGCCCTTTTCCAACTTGAAGCCAATTTGAAGAAGTAATAAAGGGGTGAAATTGTGTAACACAGTTACTATTTTTTGGTAAAAAAATATCTTTTTTTAATTTTTTTTTTTAGAGAAAAGTTGTTGTTTTGTTTCATTACCTTAAAGCTTAAGCACAACTTGTTATTTTTTAGTGTATAATTAAATTTGGTATTCTGTAATGAGAATTTTTTTTATCAAATTGATGACTCAATCAACATATTGCGCTCTTCTTGCTAGAAGGGAGTCATTCATTAATCATTGTTAAATAAAGAAATCACAAATGCAAAGATCTAATGGTAGGATTTCCTTTTGCAAAGAATGCAAGATTACTCTAAAAAAATGAACAAAATGGTGATTTAGGAAAGGGAAGGAGAAAAGTGATAATTATTATTATTTTTTAAACATAGATTAAACTTTGAAATGTATTGAGAGGTTCTTTATTATAGAATGATTATATACTTATTAAATCATTGTTATTTTTTTTGTCTTGTTTATAAAAATGCGTCTAAAAGAATGTTTATTATATTTGTACATATAAGAGTCAAATTTTAAAGTATCATTATATTGAAATTGCAAGATATAAATTAAATTTTTATCTCTTTAATTTTAAATATTTCTATTTTGATAAATTAGTAGGGACTTATATTTTATTATTATTATTATTATTTAAATATAAATATGTTTATTAAAAAATCCATTATTATCCATCTCAAGTCTGAATGAAAAAGG
This sequence comes from Zingiber officinale, assembly GCF_018446385.1. Classification (NCBI taxonomy): domain Eukaryota; kingdom Viridiplantae; phylum Streptophyta; class Magnoliopsida; order Zingiberales; family Zingiberaceae; genus Zingiber; species Zingiber officinale. Next base: position 42,601,328 of record NC_055988.1, on the reverse strand, counting down.
GTGAGATTTTTTTTTTTAAAAAAAACAATATCAAAACTGTAATCTTTTTCTGCCTAGGGCTTAACTAGACTTAGACCTGACCCTTGCTTACTAGGTTTTCAAGTAGGAGCTATGTTTTGATTTTGCACAAGAGAAGTAAGTCTATTTTGTCCAATTTTGAGCATATTAATTATTAAAAAGGTATAAAAAATGATTCTGCATATGAATTTCAAATTCATTTTTTCCTCAACCCACAGGTCAATCCAAATCCACCACAGATTAACCCACGCGGGTCGTGGGCCTAGGCGGGTTGGGCCGCTTGGACCCACTTTAAATGAGTTGGTAAAATTTTAATCTAACCTATTTAAATTTTTTGGTGGGACGGACCAACCCTATTGGATCAGGTCGCATGTGAGAATGGGGGGATGAATCACATGGTTTTCAAAAATCCATTTTTTCAGTTTTCAAATCAAAGTATGAATGCAGCAAAGAATAAGCGATAAAATCATACGAACACAGGCGGTTTACTTGGTTCGGAGCCTTCAGCGACTCCTACTCTAAGACTCAGGTCCCGCGGACCTATCGATGGGTAATCCACTAAAATACATTTTTAGTACCTCCAGAAGAGGAAATTGGGTATAAAGAAAGTTGGAACAAGGGCAACATACTGCATTTATTCTTTTGCAATAATTAAGTACAAGGAAATAATTCTATTACCAACACTTAGATGTGAGAGAGCTCGTGTGTCAGTCTGCCGGCCACGATCGACAATCCTCAGAACAGTAGTCGGGCACAACAGCTTCGCAGCAAGAGCCTGGAGCAGTTGAAAAGTCGTTTTGATGCATAGAAGCTCGTATAAGTGTTGTGTTTGAAGCTTTGAGCAAGCATCCTTAAAAAGAACTTGGAAGGCGCCTTCCATAGCCATTGAAGGCGCCTCCAACCCGAGAAATCTGATCCTGAACAACCCGACTTCTATTAGCGACAAGGTCTGAATTCTATCCTACGGAAGGCACCTTCAAGCTATTGAAGGAACCTTCCATGAACAGTGCGAATGCGCCTTCCATAGCCATTGAAGGCGCCTTCGGGTACTATTCATCCGAAGGCTTTTTGTTCCTTTTCCCTGCAAGTTGTGTTAGTTCAAAACTAAAATATCTAACCTGTAAAACAAAGTTAGCACAGTGAAAAATAAGAAGTAGTAAGTAGTTTATATCCTCCCAGGACTAGGAATTAGTCAATGTCTCAGATTAGGGATCCAAAATGGATCTAACCTGGATCGACGCCTACTGTCCCTTAACCGGGATGCGTCCTCACAATATCACTCTCCTCCAGTGACTTACCTTTACTTACCATCTTCCAATTGGTTTGACTAGTCTTCTGACCCACCAGGTCTTCATGCAATTGTCCGGTCCGGAAATCTAACTAAACTTCTGTCGGTTGTTTAATCCCACGGACCCAATCGAACTTTCTGCCAGATATCCAGTCGACCCGTTGACCTATCTGGACTTCGCACTATTTATCCGATCCCGCGGACCTAGCTGGATTTAAGCCCGGTGTCTTGTTTGTTGGATTTATCAATTCCTGCACATTTGGTAATGCAATTGGATCACAAACCACCTAACTTAACTCACTTGTCATTTATCAAAACCTAAGTTAGACCGTTAATGTAAACTGTTGGTGCGGTTAGCACTAACGGTCTAACACAGGTTTTGATGAATGATAAAATAGGTTAAGTTAGTTTTGTTGTTGATCTAACACTCTGACTGAGTATGCAGGAGAAGCCCAGACAGGTCGACAGGCTGACCTGATGTCTGGCACGAAACCCAGCTAGGTCGACGAGCCGACCGGATAGCTGACACGAAGTCCAAACTGGTCAACGGGCTGACCGGACTTTTGGCACGAAGTCCAACTAGGTCGACAGCTAACCGGATAGCTGGCACGAAGTCCAGACGGGTCGAAGGGCTAACCTGATGTCTGGAAGGTAAGCAAAGGTAAGTCACTGGAGGGGAGTGACTGTGAGGACGCGTTCCCGGGAAGGGAACTTAGGCGCCGATCCGACTTAGAACCATTTCGGAACTCTAAGTCGAGATCCTGACTAGATTCTGGTCTCGGAGAGATGGAATCTAATTAACACTATTTCTGTTTATTAAAACTGTGCTAATAATCTGTTTTGCAAGAGATATAAGTGCCTCGGACTAACGTTTTTCTTGCAGGAAGGAAGCTACTGGAAATCAAGGTCCGAGCGCCCGGGAGGTACCCGGGCGCCCGGAGGCGAAAACTTATCCCCAACGTCGCTGTGCCACATAGAGTTCACTGGTTGGCTCAGCTACGTCATAGTCAAGGCACCCTGAAGGTTCCAGGCGCCCCGAACCTCCTATATAAGGAGGGGCAAGGCTGGAGTCAGAACAACAACTAACAGACTGCTCTCTTGTGCTCCTGCGACGCTGCGAAGCTACTCCGACTACGCGCTGTTCTATTTTTCCTTTTTGTCGATATTATTATTGTTTTTGTTATTCAGCATTCTTGTACTTTAATTTGTAATCAATATTCGAATTGCTAGTGGATTGCCCATCGAAAGCACCCTTGTGTGCGGGCCTTGGAGTAGGAGTCGCCAAAGACTCCGAACCAAGTAAAAGGTTCTCGTGTTAGCATTGTTTCATTTTCATACTTTCCGCTGCGTACTCGTACTCAAAAATTTTTATCGATATTCACCCCTCCTCTATCGAAATTCATGATCCAACACAAACTGCACTAATAATCTTCCCTTTTTGATGCAATGACAACCTAAGTTAAGTTAGGAAAAATATATAATAAATACACACAAAATTATTCTAAGAGAAGCACCACAAAAAAATGAGTTAGTTTTGTTTCTCTTTATTTTTTTGAGTTAAGTTATTCTAATTTTCATTTATTTTCTAACTTAACCCCTAACCCTCTCCCTCTGACATTCATCAAAAAGCATGAGTAGATAACAGAAAAATGTTTGATAAGTAAAGTAATCAATGAGAATAATAACATTTTTCAATAAAAAACTTTTAGGATTATTGGGGAAAGGAGTTAAAAGAGTTTTATAAATCTTTACAAAACTAACCGTAAAGTTTAATGTTTAAATAGTTTTTAAGAAACTTTCAAGGTAATTTTCAAAAATAGCATAATAGTGGTTTTGAAAAGTATTTCTATATTAAAAAATAATTTTGAAATGAGTTTTGAAGAATTTTTGAATAAGGAATTTCAAAGTATCTTAAACAAGAATTTGAAAATATTTTCATAATTTCTTCAAGATATCTTAAGATAAGTTGTATATTTTTCAACCTACTTGCAAAATATAGTCAAAATATTTTTCAAAAAACATTTTGGAAAAGTTTGAGTATGTTTTTAAAAACATTTTTCAAGATATATTTAAAGTAGTTTTCAAAGACACTTTGTATTTTAAAATTATTTTGAAAATTAGTTTTAAATATCCTCCCTCTGAATATGATATTAAAAATAATCTAAACACCTAGAAAGTATCCTTCTATGTCTAACCAATAGTTACTAACTAACTATCAGAAGATAGCAGTATTCACATGATTAGTCAAGTTAAGTATCTATGCTCAGTTAGTATTTAACTAAGATATATTACTTAACTTGATCACTGTAATTTGATATTTCTTGCCCAGACTTGTGTTGATGCACAAATATAAGGATCTTAAGTCCAGACAAAGGGCATACACATCTCATGCCATTCTAAGTTTTGGAATACACAATCAAGAGAGTCCTAGTGTGTTTGTGAGATACTCAAGTCTTAGATCTATAGGAACATGCTTTCTATGGATCTGATATAGACTAAGGCTAAAATTAATTTTGAAAGTCTAAGGAAATGAGAATTTTAAGAAAATAGAAGTAAAAATATTTTCTTAGAATTTTCAAACTATTTTAAAAAGGAACAAAATATCAGTCATATTCTATGAAACACATTCCTGGTTGTCGCCGTAAGTTGTTAAATTCACTTTCAGGGAGTGGCTTGGTGAAGATGTTAGCTAAGTTGGATTTAGACTCAATATAATTGAGTTCAATATCTCTTTTAGTGATATGATCCATGATAAAGTGGTATTTTATTTCAATGTATTTAGTTCTTGAATGATGTATTAAATTTTTTTGTTAAGTTGATTGAATTAATATTATCAATTAACACTTTTGTGTGTTTAAAATTTAGATTATAGTCTTTTAAGGTATGCATCATCCATAATAGTTGTGTTACGTATTCTCCTATTGCAATATACTCTGCCTCAGTAGTAGATAAAGCAACACAGTGCTATTTTTTTACTAAACCAGCTGATAAGTGATGATCTAAGTAGTTGACAACCACCACTTATACTTTTTTGATCGAGTTTACAGCGGGCATAATCAGAGTCAGAGTATCATAAGAGTTTAAAATTTTCTACCTGAGGGTACCATATTCCTCAAGGCGAACTGCCCGAACTAAAAGGATCCAAAGAAACCAAGAAGGAAGAAGGCTCTGAAGGCAAATTGGGACGAATCTTCGTCCGAGGAATCCGACGACGAAGAAGTCGAGCAGGCAAGCTTCCTCACATTGACAACCCGGGGCGACACTAGAAGCGAGGACGAATCGGAAGTCGAGTCCGAGAGAAGCCACGGATCCGCATCCGTTTCCGAAGGCCAAACCCCTCTGTAAGTAAATGTCGTTTATATAGTTTAATCAATTACTTAATGCATAAAGTAGCTAAGTCCAAAGTTCGAATCAAGTTGCTTCTAAAGGAGGTAACACTCCTTAAAGAAGTGACTAACACCGAATCCTTGACTGATCCAATTCAGACTGGAACCTCAACTCAAGTTCAAAAACTTGAGGAAGAGAATTCCAACCTGAAAAGTCAAGTCAAGGATTTGAAGACTGCTTTAGAACGGTTCATACTGGGCTTCAAGAATCTTGACTTGATTCTTGGGACACAAAAAGTCATTTATAATAGAACTGGACTAGGTTTTAAATCCAAAAGGAAATATTGATCCTATCTATCCTTAGTCAACAGACCAAATAGTAAACTAGTCCAAGCATGGGTACCCAAGTTCAACTTGGTCAATCAAGTTGGACTTTGTCAATATTGGGTCCCCAAGGATCAAGTTCATTATCTTGATAAACCTTATCGAGGCTATGATCCAGGGGGAGCAAAAACAAAAAACTGTCCTAATAAATTAATAAATATTTTTTTAAAAAAATATATAATTTAAACTTTAAATTAAATAAAAGTTATAAAGGAATATGAAGGGAGGCTCCAGAATAGCTGGCACCTCCAAAAGGAATCTACCCGACAGGATAACTAAACGTAACCTACCCGGCAGGGTAATTAGGACTAGAATAAAAAGGGCTAAGTTTAACTTGACCCACGGTACTGGTGAAGTATTGGATGATAGTATGTTAGGGAAGCTTAGTCTATGCATGTCTAGGAAGATATGGCTTCTACCTGGTGCATTTGGCTAAGTGAAACTGACCGAAGCTACCCTTTATGGATCCTAACTAGTTATACCAAGGTTTTGTACTAAATTCAGTGGATAGGACTATTTGGAAAACCTCGAAGGCATGGTTACTTTAATGATGTCCAAGTGACTCACCATAGCCCAGAAGTTTATCCAAAGAATGCCTATTTGTTGAGCCCAAAGCTAAATCTGAATCTAACATAAAGTTAAAAAAAAAATCCTATAATTGAACCTAATTCATCTCACAAAATTATAGGATCCCCTGATTAAAAAACTAACATCGGCTGAGATGATAAAAATTGAAATTAGAATAGAAATTCGATTAAATTAAAATAAACTGAAATTAAATTAATTCAATTCAATTAAATTGAAAATCAATTAATTTACTTAATATTAAATCTTAATATTTTTTTCAAAATTTAATTAATTTAATTTTTTCAAATTAAATTAAATCTTAATATTTTTTCAAATTTAATTAACTAAATATTTTTCAAAAATTTAATTAACTTAATATTTTTTCAAAATTTAATTAACTTAGTATTTCTTCAAATTTAGTTAACTTAATATTTTTCAAATTTAATTAACTTAACATTTATAAAATTTAATTAACTTAATATTTTCTAAATTTAATCAACTTAATATTTTTCAAATTTAATTAACTTAATATTTTTTAAATTTAATTAACTTAAATATTTTTCAAAATTTAATTAACTTAAATATTTTTCAAAATTTAATTGACTTAATATTTTTTAAAATTTAATTGACTTAAATATTTTTCAAAATTTAAATTAACTTAATACCTAATCATCCTACTAATAACTAGATTAGCTAAATTAATAACTTCACTATCTTTTCATCAAAAAGATTCCGATTCAATCACTTTATGTGTAGGAACATAAAGAATTGGATCAATGGATGTTGGATAGTGGATGCTCCAGACATATGATTGGAGATAAATTGAAGTTCACAAAGCTCAAATTAAAGAATCTAGGATCTGTTGCGTTCGGCAACGACGACAAACTTAAGGTAATCGGAAGAGGTAACATCGAACTCAATTCCGACTTTATTATTCGAAAAGTATTATTAGTTGAAATTTCAACTTTAATTTACTGAGTATAAGTCAATTATGTGACAATGATCATTTAGTTAACTTTACCAAATCTGAATGTATAGTTAAATGTACTGATAATCCTGAAATCATACTTAAGGGCACTAGGAAAGATAATGTCTACACCATTAACCTACCAACATCCTGAATAAAGTGTTTTCTAACACAACAAGAGGAAACTGAGTTGTGGCACAGAAGATTGGGTCATACTCACACTAGACTCATTTCAAAAATGAGTCAAAATGGTCTAGTTAGAGGTTTGCCCAAATTAAAAAGTATTGAAAACTCAACCTATAATGTTTGTCAACAAGGTAAACAAACCAAGTCAAACTATAAATTAACCAACCTAGATAGAACTACCTCAATACTTAAGCTCCTTCACCTAGACTTGTTTGATTCGCATGGAGCCAAGTCACTAAGTAAAAATCAATATTGCTTAGTAATAATCGATGATTACTCAAGATTTACTTGGGTTAAATTTATAAAAACTAAAGATGAAACCTTTGAAGTATTTAAAATCTTCTGCAAACTAATAGAAAATGAAAAAGATACTCAAATAAAAAGAATTAGAAGTGACCACGGGGGGGAGGGGGAAGGGGGAATTTGAAAATCATAACTTTACTGAATTTTGTGAAATTAATGGGTATAAACATGAATATTCTTGCCCTAGGACCCCCCCAACAAAATGACCTAGTAGAGCGTAAAAACCGAACCCTACAAGAAGCCGCTAAGACTATGTTAAACGAATACAAGCTATCCAACCAATTCTGGATTGAAGAAATAAATACAGCATGTTATATACAAAATATAATTTTAATTAACAAATCTCATGACAAAACACCCTATGAAATATATTATAATAAAATCCCTAATTTAAAATATCTAAAAAATTTTGGATGTAAAGTATATATCTTAAACACTAAAGACTATTTAGGAAAATTTTCATCAAAAATAACCACAGGAATATTTTTAGGGTATTCAACAACTAGTAGGGCATATAGTGTGTATAACAAACATACCCTAAAAGTTGAAGAAACAATAAATGTAATATTTGATGAAGATAATAAAGTAACCACTATAACAAATAGAAATAATATAGAAAATATTAACCCACTAAATACAGAAGATGAAGAAATTCAACCTGAACCCAATGAATCTGAAGAACCAATCAATAACCCAAACTTAAGACCAACAAGAACAAACACAAATCACCCATCTGATCAATTTTTGGGTGATCCATCTCTAGGAGTTAGAACTAGGTCATCCTACAGAAATAGTAGCCAAATAGCCTTGATATCTAAAATTGAACCCAAAACTGTAGACGAAGCTCTACCCGATCCAGACTGGAGACTAGCAATGCAGGAAGAATTAGCCCAATTTGAAATAAACTAGGTCTGGGATTTAATACCGAAACTCACTGATAAAACTATAATTGATACTAAATGGGTTTTTAGAAACAAACTAAATGATCAAGGTGAAATAATTAGAAACAAAGCAAGACGAGTAGCTAAAGGGTTTAATCAAGCAGAAGGGTTAGACTATGATGAGACCTACGCTCCTGTAGCTAGACTTGAATCTATTAGGATGTTGCTAGCCTATGCAACACACAAAGGATTCAAGCTCTACCAAATGGATGTAAAATCTGCCTTCTTAAATGGATTTATTAAAGAAGAAGTGTATGTTAGCCAACCCCCTGGATTTGAAGACTTAGAGCATCCAAACCATGTCTTTAGACTAAAAAAGTCCCTATATAGACTAAAATAAGCACCTAGGGATCTTTTAGAAAAAGGGTTCCACCAAGGTCAAGTAGATCCAACCCTGTTTGTAAAAACCTTAGAAAAAGACATTTTCATAGCCCAAATTTATGTAGATGACATAATATTTGGATCAACAAACTCAAATTTTTTAAAAGAATTTACAAACTTAATAGAAAGTGAGTTTGAAATGAGTTTAGTAGGGGAACTTAACTTTTTCTTAGGTCTACAAATTAAGAAAACAAAGGATAGAATTTACATATACCAAATCAAATATGTCAAGGAATTAATTAAAAAATTTGGCATGAAAAATTCAAAAATTATAAATACACCAATGGGAACTAATATCAACATTGATGCTGACCCAGAAGGAAAACCAGTAGATCCAAAACACTATAGAAGCGTAATAGGCAACTTACTCTACCTAACTACAAGTCGACCCGACATACTATTTGCAGTAGATATGTGCGCAAGATACCAATCTTGTGTAAAAGTGTCACATCTAACATGTACTAAAAGAATACTTAGGTACATTAAGGGCACCCTAAATATAGGACTCTGGTACCCTAGAACCTGCACTTTTGACCTTTTTGGTTATTCTGATTCAGACTATGCCGGATGCAAACTAGATATAAAAAGCACAAGTGGTAGCTGCCAAATTCTAGGTCAGTGCCTAGTAAGTTGGTCAAGCAGAAAGCAACACTGCGTTGCTCTATCCACTACTGAAGCTGAATATATAGCCCTAGGAGAATGTGCTTCTCAACTTTTATGGATGATGCATACACTAAAAGACTATCAACAAGAATATAAAAATACAAAAAAATTTATTGATAATATAAGTTCAATTAATCTAACCAAAAATCCAATTCACCACTCCAGATGTCACGCCCCGGGAAAGTCCCTGTCCGAAGAAATTTCGGCAGCACCTCCCCTGTACGGGTGACAATCTGAAGCATTTATACAAAGCCCTCAGGGCCACATATACCTCGGACAACACGGCCGGAATACTAACAAATAAATAAGTAAACAACCACGCAATTATATATGTAGCAGCCCACTCAGCTGTACAAAAACTAAAGCACAACGAAAAATAACAGAAACCAAATACAAACCAAGACACTGACTGCTAGCCGACTAGGCTTACACAACTATCAACCAATACAAAATACACTCCAGAAACAAAACCAGAACACAAGCTAAATACACAAGTTCATATACCAAAATAAAAGTAAACAAAATGCAAAGACAGATCTTCTGAGGTGACGTGGGAACCAGCAGACAGGATACTCCAAGCGACACCATAAACAACCTGGTACCTGAAAAAGATAGTGTCCACGGGGGTAAGTTCAACGACTGAGCGAATACCAATAGACATGCCTAGTAAGATATATCTAACAGCAATAAACATGAAATACAACTTCCTAATCATATTTATAGGAAAGATGCAAAACGGAAAGGTAACTAAGGAAGCTGTACTCACCAGGAACTCCTATCCAGACAAAAGGGTTGTCAAACCGAAAGTACCCTAAAACCTGTATGCATGTCAAATATATGCATCCAACCAAATGCACCAAATAAATGCAGTAAACACAATCACAAGAAATAAATGCACCAATGCATATGATGCAAATGATGCGTCCTGGTCACCCGTGACGCCAGTCAGTCATCTCACACACAAATGGCGAGACCAAGTGGGTAGGGCTGTGACAGCCGTGCACTCTGTCGTCACTGCTCCTGATGAGTGACCGAGTGGACGGGATGTTGTCGGAGTACACCTATCCTCCTACCCCAAATCATAAATGGGGGAGCGCAATGCTCTCAACTCCCGGTACATGATGACGGGGAGGAATCCCTGCCGGCTAACACGTTGTGTCACACTACCCATGAGCGGACCAACGGAGCCAAACAAAGTCCCTGCTGCAACACACTTTGCCTGAATCGACCACTAACCCGTGAGTGGTGGTGTGTGCAGATCCATGTAACTGGCGATGTGCTCAACAATAATGGAGTCGACTATCGCATAGCATGCAATCATGATGCATGACACTAAGCATGGCAATATCCTGATCAGCATAGAAAAAAATCCATATATATATAATATGGGTACCACAGTATCAGTAAGTCAAATCCACGAGTCTAGGGTATACGGGTCCTCTATGGTATAACAACCTAGATCCTGAACATATCCCCCTCCATAACATATGTACCAACAATATGCACTGATCAAAGAAAAAGAGTCTAGGTACACAAATCAGATATGATATACAAATATAGGTACACAAGCCAGGTATGGTATAAAAACCTAGGTATCAGATAATCTAGATACACATACCCGAAATAAAATCCAGAACCTAGTCCTAACCTCAGTAAAGCATGATATGTCACTAACTCCAGGAACTAAGATACTCATGACAATAATCACAAGGTATAAACATGGATACATAACAAACGACCAAATAGAACAAGCTATGGATATCAAACTGTGACATACCAAAGGCAAACATGATCATTGCTTGTAGCTATAAAATACTATGCATATCCAAATGACAATATCATAAAAGATAAGTCAAGAGGTACCCGCCTCCAATGTAGATCGAGCTAATCAACCTCTATGTCGAAGTGCTCGTCCTGAATCCGAATCCTGTAATAAATCATATCGTTTAGCTAAGTTTTATTGTAAACCAAAATAGCTAAACCCAAATTCTTATTTACCAAGAACCCTAATTATTTCCATCATTCGGATAAAACCTAACGAACAAGATGAATAACATCTAACCACAAAACCCTTTTCATACTATCATCAATGCATCTACCCAAATCTAAAAACTCACCCAAATGCTGGATTCTCCACTGTTGACTTGAGGTTAGTGTGACCGAAAACTGGATGAAGCCATTGACCCCAACTCCTAATCTGCGAGCTTCTGATGGAGATGATGTCTCTGCCGACCCTCCTCCCCCTTGAATCTAGTCCGGCAGAGGAAAGCTAGCGGCCGGCAATCGGAGCAACACCGCTAGAACACGAGAGGAGACGCTACCTCAAGGCCGATGGAAATCTAGCGGCTCAACCCTAGTGATGATGGCATCCGTGGCTGTGATCAACTCTCTCGGCGTCGGCTGCTTGTGTGAATGAACGATGACGGGCAGCGGCTACTGGTGTTGGCTGTGGCGACCAGAGGCAACGCGAGAAGAAAAGGAGAAGACATGGCCGAGATAATGGCTAGGGCATGGCTTGGCACAACCAATCAAGCATAAAACTCGACACTAGTCAGCGGTCGGAGAAAGTGTCGGTTGTGGCGCTTGGGTGGCTGGCGGCTAGGGCATAAGAGGAAGATGGCCGCCGGAAATCGGGTGGTGCCGACCGGTCGAGTCGACGTCGTTGGAGGGGAGAGGGATGAGGAACGGCTCGGCCGGCGGTGGCTCGTGCTCGCCGGCGCTTGGGCAAGGATAGAGGAGAAGGAAACCGCCGGCGCTAGGAGGTTAGGGCATGGGATGAGTTCGGCGGAGAAGAAGAGGAATGGCACGCGGGGAGGTTTGGGGCACGGCGATAGAAGAGGAGAAAAAGAAAATAAAGAAAAAGAAAACAAAAAGGAAAAATGAAACTTTTCCTCGCTTAAATTGGGTAACCTAAACAGGCTTTCCCCGGGCCCCGTTTCTGTCCCCGTAAACTCGTCCATACGAGCTCCGAAAAATTCCTGAAAAATTTTTAAAAATTTCGAAAAATTCTCTTATCACTATTCACCATTTTTCGGTATTTTACACCAGAACTAAACACATAGAGGTAAAATATCATTTTGTAAGGGATCATATAGCTAGAGGTGAGATTGTACTTAACCATGTTGAGTCCAAATCAAACTTAGCTGACATTTTCACAAAACCCTTACTTGAACTCGAGTTCAGTACACTTAGAAGACAAATAGGAATGTGTTGGGTAGAATAGATCTTATTTTTCAAACAAATTTCCTACATCTAATTTTAAATTCTTTTATCTACAAAATTGCTTAATTTTAAAATTATCTTTTAAAATTCTAGGAAAAATAATATTTTCAAAATCCCAATCTTATTAGTCTTTCAAAATTTAAACTTAGCCTAGTATATTTCCCTTGGATATCATGCTCCCCTAGCTCCAGTCAGAGCATCTCACAAACACACTAGGCATAACTTGTTTGTGTTTGAAAGAAACTTAGACCGGCGTGAGATGGATAGGGTACAGCCTAGACTCCATAATGCTTATCTCTGTGCATTATAGTGAGTCTGGGCGTTAAAAACTAACGTTACATTAATTAAGTTAAATGATCCAGCCCTAGTTAAAATTAACTGGATTACGAACTTAACTTGACTAACCAAGTAAAAACTGTTGCTCTCAAGGTATTCAGCCAGTAGCTAAAGGTTAGACAGTTGGTGGAGGATATTAACATTTCAAATTTCACTTTAAGACTTTGATACCCTGCTAAAGTAAATTGATTAATTTATAATCTATTTAACTCAACTCATGCTTGGACATTAGGGTTTTAAGCTTACTACTCCTCTCTTGCCTCTAAGGATGTTCAAATTATTAAAAATGTCTTTTTTGACTTATATAGCCTTCCTCAAAATTAACTTTTTGATTTTTATTTCAAAAATTAAGATCTCAAGTTAACCCAACTTTCAAAATTAACTTCAAAATTAATTTTTTCAACAAAGCCTTTCAAAATCTCTTTGCAAAACTTAGGCTACTATTTTTGAAACTTGCCTTTCAAAAATCGCTTGTTTCAATTTTTCAAAATTAAACCTAACTTTGCACATATTCTAGCTAAGTAAAAAGAGCTCTTCAACACTAAAGTAATTTTCAAGTAAAACCTACAAGAAATGTCGTTTTAAAGTACAACTTTTTGGTTGAAAACGTAATTTATTGGTTTTAAAAAACTTAGACCTTTCATCTTTTCTCTTTCCTCCTACGAAGGTTTTTTTTTGATAAATAGCAAAGGGGGAGAGTAAGACAAATTCAAAACACTAATTCAAAATTAAGTGATAAGAAAAACAGAGCTCTCATTAAGGGGGAGCCTTACACACTATGTTTTAGCTTAAATCATGTCTGCACTATCTATAGCATGCTTATCTTAATTTTGTGCATCTTGTTTTACTTAATTTTGAATTTTTATTGTCATAATCAAAAAGGGGGAGATTGTTGGTGCGGGAAGCATCCGACGATCAAACCTAAGTTTTGATAATGGCAAAGGGATTCAAAGTTAAGATTCTTTGTTATCTAATGTGCTTAAATGAGATTGCAGGAAAGTCCTAACTGCGGTTAGGCAGGTGAAAAACCCTAGGGGGTAGTAACCCTAGGTGGTAGAAAACCCTAAGGGGCGGTAACCTTAGGTCCTAGGGGGTGGTAACCCTAGGTGAAGGAAAACCCTAGGGCGCGATAACCCTAGGTCCTAAGGGGTGGTAACTCTAAGTGGAAAAAAACCCTAGGGGCGGTAACCCTAGGTTCTAGGGGGTGATAACCCTAGGAAGAAAATCCAGTCAGTTTGGAGGACCAGACTGGCATCAGGTAATCTCTCCTGAGGGGAGTAGGTGAGGACGCGTTCCCCGGAAGAGGGAATAGTAGGCATCGGTTCGATCTAGGATTTCTGATAGGAAATCCGAAGTTAGAACTGGACAGTCCGAAGACTGTCAATATATTTTTTTCGTATAGTATTTGTTGTGTTCTAACTCTGTTTTGCAGGTGACTAATATTTTTGTGCAGGGTTAAATCTGACCTGGATCGGTTGACCGAACCTTGGGATCTGTCGACCGAACCCCCAAGCTAGCAGATCAGATTTACAGAGATTAGACTAGGCTCGACCAGAGGATCGGTCGACCGAATGGCGGGATCGGTTGACCGAACCAGGGATAGAAGTTGACCAGATTGAAGAGGAGCGAGCGGATCGGGCGGATCGGATGAGGAGAAGATCGCCTGATCGGTCGACCGAACCAGGGATCGATCGACCGATCCGCCTCGGGTCAAAACTGATCCCAAGTTTTGAGGATCTGGATCAGATCTGTAAAGGCTATAAAAGGGAGCCTCGGGCTGCAGCTTTGAGACAACGAATTCTGAGCAACCCTTCTGTGACAAGCTGTTAACGAGACGATCTCAAAGTGCTGCAACAACCTTCCGACAACCCGAAGCTTCGTTTATCATTTCTCCGTTGTCGGTATTAATTTAATTACTATTTTTCTCTGTACTTAGATTGTAATAATTCTTGCGATTATAGGTGTTGCCCAACGTAAACGCTCAACGAGCGTAGGCCTTGGAGTAGGAGTCGACACAGGCTCCGAACCAAGTAAACGACCTGTGTTCTTCTGTGTTTGTTTTTGGTTTTTCCACTGCGTTTTTATCAACACATTTTAAATCGTAATGAAATAGCCACGAACGCTATTCACCCCCCTCTAGAGCTTCTCGATCCAACAAGTATCTAGGGTTGTTTTGGTAGTCATCAGAGTTTTAATGTCTTTGGAGTTTTCCATTCCAAATTTCTTAAGTAATTCAAGTGTATACTTTTGTTGATAAACATAGTTACCTTATTTGTTTGTTTGATTTGTAAACCTAGGAAAAATGTTAGTTGTCCTACTAGACTCATTTCAAACTCTTGTTCCATTAGCATTATGAATTCTTATAATAGTTTTGAGTTAGTTGATCAAAATATTATGTCGTCCACATAAACTTGGGCTATAAATAGATCTTGATTAATTACTTTTACAAAAAGGATTAGGTTTATTTGACCTTATTTGAAGTTTTTTGAGATTAAGTATGTGGTCAGCCTTTCATATCAAGCTCTGGGGGCTTGCTTTAGGCCGTACAAGGCTTTCTTTTATTTGAACACATGATTCAGGTATTTTAAGTCTTTAAACTTAGGGGGTTGACCTACATACACTTCTTCCTTAATTAGCCCATTTAGAAAGGTTGACTTAGCATCCATTTGATATAATTTGAATCCCTTATGGGCTGCATAACTCAGTAACATTCTAATTGATTCGAGTCTAGCAACTGGTGCATAGGTTTCATCATAGGCAAGTCTCTTAATTTGGCTGAATCTTTTTGTTACTAATTTGACCTTATTTTTAACAACTTCCCATTTTTCATTTAGTTTGTTTCTAAAGACCCATTTGGTTTCGATTATTCTTTTATTTTCTGGTAATGAAACTAAATCTCATACTTCATTTCTTTTAAATTGGGCTAGTTCCTCTTGTATGGCTAAGATCTAATCTGGATCACTTAATGATTCTTCTATTATTTTGGGTTTGATGTTAGAGATTAAAGTTATTTGACTTAAGTTTCTAAAGGTTGATCTAGTTTGGACTCTTAGGTATGAGTCACCAATTACTGGGTTAAGTGGATGGTTTGGGTTAACCCTTATGGTTCTAGTTTGTTGTTCTTGAGGTTGATGTTCTTCTTCGTCACTTGCTCCCCTTAGATTAGTGATACCTCTAACAAAGTCAACTAATTGAATATGAGTTTATTTTAAGTTTATATTAGATTCTTCAAATTTTACATTTGTGGTCTCTTCAATTCTTAGTGTATTCTTGTTATATACTCTGTACCCTCTACTGTTTAATGAGTAACCCACAAAAATTCCATTTTCTACTTTTGTGGTAAATTTTTCTAGGTATTCTCTTGTATTTAATATATAAATTGAGCATCTGAATACTTTAAAATATTTAATAATAGGTTGTTTATTATAATAAAGTTCAAATGAGGTCTTATTATAAGTTTTATTTATTGTGGTTCTATTTTATACATAGCAGGCTGTGCTAACAGCTTCTGTCCAAAAATATTTTGGAAGTTTATACTCATTTAGCATTATCCTGGAGGCTTCAAGTAGGGTTCTATTCTTTTTTTTCTACTACTCCATTTTGTTGGGGTGTTTTAGGACATAAAAATTCGTGATGATAACCATTTTCAAGGCAAAATAGATTAAAGTTATGATTCTTAAATTCACCTCCGTTATCACTTCTGATTCTTTTGATTTTTGATCTTTTTCATTTTCAATTTATTTGCAGAATTTACTGAATACTTCAAACGTTTCATCTTTATTTTTTAGGAATTTTACCCAAATAAATATTAAGTAATCATCTATTATTACTAGGTAATAGAGACTCCCATTTATGGATTTGATTCTATGGGAGTCAAATAGGTCCAAGTGCAATAATTCTAGTATTGAATTGATTTGAGTTTGATTAGTTGCTTTGTGGGTTGATTTGATTTACTTTTCTTGTTGATAAGCATTACAGATTGTCGAATCTAAGTTGAGTAATTTTGGTAAGCCTCTAACTAAACTATTTAATTTTGTTAAGTTTCTAAAGTTTGTGTGGGACATTCTTCTATACCATAACCATGTTTCTTTTTTTTTTTTTTGTATCAGGCGACACTTAAGTGAAGAGACAGTTAGGTTGATTGCATAGATGTTGTCCTTCCTGAACCATTTTAGGTTTATGTTAGGATTATCTAAGTGCTTGATTAAGCATTTAGAAGATAGGAACTTAACCTTATATCCAGAATCACATAGTTGACTAGTGTTAAGTAAATTATATTTGAAGTTATCAACCAATAATACATTTTTAACAAGTCAGTTTTGAGTTCGATATTACCTATTCCAATTACCTTAAGTTTGTCGTTGTTTTTAAAGGCAACCGTTCCTAAGTTTTTGTACGTAAGTTGAGTGAATTTGGTGTGATCCCCAATCATATATCTGAAACAACCACTGTCCAATATCCATTTAGTTTCCTACAAAAGTGAGATGTTATTATCAATTCAATTTATTAATTGTAATTTACTCTGAGTTTTAAGTTTAAGTTTTAATTTTAAGTTTAATTTTAAGTTTAATTTTAATTTTAAGTTTTAAGTTTAATTTTAAGTTTTAATTTTATGTTTAATTTTAATTTTAATTTAATGTTAATTTAATTTAAATTTAGCTGTTAATTTAATTTAAATTTAGCTGTTAATTTAATTTAATTTAACTTGATTTAATTTAATTTAATTTAATTTAATTTACTTTAATTTGATTTGATTTGATTTGATTTAATTTAGTTTAATTTTGAAGTTAAATCCTTAGTCATCTCACCCGATCTATGTTTTCAATCAGGGTATCCTATAATTTTATGAGATGAGTTAGATGGAATTTTTAGGGTTGGGTTTAACTTTATGTTAGATTCAAGTTTAGCTTTTGTTTCAGCAAATAAACATTCTTCGGATAAACTTCTGGGCTATGGTGAGTCACCTGGACATCATTAGAGTAACCATGCCTTCGAGGTTTTCCAAATAGTCCTATCCACTGAACTTAGTACAAAACTTTGGTCTAACTAATTAAGATTCGTAAGGGGTAGCTTTAGTTAGTTCCATTAAGCCAAATGTGCAAAGTCGAAGTCATATCTTCCTAGACATGCATAGGCAGAGTTTTTCTAACTTACTATCATCTAAAACTTCACTAATACCGTTGGTCATGTTAAACTATTGTCCCTTTTTAAACTAGCCCTAATTACCCAACTTGGTAAACTATTTATTTTAGAGGTACCAACTAATTTGGAACCCCCTCTTGAATTATTGATCCCTTTGGTTTAGGTTTTGGGTTTATGTTGATTACTCTTATAATTATAATGGACTTGATGGTAATTTAAGTTATTTGATTTGAATTTATTTTTTCCATTTGAGTTTGAACTATTTGATTTTATTTTACCTTTTAGATTTAAGTTTAATTTATTTGATTTTATTTTGGAATTTAACTTTGAAGGTTTATTTTGGTTTGGTTTATTATTTTTTTAGGTTCAGTTTTGAATTTATAGTTTTAGTTGGATTTAGTTTTAGATAGTGGATTTCTTTTTTACATACATAAAATTGATTGAGTCCTACTTACGTGGTTAGACATGCTTTCGGAACTTAGGCTTTAGTTTGATTCTTATTTTGATTTATTAGTGATATAAAGGTTTTGTTAGTTGAGCTGGATTTGTATCCGAGACTGGACTTGTTATACACAACTCTTTGTAATCCAAGTATCATGTCAAGGTACTTGGATCTAGTTGCAAATTTTTCTAGTAGGTTTTTTTTTTTCAAGTATTTTGTCTTTCAATCTGGAATTATCCTCCTCAAGTTTTGCAACTTGAGTCAGGGTTTTTGGTTGAATTGGCTTAACTATTGAGTTTGAATTCAGTTCATCGTTAAGTAGCAGATTTAGTTCGTTTATTTTATTTTCAGACCAAGTCAATTTTTTATGTAAGCATGCAATAATTTTAAAGATTTTTTTGCTTAAAGTAAATTGTATTAACTTGCATCCAATTGTAGCTGGATGGGGCATGACCATCTTGTGTCTAGGGCCGATAGTCTCGTTTTTATAGGATCAAAAGCACAAAAGGGGGGGGGGGGGGGGGTGAATAGCGCTCATGACTAATTCGTTCGTTAGAGTAAAACACATAGCGGAAAAATAAAAACAATACTCGAACACCAAGAGTTTTACTTGGTTCGGAGCCTGTGGCAACTCCTACTCCAAGGCTCACACTCGTTGAGTGTTTACTTTGGGTAATCACTATCAATTCGAAATATTACAACTTTAAGTACAGCTAATTAAATGCAGTAAAATATACCAACAACTAAAATCAGTAACCTTGAAGCTTCTGGTCGTCGGAGTCGAGTTACAGCTTTGTCGGATCATTCTTTGAGCAGCACACGGAAGAAGGTTCATGATTTCAAGTGTTGCATAAGCTGCTATTCGAACCAGGCTTAAATAGTCTGTTGAGAGCGCCTCCAACTGCATGGAGGGTGCCTCCAACCCCATCGAAATCGCAGCGTCGATAAGCTCCTGCATCTTCGCTGCTTATTCGCATGAGGGCACCTCCAAGCTCCATGGAGGGTGCCCTCCATCCAGCGTCCAGGGCGTCTCCAAGCTCCATAGAGGGCACCCTCGCGCCTTGCTGCGGGGTTGTCGATCAAGTCACCTGAGGCGCCTCTAAGCTCCATGGAGGGTGCCTCGGGATTGTTCATCCGAGGCTTTTCTTGTGCAATTTCTGTCCTGCAAGGCATGTTAGTCTACCAACAAGGTATACCCTAAAAAACAAAGCTAGTACAACAAAATAAGATAAATACAACATCCGGTTCTGACTTCGGATTTCACCTCCGAAAACCCTAGGTCGAACCAACACCTATCGTTCCCTCACCGGGGAACGCGTCCTCAACTACTACACTCAGGAGAGTTTACCTGTTTACCAGATTGATCCTCCAGGCCAATTGGACTTTTGCTCAGCGTCCGAATCTCCAGGACTTTCTGTTGGATGTTCGTTCGACGACCCGTCCAGTCTTCCACCCGGTTTGCGACACCAGGATTTTAATCTAGAGTCCCTAACTCTAGGAGTCTTGCCCGAAGCCTTCGACCCGCCAAGACTTTCCGCCTAGGGTTACCACCCCTTAGGACCTAGAGTTACCGTCCCCTAGGGTTGTCTACTTGCTTAACCGCAGCTAGGACTTTTACCTAAGTACACTTAGGACTTTCTTGCAATCTCATGCAAACTCGTTATACCACAAATAACCTTAACTTTAAACCTTTTGCCATTATCAGAACTCAAGTTCGATCGTCGGATGCTTCCCGCACCAACAATTTTCACTTCATTCTTCGTCTAACTTTAGTTGGAGGAACACACTCATGACATGAGACTTGGGCAGAGCATATTCCTTGCTTTGAATTCACATTCGAAGGCTTGTATGTTCCAATTTCGCTCTACTTTCATGTTCTATCAATGAAGAATCACAAAATATATCTCTGAACAAGAAGAGTAAAAACAATAAAAAAAATACAATTATGTAAAATATGCTTATGAGATGACACAGAATACATGCAAAACAACACTAAAATCATACATGAAATACACACATCAGAACACAATGCCCCTCAACTTAGGTTCATCTAATTCATCTATTTTGAAACTAACGGTAGAGATCAAGTCCCATTTGAAATAATACTTTGTCTCTTCATTTGGATGCATTTGAGGTTTCCATTTTGAATTCAATGACTGAGATTGAGCCATCTCAAGAGGCACTTATGCCTTCTCATTTAGATGAATATTTGCCTATCTTGATTTGATGATCCAGATTAAGTTATGTCATCAATCCATATAAGTGATTTCTCATTCATACACTTATTGGTTTAAAACCAATTTTCCAACATAAATAACTGCTTCAACTACTTATATGGAATATCTTTTATAATTAATATACCCTTTATTTTATCAAGCCCGAGTTCTCTCTGAGTGGCTTGAATGAATTCTCATATTTTCCAATAGCCTATTTCTGAGCCTAGTCGAGTGACCCTAAGTATTACCGAGTTCCTTATCAAGTAAACCAAGTGACCTTGAGTACTGTCGAGTTCTTTAAAAAGACTCCAACTTCTCTTGGAGCAAACCTGACTTCATTTGAATACCTTCTTGGACTCAGCCTGTTGGGTTTTTCGGGCCGCGAAAACCGCTTTTCGCGTCGCGAAAACCCCGAATCACCCAAAGCCGTAGATCCGTGCAAGGAAAAACCGAATGAAATACAAGTACGAGTTTCAAAAACTTTAGATCTACTCCTAGATCTACATGTTAAGAATTTTACCCTTGAAGCGTGCCCTCGCAAATCCCGCTCGTCCAACGGTACGTCGGATCTCGAGAGTGTCAACGTAGACACTCCTCTAATGATATCCACACGAACAAGGAGTGTCTCTCACACTCAAAGGATGGAGAAGAGAGCCCCAAGTGTGCTAGCACTTTCTAGAGCTCTCGGATGGGATTGGAAAGGAAGAAAAGAAGAAGATACAAAAGGAAATCTTATACACTCACTAGTAGTATCATCCTTTGTGCTCTTCACTTTCCTTTATTCTCTTGGAACACAACTCATACACCCTCTCCTCACCATGGAAGTCACGGCAACAGCAAGGAGAAGCAAGCATCCAAGGAAGAAGAAGCTAGAATGAATGCAAATCAATTGCATTCACCCATTATCAAGTGTGTGGCCGGCCACATTAAAAGGAATGGGTGTGTAACCTCCATGAGGTGGCACACCATTATGAGGTGCTGATGATGTGGCAAGGATGTGTCATGCCATATAGGATGAGTCAACCTACATGATGTGGCAATGCATCAAGTCAAACTTGATGTTTCAACTTCCATTTGGTCAAGTCAAAATTGACCAATTTCTTCCTTGTTGAGTTAAATCCAACCTTTGATTCAAGTCAATTTCAATTTAATGAATCTCAATTCATTAATATAAATTGACTCAATGAATCAAATTTAAATTAGACTCATTCAACAATTGAATCTAATTGAGTCTAACTCAATAAGTCTAATTTGAATCCAATCTTTGGTGCATCATATGAATCTAATCCAATTGGTTCATCATATGAACCTAATCTCCATCCACTTATTCTTTGTGTGTGACCCAATAGGTTCTTGTAACGTTGGCAATGTTTCTAAACCCCTTTAGAAACATAAGCAATGAGCGGCATCTAGCAATACATCATTGCTACCCAAGTTACAAGAATGTTGAGATCCAACATCGCCTTGTGACTACTAATTGTGACTCCTCACAATATGTGGCATTGTCCTTCTATCCTAGACATCTAGATTGATCAATATGAGGCATAGACCGTGTCATCCTCTAATCAATCTAAATCTTAAACTCCAAGTAGACTCACTCGATCAAATGAGCTCAACATCTAATGTTGACTCATTTGGGCATGGCCATGCACTTAGTGGTCTCACTCTATCAAGAATACCGATGTCGCTCTCATCATATGAGAGGGATAGATCCCATCTACATCACTCACATCCCTCTACATAATTCGTTATATACCCAGTAATCGCCTTTATAGTCCACCCAGTTACGGGTGACGTTTGACGAAACCAAAGTACATAACTCCTTATGTAGGGATCCATGGTGACTTCAGGTCTAAGGACTAATAGTCATATTAATAGCCAGATGAGAAAGTATATGGCACTCATATAACGATCCATGATACTTTCTCATGGCGGGTTATTCAGTATACATTCTCCAATACATACCCATGTGTCAACTTGATATCTCCATATCCATGACTTGTGAGATCAAGTCATCGAGTTGACCTACATGCTAGTCTTATTGCATTAACATTGTCCCTGAATGTTAATACTCGACTAGGAATGATTTAGAGTAGTGTTCCCTATATCATCTCACTATCGGTTCAACTAACCGATTGATATAGGTGAGAACCATCTACTCAAGGACATTATTATACTTAGTTTATTTGGCACCAATACAAGTAAGTATAATAACCAAAATCCAAATGCCTTTATTTATATAGAATATGATACAATAAGTCCAAAATACAATCTTCAAATGATTGGCTCTAGGGCTCTAGCTAACAATCTCCCACTAGCACTAGTGTCAATCAGTGTAGGCTCTAAGCCCAAATGACCTAGTGTGACCATCATGCTTCCTCTGTGCCAAAGCCTTGGTCAAGGGATCTGCGATGTTAGCCTCTGTAGGTACTCTGCAAATCTTCACATCTCCTCTCTCGATGATCTCTCGAATGAGATGGAAGCGCCGTAGTATGTGTTTGGTCCGCTGGTGTGAGCGAGGTTCCTTCGCCTATGCTATAGCTCCATTGTTGTCACAATAGAGCTCAATAGGGTCAGCAATGCTAGGAACCACCCCAAGTTCAGTGATGAACTTGCGAATCCAAACTGCCTCCTTTGCTGCCTCTGATGCAGCAATATACTCGGCCTCTGTCGTAGAATCAGCTACTGTGTCCTGCTTCGAACTCTTCCAGCTCACAGCACCACCATTAATGTAAAATACGAACCCCGACTGCGATCTATAGTCATCCTGATCGGTCTGGAAGCTAGCATCACTGTAACCCTTTACAGCTAGCTCATCATTGCCTCCATATATCAAGAAATATTCTTTAGTCCTTCTTAAGTACTTAAGAATATTCTTGACCGCTATCCAGTGACTTTCACTTGGATCTGACTGGTATCTGCTCGTCATGCTCAAAGCATACGAGACATCAGGTCGAGTACATAGCATGGCGTACATGATCGATCCTATGGCTGAGGCATAAGGGATCTGATCCATGCGGTCTCTCTCCTCTCTAGAAGAGGGACCTTGAGTCTTCGAAAGACTCACGCCATGTGACATCGGCAGAAATCCCTTCTTGGAGTTCTGCATGGCAAACCGTAGGAGTACCTTGTCAATGTATGTACTCTGACTTAGGCCAAGCAATCTCTTAGATCTATCTCTATAGATCTGTATCCCTAGAATGCGGGATGCCTCACCTAGGTCCTTCATTGAGAAGCAACTCCCTAGCCAGGTCTTGACAGACTGAAGCATAGGGATGTCCTTCCCAATGAGTAGTATGTCATCCACATACAATATGAGGAAGACAACTATATCCCCTACAACCTTCTTGTAGACACAAGGTTCATCTTCGTTCTTGATGAAACCAAACTATTTGATTGCATCATCGAATCGAAGATTCCAACTCCGAGAAGCTTGCTTTAGTCCATAAATGGACCTATGCAGCTTGCATACTCTACTAGTATGCTGTGGATCTACAAAACCCTCAGGTTGTGTCATGTACACATCCTTGAGCAGGTTTCCATTCAAAAACGCGGTTTTGACATCCATCTGCCATATCTCATAGTCATGGTAGGCTGCAATAGCAAGCATGATCCGAATGGACTTAAACATCGCTACTGGAGAAAAGGTTTCATCATAGTCAATACCATAAATCTGCTTGAAACCTTTAGCTACCAAGCGACCCTTATAGATAAGTCCATCCATGTCAGTCTTTCTCTTAAAGACCCACTTGCACCCAATGGGTTTTACCCCTTCAGGTGGATCAACCAAAGTCCATACTTGGTTGGTGTATATGGATTTCATTTCGGATCTCATGGCCTCTAGCCATTTCTCGGAATCTGGTCTCATCATAGCTTCCTGATAGGTGGTAGGCTCATCCTCTATGAGCATAATGTCATCATGGTCAGACAAGAGAAATGAGTATCTCTCAGGCTGACGACGTACCCTATCAGACCTGCGAAGAGGTATGTCTACTTGAACTTGTTGTTGTTCCTCAACTCCTTGTGGAACATCATCCACAACACTTTGTGGTTCCAGTTCAACTTCCATCGAGGCTTCAGTGCTAGTATTCGCATCTTGAACTTCTTCAAGATCGAACGTGCTCCCACTAGTCTTTCTAGAAACAAAGTCCCTTTCTAGAAAGACCCCAGTCTTTGCCACAACTACCTTGTGCTGACTGGGAATGTAGAAGTAATATCCCTTAGTTTCCTTGGGATATCCGATGAAATAGCACTTGTCGGATTTGGGTCCTAATTTGTCTGAGACTTGACATCGTACGTAAGCCTCACAACCCCAAATCCTCATGAAAGACACCTGGGCATCTCTCCCAGTCCATATCTTATATGGTGTCTTTATCACGGCCTTGGATGGAACTCGGTTGAGAATGAAAACTGCCGTGTCTAGAGCATAGCCCCAAAGGTATGTCGGAAGATTAGTGTGACTCATCATAGATCGTACCATATCTAATAGGGTACGATTCCTCCTTTCGGATACACCATTCCACTGTGGTGTTCCAGGAGGAGTGAGTTGGGATAGAATCCCACACTCAGCTAGGTAGTCACGAAACTCATAGCTAAGGTATTCTCCACCTCGATCTGATCGAAGTATCTTAATACTCTTGCCAAGCTTATGCTTCATTCTTGAATTCTTTGAACTTTTCAAAGGATTCGGACTTATGTCATCAAGTACACATAACCGTATCTCCTGAAGTCATCATAAATGTGATGAAGTACCTATAACCGTCTCTAGCGACATTGAAAGGGCCACATACATCACTATGTATGAGTCCTAACAAATCGATCGCTCTCTCGCACTAAAGGGAGTCTTGGTCATCTTGCCTCATAGGCATGACTCGCATACCTTATATAATTCAAAATCAAATGAGTCCAGCATACCATCCTTATGGAGCTGGGATAAGCGCTTGTCATTTATATGACCTAAGCGACAGTGCCAGAGGTAGGTTTGGTTCATGTCATTTGACTTGAACCTCTTGGTATTTATGTTATAGATAGGGCTCTCAAGGTCTAGAATATAGAGTCCATTTATCAGAGGTGCACTACAATAGAACATATCATTTAAAAAGACGGAACAACATTTGTTCTTTATTGTAAACGAGAAACCTTTCTTGTCCAAACAAGAAACTGATATAATGTTCTTAGTTAATGCAGGCACATAACAACAATCGTCTAACTCTAGTATAAGCCCAGAGGGCAGAGATAGAAAATAAGTCCCTACAGCAACAGCAGCAACCCGTGCTCCATTGCCTACTTGTAGGTCTATCTCGCCCTTTGTCAATGCTCTGCTATTTCTCAGTGCTTGTACATTAGTACAAATGTGCGAAGCACATCCGGTATCTAATACCCACGACGAAGAAATAGAGAGGTTGACTTCTATAACATTTATACCTAAAGTAGAAACCTTATTTCTCTTCTTCTTAAGATCTTCCAGGTATCCTATGAAGTTCCTCTTCCAGTGCCCTACTTGTCCTTGATATAGTTGACGAAGATGTGCAACCATATCGTAAGCACCCATCAACTCATGTTGCTTCTGAAGCTCAGAGTTCATGGTTGCGTGCATTAGATAGGACACATCTAATGCGTCATCTTGATGCTTCTTGTAAGCATCCCGGTCAGCTCGCGTGGCAGTGGCAGGAGGAGCCTCCGGAATGGGCTGCTCCAGAACGTACAGTTTACATTCCTGAGTGAGAACTATTCTCAGGTTCTTGTACCAGTCCAGGAAATTTGCTCCGTTGAGCTTGTCCTTCTTAAGGACAGACCGCAGGGAGAAAGAGTTCGTATTCGACGTCATGGTTATCTACAACAGAAAATTTGCAGAAATAAATATCATATTCTTTTAAAATCATTTAATTAGACCTTTAATTAAATGATGCTCCCACTAAATTCTATAATTCTTGTGGGACAAGATCCACATCATACTAAACCTTGAGTTAGCTTTGGCTAATACGCCCAAGGCTTAGTATGATCGGTAGGTAACGATTACCAATTACATCTCTATGCAACTCTTGTTTATAAAATCAATATCCGCATTTATATTAAAACTCGAGTTAGCTTTGGCTAATTCCTGAGAGTTAATATAGATGTGATTTTGACCTATCTTTTCCAACCGTTGGAAGAATGCCTATAGTTGACTCGATCTAACCGAGCAACTAGGAATACTCAATCTAATTGAGTTTGTATTTACCCATGCGTTGATAGGCGGGACCAAGATTGTCCCTCCGTACCCTACCAAGATAATATGTATTGCTCTAGTTTGGCAGATTCAACAATACATGTGATCGAGGTAGTGATAGGTATCACGGCATGGTTAGGCATTTAGAGTTGGTTCGATCGAGATCTAATCTAATCGAAAAGGATGCATCTTGTACACGACTTAGATCTAATCTAATCGCAAGGGTGCATCATGTGCACGACTTAGATCTAATCTAATCGTAAAGCACTAATTAATTAATTACTTATTAAACATGCATCATATACATAAGCAATTAACTAATTAATCTATTTGTGATTTAGTCATGACCCCACTATGATCTTCTCAAGCCAATGAGAAGATCGAATGGTCAACCTAGGGTCAACAGCTTCTCCAAGCTCCTCCCTTTGACCACCTTGTGTTGCTCGTGCCCGCCTCGGAACTCTGTCTCGTGTGGAGCCTCCACCACTCCAATTTGTACATTACAATTTGAAACTCGAGTTACATTCGAGTTTAAATCTAATTTACAACCAGAATATATGAGAAAGGCACGACGCGCAGGTTGCGGAAAAATAAAAACATACAACACGCGCAAACACATAACGGCACGCAGGCCGTATTATGAATTACAACACAATCCAATCATATTGAGTTTTTGGGCCATGACTATAACAAAATTAATATATAATTCAAAATTATATATTTTCATAATTTTCTATAATTTTAAAAATTAATTTTTTATAATTTTTACGAGTAAAATTTTCCGGCGGTCCCGTTTAGCGGTTTTGGGCGCAATCGCGGAACGGATCCCTTGCAGGGCCAGGGGCAGCGCCCCTACCCGCAATCTAACCATCGCGAGGGTTCCTTTGCGATCCAACAGCGCCTAAACTCGCTGTCCCAAAACGATTTGGGTCGAGACATTGCCGTTTCGGAAAAATCTTCCCGGCAGGTTCGTTTTTAGCGATTTCGGGTGCAATCGCGGAGCAAATCCCCTTGCGGGGTTAGGGGCAGTACCCCTACCCACAATCTAACCATCGTGAGTTGCTCCTTTACGATCTAATGGCACCCAAGCCCGCTGTCCCAAACGGATTTGGGGCAAAACGAAGCCGTTTAAGGAAAAACTTCCCGGTAGCCGAAGCCTACAAGTGCCGAGATACTTGTGCTTCGCTTCTACGGAAAAATTACCCATAAAAACATAAAAAACTAAATTTTATAGAAAATCACAGAAGGTTTAGTTTTCATAAAACCAAAAAATTAAACTCGTACAAGCCTTGCACGTGACTCTGATACCACTGTTGGGTTTTTCGGGCCGCGAAAACCGCTTTTCGCGTCGCGGAAACCCCGAATCACCTAAAGTCGTAGATCCGTGCAAGAAAAAACCGAATGAAATACAAGTACGAGTTTCAAAAACTTTAGATCTACTCCTAGATCTACATGTTAAGAATTTTACCCTTGAAGCGTGCCCTCACAAATCCCGCTCGTCCAACGGTACGCCGGATCTCGAGAGTGTCAACGTAGACACTCCTCTAATGATATCCACACGAACAAGGAGTGTCTCTCACACTCAAAGGATGGAGAAGAGAGCCCCAAGTGTGCTAGCACTTTCTAGAGCTCTCGGATGGGATTGGAAAGGAAGAAAAGAAGAAGATACAAAAGGAAATCTTATACACTCACTAGTAGTATCATCCTTTGTGCTCTTCACTTTCCTTTATTCTCTTGGAACACAACTCATACACCCTCTCCTCACCATGGAAGTCACGGCAACAGCAAGGAGAAGCAAGCATCCAAGGAAGAAGAAGCTAGAATGAATGCAAATCAATTGCATTCACCCATTATCAAGTGTGTGGCCGGCCACATTAAAAGGAATGGGTGTGTAACCTCCATGAGGTGGCACACCATTATGAGGTGCTGATGATGTGGCAAGGATGTGTCATGCCATGTAGGATGAGTCAACCTACATGATGTGGCAATGCATCAAGTCAAACTTGATGTTTCAACTTCCATTTGGTCAAGTCAAAATTGACCAATTTCTTCCTTGTTGAGTTAAATCCAACCTTTGATTCAAGTCAATTTCAATTTAATGAATCTCAATTCATTAATATAAATTGACTCAATGAATCAAATTTAAATTATACTCATTCAACAATTGAATCTAATTGAGTCTAACTCAATAAGTCTAATTTGAATCCAATCTTTGGTGCATCATATGAACCTAATCCAATTGGTTCATCATATGAACCTAATCTCCATCCACTTATTCTTTGTGTGTGACTCAATAGGTTCTTGTAACGTTGGCAATGTTTCTAAACCCCTTTAGAAATATAAGCAATGAGCGGCATCTAACAATACATCATTGCTACCCAAGTTACAAGAATGTTGAGATCCAACATCACCTTGTGACTACTAATTGTGACTCCTCACAATATGTGACATTGTCCTTCTATCCTAGACATCTAGATTGATCAATATGAGGCATAGACCGTGTCATCCTCTAATCAATCTAAATCTTGAACTCCAAGTAGACTCACTTGATCAAATGAGCTCAACATCTAATGTTGACTCATTTGGGCATGGCTATGCACTTAGTGGTCTCACTCTATCAAGAATACCGATGTCGCTCCCGTCATATGGGAGGGATAGATCCCATCTACATCACTCACATCCCTCTACATAATTCGTTATATACCCAGTAATCGCCTTTATAGTCCACCCAGTTATGGGTGACGTTTGACGAAACCAAAGTACATAACTCCTTATGTAGGGATCCATGGTGACTTCAGGTCTAAGGACTAATAGTCATATTAATAGCCAGATGAGAAAGTATATGACACTCATATAACGATCCATGATACTTTCTCATGGCGGGTTATTCAGTATACATTCTCCAATGCATACCCATATGTCAACTTGATATCTCCATATCCATGACTTGTGAGATCAAGTCATCGAGTTGACCTACATGCTAGTCTTATTGCATTAACATTGTCCCTGAATGTTAATACTCGACTAGGAATGATTTAGAGTAGTGTTCCCTATATCATCTCACTATCGGTTCAACTAACCGATTGATATAGGTGAGAACCATCTACTCAAGGACATTATTATACTTAGTTTATTTGGCACCAATACAAGTAAGTATAATAACCAAAATCCAAATGCCTTTATTTATATAGAATATGATACAATAAGTCCAAAATATAATCATCAAATGATTGGCTTTAGGGCTCTAGCTAACACAGCCGACCTCAACCACTTTCATATGGGTTGGAAAGATGTCACATATGTTGGTGCGGGTAGCACTAACGGTCTAACCCAGGTTTTGATGAATGACAAATAGGTTAAGTTAGTTTTGTTGTTGTCTGACACTTTGATCAAGTGTGCAGGAAAAGTCCAGACAGGTCGACGGGCTGACCGGATGTCTGGCACGAAGTCCAGCTAGGTCGACGGGCTGACCGGATAGATGGCGAGAAGTCCAAGCGGGTCGACGGGCTGACCGGACGCTTGGCGAGAAGTCCAGCTAGGTCGACGGGCTGACCGGATAGCTGGCGAGAAGTCCAAGCGGGTCGACGGGCTGACCGGACGCTTGGCGAGAAGTCCGGCTGACCGGACGTCTGGCAGGTAAGTGAGGTAAGTCACTGGAGGGGAGTGACTGCGAGGACACGTTCCCGGGAAGGGAACATTAGGCGTCGATCCGGCTTAGAACCATTTCGGATGTCTAAGTCGAAATCGTGACTAGATTCCGGTCTCGGAAAGACGGAATCTAAGTCATACTACTTTTACTAATTCATACTATTATAAAATGTGCTAACAATCTGTGTTGTAGGGTAAATTTGCCTCCGGACTAACGTTTGTCTTGCAGGACGGATTCTGCGGGAAAACAGGGTCCGGGCGCCCGGAGGTCCGGGCGCCCGGAAGGGATCCGGGCGCCCGGGAGGGAAATTTCATCTGATCGCGCGTCGCCACGTGGAGCTCGCTGGTTGGACTTGCCACGTCTCACCAGGGCGCCCGGAAGGAATCCAGGGCGCCTCGAGCTTCATATAAAAGAAGGGTCAGAGGGGAGCTTCAGTACAACAACGAAAAGAAAAGTCTTCCACTGCTCTGCGCTTCTGCGACGCTAACAAAGCTCCGACACTACGTTCCTTTCTTGTCTTTATTGTCGGTATTTGTTTTTCATTTTCATTAGCATTTCTTGTACGCTTTTTGTAATCACATTCGAATTGCTAGTGATTGCCCAACGAAAGTGGTCAAGGACCACGGACCATCGAGTAGGAGTCGTCACAGGCTCCGAACGAAGTAAAACAACTGTGTCTATTTTACTTTTCCGCTGCGCCTACACTCTTGTTTTTCGAATCGATATTCACCCCCCCTCTATCGAATCTAACGGTCCTACAAGTGGTATCAGAGCAGGTACCGCTCTGATTTGGTGCAACCACCAATCAGGCAAAGGGGGGACTTTTTGAAAGAAAAATTAGATATCGTTTGTCTTTAAAACTGTTTTTGAAAAATACATCGCCATCTCTTCACCATTGCTTAGTATTGACAAGATATTACATTTTCAAAATTTTGAAATAATATTTTTTATTAATATTTTAATAATATTTTATTAGTTTTTTTAAAAATAGTGAAATATTATTTTTTTCAGCACTGCTAATCCAAGACCAAGTCTTGGGATCTTTAGTTTGTTTCTCTGTGTGCAAGGAATTATGACTCTTCTAGAAGGACGGAACCCCTGCGAACCACCACCCTACGATCATGAAGACTTCAACTACTGGAAGCGATTAATGGAATGCTTCTTAGGAAGCGTAGACATTGATTATATGCTAATTTTGAGGAAACCTTCTCAAAACTCGGAACTGAACAAAAAGGTAAGTAACATTATTTGTAATATTTTACCTAACAATATTTTATGCAGATTAGAAAAGTACAAGAATGCATATGAGCTGTGGACCCAGTTGATCAAGCTTCACGAGATGCCGATGGAGCTAGAAGATCAAGTTAAAGTCAAATATGGACTCGAGTCAAATCCAACGGAGAAGCCTACTGAATTAGGGGTTGCGCTCAAGGTTAGTAATATTTACCAAAATACCCCTGCTAATAGTAGTTTAAATAATCAGCATGATTATAAGTATGAAATTAGTCCAAGTATGATGCATGATAATCTAGATTTAAATGAGTTAAATTCAAAATCACAAAATAATCTAGACTCTGATCAAGTCAATCAAGACTCTGATCAATTTGGCATCAACCTTGACTTGGTCAAACAAAACAATGACCAAATCAATTCAAATAATTTAATTAATTCAGAAAATTTAAAATTAGGTGAGCATTTAGACATAAATAAGTCAAACATTAAAATAAATTTAAATTTAAATGCTAAAAATGAGAAAATGGATAAAATCAATAAATACCTTGATAAAATCTTTAATAATCAAGATAAAAACAGTCTAGAAAATGCTATCCAAAACCAAGATAATTTAATTAATAAAAAATTAAACTTTAAAGATAAAACTAATCTAATAAATTCAATTAACCATATCAATTTAAAAGGCAAAGAAAATATAAGGATAAAATCAAACACTTTGATAAAATCAAAACGGAATTTAACAAACTTAAAATTAAATGTTAAAGATAACATATTAAACAAAAATAATCTAGAAATTTCAAAATTAATAATTAATAAAAAGATAAAAGATAAACCGTTAAGAAAATATAATTCAAACAGTTTAGTTAATTCAAATCTAAAAATAAATAAAAACTTAAACTTTAAAAATAAGCTATTAACGAAAGATAATTCAATTAACCCAATAAAATTGAAATTGAAGGAAAATTCAAATATTAAATACACTCTCTTAAAGAAAGATAATTTGACCAATTTGATTAATTCAAAATTAAAAACTTAAATCTAAATGACAAATTAAACATTAAATTTTAACCAAAACTTAACTAAAACCTAAAACGAAAATTTAAAGGCCAATAATTCAGAGGGAGGCTCCAGAATAGCTGGCACCTCCAAAACTAACTTACCCGACAGGGTAACCTAAACAAACTAACCCGGCAGGGTAATTATAATTAGTTAAAAAGAGATCAAGTTTAACTTGAATCATGGTACTGGTGAAGTTTTTGGATGATAGTACGTTAGGGAAGCTTGGGCATCGCATGTCTAGAAAGATATGGTTTCGATCTGGTGCATTTAGCCAAGTGGAACTGACCGAAGCTACCCTTAAATGAATCCTAACCAGTTAGACCAAGGTTTAGTACTAAGCTCCGTGGATAGGACTATTCGGAAAACCTCGAAAGGTTGGTTACTTCTAATGACGTCCATGTGACTCACCAAGCTTAGAAGTTTATCCGAAAAATGCCGGTTTGTAGAGACCAAAGCTAAACCTGAATCTAACACAAGTTAAACCAAAACTCCATAATTAAAATCCAATTCATCTCACAAAATTATAGGATTCCTTGATTGATAATCTAGATCGGGTGAAATGAATAAGGAGTAAATTAATTAATTAAAATTAAATTCTGAATTTCAAATTAAAATTAAATTCTGAATTTCAAATTAAAATTAAATTTCAAATTTCAAATTTCAAATTAAAATTAATTAAAATTAAATTTCAAATTTCAAATTTCAAATTGAACTTCAAATTAAAATTAAATTTCAAATTAATTAAAAATTAAATTTCGAATTAAAACTAAATTATTTTTTTTGAAAATTAAATTAACTTTAAAAATTGTTTTAAAAATTATTTTAAAAATTAAATTAACTTTAAAAAAAAATATATATATTTTAAAAATGAAACTAACTAAAAATTATTTTAAAAATGAAATTCCTTTAAAAATTATTTTAAAACATTTTCAAAATTACTTTAAAAACTCTTTTAAAAATCAATTTAAAAACTTTAAAAATTCCTTTAAAAATTATTTTTAAAACATTTTAAAAATCATTTTAAAAACTCTCTTAAAAAGCATTTTAAAAAAATTCTTTTAAAACATTTTAAAAATTATTTTAAAAACTCTTTTAAAAATCATTTTAAAAACTTTAAAAATTCCTTTAAAAATTATTCTAAAACATTTTCAAAATTATTTTAAAAACTATGTTAAAAGTCATTTTCAAAACTTTAAAAATTCTTTTAAAAATTATTTTAAAAAATTCTTTTAAAAGTCATTTTCAAAACATTAAAAATTCTTTTAAAAATTCTTTTAAAAAATTCTTTTAAAAGTCATTATCAAAACTTTAAAAATTCTTTTAAAAATTATTTTAAAAACTCTTTTAAAAGTCATTTTCAAAACTTTAAAAAATTCTTTAAAAAAAAAATTATTTTAAAACCTTTTAAAAATTATTTTAAAAAATCTTTTAAAAGTCATTTTCAAAACTTTAAAAATTATTTTAAAAGTCATTTTCAAAACTTTAAAAAATTCTTTAAAAAAAAATTATTTTAAAACCTTTTAAAAATTATTTTAAAAAATCTTTTAAAAGTCATTTTCAAAACATTAAAAACTCTTTCATTTTAAAAATTATTTTAAAAACTCTTTTAAAAATCTTTTAAAAACCATTTAAAACTTCTTTTAAACCATTGTAAATTTAAAAAAAAAAAAAATTTAAATTTTTTTTCCTTAAACATTATTTTTTTAAAACTTAATTTAACCTAACTGAATATTAAAACTTAAATTAAAACTTAATATTGAAATTTCAATTAAAATTTAAAATTTAACTTAAACTTCAAACTTAAACCTAAATTAATCACTGATATTAATTTTAATCTAAAATCAAAACTGAATTGAACGTATATTAATTGTCATTAAATAATTATAAAAATCATTTTAAAATCCTGTTAGAAATCCCTTAAAAATAATAATTATTATAAATTCATTTAAAACTTAGACACCTAACTTAAAAACTTAAATTCCGTTAACTTTAACTTTAAACTTAATTATGTAATTAATAAGTAGAACTTAACTATTTAAGTTTAACTTTATTTGAGAACTAAGCTTGATTTGATCAGAACCTAGGTTTAACCTTAGTAAAAATATTAAAATTACTCTAAGTCATTTTTCTTAATCAACCTTTAAAATATTAGTTATTTTTATTAAAACATAATTAAAGTTTGACTTAAATTGAACCTTACTTAACCTTGTTTAATAACGAGTTTAACTTCAAATTACCACCAACTTTAAACTAAGTCAATCCAACTTAAAAGGAAGTAAATGAAAAGTTCAATTATAACTAACACCTTCATCAATTAATACAAAATTTAGATTATAGCAAAATTTAATCAATAAATTATTAATATTGATCAATTATTGAATTAATAACAACTTATCTTACTTAACATTACACTAAAGGTTAATTTATTTCAACTTAATCTAACATTAATTACGGTTAGTCAAATTTAAATGAACAATTTTATAAAGATAATTATACAATCGTCTAAAACACTTAGGTACAAAAATATGTTACGGTGGTAAAATTTTATATTAAGGGGAAGTAATAAATAAGGGGATTAATAAATTAAAGGAGTATCAAATTAAGGGGGAGGTTTATTTTTTAATTATCTCCTTAAGTGTTATTTTTTAATCATCTCTTTAAAATCTCTCTAGAAAATTCTACCTCAATTTAAAAATAAATATATATATATATATATATATCTACTTTGAATATTTTTAGCAAATATTTTCAAATTTTATGTCAGGTTCAGGGGGAGGAATTAATTAAAAATTTCCCTTTATATAAAATATTTTAAATTTTGTTTGAAAAATATTTTCTTAAAAATTTATTAAACCTACTTTTGAAAACTAACTCTTATAAAACTAAGTTGTTTTTAAGAATTGGATTTTACTTTTTATTGAAAATTGATTTTGAAAATTAGATTTACCTTAGTTTTGAAAATTGTGGAAATTAGATTTTTCAAAACTTAAGTTTACAAACTAAGCCTCTCAAAATCATTTTCCTTAATTTTGAAAATCAAAGTTTAAAAATCCATTTTCAATATCAACTTGCTTAAAATTATGAAATTTTTTTCAAAATTGTTTGTTTTAAATCACAAACTTTTTATCCTTTTTACTTAGTCTTTGAAAACTCAACTTTTCAAGTATTTTAAACCATGGTTTTGAAACTAGTACTTTTGAACTTTAAAATTTTGATTTTTGAAAATTAGATTTAATTATTTTACTTTATCAAAATTAGTTCTACCAAACTCCTTTGAAAACTAAAAGAAAAGTTCAAAATCAATATTTGCAAACTGAAATTTGATTTGCAAAAACTCAGTGTTGAAAATTATGAAAGTTAGATTTTTCAAACTTAAATCATTGTCAAAACTTAAGTTTTAAATTAAATTGTTTACAAACTTAGAGTTGAAAAATAAATCAGTTTTTGGAAAAATAAATTTTTCAAACTTAGTTTTTGAAAACTTATGTTTAAAAATGAAACTATCTAAACTTAGCTAGCTTTCTAAAAGCTAAAAAGCTAATGCTTTAAACAAATTTTCAAAAGCTTAAATTCCCCCCAGTCAACTTGACTATTTTTTACTTGGTGTTAAAAATTGCACTTTTATCTTTCAAATTTTGACCAAACTTAGATATTTTTTTTACCTGTTACAGTAACTCTTCACTATGATTATTTACCTCTGTTCATTTTTTTGATGAATGCCAAAGGGGGAGAAGGGTTAGGTGGTTAAGTTAGCTAAACCAATTTGAAAACACAAACTAACTTTAAAACCAAACTAACTTTAAAACCACACAAATGCATGTTGCTTCTTGCATATGTTTTCACTAACTTAAACCAAGTTGTCATTCCATCAAAAAGGGGGAGATTGTTGGTGCGGGTAGCACTAACGGTCTAACCCAGGTTTTGATGAATGACAAATAGGTTAAGTTAGTTTTGTTGTTGTCTGACACTTTGATCAAGTGTGCAGGAAAAGTCCAGACAGGTCGACGGGCTGACCGGCTAGGTCGACGGGCTGACTGGATAACTGGCGAGAAGTCCAAGCGGGTCGACGGGCTGACCGGACGCTTGGCGAGAAGTCCAGCTAGGTCGACGGGCTGACCGGATAGCTGGCGAGAAGTCCAAGCGGGTCGACGGGCTGACCGGACGCTTGGCGAGAAGTCCAGACGGGTCGACGGGCTGACCGGACGTCTGGCAGGTAAGTGAGGTAAGTCACTGGAGGGGAGTGACTGCGAGGACGCGTTCCCGGGAAGGGAACATTAGGCGTCAATCCGGCTTAGAACTATTTCGGATGTCTAAGTCGAGATCGTGACTAGATTCCGGTCTCGGAAAGACGGAATCTAAGTCATACTACTTTTACTAATTCATACTATTATAAAATGTGCTAACAATCTATGCACATTTAAAACCAAACTAACTTTAAAACCAAACTAACTTTAAAACCAAACTAACTTTAAAACCAAATTAACTTTAAAACCACACAAATGCATGTTGCTTCTTGCATATGTTTTCACTAACTTAAACCAAGTTGTCATTCCATCAAAAAGGGGGAGATTGTTGGTGCGGGTAGCACTAACGGTCTAACCCAGGTTTTGATGAATGACAAATAGGTTAAGTTAGTTTTGTTGTTGTCTGACACTTTGATCAAGTGTGCAGGAAAAGTCCAGACAGGTCGACGGGCTGACCGGATGTCTGGCATGAAGTCCAGCTAGGTCGACGGGTTGACCGGATAGCTGGCGAGAAGTCCAAGCGGGTCGACGAGCTGACCGGACGCTTGGCGAGAAGTCCAGCTAGGTCGACGGGCTGACCGGATAGCTGGCGAGAAGTCCAAGCGGGTCGACGGGCTGACCGGACGCTTGGCGAGAAGTCCAGACGGGTCGACGGGCTGACCGGACGTCTGGCAGGTAAGTGAGGTAAGTCACTGGAGGGGAGTGACTGTGAGGACGCGTTCCCGGGAAGGAGACATTAGGCGTCGATCCGGCTTAGATCCATTTCGGATATCTAAGTCGAGATCGTGACTAGATTCCGGTCTCGGAAAGACGGAATCTAAGTCATACTCTTGTTGTTAATTTTTATTACTTAGCGTATCTATAAAAAATGTGCTTACAATCTGTGCTGCAGGGTTTTATTTTGCCTCGGACTAACACTGTTTTGCAGGTAGCAGGAGAAGGACTTTCTGGCGAAGAGGGGTCCGGGCGCCCGGAGGCAAGTTTTATCCCCAGAGCGACGTTGACACTTGGAGCATGCTGGTTGGGAGTGTTACGTCACATTCCAGGCGCCCGGAAGGGATCCAGGCGCCCGGAGTAGCATATAAAAGAAGCCCCAGGCAGGAGCTTCAAGACATCAGTCTTCTGAGAACTCTGAGTCCAATCACTCTGTTGCTCTGCGCTCCAACAACGTTCACAAAGCTCCGACGACTCACTCCGGCTCTCTTTTTAATTCATTGTTTGTCGGTTAGCTTTGTTTTCTTTCTTTTCATTAGCAATATTTGTACGTAAATTGTAATTATCCGAATTGCTAGTGAATTGCCCAATGAAAGTACTCAAGGAGTACGGGCCTTCGAGTAGGAGTCGTCACAGGCTCCGAACGAAGTAAAAATCAACAGTGTTCATCTCTTTACTTCTTTACTTTTCCGCTGCGTCTTAACTCGAGATTTTCGAATCGATATTCACCCCCCCTTCTATCGAATCTAACGGTCTTACAAGTGGTATCAGAGCAGGTACCGCTCTGATTTGGTGCAACCACCAATCAGACAAAGAGGGGGGTCTTTTTAAAGAAAAATTATATATCGTTCGTTTTTAAAATAAAACCTTACGCCTTTCGTTTTTTCCCTCCAAAACTGGTTTTGAAAAATACATCGTCATCTTTTCACTATTATTTAGTATCGACAAAATATTACATTTTCAAAAATTTGAGATAATATTTTTTATTAATATTTTAATAATATTTTATTATTTAAAAAAAAAATTTGTAGTGAAATATTATTTTTTTCCAGCACTGCTAATCCAAGACCAAGTCTTGGGATTTTGTCTTTGTTTCATTGTGTGCAAGAACAATGTCTTTTCAAGAAGGATGGAACCCCAATGAACCACCACCGTACGATGAAGATTTCAACTACTAGAGGCGAAGAATGGAATGCTTCTTAGGAAGCGTAGATATCGATTATATGCTAATATTGAAAAAACCTTCTCAGAACTTGGAGCTGAATAAAAACGTAAGTAAAATTATTTATAATATTTTACCTAACAATATTATATGTAGACTAGAAAAATACAAGAATGCATATGAGCTATGGACCCAGTTGATCAAGCTTCACGAGACGCCAATGGAGCTAGAAGATCAAGTTAAAGTTGAATCCGGACTCGAGTCAGATCCAACGGAGAAGCCTGCTGAATTAGGGGTTGCGCTCAAAGTTAGTAATAATTACCAAAACACCCTTGCTAGTAGTAGTTTAAAATATGTGCATGTTAATTTGGATATGTCTGAAAGTATATGTGAAAATAGTATACATGACAATACTTGCGAAAATACCCCTAGGATATTTTCTGATAAAATAAATATAATTAATTTAGAAAATACAGAAAATCTAAAAATAATCAATAAATCTAAAAATTCGAATTTAAGCCTAAACAAATTTGAAAATTCGAACAAAAAGGATGACAAGGTCAATATTAATCTAGACATAATTAATAAATTATTTAATAATCTAGACAATATCAAGCTGGAAAATTCTATCCAAACCCAAGATAATTTAATTAACAAAAAATTAAATTTTAATGATAAGACTTATTTAATAAATTCCACTAATTATATCAACTTAAAAGGTAAAGAAAATATAAGGATAAAATCAAACACTTTGATAAAATCAAAACAGAATTTAACAAACTTAAAATTAAATGTTAAAGATAACATATTAAACAAAAATAATCTAGAAATTTCAAAATTAACAATTAATAAAAAGCTAAAAGATAAACCATTAAGAAAATATAATTCAAACAGTTTAGTTAATTCAAATTTAAAAATAAATAAAAACTTAAACTTTAAAAATAAGCTATTAAAGAAAGATAATTCAATTAACCCAATAAAATTGAAATTGAAAGAACATTCAAATATTAAATACACTCTCTTAAAGAAAGATAAATTGACCAATTTAATTAATTCAAAATTAAAAACTTAAATTTAAATTACAAATTAAACATTACAACTTAACTAAAACCAACTCTAATTATACAAAAATCTTAAATTAAAGACCAATGATTTAGGGGGAGGCTCCAGAATAGCTGGCACCTCCAAAACTAACATACCCGACAGGGTAACCCAAACAAACTAACCCGGCAGGGTAATTAGGATTAGTTAAAAAGAGACCAAGTTTAACTTGAATCATGGTACTGGTGAAGTTTTTGGATGATAGTACGTTAGGGAAGCTTGGGCATCGCATGTCTAGAAAGATATGGTTTCGATCTGGTGCATTTGGCCAAGTGGAACTGACCGAAACTACCCTCAAATGGATCCTAACTAGTTAGACCAAGGTTTAATACTAAGCTCCGTGGATAGGACTATTCGGAAAACCTCGAAAGGTTGGCTACTTCTAATGACGTCCAAGTGACTCACCAAGCTTAGAAGTTTATCCGAAGAATGCCTATTTGTTGAGACCAAAGCTAAACCTGAATCTAACAAAAGTTAAACCAAACTCTGTAATTAAATCTAATTCATCTCACAAAATTATAGGATTCCTTGATAGATAATCTAGATCGGGTGAGATGAAAAGGATCAAATTAATTTTCAAATTAAATTAAAATTAATTAAAATTAAATTTCAAATTGAAATTCAACCAAATTGAATTTCAAATTAAAATTAAATTTCAAATTTCAAATTTCAAATTAAATTAAAATTAATTAAAATTAAATTTTGAATTTCAAATTAAAATTAAATTTTGAATTAATTAAAAATTAAATTTCGAATTAAAACTAAATTAATATATATATTAAATTAACTTTAAAAATTACTTTAAAAATTAAATTAACTTTAAAAAATTATTTAAAACAAAAATTAACTTTAAAAAAAAAATTAATTTTAAATTTAACTTTAAAAATTTTATATTTAACTTAAAAATTTTATTCTAAACTTAAAAATTATTTTAAAATTATTTCAAAATTTTTTAAAAAAATTATTTTAAAAACTCTTTTAAAAATCATTTTAAAAACTTTAAAAAAAAATTCTTTTAAAACATTTTATAAATTATTTTAAAAACTATTTTAAAAATCATTTTAAAACTTAAAAATTTAACTTAAACTTAAAACTTAAAGCTAAATTAATCATTGATATTAATTTTAATCTAAAATCAAAACTAAATTGAACGTATATTAATTGTCATTAAATTCCTGTTAGAAATCCCTTAAAAATAATAATTATTATAATTCTTTTAAATTCATTTAAAACTTAGACACCTAACTTAAAAACTTAAATTCCGTTAACTTCAACTTTAAACTTAATTATGTAATTAATAAGTAGAACTTAACTATTTAAGTTTAACTTTATTTGAGAACTAAGCTTGATTTGATTAGAACCTAGGTTTAACCTTAGTAAAAATATTAAAATTACTCTAAGTCATTTTTCTTAATCAACCTTTAAAATATTAATTATTTTTATTAAAACATAATTAAAGTTTGACTTAAATTGAACCTTACTTAACCTTTTTTAATAACGAGTTTAACTTCAAATTACCACCAACTTTAAACTAAGTCAATCCAACTTAAAAGGAAGTAAATGAAAAGTTAAATTATAACTAACACCTTCATCAATTAATACAAAATTTAGATTATATCAAAGTTTAATCAATAAATTATTAATATTGATCAATTATTGAATTAATAACAACTTATCTTACTTAACATTACACTAAAGGTTAATTTATTTCAACTTAATCTAACATTAATTACGGTTAGTCAAATTTAAATGAACAATTTTATAAAGATAATTTTACAATCGTCTAAAACACCTAGGTACAAAAATATGTTACGGTTGTAAAATTTTATAAATTAAAGGAGTATCAAATTAAGGGGGAGGTTTATTTTTTAATTATCTCCTGAAGTGTTATTTTTTAATCTTCTCTTTAAAATCTCTCTAGAAAATTCTACCTCAATTTTTTTAAAAAAAATAAATATATATCTACTTTGAATATTTTTAGCAAATATTTTCAAATTGTATGTCAGGTTCAGGGGGAGGAATTAATTAAAAATTTCCCTTTATATAAAATATTTTAAATTTTGTTTGAAAAATGTTTTCTTAAAAAATTTCTTAAACCTACTTTTGAAAACTAACTCTTATAAAACTAAGTTGTTTTTAAGAATTGGGTTTTACTTTTTATTGAATATTGATTTTGAAAATTAGATTTAACTTAGTTTTGAAAATTGTGGAAATTAGATTTTTCAAAACTTAAGTTTACAAACTAAGCTTCTCAAAATCATTTCCCTTAATTTTGAAAATCAAAGTTTAAAAATCAATTTTCAAAATCAACTTGCTTAAAATTGTGAAAAAATTTTTTGAATCACAAACTTTTTATCCATTTTTCTTAGTTTTTGAAAACTCAACTTTTCAAGTATTTTAAACAATGGTTTTGAAACCAGTACTTTTGAACTTTAAAATTTTGATTTTTGAAAATTAGATTTAATTATTTTACTTTATCAAAATTAGTTCTACCAAACTCCTTTGAAAACTAAAAGTAAAGTTCAAAATCAATATTTACAAACTGAAATTTGATTTGCAAAAACTCAAGTGTTAAAAATTATGAAAGTTAGATTTTTTCAAACTTAAATCACTGTCAAAACTTAAGTTTTAAATTAAATCGTTTACAAACTTAGTGTTGAAAAATAAATTTTTCAAACTTAGTTTTGGAATTCTGGTTTTTGAAAACTTGTGTTTGAAAATGAAAACTTAGCTAGCTTTCTAAAAGCTAAAAGCTAATGCTTTAAACAAATTTTCAAAAGCTTAAACTCCCCCAAGTCAACTTGACTATTTTTTAACTTGCTGTTAAAAATTGTAATTTTATCAGTATCTTTGAATTTTTAAACTAAACTTTTTATTACTCTACACTATGCTTGTTTACCCCTGCTTACTTTTTGATGAATGCCAAAGGGGGAGAAGGGTTAGGTGGTTAAGTTAGCTAAACCAATTTGAAAACACAAACTGACTTTAAAACCACACAAATGCATGTTGTTTCGTACATATGCTTTCACTAACTTAACCAGGTTGTCATTCCATCAAAAAGGGGGAGATTGTTGGTGCGGGTAGCACAAACGGTCTAACCCAGGTTTTGATGAATGACAAATAGGTTAAGTTAGTTGTGTTGTTGTCTGACACTTTGATCAAGTGTGAAGGAAAAGTCCAGCTAGGTCGACAGGCTGACCGGATAGCTGGCGAGAAGTCCAAGCGGGTCGACGGGCTGACCAGACGCTTGGCGAGAAGTCCAGCTAGGTCGACGGGCTGACCGGATAGCTGGCGAGAAGTCCAAGTGGGTCGACGGGCTGACCGGATAGCTGGCGAGAAGTCCAAGCGGGTCGACGGGCTGACCGGACGCTTGGCGAGAAGTCCAGACGGGTCGACGGGCTGACCGGACGTCTGGCAGGTAAGTGAGGTAAGTCACTGGAGGGGAGTGACTGTGAGGACGCGTTCCCGGGAAGGGGACATTAGGCGTCGATCCGGCTTAGATCCATTTCGGATATCTAAGTCGAGATCGTGACTAGATTCCGGTCTCGGAAAGACGGAATCTAAGTCATACTCTTGTTGTTAATTTTTATTACTTAGCGTATCTATAAAAAATGTGCTTACAATCTGTGCTGCAGGGTTTTATTTTGCCTCGGACTAACACTGTTTTGCAGGTAGGGAACAGTGAGGGTCCGGGCGCCCGGGATGGTTCTGGGCGCCCGGAAGTCCGGGCGCCTGGAAGGGATCCAGGCGCCCGGAGGCAAGTTTTATCCCCAGAGCGACGTTGACACTTGGAGCATGCTGGTTGGGAGTGTTACGTTACATTCCAGGCGCCCGGAAGGGATCCAGGCGCCCGGAGTAGCATATAAAAGAAGCCCCAGGCAGGAGCTTCAAGACATCAGTCTTCTGAGAACTCTGAGTCCAATCACTCTGCTGCTCTGCGCTCCAACAACGTTCACAAAGCTCTGACGACTCACTCCGGCTCTCTTTTTAATTCATTGTTTGTCGGTTAGCTTTGTTTTCTTTCTTTTCATTAGCAATATTTGTACGTAAATTGTAATTATCCGAATTGCTAGTGAATTGCCCAACGAAAGTACTCAAGGAGTACGGGCCTTCGAGTAGAAGTCGTCACAGGCTCCGAACGAAGTAAAAATCAACAGTGTTCATCTCTTTACTTCTTTACTTTTCCGCTGCGTCTTAACTCAAGATTTTCGAATCGATATTCACCCCCCCTCTATCGAATATAACGGTCTTACAAGGTGGTATCAGAGCTAAGTACAAGAATTGACAGATAAAGAAAATACCGACAATAGAATTGAAACAAAACCAGCACTGAGTCGGAGAGCTTTTCGTAGCGTCGCAAGAGCACAGAGCAGCAGATCTTGGATTCTTAGTTGATATAAAGCTCCACCCTTGCCCCTTCTTTTATATGAAGCTCAGGGCGCCCTGGATCCCTTCCAGGCGCCCTGGTGAGACGCGTATATAATTTACATTTCATTTCTTGAGTCGGCTGGCGAACTGATCTTCTGAAGATCCTGTTTGCTGAAGCTTTTCTTTTTCCTGGTGAACATTTTCCTTACCAGGTTCACCAGGTGTTCTTCGTCTTCAGAGTCTTGATCGGAATCTTCTTCAGATTCGGGCTTGTTCTTCTTTTCTTTAGATGAACCTGCAAATAAAGCTACACCTTTCTCGACCCTGACGTTAGTTTGCTCATGAAGTTCTAATTCACAAAAGAGTTCGTC
This sequence comes from Zingiber officinale, assembly GCF_018446385.1. Lineage (NCBI taxonomy): Eukaryota > Viridiplantae > Streptophyta > Magnoliopsida > Zingiberales > Zingiberaceae > Zingiber > Zingiber officinale. The sequence goes on along the minus strand of NC_055988.1, from coordinate 42,556,837 downwards.
CAATTTTAATTAGATAAATTTTTTGAAATTTTGTAGGCATCTACGATTGATGCCCACAAATTTTTTTGCGGAAAAGCATTTAACGCGTACCTGATTAAGTCTCGGTTCTCCATTTGGTGGCCTATCGCGTGGAGACCGTTGAGGATATCTTTGACTCTCGCGTGGAGCTGACTTGCCGTTTCTCCTTCCTGCATTTTTATATTAAAAATTTTATTTAATAGCAAATCTCTTTTTATTACCTTCGCGTCGCTTGTTCCTTCGTGCAGCTCGATTAGTTTATCCCAAATCTCCTTAGCGTTTTGATGCGGTCTGACCCGGTTCAGTTCTTCTCGTGTTAGTCCGCAGTGTAGAGTATTGATGGCTTTGTTTTCAATTGATGCCTTTTTCTTTATATCATTTGTCCAGTCTTCAGGGTCTACTATGTTCCCGGAGTTGTCTACTGGAATTTTGTAAGCCCTTGTGACGCTCATCCATTGGTCGTAGTCTGTCTTCATGTAGACCTCCATTCTCCTCTTCCAGTACGAAAAGTCATCCCCGTTGAATAGGGGAGGACGTACTGTGCTGAAGCCTTCTTGTTGAGACATCTTATCCTGCACACACTAAATTAACTGGAAAACAAAATCCCAAGACTTCGTCTTGGATTAGCAGTGCGGGAGAAATAGAAACTCTAAGTTGGTGTTGTACCAATTTAGATTTTAAATGCAACGAGAAAAAATCTTCCAAAAAGATAATAATATCAGTTTTGAATTGTTAAAAAAAATGATTTCACCCCCTGTCTGATTGGTGGTTGCACCAAATCAGAGCGGTATCGGCTCTGATACCACTCCCAGCTCGAGCACCATGACACGCTCCCCGCACTCTAGCCGACCGTATGACCGGACTAGAGAGAGCTATGGCGAGTCTCCAGCAGGAGAACTCTGACTTTCATCGGGACATGCGGCGAGAGGTTGCCGAGTTACGAGCTGCCGGAGTCACCCGACACACTGAGCTGATGACACTTCTTCGATCCTTGGGATCTGGACCACCCCCTTCATCATTGGGATCTGGACCACCCCCTTCATCATCTCAGTAGCCTTAGTGATGACCTACGTCTGTAGCTACACTACTTGTAAAATATTTTGGATTTATCTAGTAGCGTTTCAAACTTACATTGAATATGTTCTATCTTAATAGGCTAGAATCTTTCAAAAATACTTTCAAAAATGATTTTACCAACTTATAGGCTAAAATTGTTTGTTTTTCAAAACTTTCCATTCTTAGACTTTCAAAAACAGTTTTGGCCTTAGACTAGTTTTGAATCCTTAGAAAGCATGTGCCCATAAGTCTAGTTCTTGAGCATCTCACCAACACCTTAGGTTTACCTTGCTTGTGTTTGATAAACATAGAAAGGGGTGAGATGCATAGGCCAACTGTCTGGACTTAAGATGCTAATTTCAGTGCATCAACATAAGTCTGGACGTTAAATACAATTCAGATATTAATCAGATTAAAGTTCATCAGTCAAGTCAAACACTGACTGGTTGTAATTAACTTAATCTGACTAACCAAGTGAAAGCTACTATCTTTTGATAGTTAGTTAGTACCTAATTGGTTAGACAGCTGGTTAAAGTAATGTCAGGTTCAGGGGGAGGAATTAATTAAAAAATTTTCCTTTATATAAAATATTTTAAATTTTGTTTGAAAAATATTCTCTTAAAAATTTCTTAAACCTACTTTTGAAAACTAACTCTTATAAAACTAAGTTGTTTTTAAAAATTGGGTTTTACTTTTTATTGAAAATTGATTTTGAAAATTAGATTTAACTTTGTTTTGAAAATTGTGGAAATTAGATTTTTTAAAACTTAAGTTTACAAACTAAGCTTCTCAAAATCATTTTTCTTAATTTTGAAAATCAAAGTTTAAAAATCAATTTTCAAAATCAACTTGTTTAAAATTGTGAAAATTTTCTAAATCAACTCAAAATTGTTTCTTCACAAACTTTTTATCCATTTTTCTTAGTTTTTGAAAACTCAACTTTTCAAGTATTTTAAACAATGGTTTTGAAACTAGTACTTTTGAACTTTAAAATTTTGATTTTTGAAAATTAGATTTAATTATTTTACTCTATCAAGTGTTAAAAATTATGAAAGTTAGATTTTTTCAAACTTAAATCACTGTCAAAACTTAAGTTTTAAATTAAATCGTTTACAAACTTAGTGTTGAAAAATAAATTTTTCAAACTTAGTTTTGGAATTCTGGTTTTTGAAAACTTGTGTTTGAAAATGAAAACTTAGCTAGCTTTCTAAAAACTAAAAGCTAATGCTTTAAACAAATTTTCAAAAGCTTAAACTCCCCCAAGTCAACTTGACTATTTTTTAACTTGCTGTTAAAAATTATACTTTTATCAGTATCTTTGAATTTTTTATTACTCTACAATATGCTTGTTTACCCCTGCTTACTTTTTGATGAATGCCAAAGGGGGAGAAGGGTTAGGTGGTTAAGTTAGCTAAACCAATTTGAAAACACAAACTGACTTTAAAACCACACAAATGCATGTTGTTTCGTACATATGCTTTCACTAACTTAACCAGGTTGTCATTCCATCAAAAAGGGGGAGATTGTTGGTGCGGGTAGCACTAACGGTCTAACCCAGGTTTTGATGAATGACAAATAGGTTAAGTTAGTTGTGTTGTTGTCTGACACTTTGATCAAGTGTGCAGGAAAAGTCCAGCTAGGTCGACGGGTTGACCGGATAGCTGGCGAGAAGTCCAAGCGGGTCGACGGGCTGACCGGACGCTTGGCGAGAAGTCCAGACGGGTCGACGGGCTGACCGGACGTCTGGCAGGTAAGTGAGGTAAGTCACTGGAGGGGAGTGACTGTGAGGACGCGTTCCCGGGAAGGGGACATTAGGTGTCGATCCGGCTTAGATCCATTTCGGATATCTAAGTCGAGATCGTGACTAGATTCCGGTCTCGGAAAGACGAAATCTAAGTCATACTCTTGATGCTAATTTTTATTATTATAAAATGTGCTAACAATCTGTGTTGCAACACTGTTTTGCAGGTAGGGAACAGTGAGGGTCCGGGCGCCCGGAATGGCTCCGGGCGCCCAGAAGTCCGGGCGCCCGGAAGGGTTCCAGGCGCCTGGAGGCAAATTTTATCCCCAGGACGACGTTGACACTTGGAGCATGCTGGTTGGGAGTGTTACGTCACACTCCAGGCGCCCGGAAGGGATCCAGGCGCCCGGAGCAGCATAAAAAAGAAGCCCCAGGCAGGAGCTTCAAGATATCAGTCTTCTGAGAACTCTGAGTCCAATCACTCTGCTGCTCTGCGCTCCAACAACGTTTACAAAGCTCTGACGACTCACTCCGGCTCTCTTTTTAATTCATTGTTTGTCGGTTAGCTTTGTTTTCTTTCTTTTCATTAGCAATATTTGTACGTAAATTGTAATAAGTAGTACTATTTCCGCTTGGACTTCTCGGAAAGACGTAATCTAAGTCATACTACTTTTACTAATTCATACTATTATAAAATGTGCTAACAATCTGTGTTGTAGGGTAAATTTGCCTCCGGACTAACGTTTATCTTGCAGGACGGATTCTGCGGGAAAACAGGGTCCGGGCGCCCGGAGGTCCGGGCGCCCGGAAGGGATCCGAGCGCCCGGGAGGGAAATTTCATCTGATCGCGCGTCGCCACGTGGAGCTCGCTGGTTGGACTTGCCACGTCTCACCAGGGCGCCCGGAAGGAATCCAGGGCGCCCGGAAGGAATCCAGGGCGCCTCGAGCTTCATATAAAAGAAGGGTCAGAGGGGAGCTTCAGTACAACAACGAAAAGAAAAGTCTTCCACTGCTCTGCGCTTCTGCGACGCTAACAAAGCTCCGACACTACGTTCCTTTCTTGTCTTTATTGTCGGTATTTGTTTTTCATTTTCATTAGCATTTCTTGTACGCTTTTTGTAATCACATTCGAATTGCTAGTGATTGCCCAACGAAAGTGGTCAAGGACCACGGGCCTTCGAGTAGGAGTCGTCACATGTAACAGCCACTCTCCTTACTACTACTATGAAGGCGACCGTTACTATACTACTTATACTACTAAACTGGATTTCCCTTAACTTAAAGAAAATAAACTTGTCATGATATCTGTTGTTGTTGTTTGTTTTTTTTTTTTTTAGCATGCTATATTACTACTAATTATTTCAGTACTGCCAACAACCAAGTCTATCAATCATACTAAAATGTGTTAGCATGTTTCCATAATAGCATTTAAAACTTGTATGCATGTATATACTTGTGCATATTTCGGTCATGGCTGTACCTAAAAAAAAAACTGCATGCATAACAATTTATTACCAGCTCAACCTTTAAATGTTAATACTCTACAGTGTGCATAAGGAGAACTTCTGAGCATTTTAAAACCAAGCATTTTATCAAGCATCATCTATGCATTTAACCTTCCGAATGGTTCCCGAACCTACCAGCAGAAAACATCTGCCGACCAGTGATACCAGCAAATTATACCAAGCAACGTAATTCCAGCAGAAAGAATACATGCATTTCTTTCAACTCATATATTGCATTTCCAGTTTAACACATGAATACCCAGCAATGTAGAAATAGGGAAACTAAACTATGTAATTCCCACGGCCTCACGAAAACTGACAGCAATATAGATACCAAGCAGGAAAATTTTGAGCATTTCACAACAGGTTAAATCTTCCAGCAGTATCAAAAAGGCAATGCAATCAAGCGAAAAAGAAAAGAACTCTATGGTTTTAACTCCCACGGCAACACTAGGAAATTTCCAGATTTAAGCAATGCACCAAAACCGAATTTCATATAACTAAAACAATTCATATTGTACTCAACAGAACCAACGTAATTAATCAACTTCAAAACAGTAAAACAGGGAGAGCATAAAGAATCTAATTTTTATTAATTCTCCTAGTTATTTAAGAAGAAACCTAAATAATTTAACTTGCAGAAATTTAAAAACAAGGTCCCCAAATCTTCCATCACCGCCATCCACACACACATCACCAGTGTCTCCTTGTCGCCTTCTTCTATGCCATTTTAGCCTTTCCTTTATTTTTATCCATATCTGCAGTAGGAGGAAAAGTAGCATCTATAAGCTAAAAGCTTAGTGAGTGCTTTCTACTCACAAAATCCGATAAGAAATGCATATACGTAAAAGAAAACAGGAGGTACATGCTCAACATGAAATAGAAGTGAAACTACATCATGCATCTCTAAAGGAAACAACAATTTATCTTGTTAGAATCTTTCAATTTAGATAAAAGAAACTTGTTCTATTTGTTTCCAAAATTTAATACTTTTATACTTTAAAATAATACTCAACTTTACTTGGGCCTGGCATTGTACCACTTTGCGCGCCTTTCTTAATGAGAATTGAGGTAGCTAATCCCAAAACCATTAAGACACTTCTAGACTTTATGTCTAGGGGCAACTTGGAGCCCATCCCTTGGACCTTGTGTCCGGTACATGCCCTTTTTAAAAATAAAATACTTTTCTTTATATCTTACTTTAAATACTTCTTCTGATAAAATGCCTTGGCATATCTTTGAGCACTTGATATGCTACTAATCCCAATTCTTAAAAAGATTAGGGATTCTATTAAAAACTTTGGTCTCTTTTCTTTTTTTTAACCTTCTAACAGCAATACGGAAAACTAACTACAAACTCAAAATTTAATCAATCTATCTCATATTCATTGCTTATTAAAATCAAGCCAAAACTAATAAAACTTGTAAAGGAATATGAGCATTCTGATTAAGACTTTAATGTAGTTATCAACTAAAAGAATGCTGCTGTTATCATACTTTTAATCATGCACATTAAGCATATAAGGAACCAAAACCTAGCTCATTGCAAAATATTTCCTTAACTACTCTTCTAACTTCAAACTGTTCTAACATGGTTCTAAACTTAAGGAAATAAATTAAGCCATTAAAAGAAACCAACAGGACTCTCTCAAATAGGGTTGATCTACACCCATTGCATGGCACAAACTCAAATATGACTTACTCAACCATAAAATGATCCCATAATCCACCTAGCATATTCGGATTTAACAATTATGGCAGCAACCATTATAAACCAACCCGAAACCACAGAAACTATAGTTGGTTCTTCATAGATTAGAGATCAAAAATCTTGTATTAAGCCTTTGTCAAGTCTAATCGAAGAATTCTTTACAGATCAAACTCCACAAAAGGATTTTGTCTAACTCCTTAGAGTACACGGCAGTAAAACAGCAACCCTAGCATGCTTCACAGGAAACTCAAACAACCAGAAAACAAAAACAAATCGGAACTACTCCTACTGCAGGTGAGAAGCAACTCACCTTGTGTTCTTGAACTTACAACCGAAGGGGAAGTGCTCTACGGTTTGGATGAAGTGAAGGTCTCGGCGATCCCTTCCTAACCGCGTGTTCTCCTTGACGAGGAGACCACGAATCCGCGAACAACTCCCGGAAAGAAGTCCTCGCCGGCCGCCGGAGACGAGCCCTAGCGCCGTCGCCCCTTTTTCGCCCGAGAGGAGAAGGCGGCGTCGCGTGGTGAGGAGGGGAAAGTGATTTGGGGTTTTTAGGGTTCGGGAAGGAATTAACCTCCTTTAATAACTTGAGTGATCCGAAACTACCTATAACTCAAATATATTCGTTCACATACTTAATTAACAAAACGAGTTCAGCTCGGTTGGTTGGCCGTTTGCTGCTTGTTCCAAAGGAACTGGGTTCGAATCCCAGCTCCTGCACTTGGTTATTTCCCCTTTTTTTTTTTTTTTTTTGAAACTTTCTCCACTCGGTAAAAATACCAAACGGACTCCAAAAATTGCATAAAAATACTCTAAAAATTTCTAAAAATCTCTAGAATATTTTAAAAGCATTTTCAAATATTTTTAAAGATATTCAGAATTCAAAATAGGGAAAATTGGGTCGTTACATCACAGGCTCCGAACGAAGTAAAACAACTGTGTCTATTTTACTTTACCGCTGCGCCTACACTCTTGTTTTTCGAATCGATATTCCCCCCCCCCCCCCCCCCCCCCCTCTATCGAATCTAACGGTCCTACAACATATAATCTTCTTGGGCCTTACATGTGGAGTCTAGGTTGACTAACTCTGATTATTAATCTCCACATCACCTAGTATACATGTATAGTCGCTAGTGCCCCTCAATTATTAAAGTAACCATGTAATCATCCACTAATGACTCTTGTCAATCTTGATAGTAAATCTATTAGGGAAAAATTAGAAGGGAGCCTCTAATTATCAAGAGGTTGAAATAATACTTCATCATATTTTGATTTTTAAAATATTTTATTCCAGTGTTGTTATACAACTCTAAAGTAACTACTATAATGTCTAACAACTAGCATGGAGATACTACAATGTGTTAAAATAAATAATTTTTTATTCAACTTGGCCAAAAATATAATATATATAAACTTATATATAATTTTTTATCAAGTACTCAATCAAAATTAATTAAACTTTTTCAAAAAATATTTTAAAATTTTGCAATATTGTTACATTATTGTAGTAATTATTTTAATAATTATTATAATATTATAGTAGTTAGTAAATATCTACTATAAAAATTTTAAAATATTTTTAGCCTATTTTGATAAATTTAAATTTTGACCTAGTTATTAAAAAATATTTTATGCATAAATATTATATGTATAATATTTTTAATCAAATTGAACTTGTTTATTTTAATGACAAATATTAAACTTCCACACCATAAGCATAATTAATCGTCTACATCCATTCTTCATCTGTTAAAGGCACTTCTTAAATGGCAATTCAAAGGGTGACAATAACAAAACTTTCATAAACTTTTGCATTGTTTATGTAAAATCTTTTGATTTTGTTTTCAAACAAAATGTTGGAGCAATTCCAATGGTCCATGCAATCATATATTTTGATAATTGGGCAAAAAGTTTAAGTTAGAATTATTCTTGTATTTGATATGCGTATATGAGTGTACAACTTTGTAGGATACACATATGACTTAGTTTAATGGCTTCGGGTCCGGTGAAGGATGGAGCATCTGAGGGACCGTGGACAAGGCAATAAGGATAAGAGACGAGGGAAGCAACTTTGAGACATACGCGAAGGATGACATTGGGGACGAGCCGTGGGCTTGAATGCATTTGAGGGACGAGAGTTAAAGGAAGTATATATGCTTGAAGGCAAGAGGTCAAAGATAAGAAGAAGAGTCAAGTGAGTCGTAAGGGTTCGAGTGCCAGAGAAATATACTCGGGAAGGGAAACCCTAAATTTAGGGTTGTACCAGTCGATTGGTACTGAGGCCAGTTGACTAGGGCAAAGCACAGAGAGTTTATGTGCCCGAACGGCAGGGACCAGTCGACTAGTATTGACACCAGTCGACTGGTAAAGAGCATTTGGAGAGCTGTTGGCCAGACACCAGTTGACTGGTAATGGTAAAATAGTCTTGCTATTTTTTCCAAGCTCTATATAATGGAGCTTGGGATGACTGACCAAAGTTGATGAAATTGGACTTAGTTAAAGTCTAATTAGAGTCTCCAAACCTACATTGTAATCCGTGTGTTCTTGATCGAGTTGCGGCGAAGTTTCTCCATCGACAAGTAGGATTATGCTAGACGGAGTTTTCGGAGACTAATCCACTGATGGATAGGGATAGTCCACCTTACGGATAGTCGTGGAGTAGAATCCCTAATCTCCGAAGGTGGATTATCCCACGACTTATGATAATCATTTCCCACAACATGAGCATCCGACTTATGCTAGACGGATAGTTGTGGGATAATCATTTCCGAACGTGCTCTGATACGGCGATTAGGGCTTCTACTCCCACAACACGCGAGTCGTGGGCTATCCCACAACTTAGGAAATGATTATCCCATGACTTATCGATAGTCGTGAACTATCCCACAACATGCGAGGTTTCCCATGCATGTTAGGAAAAATAATGATAATCATTATGTAGCAATGAAAAATTTTAGTTTTAAATATCATGATAGAAATAGGGTCAATGTAGATCATAACCCCTAGGAAGCTTATGTATGATAAACCTAGACATGTTAGATTCTCATTACCTAAGGAAAAGAAGGTAATGGAGAACCTAGGCAAAAATCCCAAGAAGGAGAAACATATACCTAGAAAAATGGGTAGGTCTAGGAATGTCCAAGGTGGACATATTGACTCTAGATTTAGGAATTTAGAAAAGGAGAATCAAAATTTAAGGAAAAAACTTGATAAGTTAGAACAATTCATTAAGATATTCAATGTTGGATCTAAGGGATTAAGTATGGTATTGGGTAGCCAAAGACCTAACAACGATAAATCGAGTTTGAGATAAGATCTAGTTCCTCCAAGGTCAAGGAGAAATCATATGCTAAGGTGCAAATGATAATGGAAAGGGATGGTCATCTAAGGCTAAGGAAATGAAATATGCTAGGGTTGCATATAACTATGATAAGGATGATACGTCCAAAGTTAAGAAGATAAGGAAATCTTTTAAGGGACATCATTGTGATTTAGCCACAATAGATGAGTCACCTAGGGAGGTGACTAAGAGCTCTAAGGGGAGCTCAAAGAGTCAATTTATGAACCATGGCCAATGGATCTCAAGTGAATATTGCTTAGATTTCTAGATGAGCCATAGAATATGTCAAGTGATTTAGAGACAGACTTAAGTCTCAAACCAAGGGAATTGACACAATTGGTTTGTGTTTCATGCAAGGAAATATGACATTGAGGTCGTATAGCATGAAAATTGGTTTTGAATATATAGATGTCATGTAAACCAATGCTAGGGATGCATTGTGGTTTGGTATGGGCAAATACATCAAGAGGAAGCCAAAACTAGGACTTTAGGTAAAGGTTCAATTGAACCATTTAGCTAGTTTTGGATTTTATGTCAATCTTGGGATCTGAGATATGTATATTTTTAAATGTATTTTTTCCAAGTAGATACTGGTGAAATAGACCTCTCTACGAAATTTGAGGATTTTTGGATGTCTGTAGAATTATTAGTGCATTTATGAAGTTAGGTTCAGAATATTGAATTGAGCTGAAAAAGGGTACTGGTCGACTGGTGCAGTTACCAGTCAACTAGTAACAGTGTTTTTCGACCACATAATGTTTATGTGAGATTGTGTCGAAGGGAGCAGTCGATTAGTGCTTAAGGCAGTCAACCGATACCAGTTTGAAACTGTTTTTCAGCATTGATTTTGACCAGGTCAACTTGTATAAGTGTATGAGATCCTTGGGGGATAAAATATATGAGTTTAGGGTCAGGTTGATGATCAAGTTTTCGACAATTGAGATATTGTTGGAAGCTTTTTAATATTAGGCAAAGGAGGAGAAGTAAGGTTTAGTTGGAAAAACCTTAAGTATTTTTGCGTAGGAGGAGCCTTGTGATAGGTTCTTAAATATCTATGTGGTAAAAATTATAGCTTAATGGGGAGTTTAGGTGTAGGGGGAGCCTTGTGATAGGTTCCAATGCATGTTTGTATTTTTTTTTATTCGGCGGTGTAAATCCAAGTGTGTAGCCTTGGCAACGTAAGTCCATTCGGCGATGTAAGTCCAAGTCTGTAGCCTTAACAACGTAATTTTATTTGCTATTAGCATATTATTTTTACTATTATATTTTTTCTAACTTAAACGTATTGCTAAACATCAAAAAAGGGGGAGATTGTTGGAGCAGTCTCAATGATTCGTGCGACTATGTATTTTGATATTTAGGCAAAGGGTTTAAGTTAGGTTCATTTGATATGTGTATATGAGTGTGCAGGTTTACAAAATACACATATGACTTAGCTTATTGGCTTCGGGTCTGGTGAAGGATGGAGCATCACAGGAACCATGGACAAGGCAGTAAGGACAAAAGCCGAGGGAAGCGACTTCCAGGTATACGCGAAGAATGATATTGGGGATGAGCTGTGAGCTTGAATGCGTCGAAGGGACGAGCCAAAGGAATTAGGCTTGAAGACAAGAGGTCAAAGCTGCAAAGAAAAATCAAGTGATTCGTGAGGGTCTGAGTGTGAGAGAAATGTACTTGGGAAGGAAAACCCTAAGTTTAGGATTGTACCAGTCGATTGGTATTGAGACCAGTTGACTAGGGTAGAGCACAGAGAGTTTCTGTGCCCGAACGACAGAGACCAGTCGACTGGTAATGGTAAAATAGCCTTGTTATTTCTTCCAAGCTCTATTTAATGGAGCTTGAGATGACTGACCAAAGTTGACGAAATTGGACTTGGTTAAAGTCTAATTAGAGTCTCCAAGCCTACGTTGCAATCCGTGTATTCTTGGTTGAGTTGTGACAAGATTTCTCCACTGATAAGGAGGATTGTGCTAGCCAGAGTTTTCGAAGACTAATCCACCGACGGATAGGGATCGCCCACCTTATGGACAGTCGTGGAGTAGGAGCTCTAATCTCCGAACCACGTAAATCAATGTGTTGTGATTTGAATTTCCTTTCTTTAGTTAGTTTTCGATTTGCTTTATTTATATTTTCACTTGCACATTAACATTATAGAAAGAAGCGATCAATTAGGGACAATATCTATTCAACTATTTTTCTAACCGGCCACACAATCCCCAATGCAAACATCCTTGTGAGAGGGTGTTAGAACCCTTTAGCTCTAGTTCTTTAACTTTATATCCCAAAATTTACTTAGTCCAATTAAAATCTTTGTTCTCAAATTTCTTTCTTAAGCTAGCATAGTTGACTTGACTTTTTTTGTCCCTAGAAATAATCATATAACAAGAAGATAAGAACAAGTGTTACATTTCAGTTATAATTAAATTGTAATTTTCTATTTTATACAAAGACAATAATGCACTTAAATCTTTAAATGTAAAAAGTTACAAAAAAAAAAAGAAGATAATTTCACATACTAAAATTATAATTTTAAAAAAAGCTTCGTTAATTACTTTTTTTTCTTTTTTAAAGAGCATCTTATTAGGTATTCTTTTAATTGTAATTAACTAGAATTTGTATGCCATATTAATTTAAATTAATCGTTGAAGCCATATTAATTTTTATATAAAATATCATTTTAAATAAACTAATTGTGGAAGCCATATTAAAAATAATTTTATTTTTTCTAAAAATAAAAATCTTTGTTAAACCAATATCTTAAGAAAACATAAATTTAAGTTTATAAATTCATTAACAAATTTTAATTTAATTATATTTTTTATTTTTAGAAATCAAATTATAAAGTTATTTCAGAAATTTAAAGGCCAACTGATTAAAATTGTCATTTTTTTAAACTTGATTTCAAATTTCAATATTTAATGTTTTCTAAAAATTCTAAACACTAATTAATTAGTATAAAAATTTATAAATAAAAAATACAAATGAACTACGAGTAGAGCGTTTATGAATAAGCTTGGTGTTCAACTTTGTAAGAGCTTGTTTATGTTCGTTCAATATACACAAGATTAATTAAATAAAAAGCTTGAACAACTCGTTAAACTAAACAAATAACCGTGAACATATATGTGTTTAGCTCGTTAATGTTCGTGAACGACGTTCGTGAATAACGTTCGTGAACAATGTCCACGAACCATGTTCATTAATAAAACTCTTTTCAATATGCTAAATAAATAATACAATATAATAAAATAAATAAATAAGTTTAAATTATCAAGCTTAATAACCAATCAAACAACTAAAGTTTTCAAACAATCAAACAAGCTTGAATTGAGAGCTCAATAACATCTAAATAAACTAAGTTTGAATCAAGCTCAAGTCAAGCTCGAACCAAGCTCAAGTCAAGTTTAAATTGAGAGCTCGATAATATCTAAACAAGTAAAGCTCAAGCCAAGTTTCAAACAAGTTCAAATTCATAAAAAATAAACCAAGCCAAACTTGAACAATCATTTCAAAAACTTGGTTCATTTTAAGCTCGGCTCGATTATCTTATCAAACAACCTTAAACACCCTAAAACGCATACACAATGCTCCTATTAATAGATTGTTATAACACCTCTTTGATATTAATACCATTGTGAAGGGGTTTAAGATGACATGAGATGGGCTAGGATTGGCCCATTCCAAGAGTGTATTATTATTATTTTTAAATTTTAATTATTAAAAAATTCTAAAATTAAAATTAAGTAAAATGGATAAATAATAAAATATGGGTATATTTTAATATTATTATTATTATTATTATTATTATTATTATTATTTTTAAATAGTAATAATTTGATTTTTTATCTGCTTTTTTCGAGCTTCTATTTTATATTATTTTTTAATTTAAATTAAATTTAAAAAATATTTTTTAAAAAAATAATTTTTAAAATATATTTATTTAATATGATATAATTTTAAAATATTAAGATATTTATAAATAATGGATATTAATGTTAAAAGAAATAATGAAGGAAAAAAATATATTGTTACAGTAAATCTGTTTAATGGATTGATGTTTTTTTTTTTTTTTTTTTAAATGCGGCGATGGATATTAGAATGAGCGTGGGTGGGTTGTGGATGATTTCGGGTCGAACCCTCACCGCATCTCCGGTTCGATGGTCCTAAACTGAACACGGCAACGTCCCCTCTCTTCCTCTCACTTCTCATCCCATCATCGACCCGCTCGGTCCCCGATTCCCTCCATCCTTCCTAGGAAGTTGTCCATGGCTGGAGTTCTCCCCTCGGCTCCATCCTCTCCCTTCCAGATGCCTCCGCCGACTCGCAGAGGATCCGTCCGGCGACGAACGGTCCTCTACGCCGAGCTTAGCGGTACCCCCTCTGCCATTGGCTCCGTGGAGGCCAGCGTCGATCCGTCGCCTTACCCCACGCTCTCTCCTCCTCCTGGTTTTAAACCGCCAGAGCCTAAGAGATTCGCCATTCGCCCCGACAAGCTTCTCGACATTTTCTCGGCGGCTCTTGCTTTGCCCTTCCGCCTTGGCACTGGAGCTTTTGCGCTAGGGTTTGTCATCTTCCTTTTTTTTTCTCTCTGAAACGTTTTGTTTGTGCAGGAAACTTCCAAGTTTAGGAGGGTTGCGTTATTTTATGTACTCTTAATGTTTGTCCTAGTTCAAAAAGTTTTTTACACTTCACAATAGATTTGGGATCCTTGCTACTGGGCGATAATATTAAGTCCAATTGCTTGCAAAGTGACAATTGTTGTACAATATATTTGTAGTAGACAGTTTTTTTTTTTTCTCTTTTTAAATTTTTTATTATTTTTTGTCGTAAACGAAGCTCATTGATTTTTTTTTTTTCAAAACTATTTTTTATATCTTATTTAGGTTCATATTATACGGATATGAAATCAATCTGAAAGATGTCTTTTCTGCATGCATATGCTCGAGGTTGATCCATTAGAGAACAATCCAAAGAGATCTTGATACTCCTTATTTTGTTTGAATTATTACAGATATTCTGTATCCTTGGTTTCTGAGGATAAAATCCCATCAGACCAATATGCTATGGGTATTGCAGGTACGCTTGCCATTTTCAGTAACAACGTTGAGTTTGAAGGATTAACACATCCATACATCTGCTGTATTTTTTTGGTTTGTGGACTATTAGAATATAACTGAAAGATACCTAAGATTATTGAACAAACCATTTTTACTCTATTGCAATGTTATAGGTCTGAAGTTGAAAGAGACATCAAAACTGGGTCCCCGCCCTGAGAAGCCTATTGAGATTTATGAGTTTGAAAGGTACCTGTTGCATCATGGCTTACCAACTTTTCATACTTCATTGTAAGTTGTAAAAACTTCTCTAACAGTATAAGCCTAATTCAGTCACTTGTTTTCTTCATGGGATGGACAATGATGGATCATAAATAAATTTCAGTTGCCCATTCTGTCGGAAGGTAATACCATTGTAGCTACCGCAGAATTTGGCAAAGAAGAGTTATTTCGATGATTCATATTTTTCTAGATCACATTGTAGAGATTACCTTTTCTTCTGGTTTAATTTGTTTTCCCTCTGGAATTATTCTGATTTGGCTTTAAATCTAGACAATTGTAGGTAAGGGAAATTCTCAGCATACTGTCTCTTGATGTTCTGTATTATCCTTGCCCAAGGAATGGTCCAAATTTCCGACCCAAAGTTCTACAGATGGGTGGGAAGCAGCAGTTCCCCTATATGGTAACGTTCACTAACAATGTGACTTCTCTAGATTAGGATAGTAACATATATATTTAGATCTTTAAAACATGCTATAAACTATGAATAGATAGTAAATCTGTGTGTGGGTTGAGGGGTGTTGCACTTTGTAAGTCTTCTTACCCAACCCGTTACCATCCTGGCCAAGTCTTGTTAATTTGCCTCCATTAAATAATTTCACTTCTATTGCAGGTGGATCCAAACACAGGTGTCTCCATGTATGAATCAAATGACATTATAAAGTACTTGGTTGACAAATATGGTATAGATAATTTTTCTTTGTTAAGTTATCTGTTTTTTTATATTTTTCTTATTTGATATCAAATTGTGTAGATACCACAATCTGATAGTTTCTAATAGATTGTGACTTATGTTTGATACTATTCCAAAATAGTTTGGATCTTGGTTGTTGTTTTTTGTTTAAAATCTAGTTTGATTCTTTTAAGGAGTTGAGACACATTTTCTTTTTGCTATCTTTCTTATTAACTTATGAAGCTTTTATTTAATTATGTGTATACCCTAGTCTGTCTTGATGTTGTTATTGTATTTTTCAGGTGATGGAACCATCCCTTTTATGTTATCCCTTGGTCTGTTAACTGTAAGTCTTGCAGTTAAATGAATACTTGCAGAACTAGGATCACTATTCTTGGGCATTTTTGTAATTCTCAAATATGATGGTTGTGGGCTCATCTGTGAGCTTCTAATTGTCGCTCTTTTCTAGACTTTGACTGAAGGATTTGCGATGATCGGTCGCATGGGAAAGGTAAAAGTTTTAGCTTAGTTTTGCATTGAGATTTCTTAAGTTTTCGTATAGTGGCACAAAAATAAATCCCTACTGATAAACAAGAGTTTTATAGGGGATTATATCCTCCAAAAATAGGAACAATTAATTTCTTTACAAGAGCTTTTGTTTGTTGAAGATTTAAGATCTGCATATATTTCTTTCTTCAGGGTTCTTTCTATACCCCATCAAAACTCCCACCTTTGCCCCTTGAATTATGGGCTTATGAGGTCAGGTTCTTGATTTCTGCAATGTAATACATTTCAATCAACTCACGGTTTAGAGTATTGTTCTGTGTTTGAAGTTTAGCCAGCAGTACAATTTTAGTATCATGCCATTATGCTATTTCTACACTTGGCATATTTTAGCACACTTACAAAGTGTGTCAAAATTAACTCATTAGTTTTAATATTATTCTCTTCCATTTAGTTTATTTTCCTCTAAATATAGGCTATAACAATTAGAAAATTAATTGATGAAAATTATAAGCAATAAGATACAAAAATATAATAAGTATCTTAACAAAGAATTATCACTTGCTATTATTAAAATAAGTGTTGTATATAAGATGATGCTATTGATTCTTATAGCAATCAGAAATCTAGTATTGGGTTTAACTACTACTCGTTTTCATAAATCTATCTTGGCTAACACTTGGAGGATTACTTGAATTGACACAACTTGAACTGGAACAAGCATAGTGTGTTGAGGATATATCCCAGTTACTTCAAGTTTAGTGTCAGTCTTCTTTTACTACTGTCGGTGCTACAATATGTGCTCCCCACTTCCCCTCTCCCTCTTTTTATATGGTGTTATGGAAAACAAAATTTAAGTTAAATCACAAGAATAAAATTTTTCCATCTTGGTCGATTTTGGATGGTATCAACCAAGATAGATTTTGTCTTGGTACTAATGCAATTGTGTGGACAAGGGTGACCATAAGTGTTGACTGATACCAATGGACATTTGAAACCATAAATTCACTTATTACTAAGAGGTGTAAATATTGTTTAACGTTCTTTTTTATCATTTTAATGCCTATATTTAATTTGTGAAGGTGTTTATTTACAGCCTTCCCCCTATTGTAAGCTTGTTCGGGAGGTTCTAGTTGAATTGGAGTTGCCACACATTCTGCACAGGTTAAATTTCACTTATTTTAACAGAAGCTGTACTTTGGACATAACTTATTTGGCATAACTTTCAATGCATTTTAATCTCTCTCTATGCTTTTGAGATGTGATAGTTAATATAATAACAATTGTAGTACCTTTTTGCTAGTTCAATGTTGTTGAATTAAAGGCGTTGGAATGCAAAATTCAATCTAATATCATTGTATGACTAGTCTTCAAAGCTCTATAGTGTTGACAAATTTTTGAACCACCACAGGAAGTTAAATTCTTCCATTTATATTCTTTTTTCAAATAAAGACTGCTCTTTGTTAAGTAGTTTAGTGCTTTCTCTTATTGTTTTTGGGTTGTAAATTAAATGATGTAACACCAGGGACTTACATGATAATAAACTTGTAAAATAGATTAAAAGTTTATTGAGAATTGAGATGATTGAAAAAAGGGGTTGGCGTTTCTTACTTTCTTTTATAGGGCCAACAATCATCTTGATCTCAAAAAAGAGATTTTTATAACATTTTTTAGGTTTTCTACGACCAGTAGTAGGATAAGGATAAACCTTTACAAAAATTCTAATCAATTACAATTATATTATTCTCCTCCGTTTGGAATAACTCAGCTTCATCAAATGAGAATGGAGATCTTGACAAAGTGAGAATGGAGATCTTGATATGGCTATTTGATGTTATGCATAGGTGTAACTTGTTGGATCTCAAAGAACATTTGGTGCCTTTTGATGAAGATCATCATTTGTGATTCATTATTTATATTTGAGGGATTTTTTGATGGACCAAATATCTGTGACCTTCCATGTGAGGTTAGCAATGTTTGTATATCAACTATATTCTCAAGACCTAAGGCGTTTATTGTGGTATTGAGGAGAGTGAAATATTTGAGAGACAAGGATGATGGCCTCTTGATATGACAGGAACTCCGTTAAATGGAAAATTGAACTCATGTATGATTCAAATGGCAAGTCAAGTTAACAATCATTAGTGCTAATTTTTCTCAAATTATGAAATGTTTGTTGGAGCAAGCATAATGTTTGCACTCCCTAATTTAGGATATGTATCAGCATATAATATTCATTATAGATGCAATTTTCCAGTAACATCAGCTCAAATCTCTCGAATATGCTGGAGAAAGTGTTGAGGCAATAGTAGGAAGTGGTTGGTAAAATCAAGTCAATAGGTTGATGTGTTTTAATCCATAAATAACTTTGAGAAGATATATAGTTGATCTATCTTTGAATTGTTATAGGT
Organism: Zingiber officinale; assembly: GCF_018446385.1. Lineage (NCBI taxonomy): Eukaryota > Viridiplantae > Streptophyta > Magnoliopsida > Zingiberales > Zingiberaceae > Zingiber > Zingiber officinale. The sequence continues at coordinate 42,538,545 of NC_055988.1, read as the reverse complement.
AAATTTGAAAACCTTAGTTTGACCATTAAGTTGTGGATGAAATACATATGAATACTTCAATTGGGTGTCAAGCAATTGCCTTGGGAGTTTTCAAAAGTAACTAGCAAATTTGACATCTCCATTGGACAATATAGTTGTAGGAAATGTATGCAATCTAATAATTTCTCTAAAAAATAATTTTAACCATGTAATATAATTGTTATTTTTATTACATGGAAAGAAATATGTCATTTGTGGAATCATGATTTTGATAGGCATCCTAAGTAGTTTTGAAGCAAAATCCATACTAAGGTTGTTATCAAGGTATTGTTATGTAAAGGTTTGGTGACTTTTGTTTTTTGTTAAGTGGGACAATAGGATGCAATCTTTACAGCATTTCACTTTAAGGATATGCAAAGAATCTATCAATTACTAAGGTTGTAGACTTGTAGTCTATCTTTCCCAATTTATTTACAAGTCCACATACTTGTATTTCCTATACTAAGAAGTCAACTATGTTTACATGGAGGGAGTGAGAGTAAGGATAGTTGATAAGGATGAAATACTGTATATTGATCATGAGAGACAACTATTATTTGCTATACAAGACTTAAAATAATACCCTACATTCCTATAACTAAAACATCCAATATGAACTAAATTTACAACTCCAATAACCCAATAATGAAGTTCAATAACCCACTAACTTTGACACTTTTCATCAAGTTGAAACATATACACTATGTCCATCTTGTTGCATTAAGGAGACTCACAAAAAGAAAAGTTTAAGTGATGAAGACACATGATGAGAATGAAGAAGACATGATATTATTCCAGTGACAAGAAAACACAATGCTCTAGATTGATTTTTAAGGTGTTATAGATGGTTATGAAAACATATCTTCAAATGGTCGAATAAGTTATAGCTTTTAAAGGAAAGGAGAGGAAGAAAGTTATGGTTTATGACAATGGAGAATTGAGAAAGCAAATTAGACTTTTACAATGATGGAGATAAAAGTGAAAATAATTGAGTTTATGAAGATCGAGAGAATAGTGAGGAGACTTTGGGTTTATGATAGTGGAAGGAAAATCATGTCTTTAAGGCTTCCCCTTTCTCTTTAGGGATTGAGGATGAAGAATCTAACCTAATAACTCTAACTAGGTGAAAGTTAAGGGAGGAGAGGGTGAGGCCAATAGCAGGCTTGAGAAAGCATCAAAAGTTGTTTACTTTGGATGAGGAGGAAAGGAAGTGAATAAAAAAAAACAATTTCATATGTACCCTTCTTTAACCTCTTGTTTAATCTATGTTGGGAAAGTGGTAGCAATATTGATAGATGATGATGGTGAAAGTCTAGTGGCATTTCATGATGTTTGACAATGGTTCAGTGGTGCTACAACATATGGTGATGGTTGGTCGAAAAACGAAAAATGTTTTTTTTTTATTATTTGTCTTTTCTCCCTCTATTCTGTAAGAGATATCCCGGTTCCTTTTTTTTCCGTCAATTCACATAATAAAACATCTTGGTCTTGCTCTTTTTCTCCTCAACGTTTTAATTTTGACTCATTGGGACTTCATCCATTGTATCTGCAATAACTTATTAAGTATCTTGCACTTATACATTTGACAAATTTCATCAATAAACATAATGTTGGCTTATGTTAAACTCTTTGTCAAAACATCAAAACTAGTTGATTGAACTTGACCACTTGGGGCATGATTGCACCAACGTGGATGGTGGATGGAGAAAATAACAGAATAAAATTTTACAAGATTCCAAAAAGGATTCCTAAAAATTAGAAGTCCTACTTATTGCTGTATTAGTAGCTGTCAAGTTCACTAACCTTGTATGAGAATACTATTTTGTATTACTTAATTGATCGCACGAGGGAATGCAAGTGTGTGAAAATGTACGTAGTAGTCTTTAAGCTACCAAGTTCTATTGATTTGTATTTACTATGATTGATCTTGAAAAGTTAATCTTGGCTTTTGCAGCACTCCTAGAGGCAGCCCAACAAGACAGGAGTTATATGAGAAAGTTGGAATTTTTCAGGTTTAGCTATGCTTTTTTATTAATTCTCTTGATTCCTCTATTTGTTAAAAATTTCTTTTTTGATTAAAGGATTCCTCTCTTTAGTTATGTTTCGACTTAATTTCCTGGTGATTTAATTTGTGGTTGTCTGGAATATTTTCATTAACTATTTATTCATCAGGTACCTTACCTGGAGGATCATAATACTGGAGTGAAGATGTTCGAAAGTGCAGAAATAATCGAGTATCTTAGGGCGGTATATGCTACGTAAGAATCACGAATTTTGATGAGCCATCTCAATGTTGCCGAATTTTTCAAATTAAAAAAAAAATCGATAGGCAGTTGCAGGTGTTGTGTATGCATCACACAAATTACGTCTTTGATTTAAGAATATAGTACCTTTAGAATATGGAATAATTTTAATTATATGTGTATAAATTAAAATATGAAATAATCTTCATTACAATATTTACATTATAGTCTCCATCTCATGGTAGAATAGCAATATATATATATGAAGAGAATAATCAGCATGGCCCAATAAAAGTTGATTGTTGGGACATTGATTCTTTTTTTTACTATAAAGTCTTATGGTATTGTTTTGTTTGTTTGGAAGTGCAATTAAAGTTAAACATTTGTATTTGATGAGTTGTATAAACTGTGTAGGATTTTATGTAAATTAGAGATAGATATAATAAAGTTCAAACGTTGAACATTATGATCATTAAGCTTGGAGGACTCAAAGAACAATATGTTGATTGCGATGTTGTAACCATAGGATATGAATGGTTAGCTAGAGGAGAATGAATAGACTTTCTTGTAAAACCATCATTCAAATTCCTTATTAGTAGTAAATGTGTGGCAAAATGAGGTGTGCAATAATTGAAACAATTTGCAAAGACTAAAATAAAACAATGTTAACATGGTGGTTTAGGGTTCAGATACATCTTTTAATCCACGGCCCTAATCACACCAATGTGACTTCCCTGGAACAAAATCATTATGAAGCTCCATAGCAATAGGGTGTGGAGCAAACCCTAATAAGATTATCCAAAAGGACAAAAGCACTTTGCTCATTACGATATTAATAACAAATTCTTAGAACCATAAGAATTAAGTTCTCCTAAAGAATGAACAAATATGAGAGAGTCAACAAATTTCATTCCACTCCCAAGAGAACATAGACGAGCACATTGGAATGAACAATGTACGTAAAAAAGAGCCAACAAACTCCACTTCTCTCTCTAGGAAAAGCAAGGACACTTCTAGAGCTTGGGAACTTGAGAGGCTTGAAGCCTTTATGATTTCGTGTCATGGAGTTGTTTAGCGCACTTGAGACCAAAATAATGAGATTTTTTTTTGTTATTCACCCACATCCAAACACCTTCAAATGACACCTCCATTTGATTGGATAAAGTGATCTAATTGATTTGAAGGCTCAAAATTTTAATGTCAGGGTCAATGACACTATGTGTTGTCAATTTAAGGAGGTTTTTAAGTGTGGGGCTTTAATCTGGAAATCTGGAGTTTAAAATTTAACTGGGATATATTATAGAGGATTTTTTTTTAATGGGTAGTCGATTCGAGAATGTTAACTATCAAGATGGATTTCTATATGTATTTCTTCGATTTATCTAAGTGGTTGGTGAGAAATTGGACGACCATCTCAAGATTAGTTGAGCGGCTTAAAAATCCGGCGCCTAACTTAAAAAAAAACAAAACTTTTAAGCAATTAGATTGACAAGGAATTTCTAATTGAGTCACGCTCGTACAAGAATATTTTGTTCCTTCAAATCCTTAGAATAGTTAACTACCCAGTGAACTTCTCAATTAGCGCATTACTCAATTTAGTCAATTGGAAATTAATTTAGTGAGAAATCACCTTAGTCAGCTTGTGACCTTGCAAGCCACTTTAAGGTTTGAGACCAAGTCATCAACAAGAAACATCTAGGAAAATCTCTTCTAGTCAAATCAATTGCTTAAGCATATCATTGATTTAGTCCAAAAGTTGATCTCCAACTCCTTACGACCGTAGGTAATCGATGACGTTTGGACACATAAGTCCATGTAAGTACTCAATCAATAACATAATTAAGTTACAAGACATAAAAGGAATGGAAAGCTCTATATAGCTGTTCCGGTCTGATCACTGACGAATGAGCTATTAGACAGTTGTCTTCTAGGTTGATGGGGGTGTTGAACACCAAGGGATGACCCGATTGATAGTTACGCTTGCAGAGAGAGAGAGGAGAACAAGGGGGTGTCCCGGCTCATCCAATCTGACGCTCAAGTCAAGTCTTCGACAAAGGAGGTGGAGAACAAGAATAGAAAATGAGACGAAGTGACAATTTGTTAGTGTACATGCGTGTATCTTTGCCTACATGATACTTCTTTTATATTATTGTTGAAGGAATGAAATGAAATCTCTCCTTCAGGTTTTGATTGATGGGGGCATCATACCCAATAAGAAAAGTGTCACATCATCACATTAGAGGATCATGCACCCATGCCCTATACAGTAAAATATCGTGTGGGGTCATCCTATGTCAACCATGTTGTTCCATATGCTATGTCTCATGTGTCATGTTAACTCACTTGCTATTAACCAGCTCAAGTAGTGGGCTTGGAGGAAGAGATATTAGATTGACGGAGTTGAGAGGGACTGATGTGTATGTCTTTTACATATTTTTTAGCATTGTTTATCATACATTTTGTGCATTTTATTAGCGTATTTCACTTTTTCACATATTCCTTTTTGTTTTTTTTTTTTTACTATTTTAGTTCGGAGAATTGCTCTTTGCTAATTTTCATTGACAGAACGTAGTTTTGGAGTAAAAATTAGAGCATTTATGATGCAAAAAGGTTGGAACCGCCAACCCAGCGGCCCCCTCACCCCGGCCCCACAAGTATGAGAGGGAGTAAATCACGGTGAATACGGGCCCAGTTATGACATGACGGTCTTAGGTGTTTAGCACGGACAGATATTGATGTTATCGCAATTGCTGCCGCAGACCTTTGACCTCCCGACTCATGATGCAAGAATACCATGTCATAACCGGCTGATCCCGCCCGTGGGGGCAAAAAAATAAAAATAAAAATAAAAATAAAAAAATAGAGCATTTAGACTTTAGAACAAGAAGTCATAGTAAGAAACATGCTCTAGTCGTGTCTTATGACACGAGCATATTCCTTGGATGAATATAATTGAAAAATGGAGCTTTTAGTGCTTAACACACCCTGGTCGTGCCTCACCTGAAGTTTCCAGTGACCTTATTGTTAGAGTAATCTGGGTACCCTAGGTTTTGATGTTTGTACAAAGATTTAAGTTAGATTTACTATTATATTTGATATGCATTGTGAGTGTGCAAAATATAGGTAAAACAAGGAAAGTCCAAGTGTGATTTTGCTAAAAGAGAAAAGTCTAAGGGTGAGTCTTGGCAATGTAAGTTCAAGCATGTAGTCTTGGCAACGTAAGTCCAAGTGTAACCTGACAATGGATGAAGTCTCAAAAGCACGATTTTTTGACAAAGGAAGACCCGACAATAATGACAAGGCCAATGGAAGCTCCAAAAGGCAAGACGTAAAGAATGAGGAGGTATCCGAGGGACGCGAGGTTGATGGAGGAGACTAGAAGGCTAGGTCTAAGTTGTGCGGACAAGGACGAGTGCATGAGAGATTGTACTTAGGGTAAAATTCTAAGTTTAGGGGTTTATTGTAGCAATTACTATAGCAGTACTGTTGGATCGATCGCACGTGAAAGGGGGGGTGAGTCACGTGGTTTTCAATAACTCATTTTGTCAGTTTTAAAATTACAAGTATGCAGCGGAAAAGAATAAGAAAACAAACAAACACCAGAGAACACAAGCAATTTTACTTGGTTCGGAGTCTTTGGCGACTCCTACTCCAAGACTCAAGTCCCGCGGATCTATCGATGGGTAATCCACTAAAAACTTCTTTCGGTACCTTCGGAAGAGGGAATCGAGTACAAGAATAGGGACAGTGTAACAACCTACACTACCCTTTTTAAAGTAGTAATCACGTACACAAATGAAATGTAATTGACACTTTTATAAATAGAAGTAGGAGCACTCGTGTGTCGGTATCGGTCTACCATCCGTGATCGGAAGTTCTCGGAGCAGTTGTCAGGGACAGCAGCTTCGCAGCAGAGTCGTAACAAAAGCCTGGGGCAGTCGGAAGCTCAAAAGGATGCACGGTAGCTCGTATCTCAGTCTTGTTCCAATGCCTTCTCGAGACAGCCTTATAAAAGGCATGGAAGGCGCCTCCAATGAAAGAAATTTGATCTTGAACATCCCAACACTTATCCACGACTTTGGCCAAAATTTATCCTATGGAAGACACCTTCCATAGCCATGGAAGACGCCTTCTATGAATAGTACGAAGGCGCCTTCACTGCTTGAGGGTGCCTTCGGTACTATTCATCCAAAGGCAACTTTTCTCCTTTTGTCCTGCAAAACAACGTTAGTCCAAATAACCTACAACACAAGTATTAGGACAAACAATAATTAATAATAAAGGCTAGTAATTAGTTCTTGTCCTCCCAGGACCAAGAACTAGTCAAGGTTTCAGCTTAGGGATCCTAAATATACCTAAATTGGACTGACGCCTGCTGTTCCTTCAACCGGGACGCGTCCTCACTTGGTCACTCTCCTCTAGTCACTTACCTTAACTTACCAGTTTTCCAGACATCCGGTCAGCCCGTCGACTTGTCTAGACTTCATGCCAGCTATCTGGTCGACCCGTTAACCTAACTGCATTTCTTGCCAGATGCCCGGTCAGCCCGTCGACCTATTTGGACTTCATACCAACTTGGTTGGCCTGTTGACCTAGCTGAATTTCCTGCCAGATATCTGGTCAACTCGTCTACCTATTTGGACTTCTTTTGCACACTTAATCAAGTGGTTAGATCACACCAACACCTAACTTAACTTGTTTGTCATTCACTAAAACCTAAGTTAGACCGTTAGTACAACATGCACCAACAATCTTCTCCTTTTTGATGCAATGACAACCTAGGTTAAGTTAGGAAAAAAACTATGTAAAGTAAGCAAAAAATATAAGTAAATTAGCTTTCGTTGTGGGGTTTAAGTTGTTCTGAATTTTCTTTAGTTTGCTAACTTAATCCCCCTAACCCTCCCCCTTTGACATTCATTAAAAATAAGAGTAAATAAGACAATACAAAAAAAAACTTGTTCAACCTGATTGAAAAAATATTGACATTTTAGCAATAATAAAAATTTCAGAGTTATCAGGGGAGTTTTAAAAGAATTTTAACCTTTTACACAAATAGTTGTTAAGAGATAATTTTCAATGTGTACTAGCTTTTCAAAATACTTTGGATAGGAAAGTTATAAATATTTTGAAAATGTTTTAATCATGAAAAAAAATTTAAGAAAATTTTGAAATAGGTTTTGTAAAAAAAATCTTCAAGGAATACTTTTCAGGTTTATTTAAAAGTCATTTATAAAAATTAAAGTAATCAGTTTTCACAAACCGTCAGAATTTTGTAAAATATTAGATATTTCAAAATGTGTCAAGAAGGATTTTTTAAAAATAGAACTTTGAAAAGTATAAGTGTGGTTTCGAAAAGCATCTTTTAGAAAAATTAAAAAAAATATTTTTGGGAAATATCTATTCAAAGCAAAGATTTGAAAGTTATTTTTAAATATCCTCCCCTTAAATATGAAATTATTTTAAATTAATTTAATCAACTATAAATTGTTCTTGATTATCTAGCCGTTAGTTATTAACTAACTATCAGAAGATAACAGTATTCACTTGGTTAGTCATGTTAAGTTTTTTATCCAGTTAGTATTTGATTAACTTGATTACTTAATATGATCACTATGAATTTGATATTTAACGCCCAAACTTATGTTGATGTACTGATATAAGCATCTTAAGTCCAGACAATCTACCTATGCATCTCACCCCTTTCTAAATTTAACAATACACAAATAAGATATCCCTAATGTATTGATGAGATGCTCAAGTTCTAAATTTGTAGGAACATACTTTTTATAGAGTTGATCTAGACTAGGAAAAAATTGATTTCGAAAATTCTAAAAATAAGAAAATTTTGAGAAAATGTTAAAAAAATTTACCCTAGAATTTATAACTTATTTAAAAAATAATTAAAAATAATGGTCATAGTCTATTAAACACAATCCTAATTGTCAACATAAGTTGCTAAATTCACTTTCAGGGAGGGATTTGGTGAATATGTCAGCTAAATTTGACTTGAACTCAATGTACTTGAGTTCAATGCTACCTTTAGTGGCATGATCCTTGACAAAGTGGTGTCTAATTTCGATGTGTTTGGTTCTTGAATGATGCACATGATTTTTTATTAAATTAATTGAGCTAACATTGTCAATTAATACTTTTGTATTTGTAAAGTTTAAGTTTAAATCTTTTAGAGTATGCATCATCCATAACAATTGTGCAATACATTCTCCTATTGCTATATATTCTGCCTCAGTAGTAGATAAGACAACACAATGTTGCTTTCTACTAAACCTGCTAATAAGTGATGGTCCAAATCACTGACATCTACCACTTATACTCTTACGATCTAGTTTACAGCCAGCATAGTCTGAGTCAGAGTAACCTATGAGTTCAAAATTGAGTGTTCTAGGATACCAAATTCCTATATTTGATGTTCCTTTTAGATATTGAATTTTTTTTTATGTTCGCTAAGTGAGATTCTTTAGCACAGGTTAGATATCTAGCACATGTACTAACCGTAAATAGAATATCAGGTCGACTTGCGATTAAGTATAGGAGACTATCTATTGCACTCCTATAGTATTTTAGGTCTACGAGTTTTCCATTTGAGTCATTATCTAAGGTTGTGTTAGTTGTCATTGGTGTTTTTGTTTCCTTGGTATTTTCCATTCCAAATTTTTTAAGTAATTCTTTGATATGCTTTTGTTGGTAGACATAATTTCCTTCCTTAGTTTGTTTAATTTGTAGACATAAAAAAATAAGTTAGTTTACCTACTAAGCTTATTTCAAATTTTTGTTCAATTAAGGTTAAGAATTCTTGAAAAAAATTCTGAATTAGTTGAACCAAAGATTATGTCGTCTACATATATTTGGGCTATAAAGATATCTTGGTTGATTGATTTTACAAATAAAATTGGATCAATTTATCCTTGGTTGAATCCTTTGAAAATTAGGTAAGAAGTCAACCTCTCATACCAAGCCCTAAGTTCTTAAGTTTAAAAACATGGTTAGAATGGTCTAGACTCTCAAACCCAGGTGGTTGATCTACATAAATTTTTTCTTTTATTTTCCCATTTAGAAAGATGGATTTAACATCCATTTGATAAAGCTTAAATCCTTTAGGGGCCGCATAGCTAAGTAGCATTTTGATAGATTCAAGCCTAGCTACTGGGGCATATGTTTCATCATAGTCAAGTCCTTTTACTTGACTAAATCCCTTAGCTACTAGTCTAGCCTTGTTTCTAATATTTTCTCCATTTTCACTTAGTTTATTTCTATTATCTTTTTATTGTTAGGTGGTGGTACTAAGTCCCAGACTTCGTTTCTTTCAAACTGAGCTAGTTCTTCCTGCATGACTATGATCTGGTCTGGGTCAAGTAAGGATTCTTCTATCATTTTGGGTCAATTTTTGAGATCAAAGATATTTGACTTAAATTTGTAAAGGACGATCTAGTCTGAACTCTTAGGTCTGGGTCACCAATTATTTGCTCAATTAGATGGTTTGGATTAACTCTTACAGTTCTAGTGGGTTCATTTACTTGAGGTTGATCTTCTTCTTTGTGACTTAGGTTTTCACTAGCCCCTCCTTGACTATTGTTACCTTGAACAAAATCAATTGTTTGAATCTGGGTTTGTTCTAAGTTTTAGTTGGTCTCTTCAAATTTTATATTTGCGGTTTCTTCAATTCTCAGTATGACTTTTTTATATACTCTGTAACCTCTACTATTTAATGAGTAGCCTACAAAGATTCCATTTTTTACTTTTGAGATAAATTTTTCTAAGTGTTCTCTTGTGTTTAGTATGTAGATTGGGCATTCAAATACTTTAAAGTATTTAATATATATTGTTTAATATAATAGAGTTTAAATGAGGTTTTATTATAAGTTTTATTTATTATGGCTATGTTTTGTACATAGCATGCTATGCTAACAACTTCTGCCTAAAAATGTTTTGGTAGTTCATATTATTTTAACATTATCCTAGAGGCTTCAAGTAGAGTTCTATTCTTTATTTCTACTATTCCATTTTGTTGGGGTGTACTAGGGTAGGAAAATTCGTGATGATATACATTTTTAAGGCAGAATTGATTAAAGTTATGATTTTTAAATTCACTTCCGTTATCACTTCTGATTCTTTTAATTTTTCTATCTTTTTCATTTTCAATTTGTTTGTAAAAATTACTAAATAATTCAAATATTTCATCCTTACTTTTTAAGAATTTTATCCAGGTGAATCTAGTGTAATTATCTATTATTACTAGGCAGTAAAGGATTCTATTTATTGATTTGATTCCATGAGAGTCAAATAGGTCCAAGTGCAATAATTCTAGTATAGAATTTGTTTGAAGTTGATTAGTTGATTTGTGAGTTGACTTTGTTTATTTTCTTTGTTGACAGACATTACAAATTATTGTGTCTAAGTTGTGTAACTTTGGTTAGCATCTAACTAATCCATTTAATTTACTTAGCTTTCTGAAGTTTGTGTGTGACATTCTTCTATGTCATAACCATGTTTCTTCTCTTTGTGTCAAGTGACACTTAAGTGAGGAACCAATTAGGTTGATTGTATAGATATTGTCCTTTCTAAACCCTTTTAATTTTATGGTAGAGTTATCTATGTGCTTAATTAAACATTTAGAGGATAAGAACCTAACCTTATATCCAGAATCACACAATTGACTGATGCTAAGAAGATTGTATTTGAGATTTTCAACCAGTAATACTTTCTTAATAGTAAAATCAGTTTTGAGTTCAATATTGTCTATCCCAATTACCTTGAGTTTGTCGTTGTTTCCAAAGGCAACTGTTCCTAAGATTTTGTATGTTAATTGAGTGAATTTGGTGTGATCCCCACACATGTGTTTGGAACAACCACGTCCAATATTCACTTGATTTCTTATAGCAGGTAGGAGTTAAAACCAATTTAGATAACCTTGTTTTGGAATTCTTTAAGTTTTAAAATTTAAGTTTTAATTTAATTTATAGTTTTAATGTTAATTTTTAATTTAATTTTAAATTTTAAGTTTAATTTTAAATTTTAATTTAATTTAAATTAAAATTTAATTTTTTCTATTTTAATTTTTAATTTAATTTTTAGTTTTAAATTTAATTTTAAATTTTAAGTTTAATTTTTAATTTTTAATTTTTAATTTTTAATTTTTAATTTTTTATTTTGAGTTTAATTTTAATTTTAAATTTAAAGTTCTTAGTTATCTCACCCGATCTACGTTTTCAATCAGGAAATCATATAATTTTGTGAGATAAGTTAAGTTTAATTTCAGGGTTTGGTTTAACTTTGTGTTAGATTCAGTTTTAGCTTTGGGTTCAACAAACAAGCATTTTTTGAATAAACTTCTGGACTATGGCGAGTCACCTGGACATCAAAAGAGTAACCATGCCATCAAGGTTTTTCAAATACTCCTATTCACTGAACTTAGTACAAAATCTTGGTCTAACTAGTTAGGATCCGTAAAGGGTAGCTTCAGTTAATTCCACTATGCCAAATTCACCAGGTCGAATCCATATCTTTCTAGACATGCATAGACAGAGTTTTCCTAACTTACTATCATATAAAACCTCACCAATACTTTTGTCAAGTTAAACTATTGTCCCTATTTTAGCTAGTCCTAATTACCCTATCAGGTAAGTTATTATTTTGGAGGTGCCAACTAATTTGGAGTCTCTCTCTGAATTATTGAACTTGATTTTCAAGTTTTGGATATGTGTTGATTACTTTTGTAATTATAATGGAATTAATGGTAATTAAATTTGTTTGATTTTATTTTATTTTTAATTTCAGAATTCAGTTTTACAGATTTATTTTGGTTTCAATTTAATGTTTTAGTTGGATTTGATTTTATGTAGTGGATCTCATTTTTAGGTACATAATATTGGTTGATTCCTACTTACGTGGTTAGACACGCTTTTGGAACCCAAGCTTTAATTTGAATCTTATTTTGATTAACTAATGATATAAATGATTTGTTGGTTTAGCTGGACTTGTATCCGTTTCCGGACTTATTGTATACAGTTCTTTGTGACCCAAGTATCATGTTGAGATACTTAGATATAGTTGTGAATTTTTGTAGTAATTCTTTTAATTTAATTATTTTATTTTTCAGCCTGGGATTATCCTCCTTAAGTTTTGCAACTTGAGTTGAGATTTCAGCTTGAATTGGTTCATTTAATTGGTTCATTTGTTGAACTTGATTTTAATTGTTCATTAAGTTTATTATTTTCTTTTGTTAGTTCATTTATGCAATTTTTAGAGTTAGTTAATTTCTTATTTAAGCATGTAATAATTTTGAAAAATCTTTTGCTTAAATGATAATATACCTCATCGGAACTTTGAAAACGAGTATGGACTCGTGGCTTGATTCGGGTTCGGACCCGTCTTCCAATTCGTCTTCGATTCTGTTTCATAAGCCATCAACGCGAGATAGTTGGAGTGCTTCGATTCTCCGCCGTTTGATTCATCTCCGGACGATTCGTCCCATGTTGTTAGGACCAAAAGTAGCTAGAGGAGGGGGGGTGAATAGCTCGTCGCGTTCGCTCGGTGCTTGGCGTTGCTCGGCGTTGCTTGGCGTTGCTTGTTTCTTCAAGAATATGCAGCGGAAATACAAAGAAACAATCACACAACGCTAACACGGTTGGTTTACTTGGTATCCACCTCACAAGAGGTGACTAATCCAAGGAACCACACCAACACACACACCCTCCACTAAATAAAACTCTCCTTTATGGTAACTACCAAGGGCGGAGAAGCCCTACAAGACTCAATACAAGAAGAGAGGGAAAGGATACAAGAAATACAAGCTTACAAGCTTACAATGAGTATAAACCCTAACCCTAGCTTCTCTTCTTGGCTTTGATCCGCCTCTTGACTTGGAAAACTTCCAAGATCCTTCAAGAACTGATGTGAGTGCTGTGGAGGAGCCGGCGAGAAACTGGAGTGAATCGGAGAAGAGATGCCGAAGGAAATGAACGCTGCGGCCTTTATCGACGCCAACGGCCGGATCCCGATCGATTCAATGTTCCCAATCGATCGGGAGGCTTTGGATCGACTCACGGATCGATCCAGAGCGCCTGCTCGATCGCCGGATCGATCCACGGATCGATCCGGCCATCGAAACAGCAGCGTCCCAATCGATCCACCGATCGATTGGAACATCCGGATCGATCCGAGCCTCTGCTCGCTTGGGAGCTCCGGATCGATCCACCGATCGATCCGCCTCCGGATCGATCCACCGATCGATCCAACACTTGGTTTTGCCCAAAACCAAGTTCCAAGCCTCTCAAACCAACATCCGGTCAACCTTGACTGTTGGTACATTATGCCTAGCATCCGGTCACCCTTGACTGCTAGGACTTCCCACTAAGTGTCCGGGTCAACCTTTGACCCACTTAGACTTTTCTATTCATGCCAAGTATCCGTCACTCCCTTGACCTACTGGACTTCTCAACATCTGATCAACTTCGACCTTCATCAGATTTCCTCGTGCCAAGTATCCAACAATCCTTCGACCTACTTGGACTTCCCAACACCGGATGTCCGATCATCCTTGATCCATCCGGATTTTCCCCGGCTTCACTCACCGTGACTTTCACCTAGCTTCACTCACTAGGGTTTTCCATCTGCCTAGCTTCACTCACTAGGGCTTTCACCTGGCTTCACTCACCAGGACTTTCACCTAGCTTCACTCACTAGGGTTTTCCTTCTGCCTGGCTTCACTCACCAGGACTTTCACCTAGCTTTACTCACTAGGGTTTTCACCTGGTTTCACTCACCAGGGCTTTCACCTAGCTTCACTCACTAGGGTTTTCCTTCTGCCTAGCTTCACTCACCAGGACTTTCACTTAGCTTCACTCACTAGGGTTTTCACCTGGTTTCACTCACCAGGACTTTCACCTAGCTTCACTCACTAGGGTTTTCCTTCTGCCTGGCTTCACTCACCAGGACTTCCCTGTCAAGTATCCGGTCAACCTTGACCTACTTGACTCTTCTTCAATCAATTTCTTATTGTCAAACATCTAAACTCAAACCAAGACTCAGCTTGGTCACCCAGGTCAACCTTGACCTGAGGGATGTTGCACCAACAATCTCCCTTTTTTGATGTTTGACAATACCACAATAACACTTACAATACCACATGTAAGTTAGGCTAATCCTATAGCCTCAATCTTCATGCCACTAGGTAATGAACATATAAATTAAGCTCTTCATTCTCCCCCTACGAGGGCACACTCCCTCTAGGTAATGAAAGCCTAACTTACACCCATTCATAGGTCCTTTCATTCTCCCCCTATTGGCACACATCAACCCATATTTGGGCACACATCAACCCATGCCCCAATTTTGGGTACACATCAACAAATCCATTTGTTGACGACTCTTCCCCTGAAGAGTTACTCATCATTGTTCACAACATCACTCGTTGTGATCAACACGATAATGAAGGTCCCATACCCTTCATTTATCCTTAACTTCTCCCTCAATGTAGACAAATACCCAACCTTGAGCATTATCTAACCACTTGAGTTCCCACTTGAAATAATGAGGATATCCACTCCCCATTTCAAGTTCAAAAGCTCATACATGAGCATTTTCTTTAAAGAAGGTTAACCACCTTCCAAGGTTCATGAAAAGTAATTTTTCATGTCTTTAAAGAGTCCCTCCCCCTAAAGACATGGTGGTGACTTCTGTCATTGTACCAACAATGACTTGGAATCCCTAAACCTTTAGGAAACCCAAATTTAGAAGTTTTGAGGTTCAAATACTCAAAATTTGAAACAAACCTCAACCTAAACTTCAATGAAGCCTTCCTTAACCAATCCATCCTTGTTTTCACATGAAAACACCCTTTGTATGTATACAAATGTATTTTAGGGGTTTGGAATGGTTACCTAGACTCAAAGAGGTTCAAAGATGCTGAAATCAAGCCTTCCCAGCCAAAATCAGCAACTTGGATCGATTGGAGTTGGGTTCCAATCGATTGAACCTTTCTGAATCGATCCACTGATCGATTCAGACTACCGGATCGATCGGTCGATCGATCTAGCGAGTTCCGTCATGGAGACTTGTTTTCCGAATCGATCCACGGATCGATTCGGCACCCAATCGATCCATGGATCGATCGAGCTCGATAGTTGCTGAAATTCCATTTCACTCAACTTCAGAAACCCCTAGAAAAATCTACAAAATTCAAAAATCATGAAATTTCGTGTAGACATTATTTAGGCATACTTAATCATGGAAAAATAGCTTTCTATGAAAATACATCATATTTTCAAAGATTGACACAAACTTGAAAACTTACAAAAACTTTAGTGTTTTTCTTCAAGTTTGTGTCTAACTATTCAATGGTGATTACTATCAAAAGATAGCCTTCACCAAGGTTTTCCAAAAACATTTTAAAAACATTTTCAAAACCAATATCCCATCATGTTCCTTGGGCATAATGCACATGACTTGTACATTAGCTTTCCCAATGATGGGAAAACACATAACTATGTGTTTTGATGAACCTAAAAACTCAAAAGAATGCACTAAATCAACATCTTGAGCTTTGTTCATCATCCTAACATCTCACTTGTATCTAATGTGCACTAATCACATACAAGTCACCTTATAGTCTTTGTGAGATGTAGATTTTTGGTTTTTGCCCTAATCTAGGGATCATGCATATCTATCTAGGCATTTTAGAAATATTAGACATCCACCTAGGATGTCACTTGTCAATAAGTGTTGTTAAATGTCATTTGTCCTTAATTACAAGGAATTAAATTTAACGCATGATTATGTTATGGCATACATCAAAATAAAAAAAAATTCAAAAGAAAAATATTCTATAACTACATGATGTATGAATGTCATGACATGGTATTTTTGGATTTTCATAATAAGGTATGAGTGCAAGAATAAACATGATGTCATGGCATATGATGGGCAAGCAATCATGGCAAGTTTTAACATAAATAAAAATATACCTAGATTCCCTATCTAAGTATCCTTAACCACTTAGCTACCTTAAAAGGTTAAACCTAGATTGCCCTAAATGCTTCAAGAAAATGCCAAAACCTAAATTGACATTTATATTTCTCTTGATTTGTTTATGCCAACTAAAAAATTAAGCATATCCTCAAATGCTGGCATATTCCATTTTTCCTCAAGAATAATCACATAAATCAATGCCCGGATTGCCTTAAATTTCTAAGAGAATACCAAAATCCCAACTTGGTATTTCTCTAGGTTTTCCCTATTTATGCCATTTTAAGATAAAATTAATTTTTCACCATTAGACACATTTTACTCTTTCAAGGAGTAAATAATAATTCAATTTCATTTTCAAAGGTTAACTAAAACCTTGAAAATGCTCCTTGAGTGTCAATTTCCTCAAAGTTGGGTTAACTACCCTTCTAATCGGAGTTGACACTCTCTAACCCATCTATGGGGTAAAGAAGATGCTCCTAGGAACCCAACACCTATTGGTGCTCCTTGGATGCTCTAGGTACTCACTAGGGATAACTTCCCTAGATACCTTCCTAGTGACCTTGTTGGGCTTCTTAGAAGCCTTGGTCACATTTTCTAGGTCAACTCTAGGGATAGCCTCCCTTGTGACCTTGTTAGTGACTTTCTTAGACTTCTTAGAAGTCTTAGTCACTTTGGTTGCAAAGATACTTCTAGGGATATCTTCCCTTGTATCTTTGACTTGACCTCTAGATTTAGGGTTTGTTCCATAGCTATATGGAACCCTATGATAACTAGGCACATCCTTTTTAGCTTTGGGTTTGTATCCCAAACCTCTATAGCCATTGGATGACCTTTGTGCTCCTAGCCCTAGGTATTGCTCATTTTGCCCTTTAAGGATATTCTCCATCCTTTTTAGGGTCTTTTCTAGTTTGTCAAGTCTTGATCTCAAGACTTGATTTTCTATCATTAAATCCTTAGGTTTTGGTCCATGAGCATTTTTGATCTTGGGCATGTGTCTATTTTGCTTAGTGTTCCCGCCCAAGTGTCTATCTACCTTCCTAACCTTAGGTTGGGTAGTTTTGGCATGTAGGGCCACATGTTTTTCCTTAAAGCCCTCATGCTTTCTATTCTTATGGTAAATTGCATTAAAATGATAAAAGTTAGAACTATCATGCTTTTCACCATAATGTAAGGGGGTAGGCTCAATAAAAGATACCTTCTTCTTTACCTTGGAGGCTCCCCCTTGACTGGTGCCTCCTTGAGCCTTGACCACCTTCTTCCCCTTGGGGCATTGACTTCGGTAATGCCCCTTTTGATTGCAAGAGAAGCACACAATGTGCTCCTTGCTCTTCTTTGTTCCGGGAATGGTCTCCTTGAGCTTCTCCTTTCCTTTTTGTGCCATTTGGCCCTTTTTCTTGGCCAATTTGGGGCACTTGCTCTTGTAGTGCCCATGTTCCCTACATTCAAAGCATATAATATGATTTTTATTATTAATTGAAATGTTTATACCTTCGCTTGTAGAGATGACATCTTTTCCTTTGGATCCGGAGGTGGAAGCTTCCTCTTGATCGAACCTTGATTCCCCTCCATTTGATTTTTCTTGACTTGTGGAGGTAGAAGCTTCTTCATCCTCTTCTTCTCTTGACCCGGATGTAGAGGATTCTCCTTCATCTTGATCCGGCGTCACCAAGGATTGCTCCCCCTCAATCCTAGAGGTGGAGGCTTCATCATCTTGAATATGAAACAAGGAGTATGCTCCCTCCTTGTTCCCTTCGTTGCATTCCCTTGAAGATGAAGCTTCTTCTTGGACTTCTTCTTCGGAGGTTGAGCATCTCTCAACCTCGGAGTCCTCCTCTTGGTCTTGATCCAATGAGTCGCCCTCTTTGGATTCTCCTTGATTTGGTACAGTGGAGGGGATCTCATGAATTCTTGCCAATTTGCTCCAAAGCTCCTTGGCATATTCAAACTCTCCAATTTGTTCCAAGATGTTGCTTGGCAATAAATTGACCAAAAGCTTGGTCACTTTGTCATTGGCCTCACATCTTTGGATTTGGTCTTTGCTCCACTTGCTCCTTTTGAGTACTTTGCCCTTGGAATTTGTGGGAGCTTCAAAACCTTCCATGAGAGCAAACCATTGCTCTATCTCCATCATAAAAAAATTTTCGATTCTTGATTTCCAAGAATCGAAGCTTGTAGATGAATATGGTGGAGCCACCCTTGTGTCAAATCCAAGTCCATCTTGGAATTGCATCTTGAAGTTGAGCTTGATAAAATCTTGAACTTGAAGAATTTGCTCCAACTTCTTCACCCTCTAGCTTTTCTTGTTATGCTTGACCCTTCCGGCGATGATTCCGGTGAAGAGCGGCCTCGCTCTGATACCACTTGTTAGGACCAAAAGTAGCTAGAGGGGGGGGTGAATAGCTCGTCGCGTTCGCTCGGTGCTTGGCGTTGCTCGGCGTTGCTTGGCGTTGCTTGTTTCTTCAAGAATATGCAGCGGAAATACAAAGAAACAATCACACAACGCTAACACGGTTGGTTTACTTGGTATCCACCTCACAAGAGGTGACTAATCCAAGGATCCACACCAACACACACACCCTCCACTAAATAAAACTCTCCTTTATGGTAACTACCAAGGGCGGAGAAGCCCTACAAGACTCAATACAAGAAGAGAGGGAAAGGATACAAGAAATACAAGCTTACAAGCTTACAATGAGTATAAACCCTAACCCTAGCTTCTCTTCTTGGCTTTGATCCGCCTCTTGACTTGGAAAACTTCCAAGATCCTTCAAGAACTGGCGATCTGAGCTTTGTGAGTGCTGTGGAGGAGCTGGCGAGAAATCTGGAGTGAATCGGAGAAGAGATGCCGAAGGAAATGAACGCCTGCGGCCTTTATCGACGCCAACGGCCGGATCCCGATCGATTCGAATGTTCCAAATCGATCGGGAGGCTTTGGATCGACTCACGGATCGATCCAGAGTGCCTCTGGGGAAAACGCCCGGATCGATCCACGGATCGATCCCGCATGCTAAGCAGCGTCCCAATCGATCCACCGATCGATTGGAACATCTGGATCGATCCAGGCTCTCGCTCGGGGAAGCTTTGGATCGATCCACGGATCGATCCAGCCTCCGGATCGATCCATCGATCGATCCAACACTTGGTTTTGCCCAAAACCAAGTTCCAAGCCTCTCAAACCAACATCCGTCAACCTTGACTGTTGGTACATCATGCCTAGCATCCGTCACCCTTTGACCGCTAGGACTTCCCACCAAGTGTCCGGTCAATCCCTTTGACCCACTTAGACTTTTCTATTCATGCCAAGTATCCGGTCACCCTTGACCTACTTGGACTTCCATCGAGTGTCCGGTCAATCCTTCGACCTACTCAGATTTTCGTGCCAAGTATCCAGTCAATCCTTTGACCTACTTGGACTTCCCAACACCAGATGTCCGATCATCCTTGATCCATTTGAATTTTCCCTTGCCTGGCTTCACTCACCAGGACTTTCACCTAGCTTCACTCACTAGGGTTTTCCATCTGCCTAGCTTCACTCATTAGGGCTTTCACCTGGCTTCACTCACCAGGACTTTCACCTAGCTTCACTCACTAGGGTTTTCCTTCTGCCTGGCTTCACTCACCAGGACTTTCACCTAGCTTCACTCACTAGGGTTTTCACCTGGTTTCACTCACCAGGACTTTCACCTAGCTTCACTCACTAGGGTTTTCCTTCTGCCTAGCTTCACTCACCAGGACTTTCACTTAGCTTCACTCACTAGGGTTTTCACCTGGTTTCACTCACCAGGACTTTCACCTAGCTTCACTCACTAGGGTTTTCCTTCTGCCTGACTTCACTCACCAGGACTTCCCTGTCAAGTATCCGGTCAACCTTGACCTACTTGACTCTTCTTCAATCAATTTCTTATTGTCAAACATCTAAACTCAAACCAAGACTCAGCTTGGTCACCCAGGTCAACCTTGACCTGAGGGATGTTGCACCAACACATGTCACTTTGAGGGTCTTCTTCTTCTTCAGATTAGGGCAGACGGTCTTGTAGTACCCCTTCTTGTTACACCCAAAGCAGGTCACATTCTTGTTGTTAGAGTTGGTGGTGGAGTTGATCTTCTACAGGTCCTTTTTGCTAAAATTCTTCTTTCTCCTGGTGAACATCTTTCTTACTAGATTCACCAGGTATTCTTCATCCTCTGAGTTTTGGTCAGACTCAACTTCAGATTCTGGTTTGTCCTTATGTTTATCTTCTTTTGAGGGTCCTGCAAGAAGAGCAATACCTTTCTCGACTTGCTTTGAGTTAGTCTGTTCATGGAGTTCAAGTTCACAAAATAATTCATTTAGTTTTAATTTAGATAGGTTCTTCGAAATTTTGTAGGCATCCACGATGGATGCCCATAGTGCATTTCAAGGAAACGCGTTTAGGGCATATCTTATCAAATCACGATTCTCCATCTGGTGGCCGATGGTGTGAAGTCCGTTGAGGATGCCTTTTATCCTCGTGTGTAGTTGATTCATAGATTCTCTTTCATGTATTTTTATGTTAAATAATTTATTTAAATAAAGATCCCTTTTTGTTACCTTCGCATCGTTGGTTCCCTCGTGCAATTCGATAAGTTTATCTCATAGCTCCTTCACATTTTTATGTGGGCTGACATGGTTCAGTTCTTCTTTCGTTAGCCCGCGCTGGAGTGTGTTGAGAGCCTTGAAGTCGATCTCATCCTTCTTCTTCATTTCCGGATTCCACTATTCCGAGTCCATTGGAATTCCGACGGTGTCGACGGGAGCCTTGTAGCCTTTGGTGATACTGAACCATCGATAGAAGTCGGTCTTCAGGTATACCTCCATTCGCTTCTTCCAGTACGGGAAGTCATCACCGTTGAATAGGGGAGGACGAACGGTGCTGTATCCTTCAAGTTGTGCCATTTAAGTGCTGAAAAGATAAAGTAAAGAAGGTACAAAGACTTGGTTTTGGATTAGCAGAGTTTAAGATATAAATGTAAAAATATAGAAAAATTTGAGAGGTGTTGCACCAATCTCAAATTAAAATTGAACGAAAAAATTATCTGAAAAGTTTTACCAATTCAAATGGAATGCAAAGAAATCTGAAAGCGATTCCCCCGGCTTGATTGGTGGTTGCACCAAATCAGAGCACAACCTGCTCTGATACAATTTGTTGGATCAATCGCACGTGAAAGGGGGGGTGAATCACGTGGTTTTTAAAAACTCATTTTGTCGGTTTTAAAATTACGAGTACACAACAGAAAAGAATAATAAAATAGACAAACACTAGAGAATACAAAGCGGTTTTACTTGGTTCGGAGCCTTTGACGACTCCTACTCCAAGACCCAGGTCCCGCGGACCTATCAATGGGTACTCCACTAAAAACCTTCTCCAGTACCTCTGAAAGAAGGAATCGAGTACAAGAATAGGGACAGTGTAACTGCCTACACTACCAATTTTAAAGCAGTAATCACGTACACAAATAAAATGTTACCGATACATTTAAAAATAGAAGTAGGAGCACTCGTGTGTCGGTGTTAGTCTACCAGCTGCGATCGGAAGTTCTCGGAGCAGTTGTCAGGCACAACAGCTTCTCAATAGAGTTGTAATAGAAGCCTGGGGCAGTTGGAAGCTCAAAAGGATGCGCGGTACCTCGTATCTCAATCTTGTTTCAATGCCTTCTCGAGATAGCCTTATAAAAGGCATGGAAGGCACCTTCCATAGCTATGGAAGGCGCCTCTAATGAGACAAATTCGATCCTGAACAGCCGGACACTTATCCATGACTTCGGCCAAAATTTATCCTGCAGAAGGCATGTAAGATACCGTAAAAATTAAATAATAAATGTTATGGGATGAAAAATCTTATTGGATTTTTCAAGAATTTTTAGAAATTTTCTAAGAATTTTTCGGAATTTGTACGATGGGTTTTGAGGGGATGAATTGGCGGCACGGATAAAGCCTGTTTAGGTTATCCCATTTAAGTGGAGAAATGTTTTATTTATAAATTCCTTTTTCCCCAACCCATCGCCGAACCCGAACTCGTGCTTTCTTCTTCTCTGCGATTTCCCGATCCTTTCTCTTCCTCGACACTTCTCTTCCTCCTCTCTCTCGGTTCCCACCGCATCTCTGCCATGATGTCGGCGGTTCTTGATCACGCCGGTGATGTCCATCCCGATCACCGATATCGAGCACCCGATGTCGCTGATTGCAGCTCATCGCTGATGCAGCCTAGCAGGGGTACTCATCTCGATCCCCTCCCTCCTCCTCTCACGACTCTGCCCTAGATTGCCGACTGTGCCTCCTCACGCCACCGCACGTCGACGCCACCGCCGATCTTGTGTTCCGATTTCCCCTCTACCTCTCCTCTACCAACACGAGCCACTCGCGGGGTGATTCCGGCGCCTTGATCCAGTGCCAGACCTCTCCCTCTCGTGTCTCTGCTGATGTCGTTGTCGCAATCCCCACTGAGTTGTGCCCTAGTTTCCGATCCGCAACCATTCTTGATCGCCTCTTCATCAACCTCTCCGGATTTTCTCAGATCCCGCCGCACCGCTTGACCATGGGTCGTCGCTGCCCGATCGTCGGCGTCGATCGGGAGCCCTAGTTGTTCTTGCGTCATCACTGCCAACACCGGTGGACACCGTTGGACGTCAGGCTGCTATTGATTAGTGCCCTAGTGTCGATGTCTCACTATCCTTTGCCTCGGCTCATTTTCACAACAGCTGTTAGTATTCATTCAAGAGGTAATTGGTTAATCCTAGCATTAGATTTGGGTATTTAATCTTTATGTAGTGTTGATTAGGGGTTATTGTTGGTGGCAGTGGTTACATTTGGTCCCGGCAGCATGCATATCTTCGGTTATGGATCACCACCTGATCTTCCGGGTTTAGGTGAGTTTTGAAGATTTATTTCATTTCTACATTTGTTTGGATTAGTGGAGATGGATTGTAGAAATTGTTCTAAGGTGTATTGGATTAATTGATGATTGGTAGATTATGTTTGGAAAGATTTAAGGAGTTACGAGGAGATTTGATTAGTGATTGATTAGTGAGAATTAAGGAATTGATTTGATTAAATGGTTCTTGATGCTTAATGATGTATTTGATAAGAGATAATAAGATGATTATGGATGATTGGATTTGATTAGTGTGATGATCAGTGGTGATTATTTTGGGTTGGATTAATTGAGATAGATGGATTATGTAAGATTGATTTTGGATGTTTAGTAGAGATGATACAATGGATTGATTAATAGATTGTGGATTATGTTTTCGATTTAGTAGGGGTTGGATTAAGGATGGATTTTTCATTTAATTGGATCTTTAGGGGGGATTAATCAGAGATCAGATTTAATTGGAGTGATCCTAATTGTGTTAGGATTTTATTTAGCTATTTAATTCATATGAATTTAGCTAAATAAAAAATATATATATTGATTAATGCAGGACTTGGATTCGGGACGAGCGTCTCGATGCGGGATTACTTGATACGATCTATATTTTAAGGCGAGTATTTTTTCCTTGGCTTCTATATATTTCTTTGAGCTTAGTACATGGTTATTATTCTATGGATTAGGCTGCTTTATCTTATATCATGTTCGTTTGCTGCTTTCCTGCTTGATACCTATGCTTGATCTTTGAGGTGCTCTAGTTATATCATATACATCCTCAACTTTTGATTTTTACTCTGTTGTGTATACACGTGTAGAGTATGTAATGTAGGGATGGTCTGGTTGATCGGATTACCATGCTGATTATGTATATGATGTGGATTGTACGTAGGTTGGTATGTGTTATAGGAGTCATCATGTTGACCGTACATTTACATGTTGTATGCACACACGTATTTGGTTATGTACTTTTGGAGGAGTTGTGTTGATTGTATGTTTGTGGTTTATACACGTGTCTGATGTGTTTATTATTGGAGGATACATGTTAATTGTACTTATGTTCTGTGCATATGTGTCCAGTGAGATTATTGGAGATTTTTGGTTGATTATACGTGTGTAGTTATGTACATGTGTTTGGTGGGATATATGGATTTATCATGACAATTATATTCATGTTGTGGAGTGCTTATGTGGTTTGGAGGTTGCATTGATGATGACAGTGTTGGTATCATGATTATATATATATATATATCATGTTTCATCATTCATTGCATCTGATGATTATTGTCTCCCTTGTGGTTGAGAGGATCGTTAGTCTTTTATAGTTGTCCTTTCGACCACTGATGGAGAGTGGTAGCTATGTCATGTCTTGTCGCGCTTACTCAGCTGCTTAGTGTTTTTACTCTGTCAACCTCGACCACTCTGGAGTAGTGGGTCTTGAGGGTACAGTAGTCAGGGGGCTTGAGTTGTGAGTGAGCAATGACCCTTAGCTATGTAGTTAGATAACTACATAGTATACTGTCGCCTCAGTCGCTTTATAGCTGTTACGCGCATGAGGCTTATACGATTTGTCACGGACCCAAGCCTCTCGGCCATACCGGGGTCGTGGTGTCTGGAGAGGTGGCGGGGGTGACCATGGAGCATGCATACGCATTTTTGCATATGATGCACGATGTATTTGTGGAGATATATTTGCATATATGCTTAGTAGATACTAGTTGCATGTGATTGTATTTGTTGCACTTGTTTTGGATATGCTTGTTGCATATGGTTGTCATGCTGCATACATGTTATTTATTTTACATGTATATGCAATTGCATTTATATTGCACAGGTGTCATGAGTGGGTTTGTTGCAGATCCGGTGAGTTTACTGATCATTGTACCATGTGTCGTTTCTAGATTGGGTATGTGTTTATCATTTTGTCAGTTGTAGTATGTGTAGTTTTTGTATGTCAGTTATGATCGTTATACCATGTGAGATAGACTGGTACTGGTAGTTATGTTTATTGGATATGTTAGTATGATTATGTTCTTTATTCTCCACTGAGACTGTATATTTTGATCTCTATGTTTATTTATGGACCATGCACTATTCTTTCTATTACCCGCTGAATTACCTATACTCACAACTGCATGTATATCTTTATGTTTTCAGGTAGCTTGTAGATGGTTGGTGTGTCGCTTAGAGTATCCTGTCTGTCGGGTCCTACGTCACATCCGAAGACGGTTTCATCTTGTTTTTGTTTTCTTTTGTATATCCTTCTATTATTTTGGCATTGTATTTGTGTTTAACCATGTGACTATCTTATGGTTTTGGTGATGTATTTGTATAAAGCCTAGCTGGCTAGCAGTGTTTTGATTTGTTTTGTATGAGCTTGTTTTTATGTTTTTCCGCTGTGTTGGTTTTAATTACAACCGAGTGGGCTGATAAAAATATATATAACTGCGTGATTATTGTTATATTTGTCCAGCCGTGTAGGCTGAGATTATTAACTGCGTGGTTGTGTATATATTCCAGCCGCATGTGACTGATGTATATTTTGTATGTATGTATGCTTTGGGTTGTCACCGGTACAGGGGAGATGTTGCCAGATTTTTGTCTAGCAGGAACTCCTCTAAGGGCGTGACAAGGCGCCTTCTATAGCCATGGAAGACGCCTTCTATGAACAATACGAAGACGCCTTCATTGCTTAAGGGCGCCTTCGACACTGTTCATCCGAAGGTAATTTTTTTTTTTTGGTCTTGCAAAACAGCGTTAGTTCAAATAACCTACAACACAAGTATTAGGACAAACAATAATTAATAATAAAGGCTAGTAATTAGTTCCTGTCATCCCAGGACAAGGAACTAGTTAAGGTCTCAGCTTAGGGATCTCAAATGAATCTAAACTAGACCAACGCCTATTGTTCCTTCAATCGGGATGCGTCCTCACTTAGTCACTCTCCTCTAGTGACTTACCTTAACTTACCAGTTTGCTAGACATCCGATCAGCCCGTCGATTTGTCTGGACTTCATGCCAGCTATCCGGTTGACCGGTTGACTTAGCTGGACTTCTTGCTAGATATTCGGTCAGCCCGTCGACCTATCTGGACTTCGTATCAGCTATCCGGTCTTCGTATCAACTATCCGGTCGGTTCATTGACCTAGATGAATTTCTTCCCAGATGTCCGATCAACCCGTCGAGCTATTTGGACTTTGTACCAGCTATCTAGTCGGTCCGTTAACTTAGCTGGATTTCTTGATAGATATCTGGTGAGCCCATCGACCTATCTAAACTTCTCCTGCACACTTAATCAAGTGGTTAAATCACACCAACACCTAACTTAACTTGCTTATCATTCATCAAAATTTGAGTTAGACCGTTAGTACAAATTGCACCAACAAGTATTGTAGTAGTCGACTGGTAGTGAACAGAATCTCTTTATTCGCTCAACCCATGTGGAGTAGTCAACTGGTGTTTTCATCAGTCGACTGGTATCGAGTTGTTGGCCTTTAACGGTTGAATTCCACTTAGGACCAGTTGACTGGTGTTTTTACTAGTCGACTGGTGGCGGGAAATACAGCTAGGTGTTTCCTCCCGAGCTCTATTTAAGAGAGCTTGGGGTGTTTAACCAAGGTTGACGAAATAGGCTTGATTAAAGTCTATTAGAAGTCTAGGAGTTGCAAACACCAAGTAGAAGTCTAGGCAGGTCGAAGATCAGACGTCTAGCGGAAAGTCCCGAAGGTCAAGATCGGATGCTGAGTAAAAGTCCAAATATGTCAGGAGGACTAGATATTTGGTAACATGTAAACTCTCCTAAGACTAGGTGAGGATGTATTGCCCATTGAGGGAACAACATGCGTCGGTTCGATCTAAGGTTTCAACGAAATATGAAAGTCAGGACTGGACATTCCCTAGGCTGTCTAAAATGTTTTTGTACATTTATTTCATATTATATTTGTTTTGCTAACTCTATGATACAGAAAATCAAAGCTGGAGTTAAGACATTCTAGACACCCAAAATGGGTCTAGGTGCCATGAGATCAAGGTGACCAGAAAGGATTTAGTTGCTTGGAATAACTCGAATCTAGCCACATAAGAAGCTGAGTTGGCATACCTTGGTTGGCTAGCACACGTTAGCTTCCAAGTACCCGGGAAGGGATAGAGACGACTTGGATAGAGGTTCACCAAGGTACAGCCACATCAGCAGTCCAAGCGCTCGGAAGGAATAAGTCAGCGACGAAGGTGGATCAGATAAGCTTGGGTGGAGACGTAGGGATCAGGTCCAAGCGCCTAAAAGAGGTTATAAAAGAAGAGTTCAACCAACAGCTCGGGACACACATTCTATACAACTTTCACACTCGTTCACTGCTCCAAAACTTGCTCTACGATGTCGAAACACTACTTCAACAATTGACACTCAAGTTACTACATTCTTCATTTGCCAATATCTTTTTTATTTACATACACTTTGTATTCAATTCATCTGTATTCATATCGAGCTTATAGTGAATTGTCCAACGAAAGAACTCAATGAGTGTGAGTCTTGGATTGTCATCGCCTGGCTATGAACCAAGTAAAAACAAAGGTATTCGGCTTGTGCGTATTTTCATTTCTTTATTTCCGTTGCATATTCTCATATTTTTTGAAAAAAGTGAAAAATGATGAGTACTATCATTCAAAGTTGTTTTCAATCCTATACTTGTAATTTTATAAAAAAATATGTCATAGTTAGGAATTGAATGGTATATATTTGGATGGGAACTAATCTTTTTTATCATAGTTCCAAGGTATTTAAAAACTATTAGATGGGTCCGAGATCCGAGATCCGAGATCCGAGATCCGACCATGCTTGGCTCTGGATTAGATGGGGCTCGCCTGACCCAGCGCAACGATCTTTCAATGGCCATATCACACGCCAGGCTAAGGCTAGGTCGGCCAGGTCACGGATGGCTCGGCCAGTTTGACACTTGCGTTGAAACAAATCGGGCTAATCAACTCCATGCGGCCGGAAATCCTGCAAAGAATTACCATTGAGCTGAAGATCAATTATATTTGGAGAAGCAGGCGAACTGGAGGGGAGGGGATGGCGGAGGAAAGAACACTTGGGAAGAGCGGGGAGCTTACGGAGACGGCGCCGGGAAAGGCACTCACCGTGGAGGTCGAGGAGCTCCCTAAAGCTATCGTGCGCCGGGTTGTGAAAGATAAACTTTCCAAGTTGTCTTCGGGAGGAGGGGAAGAGGAGATATTGGTAAACAAAGATGCACTGTTGGCCTTCTCTGAGAGCACTCGCATCTTCATCCATTACCTCTCCGCCACGTGAGACTCCTCTCCTGCGGTTGCTGGGAGCTTCTAGGGTTTATGTTGTTTAAATTGGAAAGTAGGACCGCGATCTTCCTTAGACAGACGGCGCCTATAACTTAGTTGCGATTTGTTTATCTTTTTATTCTTATCATCTGCTCGGTTAAAATTTTATGTTATGTATTTTACAATTTTAAATGTTTGTAGTTAATGTCCTCTAATTGCCCGTCGTTCGTTAATGATTCATTCCCCCCTCCTTTTTTTTAAAATCTCTATGTACTGTGTAGAGGAAAATGCTGGCTATTGATTCTTATCGACTGAAATTTGAATGATTACTCTATGTAGGGCAAATGATATCTGCAAGGAATCAAAGAGGCAAACAATCAATGCTGATGATGTCCTGAAGGCGCTTGAGGAGATTGGCTTTGTTGAATTTGTTGAGCCTTTAAAAGCTTCTTTAGAGGGTCAGTAATTTGCTTCCTTATATTAGAATCATTGTTTTAATTATCTCGTACAGTTTACTATATTATACATGTATATAGGTGATTACAGCCACACTTGTGAACATATTTCTACATATATTATTTATCTGTGAATGTTTTGACTCTTGGCATGCTGATGGTCTCTTTTCATTATGATGGCTGTGGCCATTATGGACCTACAAGGTTGCAACATATGAGATTTTGTTTTCGAAAAATATGCAAGCTGTCTCTATGGTTCACAAGTCATTTTTACATTTCGTGAAGATGGAGAACTAGAATCATAGAGTAACTCCTTCTGTTCATTTATGTGTTAAGACTGAATATTGCATAACTTTGTAGATAATCATACTGTGTAGGCGAAATGTATCGGAACATTGACAAAATACCGAAATAGTATCATTTTAGTCAAAGGTCAAAACTCTAGTATGGTTCGAGATTTTGAACCTTGGTAGATGTTTTCAAGCATTTTAAGTTATTGACCTTTGGTTGCTTTACCATCCTATGTTTGTTTGTTTGCTACATCTTTTGGTATTTTGATATAGTTAGGATTCTGTGAGAAAACATGACTTCGTTAAAGTCTAATAAGTCTTTAAAATTTTGTTAGATTTTTTATTAGAAATATATGATATCAAGTATAAGTCATTATATGAATATATAAAAAGAGCTTAGGATCCTATATATTAGATAAGTTTTTAAAATAATACAATGTTCAATTTCTAACATGATATTAAAGCAAACCTTAGCCGCTCTCCAAACCCCTTAGCTGTCACTCTATGGTGGCGTTTGGTTTAGGGGTTTGGGAATGATGGAATAGATTTATTCCCAAACCTTGTGTTTGGTTGATGGGAATGAAATCAAGATTTTGGAATAAAACCAAAAAATTTGGGTATGAATGAAACCCATCCTCTCCTTTGGGTTTTGATGGAACGGGAATGAGAATTAAGTTTTAGACGAAAATACCCTTAGTATATTTGTTCAATTTTTCTTTTATTTCACTCTCTCCTTGTTCTCTCTCATCATACTTTCTCTCTCTTCATTCTATCATCACACTTTCTCTCTCAACATACTTTCTCTCTACTCATTCTCTCTCATCACACATTCTCTATCATTTTCTCTCTATATTCTCTCCCATCACACATTCTCTCTCCTCATTTTCTCTCTCTTCATTCTCTCCTTATTTTTCTCATCATACTTTCTCTTTCCTCAATCTCTCTTATCATATACTCTCTCTTCATTTTCTCTCTCTTCATTCTCTCCTCATTTTTCTCATCATACTTTCTCTATCCTCAATCTTTCTTATCATCCTCTCTCTCCACATTTTCTCTCATCACACTTTCTCTCTCTTTATTCTCTTCTATCACACTCTCTCTCCTTATTTTCTCTCGTCACACTTTTTCTCATCACACTTTCTCTCTCTTCATTTTTTCCCATCACATTTTCTCTCTCCTCAATCTCTCATTTTCTCTCATCACATTTTCTCTTTCTTCATTTTTTCTCATCACTCTTTCTCTCTCATCATATTTTTTCTCTTCTCAATCTCTCCTATCACGCTCTCTCTCCTCATTTTCT
Organism: Zingiber officinale; assembly: GCF_018446385.1. Lineage (NCBI taxonomy): Eukaryota > Viridiplantae > Streptophyta > Magnoliopsida > Zingiberales > Zingiberaceae > Zingiber > Zingiber officinale. The sequence continues at coordinate 42,508,083 of NC_055988.1, read as the reverse complement.
CTCATCACACTTTCCCTCTCTTCATTTTTTCCCATCATACTTTCTCTCTCATCACACTTTATCTCTCATTATTCTCTCTCATCATATGTTTCTCTCACATTCAACTTTCTCCCCAATCTAATTTTTTCTTTTAGGTGACGTTTGGTTTATGGGTTTGGGAATGAGGGAATGGATTCATTCCCAAACCTTGTGCTTGGTTGATGGGAATGGAATCAAGATTTTGGAATGAAACCCAAAAACTTGGGTATGGATGAAACCCACCTCCTCCCTTGGGTTTTGATGGAATAGGAATGTGAATTAAGTTTTAGACAAAAATACCCTTAGTATATTTGTTCAATTTTTTTTTTTAATTTCACACTCTATCTCCTTGTTCTCTCTCATAATATTTTCTCTCTCCTTATTTTATCATCATACTTTATCTCTCAACATACTTTCTCTCTCATCACATATTCTCTACCATTTTCTCTATATTCTCTCCCATCATACACTCTCTCTCCTCATTTTCTCTCTCTTCATTCTCTTCCATCACACTTTCTCTCCCATTACACATTTTCTCCTTATTTTTTCATCGCACTTTCTCTCTCCTTAATCTCTCTTAACATACTCTCTCTCCTCATTTTCTCTCATCACAGTTTCTCTCTCTTCATTCTCTCTCATCACACACTCTCTCTTTATTTTTTCTAATTACACTTTCTCTCTCAGCACACTTTCTCTCTCCCCAGTCTCTCATTTTCTCTCATCACACTTTCTCTCTCTTCATTTTTTCCCATCATTCTTTCTCTCTCAACTCACTTTCTCTCTCATCATGCTTTCTCTCTCATCATATTTTCTCTCTCCTTACTTTTTCATTTCCTTTCATAATACTTTCTCTCTCTGCATTTTTTCCATCACTCTTTCTCTCAGCATATTTTCTCGCTCTTCAGTCTCTCATTTTCTCTTATCATACTTTCTCTCTCTTTATTTTTTTCCATCACCCCTCTCTCAGCATACTTTCTCTCTCCTTCTCTCATCATACTTTCTCTCTCTTTATTTTTTCTCAACCCACTTTCTCTCTCATCGTACTTTCTCTCTCGTCACTCTTTCATTTTCTCTCATAATACTTTCTCTCTCTCCATTTTTCTCAACACATTTTCTCTCATCACACTTTCTCTTTCATCATTTTCTCTCATCATATATTTCTCTCACATTCAACTTTCTCTCCCATCTAATTTTTTCTTTTATTTTTAGAGCTGTTAGACGGGTCAACCCGTGACGGGGCGGGTCGGCCCGTGGCAGGCCGATCATTTGGTGGGGTGGGGCGGGTCGACCCATCAACTTTGTGGGTTGGAAAATTTCCAACCCAACCCAATCCAATGCGGGTTGCGGGTTTGGCGGGTCAACCCGCGGGCCTATCAATCAATTATTTTATATCTTCAACGCTTTACTTCGAAAAGGTTCATCAATCAAATATATCTATAAACGTGTATTTTAAATATAAATGAACACAAACTAGTACTTATGTTGGATAAAAAGTACTATTTTAATTTTAAAATTATAACAAAGAAAGATAATAAATTAGCATAAAACTTAGCTTACATGTGTTTCTCAACCGGGTCAACCCAAGCCCGTTGCGGGCCGACCTGCACGGGTCACGGGCCTAGGCGGGTCGGCCTGAGGCGAACTTGGGTTGATAAAATTCTAACCCAACCCGCTTAAATTATGTGGCGGGGTGGGCCAACCCGACGGGCCTAACCCAAATTGACGGCTCTACTTATTTTCCTATAAGGGTAAAAAAGGAAATCTAAGTTTATTCCGATTGAAAATATTTAACTAACCAAACATCATTTTTAAGAATGATACCTAAGCTCATACCCATTCCTATTTCGATTCCTAGGAGAGAACCAAACGTCCCCTTATTTTTCTCTAAGGGTAAAAAAGGAAATTTAGGTTCATTCGGATTGAAAATATTCAATTAACCAAACGTTATTTTTAAGAATGATATCCAAGCTTATACCCATTTCCATTCCACAATACTATGATACTCATTCCCATTCCGATTCTTAAGAGAGAATCAAACGCCACCTAAATCCTAGTTGTCTCTTCTATCGCAACCATTAAAGGATGTTAACCCTAGCCTCCTCTTCCCCTATTGATTAGTGTCGACAGTCTTTACCATCCATTGTTGTGAGCAAGCATCTGATCCCCCTCCTCCCCTATTCACCATTGTTTATTATTTTATTATGTGTTCTAAAGACAACAAAATATTTCTCGTACCTACCTTCACATTTTCCCTGCTTTCTCTTTGATTTTTTTTGTTGTTAATCAACCTTCATTGTTGATTTTTCCCTATTACCAGCTTCATTGTTGGGGTTTTCCTTATTACTCAGCCTTCATTGCTAATTTTTCCAGTCTCTCACCAGATTTTTCTACAAATTTTCACATATAACAATGTCAGAAGTTGTAGAAACAACTGCTACAATACAATAAAAAAAGCCTCATTGCGATAGTTTATGGTGCAATTATTGTAAAAAGATATGTCATACTCATAAATGGTGTTGGAAGCTTCTTGAAAAACCTCCCAGGTGTTGGAAGCTTCTTGAAAAACCTCCCAACCAAGATTGGGACATAAAAATAAATAAATAAGGATCAGTAGTTTTATCAATAGTCATATGCATATGGCGAATACACAACAACATGAAGCAACATTGAATACACAACAATATGAAGCAACACCAAAGAAGTCAGGTGGATTCAACTAAAAAGAGGTTGAGATCTCTTATTCATAACATTGACAAGCCTTCAGGTACTTATTCATTGGTGTATTCGGTTATATTTTCATCCCCTATTGGATTAAATGAATTGGGTACAACTTTTTTCAACTCTTGGATCATGCATTTAGGAGCTACTAATTATATGATCCACTCACGAAGTACCTTTTCCATGTACTCCTACAATAAAAAAATATCCACAACTAATGACTTATGATTTCTGTAGCAGGTGTAGGAGATGTTAAGATAAGTTCATCATTAACATTTTTTATGTCCCCAAATTATCCACAAACCGTATTTCTATCCAAAATCTTGAAATTTATGTTGCAATGTGATTTTTATCATAGTTATTGAGTATTACAGGATAAGGATTCGAGAAAGATGATTGGACATGCTAAAGAAAGAAATAGACTACTATCTTGAAACTTTGGGTCGATCAAGCATTAACAAAGATAAGATACTTGCCACTTTAGTTTTATAACTTTACCGGTTGAAGATTTGGCTCCACTACCACCTACTTGGACATCTGTCATTTGAAAACATTTAAATTTTGTTTCCATGTTTATTCCAAAGTATAAATATGGAGAGTTTCCATTGTGTGTGAATTTGCTAAACACACACATCTGAATTTTTATTAAGTAATACAAAAAGTTGCCCCTTTTACCTCATTCGCATCCTTCTACTATTAATGTTAGTAATGTCCTCTTAATTTTTTATTTGATGATTAATAACCAATCTGGGGTTATCAAAAGGTATGGGGCATATAATGCTAGAAGATTTGGCTCCACTACCACCTACTTGGACATCTGTCATTTGAAAACATTTAAATTTTGTTTCCATGTTTATTCCAAAGTATAAATATGGAGAGTTTCCATTGTGTGTGAATTTGCTAAACACACACATGTGAATTTTTATTAAGTAATACAAAAAGTTGCCCCATTTATCTCATTCACATCCTTCTACTATTATTAAATTTTGTTTCCATGTTGAAGATTTGGCTCCACTACCACCTTCTTGGACATCTGTCATTTGAAAACATTTAAATTTTGTTTCCATGTTTATTCCAAAGTATAAATATGGAGAGTTTCCATTGTGTGTGAATTTGCTAAACACACACGTGAATTTTTATTAAGTAATACAAAAAGTTGCCCCTTTTATCTCATTCACATCCTTCTACTATTAATGTTAGTAATGTCCTCTTAATTTTTTATTTGATGATTAATAACCAATCTGGGGTTACCAAAAGGTATGGGGCATATAATGCTAGCGATTATTATTTAGTATTAATTTCTTATTTTAATAGTAGGTCATCTTGTGTCAATACACCACAACAAAACACAATTGTAGAAAGAAAAAATAGTCATCTCCTATGGTCAATCCAAGCTCTTTTATGCTAAAAATTATGCCTAAATCTTTTGGGGGAAGCAGTTCGTATAACCGTTTATCTTATAAATAGTTAGCCTTACAAAATCTTATGGTTTAAGAGTTAAATAGAAACACTCAACATTGTATCCAAACATACATATTATAAAAATCTTGTCCTAAGATACTTAGGCGTGCGTCATTTGTTCATGGACATAGTCAAAATAGAGGGAAGGATGCTAAAATGTGTATTTGTGGGTTATTCTTCAAGTTAGAAAGGGTACAAGTGTTATCATCCTTCATCAACGAAGTTGTATGTGTTAGTGCACATTACTTTCAATGAACAAGCATCTTACTTCACTACACCTCATCTAATGGGAGAATTATTGAAAGTTAAGGATAGGTATTTCTTACTCGACTTGTCCTTATGTCCAATGTCTAAGTGAACATCCGAGTCCATGCCAAATCCTATGTTTGAGTTTATGCCAAATGGCGTGTCTAAACCTATGTCAGATTCTATTTCTCAACTTGTGCTATTTCTCAACTTGTGCCGGAATCTATGCCAAATCCTGTGCCTGAACTTGTGTTTCAATTAATTTTAACTTTGCCATTAAAAATATAGACTTGACAATGCGTACCTGAGGGAGAAGATGGTAGTTCTTGAACTAATGCATGCCCAAGAATCCAACACAAATTCTAAGAATGAAGTAACAATTTCTAATTCTTCATTACAAATTAAAATTGAACATCATGTGGATGATGAGGACTTAAATATTTTCAATGCGGTCAGAAAAGGAACTAGAGTCCTTTTATATCCTCTTGCAAACTTCCTATCTTTTAAATAGTTTTCACATCACACAAAGCCTTCTTGATTAACTTGAACACTATTATCATTCCTACCACCTTAATCTGAGGCATTATACAATGAGAAATAAAAACAAGAAATGGAAGCATTAGAGAAATATAAAATGTTGGAATCAATGAAGTTATTGGCTGAAAAGAAACCTTTAGGGTGTAAATGGGTCTATGGATTGAAATATAGAGCAGATGGACTAATAGAGAGATATAAAAAAAAAGTTGGTAGCCAAAAGTTGCACTAAAACTTATTCAACAACAACCAAGCCTTATCCCACTAGATGAGGTTGACTATATGAATTCTTTTATGCCATTGAGTTCTATTTCCTATATATCATCATCTATACTTAAATAAATTTTATCTTGTTTTATTATTGCTAATCGAAGTCTTTTTTTGTTTTCCTCATTTGATATGCGTGTTTGCCATAGTTTCACATCGTCTAACTGGAGTACATACTCATACCATTTTAAACGTGTATCTCAGAGTTTTTTCTCAATAGATGCAATTTTGACTTTTTCTCTAATGCTCTCATTTATGATTCTATCCATTCTTGGATGTCCACACATCCATCTTAACATCCTTATCTTTTGTTCATGTGCTCGAGCCCAACATTTCGCTCCATATAACATAGCAGGTCTAACTGCGATTTTATAGAATTTTTCTTTAAGTTTTAGAGGTTACGGTCACATAAAACACCTGACGTTTTCCTTCATTTCAACAATCTTACTTGTATTCTATGTAAGACATCTCTCTCAATCCCTCCATCATTTTGCAAGAATGATCCTAAATATCTAAAGTTCTCGTTTTCAGGCAACTCGTCATCTCCTATCTTAACAATTGTCTCATTATGTCTAATATTGCTAAACTTAAATTTCATATATCCTGTCTTTATTCTACTAAGCCTAAAATCTTTCCCTTCTAGTGTTTTCCACCAAGATTTTAGTTTAGCATTTACTCCTTCACGTGTTTTATCTACCAAAATAATATTATTTACAAATAATATGCACCATGGTACTGTCTTGAATGTGTATAGTGAGATCATCTATAATTAGTGTAAAAAGATAGGAACTTAGAGTTGATCCTTGATATAACCCTATCTTTATTGGAAATGCTTCAGTTACTCCACCTGAAGTCTCAATTCTAGTCGTTATATCCTCATACATATCCTTAATTAGTTCAATATATGTTACGCTAACACCTCTCTTTTCTAGAATTCTCCATATCATTTCTATTGGGATTCTATTATAAGCTTTTTTTAAGTCAATGAATATCATGTGTAGATCTTATTTTTGCTCTGATATTTTTCAATTAATTGTCTAAAAAGATTTATAGTTTCTATTGTCGACTTTCTAGACATGAACTCAAATTGATTTTCGATCATCATGGTCTCCTTAATTTTTTTCTATTACTTTTTCCCAAAGTTTTATGGTATGACTTATTAGTTTAATATCCCTATAGTTTACATAATTTTGTACGTCTCTCTTGTTTTTATATAAGGGAACTAGAATACTTATCCTTCATTAATCAGACATTTTTTTCGTTTTTAATATTATGTTAAATAATTTTGTAAGTCATTTAATACCTTGTTTCTCTAGGTATTTCCATACCTTTATCAGAATATCATCTAGTCCATGACTTTTCCATTGTGTATCCCATTTAAAGCTTATTATACTTCTGAAGTTTGAATTTTACGATAAAAATTTAAATTTTTATGCTCATTTGACCTACTTAAATTACCTAAGTTAAGTTAATCACCTAAACGTTCATTAAAAAGTTGATGAAAATATCTCTTTTACCACTTTTTTATTTCTCCATCGTTTATTAGTACCCTATTACATTCATCTTTAATACATTTTATTTAGATAAAATCTCTTATCTTCCTTTCTCTCACTTTAGCTATTCTATGAATATCTCTTTCCCTTTATTTTGTATCCAACTTTTGATATAATCGTTTAAAAGTTTCATTATTTGCTTCATTCACTACTCTCTTAGCTTCTTTCTTGGCTATTGTATATTTTTTTAAACTTTCCTCGTTTTTACAAATATATAATTCTTTATAAGCTATTCGTTTTTTCTCCACTTTTTCTTGTACTTTCTCATTCCACTACAAAGATTCCTTACTTAGTGGTGCATGCCCCTTTGACTCACCGAGGATACTCTTAGCTACTATTTTTAACTTTAATATCATCTTGCCCCATGTCGTATTAGAATCACAATATATTTCACCTAATGCTTGTACTACCTTATCTTTAAATATATTTTGCTTCCCATCCTCTAACTTCCACCACTTAGCTTTATGAGTCGTATATATTTTCTTTCTATTGATATTATGTTTGAGACGTATATCCAACACTACTAATTTATGATGGGTAGTTAAGATTTCTTCGGGGATGACCATACAATCTTTATAAATGTGTCTGTCCTTCTTCGTAACCATAAGAAAGTCAATTTGAGATTTATTATTTCCACTTTTAAACGTGACTAAGTGTTTATTCTCTTTTCTTAAAAAATGTATTAGTTAATATAAGGTCATATGTTATCGCAAAATCTAATATAGTTTTCCCTTCCTCATTTCTCGCTCCAAACCCATAACTCTACCCTCTTACATTCCTTATTTTTCACTCTGACATGCCCATTTAGATCACCTCTTATTAAAATCATTTCATTTGATGGAATGTTTTGTAATATTTCATCTAAGTCGTCCCAAAACCTTGATTTTATAGCTTCATCTAATCTTATACGCTAATTATGTTCATAGTTTCTTTCGTCACTATTATCTTAAGGGTTATAATTCTATTCCCTTTTCTAATTACTCCTACAACTTCATCCTTTAACAAACTATCTACAGCAATACTCACTCCATTTCTTGCTTTACTTTTCATGTGTACCATAACTTAAAACCCGAGTTCTCTATCAGTTTTGTCTTCTCGTCTACCCATTTTGTTTCTTGTACACATAAAATATTAATTCTTCTCCTAATCATCATATCTATCAATGAGGGTTCCTATGTTCCATGTTCCAAATCTTAAATTATTAATTTTTCTATCATATTTGTTCTTATCCAACCTATGGTGTGAGAACTCTTGCCTATTTAACATTACACCCAAGTTCTAATGGAGATATAGTGGTCCTTGTTGATACGTTACAGTTGGATCTTGCAATGCGAACTCTTGTATATTTAGCGCTATATTCGAATTTTGGAGATGTAGCGGCCCTTGCTGAGATGTTACAGTCGAACACTGCAACGCGTTTCTTCCGGAGAATAACATAGCATTAGCATAATAGTTTAATGGATCTATTAATTGAATATTTGTCACAGTTTCAACTCTGGCCGACAACCGAACGCAACCCTTCTCTTTTATATAGGCTTGAGATTGACCATGACTGGTTTATCACGGGCGGAATTGTTGCACTAAAACTTATAAGATTGAGTATCTAGAGACTTTTGCTGTAGCTGCAAAAATGAATATTGTCAAAATTTTACTATCATTGACAACTAATTATAGTTGAGAGTTGCAACAATTTGATGTCAAAAATGTAATTTTTTTATATGGAGAACTAGAGGAAGAAATTTATATGGAAGTCCACTATGATACGGAAATAATTTGAATGCTCATATTGTATGTAAATTAAAGAAAGCCTTATATACAAATAAGAGGTATGATTATCACAGGGTACAGAGAAAATCACAGGGATTAAACATTGTTTATTAAACTAGTCACAACTTTCTTGGTGTATGGTGATGATATAATAGTTGCTAGGTCAATAGTTGATAGGAGGTCAACCACTGGTATTGCACCTTTCTTTGTGGAACCTTGTGACACGGAGGAGCAGGAAACAGGATGTTATTGCGCAATCTAATGTAGATGTAACTTTCTGAACAATAACTCAAGGTGTGTGAATACTTTGGTTAAAAATCATCTTGAAAGATTTGAAGATCAAATGGGATGATCCAATAAGACTTTATTGTGATAATGTCTGCAATTAGCATAACTCACAATCCAGTACAACATGATCTAATGAATCACATTGACATTGATAGACACTTCATCAAAGGAAAAACTAGCGAGATTAGGTTAATTTGTACCTCTTACATATCTACATATGGACAAGTTACAAATATATTTACTAAAGGAGCTATGTGTTTCAAAGTATCCTATTCAACTAGGAATGATAAACATCTATTCTCCAGTTTTAGGGGGAGTATGGGAAATGATAATTTTGTAGAAGTGTTTAGTTTTAAAAAGTCTTTAGGGTGTTTTATTAGAAAAGTTTGTTATGAAGAATAAGTCAATGTTATGAATAAAAAAGAGGTTAGAATCCTGTTGGATAAGTTTTTTAAATAATACAATTCTCAATTTTCATCATATTCCTTTTTGGAAGTAAACAAACAGCGTAGTTATGTTGGGACATGTAAATCATTGATATTGAAAATGCATCTCAGGAGAAACTTGTTTATCAGTATTCAAGTGAATGCTGTAGGACAAATGGATTATTCCAAATGCTGTTGATACTGGAACTTTTTGTTATCCCATACCTGATACTGACGCTTCAGTTTGACACTTGACACTTCAGATATTCATCCCCTAGCCGATGAACAAATTTTAAGTTGTTTGTACTAAGAATTGAACTTTGAAGGCATATGTTGTATTTTCTAATTATGAGTTCCCTTTAGTTTAGTGTCTTGTAAATCAAAATAGTGACAATCTGTTTGCTTAAACCACATTTGATGTGCCAATAGGATCCTCAATTGTAATAATCATTACTGATCTGTGAATACTTATTCCATGGAGTTCTTTAGCATGATAATTGAGGGCTCTTTCACCACATACGAGAACTGAGAATATGCATATATTATAGAACAAAATAATACACAGTACTAAAAAAACAACAAATAATATGATTCATCCATATTAATAACAAAAGTAAGGGCTCAAGTTCAGTGCAAGGACCATCCTATGCAGTCAGATAATGTTTATTGATCTGTTGTCAGCTAAAACTCTCTTTACTGGAGAGAAATTTCCACTAAGCTGCCTCTGATGGTGATAGTGTATACTGATCTGATGCTATGTAGAACTCTGTAAAAGAGATTTCACAAAGCGACAACTTTGTTTGCTATAATGCCCCGACTCTGAAAGATACTTTTAGTTATGTTCTCTATCGTCAACAGGCAGCCCTGTTCTCATATAATGAAGCTTCTTGACACTAAATTTCAGCCACCCTACTGGACAGTTTTTGCGTGCTTATATATCCATGTATGCAGGAAACCCTTTAACATTTATGCCAACCAGTTAATTTGATAGATTCTGCAACTGGACCATCAGTGTTTTTTTTTATTTGAATGTTACTATGTAATTAGCTTTTCCATGATACTGCAAAGCATTATACAAGAATTCTGAATAATCACCAAGCCTTTGATACTAACAGAGTTTAGAAAAAGGAATGAAGTCAAAAGGTCTGGAGTAAAAGGAAAAGAGACTGCTAAGAAGCGGAAAATAGAAGACACACCCAGCAAGAATGGTAGAAAAGAGTAAATGGTTGTCAGAGAACAGGGAAAGTCTACTCTTTGGTGTCTATGATGTTACGGACAATATTGTAGGAGGGTTTGTTTCTTCATGAGTCATTATAAATGGTGAAAAAAGGTTCTGTTGCATTTAGCTTGCCAGATTAGAACTTGCCTAATTTGAATGGCATGATTATTCTGTAGGGTGTCTTTATGATACATTTGTAATAGACTAATTGCTTTTACTTCACCATCACGAACTAATTGCTTACTTTCTCACAATTTACAGTATGCATGCACAGTCATTAAACTCCCAGGTCCATATAGGGCACATGAATGTGATTGGTATCTATGGAGGTTGTCCCCTAGTACAGATGGAATGAAGATTTGTAATTATATATTATTTCATCTCATGCTGTAAATGTTGGTCATTGTCAATCTTATATGTTAAATTTATCTTCAATGTAAACTTACATAAATGTCATGTGTACAAAATTTGTATAATATTGTCTAACAACATGATAAGCTGTATGGACACTCTCAGGTAGGCAAACATTGTTTCTATGACAAATTGCTTTTAATTGGAAGGACGCAAATCCCTGTCGGATAGAATGAGAATCATGTTTTGATCAAATTCTGTGTTCGTACTATTTAGTTTTTTTCATGGTTACAAATTTCAATCCCTTTAATTTACTTCACACGTTAATAAATTGGCATAAAGAGCAGTATAAAGTTAATGACTCCTGAATTGGATCATCTGATCTAACACCACCTTATCTTTATGTCAATCTTTCATGCACTATATAATATTTTTATTGGATTATTGATTGTTGTGGAAGAGAATAAGAAATGAGAATTAATTGATAGATTGTTGACCTCAAAGTTTATCAAATGAACTTATAAATTTATAAATTTGCGTATTCATTTCTTAGTGGCAACATGAGTTATCAGTAAGATCATGCTAGATATTTTTTAGAATCTTCTTATAATGAAAATATTTAAATATTTTATAGGATGTGTCCAACTATGCAATGAACACTGTTTGATCAATTTGATTTAAACAATCTATTTGGGGATGATGCATATAAATAACTTGCTTCACCTCACTATAAATCATCCTCAAGAATATCAAGAATAATAAGCTCTCTACTTACTAATTCTCTTAACTCAATTTTATGAGGATAAGTTGTCTAAGAGTCGTACGAGTGCGACAATGATAGTTGATATCAAAACTAAGTTCCCTTCAATCAATCATCTAAGGATTGTGCTTAGGAGCAAATATCGTTGGACGCCAATGCCGGAAATCTATCTTGTGCACTAAAGGAGCAACACACACAAGGTAGATGCGATAAGGCTAAGGCAATTGAAGCGGATACTATTGAAGCATAGGTTGCTACCTTGGAGCAAGTTATCTTCAAGGTATAGTACACCATAGAGGCAATTAATGACGGTGGAGAAAGACACCTATGAGGTAAAGTCTGTTGTTTGGATCTTACTAAATGTCTAGATGGGGGTAGAGACATAGTATGATGAGTTAGCTGTTGTCACCGAGAAGGTCATCCTCGACTCTAAGAATGCTTACCATGTGGAGCTACAAGTCATTACTCAACAGTTTTGATATTGACAAATATTCAAAGTTAAATTTTATTATGATTTGATAGCTTAATCCAATATACAAGTAGCTCAACTAAAAAATTCCTAATAGATCAAGTTAACTGGATATAAGCCAAATGAAAGTTCCAATAGATCAGTTGGACTAAATACTAGGCAAGAAACTATTAGCAATTGTTGGCATCAAATAACTAAGTTTAGATGGGTTAGTAGACTGGACATCTAGCAAGATAGACTTGATGAGTCAGTGAGGACCTGAGATTAAGTCAGAAGAAAGTCCTATTAGATCAAGTGATTAAATACTAAGTAGAGGAAGTCCAAGCCCAAATGAGTCTAGAACACTATGTAGGGGGGGGGGATAGCATTCGTCAAAAATCGAGAGCGAATTAAATCGAAATATGCCGCGGAAGAATAAAAGAGGAAAAGACATAAAGAAACCAAGCGCTAACATAAGTAGTTTTACTTGGTTTGAAGCCTTTGACGACTCCTACTACAAGGTCTGCACTTGTTGAGTGCTTTCGTTGGACAATCCACTAACAGCTCAAACGATTACACAAGTACAAGAACTAAGGCTACGTTTGGTAGGGTGTAATATGTTTTGTAATGTAATCAGGATTACATTACAAGGCTGATTATTTTGTTTGTTTTAACTTTAAGCCTGTAATGTAATGTAATCTCGATTACAAAAGATAGTGAAGTTTTGTAATCTGGATTACAAAACAAATACTATGTAATCCGATTACATTGGCTACGTTTAGTTGGGTGTAATGTAATCGAGTTTGTAATGTAATCAAATTTGTAATGTAATGTAATGCAATCTTGATTACATTACTACGTTTGGTAATATAATATATGTAATGTTTGATTACAAGGGTGATTACATTCTTTTGTTTGGTATCCATTATTTTTTATAAGTAATTAATTCATATTATTATAAAATAACAAAAATATCCTGCGACTTCTACCGACGGCCGCCGCACCTTTGTCAGAGCTTGCGGCCATCGGGGGCCGACGACCGGCGACGGCGGCGTCCAACGACCGGCGGCGGTGGCGGCCGACGACCGGCGGCGGCGGCGGCGGCGGCTGACGACCGGCGGTGGTGGCCGACGACCGGCAGTGACCGGCGGCAGCGGCCGATGACCGACGGCGGTGGTAGCCGGCGACCGATGACCAGCAACGGTGGCGACCGACGGCGGCGGTGGGCGGCCGACGGCGGTGGTGGGCGGGCGGCGACCGACAGGTGGTTGGCGGGAGACGATTGATTAAAGGTATATTCGACATTCAAATTTTGGTTAAATAGTGACCTCGTAATGTAATCAGATTACATAGTATTTGATTTGTAATCCAGATTACAAAACTTCACTACCTTTTGTAATCGAGATTACATTACATTACAGGTGTAAAGTTAAAACAAACAAAATAATCAACCTTGTAATGTAATTTTTGGGGTCCAGGTGCTTGGATCGACTCCGGGCACTCGGACCACCCAGGTGCCTGCAGCACCTGCCCGGGTGAGCTAGTCCGAGTGCCTGGACTAGCTCTGGGCACTCGGATCCCTTCTGGGGTCCGGACTCCCCTTTTCTTCAATAGCTTCTTCCCTTTAAAAAGAGTTAGTTTAGACAATAGAAAATATATTTATCCTATAAAGCAGAGTTAGCACAACACAATAAAATAAGAGTAGTAATTAAATTCTGTCTCCCTGAGACTAGGATCTAGTCAAGGTCTCAGCTTAGTTTTCTCAAATGGACCTAAGTTGGACTGCCGCCTACAGTTCCCTTAATGGGGAACACACCCTCACTTGATCTCTCCCTAGTTGCTTACCTTTACTTACCACTTGTAGTCGCTTGACTTACGTTTGACCCACCAGATCTTCCTACCAATTGTCAGGTTTGCAGACCCAACTAGACTTCAGCCGGTTGTCAGGTCTCGTGGACCCAACAAGACTTTTCGCCAGATATCGGGCCCCGCGGACCTATTTGAATTTCCGACCAGCTATCGGTCCTGCGGACCTACTTGAATTTCAATCTGGTGTCAGATCCTTCAGACCAATCAACTCCTGCACACTCGATAGGAATGTTAGACAATAAAACACTCTAACTTTAAACCCCTTATTATTTATCAAAATCTGAGTTAGATCATTAGTACAAATTACACTAACAATAACTTTCTTTTTGATGTAATGATAATCTGAGTTAAAGTTAGAAAAAAAAATAATATTGAGACAATATGTAAAAAAGTAAACAAATGATCTTAATTTGTTTTGCATTTGTTTTACGTGATCAAATTTGTTTGTTATTTTTCTACATTAACCCTTATCCACCCCCTTTGATATTCATAAAAAAAAACTTAGGCAAAGGAAATACAAGCATAGTAATACAAAAAATAACTGAAAGCAAATACCTTGTATATTTCAAACTTAGGGAGAGGTTTGAACAAAAGGTTCTAAGTTAATCTTTTCAAAAATTTCTAAGAAATCGAAAACATTTGAGTAGAATTTTTCAAAAAATTGTACATAAAGTTCTAAGAAAACTTCAAAAATTTCTAAGTAAAGTTTTTCAAATATTTTTAATAAAACTTTTGTCAAATGTTTTTAAATAAAATTTTTCAAGAATTTTTAAGTAAAGTTTTTCAAGAATTTTTAAGTAAACTTTTCAAAAATTTATAAGTAAACTTCAAAAAATCCTAAGTAGTATTTTTCAAAAATTTCTAAATTTTTTTTTCAAATAATTCTAGTAAATTTCTAAGTAAATATTTACAAAGTGATTTTAATGAAAAAAGTTTCTAAGTATTTGCAAAGGAATGTTATTCTTAGTAAATATTTTTTAATGATGGTCTAGTAAAGATTTTCAAAATAGTTTTAAGGAGAATTTTTTTGAAGTAAGATTTTCAAAAAACTTGTATAGAAAAATTTCTAAGTAAGATTAACAAAAATTTAACGAAAAATTCTCTAAGTAAGATTTTCTAAATAAATTTTAAAAATAAATTATCTAAAAATAATTTTAAAGAAATTTTTAGAGAAAAATTTTCTAAGGAATATTTTTAAAAAAAATCTAAGAGAAAAAAAATTTAAAAAAATTTTGATCCCCCGAATCTAATATCTTTTTTTAAAAAATAATGATTTAATTACCAATATCTTTAGTACATATCTAATCGTTAGTTACTAACTAACTATATAAAGGATAATAGTGTTCACTTGATTAGTCAAGTTAAGAAAGATTTGATCCAATTTATTGTTTGGTAAGAAGAATTGCTTAGCTTGATCAATATATTTTAGTATTTTACGCCCAGACTTATATTGATGCACGAATATAAATATCTGAAGTCCAGGCAGGAGGCCTACGCATCTCACGTCATTCTATATGGAAGGCTGACCGATTCAGGTGGGATTGGTCGACCGAACCTGGGGATTGGTCGATCGATCCAGGTCGAGTCAAGACTTGATCCCAAGATCAGGGGATCTGGATCAAGTTTGAGGATGATATAAAAAGGGGTCTCGACCAGCACTTTAGAACAACAAAAAATCAGACTACTAGCACTCCTGTGTGCTACGACGAAACACTTCAACAACGCTCAACTGCTACGCCGACAATTGACGTTCCTTTCCAACATTTTGTATTGTTAGTAACTTAGTTTTAATATTGCAATTGTAATTGATCTTGTAAAGATTTCTCGAGCTTATAGTAATTTTCCATCGAAAGCACTCTCACGTGCGAGCCTTGGAATAGGAGTCGCCATAGGTTCCGAACCAAGTAACTCTTGGTGTTTGCGATTATGCTCTTTGTCTCTTTACTTTCCGCTGCAATTCTTACTTTGTGTTTTTCGAAACGAACGTAAAAGCCACGTGTGCTATTCACCCCCATTTAGCACGTCTACGATCATAGATACAGTTCCCTCAATGGGGAACGCATCCTCACTGAATCTCTCATCCAGTTACTTATCTTCACTTACCACTTGCAGTCGTTTGACTTGCCTTTGACCCACCAAGTCTTCTTGCTAGTTGACAAGGTCAGCAGACCCAACTGGACTTTGGATGGTTGTCAGGTCCCACGGACCTAACTGGACTTTCCGTCAGATATTGGGCCCCGCAAACTTATCTGGACTTCCCACTAGCTGAAACACCCCTAAACTTTCCATATTTTTTTTTATAGACCCATGACCAATCAAAGGACATCTCTCTAAACATTTGCTGTAAAAGTACCAGAGTTACAAACCCATCATACTGAACCACCATACCTAACAGAACCAATACATCTCAATCTAGTGGTCAACAAAAGTAACAAGGAAGCACTAATACAATTCCTCATACAATAAGAAGGGCACATAAGAATCAAGCCTTCACAGTACTCCTAAGATATCCGGACAATGTCATGCATCCATCTCGCCTCCTCGTCTCCTCTATCTGCATGCCTTCCGTCATACCCTAGGAGATGTCCTCACCTGTAATGTAGGCATCATGAGTCTACGAACCTAGCAAGTACAATTCGATATGGATAATAGGACATCCATAAGGTAGCAGGAGCAATAACTAATCGACATAGAACATAAGCACAATTACAAACCAGAAAGGGAAATACGGTACGTAAAAGAGACAACATAGCTAATTAGGGTGGATATGTCATACATCCGGTAATCACTATTTGAGCCAGTCAATCAGTCCCATGACCCTAGAGGTACATTTTAGGAGAACATGCAATCATATAGCCGTAGTTAACAATAAATTACAGTATCAGTCAAAATTACATTATCAGTCATGTTTGGAAGGGTCCTCCTTGGAGCTCATTCCGGGGCACCCATCTCATACTATCATCACATATGCTCATACCCATCCAATTAGTTATATAAGAACACATAATCGATCCACATTATACTTATTTCAATAACACGATCTACTCTTTTTCCTTCTTTGTAGTCATACTTGAACAATAAAGAATTTAACTCTATTCATGACAATCATGCACATTTTAAAGAATAAAAGAAGAACATCTACATTAAGCATTACTTGATCCAATATGTACCAACATTTTAAGATTATCTAAAAGAATCCATTACCACATCAAAAACAAATCCATTCAAACTAACCCAATTCCGTCCAGAAAATCCGAATGCATCAGGAAGATGTAAGAACATCTACGGAATTAAATCAAACCTACTAATTCTGTTCAGAAGGGAAGGAAATTTGAAGTCAACACAAGGAAACGAGAGCACCACATGCCCATTCCATAACCTGGCAATCTGTCCAAAGAAAGAACATGTCCCAAGCCCACACCAGTACCATTCAATTATTATCCAATAGCATAAATCTAAAGTGAAGTGGAGCGAAGGACAAACGAAAATGATCATGTCACACTGTAACAATTTTTACAGAAATAGTTCAACAAAGAAGTAGGCCATCCTATACTAACGTGAGGTAATCACATACACTATAACTGTAATTATCCAAGAAAATGCGACTGGAAATTAGACAAGAATTCTCTATCAATCTAACCAACTAGCATATAGTTTTGTTTTAGAATCCAAATCTCGCTTCCTTATCAAAAATCTCGGCAACAGAAGGAAAGCAAATTAGCGGCAATTCAACTTCTACACAAAAATTCCCAATTCTGACCATGATTCCAAATCTCACATGAAGAAACAAATTCTAATCAAATCAACTATATATCTCTAACCAACAGCAAAAAGAAACGAAGTCCAACAACAATCTGTCCAACCGAAATCAAAGCCAAAGAAAAAGGATCAACAACAATACTTGAAACAAGAGGAAGAACTCATCCGGATTCACACTCCAACCATACCCAAACCGAAAATCCATAACCAAACTGAAAATCAGAGCAACATAGATCAAAACCAGAAATCTTCTCAAAACCAATAAGACAATTCCAACTCCTTTCGAACGAAGTGAAAGTAGATAATAGAGTAGAACAAATCTCCTTGGAGTCAACCGAACACCCAACACAGCAGGAATCCCGAAGTTCAAACTACCAAAGCTCAATCCATCATAGAAGAAACCGATCCAGACTTTTCCAATCGTAGTGGAGAACTCATAGAACAAATTGTTGGAGTGTATACTAAAAAGTTTAGCTTTTGTACACATTTATTTTGAAATAAAGAATCACATTGGTCAAATGTTTACATTTATTTGTTAAATGTAATTGTTCAATTAATTTATATAGTAGATAACATGGAGTGTGGAGTCACACTTAGAAGATCATGTTGTCGGTTCTCTATAAATTATAAACAGTTACTCACGACTAAGATGGAAAGGAACAAACCATCAGAATAGACGTAGTGTAATTAAGTATTAGTTTATCTTGACTAATAAATTACACTGATACACTTTAAGTGTATTGAGTAGGATCATTTAGGTAAGTTCTTTTTGTACTGACTTAGTAAAAGAACTAAACCTTAGTTATTATGGAAGTGTGTGCTCTTAATCCTAATATAATAACAAGAATGTATATTAAATATTTATTTCTTTGACTTATCAAAGGGTGAGGTTTAGCTCGATAAATCAATATGCTCGATAAGTTGGGAAATGATATTACTTATAGTATGTGTTGTTGATTATAGAAGGAATTTGTCTCCTAGTAATCTACGTTGAGAATGTCCCCAAGAGGAGCTCATAAGGATTGTCATGTTAAACCCTGCAGGTGGACCTAGTCCAACATGACAATAAAGTTGGGTGATACTACTCTTGGAGCTAGATATTAATTAAATGAGTTGTCAGTAACTCACTTAATTAGTCGACATTCGTAATCTTAAACACAGGGAGACTAACACACTCATGATAAGAAGGAGCCCATAATGTAATTTGGGATTGGTGCGGCAGTGCGGTAATAACTCTCTAGTGGAATGAGTTATTATCGATGAACTTGTGTTGTGTGTTCGGGGCGAGCACGGGATACTCAAGCTCATCGGAAGGCCAAAACCAATTTCTCCTCTAGGTCCCTGTTGTAGCCTCAATAAAGCCTCAAGGTCATCCAAAGAAAAGCCTATCTTGGTGTCCAAGAAGGGGCCGGTTCATTGCTTGGTGAACAAGCAATGGTCGGCCACATATTCTCTAGAAGTGGCCGACCCTTGCCTTGGGAAAGGGGGTCGACCGCAATATTTAAATTAGGAAGGTTGTTTTTGAATTTTTAAATTTCCTCAGATATTTACAATTTGTAAAAAGAGAGATTTTAAAAATTTATAAAATTTTCCTAATTTAAATTAGGCCACAAGGTTTTAAAAGAGAGTTGTAAAATTTATAAAACTTTCTTTTAAAAAAAAAAATATTATTAGAGATGTTTTAAATTTTAAAATTTGATTTTAAATTTTAAAACTTTCCTTTTAATATCCACATTAGAAAAAAAAAACAGAGTTTGTAAAATTTTATTAGAAGTTTTCTTCTTTTAAATTTTATAAAAAAAAAAAATTCTTTCTTTCCCTTTTAATAAGTGGCCGACCACCTTGCTTAGTGCCCAAGCAAGGGGCTGGTCAAATAATTAAACATCAACAAATAGTTGTTTAATTAATAAATCAATCTAGGATTGATTAATTAAAAGGAAAGAAAAAGAAAAAATTAAAAAGAAAGAAAAAGAAAAAATTAAAAGGAAATAGGAATGAGTCTAATTTTTTATAAAACTCTTTCCATAATTTTCCGTTGGGAAACTAATATAAAAAGGGGGAAAGGGGAGGCCTTGAAAAACATAACAATTGATATTGTGTTGTTGGAGATCATCAAGTGGCCGGCCCCTCTCCCTCTCTTCCCTTTGCTCTCTTTTGCTCCTTTGTGGTGGTGGTGGCCAAATTCTAGAGAAGGAGGAGAAGCTTTCCGGGTGGTGTTCGTCTTGGAGGATCGTCGCCCACACGACGTCTAAGAGGAGGCGAGGGATACGGCAGAAGATCTCGAGGTTTTTAGCATACAAGGAAGAGGTATAACTAGTATTTAATTTCCTCATCATACTAGTTAATTTTTCTTTGTATAAATACCAAATACAAGAGGCATTCGATTCTTGTTTTTCGAATTTAATTTCGATGTTGTGTTCTTTTTCTTTTTTCCTTGTGATTTGATTGTTCCTTTTGGTTAACCTAAAGTTATATAAGGAAATTAAATATTAACTTTCCTTAAAATGCTTTGTCTGTTAGGACCAAAAAGTAGCTAGAGGGGGAGGGGTGAATAGCTCTTCGCGTGCTCGTCGACGACGTTGCTCGTTTCTTCAAAGTGATGCGCAGCGGAATACAAAGAAACAAACTACAACAATGCTAACAATAGGATTTTACTTGGTATCCACCTCACAAGAGGTGACTAGTCCAAGGATCCACGCACACACACACACACACCTCCACTAATAAACACTCCTTTTCGGTAACTACCAAAGGCGGAGAAGCCCTACAAGACTCTCAATACAAGTAGAAGAAAGGGTAGTAAAGAATAAGCAAAAGCTTACAAGAGATGCAGTAAAAACCCTAGCTTCTTCTTCTTCTCGTTGCAACTCACCTCTTGACTCGGATGAACCTCCAAGAACCTTCAAGAACTGGCGGTGAGGAGCTTAGAGAGTGCTGGGGAGGAGCTGTGATGAATCTGGAATGAATCGGTGAAGAGATGTCGAAAGAAATGAACGCCTGCGGCTTAAATTGACGCTAACGGTCGAATCCCGATCGATTGGAATGCTTCCAATTGATCGGGGAAGCTTTGGATCGATCCACGGATCGATCCAGAGCGCCTCTGTGCTCTGGAAAAACGCCTGGATTATCGCGCGAAGCAGCAGCGTCCCAATCGATCCACTGATCGATTGGGACCTCTGGATCGATCCACTGATCGATCCAGAGGGGTTCTGTTCGCGGGGACTCACCGGATCGATCGGTCGATCGATCCAGATCTTCTGGATCGAACCACTGATCGATCCAGATCTGCTGGATCGAACCACTGATCGATCCAAATCTGCTGGATCGATCCACGGATCAATCCAAACCTGCTGGATCAATCCACAGATCAATCCACACCTGCTGGATCAATCCACGGATCAATCCAAATCTTGGTTTTTGCCTAAAACCAAGTCCAAAGCCCCCTAAACCAACATCTAGTCAACCATGACTTGTTGGTACATAAGACCTAGCATCCGGTCACCCTTGACCAGCTAGGACTCTCTCACCAAGTGTCTGGTCAATCCCTTTGACCCACTTGGACTTTTCTCTTCTTGCCAAGTATCCGGTCCCTTCCTAAGACATAACTGGACCTTTCTTTCTCGTGCCAAGTATCCGGTCAATCCCTTTGACCTACTTGGACTCTCACCAGATGTCTGGTCAACCTTGACCCATCTGGATTTCTCTTGCCTGGCTTCACTCACCAGGACTTTCCCAATTGCCTAGCTTCACTCACTAGGTCTTTCACCTGGCTTCACTCACCAGGATTTTCCTCCTGCCTAGCTTCACTCACTAGGACTTCCCAATTGCCTAGCTTCACTCACTAGGTCTTTCACCTGGCTTCACTCACCAGGATTTTCCTCCTGCCTAGCTTCCCAGTCAAGTATCCGGTCATCCTTGACCTACTTGACTCTTTTTCAATCAACCTTGTATTGTCAAACATCGAAACCCAGACCAAGACTCAAGCTTGGTCAACCAGGTCAACCTTGACCTGAGGGATGTTGCACCAACAATCTCCCCCTTTTTGATGTTTAACAATACCAACACTATCACTTACAATACCACATGTAAGTTAGGCTAATCCCATAGCCTAAACCTTTTTCATGCCACTAGGTAATGAATACATAAGTTAAGCCCTTCATTCTCCCCCTAAGAGGGCAAACTCCCTCTAGGTGATAAAAACCTAACTTACTCCCTTTCATTCTCCCCCTATTGGCACACATCAAACTATGCCCCATTTTTGGACACACATCAACAAATTCACTTGTTGAAAACTCTCCCCCTGAAGAGTTGCTCATCGTTGTTCACAACTTCACTCGTTGTGATCAACACGATAATGAAGGTCCCATACCCTTCATTATCCTTAACCCTACATTCTCCCCCAATGTAGGCAAATGCCCATCCTTGAGCATTATCCATTTGAAGCCACTTGAACAATGAGGATATCCACTCTCCATTAAAGTTCAAACGCTCAACCTTGAGTATGTTCTTAACGGAAGGTTAACCACCTTCCAAGGTTCATGAAAAAAAATAATTTTCATGTCTTTAAAGAGTCCCTCCCCCTAAAGACATGGTGGTAACTTCTGTCATTGCACCAACAATGACTTGGAATCCCTAAAACTTTAGGAAACCCAATTTTAGAAGTTTTGAGGTTCAAATATTCAAAATTTGAAACAAACCTCAACCTAAACTTCAACTTAGCCTTCCTTAACCAATCCATCCTTGTTTTTCACACGAAAACACCCTTTTTATGTATACAAATGTATTTTGAGGGGTTAGGAATGGTTACCTAGACTAAAATAGGTTCAATATGCTGAAAATAAGCTTTCCCAGTCAAAATCAGCATCTTCGATCGATTGGAGTTGGGTTCCAATCGATTGAACCCTGCTGAATCGATCCACCGATCGATTCAGTCTTATTGGATCGATCGGCTGATCGATCCAGCGAGCTTCTGCTCGCTGATCAATCGATCGATTCAGACACTCCAATCGATCCATGGATCGATCGGAGCTCTGATAGTTGCTGAATTTCAAATTCAGCCAACTTCAGAAACCCTTAGAAAATTCTACAAAAATCCAAAAATCATGAAATTTTGTGTAGACATTATTTAGGGCATACTTTATCATGGAAAAATAGTTTTCTATGAAAATATATCATATCTTCAAAGATTGACACAAGCTTGAAAACTTGCTAAAACTTTAGCGTTTTCTTCAAATTTGTGTCTAACTATTCAATGGTGATTACTATCAAAAGATAGCCTTCACCAAGGTTTTCCAAAAGTCTTTTAAAATAATTTTCAAAACCAATATCCCATCACATTCCTTGGGCTTAATGCACATGACTTGTACATTAGCTTTCCCAATGATGGGAAAACACATAACTATGTGTTTTGATGAATCTAAAACTCAAAAGAATGCACTAAATCAACATGTTGAGTTTTGTTCATCATCCTAACATCTCACTTGTATCTATTGTGGACAAAACACATACAAGTTATCTTATAGGTCTTTGTGAGATGTAAAATTTGGCTTTGCCCTATTCTAGGGATCATGCATATCTATCTAGGCATTTTAGAGATATTAGACATCCACCCAGGATGTCACTTGTTAATAAGTGTTGTTAAATGCCATTTGTCCTTAATTACAAGGAATTAAACTTAATGCATGATTATGCTATGACATACATCAAAATGAAATAACTTTCAAAAGAAAGATTCCTATAATTACATGATGTATGTATGACATGACATGGTATTTTTGTATTTTCATAATAAGGTATGAGTGCAAAAATAAACATGATGTCATGACATATAATGGGCAAACAATCATGGCAAGATTCAGCATAAATAAAATATACCTAGATTATCTATCTAAGTATCCTTAGGCTTAGCTAATCCTAAAACTTAAACCCTAGATTTGCCCAAAGTGCTTCAAGAAAGTGTCAAAACCTAATTTGACATTTCTAATTATCTTGATTACTTTATGCCAAGTGAAATTAAGCATATTCCCCAAGTGTTGGCATATTTCATTGTTCCACAAGAGAAGCACTTTAATTTAAGGCTTAGATTTGCCTTAAATTATTAAGAAAATACCAAAATCCAAACTTGGTATTTCTTATGTTTTCCTTAATTTTGCCATTTTTTAAAAAATAAAATTAATACTTCTCAAATTTTGGCACATTTTACTCTTCCAAGGAGTAAATGATAATTCCATTTCATTTTCAAAGGTTAACAAAAACCTTGAAACTGCTCCTTGAGTGTCAATTTCCTCAAAGTTGGGTTAACTACCCTTCTAATCGGAGTTGACACTCTCTAACCCATCTATGGGGTAGAGAAGATGCTCCTAGGAACCCAACACCTATTGTGCTCCTTGGATGCTCTAGGTACTCAGTAGGGATAACTTCCCTAGATACCTTCCTAGTGACCTTGTTTGGCTTCTTAGAAGCCTTGGTCACATTTTCTAGGTCAACTCTAGGGATAGCCTCCCTTGTTACCTTGTTAGTGACTTTCTTAGACTTCTTAGAAGTCTTAGTCACTTTGGTTGCAAAGATACTTCTAGGGATATCTTCCCTTGTATCCTTGACTTGACCTCTAGACCTAGGGTTGGTTCCATAACTATATGGAACCCTATGGTAAGAGATTACATCCTTCTTAGCCTTTGGTTTGTATCCCAAACCCCTATGGCCATTAGATGGCCTTTGTGCTCCTAGACCTAGGCTATACTCATTTTGCCCTTTTAGGATATTTTTCATCCTTTTTAGGGTCTTTTCCATTTTATCAAGCCTTGACCTCAAGACTTGATTTTCTATCACTAAGTCCTTAGTTTTTGGTTTTCCATTAAATTTATGAGAATTTTTATTTCTAGGCTTGTAGCTAAGGTCCTTAGTGTGATTGCCTAGATTTTTATCTACCTTCCTAATCCTAGGTGTGGTAGTTTTAGCATGGTAAGCTACATTATTTTCCTTAATTTTACCATGCTCTCTATTCTTATGATAAATAGCATTAAAATGATATAAGTTAGAACTAGCATGCTTTTTACCATAATGTAAAGGGGTAGGCTCAATAAAAGTTACCTTCCTTTTTACCTTAGAGGCTCCTCCTTGACTTGAGCTTCCTCCTTGAGCCTTGACCATCTTCTTCCCCTTAGGGCATTGACTCCGGTAATGCCCCTTTTGATTGCAAGAGAAGCACACAATGTGCTCCTTGCTCTTCTTTGTTCCGGGGATGGTTTTGTTGGTGCAATATCCCTCAGGTCAAGGTTGACCTGGGTAACCAAGCTGAGTCTTGGTTTGGGTTTAGATGTTTGACAATAAGATATTGATTGAAGAAGAGTCAAGTAGGTCAAGGTTGACTGGATACTTGACTGGGAAGTCCTAACTGGGATGTTAGGCAAAATGAAAGACCTAGTGAGTGAAGCTAGGCAGTATGAAAGTCCTGGTGAGTGAAGCCAGGCAGAAGAAAAGTCCTGGTGAGTGAAGCCAGGCAGAAGAAAAGTCCTGGTGAGTGAAGCCAGGCAGAAGGAAGTCCTAGTGAGTGAAGCTAGGCAGATGGAAATCCTGGTGAGTGAAGCCAGGTGGAAGTCCTAGTGAGTGAAGCTAGGCAGATGGAAATCCTGGTGAGTGAAGCCAGGTGAAAGTCCTAGTGAGTGAAGCTAGGCAGATGGAAAACCCTAGTGAGTGAAGCTAGGTGAAAGCCCTGGTGAGTGAAGCCAGGCAAGGGAAAATCCAGATGGATCAAGGATGATCGGACATCTGGTGCTGGGAAGTCCAAGTAGGTCAAAGGATTGACTGGATACTTGGCATGAAAGAAAAGTCCAAGTAGGTCAAAGGGATTGACCGGATACTTGGCACAGAGAAAAGTCCAAGTGGGTCAAAGGGATTGACCGGACACTTGGTAAGGGAGTCCTAGCAGGTCAAGGGAGTGACTAGATGCTAGGCATGACATACCAACAGGTCAAGGTTGACCGAATGTTGGTTAGGGATGTTTGGGACTTGGTTTTGGACAAAAACCAAGTGCTGGATCGATCCGTGGATCGATCCAGGCTCTGGATCGATCAGTGGATCGATCCAGGCTCTGGATCGATCAGTGGATCGATCCAGACCTGTCCCAGCGAACAGAGAGCTTCTGGATCGATCCGTGGATCGATCCAGATGTCCCAATCGATCAGTGGATCGATTGGGACGCGGCTGCTTCGCGCGATAAGCGCTGGATCGATCCGTGGATCGATCCAGGCGCGTTTCCAGAGCACAGAGGCGCTCTGGATCGATCCGTGGATCGATCCAAAGCCTCCCCGATCGATTGGGAACATTCGAATCGATCGGGATCCGACCGTTGGCGTCGTTTATAGCTGCAGGCGTTCGATGGCTGCGCAAGAACTTCTCCGATTCACTCCAGAGCTATTCACCCCCCCTCTAGCTACTTTTGGTCCTAACAAGTGGTATCAGAGCGAGGCCGCTCTTCACCGGAATCATCGCCGGAAGGGTCAAGCATAACAACAAAAGCTAGAGGGTGAAGAAGTTGGAGCAAATTCATCAAAGTCAAAGAATTCAAGAAGCTCAACTTCAAGATGCAATTCCAAGATGGACTTGGATTTGATACAAGGGTGGCTCCACCATACACATCGGCAAGCTTCGATTCTTGGAGATCAAGAATTGAAAATTTCTTGATGATGGAGATAGAGCAATGGTTTGCTCTAATGGAAGGTTTCAAGGCTCCAAGAAATTCAAAGGGCAAAGTTCTAAAGAAAAGCAAATGGAGCCCGGAGCAAGTCCAAAGGTGCGAGGCAAATGACAATGTGACCAAGCTTTTGGTCAATTTATTGCCAAGCACCATTCTTTGCAAAATTGGAGAATTTGAAGATGCAAAGGAGCTTTGGAGCAAATTGGCAAGAATTCATGAGATCCCCTCCACTGTATCAAATCAAGAAGAATCCAAAGAGGGCGACTCATTGGATCAAGACTAAGAGGAGGACTCCGAGGTTGAGAGATACTCAACCTCCGAAGAAGAGGAAATCCAAGAAGCTTCATCCTCAAGGGAATGCACCGAAGGGAACAAGGAGGGAGCATACTCCTTGTTTCACATTCAAGATGATGAAGCCTCCACCTCTAGGATTGAGGGGGAGCAATCCTTGGTGACACCGGATCAAGAAGAAGAAGAAGCTTCTACATCCGGGTCAAGAGAAGAAGAGGAGGAAGAAGCGTCTACCTCCACAAGTCAAGAAAAACCAAATGGAGGAGCAAGTGCCATCCCTATACAAGAAGGTATAAATGTTTCAATTAAAAATAAAAATCATATAATATGTTTTGAGTGTAGGGAACATGGGCACTATAAGAGCAAGTGTCCCAACTTGGCCAAGAAGAAGGGCCAAGTGGCACAAAAGGGCAAGGAGAAGCTCAAGGAGACCACCCCCGGAACAAAGAAGAGCAAGGAGCACATTGTGTGCTTCTTGTGTCAACAAAAAGGGCATTACCGAAGTCAATGCCCCAAGGGGAAGAAGATGGTCAAGGCTCAAGGAGGCAGTAGTCAAGGGGGAGCCTCCAAGGTAAAGAAGAAGGTAACATTCATTGAGCCTATTCCCTTGCAAAATGGTAAAAAGCATACTAGGTCAAATTTTTATCATCTTAATGCGATTTACCATAAGAATAGGAAGCATGAGGGCTTTAAGGAAAAGCATGTGGCCCTACATGCCAAAACTACTATCCCTAAGGCTAGGAATGTAGGTAAAAACCTAGGCGATAACTCTAAGGATGTAAGATACAAGCCTAGAAACAAAAATGCTCATGAACTTAATGGAAAACCAAAAACTAAGGACTTAGTGATGGAAAATCAAGTCTTGAGGTCAAGACTTGATAAAATTGAAAAGACCCTAAAAAGGATGGAAAATATCCTATTAGGGCAAAATGAGCATAACCTAGGTCTAGGAGCACAAAGGTCATCTAATGGCCATAGAGGTTTGGGATACAAACCAAAGACTAAGAAGGATGTGCCCTCTTACCATAGAGTTCCATATAGTTATGGAACAAACCCTAGGTCTAGTGGTCAAGCCAAGAATACTAGGGAAGTCATCCCTAAGAGTATTTTTGCAATAAATGTGACTAAGACTTCTAAGAAGTCTAAGAAAGTCACAAACAAGGTCACAAGGGAGGTTATCCCTAGAGTTGACCTAGAAAATGTGACCAAGGCTTCTAAGAAGCCCAACAAGGTCATTAGGAAGGTATCTAGGGAAGTTATCCCTAGTGAGTACCTAGAGCATCCAAGGAGCACCAATAGGTGTTGGGTTCCTAGGAGCATCTTCTCTACCCCATAGATGGGTTAGAGAGTGTCAACTCCGATTAGAAGGGTAGTTAACCCAACTTTGAGGAAATTGACACTCAAGGAGCATTTTCAAGGTTTTAGTTAACCTTTGAAAATGAAATGAAATTATTGATTACTCCTTGAAAGAGTAAAATGTGCCTAATGGTGGAAGATTTGATTTTAATCTTAAATGGCACATATTGAAAATTAATAAGAACTATCAAGTTGGGTTTTTGGTATGTTCTTAGGCAATTTAAGGCAATCCGGGCCCTAAATTTAAAAGTGATTACTCTTGAGGAAAAATGGAATATGCCAACATTTGAGGATAAGCTTAATTTCAATTGGCATAAATTAATCAAGAGAATTAGAAATGCCCATTTAGGTTTTGGCACTCTCTTGAAGCACTTTGGGCAATCTAGGGTTTAAGTTTTAGGATTAGCTAAGATTAACGATACTTAGATAGTTAATCTAGGTATATTTTATTTATGCTAAACCTTGCCATGATTGTTTGCCCATCATATGCCATGACATCATGTCTATTTTGGCATTCATGTTTTATTATGAAAAATCCAAGAGTATAAGACGATTATTCAAGTTTGCCCATCATATGCCATGATTGTTCTATTTTGCCATGATTATCCAGGCTAGAGGTGGCTTTGAATATTTTGTCTATTTTATAGACGATTATTCAAGATATGGATACATTTACCTAATGCGCCGCAAGTCTGAGTGCTTTGATAAGTTCAAAGAGTATAAGACTGATGTGGAGAAACGTCTAGGTAAAAGTATCAAGACACTACGGTCTGATCGTGGTGGCGAATACCTCTTAGGAGAGTTTAGGAATTACTTATCAGAGGTTGGGATTCAATCCCAATTATCCGCACCTAGTACACCCCAACAAAATGGTGTGGCAGAACGAAGGAATATGACTCTTATGGAGATGGTTAGATCGATGATGAGTTATTCAGAATTACCAAATTCGTTTTGGGGATACACTCTCGAAACAGCAGTGCACATTCTGAACTTAGTACCTTCTAAATCAGTATCTTCTACTCCCACAGAATTATGGAATGGGCGGAAGCCCAGTCTAAGACATATTCAGGTTTGGGGTAGTCCAGCACATGTGCTGAAAAAAGATGCTGATAAGTTAGAATCTCGTACAGAAGTTCGTGTGTTTGTGGGGTATCCCAGAGGAACGAAAGGTAGTTTATTTTATAGTCCTAAAGACCAGAAGGTCATTGTTAGCATCAATGCCTAGTTTTTAGAAGAAGACTATATAATGGATCACAAGCCCAGTAGTAAAATTGTTCTAGAAGAACTTAGAGAGGACACGTCTACTTCAGTACCAACAGTACAAGATGAAGTACCACAAGAGACTGCAACACGTGTCACACATGATACACAACCATAGACGATGCCTCGTCGTAGTGGGAGGGTTGTAAGGCAGCCCGAGAGATTCATGTTTTTGGGTGAGTCTTCGGACTTGATCCCAGGCAAACATGAACCAGATCACCGGACATATGATGAAGCACTCCAAGATATAGATGCAGTATCTTGGCAAAAGGCAATGAATTCCGAAATAGAATCTATGTATTCTAATAAGGTCTGGGAGCTTGTAGAACCACCTGATGGTGTAAAAGCCATTGGATGCAAGTAGATCTATAAAAGGAAAAGAGGGACAGATGGGAAGGTAGAAACCTTCAAAGCAAGTCTTGTTGCGAAGGGGTACACTCAGAAAGAGGGAATTGATTATGAGGAGACCTTTTCGCCGGTAGCTATGCTTAAGTCTATCCGGATACTCTTATCCATTGCCGCTCATATGGATTTATTCAGTGTCCGGATAAGTCTTGTGTATACAAGAAGTGTAACGGAAACATGGTGGTATTTCTTGTACTATACGTAGATGATATTTTGTTAATTGGCAACAATGTCAAGGTATTATCAGACGTAAGGGTATGGTTGTCCAAAAAATTTGATATGAAGGACTTAGGAGAATGTGCACACATCCTTGGGATCAAAGTTATAAGGGATCGCAAGAAAAGAGTGTTGTGCCTATCCTAAGCTTTATATATAGATACAATCCTTGCTCGTTTTAGCATGCAAAACTTCAAGAAAGGTTTCTTACCTTTTAGGCATGGAGTAGCCTTATCTAAAGAGATGTCTCCAAAAACATCAAAGGAGATTGAGGACATGAAGGCAGTTCCTTATGCTTCGGCTGTAGGAAGCCTTATGTATGCAATGTTGTGTACGAGACCTGATATCTGTTTTGCCGTGGGCATGGTTAGCAGATATCAAAGTAACCCTGGACAAGGACATTGGACTGCAGTAAAGCATATATTAAAGTACCTGAGAAGGACTAGAGATTATATGCTAGTTTACCAAGCAGACGATTTACTCCCTGTGGATTACACGGATTCGGACTTCCAATCAGATAGGGACAACAGTAAGTCTACATCAGGCTATGTGTTTACTTTAGGAGGTGGAGTCATTGCATGGAGGAGTGTTAAGCAGAAATGCGTCTCAGACTCAACCATGGAAGCTGAGTATGTGGCAGCCTCTGAGGCAGCCAAAGAAGCTGTATGACTCAAGAACTTTCTAATGGACTTAGATGTGATTCCTAGTTTGCCCAAGATCGTCACAATTTATTGTGATAATAGTGGAGCAGTTGCAAACTCGAAGGAACCACGAGCCCATAAGGCAAGTAAACATATAGAGCGCAAGTACCACCTGATACGAGACATCGTCAAGCGAGGAGAAGTTGTCGTCGCCAAGATAGCATCAGCAGATAACCTGGCAGATCCTTTCACTAAGGCCCTTCCGGCGAAAGCTTTTGATCAGCATGTGGAGGGGATGGGAATCAGATGTATGGCAACAGATATGACAGCTTAGACTTTTAGTATAAGTGGGAGATTGTTGGAGTGTATACTTAAAAGTTTAGCTTTTGTACACATTTGTTTTGAAATAAAGAATCACATTGGTCAAATGTTTACATTTATTTATTAAATGTAATTGTTCAATTAATTTATATAGTAGATAACATGGAGTGTGGAGTCACACTTAGAAGATCATGTTGTCGGTTCTCTATAAATTATAAACAGTTGCTCACGACTAAGATGAAAAGGAACAAACCATCAGAATAGACGTAGTGTAATTAAGTATTAGTTTATCTTGACTAATAAATTATACTAATACACTTTAAGTGTATTGAGTAGGATCATTTAGGTAAGTTCTTTTTGTACTGACTTAGTAAAAGAACTAGACCTTAGTTATTATGGAAGTGTGTGCTCTTAATCCTAATATAATAACAAGAATGTATATTAAATATTTATTTCTTTGACTTATCAAAGGGTGAGGTTTAGCTCGATAAATCAATATGCCCGATAAGTTGGAAAATGATATTACTTATAATATGTGTTGTTGATTATAGAAGGAATCTGTGTCTTAGTTATCTAGGTTGAGAATGTCCCCAAGAGGAGCTCATAAGGATTGCCATGTTAAACCCTGCAGGTGGACCTAGTCCAACATGGCAATAAAGTTGGGTGGTACTACTCTTGGAGCTAGATATTAATTAAATGAGTTGTCAGTAACTGACTTAATTAGTGGACATTCGTAATCTTAAACACAGGGAGACTAACACACTCATGATAAGAAGGAGCCCATAATGTAATTTGGGATTGGTGCGGTAGTGCGGTAATAACTCTCTAGTAGAATGAGTTATTATCGATGAACTTAAGTTGTGTGTTCGGGGCGAGCACGGGATACTCAAGCTCATCGGAAGGTCAAAACCAATTTCTCCTCTAGGTCCCTGTTGTAGCCTCAATAAAGTCTCAAGTCCATCCAAAGAAAAGCCTATCTTGGTGTCCAAGAAGGGGTCGGTTCATTGCTTGGTGACCAAGCAATGGCCGGCCACATATTCTCTAGAAGTGGTCGGCCCTTGCCTTGGGCAAGGGGGCCGGCCGCAATATTTAAATTGAGAAGGTTGTTTTTGAATTTTTAAATTTTCTCAGATATTTACAATTTGTAAAAAGAGAGATTTTAAAAATTTATAAAATTTTCCTAATTTAAATTAGGCCACAAGGTTTTAAAAGAGAGTTATAAAACTTTCTTTTAAAAAGAAATATTATTAGAGATGTTTTAAATTTTAAAACTTGGTTTTAAATTTTAAAACTTTCCTTTTAATATCCACATTAGAAAAAAAAAGAGAATTTGTAAAATTTTATTAAAAGTTTTCTCCTTTTAAATTTTATAAAAAAAAAATTTCTTTCTTTCCCTTTTAATAAGTGGTCGACCACCTTGCTTGGTGCCCAAGCAAGGGGCCGGTCAAATAATTAAACATCAACAAATAGTTGTTTAATTAATAAATCAATCTAGGATTGATTAATTAAAAGGAAAGAAAAAGAAAATTTTAAAAGGAAATAGGAATGAGTCTAATTTTTTATAAAACTCTTTCCATAATTTTCCGTTGGGAAACTAATATAAAAAGGGGGGAAGGGGAGACCTTGAAAAACATAACAATTGATATTGTGTTGTTGGAGATCATCAAGTGGCCGGACCCTCTCCCTCTCTTCCCTTTGCTCTCTTTTGCTCCTTTGTGGTGGTGGTGGCAGAATTCTAGAGAAGGAGGAGAAGCTTTCCGGGTGGTGTTCGTCTTGGAGGATCGTCGCCCACACGACGTCTAAGAGGAGGCGAGGGATACGACAGAAGATCTCGAGGTTTTTAGCATACAAGGAAGAGGTATAACTAGTATTTAATTTCCGCATCATACTAGTTAATTTTTCTTTGTATAAATACCAAATACAAGAGGCATTCGATTCTTGTTTTTCGAATTTAATTTCGATGTTGTGTTCTTTTTCTTTTTTCCTTGTGATTTGATTGTTCCTTTTGGTTAACCTAGAGTTATATAAGGAAATTAAATATTAACTTTCCTTAAAATGCTTTGTCTAGTCGGTGGTGGTTGCTCCCATATCCAAGAAGGCCAAGTGCCTCGCCATGTATCACTGGAAGCCAATTTTGGAAACTAATATTTAATTGAATTTATAACCTAGGTGAGTTGGATCAAACGTGTTAAGTTCTGCAGGAGATCCAAATCTAAACCTAAAAGAACATATAAGTTAAACTTGGAATCAAACGTGTTAAGTTCCGCAGGAGATACAAGTTTAACTTAAAAGAACACATGGTAGCTAGGAAAGGTTCAGATCACGTACAAAATTTTTGTACAGTAGAGCCATTGCATTTTCCGAGTAGCAACCAACACAAATTAGCACTATAAACCTTACAGGAAGAAGCAATAACAGCAAGGAAACTTCAAACCAAACCCGGACGTCATGGAAACCTCAAGTCAAATCAAAACATCACAGGAACCTCATGCTAAATCTAGAACCTCACAGAAAAAAAAACCCATATCACGACACATTACAACAATCGGAATAAATGCATCAACATCTCTTAAGTTTCCCACCCCTATACCTCATGGATTTCATATTATCATAGATAGATGAACTTGCCTTTCCCATCTCACGTCGCCGCCGGAATCCCTAGCCTGTGAGATCGCGCTGACAAGGAGCATGCGAAGGTCCCTGTGCCCAGTTGCCATGTCCCCCGTAGCTCGCCGGCGTGGGGGCGTTGATGGGCCGAACCCAGAACCCGGTGGAGTGTTCCACCGTAGATCGCCGAGCGAAGCAAGGTGGAGTCGGCGAATTTGAGGGAGGGTGCGTGAGGACCGGGTAAGGCTAGGTTTATATACCTAGGTCAATTAAATCCTAATCTTAGGTAATTAAGCTCAATCAACTCCTAACTTAATTTGGTATTTCTAAACAGGTTTTTTCATACCCAATTATACCCCTTAAAACCTAAAAAAATTCCCTAAAAATTCATAAAAATTTCAGTAAACTCCATAAATTCATATCAACTTAATTTCTGATAAATCATCCATGAAAACATATTTATTTTTTCTTAAAATAATCTAATTAGGTTAGATTTTAATTATTTACACCTTTATCCATATTTTTGGTATCTAATAAGCTTATGTATTTATTTTATACTCATCTAAGCCGTACAAAATTTATAATTTACATCACCAAGTCCCTTTTTTTTTATGACTTTTATGCATATTTAGATCATGCAATTTATGTAAGTCCGCATATATTATAACCTATTTGATTAAACATAATTAAAGCTAGCCACATAAATTAAATTTCATTTTAATTATACCCGAACTAATTAAATAATTATTTTTAATTAAAACAATTAGTTTAGGACATTACACTAGCTATCGGGTCCCACGGACCTAACTAGATTTCAGCCTTGTCAGGTCCTTCAGACCAGTCAACTCTTGCATACTCGGTAGGAAGGTTAGATAACAAAACACTCTAACTTTAAACCCCTTTTCATTTATCAAAATCTGAGTTAGATCATTAGTGCAAATTGTACCAATAGACTGGAGGTTTGGCCCACAGTAAATTGAGGTAAGATCCTAGAGTGGAGTGGTTCTTCTAAAAAGAAGAATGAGTATGGATGAACCTTTGTTATAGGGATAACCTTAGGCGATGATCCAATTAAGGGTTCCACTTGGAATATAAAATTGAGATCGGATAGTTAGGTAAATGTCAACATCCATTGTGCATTAACTATCATATTTTTGTACAAACCCTATTTTATAGGATCGATAGACTGATCAGCCCTATCTTAGATCGAACGATTCAATAGACGGAAAGGCTAGTTCAGTTGACTGAACACTGAGGTGTTAGTCGAGTTGTCCTATATTCTGATGTGGCATCCCAGGTGGATAGGATAAGTTTTAGATTGTTGACGTGGCATGGGATAAGGACGATCTTGCTGACGTGACATAGAGATAAGCTTTGTCCTGTAAAGCCCGAAAATTCTCAAAACTATTTTAGAAATATAGTATGATTTTTCTGGAATTTTTAGATATTTTTCCGGAATTTTCCGAGTAGCGAAAGTAACAAAAATAATTAGAACCGCAAAATAGCTTAGGCGGGAATCGAACCCGAGACCTATGGTTTCGGGATAATGTCAGTAACCGGTTGAACCCAGCAGGGTCGTGCTGAAAGGAAAGGGAATCAGGTACATTTATAGTTGGGTTGGCCGAATTAATCACTTGATTTAAATAGGAAGATTAATAGGGTGAAGAGTTATTTGGTTTTATTTTCACCGTGACCTATTCCTCTTCCAAAACTTCACCGCCGCCCACACCTCCTCTTCCTCCTCTCTCGGCGCCCAAGCCCAAGGACCATCGGGTCATCTTCCGGCGACGACTCCAACACGAAAGAGGTTCTTCTCCGCGAGAGGAACGCGAAGACGTGATCGGATCGTCGAGGAGGTCATCTCCACCGGAATTCTAGCGAAAGGAATTGTAAGAAAATTAGCGTACGAGGTAAGAAACCCCTCACCTGCAGTATAATAGCTCCGGTTGGTTTCCTATGCATTAGTTTTAGCTATATGCAGGTTTTTCCGGCACATAGGGTATGTTAAACCCTCCTCGAGGATTTAGGGATCTAGTTGAACACCTCTGGACGGGCCGGACACGTTGTTCTCCTTTAGTTGGAGATTCTAGACGTTGTCGGGTGCCTAGAGGTGATCTCCCTATTAGAGGAGAGAGTTGAAGCACACCAAGTGTTCGGTAAAATGTTAGTGTAGCTAAATACCACCTCAGTTATGTTTAATAGCTCAATTAAATGCATTAGAGGCATTTAAACCAGCACATTAGTTTAGTTCAGTTTTATGGGACTACGGTCCAATGGGTGGGCTCCCACAGTCGCCTCTAGGTTCAGATAACCTAGCTTTAGGTTCAGATAACCTAGAAACAACATGTTATATCAGTTAGCTATGGATATCAGTATTTTATTTTCAGTGGCACTGTACTGGATTAGATATCCATTGGGTTGGACTCCCACAGTCGTCCCTAGGTTCAGATAGCCTAGACAACCCTGCTAAATTCGGGACTTGCAACCCCGGGTCTAGTAGGGATGCGCGCACAGCAAGTACAGTTGCCGGGCCCAACAACATGTTTAGTATTTTCACTTATTACGTATTAAATTTCAAAACTCAAAATCAGTTATGCTAGTTGAGTTTGTTCCCAGTTACAGATTCAGTTCAGTTAGTTTAGCCTATATTCAGTTCAGTGTTCTTTTGGTTGCTTTGCCATGATTCAGTGCTTATGCCATGCTTATATGTTATGCCTTATGATTTCAGTATACCATGTCTTAGTAAGTTCAGTGCATATTTTCAAATAGCATGATTTAAAAGCATACTGCATCGAATGCATGATTTTGTGAGGTAGATGGTTTCTTACTAAGCTTTAAGCTTACAGATTCTATTTTTCCTTATACTGCAGATAAAGGTAAAGGAAAGATGGACTAGCGGAGGCTGGAGGTCAATGCTATCAAGATGTGTGTGGGCAGGAGTTGGAATAAAGATCTTTGGGATCCAAACAGTTTTACTTCAGTATTAGCACTTTGCGTTTTTTAGTTTCATTATTCAATTTTGGTTGTTAAGTGTTATGAAATAGTAAACCATGCACTATGTAGTATGCCAGGTTTAGTTTGTTAGTAATTATGTTAGAATGCTGGTTAATAGTTGTTAGAATGTATTTCCATTGATTTTAGAATTGTTGTGTGAGATTTTGGCACGCCAAAGTGCTGAAATCAGAGTTCAGGGCTGAAATCAGAACTCTGATCGGTCTCCAGACCGATCAGGGCCTGGGCAGTGCCACTGGATCGGTCAGCCGACCGATCCAGACAGATACAGTATGCTACTGTATCCTCCTGGATCGGTCAGCCGACCGATCCAGCACGATACAGTAGCGTTCCAGGAGAGTTTCAGGTGCCTGGATCGGTCAACCGACCGATCCAGCCACACCTGGATCGGTCTGCCCGACCGATCCAGTTGGGAACCGAATGTCCCATAGCTTCGATCGATCTGCGGATCGATCGGCAGGTCTGAAATTAGTTGGGAAGTGTAGTTTCTAGTCCCTAGCCGAGTTGGGATGTTCAGTTTCCCCTCCTTAACATATGTACACCAGCAAAGAAGGTCTTTAGACTTTTCTTAGCAGTTGTATCTGTCATTAGTAGAGTAAAATTTTAGTTAGCCCAGCTTTCCGCACGGTATAGTTTAGCATAATTGTAGCGACCGGCCTTACAGCCAGTACCCAGAAGGTGGGTCGTTACATGTCCGACTAACATGGCAGAGGGCGTGGTCAAGGATAAGGACCATTGTACTGATGTGGTAGAAGATCATCATTGAGGAGCTGATGTGGTGAAAGGAGATTGGATGAAGGTCGGATCAGACTGATCATGTAGATCGGTAGATCGATCATGTAGATTAGTAGACCAATCCTTTAGATCGATAGATTGATTGATCGGATCTCGATTCAATTTTTGAGGTAATTGGTATACCAATCAGGCAGATTGGTAGATTGAGTCGGGGCTATAAAAGAAGGTCTCGAACAAAGGTTTAGACATTAATTTCTCATGTGCTTCTACTCTCGCCTCACTTCGAAAACGCCGATGCTACTCAACTGTTGTTTCGACAGTCGTGCTTGACTTCAGATCTTTATTTGTAAGTACACATGATTTTATTTTAATCATCTTTAATACTTTAACTCGTAAAGGAATGGTAAGCATATTACCATTCCTCAACTTTTTGTAAAGACGAGTCTCTTTCTCTTTTGAGAAAGAGACAAATAGTGGATTATTTATCAAAAGTAATCGACGATCGCAGGTCTTAGAGTAGCAACCAAAGGCTATGAACCAAGTAAAAAATAAATGTATTCCTTGACGTGTTTTTATTTTCACTGGCTAACTAGATACAAGGAAAGTCAAAGCCCTAATAGGTCAGTTAGACCAAATACTAGGCAAGGAACTCTTAGCAAATCAAGGACATTATACAACTAAGTTTAGATGGGTTAGTAGACTAGACATCTAACAGGATAGACTTGATGAGTTAGTGAGGAACAGAGATCAAATCAAAAGAAAGTCCTAGTGAGTCAAGTGATCGAATGCTAAGTAGAGGAAGCCAAAATGGGTTTGGAGGACTGGAGGTTTGGCCAACTGTAAATTGAGATAATCTCCTGAAGTGGAGTGGTTCTTCTGAAAAGAAGAATGGGTATGGATGAATCTTTGTTATAGGGATAACCTTAGGCGATGATTCGATTAAGGGTTCCACTCAGAATTCAAAATTGAGATCAGATAATTAGGTAACTATCAACATCTATTATGCGTTAACTATCATATTTTTGTACAAACCCTATTTTGCAAGATCGATAAACTGATCGACCCGATCTTAGATCGAATGATTCGGTAGACCAATAGGCTGGTTCGCTTGATTGAACACTGAGGTGTCTGTTGAGTTGTCCTATATTTTGATGTGGCATCCAAAGTAGATAGGATAAATTTTGGATTGTTGATGTGGCACAAGATAAGGATGATCTTGCTAACATGACTTTCATATAAGCTTTGACCTGTTGACGTGGCGAAGGGCGTGATCAAGGATAAGGACCGCTATGTTGATGTGGTAGAAGTTCATCATCAAGGAGCTAATGTGGTGAAAGGAGATTGGAGGAAGGCCGGATCGGTAGACTGGTTGTGTAGATTGATAAACTGATTGTGTAGATTAGTAGACCAATCCATTAGATCGATAGGCCAATTGACTAGATCTCAATTTAATTTTTGAGGTAATTGGTATACCAATCAAACTGATTGGTAGACCGATTAGGGGCTATAAAAGAAAGCCTCGAACAAAGGTTCAGACATTAATTTCTCATGCTCTTCTACTCGGCCTCACTTCAAAAATGCCTATGCTACTCGATTGCTACTTCAACAATTATGCTTGACTTTAGATCTTTATTTGTCAATACACGTGCTTTTATTTTAATTGTCTTTCCTACTTTAACTTGTAAAGGAACAGAAAGAATATTACTATTCCTCAACTTTTTGTAAAGATGAGTTTCTTTTACTTTTGCGAAAGAGACAAATAGTGGATTTTCCATCAAAAGTAATCAACGATCGCGAGTCTTGGAGTAGCAGTCAAAGACTATGAACCAAGTAAAAATAAACGTGTTCCTTGACTTGTTTTTTTTTTTTATTTCAGCTGGCTAACTAGATACAAGGCAACTGAAAGCCCTAATAGGTCAGTTGGACTAAATACTAGACAAGGAACTCTTAGCAAATAAAGACATTAAACAATTAAGTTTAGATGGGTTAGTAGACTAAACATCTAGCAGGATAGACTTGATGAGTCAGTGAGGACTAGAGATCAAGTCAAAAGTGTTAGTTAGAGCCCTAGAGCTAATCATATGATGATTGTTGTATGGACTCGTTGTATCATATTCTTGTATATAAATAAAGGCATTTCTTTATGGTTATTATACTTACTTGTATTGGTGCCAAATAACTAAGTATAATAGCATCCTTGAGTAGAAGGTTCCTATCTATATCAATCGATTGGTTGAATCGATAGTGAAATAATATAGAGAACACTACTCTTAATCATTCCTAGTCAAGTATTAACATTCAGGGACAATGTTAATGTGACAAGACTAGCATGTAGGTCAACTCGATGACTTGATCTCACAAGTCATGGATATAGTGTAACAACCACCCTTCTTACTACTACTACTACTCTCTAAGAGTGACCGTTACTTATCTACTAACTCTACTTAACCGGTTTATTAAAAATCTCTAGGAAAACCCTACCGAAAAATTTCGGCAGAATCTCCCCTGTACCGGTGACCATTTCCCATAATACAAACAAATAATAAACCATCAGCCACATGCGACTGGTATAAGTACTTCACAACCACGCAGTAATAATATCATAATAACTAAAAGGAAACTATTCTAGCAATAGTAAACAAATAGAACTTCAACGATAAGACATACCAAACTACAAGTGCGGAATAGACTCAATTACAATCTCAACTTCATTATAGCATTAAAAGAGAACTAAAATAACTAAACAGAAAAGTCTTGGCAAGTTGCCAGCTCATTCTGGATCTCTCCATAGTCCAGCCATCACACACCTTCATCACCACCACCTTGTCGCCTTCCTTGCTAAATCTTTTCCTTTCCTTTATCTGCAGTAGGAGGAAGTGCAGTCTATAAGCATAAAGCTTAGTGAGCGCTATCTACTCACAAAAACTCGATATGCATGTATATAAATAAAAACATGCTAAAACTAAATCCTAACATATAAAACTACTCATGCTCATATATAGCAAAGAAATCATGCTAACTGAAATACTAAACATCTGTAGTTCATCATGCTCATAAACCAATAAAAGAAGCATACTAAACATGTAAAACTACTAAACATGTAAAACTACTAAACATGTAAAGATAAACATGTAAAGCTAAACATGTAAAGATACTAAACATGTAAAACTAAACATGCTGGATAATCTAGTAGCAAGAAACAAATAAAACTATTACTGCATGCTTCAAATAACAAGAAACTAAACTTTCTAATTCTAAACATATTTGAAGCTTGTTTCATTTGTTTCAAAACTTATACTTTAATACTTCAAAATAATAATAAACTTCTTTTGGGCCCGGCATTGTACCACTTAGCGCGCTTTCTTAATAAGAATCGAGGTAGCTAATCCCGAAACTACTAAGATACTTCTAGGCCTTGTGCCTAGGGGCATCTTGGAGCCCATCCCTTGGACCTTGTGTCCGGTACATGCCCTTTAAAAGTAAAATACTTTCTTTTTAACTATAACTTCTTTATACTTGCCCTCACTTGGCATTTAAGCAAACACCTTGTGTGCGCTTTTGATATTCAATATTCTGGAATTGAAATCAAGTCTAGACCTTAGTCTTTCTTGCTTATAGTTCTTAAAGACAGAAATTCATGCTTAGGTAAAAGCAAAGAAACTAATAATTGCATGCTCAAGATATTCAAATAGCAAAAGAGACTAGAAAGTATCACCGTGCACATCTAATGGCAAAGGAAACTGAT
Organism: Zingiber officinale; assembly: GCF_018446385.1. Lineage (NCBI taxonomy): Eukaryota > Viridiplantae > Streptophyta > Magnoliopsida > Zingiberales > Zingiberaceae > Zingiber > Zingiber officinale. The sequence continues at coordinate 42,467,116 of NC_055988.1, read as the reverse complement.
CATGCTTAATTATTAGTAAATGGAAAATTGCTCATGCTTATAGAATAACAAAGAAACTAAGTTTGCAATGGTATTAAATAGACTTGATCACGCTTAATATATATCAAGAAAGCTCACACTAAGTACTTGGATTAAGGGCTGTTCATGCCCAACTAATAACAAGTGAAAGCTAGAAAAATCTGCTTATGCATATCTAATAGCAAATGGAAGCTACTGTGTTCAGCTAATAGAAACCGAACCTAAGGTTGTTCATGTTATTCAAGAAAACCAAGAAACTAATACTACACTTAGAAGGAATTTAAATCTGTGTCAAAGAATTAATAACACAAAGTCTAGCAACATGATAAGGGTTAATAACACTAAGTCTAGCAGCATGTTAAGGATTAATAACACCACCGAACCTGCACAACAAGCTCCAACTCAAGCTAAAACCTGCTGGGATAGGGTCATATGGAAGGGTGTACTTTGCAATTCTAGACAATGAAAAGCATGTTGCTGTGAAAAACTTGATGCTTCTGAAGATGGCACAAATGATATCCAGATTAAAGCATGAAAATTTTGTTGAGATTCTAGGATACTGCGTGGAAGGAAATATGTGTCCGTAGGCCTATGAGTTTGCAACTATAGGCTCTTTACATGATGTTTTGCATGGTATGGCTATAGCATTTATCTGCTATCTCATGTACAGCAACAGAACAACTTATAACATAACCCAATTTCATCTAACATCCAATCCTAATTCATGAATGACCAACTAACAAATTTCTGACAAAAATTCAACAGAAGAGCAAAATGATGCAAAGCTTCGGAATCAATACAGAATCCTAACCAGTAATGGATCTCATGGCAACAACATGAATTCTGTACAACACAAACCGAAAACAAGGAAAACAAATCAAAGCTCGGAACTACTCCTACTGCAGGTGAGAAGCAACTCACCTTGGATTTCTTGGACTTACAGCCGAGATCGACTTCTAGGGCTTGCAGAGACTTGAAATTTCTTCGATCTCTTCGTGTCTGCGTGCTCCCCTCGACGAGCCGGTCACGAATGTGTGAAGAGCTCTCGAAGAAAGGTGCTCGTCGGCCGCCGGATCGAAGCCCTAACGCCGCTGCGTTTTCGCCCGAGGAGAGGAACAGCGCCGTCGGGAGAGAAAGGTGAGGAAAAATTAGGTCTCGGGTAAAAAAAATAAGCCCTCTTTTATAACTAGGGTTTTTTTTTATTAAATACTATACCTTAAATATTAGTCGCTGCATATCTGATCAGCAATAACCGCTGGCACAGCTGGTCAGCCGAGTTTTGACCCAAGCCAAAGGTCTCGGCTTCAATCCCTCAGCCGCGCATTTTTTTTCCCAATTTATTCCCTAATCATTAACTATGCTATAAATTTAATTCTCACCATATAAGGTTAACAAAATCGTGTAGCTCAGCTGGTTGGGCCGGTTTTGCTTGGGTCAGTCCGACCCGAGATCGTGGGTTCGAATCTCACCTTCAACATTTTTTTTTTAAACTTCTTTCTTTTTGTAACCCTACTAAACGACCTCCAAAAATTACGTAAAAATACTCTAAAAATTCCTAAAAATCTCTAGAATATTTTAAAAGTATTTCCAATTATTTTTATGGACTTTTAGAACTTGAAATAGGAAAAATTGGGTCGTTACATATAGAGATATCAAGTTGACACATGGGTATGCATTGGAGAATGTATACTGAATGACCCACCATGAGAAAGTATCATGGATCGTTATATGAGTGTCATATACTTTCTCATGTGACTATTAGTATGACTATTAGTCCTTAGACTTGAAGTCACCATGGTTCCCTACATAAGGAGTTGTATACTTTGGCTTCATCATGTTGGAGTGTATACTGAAAGCCTAAGCTTTGTAAACATTCATTATGAATAAAGAATCATATTTGGTCAAATTGTCTACATTTAGTTGTAGTTGTTCAATTAATTTATACTGTAGATAACATAGTATGTGGTGCCACATGCAGAAGATGATGTTATCAGTACCTTATAAATTATAAACAGTAGCTCACGACTAAAATGGAAAGGAACAAACCATTAGAAGGTCGTAGAGTAATTAGGTATCAGTTTATCTTGACTATATAATTACACTAGTACACTTAGAGTGTATTGAGTAGGACCATTTGAGGTCGTTTCTTTTATACTGACTTTATAAAGAAACAAAGACCTCGGTTATTATGGAAGTGTGTGCTCTTAATCCTAATATAATAACAAGCACATATATTTGATATTTATTTCTTTAATTTATCAATGGGTGAGATTTAGTTCGATGAATCAATAAGCCCGATAAGTTGGGAAATGGTATAACTTATAGTGTGTGTTGTTGATTATAGAAGGAAACTGTGTCCTAGAGATACTAGGTTGATAATGTCCTCAAGAGGAGCTCATAAGGTTTGTCATGTTAAACCCTGCAGGTGGACTTAGTCCGACATGACGATAAGGTTAAGTGGTACTACTCTTGGACTAAGATATTAATTAAATGAGTTGTCAGTAACTCACTTAATTAGTGGACATTCGATATCTTAAACTCAGGGAGACTAACACACTCATAATAAGAAGGAGCCCAAAAAAAAATGTAATTTGGGATTGGTGCGGTAGTTCAATAATAGTTCTCTAGTGGAATGAATTATTATTGATAAAATTGAGTTGTGTGTTCGGGGTGAACACGGGATGCTTAATTTTATCGGGAGACCAAAACCAATTTCTCCTCTCGGTCCCTATCGTAGCCTCTTATTTATAGAGTACTATACCCACCTATACCCACCTTCTATACCCACCCAAAGGGGGCCGACCAAGCTAGCTTGGGAACCAAGCTAGGGCCGACCTAGGTATAAATTGGGGTGGCCGACCCTAGCTTGAACCCAAGCTAGAGGGGTCGACCAAATTAAATTAAAAAGAATTTTAATTTTAATTTTTATTATGTGGAAGATATAATTTATTAAAGAGAATTAAAATTAAATTATCTCTCTTGTAAAAAATCTACAAAAGATTAAAGAAAGAGATTAAATCTCTTTCCTTATTTGTAGATTGGTGAGATATTTTATTTTCTCTTTAAAAATTATTCACATATTTTAAAATTAAAATTATGAAAATTTCTTTTTATCAACCATGAAGAGATTTTGAAGAGAAATTTTAAAATTTCCGAAAACAAATTAGGAAGTTTTAATTGTTGATTGAAACTTGTCTAATTTGATTTCATGATGTGGCCGGCCATTAGAATTTAATTGGGGAAATTTTATTTTATTTTTCTCAATTAAATCATGTCAAGGAAATTAAGGAAATTTTATTGTAATTAAATTTCCTAATTTGCCTAGGCCAAGGAATATAAAAGAAGGGGTGAGAGTGCCTTCATGACACACAACCTCTATTATTTCTCTCCCTCTTTTGTTCCTTCGTGTGGCCGGCCATCATCATCATCCTCTCCCTCTCTTCCTCTTGTGGTGGCGGAACCTCTCTCTCCCCTTGGAGCTCTTGCGGTGGCCGGATACTACTTGGAGAAGAAGAAGAAGAAGGAGAGAAAGCTTGCATCTCTTGGAGCTTGGTTGGTGTTTTGTTCTTCATCCTTGGTAAAGCTTCTTTGTGGCCGAACCTAGCTAGGAGGAGAAGAAGGTGGTTGGTGGTTTCTCATCTCGGAAGATCGTTGCCCACACAACGTCCAGGGTTAGAAGAGGAATACGGTAGAAGATCAAGAGGTCTTTCTAGAAGGTATAACTAGTAGTTTTTCCTTTTCCGCATCATGCTAGTTATTTATGGAAATAATACCAAATACAAGATGCTTACGATTCTAGTATTTCGAATATGTTTTTCAAAGTTGTGTTCTTTTGTTTTATTTTTTCCTTGTGATTTGATTGTTCTTTTTGGTTAACCTAAAGTTATTTTAGGAAATTAAATATTATATTTCTATAAAAGGTTTTGTCTCGTCGGTGGTGGTTGCTCCCATATCCAAGAAGGCCATGTGCCTCGCCACGTCAGTACTGGGAACCAATTATGGAAATTAATATTTAATGGAATTAATAACTTAAGGTGATTTGGGTCGAACGTGTTAAGTCCCGCAGGAGATCCAAGTCAAAACCTAAAAGAACAAATAGATTAAGTTTTGGATCAAACGTGTTAAGTTCCGCAGGCGATCCAAAATTTAATTTAAAAGAACACATGGTAGCTAGGAAAAGGTTCAGACCTTTGTACAAAATTTTTGTACAGTGGAACCTCTAGGCTTTCCGAGTAGCAACAACACGTCAAACGTCACCCGTAACTGGATGGGCCATATAGACGATTACTGGGTATGTAACAAATTATGCCGAGGGATGTGAGTGATGTAGATGGGATCTATCCCTCCTATATGACATGAGTGACATCATTATTCTTGATAGAGTGAGACCACTAAGTGCATGGCCATGCCCAAATGAGTCAATATGAGATATTGAGCTCATTTGATTAGAATGAGTCTACTTGGAGTTCAATATTTAGATTGATTAGAGGATGACATGGTCTATGCCTCACATTGATCAATCTAGATGTCAAGGATAGAAGGACATTATCATATATTGTGAAGGATCACAATTAGTAGTCACAAGGTGATATTGGATCTCAACATTCTTGTAACTTGGGTAGTAATGATGTGTTGCTAGATACCGCTCATTACTTATGCTTCTAAATGGGTTTAGGAGCATTGCCAACGTTACAAGAACCTATAGGGTCACACACAAAGGGCAATTAAATGAAGAATAGGTTCATATGATGAACCAAGAGGATTAGGTTCATGTGATGAACCAAATTTAGATTAAAAGTAATCCAAATTAAACTAATTGAGTCGGACTCAATTTGATTCATGTGTCCAATGAGTCTAATTTAGATTATGACTCATTGAATCAATTTAATTTAATGAATAGAGATTCATTAAATCAAATTGACTCGAATCTATGGTTAGATTTGATCGACCATGGGAGATAAATGGGTCAAGTTTGACTTGACTTGAGAGGGAAGATGAAGGGTCAAGTTTGACTTGACCAAATGCCACTTCATTGGTCAAGTTTGACTTGACCAAAATCACTTGGCATGGCCCGGCCAATCATGGTGTTCTACATCATCAAAGTGTGCCACCTAATGAGGGAGATCAAGAGCCTTGACTCTTGATATTCCATGGAGGTTTATAACCTTCCAATAAGTGGCCGACCACTTTAATTGAGGAATCAAGTGCATTGTGTGCTCATTCATTCCTTCTTCTTCCTCCTCTCTTCTCTTCTCTCCCTCTCATCCTCCTTGGCCGAAATATCCAAGAGTGCTAGCACACTCTAGGTGTTTTTTCTTTCATCTCTTGTCCTGTGTGGATACTTCTAGAGGTGTGTTCACTTGAACACACTTGAGATCCGAAGAACCTTGGACGAGCGGGATTTGCGAAGGACTTTGCTTCAAAGGTATATCCCTTATCATGTAGATCTAAGGTAGATCTAGGATAATAAACATGTACACGAATTTATTTTAATCTTCGCACGGATCCGGTGGCAAGACTTCGGTGTTTCCGCAACGCAAAAAACGATTTTTGCGGCCCAAAATTCCCAACAGTGGTATCAGAGCAAAGTTTGAAGCGTGTACTTATTTTATTTTAATTTTTATGAAAAATTATAGATCTGTAAGTTTTTGTGATTTTATGATTTTTATGGATTTTATGGGTATTTTTATCGTAAAGGCGAAGCAACAAGTGTTTGGACACTTGTAGGCTTCAACTACCGAGAAACACCTTCCGAAACGGCAAGGACTCGTCCAAAATGTTTTGGGATAGTGGCTTAAGGCACTGTTAGATCATCGTGGGACACTCGTGGGACTCATTTCACGAGAAGGGGTGCTTCCCCTAACCCCGCAAGGGGCATTGTCCTGCGATCGCGCCCGAAAATCGCTAAACGGGACCGCCGGGAAGTTGTAACTCATAAAATTGTAAAAATAGTAATAAAATTATAAAAATTTATGGAAATTACATAATTTATAATTATGTATAATTTTGTGATGGTCATGGCCCAAAGAACCCAATTTGATTGGAAATATGTGTTGTAATTCATAATATGACCTGCGTGCCATTTTTGTGTGATTGTGCGTGTTGTATTTGATACGCGACCTGTGCATCATGCCTTTCTAATTTAATTCTTGTTGTAAATAGATTTTAGACTCGAATGTAATGTTGGTGCGGGAAGCATCCGACGATCTAACCCAAGTTTTGATAATGGCAAAGGATTCAAAGTTAAGTCTTGTTGTTATCTAACATGTTGAATGAGTGTTTCAGGAAAGTCCTAGCTGCAGTTAGGCAAAGGGAAAACCCTAGGTGGTGGTAACCCTAAGTCATAGGGGGTGGTAACCCTATGCGGAAAGTCTTGGCAGGTCGATGGCTTTAGGCAAAAGTCCTAGGGGGTGGTAACCCTAGGTGGAAAGTCCTGGTGTCGCGAACCAGGTGAAAGACTGGACTAGCTGGGAAGCGGATGTCCAGCAGAAAGTCCGGAAGTGTCGAGTGCTGAGCAAAAGTCCAGTCGATCTGGAGGATCACACTGACAACAGGTAAATCTCCTGAGTGGAGTAGGTGAGGACGAGTTCCCCGTAGAGGGAACAGTAGGCGTCAGGTCGACCTAGGGTTTCCGAACGGAAATCCGAAGTTAGACCCGGGCAGTCCGGAGACTGTCATAACATTCTTTATCATATTCATACTGTTGTTTTATGCTAACTTTGTGTAGTAGGATATTATTTGGGACTAACATGTCTTGCAGGTACAAAATAATGAAGTTTTCCCTCGGATGAACAGTGTCCGAGGCGCCTCCATGGAGCTTGGACGCACCTTGGGTGCAAAAGTTGACCTGGCTGCGATGCATCCATGGAGGCGCCTTGAAGGGAGTATAAGGCACCTTGGGTAGGGTATAAGGCGCCCTAAGCAGATGAACTTCGACCAGTTCAAGCTTGATCCACGCGGAGGACTCGGCAGCATGGAGGCGCCTTGAACAACCTTCAAGGCACCTTGAACACCCTTTATAAGGGGGTTTCGACCATCACTTCAGAACATCAACTTCCAAGCGATTGCTTTGCATCTAGCTGCTAACGACACGATCTAGAAGTGCTGCAACAACCTCCCGACGACCCGGAACTCTGTTTTCTTCTTCCTTAGTTGTTGGTATAAAGTTGTTATAATATTTTCATTGTAATTTGTAATTCTTATCGAGCTTATAATTGTTGCCCACCGGAAGCGATCAAGGATCGCGGGCCTTCGAGTAGGAGTCGCCTTAGGTCCCGAACGAAGTAAATCCCTTTGTGTCTCTATGTTTATATATTTTATTCCGCTGTGTTTTAATTACTCCGATAGTTTTCCGATAATCGAACGAAATAGCCATGAGCGCTATTCACCCCCCCTCTAGCGCTTCTCGATCCAACATGTAACTCGAGTTTCAAATTTGTAATGTACAAAAATGAAGCGGTGGAAGGTCCACTCGAGACGGAGTTATGAGGAGGGTGCGATCAACACATGGCGATCAAAGGGAGGAGCTTGAAGAAATTGTTGACCCTAGGTTGACCGTCCAATCTTCTCATTAGCTTGAGAAGATCGTAGTAGGGCCATGACCTAATCAAAATTTAATTAATTGCTTGTGTGTATGTGATGCATGCTAGAGTAGAGTAATTAATTTGTACCTTAACGATTAGATTAGATCTTAATCGCGTATATGATACATCTTAACGATTGGATTAGATCTTAATTGTGTATATGATACACATTAACGATTAGATTAGATCTTAATCGCATCAACTCGAAATGTCTACCATGTTTTGATACCCATCACTACCTCGATCACATGTTGTTGTTAAATCTGCCAAAGCAGAGCAACGCATATTATCTTAGTAGGGTGCGGAGGGACAATCTTGGTCCCGCCTATCAAAGCTTGGGTGAGTACAAACTCAATTAGATTGAGTAAAACTAGTTAACTCAATTGGATCGGGTTTAACTATAGACATTTTTCCAATGGTTGGAAGAAAAGTCAAAATCACATTTATATTAACTCTTGGGCGATTTAGCCAAAGCTAAATAAAGTTTTAATATACATGCGGATATTGATCCTATAAATAAGAGTTGCATAGAGATGTAATTGGTAATTAGTTACCTACCGATCATACTAAGTCTTGGGCGATTTAGCCAAAGCTAACTCAAGGCGTAGTATGATGTGGATCTTGTCCCGCAAGAATTATAGCAAGTTGGTTAGAATCTAGTGAGTGTGGTTTGACCACATCCATGACTCGATTCTACAAAAGCTCTATAATTCAGTGGGAGCATCGTTTAATTAAAGGCCTAATTAAATGATTAGTGGAATATGATATTTATTTTCTACATTTTTCTATTGTAGATTGCTATGTCGACAAACATGAACACCTTCTCTCTGCGTTCTGTCCTTGATAAGGACAAGCTCAATGTAGCTAATTTCCTGGACTGGTACAGGAATCTGAGAATAGTTCTCACTCAAGAAAGAAAATTGTACGTCCTGGAGCATCCCATTCCCGAGGCACCTCCTGCCACTGCCACGCGAGCTGATAGAGATGCTTATAAGAAGTATCAAGATGGCGCATTAGATGTGTCATGTTTCATGCTCGCAACCATGAACTCTAAGCTTCAGAAGCAACATGAGTTGATGGGTGCTTATGATATGGTTGAACATCTTCGTTAACTATATCAAGGACAAGCAAGGCATGAGAGATTCGAGATCTCTATGGCACTATTTCAATGCAAGATGCAAGACGGGACTCCCGTAGGCTCATATATACTCAAGATGATTTGGTACATAGAGAATCTACAGAGATTGGGATTCCCACTTGGCCAAGAGCTGGCCACTGACTTGATCTTGCAATCCTTGCCAGAAAGTTGCAGTCAATTTGTCATGAATTACAACATGAACGAAATCGACAAGCCACTGCCTGAGCTTCTGAGTATGTTGAGAACTGCTGAGCTCAACCTTAAGAAGGTTAAGCCCAACTCCATTTTGATGGTGCAGAGGCACAAAGGCAAGGGCAAGCCTAAAGGTAAGGGAAGGGCAAAGGCAAGGCACTAAAACCCAAAGGAGGGGTCGCAAAGGATGTTACCTGCTTCCACTGCGGTCAGACCGGGCACTGGAAGAGGAACTACAAAGTTTACCTGGAAGATCTTAAGAAGAAGAGAAGTGACTTCTACTTCACGTATATATGTTATAGAAGTTAATCTCTCTATTTCTTCATCATGGGTATTAGATACCAGATGTGCTTCTCACATTTGTACTAATGTGCATGCGTTGAGAAATAGCAGGGCATTGACGAAGGGCGAGGTGGACCTACGAGTAGGCAATGGAGCACGGGTTGCTGCTGTTGCAATAGGGACTTGCTTTCTATCTCTGCCCTCTAGGCTTGTACTAGAATTAGATGAGTGTTGTTATGTGCTTGCTCTTACTAAGAACATAATTTCAGTTTCTTGTTTGGACAAGAAAGGCTTTTCGTTTATCATAAAGAACAAATGTTGTTCCGTCTATTTAAATGATATGTTCTATTGTAGTGCACCTCTGATGAACGGATTCTATATTCTAGACTTAGAGAACTCCATCTATAACATAAATACCAAAAAGTTCAAATCAAATGAAATGAACCAAACCTATCTCTGGCATTGCCGCTTAGGTCATATAAATGACAAACGCTTATCCTAGCTCCATAAAGATGGTTTGCTGGACTCATTTGATTTTGAATCATATGAGACATGCGAGTCATGCCTACTGGGCAAGATGACCAAGGCTCCCTTTAGTGGACACAACGAGAGAGCGACTGAATTGCTAGGACTTATACATAGTGATGTATGTGGCCCTTTCAATGTCGCTGCCAGAGGTGGTTATAGGTACTTCATTACATTTACTGATAACTTTAGTAGATATGGTTATGTGTATTTGATGACACATAAGTCAGAATCCTTTGAAAAGTTCAAAGCATTCAAGAATGAAGTACAGAACCAGCTTGGCAAGAGTATTAAGATACTTCGATCAGATCGAGGTGGTGAATACCTTAGCCATGAGTTTCGTGACTATCTAGCTGAGTGTGGGATTCTATCTCAACTCACTAGTCCTCGAACACCACAGTGGAATGGTGTATCCGAAAGGAGGAATCGTACCTTATTAGATATGGTGCGATCTATGATGAGTCACATAGATCTTCCTATATCTCTTTGGGGCTATGCTCTAGACACAGCAGCCTTCATTCTAAACCGTGTTCCATCCAAGGCTATGATAAAGACACCATATAGGATATGGACTGGGAGAGATGCCCAGGTGTCTTTTATGAGGATTTGGGGTTGTGAGACTTACGTTCGACATCAAGTCTTGGACAAACTAAGACCCAAATTCGATAAGTGCTATTTCATAGGATATCCCAAGGAAACGAAGGGATATTACTTCTACTTTCCCAGTTAACACAAAGTTGTTGTGGCTAAGACTGGGTATTTCTGGAAAGATACTTTGTTTCTAGAAAAACTAGTGGGAGTACGTTCAATCTTGAAGAAGTTCAAGATATGGACCATAGCACTGAAGCCTTGATGGAAGTTGAACTGGAGCTACAAAGAGTTGTGGATGATGAGATTGTTCCACAAGGAGTTAAGGAACAACAACCAGTTCAAGTAGACCTACCTCTTCGTAGGTCTGATAGGGTGCGTCGTCAGCCTAAGAGATACTCATTTCTCTTGTCTGACCATGATGATGTTATGCTCGTTGAGAATGAGCCTACCTCCTATCAGGAAGCTATGATGAGACCAGATTCTGAGAAATGGCTAGAGGCCATGAGATCCGAGATGGAATCCATGTACACCAACCAAGTATGGACTTTGGTTGATCCACCTGAAGGGGTCAAACCCATTGGGTGTAAGTGAGTCTTTAAAAGAAGGACTGACATGGATGGACTTATATATAAGGGTCGTCTGGTAGCTAAAGATTTCAAGTAAATTCATGGTATTGACTATGATGAAACTTTTTCTCCAGTAGCGATGTTTAAGTTCATTCGGATCATACTTGTTATTGCAGCATACCACGATTATAAGATCTGGCAGATAGATGTCAAAACCGCGTTTCTGAATGGAAACTTGCTCGAGGATGTGTACATGACACAACCTGAGGGTTTTGTAGATCCACAGCATACTGGCAGAGTATACAAGCTGCATAAGTCCATTTATGGACTAAAACAAGCTTCTCGGAGCTGGAATCTTCGATTTGATGATGCAATCAAACAGTTTGATTTCATCAAGAATGAAGATGAACCCTGTGTCTACAAGAAGGTTGTTGGGAATACAATTGTCTTCCTTGTATTGTATATGGATGACATACTACTCATTGGGAACGACATCCCTTTGCTGCAGTCTATAAAGACTTGGCTGGGGAATTGTTTCTCTATGAAGGACTTAGGTGAAGCAGCATGCATTCTAGGCATAAAGATCTATAAAGATAGATCTAAGAGATTGCTTGGCCTAAGTCAGAGTACATATATTGACAAGGTATTACTACGGTTTGCCATGCAGAATTCCAAGAAAGGTTTTTTGTCGATGTCACATGGTATGAGTCTTTCGAAAACTCAAAGTCCTTCTTCTAGAGAGGAGAGAGACTGCATGGATACGATCCCTTATGCCTCAGCCATTGGATCTATCATATACGTCATGATATGTACTCATCCTAATGTTTCGTATGCTTTGAGCATGACGAGCAGATACCAGTCAGGTCCAGGTGAGTGTCACTGGATAGCGGTCAAGAATATTCTTAAGTACTTGAGAAGGACTAAAGATTATTTCTTGATATATGGAGACGATTATGAGCTAGCTGTAAAGGGTTACAATGATGTCAGCTTCCAAACTAACCAAGATGACTATAGATCGCAGTCTGGGTTCGTGTTTTACTTGAATGGTGGTGTTGTGAGCTGGAAGAGTTCGAAGCAAGACACAATTGTTGATTCTACAACAGGGCCGAGTATATTGCTGCATCAGAAGTAGCAAAGGAGGAAGTTTGGATCCGCAAGTTCATTACTGAGCTTGGGGTGGTTCCTAGCATTACAGATCCTATTAAGCTCTATTGTGACAACAATGGAGCAATTGCGCAGGCTAAGGAACCTCGCTCACACCAACGGACCAAACACATACTACGGCGCTTCATCTCATTCGAGAGATCATCGATAGAGGAGACGTGAAGATTTGCAGAGTACCCACAGAGGCTAACATCGTAGATCCCTTGACCAAGACTTTAGCACATAGAAAGCATGATGGTCACACTAGGTCATTGGGCCTTAGAGCCTACACTGATTGACACTAATGCTAGTGGGAGATTATTAGTTAGAGTCCTAGAGCTAATCATATGATGATTGTTGTATGGACTCGTTGTATCAGCATAGAAAAATCCTGAACATAATAAGTATGGAATATCCTGATCAGCATAGAAAAATCCATATATACATAATATGGGTACCACAGTATAAGTAGGTCGAATCCACGGATCTAGGGTATACAGGTCCTCTATGGTATAACAACCCAGATCCTAAACCTATCCCCCTTTCATAGCATATGTACCAACAATATGCACAGATCAAAGCCACAAGGTCTAGGTACACGAATCATATATGATATACTAATAGAAATACACAATCCAGGCGTGACATAAAAACCTAAGTATCAGATAATTTGGATACACATGCCAGAAACAAACATCCAGAGCCTAGTCCTAACCTCGGTAAAGCATGGTATGTCACTCTAGAAACTAAGATACTCATGGTAATAAAATACTCATGGCAACAAGATACTCAAGGTAACAAATCATGAGATATAAGTACGGATACTTCACAGGCGACAAATCTAACATGCTGTGAATATCAAACAGTGACATACCAAAGACAAACATGTTCATTGCTTGAAGGTATAAAGTACTATGCATATCCAAATGACGATATCATAAAAGATAAGTCAAGAGGTACCCGCCTTAAAATCTGTCGATCGTGATAAGCTATCCCGCGTCGAGACGCTCGCCTCGAAACAAAGTCCTGAAATCACATACTGTATTTAGTTAATTACTTATACAGTAAATAACTAAATAAACTCCCCATCAAATTAGGGAAAATCCTAATCGCAACAATTAACCTAATTTCATAATCTAAATAGGTTTAACTAAATCCACAATCCTTCACTTCAATCCAATCAACCTATCAACCATATCATCAATCACAAACTCTACTATCCTTTAGAAACTAAATTTAGCAACAATCCTAATCAACAACCGAAGCTTACCTCAACACTGACCGCCGGAAATCCCTAGATCAACGATGGCGGTATGTGATCGGCAGAGGACCTCTACTTCTAGCTCCTGTCCAAAACCCAAAGTGAGCTGCTGGATCAAAAGACATCCACAACGCATAAAATTCCAAATCCACAGGACACGATACCTGTACCTCACAGCCGTGTTTGTTGCTCCACAGCCCTCAACTAGTTGCTCTTCCTCTCCACTGATCGGAGGTGATAAGGATCCGGCGACCGCGCTAGGGCACGGTGAGGTTGGCTGCACTTAGCAGATGCGAGGAGAGTGACTGCCAATGCTAGGGCTGAGGAACGACACATTCCTGATCTCCTTGTTTTAGGGCTCGGTTGCCAGCGCTCGAGAGAGGAGAATAGGAAAATGGCCGACGTCGCTGGAGAGGAGAGGGACCAAGAGTAAGGCCGACGATCGGCGTCACGTGGAAGAAGGAAGGTGACACTACTGCTTCGGGCTCACGTGGGCATCACCGGCCGAGATGAATTTCTCCGGCGACGAAGAAGAAACGGGTGGAGCGACTCGCCGAGTAAGTGAGAGGTAACTAGGCGTCGCGTGCGTCGGTTTGGGAGAAGACGAAGCAGAGAAGTAGAGAAATGGAGAAGAAAGAATCGACAGAGAGGGGAGGAAAAGGAAGAGATCGGCTGCCGGCGATGGATTGTCGAAGGTGTGTGGGCGATGGCGGCTGAGGAGGGCGTCGGGGAAGAGATGGCGCAGGTTTAGGGCAAAAGGGAAAACAACGATTAAAGGGAAATAAAAAAGAAAAAGGAAAAGATAAAAATAAATAAAAATAAAACTTTTCCTCGCTTAAATGGGCTAGCCTAAACAGGCTTTCTCGGACCCCATTTTTATCCCCGTTAACTCGTCCATACGAGCTCCGAAAATTCCTGAAAAATTTCTAAAAATTCCAGAAAATTCCCTTTTCATTATTCGCCATTTTTCGGTATTTTACATTCTCCCCCACTAATAAAAATTTGGTCCCCAAATTTCAATATCTACCATCAGCAAGTACTAGCAACAGGCAAAGAGTATAGATACTGAACGGTAAATTTAACCACATACCTCATATGAACATATAGGGGTATCGAGCTCGAATAGTAACCTCGAGCTCCCAAGCAACCTCCTCGTCCGTATGATGCTGCCATCCGACTTTAACCAGCCGGATAGTCTTGTTTCGCAACTGACGCTCTTTCCGGTCTAAAATCTATACCGGAACCTCCTCGTAGGTAACACCAGGCTGAAAAGGAACTGAGATATCTGTCAGCACATGCGTCGAGTCGGATATACACCTCATCAGCATAGACACCTGGAATACGTCGTGATCGCCCGCCAACGCTGGTGGTAGCACTAAACGATAAGCTACCGCTCCAACCCTTTCCAAGATCTGGAAAGGTCCAATGTATCGCAGGCTAACTTACCTATGAGGCCAATTTCTTCACCCCTTTCGTGGGTGAAATTCACAGAAATACCTGGTCGTAAATGGAGAACTTTAAAAGTCTCTGACTCCGGTCAGCATAACTCTTCTGGCAGTCTTATGCCTCTAACATCCTCCGTCCGATAGTATGGACCAACTCTGTCTCAAGCTGAGCTCTATGAGGTCCTAATAACTGGGCCTCCCCAACCTCATCCCAGAGGATGGGTGTCCGACAAGGCCTACCTTACAACGCTTCAACGGTGGCATTTGGATAGCCGAATGCAAACCGTTGTTGTAGACGAACTCTACCAACGGCAAATGGTCCTCCCAACTGCCTCCAAAATCTAGTACATAAGACTTCAGCAAGTCCTCTAGAGTCTGAGTGGTCCGCTGTGACTATCCATCTGTCTGAGGATGGGAAAAAAAAAACTGTACTGAAACAGAGCTGCGTGCCCAAGGTCTGCTGCAGACTCTGTCAAAAACGAGATGTGAATCGGGGTCTCTATCCGAAATAATAATCAATGGGACACCACGTGATCTGATGATCTCCCGGCAAAACAGATCTACCAATCGATCCAGGAAATCTGTCCTCCGATTAGCTAAAACGTGCGCGGATTTGGGTAATTGATCAAAGATTACCCAAATCGCGTCATGGTCTCGTCATGTCCTCGGCAAACTCACCACAAAGTACATAGTAATATGTTCCCATTTCCACTCAGGAAATAAAAAAAATCCGCTGAAACAATCCGGCAGGTATCTGGTGCTCATTCTTCACCTTCTAACAGACAAGACATCTTGCTACAAAATCTGCGATGTCTTCCTTCACATTGTTCCACCAATAGGAACACCTCAAATCTCGGTACATGCGGTTCCACCTGAATGGATCGCAAATCGAGAGCGATGAGTCTCATGAAGTAGCTCCTGCAAGACCAGATAAGACTGGGGTACGCATAAATTGCCTCGGAAGTATATAATACCCTCCTCGTCTCGTGTGAACTCGGTCTACTACCCGGAAGCTATCTGACTGCAAATAAACTGCAAATACTGATCAACAGCCTAGGGCTCTCGGATCCTCGTCCTGATCGACGACTGAGCAACCATGGTAACCAGAATACCCTGCTCTATCCGTCCCCGCTCCTCAAGGCACAATTCGGAGAATCCCTAAATTAAGTCTGTGACCACCACTCGGTGGCAAGCTAAAGTCCCTCTTGACTTCTTGCTAAGTACATCAGCAACCACATTAGCTCTCCTCGGGTGATAGCTAATGTACAATCATAATCCTTCAGGAACTCTATCCATCTCCTCTGTCGGAGATTAAGTTCCTTCTACGAAAACAGATATTTGAGACTCTTATGGTCAGTGAGAATCTCAACTGTAACGTCATATAAATAATGTCGCCAAATCTTCATGGCAAAAATAATGGCGACTTGCTCCAGATCATGTACAGGGTAGTTCTTCTCATGTTCCTTCAACCGACGAGAAGCATAGGAGTCTACTCTATCGTGCTGCATCAGAACAGCGCTCAAACCCTGAATAGATGCATCGGTGTAGAGGACATATCCGTCCTCTCCAGAAGGTAAAATCCAAAATCGGAGCCGACACCAGTCTCCGCTTCAGCTCTTGGAAGCTGGTTCCGCAATCCTCAGTCCAAGAGAACTTCACGCCTTTCCTGGTCAAGCGTGTAAGTGGCATAGCAATCCGAGAGAAACCCTTAACGTATCTCCGGAAATATCGAGCCAAACCAAGAAAGTTGCGAGCCTCCTCTAAAAACTTCGTCTACTCCCAACGGTAACAACCTCTATCTCTTGTGGAACCACGGTACACTCCTACTAGTGACCGTGTGTCTCAAACATCTCACAAAAGATAACCAAAATACGCACTACTGATCTTCACATATAGACGTTTCCGTCGAAACATCTCTAGACTATGCGAAGATGGTGTACGTGACTCACCGCGGATCCGAAATAGACCACAACATCGTCAACGAAGACAATGAAAACCGATCCAAACATCCTCGAAATACCAGAATCATCATGATAACATCTAGGGCACCGCAAACCCTAATGGTAAAACCAAGACACATAATGTCTGTATCACAGATATTCCTAACCATAAGATCTTTGATAACAAGTCGGAAATCCAATCACCAACAACATAAATCACCAAGGAATAGATCCTCTAGTGTGAGAGCAACGCTCCATCACACGAAATACCACATAAATGGGAGCAACGCTCTACCACAAGAAATCCTCCATATGTGGAAACAACGCTCCACCACAAATAATCAGAAATATGTATCCACAATAAATATGCGAGCAATGCTCCGCTACTAGCAATCCGTAATATGTGGGAGGAACGCTCCACCACAAACAATCCGTAACATGTGTGGGAGCAACGCTCCACCACAACCAATACATAAGTGCCCAAGGCACCTAACTATCCAACTAGAGATTGCACGAGATCTCTTTACCACAGATCACTGTGGGTAGCCTAGGGTATAACCACCCAGTAAGCAAATCAAATCCATAATCAACTCTATCATCCTCCTAGTGGGTCGGTGCGTAAAACAACCAATAACATAATGTAGACATTTAGCATTCTACATTTAACATAGGTAGAATCATCATGATGCTACCAACCATACATCTGACACACGTGCACACACAACATATGTATGATCGACATAATCCTCCAATTAGTACACACCAAAAATACTCACATCATAGGTATAATTCACCATGATACCTCCAACAATGTATACCGAACCCGTGTGCATATAACATCGTAGGTAAAATCAACAATACCCCCAAACAACACTCACATGACAAATATACACATATGCCAAGAGTATAATCAACATATACTTCCAATAAGGCATACTAAAACCCAGGTGCATTCACAAATCGCACATAATCAACAAGATACCTCAGATACCACACCAAACACATATGTACATATCACAACACTGATGTAGTTGACAAGATACTTCCAACATGACACTCACACCCATGTGCACATACCACGACACAGATTTAAATCGATAAGATACCTCCAATATGTCAATCAGACACGTACAGCTAACTAAATAGCTATAATCCACAAGGAACCTACAATAACCATATCTAGATGGGAATACCCACACTATTTACAAATGAACTATCCATCATAGAACTCCTTCAACTCATAACAATCATATGTACACTTCATATATATGCATAATCATTATATTTTAAATCCAATCTACCACACAAACCCTACGCCACCTTCTAAGTTATCCTACAAGATACAAACAGTCTAAATTTAAGGTACCCACGGAATAGGATAAATCAATCCTCTAAAGACTGACCAAAATCGACAATGATATACGATCAACTCAGTCTTTTCCACGTCAGTACAAAACATGTACTCAAATGTGCTCTAGATACCAAACTAAGCACAAACAACCCAAAGATCAGCATCTCCATAAAAATAGGGTATGATGGTCCTCTACTGATCGGTCCAACAAAACTAAATCGGCCATCTACCAACTGATCAAGATTACATTAATCCCCTTCAAGCAACTATGGTAAATCAAACTTCTACTGACCGATCTCACAAGAGTAGATCAATTATCTACTAATGAAATTAACTAAGATAACATGGTATACTACTGGCTAGGTCAACATAAAGATATAAATACTATCCACTACCCAGCTATTAAAAGCAGAGGCTGGTATGTGCCTCAATCTGCTAACCAACTAGTAATAACATAAGCTAAAAACTACTAGTGTATGATATGATAAATCACCAGAAACTGTAACCCTTAATCTCTATCAAGGTCGATCATCATCAGGGTTTTACCTAATACATAAAATATCTACTATCTCAACTAGACAGGTACTAGTAAAGAGTGCTAATACATGTCACAAACTATAATAGTCAACGGTGCATATACTAACAAAAATGTAGAATAACAGTATACCAACATACCTCCTATAGCTTGGAGATGTCCTGCTGCTACCAGGTCCCAAAACCCGAAAAGTCACATCGAGAAGACCAAAACAGAAAATCCGAAACACCGGGAAAATAAGACTCGTAAGCCGATCTCTGATACCAAATAAATTGATATCAGATAAATCTCGAAAATCCAAAACACATAGCAAGTATCGTATACCTGCTCTGATACCACTAAATTGTCACGCCCCGAGGGAGTCTCTGTCCGAAGAAATTTCGACAGCACCTCCCCTGTACGGGTGACAATCTGAAGCACTTCTACAGGCATAATATACCTCAGCCACATGCGGCTGGAATCATAACAATAAAAGAAAATAAACACCACGCAGTTAATATCAAATTCAGCCTCTGGCTGACACAACCACGCGGTTAAAAGTAAAGCAGCCCACTCGGCTGTACCAAAACCAAAACACAACAAAAACTGACAGAAACCAAATACAACCAAACACAAAACTGCTAGCCAGCTAGGCTTACACAACCAACAACATAACACCCAGAAACAAAATCAGAACATAAATCGAAATACAGAAATTTCATATACCAAGATAAAACAACAGAAAGGCAGCGATATGTCTTCTGATGTGACGCGGGGACCAGCAGACAGGATGCTCCAAGCGACACCATAAATAACCTGGTACCTGAAAAGATAGTGTCCACGGGGGTGAGTTCAACAACTCAGTGAATACCAATAGACATGCCTAGTAAGATATATCTAACAGCAATAAACATGGAATACAGCTTCCGAATAATATATAGGAAATATACAAAACTGAAAAGTAACCAAGGAAGCTGTACTCACCAGGAACTCCTATCCTGAACTAAAGGGTCATCAAACCGATATGCAGTATGTCTCCTGCATGCATGTCAAACAAATGCATCCACCAAAATGCAGCATATAAGTGCAGCAAACACAAACAAATAAAGGCAATCAATGCATATGATGCTAATGATGCGTCCTGGTCACCCCTGACGCCAGTTAGTCCTCTCACACACAAATGGCGAGACCGAGTGGGTAGGGCTGTGACAACCCTGCACTCTGTCGTCACTGCTCCTAATGAGTGACCGAGTGGACGGGATGCTGTCGGAGTACTCCTATCCTGTGACCCCAAATCATAAATGGGGGAGCTCAATGCTCTCATCTCCCGGTACACGATGACGGGGAGGAAATCTCTGCCGGCTACCACGCTGAGTCACCTGACCAACGGAGCCAAACAGAGTCCACCATCTGCCGGCTACCACGCTGCTACACTAACGGAACTGACTGCCGGCTACCACGCTGAGTCATATGACCAACGGAGCCAAACAGCAGAACCGCCACATACCTGCATGATATACCACTAAACCATGAGTGGGGGTGTGTGCAATACATGTAACTGGCGATGAGCTCAACCATAGTGGAGCCGACAATCGCACAACATGCAATCATGATGCATGTCACTAAGAATAGACAAACTGATCAACATAACCATATCCATATATATAAAATGGGTACTGTAAAAGCGATGGTCACATACCAAAATCTAGAGTACACAGGTCAGATAGAATATCAAAAACCTATGTCCTGAACATAATAAGTATGGAATATCCTGATCAGCATAGAAAAATCCATATATACATAATATGGGTACCACAGTATCAGTAGGTCGAATCCACGGATCTAGGGTATACAGGTCCTCTATGGTATAACAACCCAGATCCTAAACCTATCCCCCTTTCATAGCATATGTACCAACAATATGCACAGATCAAAGCCACAAGGTCTAGGTACACGAATCATATATGATATACTAATAGAAATACACAATCCAGGCGTGGCATAAAAACCTAAGTATCATATAATTTGGATACACATGCCAGAAACAAACATCCAGAGCCTAGTCCTAACCTCGGTAAAGCATGGTATGTCACTCTAGAAACTAAGATACTCATGGTAATAAAGTACTCATGGCAACAAGATACTCATGGTAACAAATCACGAGATATAAGTACGGATACTTCACAGGCGACAAATCTAACATGCTGTGGATATCAAACAGTGACATACCAAAGACAAACATGTTCATTGCTTGAAGGTATAAAGTACTATGCATATCCAAATGACGACATCATAAAAGATAAGTCAAGAGGTACCCGCCTTAAAATCTGTCGATCGTGATAAGCTATCCCGCGTCGAGACGCTCGCCTCGAAACAAAGTCCTGAAATCACATACTGTATTTAGTTAATTACTTATACAGTAAATAACTAAATAAACTCCCCATCAAATTAGGGAAAATCCTAATCGCAACAATTAACCTAATTTCATAATCTAAATAGGTTTAACTAAATCCACAATCCTTCACTTCAATCCAATCAACCTATCAACCATATCATCAATCACAAACTTTACTATCCTTTAGAAACTAAATTTAGCAACAATCCTAATCAACAACCGAAGCTTACCTCAACACTGACCGCCGGAAATCCCTAGATCAACGATGGCGGTACGTGATCGGCAGAGGACCTCTACTTCTAGCTCCTGTCCAAAACCCAAAGTGAGCTGCTGGATCAAAAGACATCCACAACGCATAAAATTCCAAATCCACAGGACACGATACCTGTACCTCACAGCCGTGTTTGTTGCTCCACAGCCCTCAACTAGTTGCTCTTCCTCTCCACTGATCGGAGGTGATAAGGATCCGGCGACCGCGCTAGGGCACGGTGAGGTTGGCTGCACTTAGCAGATGCGAGGAGAGTGACTGCCAATGCTAGGGCTGAGGAACGACACGTTCCTGATCTCCTTGTTTTAGGGCTCGGTTGCCAGCGCTCGAGAGAGGAGAATAGGAAAATGGCCGACGTCGCTGGAGAGGAGAGGGACCAAGAGTAAGGCCGACGATCGGCGTCACGTGGAAGAAGGAAGGTGACACTACTGCTTCGGGCTCACGTGGGCATCACCGGCCGAGATGAATTTCTCCGGCGACGAAGAAGAAACGGGTGGAGCGACTCGCCGAGTAAGTGAGAGGTAACTAGGCGTCGCGTGCGTCGGTTTGGGAGAAGACGAAGCAGAGAAGTAGAGAAATGAAGAAGAAAGAATCGACAGAGAGGGGAGGAAAAGGAAGAGATCGGCTGCCGGCGATGGATTGTCGAAGGTGTGTCGGCGATGGCGGCTGAGGAGGGCGTCGGGGAAGAGATGGCGCAAGTTTAGGGCAAAAGGGAAAACGACGATTAAAGGGAAATAGAAAAGAAAAAGGAAAAGATAAAAATAAATAAAAACAAAACTTTTCCTCGCTTAAATGGGCTAGCCTAAACAGGCTTTCTCGGGCCCCATTTTTATCCCCGTTAACTCGTCCATACGAGCTCCGAAAATTCCTGAAAAATTTCTAAAAATTCCAGAAAATTCCCTTTTTATTATTCGCCATTTTTCGGTATTTTACATCATGTAGATCGATGGATTGATCATGTAGATCGGTAGACCGATCATGTAGATCGGTAGATCGATTGACAGGATCTTGATCCATTTTTGAGGTAATTGGTATACCGATTAGACTGATTGGTAGACTGATCCAGGGCTATAAAAGAAGGCCTCGAACAAAGGTTCAGACATTAATTGCTCATGTTCTTCTACTCTCACCTCACTTTGAAAATGTCAATGCTACTCAACTGCTGCTTCGACAGTCGTGCTGAACTTCAGATATTTATTTCTCAATACACGTGCTTTTATTTTAATCATCTTTCATACTTTAACTTGTAAAGGAATGGTAAGCATATTAACATTCCTTAACTTTTTGTAAAGACGAGTCTCTTTCTCTTTTTAGAAAGAGACAAATAGTGGATTACCCATCGAAAGTGATCAACGATCATGGGCCTTAAAGTAGCCGCCAAAGGTTGTGAACCAAGTAAAAAAATAAATGTGTTCCTTGACTTGTGTTTTTATTTATGCTGCATATTTCTAAAGAGATAAAAGAAGATTGAAATGAGAAAAAGTGACGAGCATTATTCACCCTCCTCTAGCACTTCTCCAATCCTATAATTTGTATCAAAGTGTGGGTGCTTTGAATTGGTACAACCACCAATTAAGCAATTTTTTATTTTTCTCACATATATTTTTTGTTTTTATCTTCAGCACTACTAATCCATGACCAAGTCTTGGTATATTCTCTCATTTTTTGTCTTTGCAAGTTAAATGACCCTCCAAGAAGACTACAACATTGTTCACCCTCCTCTATTCAATGGCGATGATTTCGTTTATTGGATAGGGTGGATAGAATCTTTCCTAAAGATCCACATAGACATGTGGATCATCATCAAGACTTGGTTCACCCTACTTGTCAATGAAGTTGGATATGAGAGCTGGACCCATGAAATTAAGAGGTAAATTGAAGCCAATGTGAAGGAAAGTCAGACATTACAATGCGACTTGACCAAAAAGGAGCTCAACCATGTCGACCCCTTTATTAGTACAAAAGACCTTTAAGACAAGTTGGTTGAACTCCACAAGGGAACCACAAACACAATGGACAATGAATAGTCTTTGGAGGAGTCGAATATGGAGGAACCAAATCAAATGAACTTTATGGTTATAATGACAAAAGAACAAGTGACTGAATCCAAGCCCAAGTTTGAGTCAAGTTACGGATTTGTATCTAATTCAGACAAACCAAACACCAAGGTTAACTCTCACTTAGTTGAAAATTTATATGCTATGATTACCTTTTTGACTCAAAAATTAACTAAGTCCAATGTCTAGATCAAATCACTCCTTAGGGAGGTAACAAATGAAAAGACTAACCAAAGTCCTTCAACTAATAAGTCCGTCATATACAACAAATCTAGACTTAGATTTAAAGCTAAGAATTGATACAAGTAGTACTTATCTTTACTTAATCGAAAAGCTAGGAAATTAGTCTAAGCATGAGTCCCTAATTCTACTCTAATTAATCAAGTAGGGACCAAACCAATATTGGATCTCTAAGAATTAAATTCATTATTTAGATAGACCTTATCAAAGTCGTGATCTTAGGTGAGTCAATAGAAAATTTATTTTTTTGTTAGATAAGTTGCAAGTTTGATTGAATTAATTAGATTTCTATTTTATGCATTCTTAGTTTAATTTTTATGATTAATTTAAAATGGCTAGAAAGGAAAAAAGGTTAATTGATTATTGACAACCTAGTATCATGACGCGGAGAAATGATAGTATATTAAGGATGCTCAGTTTAAGTGCATCCAGGTTGGATAAGGAGTATCATACTTGGTGCACTCAGCTGAGAGGAGTTGACTGAAGCTACCTTGCTACATCCTAAATTGGTTAGATCAAAGTTTTTTAATAAGTTGAAATAGTGTATAATTTATGGAGTTGACTTTGTCTAGGAATGTAGTTGTTGATCCGATTAAAAAGGCTTCTATGCCTCATCATGATCTGTAAGTCAACTTTGGAAATGGCCACTTAGTTAATTAAAGGTTACACTTGAATCTAATCCAAGATCAAATAATCTTTAAATTTTAAATTAATATTAATCAAATGAAATTGAAAACTATCTCATAAAATCTATAGGACTAACTTGGTTGATAATTTAGAATAAGTGAGATATTACGTTAAAATTAACAAGTCAAATTTAATTATTCTAATTAATCCAAAATTAATTAATATAGATAATTTTAATTAAAATTTCTAACTTAAATAATCCAAATTTAATTCAAAACTCTAAGTTGAATAATTCAAATTCAACAAATTTAATTAATCTAAATATAATTAATATTAAAAATAAGAATCAAAATAATTCTCAAGATAAATCTTACTTGAACAATTCAAATTTAATTAAATTACATAATTCTAAATTAAAATTTAAAAAAATTAGAAAATGAAAAAGAACTAAGTTCACACCTAATCAAACCAACTCTATACTTGAATATTACATTTAGATCTATGTGACTCAGAAAAGAGCTAAATCACTATATGAAATTAATAATGCTCAGTTATAATTAATGGGCTTTCAAGATTTTTTTTAATAATTTAGTAAGTTGTGAAATTTAGTAAGAAAAAGGAAAAGATATAAAATTAAGTGAAATTAAAAATGGCTAAGATTAAATTGGATTTGAACAACAAATGAAGAAGAAGAAGAAGAAGAAAATCTAGAATAAGTTTAAGTCATCTGATCGAACAAATCTTAGGTGACCTGATACTAGCAATTAAAATCCAATCTCTTATGGGAACATGAGTCAAATTGAACAAATATCTAAGCTTGAATCCAAAATCGTAGTTGAAATACAACTCGATCCTAATTGGGTGAAGGCAATGAAAAAATAACTAGTCCAATTCGCTAGGAACCAAGTTTAGAATCTAGTACCATCACATAAATATAAAATCATTATCGATACTAAATGGGTCTTCCAAAATAAACTAGGTGATAAAAAAATAAACTAATTTAGTAGCTAAAAGTTGTAATCAGGTAGAAAATTTGGACTAGTACTGTGAAACCAATGCAAAGACAATTAGACTCGAATTAGAAGATTGTTAGTCTATGCAACACATAAATGATTCAAGTTATACCAAACTCTTATTTCTAGATGGTTTCATATAAGAAGGGGTCTAAATAAATCAATCACCAAGGTTCGAACACTTAGATCACTCTAATAACATATGGAGGCTAGTCTAAAATGAGTACCTAGAGCTTAGTAGGATAGACTAGCATCATACTTAATTTCAAAAGGATTTAAACCAGGATAAATTGACATAACTTTATGTGTTAAGACCCCTTGAATTGGATGTATCCATAGTTCAAATATAAGTGAATGACATAGTGTTTATGTCATTTAAATTTTTAAAAGAATTCATAATCCTAATGTAAAGTAAGGTTAAATGATCCTGATAGGAAAGTCAATTTTATTTTTAGGATTACAAATAAAAAATAAAACAAGAAAAGAAAAAATAATATAAATATGCACGCTTAATTTCTAAAGTCAAAATGGGATGCATGCTTAGATTCTAAGGACCCACTTAACCATGCTTAGTATTTTTCTTAATTTCATTCTTTTAAATGCTAAATTTTAATTATAGAAAGCATTAATAATTCTCTTTATATTCAAGATTCATGTTCTCTTTGTTTTATTTATTTTTCAAAATTCTCTTTAAAGATTTTCTTTGAAAATATTTTTGAATATCTTTTCTATTACTTGCAAAATTTATTATATTTTGAAGAATCTTAATTCAAAATCTTTTAAAATGTCTTTTTTGAAATATGCCTGAAAAACATATTGTTGGTGCGAGTAGCACTAACGGTCTAACCCAGGTTTTGATGAATGACAAATAGGTTAAGTTAGTTGTGTTGTTGTCTGACACTTTGATCAAGTGTGCAGGAAAAGTCCAGCTAGGTCGACGGGCTGACCGGATAGCTGGCGAGAAGTCCAAGCGAGTCGACGGGCTGACCGGACGCTTGGCGAGAAGTCTAGCTAGGTCGACGGGCTGACCGGATAGCTGGCGAGAAGTCCAAGCGGGTCGACGGGCTGACCGGACGCTTGGCGAGAAGTCCAGACGGGTCGACGGGCTGACCGGACGTCTGGCAGGTAAGTGAGGTAAGTCACTGGAGGGGAGTGGCTGTGAGGACGCGTTCCCGGGAAGGGGACATTAGGCGTCGATCCGGCTTAGATCCATTTCGGATATCTAAGTCGAGATCGTGACTAGATTCCGGTCTCGGAAAGACGGAATCTAAGTCATACTCTTGATGCTAATTTTTATTACTTAGCGTATCTGTAAAAATGTGCTAACAAACTGTGCTGCAGGGTTTATTTACCTCGGACTAACACTGTTTTGCAGGTAGGGAACAGTGAGGGTCCGGGCGCCCGGAATGGCTCCGGGCGCCCGGAAGGGATCCAGGCGCCCGGAGGCAAATTTTATCCCCAGGACGACGTTGACACTTGGAGCATGCTGGTTGGGAGTGTTACGTCACACTCCAGGCGCCCGGAAGGGATCCAGGCGCCCGGAGCAGCATATAAAAGAAGCCCCAGGCAGGAGCTTCAAAATATCAGTCTTCTGAGAACTCTGAGTCCAATCACTCTGCTGCTCTGCGCTCCAACAACGTTCACAAAGCTCCGACGACTCACTCCGGCTCTCTTTTTAATTCATTGTTTGTCGGTTAGCTTTGTTTTCTTTCTTTTCATTAGCAATATTTGTACGTAAATTGTAATTATCCGAATTGCTAGTGAATTGCCCAACGAAAGTACTCAAGGAGTACGGGCCTTCGAGTAGGAGTCGTCACAGGCTCCGAACGAAGTAAAAATCAACAGTGTTCATCTCTTTACTTCTTTACTTTTCCACTGCGTCTTAACTCGAGATTTTCGAATCGATATTCACCCCCCCCTCTATCGAATCTAACGGTCTTACAAGTGGTATCAGAGCAGGTACCGCTCTGATTTGGTACAACCACCAAACAGATAGGGGGCGAAATTTTTTAAAACTGATATTATTATTATCTTCTTGGAAGATTTTTTTTGCATTTAAAATCTAAATTGGTGCAACACCAACTTAGAGTTTCTATTTCTCCCGCACTGCTAATCCAAGACGAAGTCTTGGGATTTTGCTTTCCAGTTAATTTAGTGTGTGCAGGATAAGATGTCTCAACAAGAAGGCTTCAGCACAGTACGTCCTCCCCTATTCAACGGGGATGACTTTTCGTACTGGAAGAGGAGAATGGAGGTCTACATGAAGACAGACTACGACCAATGGATGAGCGTCACAAGGGCTTACAAAATTCCAGTAGACAACTCCGGGAACATAGTAGACCCTGAAGACTGGACAAATGATATAAAGAAAAAGGCATCAATTGAAAACAAAGCCATCAATACTCTACACTGCGGACTAACACGAGAAGAACTGAACCGGGTCGGACCGCATCAAAACGCTAAGGAGCTTTGGGATAAACTAATCGAGCTGCACGAAGGAACAAGCGACGCGAAGGTAACAAAAAGAGATTTGCTGTTAAATAAAATTTTTAATATAAAAATGCAGGAAGGAGAAACGGCAAGTCAGCTCCACGCGAGGGTCAAAGATATCCTCAACGGTCTCCACGCGATAGGCCACCAAATGGAGAACCGAGACTTAATCAGGTACGCGTTAAATGCCTTTCCGCGAAACAATTTGTGGGCATCAATCGTAGATGCCTACAAAATTTCAAAAAATTTATCTAAATTAAAATTGGATGAACTCTTTTGTGAATTAGAACTTCATGAGCAAACTAACGCAGGTGTAGCTTTATTTGCGGGTTCCTCTAAAGAAAAGAAGAACAAGCCCGAATCTGAAGAAGATTCCGATCAAGACTCTGAAGACGAAGAACACCTGGTGAACCTGGTAAGGAAAATGTTCACCAGGAAAAAGAGAAGCTTCAGCAAACAGGATCTTCAGAAGATCAGTTCGCCAGCCGACTCAAGAAATGTCACATGTTTCGGATGTAACAAAAAGGGGCACTACAAGAACGAATGCCCAAAATTGAAACTTGACAAACCAAAGTCAACAAAGAAGAAAGCCCTCAAAGCAACATGGGACGATTCCTCCTCAGACGAATCGGAAGGAGAAAAGCACCAAAGTCACCTCGCGCTGATGGCTCGCGAAGCTGAAACGGAAGACGAATCAGAGGAATCGGAAGACGGGTCCGAACCCGAATCGAGCCACGAGTCCGTACTCGTTTCCGAAGGTTCCAAAGAGGTATACCTAAACTTAAATCGTAAATTCTTTAGAATTATCTCGTGTTTGAATAAAAAATTAGTTAAATTGGAAAATAAAAATAAATCGCTTCTTGAGGAAAATCAAAACCTCAAGGAACAATTAAAAATTGAATCCAACTCAAGATCGAACACTTGAGGAGGAGAATTTATCATTAAAAATGAACTTAATAAGTTAAAGGAAATGTTGGAAAATTCACAACAAGATCTAAAAATTTAGATTTAATTCTAAATAACCAAAAGGCATGCTATAATAAAACCGGACTTGGATATAAGTCAAACTCAAACAAAACCTTTAAATCATTATTAACCCAACACAAAGCAACTAAACAAGCTTGGGTCCCGAAAGCGTGCTTAACCACGCAAGTAGGACTTAATCAATTCTATATACCTAAAGATAGAATACATTATATAAACTTGAATAAATCAGATCAAAAACTAAAATATAAATCTAAATTAAAATCAAAATTCAAAACTCAACAAAATTTAGATTATCACCAAGTTGATTATAACTACAAAAAGAATCGACACAAACCCAAAATCTAAATTAATGGCCAATAATTCAGGTGGAAGAATATATGGCACCTCCAAAACTAACCTACCCGAGAGGGTAACCCAAAACCAACGGGGTAATTAGGATTAGTTAAAAGAGACCAAGTTTAACTTGAAACATGGTATTGGTGAAATTTTTGGATGATAGTCGTTAGGAAAACTTGGGCATCGATGTCTAGAAAGATATGGTTTCGATCTGTGCATTTGGGAAGTGACCGAAGCTACCCTTAAACGAATCCTAACCAGTTAGACCAAGATTTAGTACTAAGTTCCGTGGATAGGACTATTCGGAAAACCTCGAAAGGTTGGTTACTTCTAATGATGTCCTTGTGACTCACCAAGCTTAGAAGTTTATCCGAAGAATGCCAATTTGTGGAAACCAAAGCTAAGTCTGAATCTAACACAAGTTAAAACAAAACTCTGTAATCAAACTAATTTCATCTCACAAAATCATAGGATTCCTTGATTGATAATATAGATCGGGTGAGATGAATAAAACTTAAAAATTAATTTCAAAATGTTAAAACTTAAATTAATTTCAAAATTTCAATTTTAAATTAATTTTAATTTTAAAACTTAAATTAATTTCAAAATTTTTAATTTTAAAACTTAAATTAATTTTAAAATTTTAATTTTAAAACTTAAATTAATTTCAAAATTTCAATTTTAAAACTTAAATTAATTTCAAAATTTTAATTTTAAAACTTAAATTAGTTTCAAAATTTTAATTTTAAAACTTAAATTAATTTCAAAATTTTAATTTTAAAACTTAAATTAATTTCAAAATGTTAATTTTAAAAATTAATTTCAAAATTTTAATTTTAAAACTTAAATTAATTTCAAAATTTTAATTTTAAAACTTAAATTAATTTCAAAATTTTAATTTTAAAACTTAAATTAATTTCAAAATGTTAATTTTAAAACTTAAATTAATTTCAAAATTTTAATTTTAAAACTTAAATTAATTTCAAAATTTTAATTTTAAAACTTAAATTTCAAAATTTTAATTTTAAAACTTAAATTAATTTCAAAATTTCAATTTTAAAACTTAAATTAATTTCAAAATTTCAATTTTAAACTTAAATTAATTTTAATTTTAAAACTTAAATTAATTTCAAAATTTTAATTTTAAAAACTTAAATTAATTTCAAAATTTTAATTTTAAAACTTAAATTAATTTCAAAATTTCAAAACTTAAATTAATTTCAAAATTTCAATTTTAAATTTAAAAATTAATTTCAAAATTTCAATTTTAAAACTTAAATTAATTTCAAAATGTTAATTTTAAAACTTAAATTAATTTCAAAATTTCAAAACTTAAATTAATTTCAAAATTTCAATTTTAAATTTAAAAATTAATTTCAAAATTTCAATTTTAAAACTTAAATTAATTTCAAAATTTTAAAACTTAAATTAATTTCAAAATTTCAATTTTAAAACTTAAATTCAAAATTTTAATTTTAAAACTTAACTCCAAAACCTAAAAAAAAAAAAAAAAATTGTCAGTCCAAAACCAGGGGCGGGCGCCCCTGGTATTCCCCCTGGGCGCCCGGAAGGAATCCGGGCGCCCGGAGTCCCCTATAAATAAGGGGCAGCAGGCGCCCCCAATTCTTGCACCACTTACTCTCACTTTTGCCAAGGTTCACTTCGAACCTCAGCGCGAATGTATTTTTAACTAAAATTTTCTTACGGTGAAGACGCTGTCGCGATTCAACCGAGGTCGTCAGATCTACATTTATCGATGACTCCTCGGTAAAACTTCTTCCCCTATCTGAAATTTTATTTGAAATTATCTTTGCAAACTCTCTTAGAATATTTTTTTAAAAACAGTAAGAAACGAACAAATACTGGTGCTGGACCCTCCAATGCTAGTACAGACCCTAGGTTTCCCACAGACGAACTTAGGATTAAGTTTGAGTCCACCATTTATAAGGCCATAAGGACTACTTGCATAGATAGATCGTTCTTTATAAGGTCATGTCCCTCTGCTTTAGAAGTTATAGGCTACTATAACTTAACGAACCTTGTCGAATGTACCAGTCCAATAAACATAAGCCTGTGTGCCGAATTTTGCAATAACCTAGTAAAAGTAGACGATTTCACCTATACCACTAGGGCAGCAGGCACTGATATCGTATTTTCCCCTATGACTATCCGAGAGTTTTTAGAGTTGCGTCCATCTACTTGCTCCTTTTTGTGCTATCCTCCGAGGGATCTACCGTTCGAAGATCCCTACTCACATATTACTCTCGATACGATCTATTCGTATTTTTTCGGGGGAGAGAGAGATCCCATGGTGACACAGTTTAGGTCAGTAGAACTTCGAGTCCAGGACTACGCTCTTTATAGGGTTGTGGTCCTTTGCATTTTACCACTGACTACTCGGGACATCGCTGTGATGCGCCCATTCCATTCGTTCTTACTTTATGCCCTGATTCATAGGTTAGACATTGACATTAGCCTACACATCTTCTCTACCATTATCTATTCAGCTGGATTTGTGACTGACAGTCGAGTCCATATACCATTTGGTCACGTTCTGACAGCCTATATGTCCTCGCTACACATTGATGTCACTAGGGGAGACGTTGCCCATATGACTGAGTTCGATGTTATAGCCGCTCGAAACTTTTCTCTAGCCGGCATCCACATAGATAGAGATGACGGGACTATGTCTTGGCGGAGGGGGGCACAGCACCAGCCCGATCCAGACGCATAGGTGGACGAATTCATGCTCGCACTATTTCCAGAGGAAGCCGCACCGGCTCCACCACCACCCCCAGCTCGAGCACCACGACACGCTCCCCGCACTCTAGCCGACCGTATGACCGGACTAGAGAGAGCTATGGCGAGTCTCCAGCAGGAGAACTCTGACTTTCATCGGGACATGCGGCGAGAGGTTGCCGAGTTACGAGCTGCCGGAGTCACCCGACACACTGAGCTGATGACACTTCTTCGATCCTTGGGATCTGGACCACCCCCTTCATCATCTCAGTAGCCTTAGTGATGACCTACGTCTGTAGCTACACTACTTGTAAAATATTTTGGATTTATCTAGTAGCGTTTCAAACTTACATTGAATATGTTCTATCTTAATAGGCTAGAATCTTTCAAAAATACTTTCAAAAATGATTTTACCAACTTATAGGCTAAAATTGTTTGTTTTTCAAAACTTTCCATTCTTAGACTTTCAAAAACAGTTTTGGCCTTAGACTAGTTTTGAATCCTTAGAAAGCATGTGCCCATAGGTCTAGTTCTTGAGCATCTCACCAACACCTTAGGTTTACCTTGCTTGTGTTTGATAAATATAGAAAGGGGTGAGATGCATAGGCCAACTGTCTGGACTTAAGATGCTAATTTCAGTGCATCAACATAAGTCTGGACGTTAAATACAATTCAGATATTAATCAGATTAAAATTCATCAGTCAAGTCAAACACTGACTGGTTGTAATTAACTTAATCTGACTAACCAAGTGAAAACTACTATCTTCTGATAGTTAGTTAGTACCTAATTGGTTAGACAGCTGGTTAAAGTTATGTCAGGTTCAGGGGGAGGAATTAATTAAAAAATTTCCTTTATATAAAATATTTTAAATTTTGTTTGAAAAATGTTCTCTTAAAAATTTCTTAAACCTACTTTTGAAAACTAACTCTTATAAATTAGGTTTTACTTTTTATCGAAAATTGATTTTGAAAATTAGATTTGAAAATTGTGGAAATTAGATTTTTTAAAACTTAAGTTTACAAACTAAGCTTCTCAAAATCATTTTTCTTAATTTTGAAAATCAAAGTTTAAAAATCAATTTTCAAAATCAACTTGCTTAAAATTGTGAAATTTTTTTAAATCAACTCAAAATTGTTTCTTTTAAATCACAAACTTTTTATCCATTTTTCTTAGTTTTTGAAAACTCAACTTTTCAAGTATTTTAAACAATGGTTTTGAAACTAGTACTTTTGAACTTTAAAATTTTGATTTTTGAAAATTAGAGTTAATTATTTTACTCTATCAAGTGTTAAAAATTATGAAAGTTAGATTTTTTTCAAACTTAAATCACTGTCAAAACTTAAGTTTTAAATTAAATCGTTTACAAACTTAGTGTTGAAAAATAAAATTTTCAAACTTAGTTTTGGAATTCTAGTTTTTGAAAACTTGTGTTTGAAAATGAAAACTTAGCTAGCTTTCTAAAAGCTAAAAGCTAATGCTTTAAACAAATTTTCAAAAGCTTAAACTCCCCCAAGTCAACTTGACTATTTTTTAACTTGCTGTTAAAAATTGTACTTTTATCAGTATCTTTGAATTTTTTATTACTCTACACTATGCTTGTTTACCCTTGCTTACTTTTTGATGATTGCCAAAGGGGGAGAAGGGTTAGGTGGTTAAGTTAGCTAAACCAATTTGAAAACACAAACTGACTTTAAAACCACACAAATGCATGTTGTTTCGTACATATGCTTTCACTAACTTAACCAGGTTGTCATTCCATCAAAAAGGGGGAGATTGTTGGTGCGGGTAGCACTAACGGTCTAACCCAGGTTTTGATGAATGACAAATAGGTTAAGTTAGTTGTGTTGTTGTCTGACACTTTGATCAAGTGTGCAGGAAAAGTCCAGCTAGGTCGACGGGACCGGATAGTGGCGAGAAGTCCAAGCGGTCGACGGGCTGACGGACGCTTGGCAGAAGTCCAGCTAGGTCGACGGGATAGCTGGCGAGAAGTCCAAGCGGTCGACGGGCTGACCGGACGCTGGCGGAAGTCCAGACGGGTCGACGGGCTGACCGGACGTCTGGCAGGTAAGTGAGGTAAGTCACTGGAGGGGAGTGACTGTGAGGACGCGTTCCCGGGAAGGGGACATTAGGCGTCGATCCGGCTTAGATCCATTTCGGATATCTAAGTCGAGATTGTGACTAGATTCCGGTCTCGGAAAGACGGAATCTAAGTCATAGCAAACAGTGGGGGTCCGTGCGCCCGGAATGGCTCCGGGCGCCAGGAAAGTCCGGGCGCTCGGAAGGGATCCAGGCGCCCGGAGGTAAATTTTATCCCCAGGACGACGTTGACACTTGGAGCATGCTGGTTGGGAGTGTTACGTCACATTCCAGGCGCCCGGAAGGGATCCAGGCGCCCGGAGCAGCATATAAAAGAAGCCCCAGGCAGGAGCTTCAAAATATCAGTCTTCTGAGAACTCTGAGTCCAATCACTCTGCTGCTCTGCGCTCCAACAACGTTCACAAAGCTCCGACGACTCACTCCGGCTCTCTTTTTAATTCATTGTTTGTCGGTTAGCTTTGTTTTCTTTCTTTTCATTAGCAATATTTGTACGTAAATTGTAATTATCCGAATTGCTAGTGAATTGCCCAACGAAAGTACTCAAGGAGTACGGGCCTTCGAGTAGGAGTCGTCACAGGCTCCGAACGAAGTAAAAATCAACAGTGTTCATCTCTTTACTTCTTTACTTTTCCGCTGCGTCTTAACTCGAGATTTTCGAATCGATATTCACCCCCCCTCTATCGAATCTAACGGTCTTACACATATGTCACGTCCTGAGAGTAAGATTGTCCAATAAAAATTGGATAAGATCTCTCCTATCGCAATTACAAATGAAATCAGTATGCATTGACACAAGCATACTCACAAGTCATCAACAACAATCCACACGGCCAGAAGATACACAACCGCGCAGTAATATACACAGCCCACACGGCTGGAATAAAAAGAACATAATCACGTAGTTATATAGTAAGCAACTCATACAGCTGTAGAAAAACACAATGCAAGTCACAAAATAACGAATGTAAAACTATAATACAACAAACTGCTAGCCGACTCGACTTGACACCACAACATTAAATCAAATAAAAGAAATCACAAAGCTAAACTCCATACAAAAGATATATACACACAAACAAGTCCAAAGTCAATAGTGCAAACAAAAGCAATAACAAAAGAAGTCGTTTGATGTGACATGGGACTAGCGGACATGATCTCCAAACAACTCCATAAATTCTTTACCTGCTACCTAGCGAAATAAAATTAGTTTATGAGGTGGTGAGTGCTGGGACTCAGCGAGTAATAGACAGATAGTGCATGAACCATATCCTAGGCTAGTAATAGAATGTCAGGAGTAGTACAGATCTACTATAGTATTGCTCATATCTACAAGGGTAATATGCGAGATATATACATACTACTAACAAGTAAGCCAATGTCTAAGCACATGCAACAGGTATATAACTCAACGTATGTAAGCATATCACATAAATATAATAAAACAACTACATAAATATGCAATCAACAGCATCAACAGGTATAATAATAACAGTGTATGCACGGATAGTCACCCCGTCCACCCCTCTGCATCATGACCCCTGTATTGTTGAGAGGCTGGATCGATGACAACTGTACAACACTCAAAAGCCTCCACTACTCTCGAGTGACCGAGTGGACAAGTGATGAGTAACTATCTAGCTACATAACGAAGGGGGTCCCTGCTGCTCACAACTCCAGCTACCACTACCCATGAGTGGCCGAGTGTGACATGACAGGACAAGCGACATCTACTCTAGCTATCATTACTCATGAGTGGTCGAGCGTGCAACTCTGGCCAATGACCCTATCAACCACAAGAGAGACATGGTCGTCAACATGCATGCAATGACATGATGTGCAAGATGCAGCAACCATCAAATATATAAATAGAAATCTGGTATGCTACTTGAAGCCAACATGCTCAACAAGGTATATAAATAAATAGAAATCAAAGCAAGTAAGTATGGTATCTAGTATCTACTAAATATCATGAATAGCAACGTGAGACTGTATAGATATCAAGTCGATTATCTCAAAGATCGAGTGGATAAGTATCAAATATAAGAAAAATACGAGTGGAATCAAGGTAAATACAACAACTATCTGAATATAAAGCTCATGCACTAGGGTCAAAGTGCTAGAGAGACAAAGCAGGAAGTACCCGCCTTTATCTGTCGATCATGATAAACCAATCCCATGTCGAGACGCTTGTCTCGAATCAACGTCCTGCAAATCATATATTGTATAGTTTACCTAATCACATAAGCAACAACTAGCTAAACCTAAAGATCTAAACCCATAGGAAAACCCCTATTCAAATCGATCATTAATTATCCTTAATTAAGGATTAGCTTCAATTACTCTCATCCATATATCCTTAATTATAATCCATTCAATACTGCCAACAAGAAACCGTATAAATCCAACCCATCACCACTAATTACAATATCAATATAATGATTCTGATAACGATCATGTACTCCTCTAAATCAACCAACCCACTATTCAATCCAAGTTTATCAACCAAGTATAGATTAATCAACTCAACACAAACTAACCAAACTCTGTAATCAATTGGATTAAATACTTCTAACTATTTCACCTCCACATAAGATTTATTTCAAGCACAATCAAACCAAAACTCACCCAATTCCAATAATGAATCAATCCTCTATTCAACCAAAACATCCATCTCAATAACAATCGTTCAAATGATAATCAATCACAAACCCAAATCCACTCAAGCAATAGATCACAACTAAATAGAATTAGGACACCCTAACCATTCCACAACTAGAATCAAATCTAGTTCATATATGAAATTACCACAGCTTACCCAAATTCGAATGCTTCACTGTTGACTCAACCGGAGAAGTTATTGCTGCTGGAAATTGTAGTCGGGGCAAGGGGGAGTTCTTGATCTCCAAATCTAGAACTCCAATTCAACCTTTGCCTCCTTCCAATGTGGTGATTGGGAACTCAACACGGTTGTAGACGCTACAACCTTGGACCTAAAACCAATCGTGCCGATCAGGAAACCACAATGGTCGACAGTTGGACAGGAAATAAAGCGAAGATAGAAAGGGAACACCATACCTTCTCATGGCCAGAAGAGTGACAACTGTTAGCTATGCCTCAACTAGTGCCGACAATCAACGACGTGGAGGAAGGAAGCACTACTCTCTGGTGAAAGGGGTGTCGCTCGGGTCCACACGTGAGAGGGAAAGCTAGCTTTAGCCCCTTTGCGTCAATCCTTTTTCTTCGACGACAACATCACCCGGCGACAGATGCTTCCGTAGTGATCAATTGGAAGAAAAGGCGATGAGGCCAGGCAAAGAATCAGGATTTGGGGGAAGGAGCAAAGAAGCTCGGTCAGTGGTGGCTCATAGAATCGACGCGATCCACTTATGGCGTCGGGCGGTGGATCGAAGCTAGGGCACAACCAAACAGAGGATTCAAACGCTCAGCTTCTGGTGAGTTCCTGGTGTCCATGAATAGGAGAGGGGAGAGCATCAGCGGCATCGGCGATTGGAAGGCGCACACTAGGCCGATCGACGCAAGGAGGCAGTGGCGCGATCGGGTTCGAGGAAGAGGAGGCGTGCGTCGGATGGAGGAGGAAGAGGTAAATCGAGATCGGGAATAAGGAAAATGGGACTTAGGGCATCTCAAATCCATCACCAAAACACCAAATTTGGTGTCAATTTGACACCAAATTGCTCCAACCCATACACCAAAACCCATCCCAAATATGGTGATGTGAATTTGCAACACCATATTTGGTGTTGCACTATTCACATCACCATATTTGGTGATGGAGAGATTTTTTTTTTATTATATTATTATAAAATCAAATGTAATTAATTAATAATTATTATTTTCTTTTTCTTTATTTATAGTATAATTAAATGTAATTATTATTTATTATAAATTTAAATTAAGTGCATTTAATAGAATATTTAAATTTTATTATGTATATTTGTAAATATTTAATTTATTAAAATTATTATTTTAATTTTATTTAATATATTTTAATTATAATTACATTTATAAATTATCACTAATTTCATAAACATAATACAATAAAATATTAAAATTTTTGATATGCATAAATATACAATACATTACCCATTACATTGACATACAAAATAAAGATAGTAATGACATTAAATTAAAATATTACTAATACAAACTTAAAAACATAATTAACTAAGCTTAACAAACAAGTACATGGTACAAACTATACTAATAAAGCACACATAAACTTAAAATTACTTTAACAATATTATAATACTAATATTCAGGAAGATCAATCCCCATTCCGCTAAAATAATTATGAAATTGCCCAAAAATATTCGTAGGATTCTGAGATTCTTGATCTTCACCTTGATATTGATTAAGTTGTGATTCTTCTCCCTGTATTTGAGATGTTTGAGATCCTTCTCCTTGATGTGCAGCTGAATGAGATCCTTGTACTTGCATTCTCTTTTGCATAATTCTAATTTGCTCATTGCGAATATATTCACGCATCATCAGGTTAGAGATCGAGTTCAAATCTTTGAATAAAATTTTGGTTTCTTCCTTGTAAAGCATAGTATCTGCCATTTTTGTAGTAGCAGCAGTACTTGCATTCATTGCCTCAACAAGTTGAGCATTAATATTAATTACCTTTGTAATCTGTTCATCATTCTTTTTCTTCATTTTTGCTTTTTTCACCCCTGGAGGTCGTTTAATAGAACTACCACCGCTATCTGAATCAGTGATATTAAGATCAAAAGCAGACACACAAGGAGATGAAGGTGTATGAAATGCTTCCTCGGAGAATTGTTGTTCAGATGAACCAGCATTAGCATTTTGTTGTAGTGATTTCATGGATGCAGTATTCATAGTGTCAGTGCCAAATTTTTCAATATCTTTGAGAATATTCCAGACATGATCAAATTTGAAACCCTTTATGTATTTTGGGTCTTCTGCAAATAACATTTTGGCACAAGTTAACTGCAAGAAAATAATTGAACATCAGTTATGAAGATAATAATATGTATTAATAAATTTAGACTTAGATTTTAAAATTTAGATAGTCTAAAATAAATATGAGCATAGTAACTTACAATATCTTGTTCCGATGCTCCACTAGGATTCAGATGTTCGATTTGTCGAATGCAACCTTTCATTTTGGATACTGAATTTAGCATAAGAAGCATTCTTTTTTGCAAAGATCTTGGCGGTCGGCTATGATGCGCAAAATTTGGATCTGCATGAAACTGTAACGACCCACCTTCTACTACTAAATTATAAGGCCGGACCGTCACATTATGCTGTGCTAAACTATATCCATGACCATCACTAAATCTAGATGCGGAAGCTGTACTAATTAAAACATGGCTAAGCTATTATCATTTCTTTATTCTATGTGTGTTAAGGGGTGTAATCTAACTATTCCTGACATATGTTACATCCCCCATGGTCAAGGAACTAAACTAAGGGTCTACCGGCTGTTATCAGGCCTCCCAATCGATCCACGGATCGATTGGAATGGCTTGATCGGTCCATTGATCGATCCAGGTGGCTACTCTATACAGAACTTAGGTTGGATCGATCCAGTGATCGATTCAGCACGCTACTGTGCTCGGGCAATATTCTGGATCGATCGGCTGATCGATCCAGACTGGCCAATCGATCTAGTGATCGATCCCAGGGCTTACTGTTCGCGACAGAAGGCATCCGGATCGATCGGCTGATCGATCCAGGAGCTTACTGTTCGTGGTACGAACTTCTCAATCGATCGGCTGATCGATTGAGAAGCCTCCAATCGATCAGCCGATCGATTGGGGTTTCTGATTTCGTACCAGAAGTCTGATTTCAGCACTGTTTCGTGCCTCAATCACACATACAAGTTCTAAAATGACTGGTAAACATTCTAACATCACATAATTAATGTTCTAAGCATGGTAGAGTGCATAGTCTACTAGTTCATGGCATTTAAACAAACTGAACGGCAAAACTAAAATAACAAGGTTCCAATAATTAACTTGCTAAAATCCCTAGGATCTTTATTCCAAACTCCAGCTCACACACATCTTCCTCGTTGCATTGACCTCCAGCCTCCGCTAGTCTATTTTTCCTTTACCTTTATCTGCAGTATAAGGAAAAAGTATCTGTAAGCTTGAGAGCTTAGTAAGAAACCATCTACCTCACTAAAACATGCATTCGATGCAATATGCTTTTAAAAGAATGCTATTAAAATCATATGCTGAACTTGAGAAAACATGGCATACTGAAATCACTACACGTGAATACTAAAACATGGCATACAGGTTCATAAGATATGGAAATCAAAACTGATCATAAGACTATCACATGCCTCTATAAGAAAACTAAACAGAGCATGGACTGAACTAAGCTGATACTAAACTAATGCTAGAGTTGTACTACTTTCACATAGCTATTTTGTGAGGTTCTGAAAACTAATTACATAATAAGTGAAAATACATAATCATGCTGCTGATGGGCCCGACAACTGTACTTGCTATGCGCGCATCCCTAACTAGACCCGGGTTTGCAAGTCCCGAATTTAGTAGGGTTACTAGGTTATCTGAACCTAGGGACGACTGTGGGAGCCCAACCCAATGGATATCTAATCCAGTACAGTGCCACTGCTAAAAGTAAAGTACTGAAATAAGCTAATAATTCTTGTCTTGCTTTTACTAGGTTGTCTAAGCTTAGAGGCGACTGTGGGAGCCCACCCATTGGACATCTAGTCCTGTAAAAGCGGTAGCAAGACTCAATTATGCTGTAAAATGCTTCTATTACATTTTAGCTAAGCTATTAAAATGCCTACATTGCATTTGACTGTGCTAAACATTCTATCGAGCACTTGGTGTGCGCTAGTGCACACCCTATGTGTCAAAATTTGCATACGACTAAACTAATGCATAAAAATCATACGAATAGCTACTTATACTGCAGGTGAGGGGTTTCTTACCTCCTATTCAGATTTTCTTACAAATCTAGTCGCTAGTTTTCCGGTGGAGACGCTCTTCTTGACGATCCTCTCGCGTCTACGCGTTCCTCTCGCGGAGGGAAGCGTCCTCATCTCGGAGTCGTCGCCGGGAGGTGCTCCTGGTAGCCTAGGAGATGGAACCCTAGCCTTTTCTTGGTGCGCCGAGAGAAGGAGGAGGAGAGGGAGGGGGCGGCGTGAGGTTAGGGTGAGGAAAAGTCACGAATAAAATCTAATAACTCCTCTTTTAATTTCCTATTTATATTAAGTGGGTAACTCAGCCCAACTTTAATATAAATTTAATTGCCTCCCTTTTCTTTCAGCACGGCCCTGCTGGGTTCACTTGGTTACTGGAGTCCGCTATAAGTCGTAGGATCCAATAGGTCTCGGGTTCAATTCCCGCGTAGGCTATTTTACGATTCCATTTATTTTTGCTACCTCCGCTACTCTAAAAATTCTATAAAAATATCCTAAAATTCCAGAAAAATACTAGGATATTTCTAATAATTATTTTGAGAATTTTCGGGTGTTACAGAAACTCTTTCTCAACTCTTGCCCAGAATTGATCCTTCGATTGGTTAATCCCAATGATTGGCTTTTGTGAAATATGAAGGTAAACATAACATAAGTGTTTATCTTCTTCAAATGAGTATGAAGCTTGTCAGGGGGTTGTACTCATTTTAGTAGAAGAGAAACTCTCACAAAATTGTTGACATACAATGTGTTATACCAATATCTGGTAAGCCATTATATAGTGAAAAAAATGTGAATATAAAATTATGCAAATTTTGATTCAGTGTCATGTCATGCCACATCGTCCTAATTGTATGTGATTTTAAAATATTTTTAAAATATATTTATTCCTGAGTAATTATATAATAAAATTAAAAATAAAAATTATATATATATATATATATATATATATTAATTAGTTGGATATTAAATTTTAAAAAATTTAAAATATCAAATATTAAGAAGTATTCATTTTAAATATAATAATTATCATATAAAAAAATTAATAATAATTATAGAATATTCTAAAGAATATTCCTTTTTGGTGTGATATGGTGATGATGGGTTGGAATTGAAATAGTGTTTGGTGTTGAAATAGCACCATTTTGGTGTGAAAATTGCACCAAATTTGGTGATGTGCATTGGAGATGGTCTTAGGGTTTCCATACTTAGGCTTAAATAATCTA
Organism: Zingiber officinale; assembly: GCF_018446385.1. Classification (NCBI taxonomy): domain Eukaryota; kingdom Viridiplantae; phylum Streptophyta; class Magnoliopsida; order Zingiberales; family Zingiberaceae; genus Zingiber; species Zingiber officinale. Next base: position 42,425,141 of record NC_055988.1, on the reverse strand, counting down.
ATTTAGGTTAATGAAGTTAATCAACTCCTAACTTAAATAGTTATTTCAAACAAGCTTTCTCATAATTCAATAATTGATCCTCTTAAAATGTGTCATACGGACTCCGTTTAAATCTCAAAAAATTATTATAAATTCTTTAAAAATTCAATAAGGCTATTTCTCTATAATACTTATCATTTAATTGCCGTATCTGACAACATATTTCCTAAATTTCAAAATATTTTAAGTTAGAGTTTAAATTACTTTAAAAATCTTGTTTAGATTTTCTAAACATTGTTTAAAAAACCTTTTACTACTTGAAAAAATCTTACTTAGACTTTCAAAGTGTTTTTAAAAATCCCAGTCATAATTTCCAAAAGGTTTTTGAAAAATATCTTTTTATCTATCCTTAAAAATATTGGTTTTCTAACTTCAAAACATTTTTGAAAATTTTATTTAGAAATCTTCTTACTTGAAAAATCTTGTTTAGAATTTCAAATACCTTTTTAAAAATTTTCTTACTTGAAAATCTTGTTTCAAAATATTTTTTTTTACTTGAAAAATTATGTTATTCAAAATATGTTTTGAAAATCCATTTGATAAACTCATCTTCTATATTCTAAAATATTTTTAAAAAATCTTTAAGTACTTAGAAAAGCTCATTTTGCAAAATCTTTTGAGTATATGTAAACAAACTGTTAGAAAAGGTTGGAAACATTCTTTCTGCTAAATGTTCTCAAAAGTCCCATAATTTTGAAAGTAGTTGTTTTAAAGTGTTCTTTTAAATGTTTTTTCAAAGATTATTTTCATAAATATTTATATTTTAGAAATATTTTTTGAAATCACCATTACTATTTTTTGTGATCTTTTGAAGTTTCCCTATTGATTTTTTTTATGTATGTCAAACCAAAGAGAATAGGTTAAAAGTTAAATTTTTTTTTTTTAAGTTTAAGTATTTTAAAAAACCTCAAGGATATTAAATTCAAGGGGAAAGTTTAATTTGAGGGGGAGTTTTTGAAAATGAATTATATTTTTTTTTCAACTTTGAACTAGGTTGTCATAAATCTAAAAGATAGATATTATTGGTGAAGGGAGTAGCAAATAATTAAACTTGAGTTTTGATGTTGGTAAAGGTTAAAGTTAAATCTTATTGTGATTTAACAGATTAATCAAGTGTATAGGTGGATCAACCAAGAAATGTTAGTGCTGGAACAAAACATTTAATCTAGAGTTTTGATGCCTGACTAAGATTAAAATTAGGCTTGTTGTGATTTAACAAATTAGTGTCTAATGTGTAGGAGCAAGTTACTTGACAAGTGTTGAAGTCCTGGCTGAGAAACAGTTAGTGACTGAGTCCTAGTGGCGATAGACATCTGAAGTCCTGATTGTGAATCAGACAAGAGCTAAATCTTGGTTGGGAACCAAATAAGAAAGTCCTAGTTGGGAGGAAAGTGAATGAAGTTCAAGTAGAGTCACCTAGGAGCTGAAGGCTTGGTGGACAAGTCCAAGTGGAGTAAGCTAGGAGATGAAGTTTGGCGAACAAGTCTAAGTAGAGTAAGCTAAGAGCTGAAACTTAGTAAACAAGTCTAGGTGGAATCAACTAGGAGTCATAGCTTGACAACTCAGTCTAGATGAGTCAATTGGGGGTTGAGCTTGTCAACAAGACCAAGTGCGAGTGACTTTACATTTTATATCTTACTCATTGTGTGTAACAATTGTAGGGAAGCAGTTCAATGAATCCAGGTAACCAAAAGGAGTCTAGGGCGACTGACTGGTGATAACTCTTGGTGAGTAAAGTTGGAGGATCCAGGCAACCGTATCTAGCTCAGGATAACCAGAGCAACTTAATTTCAAGAGACCAGGAGTTGAGATTATTGATAATCTAAGTGAGTCAGGTCAAGATTAGATTTGATTCCTCTCCAAACAACTAGAGAGCTTCCAATCGATCGAGCAACACAATTAATGTTATCTACCAGACAGAAGTTATAGCCATGTCAACACATATACAGACCACCGAGGAGGCTCTAGGAGACTGGAGAAGGGCTATATGAAGAGCATTAAGACAGAGCTTTAAAATCACTCAAACACTCATTCTCTCAATCTCTTGTGCTCATGCTCTAGTACTCTCTTACTTTCTGTGCTGTGATACATTGCTCATGCTTCATTTCTGATCAACAACATCTAAAGTAATATTTCATTTTTTTGTGTGGTCATATTTATTTTTATTATGCTTAATTTTTTAGATTCTTTGTTTGTAATGTGTTCCCACCTCCAAAGACTTTCTAGAAAGAAAATATTAGAAAAAAGAATCATATTTTTATAATTGCTACGTATATCTATATTTCTGATTTAGTTGATTAACTACTTGCATGCTCAATTTTTAGTTATGTCCTTTGCATGCTTACATTGTTTTGCTATACTTGATTGAATTATTTCTAAGTTATTTTTATTTTTGTTGTGCTATTCTATTGATTTAATTATTTCAGGTATTATCTGCTCATAAAATTTGTAACACTATTCATCCCCTCTAGTACTGAGTTTGATCCTATATTTGGTATCAAAGTGGATTGAATTGATAATAACTAGGAAAATTTGGTTAGGTGCATGTCTAGGTTGGATAAGAAGTATCCTACCTGGTACATCTAATCAAATAGAACTAGCAAAAGATAACTCACCTCACTCTAAAATAGTTAGACCAAGATGTTATATTAAAGTTGATTTAACACTAGATTCTTAAGTTAACTTTGTCATAGGAAGTGGTCATTGTTCTTATCAAGAAGACCCCTTACCTCATCACAACTTGAAAGCTAATTTAGGAAACTCTTGCTCAATTAGTCCAAAGCAAAACCTAAATATAACATAGGGTGAACTTTGTGCTTTGAGTTGGAACAAACAATTAAATTGATTAAAACAATCCAAGCTCAATCCAAACCCTAACTATAAGTATATGATGTGTGCATTTCTTGCGTATTTTTTTAGCATTGTTTAGCATACATTTTATAACATTTCATGAGCATATTTTGCATTCTTACATATTCTTTTGTTTGTTTTTCTCTTTTAGTTCGGATAAACTACTCTTTACTTATTTTCATTGATAGAATATGTTTTCAGAGCTAAAATAGAGCAATAAAACCTTAGAATGTGACTTTACTTAGCCTTAGAACAAGTTTTCATTGATAGCATGCTGATGAGGTTATGTGGTATGACTTGACTTACCTTATGGTTGACCAAGATTGATATACTGCCTGATTCCCGTACACGACTCCCTTATCTAACTGGGTGCGCGGGGTACCCGGATGTATGTGAGAATCGCGCATGGAAGTCAGACATCATAACCAGGCTCTATGGTTAACTTCCAATTTGTAATTAATTACATGCTTGCATTAATCTTGCTTATTAATATACAATTAATTATTTGGACTTGTGCTTTGACTTATTATGTCTTGCTTAATTCTCCTCTTAATCCATTTTTGATGTATGAAAAAGGAGAGAAAGAAAAACAAGGGTTAGTTAAAGTCAAGTTCAAACCCAAATTTTAAATTATTTTCAAAAGTTTAAAACTTCCCAATATAGAACTTCCAAAATCTTTATATGATTAAGGGGGAGTTATGAGTTAAATTAATATATTCAGGTATGATTACACTTATCATTTATTATTATCATACATTGAATATAAACTTAAAAAAATTATTTTTATTATATTTAACTAACTTTAACTTAGTTTTTATATTATCAAAAAGGGAGAGATTGTTGATGATGAGAGCACAACATTGAATCTAAAATTTTGATATATGTCTAAGGTTAAAGTTAGGTTTGTTGAAATCTAACTAGTTGGTATCAAGTATGCATGAGAAGGTTACTTGGAAGTGATGAAGTTCTGGTTGGAAACCAATCAGTGATTAAGTCCTAGTAGATCTAGGCAACTGAAATCCTAATTGGGAATCAAGTGTTATATTTGAGAGTATACTAAGACAGTCACCTTAGATATTATATTATTTATTAAATAAATAAAATTACTTATTTGAGTGTACATTCTATATATATATGATATTGATCTTAAACTCAATTAATGTTGTCCACAATACAATGCTTAACATGAGTGAAATTGTAATTGAATCATAATTAGTGGGTATCTCTCCATTGTAATTATGTACGTATTGAAATATTCCCTAGTCGATGAATTGATGAGATTGAACATCATCAGTTTTGTAAGACTAGCATATGTTATGCTCCTTGGTTTATCCAAGCAGTCGATCCTTATTGGCTGAAAACATTGGGATGCTGACAATTAATATATAGATGCTGGTTAAGAGTAGCCAATTTATTAAATGTGACCTACTATGAGACTTCATGTGGTTCTTTATATATCGATAAAGATCTCATTGTAACTCGAGTGAAAATTTCCTTAGATTTGAAGTAAACATTTGATACATTGTCCTGTGGTACACATTTTATATTTATATATGGATCTTGTTATGCTGTTCATGATATTGTCATGTTTAGTGTCATGCATCATCTAGCATGATTGCATGCTATGCGATAGTCTGCTCCATTATTGTCGAGAACATCGCCAGTTACATGTATCCGTACACACCACCACTCATGGGTTAGTGGTAGATCAGACAGGTGTGTGACAGTTCTGCTGTTTGGCTCCGTTGGTCTGGTGACTCAGCGTGGTAGCCGGCAGACGGTTCTGCTATGTTTGGCTCCGCTGGTTTAGTGTAGCAGCGTGGTAGCCGACAGGCGGTTGGACTCTGTTTGGCTTCGTTGGTCCGCTCATGGGTAGTGTGACGCAGCATGGTAGCCGACAGATATTCCTCCCTGTCATCGTGTACCAGGAGATGAGAGCATTGTGCTCCCCCATTTATGATTTGTGATAGGAGGACAGGTGTACTCCGACAGCATCCCATCCACTCGGTCACTCATCAGGAATAGTGACGTCAGAGTGCATGGTTGTCACAGCCCTACCCACTCGGTCTCACCATTATGTGTGAGATGGTTGACTGGCGTCAGGGGTGATCATGTCATTGGCATCATATGCATTGATGTATTTATTGCTTGTGCTTGCTGCATTTATTTGCTGCATTTGGTTGGATGCATATGTTTGACATGCATACAGGACTTATGACACACTCGGTTTGACGATCCTTTTGTTCTGGATAGGAGTTCCTGGTGAGTACAGCTTCCACAGTTACCTTTCAGTTTTGTATTTTTCCTACATATGATTAGGAAGATGTATTCCATGTTTATTGCTGTTAGATATATCTTACTAGGCATGTCTATTGGTATTCGCTGAGTTGTTGAACTCACCCCCCGTGGACACTATCTTTTTCAGGTACTAAGTTGTTTATGGAGTCGCTTGGAGTATCCTACTTGCCGGTCCCCATGTCACATCAGAAGACCTGTCTCCATTTTTTCTTTATTTGTATTTTGGTAGATGAATGTGTGTATTTGGCTTTGTGTTCCGATTTTGTTTCCGGAGTGTTATGTTGTTGTGTGGTGTAAGCCTAGTCGGCTAGTAGTGTTTTGTTTTGTTTTGTATGGACTTGTCTTTATATTTTTCCGTTGTGTTGGTTTTGATTACAACCGAGTGGGATGATAAAAATATATATAACTGTGTCGTTGTTGTTATATTTGTCCAGCCGTGTAGGCTGAGATTATTAACTGCGTGGTTGTGTATATATTCCAGCCGCATATGGCTGATGTATATTATGTCTGTAGAAATGCTTCAGATTGTCACCCGTACAGGGGAAGTGCTGCCGAAATTTCTTCGGACAGAGACTCCCCCGGGGCATGACAATTTAGTGGTATCAGAGCAGGTATACGATACTTGCTATGTGTTCTGGATTTTCGAGATTTATCTGATACCAATTTATTTGGTATCAGAGCACGGTACGAGTTTTATATCCCATGTTTTGTATTTCGTGTTTTAGTTTTCTTGATGTGACTTTTCGAGTTTTGGGACCTGGCAGCAGCAGCACATCTCCAAGCTATAGGAGGTATGTTAGTATACTGTTATTCTACCTTTTTGTTAGTATATGCACCGTTGACTATTACAGTTTATGACATGTATTAGAATTCTTTATTAGTACCTGTCGAGTTGATATAGCATATATTTTATGTGTTAGGTAAACCCCTGATCATAGTCGACTTTAATAGAGATCGAGGATTACAGTCTTTGGTGATTTTCCATATCATATCACCAGTAGTTTTAACTTCTGTTACTACTAGTTGGTTAGGAGATCGAGGCGCATACCAGCCTCTGTTATTATTAGCTGTGTAGTGGATAGTACCTACATATTCATGTTGACTTAGCCAGTAGTATACCATTTTATCTTAGTTAATTTCATTAGTAGATAATTGATCTACTCTTGTTAGATCGGTCAGTAGAAGTTTGATTTACCATAGTTGCTTGAAGAGGATTAATATAATCTTGATCAGTTAGTAGATGACCGATTTAGTTTTGTTGGTCCGATCAGTAGAGGACCATCATACTCTATTTTATAGAGATGCTGATTTTTGGGTTATTCGTGCTTAGTTGGATATTTGGAGCACATTTGAGTACAGGGCTTGTACTGACGTGGAAAAGACTGAATTAGCCATATATCATTGTCGGCTTGGTCAGTCTATAGAGGATCGATGTATCCTATTCTATGGGTACTTTAATTTTTAGACTTTATATACCTAGTTGGATAACTTATATGTAGCATGGGAAATATCAGGTTGATTGGATGTTGATTCTGCATATCTATGTAGTGTGTACATATGATTATTATGCGTTGTAGGAGTGTTATGATGGACGGTCTAAATGCATGTAGTGGGTGTATACTTTTCCAGTTATGATTGAGGTGGATTTCTAGTAGATTATACCCAAGTGGTCTGATTGGTTATTGGAGGTATTTTGTCGATTAAATCTATGTTGTGAAATGTGCACAGGTGTTTGAGTGTTTTATTGGAGGTATCTTATCGATTTAATCTAAGTTGTGATATGTGCAGATGTGTTCGGTGTAATATTCAAGGTACTTGTTCATTATATGATTGTTCTGAGTGTACACTCGTGTCGATTATGATTTGTTGGAAGTATTACGTTGATTATACTTTTGACATAGGTGTATATATGTAATGTGAGTGTTGTTTAAGGTGTATTGTCGATTATACCTATATTGATATATGCACACGGGTTCAGTATGCATTGTTGGAGGTATCACAATGATTTATACCTATGTTGTGAGTATGTTTGGTGTATACTGATTGGAGGTGTAAAATACCGGAAATAGGCGAATATTAATAAGGGATTTTTCTGGAATTTTTGGAAATTTTTAGGGAATTTTTCGGAGCTCGTACGGATGAGTTGACGGGGATAAAAACGGGGCCCAGAAAAGCCTGTTTAGGCTACCCCATTTAAGTGAGGAAAAGTTGATTTTCCTTTTCCTTTTTAAATTCTTTTTCTTTATCTTCCTCGCCGAAAACCCCTCTCCCACGCGAGTCGACCCGTGCCCGAGCCTCGCCCCGCGCCCGATTGCTCCGAGCCCTAACCGCCAGCCGCAGTAGTTTTCCGCATCTCCCTCGCGTGCGTAAGGCCGAGCCCTCCTCTTTTATCTCCTCCATTTTTTATTTTGTTTTCCTGCCGAGCCGCACACCTGATGCCAGCGCGCACGCCTTCTTCTTCTTCTTCTTCTCTGCGCCCTAGCCGCCGGCGATGCACGGAGCAGCACCGCACACCCCGGTGCCCTAGCGCCGATCACCGCGCAGCGTTCTTTCTTTCTCTGCCCTTGCCCAGTCGACCCGTGACCCTCTCCGGCCGATTCGGCCAGTACTCCGGTGCCCTAGGTTGGGTTCATCCGGCCGATTTCCTCCTCCCTCGGCTCGCGACATCGCCGTCCTTCTATGAGTCCTAGTCCTTCCTCTACGTGCTGCTGCCTTTGTGCCCTAGTATCAGTGACCGATCCTTAATTTCATTACTCTCTGATTTCCAGCAATCTTGAAGGTAAGGGTTTAAGGTTTGGTGTTTGGTTTTGTGCTTTGATTCGTGTTGTGTTGTGAGCAGCATTTGTGTTGGGTAGAAGATCATGCTAGTTACGTATAGTGATCTGTAATTGTAGGTTCATTGCGCTGGTTGAGGATCGGGGTTCCAACAGCAACTACACTTTCCAACAGTAACCATCCTTAGCCGTGGAGCTACAGTTGCTGTGAGGTTGAGGTAAGGGACAGAGAATTTGTTTCTCTTATTGTAGCATACACATAATTGAAGCTAGGAAAGGATAAAAATGAATAGTTCAGAAATTTATTAAGTTTAAGTTTAAGTTGTTATGTGAAAATGGATTAGGTGTGGAATTGGTTTGATGGTATGATTAGGGTTAAGGTAAATTAACCCTAGTTAATTGTTGGATTTATGTTAGCTTCTCGTGGATTTGATTTAGCTATTTTATCTATATGAAATTAGCTAAACCTGGAAACTATAAAGATTACAGGACCTTGACGCGAGACGAGTATCTCAGAGTCAGATTGGACCTTTCTATTTTCGGAGGCGGGTACTTTTGACTTTTTATCTTTGATATGCTTAGCAATGAAATTAACATGTTGCATTAATTGTGTTTCTTATCTGTTTCGGTTAATCACTACCCAAATCTTGGTACATGCTTGATTGATTGATTGGTTTGCATCTCATGTATATTTTACCTGTTTATACATGCTTATAGGGTTAGTGATATACCATGCTTTACCATGTTCAGGACCTAGGTTTTATACCTTCTGTGTACCTTTGGATTGTTTTGATTCGTTGACCTATGATGCATTTTTATATACATGTGGATTAGGTCAGGATATTTTGTGGTTAGTGCCATGCACCATTTGCATGATTGCATGCTGTGTGATAGTCCGCTCCATTATTGTTGAGCACATCGCCAGTTACATGGATCTGCACACACCACCACTCATGGGTTAGTGGTCGATTCAGGCTGAGTGTGTTGCAGCAGGGACTCTGTTAAGCACCGTTGGTCCGCTCATGGGTAGTGTGACACAACGTGTTATCCGGCAGAGATTCCTCCCCGTCTTTGAGTACCGGGAGATGAGAGCATTGCGCTCCCCCATTTATGATTTGGGGTAGGAGGATAGGTGTACTCCGACAGCATCCCGTCCACTCGGTCACTCATCAGGAGTAGTGACGATAGAGTGCACGGTTGTCACAACCCTACCCACTCGGCCTCACTATTGTGTGTGAGATGATCGACTGGCGTCAGGGGTGACTAGGACGCATCATTGGCATCATATGCATGATGCATTTATTGCTTGTGTTTGTGTTTGCTGCATTTATATGCTGCATATTGTTTGGATACCTATGTTTGACATGCATACAGGATTCCTATACCACTCGGACTGTTTGTCCTTATACTCAGGTCCTGGTTAGTACAGTTCCTCCCTGTTTACTTCAGATGCATATTTTTATCTTTCTTATATCAGGAGACTGTACGCATGATTAGTGTTAGGTGTTATTTCTTTACTTTGCATATCAATTGTACCTGCTGAGTGTTGGACTCACCCCGCCTCCAATGTTGTTATTTTCAGGTTGATGCTGTCCGGAGGGAGTTCCAGTTGCTAGTTCTCACTGCACATAGTGCTAGATCCCTGCAGACCTCGAGGATTTATTTACCATTTGGTTTGGTTTTTTTTATTTGCTTATGTGTGTACTTGGTTATTTGGATACTTGGACATCGTATGTTTTTCTTTTGATATTGATGGATGTTCTATTCGATATGTTTTTACTACATGCCTGCCTGGACGGCAGAAGAGGTGAGTTTCGTCGGATTTGAGTTTTACGAGTGTAGTGGAGTAGGGTGGATTTCGAGTCAGTGTAGTATTGTGATGTTACTATTATAAACTGCGTGGTGAATGTTTTTATTTATTGTTATTATTCCAGCCGCCTGTGGCTGAGGTATATGAGATGTAGAAAAGTTTCAGATTGTCCACCGTACAGGGGAGATGCTGCCGAAATTTTTCTCGGACAGGGACTCCTCTGGGCCGTGACAATTTTGTGGTATCAGAGCACAGGTATACGATCTTTTGTTTTCGTATTTTTGATGTTTGGGATAACCTGATACCAATTTATTTACTTGGTATCAGAGCGCCAAGTTTGGCGATACTTGTTGGATTTTTGTATTTTGGATTTTCGAGATTTATCTGATACCAATTTATTGGTATCAGAGCAGGTTATGGATACCTACTTTTGGTGTTCTGGATTTTTGGATGTCTATTTCAGTTTGTACGGATTTTCGTTATGGTTATGTTTTGGACTTCCGTTTCGGATTTATATGGACTTCCGGCGATTTTCTCGTTCGGAATTTTGAGGTCAGAAGTTGGGGACTGGACAGCGATGGAACATCTACAGACGACAAATAGGTATGATGTTTATTTTATGATAGTTAGGACATCTATTAGCACTTTATCTTTATTACCTATCTGGTTGTTGTAGCCATATTACATGCGATGGGTTAGCCACTGATCTTAGTCGACCCTAATAGAGATCAAGGATTATAGTCTCTGGTGATTTTTCATATCATACCATCAGTAGTTTTAGCTTCTGTTACTACTATTAGGAGATGGAGGCACATATCAGCCTCTGCTATTGTTAGCTGGCTTATGGATGATACCTACATATTCCTGTTGACTTAGCCAGTATAGTTTTTATACTCATATCTTTTGGATATTAAGGTACCCGATACGATGAAAATTGGTCATTGGGGAGTTAGCAAGTTTGATCATTGTTGAGAATGGTTTGAGGTTGAGGGATATTGTGAGATCAGATATTGTGATATGTTGATTTCTAATGGTTTGTGAGAGTAAATGTTATGTGGTTGTCTGATGATCTATTACTGGATATTTGTTTTGATGGTGACATAGTGAGTGTCAACTATTTTGATGATCTATTATTTGGGTTGTCATTGATGGTGACATAGTGAGTGTCATGTATGATATTCACAGGTTTGATGATTATAGTTGGTGATCAGATTATAAATCGGGTGTAATATTTGAGGTATCTTGTTTATTATATGATTGTTTTGAGAGAATACTCATGTCGATTATGATTTGTTGGAAGTATTACGTTGATTATACTCTTGGCATAGGTGTACATATGTCATGTGTGTTGTTGAGGTGTATTGATGATTATACCTATGTTGATATATGCACACGAGTTTGATAGGTATTGTTGGAGGTATCACACTGATTTATACCTGTGCTATGAGTGTGTTTGGTGCGTACAAATTGGAGGATTATGTCGATTATACATATGTTGTGTGTGCATGTGTACCAGGTGTATGGTGGGTAGCATCATGATGATTCTACCTATGTTGAATGTAGAATGCTGAGTGTCTACATTATGTTATTAGTTGTATAACCCTGTCAACTAATTCTCCTATTAGTGGGTGACTAACCCACTAGGATGATGATAGAGTTGACTATGAATTTGATTTGTTTACTAGGTTGTTTATACCTTTGGCCGCCCACAGTGATATGTGGTTGAGTGATCTCGTGCAGCCTCTAGTTGGATAGTTAGGTGCCTTGGACACTTATGGATCGTTTGTGGTGGAGCGGAGTTCCCACATATACATATTTCAGATTGCTTGTAGCGGAGCATTGCTCCCATATCTATTGCAGATACATGTTATAGATTATTTGTAGTGGAGTGTTACTCCTACATATTGAGGATTTCTTGTGGTAGAGCGTTGCTCCCACATATGTGGTATTTTCTGTGATGGAGCGTTGCTCTCACACTGGAGGATTTATTATTTGGTGATTTATATCGTTGGTGATCAGATCTGTTTATTGTCGAGGATCTTATGGATTGGGAATGTCTGTGATACGGACATTATGTGTATTGATTTTACCATTAGGGCTTGCGGAGTCTTAGATGTTTTCATGGACTAGATGATTTGGGTATCCCTAGGATATTGGATCAGAATTCGTTATCATTATTGACGACGTGGTGTTTTATTCCTGATCTGAGGTGTATCACGCACATCATCTTTGCATAGTTCTAGAGATGTTTCGATGGAAACGTCTAGATGTGAAGATCAGTAGTGCGTATTTTGATTATCTTCTATGAGATGTTTGAGACACACGGTCACCAGTAGGAGTATACCATGGTTTCACAGGGGATTGAAGTTGTTACCGTTGGGAGTAGGGTTGATTTCGAGTCAGGGTATTATCTTTCTGTTTACTTATATAAACTGCGTGGTGATGGTTTATTTTGTTGTTATTATTCCAACCGCATGTGGCTGAGGTATTTAGTGCTTGTAGAAAAGTTTCAGATTGTCCACCGTACAGGGGAGATGCTGCCGAAATTTTCTCGGACAGGGACTCCTCTGGAGCGTGACAGGAGGATTATGTCGATCATACATATGTTGTGTGTGCACGTGTGCTAGGTGTATGGTTGGTAGTATCATGATGATTCTACCTATGTTGAATGTAGAATGTGGAGTGTCTACATTATGTTATTGGTTGTATTACTCTGTCAACTAATTCTCCTATTAGTGGGTGACTGACCCACTAGGATGATGATAGAGTTGACTATGGATTTGATATGCTTACTAGGTTGTTATACCCTAGGCTACACACAGTGATCTATGGTAGAGAGATCTCGTGCAGTCTCTAGCTGGATAGTTAGGTGCCTTGGGCACTTATGTATTGGTTGTGGTGGAGTGTTGCTCCCACACATGTTATGGATTGTCTGTGGTGGAGCGTTGCTCCCACATATGGAGGATTTCTTGTGGTAGAGCGTTGCTCCCACATATGTGGTATTTCGTGTGATGGAGCGTTGCTCTCACACTGGAGGATCTATTCTTTGGTGATTTTATATCGTTGGTGATCATATCTGTTTATTGTCGAGGATCTTATGATTAGGAATGAGTGAGATACAGACATTATGTGTCTTGGTTTTACTATTAGGGCTTGCGGTGCCCTAGATGTTATCATGGACTCGATGATTTGGGTATCACTAGGATGTTTGGATTGGTTTCTATTATCTTTGTTGATGATGTGGTGATCTATTTCTGATCCGAGGTGGGTCACGTACACCATCTTCGCATAGTTCTAGAGATGTTTCGACGGAAACATCTATATGTGAAGATCAGTAGTGCGTATTTTGGTTGTCTTCTGTGAGATGTTTGAGACACACGGGCACCAGTAGGAATATACCGTGGTTCCACAGGAGATAGAGGTTGTTACTAGTTAGGAGTTACCATAGTCTATACATGAGACTCACAACTCCCTTTGTCGAGCTAGTTATTACCGGACGCTCGTTGGGGGTTTTTCCACGCGTTGCTATGCCACTGACACGCCTGACCAGGAAAGGCGTGAAGTTTACGTGGTTCGAGGACTACGAGACTAGCTTCCAGGAGCTGAAGCGGAGATTAGTGTCGGCTCCGGTTTTGGTTTTACCCTCTGGAGAGGATGGATTCGTGCTCTATACCGGCGCATCTCTTCAGGGTTTGGGCGCTGTTCTGATGCAGCACGATAGGGTAGTCTCCCATGTTTCTTGACAGTTGAAGGAGTATGAAAAGAACTACCCAGTACATGACTTGTGGCTGATCGCCATTATTTTTGCCTTGAAGATTTGGCAGCATTACCTGTACGGTGTTACATTTGAGATTCTCACTGACCATAAGAGTCTCAAATATCTGTTCACTTAGAAAGAAACTTAATCTCCGACTGAGGAGATGGATGGAATTCCTGAAGGATTACGATTGTACCATTAGCTATCACCTGGGGAAAAGCTAATGTGGTTGCCGATGCACTTAGCCAGAAGTCTAGAGGGACTTTGGCTTGCCATCGAGTTGTGGTTACAGACTTGATTCAGGGTTTCTTCGGGTTAGACCTTGAAGAGCAGGGACAGACAGAGCAGGGTATCCTTGTTACCATGGTTGCTCAGTCGTCGATCAGGACGAGGATCTGAGAGACCCAGGCTGGTGATCAGCATTTGCAGTTTATTGGCAACCAGGTAGCTTCCGGACAGCAGACTGAATTGACACGAGACGAGCAGGGTATTGTATACTTCCGAGGTAGATTATGCGTACCTCAGGCTCACCCGGTCTTACATGAGATACTTCAGGAGGCTCATCGCTCTCGATTTGTGGTCCACCCAGGCGGGACCGCATGTATCGAGATTGGAGGCGTTCCTACTGGTGAAACGGTATGAAGAAAGGCATCGCATAATTTGTAGCGAGAGGTCTTGTCTATCAGCAGGTGAAGGCAGAGCACCAAATACCTGCCGGATTATTTTAGCGGATTTCTATTCCTGAGTGGAAATGGGAACATATTACCATGGACTTTGTGGTGAGTCTGCCTAGGACATGATGAGGCTATGACGCGATTTGGGTAATCGTTGATCGATTAACCAAATCCGTGCATTTATTAGCGATCTAGAAGACTAATTCCCTGGATCGATTGTCAGATCTGTATTGCCGAGAGATCATTAGATCACGTGGTGTTCCGTTGACTATTATTTCGGATAGAGACCCCCGGTTCACGTCTCGTTTTTGACAGAGTCTGCAGCAGGCCTTGGGCACGCAGCTCTGTTTCAGTACAACTTTCCATCCGCAGACAGATGGACAGTTAGAGCGGACCATTCAGACTCTAGAGGACTTGCTGAGGTCTTGTGTATTGGATTTTGGAGGCAGTTGGGAGGACCATTTGCCATTGGTAGAGTTTGCCTACAACAACGATTTGCATTTGGCTATCCAGATGGTACCGTTTGAAGCGTTGTATGGTAGGCCTTGTCGAACACCCACCCTCTGGGATGAGGTTGGGGAGGCTCAGTTGTTGGGACCTCATAGAGCTCAGTATGAGGCAGAGTTGGTCCGTACTATCAGACGGAGGGTGTCAGAGTCGCAAGACTGCCAGAAGGGTTATGCTGATCGGAGACGCATACCCTTGGAGTTCTCTACACCCGACACATGTGCTGACAGATGTACCAGTTTCCCTTTGACGTCACTTATGAGGAGGTTCCGGTACGGATTCTGGACTGGAAAGAGCGTCAGCTGCGGAACAAGACTATTCTATTGGTTAAAGTCGAATGATAGCATCATTCGGACAAGGAGGCTACTTGGGAGCTCGAAGATACGATCCAAGCTCGATACCCCCACCTTTTCACTTGAGGTATGTGAGTTATTTTCTGTTCATCATTTATACTTTCTATCTATTGTTAATACTTGCTGATGGTAGATAACGAAATTTGGGGACCAAATTTTTATTAGTGGGGGAGAATGTAAAATACCGAAAAATGATGAATAATGATAAGGGAATTTTCTGGAATTTTTAGAATTTTTTCTGGAATTTTTCGGAGACCGTATGGACGAGTTTACGGGGATAAAAATGGGGTATGGGAAAGTCTGTTTAGGCAACCCCATTTAAACGAGGAAAGTTGCATTTTTCTTTTTACTTTTATTTTCTTTTTCTTTTAATTTTCTTCTCCTTCCCCTGTGACCTTACTCGAGCCTCGCCCGCGTCCTCTTCTTTTCCCCTGCCGAACTCATCTTGCCCTAACCGCACGTGCCCGCGGCGATTCCTCCTCCCTGAGCATACAAATCTCCACTGCCACTTCTTCTTCTCGCTTCTCCTTGTTGCATTTGCCTCCGCTGCTGAGATCAGGATGCACCGTTCATCCTTGTGAGCCGACTTCGACCGTCGGCCCTACTCATCCCCGACGCCTTCTTTGCTCGAGTGTATCTCGGGCGATCCACCTTTCCTGTGCCTAGCTTCCTTCGACGCCGACCCTACTCCGCCCGACGCCGCGGCCTCCTCTGCACTCTCTCACTCCGACTTTTTCAGTCCGAGCAGTGGGGTTGGGAGCTAGTGTTGGTGGTTGTCGGAGATTGTGATATTACAAACAGTTTCAACTCTGTTGCCACTGCCAACCTCCGCCAACCTTTTCTTTCTCCCTCGCGATTCCACAGCCGTCACTGCTGACAACCTCAAACAGGCTGACTTTGTTGCCTCCGTCGACCACAAGACTCTGGCAACAATTTACTCCGACAGAGAGAAAATAGCTAGCAAGGTGAGCAGTTCTATTTCCGTGTGATTTTCGGCCTTGGTACTCAATAGATCTTTATATGGATTACAAAATCCAATCTATAGTACTATAGTCTCGTTGAATTCTAAATAGCAGATGCTGATTTAGGGGTTCTCGACCTAGAAGGCAGTAGCTTCAATTGATACTGGCCAGAACTTTTGACGGCAACTCCTCCTGTCGAGAGTCTACAGAGATGCCACTAGTTTAGGGTAAGTGGGGTTGTGAATCTATATGGATGCTTGGATTTGCTTAGTAGGTGATGGAATTAATTAATTGATGATTCATGAATAAACCTAGGATTAAGGTTAGTTTGGGGGATACTAACCAGATTAGGGATTTTATTTAGCTTGTAATTAACTAAATATATTATGTGGTTACAGGACTTTGATTCGAGACGGTGTCTCGACGAGGGATCTATTTCGGATTGGACCTTTCTATTGGAGGCGGGTACCTCTTGACTTATCTTTTATGATATTGTCAATTGGATATGCATAGTATTTTATAGCTACAAGCAATGATCATGATTGCCTTTGGTATGTCACGGTTTGATACTCATAGCATGTTCTGTTTTGTCGCTTGTTATGTATCCATGTTTATACTTCGTGATTATTGTCATGAGTACCTTAGTTCCTAGAGTAAGTGACATACCATGTTTTACTGAGTTTAGGACTAGATTCTGGATTTTTATTATCTGGCATGTGTACCTATATTTTTATATCATATCTGATCTGTGTACCTAGACCCTTTTGCTTTGATCCATGTATATTGTTGGTACATATTTTATGGAGGTGGATATGTTCAGGACCTAGGGTTTATTTGATATCCTATCTGATCTGTGTACCTTTCATTTGATGCATTGTCCTGTGGTACACATTTTATATTTATATACGGATCTTGTTATGCTGTTCATGATATTGCCATGTTTAGTGTCATGCATTATCTAGCATGATTGCATGCTGTGCGATAGTCTGCTCTATTATTGTCGAGCACATCGCCAGTTACATGTATCCGTACACACCACCACTCATGGGTTAGTGGTAGATCAGACAGGTGTGTGACAGTTCTGCTGTTTGGCTCCGTTGGTCTGGTGACTCAACGTAGTAGCCGGCAGACGGTTCTGCTCTGTTTGGCTCCACTGGTTTAGTGTAGCAGCGTGGTAGCCGGCAGGTGGTTGGACTTTGTTTGGCTTTGTTGGTCCGCTCATGGGTAGTGTGACGCAGCGTGGTAGCCGACAAAGATTCCTCCCCGTCATCGTGTACAGGGAGATGAGAGCATTGTGCTCCTCCATTTATGATTTGGGGTAGGAGGATAGGTGTACTCCAACAGCATCCCATCCACTCGGTCACTCATCAGGAGTAGTGACGTCAGAGTGCATGGTTGTCACAGCCCTACCCACTCGGTCTCACCATTGTGTGTGAGATGGCTGACTGGCGTCAGGGGTGACCATGTCATTGACATCATACGCATTGATGCATTTATTGCTTGTGCTTGCTGCATTTATTTGCTGCATTTGGTTGGATGCATATGTTTGACATGCATACATGACTTATGACACACTCGGTTTGACGATCCTTTTGTTCTGGATAGGAGTTCCTGGTGAGTACAGCTTCCTTAGTTATCTTTCAATTTTGCATTTTTCCTACATATGATTAGGAAGCTGTATTCCATATTTATTGCTGTTAGATATATCTTATTAGGCATGTCTATTGGTATTCGCTGAGTTGTTGAACTCACCCCCGTGGACACTATCTTTTTCAGGTACCAGGTTGTTTATGGAGTCGCTTGGAGTATCCTACCTGCCGGTCCCCACGTCACATCAGAAGACCTGTCTCCGTTTTTTCTTTATTTGTATTTTGGTAGATGAATGTGTGTATTTAGCTTTGTGTTCCGATTTTGTTTCCGGAGTGTTATGTTGTTGTGTGGTGTAAGCCTAGCCAGCTAGCAGTGTTTTATTTTGTTTTGTATGGACTTGTCTTTATGTTTTTCCACTGTGTTGGTTTTGATTACAGCCGAGTGGGCTGATAAAAATATATATAACTGCGTGGTTGTTGTTATATTTGTCCAGCCGTGTAGGCTGAGATTATTAACTGCGTGGTTGTGTATATATTCCAGCCACATGTGGCTGATGTATATTATGTCTGTAGAAATGTTTCAGATTGTCACCTATATAGGGGAAGTGCTGCCGAAATTTCTTCGGACAGAGACTCCCCCGGGGCGTGACAAGTATAATCAACGTAATACTTTCAACAAATCATAATCAACACGAGTGTACACACAGAATAACTATAATGAACAAGATACCTCGAATATTACACTGAACACATCTGCACATATCACAACTCAGATTAAATCGATAAGATACCTCCAATAAAACACTCAAACACATGTGCACATTTCACAACATAGCTTTAATCGACAAAAGACCTCCAATAAATCAATCAGACCACTCGGGTATAATCTACTGAAAACTCACAACAATCATAATTGGAAAAGTATACACCCACTACATGCAATTAGACTGTCCATTATAACACTCCTACAACACATAATAATCATATGTACACCACATAGATATGCAGAATCAACATATTTAATCCAATCAACCTGGCATTCCCCATGCTACCTTCTACGTTATCCAACTAGGTACATACAGTCAAAAATGAAAGTCCACATGGAATAGGATATATCGATCCTCTATAGACTGACCAAACCGATAATGGTATACCGCTAATTCAGTCTTCTCCCCGTCAGTACAAGTCATGTACCCAATATACTCGAGATATCCAACTAAGTACGAATCACCCAAACATCAGCATCTCTATAAAATAAAGTAAGTCGATCCTCTGCTGATCGGACCAACCAAAATAATGACTCAGTGATCGAATATCTAAATCTAACAAATGTACGTTAATCCTCCGCAATCACAAAGGTATATCAATCTACGACTACCAAAGTCGACAAACGTAAATCAGACTTCTACTGACTGATCTAACAAGAGTAAATCAATATTGACTGATGAAATTAACTAAGATAAAATAATATACTACTGGTTAGGTCAACATGATGATATAGATACTATCCACTGCCCAACTAATAAAAGCAGAGGCTAGTATGTGCCTCAATCTGCTAACCAACTAGTAGTAACAGAAGCTAAAACTACTAGTGTATGATATTCAAAATCACCAGAAACTGTAATCCTTGACCTCTAATAGAGTCGATCATCATCAGTGGCTAACCCATCACATGTAATATGGGCTACAACATCAAACAGACACCAAATATAAAGTGCTATTACATGTCATAACTATCTCAGTCAACAATGCATACACTAACAGAAAGGTAGGATAACGGTATACCAACATACCTCCTATAGCTTAGAGATGTCCTGCCGCTGCCAGGTCCCAAAACTCGAAAAGTCACATCGAGAAGACTAAAACATGAAATCTGAAACACGAGAAATAAGACTCGTAAACCGAGCTCTGATACCAATAAATTGGTATAAGATAAATCTCGAAAAATCCAGAACATATAGCAAGTATTGCATACCTGCTCTGATACCACTAAATTGACACGCCCCAGGGGAGTCCCTGTCCGAAGAAATTTCGGCAGCACCTCCCCTGTACGGCTGACAATATGAATCATTTCTACATGCACAATATACCTCAGCCACAGACGGCTGGAATAAACACACAACCACACAGTTTATATGCAGCCTACTCGGCTGATACAATAAAAACACTACCACGCAGTTGTATGTAAAACTAACAGCCCACTCGGCTGTACCAGAATCAAACACAGCGGAAATACAACGGACACACATACAAACTAAAATAAACGACTGCTAGTCGGCTAGGCTTACACCACACAACAAAACAACACTCCAGAAACATAACTGGAACACAAAGCCAAATACACCCATATCATATACCAAGATAAAAATAAACAAAAATACGGAGACTAGTCTTCTAATGTGACGTGGGGACCGGCAGGTAGGATACTCCAAGCGACTCCATAAACAACCTGGTACCTGAAAAAGATAGTGTCCACGGGGGTGAGTTCAACAACTCAGCGGGTAACAACTGATATGCATAATAAAGCAAATAACAACCAGCACTAATCATGCGTACAGTCTCCTGATACAAGAAGGGTAAATGCTACTGAAATAGGTATGAGAAAACTGTACTAACAAGGACCAAGGTTTAAGTATAACAGGGTCATCAGACCGAGAGTGTCATAAATCCTGTATGCATGTCAATCGTATGCATCCATATAAATGCAGCAAGTAAATGCAGCAAACACAAGCAATAAATGCATCATGCATATGATGCCAATGTCATGGTCACCCCTGACACCAGTCAGCCATCTCACACATAATGGTGAGACCGAGTGGGTAGGGCTGTGACAACTGTGCACTCTGACGTCACTGCTCCTGATGAGTTACCGAGTGGATGGGATGCTGTCGGAGTACACCTATCCTCCTACCCCAAATCATAAATGGGGGAGCTCAATGCTCTCATCTCCCGGTACACGGTGACGGGGAGGAAATCTCTGTCGGCTACCACGTTGCGTTACACTACCCATGAGCGGACCAACGGAGCCAAACAGAGTCCAATCGCCTGCCGGCTACCACGCTGCTACACTAAACCAGCGAAGCCAAATAGAGCAGAGCTGTCTGCCGGCTACCACGCTGAGTCACCAGACCAACGGAGCCAAACAGTAGAACTACCACACACCTGTCTGATATACCACTAACCCATGAGTGGTGGTGTGTACAAATACATGTAACTAGCGATGTGCTCGACAATAATGGAGCAAACTATCACACAGCATGCAATCATACGAGATGATGCATGACACTAAACATGGTAATATCCTGAACAGCATAGCAATATCCATACATAAATATAAAATGTGGACCATAGGACAATGACCAAATCAAAGGTACACAGATCATATAAGATATCAAAAACCCTAGGTCCTGAACATAATAAATAACATGGTTGTGTCACTACCTCTATCAGTATGTATAATCAGGTAAATACTAACATGATGTGCATAGCAAATAAACAAGCAAGCATGTAACTGAACAGGTAGTGACCAACCGAAGCAAATAAGAAACACAATCATTGCTATTTATTAAAAGCATTACTATGCATATCAAATGACATAAAGTCAATGTACCCGCCTCCAATAGGAAGGTCCAATCCGACGTCGAGATGCTCGTCTCGCGTCAAAGTCCTGTGTCACTAATATATACATTTTTATTTAGCTAAAATTCAATAAATAGCTAAATAAAATCCCTACGACTAATTTAGGGTAAAACACTAATCACATCATCCAACTACAATACGTATCAAAATTCCTACACTATACCTCAAGCTCAACCGCTATTGAACATAGAACAAGGTGAGCTGATTGCTGTTGGAAACAAGGTATACCACAACAAGACCTCCTTGCTGAAGTTTTCCCTACAGCGCACAACACTTGGCTGGAATCCTACCTACTCAACAGATCAAGATGAGATCAACAGGAAGATCACAGATCAGAACAAGATTAGAGATCATTGATTCAAGCAACAACCTAATTCCAGTAATAACCTGTCCTCACCACCTCTTCCTCTTTAGCAGCTACCAAGAGCCATGGATCGGGCAGAGTCAACCACAAGCTACTGATGCAATGGTAGCCGGAACCAACCTAGGTCACTAGCTTCCAACAAACCAAGCACCCAATCAAACCATACAGAGATCATATACCCAAATCAAAAATCTAAGGCAGAACACCTACCTACCAGTAGCATCGGAGCAACCGAACACCCTCGGAAACCACATATCGGGAACTAGGGCTCGCCTGGAGAAGACCAGCGCTGTCCATGCGACGACGGCGCTAGGGCACGGGCGACTGGTGCCGGACCTGGTGGTCAGCACTCGGCCTCGTCTCGTCGCTACAACAGAACTCGAGAGAAGGCGACGGTGTGCAACAGTGAAGAGGCTAGGGCAAAGGTGGCCGATTGGTGATCCAGGGCACGGCTTGGAGGTGGCTTCCGGCCGAGAGGGGCGGCGGCGCGTCCCGATCTCAGTGGCGGAGACAGGGAAGAAGAAAGGAAGAGGGAGAGAGGAGATGCTCAGCCGCCGGCTCTCTGTTCCCTGGCGTCGTCGGCGTCGGGCAGAGGAGAGGGAGGCAGCGGCGGTTTGCGGCGCCGGTTAGGGCACGCGTGAGGGGAAGAGAATGCGCGCGGGGGTTTGGGGCACGACGACGGAAGAGGAGGAGAAAAAGAAAATAAAGAAAAAGAAAACAAAAAATAAAAAATGAAATTTTTCCTCGCTTAAATTGGGTAACCTAAACAGGCTTTCCCCGGACCCCATTTTTATCCCCGTAAACTCGTCCATACGAGCTCCGAAAAATTCTCGAAAAATTCCAGAAAATTCCCTTATCATTATTTGTCATTTTTTTGATATTTTACAGAGTATGCTCCCTCTTTTCCCTTTTCATTGTATTCCCTTGAAGATGAAGCTTCTTGGACCTCTTCTTCGGAAGTTGAGCATCTCTCAACTTCGGAATCCTCTTTCTTTTGATCTTGCTCCATTGAGTTGCCCTCTTTGGATTTTTCTTGGATTGGCACAGTGGCGGGTTCTTCATGAAGCTTGGCCAACTTGCTCCATAGCTCTTTGTCATCCTCAAATTCTCCAATTTGAGCTAATATATTGCTTGGCAACAAATTGACCAAAAGCTTGGTCACTTTATCATTTACCTCACTCCTTTGAACTTGCTCTTGACTCCATTTGCTCTTCTTGAGGATCTTGCCTTTTGAATTTCTTGGAGCTTCGAAACCTTCCATGAGAGCAAACCATTGCTCTATCTCCATCATAAGAAAATTTTCAATTCTTGATTTCCAAGAATCGAAACTCGTGGATACATATGGTGGAGGCACTCTTGTGTTGAATCCGAGTCCATCTCGAAATTCCATCTTGAAGTTGAGCCTTTTGATGAAGTCTTTGACTTGTAGAAATTTCTCCAACTTCTTCACCCTCTAGCTTTTTGCCCCTTCCGGCGATGATTTCGGTGAAGAGCGGCCTTGCTCTAATACCACTTGTTGGGACCGAAATGTAGCCAGGGGTGAATAGCTCGGCGCGATCTCGTGCTCGTCGTTGCTTGCTTCTTGTGATGAAATGCAGCGTAAAATACAAAGAAACAAATACACAACGCTAACACTAGGGATTTACTTAGTATACATCTCAAGAAGAGGTGACTAATCCAAGGATCCACACACTCACGCACCCTCCACTATGAAAATGCTCCTTTTCGATAACTACCGAAGGCGGAGAAGCCCTACAAGCTCATAGGACAAGAAGAAAGGGAAGGGAAATACAATACAAGCAAAAGCTTACAAGATATGCACAAGAAACCCTAACCTTAGCTTCTTCCTCGCCTCTTGACTTGGACATGCACCAGCACAAGCCTCCAAGAACCTTCAAGATCTAGTGTGAGAGCTGTGGAGAAATGATGTGAAGTCGTAGTGAATCGAAGATGGAAGCTGTGGAAGAAGTGTCGACGAAATCGCACGCCAACGTCTTTATACAGCGCCAACTGTAACGACCCAATTTTCCTCATTAGGAGTTTTAAAAGTTCTAAAAATATTTAGAAATATTTTAGAAATATTCTAGAGATTTTTAGAAATTTTTATAGTATTTTTATGTAATTTTTGGAGGTTGTTTGGTATTTTTACTAAACGAAGGAAGTTTCGACAAAAAAATGTCCAAGCCGAGAATTGAACCCACGACCTTTGACTCGGTCAAAACCCGGCTGACCAGGTGGGCAAACAGATTTTTCTGTTTAGAAAAGACAGCAAATTTATTTAAGATAGTTAACAGAATATTATAAAAGGGATAAGTTGATGTTGGATTTGTCTGTTTAGAAAAGGTAGCGAATTTATTTAAGATAATTAACAGAATATTGGATTATAAAAGGGATAAGTTGATGTTGGATTTATCTGTTTAGAAAAGATAGCGAATTTATTTAAGGAGTTAACAGAAATATTAAGTTATAAAAAGGGATAAGTTGATGCTCTGTTTTTCGTGACTTAAACCATTCTCTCCTTCTCTTCTGCGTACGATGGCGGAGCTCGGGCAAAAAACGAAAGGGAGTTAGGGCATCATCTCCGGCGGCCGGCCAAGGTCCTAGAAGCCCTTTTTGTTCGGTTATGAGTCCAAGAAGCAAGGTAAGTGCTTCTCACCTGTAGTAGGAGTAGTTTCGGACCTTTGTTCTTCTTGAATTCGAAGCATAAGAAGCGCTTATAGTGCAGATTTTTAATTAAGCCTATAGTGTAGATTTTAATTAAGCTTATAATGTAGATTTTTATGTAGAGCTTATATTGCAGATTTTAATTAGGTTTATAGTGCAGATTTTTAATTAAGCCTATAGTGCAGATTTTAATTAAACTTATAATACAGATTTTTATGTAAGCTTATAGTGCATATTTTAATTAAGCTTATAGTGCAGATTTTAATTAAGCTTATAGTGTAGATTTTTAATTAAGCTTATAGTGCAGATTTTAATTAAGTTTATAGGTGCAGATTTTAATTAAACCTATAGTGCAGATTTCAATCAAGCTTATAGTGCAGATTTTTATGTAAGCTTATAGTGCAGATTTTAATTAAGCTTGTAGTGCAGATTTCTTAGAGCTTAAAATGCAGATTTCTTTAGAGCAGATATCTTTAGAGCTTGTAGTGCAGATTTCTTAAGAGCTTATGGTGTAGATTTCTTTAAAGTTTATAGTGCAGATTTTTGGTGGAACTTATAATGCAGTTTTTAAAGAAAAAGACTATAGTGCAGTTTGGTTAAGTATTATAGCACAGAATTTATGTTTGCATAGTATGCAGAAATAGTGTAGCATAGAATGCAGAACCTTGATTAGAATAGTATGCAGAATTTTGATTAGTATAGTATGCAGATTTTTGTTTATGCATTTCAAAGTTAGAATTTGTTTAAACATTTCAGTTTTTAAAGAAGCATTCTTTTATTAGAAGTATTAACAAGTGTAAGAAAGATAAAGAAAAGAAAGAGAAAGGCCAAGGCCTTAAGTAGATCCCAAAGTCAAGACTTTAGGGATTTTGGCACACAAGGTGCTTAAAGAAAATGCCGAGGCATTATATATTAGAAGTAATAAAAGATAACAAGTATTTTACTTTATTTAAGAGGCTAGTACCCGACTTCCGAGGTTGTCGTTAAACAAATCCAGGTGTCCAATTCCGAGGTCTTGGCCTTGGTAGACCGAGGTCTGCTCTTTTAGGATTGGTGGCTCGCTACCCCAACCTATTAGGGAACGCGCATAAGATGGTACTACGCCTGGGCCCAAGAAGAAAGTTGATTATTATTTTGAAGTATTAAAGTATAAGTTTTCAAACAAAAGAAATAAGCTCCACATAAGTTTAAAATTCAGCAAGTTTAGCTTTCTTATATACTGACATGTTGTTTAGATTTGCTTACATGTTTAGTATTTCAGTATGCTATGTTTCGTTTGCTATTAGATGAGCATTCAGTTTCTAGATTTCTTTCAGCTTACATGCATACTCGAGTTTTGTGAGTTAGATAGCGCTTACTAAGCAATTTTGCTTATAGATGCATTTCCTCTTACTGCAGATAAAGGAAAGGAAAAGTTATAGCAAAGGAAGGCGACAAGAAGGTGCGGATGGATGTGTGATGCCTGGACTATAGAAGCCTTGGGATTTAGCATAAGAATTTATTAACAAAGAGTTGAGTAGAATGTATTAGATGAGTCATTTAGTCTTCCGCTGCTAGTTAATTGTATGTTTTGAGTTCTCCGAGAGTTTTAGGAATTTCTATCAACATGTGAAGAAGGATAGTTAAGTAAAGTTAGTAGTCCAGTAGCGCTTCGCCCTCACCGACCAGTAGTGAGGAGGGTGGGGTGTTACACCAACGGTCGGATCCCAATCGATTGGATTGCTCCCAATCGATTGGGGGAGGCTTTGGATCGATCGGTCGATCGATCCAGAGCACATCTGTGCTCTTGGAAATTGCCTGAGTCGATCGGCCGATCGATCCAGGGCTTATCGCGTGAAAACACACCTCCCAATCGATCGCCCGATCAATTAGAGGCTCCCAATCGATCGGCTGATCGATTGGGAGGCTTTCTGTTCATGCGACACTTCTCCCCAATCGATCCACTGATCGATTGGGAGGAGGTTTGTCGTGGGGACTCACCCAATCGATCAGCTGATCAATTAGGCATGAGCCAATCGATCGGCTGATTGATCCAACTCTTGTTTTTGCCCAAAACTGAGTCCAAAGTCCCCTAAACCAACATCTGGTCAACCATGACCTGTTGGTACATCATGCCTAGTATCCGGTCACCTTTGACCTGCCAGGACTCCCTCACCAAGTGTCTGGTCAATCCCTTTGACCCACTTGGACTTTTCTCCTCGTACCAAGTGTCCGATCCTCCATGACCCACTTGGACTTTCACCAGATGTCTGGTCAACCCTTGACCCATCTGGATTTCCTCGTGCCAAGTATTCGGTCAATCCCTTTGACCTACTTGAACTTCCCAACTGCTTGGCTTCACTCACTAGGTCTTTCCAACTGCCTAGCTTCACTCACTAGGTCTTTCCAACTGCCTAACTTCACTCACTAAGACTTCTCAACTGCCTAGCTTCACTCACTAGGACTTTCCAACCGCCTAGCTTCACTCACTAGGTCTTTCACTTGGTTTCACTCACCAGGATTTCCCAACTGCCTAGTTTCACTCACTAGGACTTCCCAACTACCTAGCTTCACTCACTAGGACTTTCCAACTGCCTAGTTTCACTCACTAGGTCTTTCACCTGGCTTCACTCACCAGGATTTTTCAATTTGCCTAACCTCCCAATTAGGACTTTCACCTGGATTCACTCACCAGGATTTTCCAGTCAAGTATCCAGTCAACCTTGACCTACTTCACTCTTCTTCACAATCTCCCACATGAACAATTGCATCTGCAACCTCCATGTCTTGTCTCCATGTATTGTCAAACATCAAAACTCAAACATCAAAACTCGAGCTTGAACCAATTCAAGCTCAGTCAACCAGGTCAACCTTGACCTAGGGAATATTGCACCAACAACATGGCCGCCGACATGCATGCAATGACATGATGCGTACAATGCAGCAGTCATCATATATATATAAACAAAGAATCAGGTATGCTACATGAAGCTGCATGCTCACTACGAACCATAAATAACAGTAGTCAAACAGGTAACCATGGTATCTGGTATCTATATATATCCAGTGTCTAGTATCTATTAGCTAGAGCCCTAGAGCCAATCATTTGATGATAGACTTATTGTATCATATTCTTATATATAAATAAAGGCATTTATTGTTTTGGTTATTATACTTACTTATATTGGTGCCAAATAAACTAAGTATAATAGCGTCCTTGAGTAGAAGGTTCTCATCTATATCAATCAGTTAGTTGAACCGATAGTGAGATGATATAGGGAACACTACTCTTAATCATTCCTAGTCGAGTATTAACATTCAGGGACAATGTTAATGCAATAAGACTAGCATGTAGGTCAACTTGATGACTTGATCTCACAAGTCATGGATATAGAGATATCAAGTTGACACATGGGTATGCATTGGAGAATGTATACTGAATGACCCGCCATGAGAAAGTATCATGGATCGTTATATGAGTGTCATATACTTTCTCATGTGGCTATTAGTATGACTACTAGTCCTTAGACCTGAAGTCACTATGGTTCCCCACATAAGGAGTTATGTACTTTGGTTTCGTCAAATGTCACCTGTAACTGGGTGGACTATACAGGCGATTACTGGGTATGTAACGAATTATGCAGAGGGTTGTGAGTGATGTAGATGGGATCTATCCCTCCTATATGACGGGAGCGACATCGATATTCTTGATAGAGTGAGACCACGAAGTGCATGGTCATGCCCAAATGAGTCAATATGAGATATTGAGCTCATTTGATTTAGTGAGTCTACTTG
Source organism: Zingiber officinale (assembly GCF_018446385.1). Taxonomy (NCBI): domain Eukaryota; kingdom Viridiplantae; phylum Streptophyta; class Magnoliopsida; order Zingiberales; family Zingiberaceae; genus Zingiber; species Zingiber officinale. The sequence goes on along the minus strand of NC_055988.1, from coordinate 42,397,087 downwards.
GAGTTCAAGATTTAGATTGATCAGAGGATGACACGGTCTATGCCTCACATAGATCAATATAGATGTCTAGGATAGAAGGACATTTGCCATATATTGTGAGGAGTCACAATTAGTAGTCACAAAGTGATGTTGGATCTCAACATTCTTGTAACTTGTGTAGTAATGATGTATTGCTAGATACCGCTCATTACTTATGCTTCTAAATGAGTTTAGGGGCATTGCCAACGTTACAAGAACCTATTGGGTCACACACAAAGAACAAGTGGATGGAGATTAGGTTCATATGATGAACCAAGAGGATTAGATTCATTTGATGAATCAAATTGGATTAAGAGTAATCCTAATTGGGCTAATTGAGTTGGACTCAAGTTGAGTCATGTGTTCAATGAGTCTAATTTAGATTATGACTCATTGAATCAATTTAATTAAATGAATTAGATTCATTATATTAAATTGGCTTGAATTAAATGGTTGGATTAGATCAACCATGAGAGAGATTAAGTCAAGTTTGACTTGACTTTATGCCACATCATATGTGTGACTTGGCATTAAGTGGCCAATGATGATGTGCCACATCATCATAGTTAATACATGATTGTGCCACCTAATGGAAGTTACATCTTCTCCTTTGCTTTAATGTGGCCGGCCACATTAATGAGAGGAGTTACTCTTGATGTGGCCGACCACTCAAAATGAATGGGATTCATTATTTTTCATTCAAGGCTAATTGCATCTTCTTCTTCCTCAAGCTCTCCCTCTCCTCTTCTCTTGGCCGAAAGTTTTCAAGCAAGAAAGAAGGTGAATGAGTTTGAGTTTCATGAAGAAAAAAGTAGAGTGATTGTCACATAGAAGAAGAAGAAGAGTGTTCATAAGATCCATTCTATTTCTCTTCTCTATCCTTTTTCTTTTTATTCCCATCCGAGAGCCCTAGAAAGTGCTAGCACACTTGTGGTGCTCTCTTCTCCATCCTTGTGTGTTAGAGAACACATCTTGTTCGTGTGGATACTTCTAGAGGATTGTCTACGTTGACAATCTTGAGATCCGGCGTACCTTGGACTTGCGGGATTGCGAAGGGCTTCGCTTCAAAGGTATAACATTTTTCCCTTGTAGATCTAAGTGTAGATCTAGGTAAACTCATACTCGTAGTTTTTCGAAAAAATTTTCTTTGTACAGATCCATTGGCTAGGGAGTTTCGGGGTTTCCGCGACGCGAAAAAGTAGTTTTCGCGTCCAAAAAACCCAACAGTATCTAGTATTTGGTATCTGGTATCTAATAAATATCATAGATAGCAACGAGATATTGTATCGATACAGAAACGAGTAGATCAAAGATTGAGTGGAAGTATCAAACGTAGGAAAAATACGAGTGAAGTTAAGATAAATACAGGAACTATTCGAAGGTATAGCTCATGCACTAAAAACAATATACTAAAGAGATAAAGTAAGAAGTACCCGCCTTTATCTGTCGATCGTATAAGACTAAAACCCACGTCATGACACTCGTCTCGAATCAACGTCCTGAAAATCACGTGATGTACAATTTAGCTAATTTCATAAACAATAGCTAGCTAAATCCAACCCAACTTAATTAGGGAAAAATCCTAATCCAACTATGAACCTCGTTTCACCTAAATCCATTGATTATATTAGATTTAACTCAACCTTATCAACCTTTTAATCGATTCATATGACAAACCATTTACTAACAAGTTAATTCAACATAGATCCCCATAATCCAATAGATTAAACTATATATATATCAATGCTAATCACTCGCCGGAATTAATGGCTCCGCCAATGACTCATAGCTAGTATAACTCTCTACCAGAGAAGATGAAATCACTGTCCCTCCTAATCAAACATACAAATAATAACCAAATCAATAGCTAACCAACCTTTAATCAACATATCACATCTTATTATCTAACGCAATCAACCAAACTTAGGTCAAGTAATTTGTTACCCATGGCTCCCTCTTCTTCTCTAGGGTTGTTCACTGATCCAACAACTACTCACGGAAGATGGTGGCCGACGACAGCGCTGATGACACGAATAGAGACAACAAGAGAAGCTAGGCATTTCATCAAGCATAGGATCTGCACCACCAATATGATTAATTAAGCAATACATCGTCCCCTTGGATGGGTCTAGTGCCTAGCACATGAGGTGTTGCCACAATGAGGTCTAGGGTTCGAATCTCGGCAAAGCCGAGGTAAATACTTTCTTTATGTGCTAGTCACTATTCCAAAGGCTAGTAGCCACCCGTGATTTACCTCCTCCGTGTTGGCCTTGGGACGAGTTGGTGGGGGCGCTGGAGGCGAGCGTATTCACCTTTTGCCACAATTAAGCAATACATCAATACAACAGCAATGTTGACAAGAACGTCCAAGACACAACCAACCTTAGCAACACATCCTTGATGGCAAGGTGTGTGATCAGAAGGAAGTGCAAAGATAGTGAGCTTGCTGGGACAAGGGTTGTGGTACCACTCGAGTGAAGGGATCCGTGTGATAGGGAAGAGTTCTATGGCTCCGCAGTAGAGATCCCTCCAGTGGCAACCTCCTTTACTCCGCCTGGTCCTCAAGCTAAGGAGAGGGCAACCCTGTCTTCCTTTATGTCGAACCTCCCTTCCGGTTGCAGTGGCACCCGACGTTAAGGCGACATCGGGTAGCGATCGAGTGGACGACGATAGCAAATCTAGGGCACAGAGATGATGAATCGATAGTCAACGTTGGCAGATCAGGAGTCAGCATCGACGATGGAAGCTAGGGCACAAGTGAGGTCGAGACCGAAGACTCCCTCCATAGCTCATGCCAATCGATTAAGGTGGGCTGCGACGGATGAAGGTGAGCAGAAGAGAAGCAACGGAGAGTGGAATTCGAGAGGGAGGAGGAGATCGGGAGAGGCGGTGATGGTTTAGCTTCACTGGGTGGCAATGAGGAGAGGAGGAGATGCGGTGGAGCTTGGGAGTGGCCGACAACGAGATGAAGGGGAAGGAAGAAAAGGAGTTCGGGCGGAGATGTGTGCGGCGTGATGAGAGGAGAGGATAATAGAAGAGAGAATGGACTTAGGCTTTGCTTAATCAAACCTAAGTAGATTCCTCAATCAACTCCCATTTTTGAGTATTTCCAAACAAACTTTTACCAAACCTACTGTTTTATCCCTTTAAAATACGCTAAACGGGCTCCGAAAAATTTTCAGAAAATTCCTAAAAATGTCTAAAAAATCCCATAATATTATTTGTCAACTAATCTTATTATTTAATTATTATTTGAGTACCGTATTTTAAAAAACAATAATCAAAAAGTAAAGAGTAGCAGAGGAAGGGAGATCATGTGAGAGTGAAGAGAAGTAAAGTAGAAGATTTAAACTCACCACATAGGAGGTTCCTTTTCAATGTGGTGTTTGTGCATGGGAAATATAGGGAAAGTCCGACAAAAGGATGAAATTTAAAAGAACATTTTTTTTTTTTCCTAAATCATCAATGGGTGCCTTTTTGATTTATCATCAAAATGACGTCCCATACCCCATCCAATTTTGACAACCAAATTTACCACTAAACCAGCATAAACCATTGCATCCTCACTTGCTTGCCTAAAAACTAGATAAAAGCCCAATCAACAAACCCATTGTCCTGAACTATTCATTAACCCATGTGCTTGTACCTATCTTCTATTTTCCCTTTATATTTCTCTCTCACACTCCTTGCCCTTTCATTTGCCACCCAAGGATATTGTCTTTGGTTCTCAACGAAACTAAGTTGCACAAGCTGTAAGGAAGACACCTTATACCATGACCAATCCATCCAAGGTTAGTGTGAAATGCTTGGAAGATGTATGATTTCTGATTTTATTGATTTTAGGGTTTTACATCGTCTCAAGAAATTTTGAAACTTTGGGGTTTTAATCAGTTTTAAGTTTATATACTTTGAAGTATGGGTAGTCATGCCATTGTTGGAACCCTAGACGATCGTGTATCAATTTTACGGTGTTAGATGAACCTAAGTGGAAATCCTAAAATCAATAATAGTTTTAGACCCTTTTGCTTGTCAACTTTGAATTTTTTTTCATTATTTTTTTTGTTCTTTAGATCCATGTACCAATTTTGCCAAAAATAGTACATGTGCTTATACTAGTCAAATTTCCCAAGTAAGCACTCCTTTGTACTCCTTGAAACCTATATATATTCAACCATTCTCTGTCTTCATTTTTCAATTTTGAGCATTTAGGCAATTTAGATTTATATAGTAGTTTTAGCTAAAACTCAGACCAAAAGTACTATACAGACCTAAACGGACTAATGTCTTACTTGTCATTAGTAAATAGAAATACTAGAGATAAGTTGTTTTGGGTTCCCAAGTCTTATCTAGATAACCAAGTAGGAAATAAATGTTTTTGGGGTGCCTAAACAATATATTCATTATGTTAACTAGACATATGCAAATGCTTGCTATGCGAACTCATGTTCTAAGTTAGGGTGTGTTAGACCTCCGCTTAGGGGAAGTTAACTTTTTGTTTTACTTAGATTAGGTTAGAATAAAAATAGGTTCACATGTTTATTATTCATCTCTATTTTTTTTATTGTTAAATTATACTTATACTTCAATTTTTTTATATTTATTTTCATTTTGTTCTAGACTTAGCCTGGGTCTTATTGTATACTACATGTTTCTATAGATCTAGATAGTCAACACATCTCATAAGCATCTAAGGTATAATTTATTTATGTACTGAGCCACATAGACAACATCCTCTACTTCCGATTAGATCATCTTAGCTTGACTTTTGTGGACTTATAGTTGACCTTTTTTGAATTTTGATTTATTGACTCATGCTTACTATGTTTGACTGTTAATTTTAACTTGGAGTATATTACTTACTTATGTTTGACTTATGCATGCAAATGGATCATCTTATCTATGTTTTTAAGCTTTTTTTTTTTTTTAATTTTTTTTACCTTACTTGTTATTTTACTTAAAATCTATTTAAGCAAGTAAATACACTAAGATTTTAAACTTTCTTTTCTCTTTCCTATGTTGAGGTATGAAAAAGGGGAGAGAAAATAAGAGTTAGTTTATTTATTCCCACAAATAAAATTTTCAAAAATTATATGTTATATTTAGCGGGGATTTTAATTAAAAGGGAGGATTTTCATTTAAATGCTCATGTATAATTGTATTAATTTTAATTATTTATTATTAATTTTAAATTAGTTTTCATATGATCAAAAATAAAGAAATTATTGATGTTAGAACCTAAGTTTTGATGTATAATTAAGATTAAAATCTGTTTTGTTATGATTTGATAAAGTTATGTCAAATCTACTGGTGCGAGTAAATTAATCCATGCTGAGACGGTTAATTAACATGCTAGGTTGAGCTAGGTTGGTCCAATCAGTTCTCTTTTGGTTTTAATTAATCATCTGTATCTTTCAATTTTTAAAATCCTTTTATATATCATACATTTGAATACTCATAAAATAAAAGATTTGTCCTTGTAATTAACACATCAGTCAGATCCACATCTCGGCCTAAAGCCAACTGGGTCACTTAACTTTATCTAGTAAATTAAATTCCTTTAAATATCTCTTCCATTGAGAAAGAAATAGATGTACTTTATTTTTCTTTTTGCAATATGACTTTATGTATGACGATATTGATGTCTATGTCTTCACTGAATCATGTGATGCGATCATGTGAAGGCGATAATAAAAAGGATGGTTCCACAAACTCAATAACAATACCTACTGTTCAAACTTCTTGTATATAAATCTTCCTTATAATATGACCAAATAAATTAGATATTGTATATATGAATACATCTAGGTAGATATGATGAAGAAATGTAAGTTAATACTAGATATTCTATAATAATTATTACTCAATATAATTTTTACCATAGCATCGACATATATATTTCTCGATTTGGTAGATAAAAGAAAATAAAAAATTTATCTCAATTAATTGACAAGCATTAAAGATATAAATAGCTACGGAAGACTCACACCAAGTGATTTGAAAATTTTAAAATTAATATCTTCGATTATTATTTATATTACTTGTTCTATTTGGTTTCTTCTGTTTTTATCTTCTCTATATAACATGAATGCATTATAACTTATGGGTCAAATGACTCAAATTCATGATACGTATCTAGTTGATTGGACGCCATAAAGAAAGTTAATTAGAGGTTCTAATATTAATTGCGTCATTAAACTGCTCATCTAAAAAGTGTAATTATAGGACTCTATTAAATTATATTTAGAGGATTTTTCTAAGCTTGAGTTATAAAGAGATGTATTTAAGCACAATTCTTTCATTTTAGCTACAAGTACATTGATTATAAAAGAACTAAGGTCTTTGAGCAATAACTTCATGAAAAGAACAAAATATTGAATAGATAACACTGAATTTGAGGTGGCTAAATTGGCCCCATGAAAATTTTTTATTAGCCATCAGGGTAAATAAGAAAGTGCTTGCGGTGGGCGACCCAGAAGCCCGTGGTTACACGCCTCATTTAGAGAAAAATTTTTACGAATACACCATACCTCGAGATCAACCTGCAAATACTTAGATGACACTTTTCTACTACTCAGAAGCCACATGGTAATAATTTCAAGAATTAACTCAAGGAAGTTGTTTTATTTAGTAGTTCCTCAAATCTACATATCTATATATGTGATCGTTATGATGTTTCTCTCATTGTGCCAATCTAAATATTGACAAGTAATGACAATTATCAAATAATGCAATGAATACAATGAATGTGAAGATGATGGGTAATAAGCAAATTAGATGAAAAGGAAGAGGATGATGAATACAATGGATGGTAGAGTTGGTAATCGAAGAGGAAGGTTGGATTTTTCATTTTTTTAGAAATTTGAGAAATATCAAACTGAAGCTTCCTTCATTTTCGATAAAAGTGATTCAAAAGCATATTTATAGTGGGGAAAAAGTGGAACTAATTTTTTATTATCACAACTACTCTGAGGAAAAAAAGATAATATTTGTTGTTAAATTTATTAATTATGCTATTATTTGATGGATTCGATTGTTCTAAGTAGGAGAAGAAACCATGAAAGGTTAGTCGACACTTGGGAGGAAATGAAATTGATTATGTGAAAGAGGTTTATTTCATTACACTACTATCGAGATTTGTGCCAATGACTACAAGGTCTAACTCAGGGTCTAAGAGTGTAGAGGAATACTACAAAGAGATGAAGATTGCTATGATTTAGGCTAATATGAAGGACCGAGAAGCAACCATGGCATGATTTTTATAAGAATTAAATCCTGGAATATAGAGTTGCAACATTATGTGGAGGTTGAGGATATGACGCATATGTCCATGAACATTGAAAGACAACTCAAAATCCTTAAAATTTGGGAAGCATGTAAATGTCTATTATGGTCTTCTCCAGATAATCCTTAAAATTTGGGAAGCAAATGAATCAGTCCAGATCTCAACTCAAAATCTCCTGCCAAATTTGGATAAGTAATACATGAATACTTAAATGTCTCATCAGGAGCCGTAAGCTCCTTCATAGTCCTATAATTCTCAGCCATGAAAATGTCAAAGTGTGAAGAAGTTCTATTAGAAACTTCTGATGATTTCTCTTGAATTATCAAAACCCTGAAAGTTCTCTCAATCTCTGGATCTAATTCAAATAATTTGTCAAAATGTTTAACAGTGATTGATCTGGTTCAGGTTCAACAGTAGCTGGGTATGAATTTAACTTCCAGGCTCACTGAATTTGAGTGAACACGAATGTGACAATGTGTCCAACTCTTTACCTGTAAAACTAAATTAAAACACATTAAGCACAAACCATGAATTAATAGTAATAAATTAGATTAGCTCAAAATATTTCTTGCTTAGTGAAAACCAATTCTCCAATCAATTTCCTAAACAAAATAATCTCCGTAACCAAACCATTCTAACAAAAATAGAACATCACATGAACACATTATCACAAAGCGTTTGAGGGAGACAAACCTGAAAACTAGAGGGCAGTAATCCTTCCACTTGAAATCACAAGAAGGGTGTGGGGGTGTATGTTTGGTTCCCTCTAGTGGAAACATTGTCCAGAGCTTTTCTTTAGGGTCAAATGAAGGTGCCTTGAGGTCAATTGACTTGGGTTAAGGAAGTTTTCCTACTGCATGCCTACACCAAAGTAATAATTTTGTGAATATTTCAGAAAACAATGTAAACATCATGAAATGAAGTAAAACAAACAAAACAAATCAATTTGTATTCACACTTTTCTTTTTCACTGCACTCCTTAATTAACACTCGGAAAAGGAGATGAAGAGATAAAGAACCTAGGGAAGCATGCTAAAGACTTATAACAGTTGAACATGAGTCATGTAGTAATTAACATCTTTTGAGACATCCATGAGAGGAGAGAGCATTTGAGTTGCACCTCGCAAGATTTTTCTTTATCTTTTTTTGCATGATTCCTAGCTGCCAATTTTAGTTATATATAAGACAATGAGATCAAAATCAGGATGGTTAGCATGTTGAATAGTTTGTAATATTAGAGGAAGAATAGCTCAAGTAATATTAGAGAATTAATTAATTATTTACACTAAATGACATAATTATTAAAAGACAATATGAGTATTTCTAATCATCAAAATCAAGGATTTGGAAGAGTATCCTACTCAAGGTGTTCAACCCTGCTCAAGATGTCAACTTCTACTTGAAACTCACGTTCGTCATCTTCTTGTTTACAGGGAGGTAAGTCCATCTTCTTGATCACTACAATCTTCATGAGAGACAAACAAATGCAATAGTGGAATGACAAACAATTATATGTCTAATCTTTTCTGAAAAAATACTTAACTCTCCATTATTGAGAGTACCCTTGTATACCCTACCAAATCCTCCCTTGCCGAGCAAGTTCTCTTCTCTAAACATACATGCGCATTCTCCATCTCCTTCAAAGCGAACACAAATAAGCAGTTGCAGATTTTGTAAGAGGGTGTTTGTCCTTTAAGCTACTAGTAATCTAGAGGCTTGTATATCCTTGAAAAACACTTTCTTATCCTCACAAGTGAACCAAGAGCTTAAAAGAGTCATTGCTGAACTAGATCACATACAAGGGTCCAAATGATCCTGACATTTGCTTCTTCTTCTTCTTCATCTTCTTCCTCTTCTTTTGTTTCATGCTAAAACAATCTTGAAAGGGATAGTTACAGCCATGGCATATATATCATCACGTGATACGAATGAATTCACAGAATATGTTGATCTAGTTATACCAACAAAGGGAGGAAACCTTCATTATCATTATGAGTCAAATTTAACCATAAGTTTAGACTTTTCTAGAAATAATCTAACAGGGAAAATCCTTCTAGAAATTTAATAGAGGAAATCCAAATTTTTTAGAAGAAATACCTTGAAACCTAATTTCATGGAGGAAAGGGAAGAAAGCATACTATTTTGGGAGGGTTCACATTAGAGAAGGAAGCGCCGCAGGGGATGCTTTGAAGGGCGCTGGAATTTCGTTCTGTTTAAATTTCTCGTACAAAAATTGTACAAGTATAGAACTATTCTTAGCAACTCGCACGTTCGATCAGGCATGTGTTTGATCAATCAAGCAAGTTTTTGAATGATCAAAGCACACCTTGATCAAAGTACAAGATCGTGACCTCTTGTGTTGGTATTCAAAATCGATATCCAAAATTGATACGAAGAAAACAAAACTAGATACGCAGCGGAATTAAAGAACTAGTTATATCTTTCTTCATAGCTAAATACCTCTTGATCTTCTACCATATTCCTTTCCTCTTTTTGGACGTTGTGTGGGTGACGATCTAACAAGACAACACCACCCTTCTTTTCTTCTCTTCCAAACCGTCAGCCACAAAAGGAGTCTCTAGGATGGGGCACCTTCTAATCTCCTTCTCTTCTTCTTCCTCTTCTTTCTCTTCTTCCTCTTCTTGCTTTTCTTGCTTTTCTTGCTCTTCTTCCCTTTCTTCAAGCTGCCGCCCACAAGCGGATGGGAAGGGGCGCCAGCCACCAAGTGAGAAGGGGTTGTTGGCCACCAAGGGAGAAGGGCGGAATAAGGGCGCCGACCCTAAGCAAGGAGAAGGAGAGGGAAAGGGGGGAGGAGAGTAGGTTTGTGCCGTCGGCCCTAGGAGGAGGAGAGGGGGCGACAACCACAAGGAGAGAAGGGACTATGGAGAATAATAAAGTTAGGTTTTATGGGCCACATCCTACTCCTTTTTATAGACTTGCCGTCGGTTACAAGGAAAGAAAAATTAACAAAATTTTGTTTAGAAAAAATCTAAACAAATTTTGTTAAAACAAACCAAGTTAAATTAAACTAAACCAAGTTAAGTTAAACCAAACCAAGTTAAGTTAAACTAAACCAAGTTAAATTAAACTAAACCAAGTTAAGTTAAATCAAACCAAGTTAAACATAACCCGGTTATGGATGGGTGGATGTGAGGCTTTATATATAGAGGCTGCAATAGGGACCGAGAGGAGGAATTGGTTTTGACCTCCTATTGGACTTGAGCTTCCTGTGTTCGACCCGAACACCCAACTCAAGTTCATCAATAATAACTCATACCACTAAAGGGTCATTATTGAACTACCGCACCAATCTCATATTACACATGAGTACATTAATCTCCTTGTGTTTAAGATATCGTATGTCTGTTAATTAAATAAGTTATTGACAACTCATTTAATTAACATCTGACTCCAAGAGTAGTACCACTCAACTTTATTATCATATTGGACTAAGTCCACCAGCAGGGTTTACATGACAATCCTTATGAGCTCCTTAAGGGGGCCTCATCAGCCTAAATAAATAGGACACAATTTCCCTTTATAATCAACAACACACCATATAAATGGTACTATCTCCCAACTTATCAGGCCTATTGATTTAAAGAATAAATCTCACCCATTGATAAGTTAAAGAAATAAATACTAAGTATATGTGTTTGTTATTATATTAGGATTAAGAGTACGCACATCCATAATAGTAGAGGTACTATTTTTTTATATAGTCAGTATAAATCGAACAACCTCAAATTGTCCTGCTCAATACACACATAGTGTACTAGTGTAATTTTATAGTCAAGACAAACTAATACCAAATTACACTACAATCGTTCCAATGGTTTGTCTCTATCCATCTTGGTTGTGAGCTACTATTTATAATTTATAAGAAACTGATAACATAATCTTCTATGTGGCACCACACACCATGTTATCTACAATATAAATTAAATGGACAACTGCATCAACATATAATATGCAGACATTTGACCAAAGTGATTCTCATTTCAAAATATCTCAAAAACAGATGTTCATACAAAAATCTAGGCTTATAGTATACATCCCAACAAGCCTATCCTATTCACCAATCTCCTCCACCTTGAAGTGCCCTCTGCCCATGGACATGAAAGTCGCCGCCTCTGCCAGTGTCAGCGAGCAAAGAATCCCCCCTTGATACTCTGCGGCTTGATTTGAGCTACCTAATCTGGTTGATTCACTCTGCAGCTTTGTGCTACGCTTCGTAGGAGGGAAGGAAGAACCCCACTGCAGCCAAACTTGTCTCCTTGTCCATTTCCTCAGCGCTCTAGTTAAAGAGGTACAAATACAACTAGTGAAAGGGGGACTCGAAGTTGAGTTGAGTGGCTCCTAAATTACGGTTCATAGAGGGGAACCGTAGAAAAGGTTATAGTGATAGATGTGTCATGCAAGGAAATAATAATATTAATAACATGACTAAGGAGAATTTCTAGCTTGAGTTTGAGGTGGGAAAAACACAACAGTTATCATTTCATTTATAACGGTTTATAACCATTGTCTTATTATTACAATTACAATGATTTATGCACCATTGTTCCAAACGTTATGAAAATATTCTCATTGACAACGGTTCATTGCACTATTGTTTCAACTATTGTTAAGATTATCTTTTGGGATAACTGTTGCATAAAAATTATTGTCTTTTGATAAATTTACAACAATTTTCTTAAAATTATTGTCTTTGTGATATTGTCTTTGTGTAGTTTTGTTGTAGTGAAAGTTAACACTCTAGATTGTAATTAACTAAAACAATGAAAATGTGTTTAGGAATTTCACCAAACACTTGACAAGTATCAACCAATTCAACCCTAATGTATGAAATTCTAATCATGGGGAATCAAATCAATTACAATCAACCAACAATAAACTCACACACACAACCAAATGATTGAAACACTCATTAAGCTTGGCAATGGTGGCTCTAGATAGAAGAAGTATGCTATCCAAATCTATGGAAGAATGGTTGTGAGTGACGATGGAGTCTCTCCTAATCGGAAGAGGGTTGTTGAATGAATGCAACGGTCGGAGGTGAAAATGGTGGTGTCGCCTCTCCTAGTCGGGAGAGGACTCTCAAAATGGAGAAGATTTCTCTGATGTTAGGTAACACTTATTCAAATTTGAGGTTAGATGTGGCTGATAGGAGATGAAGATGATGGTGCATTGGTGGAGCTCGAGCATTGGATGGAATCTCTCCTAGCCAAGAGAGGGTGAGGAGGACATGAGGAGGTGGATGAGATGGAGGCTGGTCAGCAATGGAGAGATGGATGGTAGTTGGCTGGCAATGGAAGTATGTGAAAGAGAAGGAAGGAGGCCTCAGGCGTGAGGAGGTCACGATCCAAAGGAAGCACGATGGTGTGTGCGTTAGAAGAGATGTCCACGAAGCTACTGTGTCGATCAATTTTGAATCTGATCTCAGATTTGAATAGATAGTCTAGAATACTTCTGATCTTGATCAGCTGGTTCAATTCAGATCTGGATCAAAAACTTCAAATCTTGATCAATGGTCATGATATACTCTCCTTTGATCTCGATGGATCAGATCTTTGATAGATGACTCAGATCTTCTCAAATCTTGGATGAATGATCTAGATGGCTTCAAATTGGCTCTCTTCAATTAATCTTAGATTTGAGCTCAAATTTGGTGCGATCTAACTTAGGTTCATGATCCTCCAAGTTAGTTATCACATGATAGAATGGTAGAATTAAGCAAGGGTCGAATCTCAGCAAAGACCAAGGGATTACTCTCTCATGTGATTGCTAGCTTCAATTTCTTGATTTACTCCCTCCCAATTGTGTGGGGTAGTCATGAGGGCCGCTAAGGTGACCAATTTCACCTTTTGTAGAATTTGATACCTAAAAAGAATACATTCAAATATTACATTAGATATCATAAATATGAGATAATTTGTAATTAAATCAAAGAATGAATACAATTCATAAAATATGATATAAACATAAAATAAATACATAAGAAGATCAAAGAGTATGAAAATAGAAGCCTAAAGAATGCAACAAAATGATGTTATTAGAAGTCAGACATCCAACGATACATTTTACACCCACTAAAAATTGTTCTTAAAATCTATTGGAGCAAATACTCATGTAGGTACCAACTGTACTAATTTATGGGGACAAATAAAAGTACAACATAGTCTGTCCAACTTGTCAACCTAAGAGCAAAGAAATAAAATAATCTATTAATCATCATATACATGAGCTACCATGTATGGTGGCAATAGGCAATTCGCTCCCTCCAACGCCTCCGTCAGTTCTTCCTCAGGCCAATACAAATGAAGTAAATCACGAGTGACTACTAATCTTGGACAGTTAAATCACACATGGGGAGAGCAGGCACCTAGCTATAAGTCGGGATTTGACACCCAGATCTCATGATGGAAATACCACCATACACTAGCCAACTGTGTCCATTTTGTAGTCAACCATTCTTTGGTACTTGACTATCTTGAATTTAAAGTCTTATTTTTGTGATTGATTTTTCTATCATAATGTAGATTCTATTTTCTCTTTTCTGCCTTGAGCAAGTTATTCAACAAATCTAGTTTTTGTATGTAACTAGCAAAGACATCCCTTTAAAATGCCTATTAAATTGCAAGTCTTATATATTTTCTTGTTAGTTTTCTTCATATCTAGTAATATGACTATTGCCTCTAATATGTATGAAACACAAAATTAAAACATGTAACAACCTCATAGTGGTCTCTCAAGACGAACTTGGTCACTACTTGACGTCAGAAGAGCGATCATGAATGAAACCGAAAAGGCCTTCAAGTTTAATGAGCCAAATCCCTTTCGTCTGAATGTTCTCCTTTGCCCACCGTCGCCTCCACTATGCATACACTGATCACCCCCCCCACTCCGATTGCTCTTAAATGCATCATTATATAAGCTGAGTGAGGAAGACGAAGGGGAAGGGATACCCCTTCATCCCCTTGATGTTTGCAGCAATAAGGGAGACGAAAGGGAAGCGAAGTCCCTTCGTTTCCTCAACTTCCAACATCTCCCACTCGTCCAAGTCAATTCATAAAGGTTATATGGCCACAAAGACCATGTAAGCCACATAAACTACATGATGATCATGTCACAAGGCTAAAGAAAAACATTAATTGATCACAAAGATCAAATAAGTCACATAGACTTTATGATGATCAGGTCACAAAGACCAGAGCATCAATTAATTGTCACAATGGTCAAATAAGAACATTCATTCCATACATTAGGGAAAATGGTTCATGCAACAGCAAGCACAATAAGCATTCATTGCTAAGAAGATTGTTACACTTTACATAACTGCTTTATAGAATGAATCAGAGATATCAAAACTTGTCTTTACTCTAGATTAAATTATTTACATCAATATGAATATCTCTAATTCCTCATAATGACTATTATGTCAAGAGTATGTTAAACATCTCCAATCAATACAATTATTTACAATTGCATTTAATGTATTGAACTAAAAATGTAATTGGTACCAGTGAATAAATGTCACGGAAGTAAATCAATCTTAATCTTCCTTTTTAGCTAGAATCTATTCATTATAATCAGTCACTTTCCTAGTTATGCTCCATATACCGAATCACCCATCGCCAATAAGAAACACGCTAAAGTAGTAGACACTGATTAAAACTTCAAGTAGACAACTAAATAGTCATTTAGGATAAGATTTGAGATTAACTTATAATCTCAAGGGTTCACATAGTAGAGAAGTAGGGATTCATTCTCCTACTACCCTTCTTGTCGCCATAGCACATGTGATATGAATCACATGATATGATATTATTCTCTTTACTAAAAAGAGCACATATTTTTTATAAAATTTAACATCGTACATATTTCGATCTAGATATACCTAATGTCTAATCCTGAATTCAACATGATCTGTCTGAAATCTGGAAAGATGTGCGTTGGCTCAGATGAACAATGATCCTTGCTGTAGATAGCCTCCTGGAGACCTAAAAAAACCTATCCACGATCCTACGCACAGTGAGATAAACCAACAAAGTGTTAGTGACCTAAGACCAGGGTGAGGAGCCCTGGCTAAGCCCTCCAATGCTCAAGTCAATCTCTCTCAAAGGTGAAAGGAAGAAGAAGAAGAACAGTAACTGAAGTATTTGGAAATAGAGTTTAGATGCGAGAACTTGCTTACCTTACCAACGGAGAGGATCCCCCATTTTAAAATACCTCATGTGACCTCCGTAGTTGTGAAGTAGTCCCCGATTTGTTAGGAGATGAAGTCATCTTCTATGTTTCGTGCAATAATCCTTTAAGGAATCTTTTTTGTACCCCAGATGCACCTCTTTTATCATTTATGACTTATATTTATGATGGGAACACGTCATTATAACTGAAAAAGCTTCTAGAAGATATTTCTCGCCAAATATTCTGTTGGGCATGTCTTGGCTGGTCATTCAAGATGGCTGCATATATTAAGAATGTCTTTTGTTGAACATGTCTTGACTAGTTGTTCAAGTCGGTCGTGTTGGAATGTATACTAAAAACCTAACTTTTGTAAATATTTATTTAGAAATAAAAGAATCACATTGGTCAAATGTCTACATTTATTTGTTAAGTATAGTTGTTCAATTAATTTATATTGTAGATAACATGGTGAATGGTGTCACTCACAGAAGATCATGTTATCAGTTCTTTATAAATTATAAACAGTTACTCACGACTAAGATGGAAAGGAACAAACCATTGGAATAGTCGTAGTGTAATTAGGTGTTAGTTTATCTTGACTGATAAATTACACTAGTACACTTTGAGTGTATTGAGCAGGATCATTTAAGGTAAGTTCTTTTTGTACTGACTTGATAAAAGAACAACACCTTAGTTATTATGGAAGTGTGTGCTCTTAATCCTAATATGATAACAAGCACATATATTTAGTATTCATTTCTTTAACTTATCAAAGGGTGAGATTTAGCTCGATAAATCAATAGGCCCGATAAGTTGGGAAATGATATTACTTATAGTGTGTGTTGTTAATTATAGAAAGAAACTGTGTCCTAGTAATCTAGGTTGATAATGTCCCCAAGAGGAGCTCATAAGGATTGTCATGTTAAACCCTGCAGGTGGACTTAGTCCGACATGACAATAAGGTTGAGTGGTACTACTCTTGGACTGAGATATTAATTAAAATGAGTTGTCAGTAACTCAATTAATTAGTGGGTATTCGATATCTTAAACACAGGAAGACTAACATACTCATAATAAGAAGGAGCCCAAAAATGTAATTTGGGATTGGTGCGGTAGTTCAATAATAATTCTTTAGTGATATAAATTATTATTGATGAAAATAAGTTGGATGTTCGGGGCGAACACGAGAAGCTTAATTTCATCGGGAGACCAAAACCAATTCCTCCTCTCGATCCCTATCATGGTCTCTTGTATATAGAGAATTATACCCACCTATACCCACCTTTCTACCCACCTTAAGGTGGCCGACCAAGATAGCTTGGAGCCCAAGCTAGGGCCGACCAAAGCTAATGGTGGAGCCAATTTTAGGTGGTCGGCCAAAGCTTGGGTCCCAAGCTTAGGTGGTCGGCCACTAGAAAATAAAAAGGGATTTTTATTTAAAATTGTTTCTTATGTGGATATCATGGTTTTAAAAGAGAGTTTAAAATTTAAATCTTTCCTTTTATAACTTTCTACAAAAGATTAAGAAAAGATTTGATTTCTTTCCTTATTTGTAAATTAAAAGGAAGATTTTAATTTTGATAAAACTTTCCTTTTTTGTAACCATGTTCATGATTTAAAAGAGAGTTTTAAAATTAAATATTTCTTTTTATAATTTTCTACAAAAGATTAAGAGAAGATTAGATATCTTTCCTTATTTGTAAGCTTTCCTTTTTGGAAATCATTCACATGTTTAAAAGAGAGATTTTAATTTAAAAAATTCCCTTTTATAACCCACCATGAAGGGAAAAATTATTAGAGAAATTTTTTAATAAATTTTTGGAAATAAATTAGGAAGTTTTAATTCTTGTGTGAATTAAACTTTCCTTGATTGGAGCTAATAGGTGGCCGACCATGTTGTTTAAGAAAAGGAAATTGATTTTTAAATTAATTAAAATTTTCTTTTCATGGCAAAAGAATTAAGGAAGTTTTTATTTAAATTTTCTTTTTTGCCAAGGCCAAGGATTATAAAAGAGAGGGTAGAGGTGCCTTCATGAGCAACAACTCTATTCTATTTCTTCCTTTCTTTTCTTCCTTGGTTGTGGCCGGCCCTAGAGGTTCTCCCTCTCCTCTTCTCTTCTTTTTTAGTGGTTGTTTTCATCCTTCTCTTGGAGCTTTTAATGGTGGCCGGTTCTAGCTAGGAGAAGAAGGAGAAAAAGGAGGCTTTGTTTCTTGCATCCCTTGGAGCTTGGTGGTGGTGGCCGAAATTCTACATCCTTGGAGGAGTCTTGGTTTGGCCGAAACTTGCAAGGAGGAAGAAGAAGGGCTTGGGTGATTCTCATCTCGGTAGATCGTTGCCCACACAACGTCCGGGATAAGAAGAGGAATACGGTAGAAGATCAAGAGGTCGTTGCATACAAAAGAAGGTATAACTAGTAATTATTTTCTGCATCATGCTAGTTATTTTTCTTTATATGAATTCCAAACACAAGAGGCATTAGATTCTAGATTTTTCGAATTTGTTATTCGAGTTTGTGTTTTTTTTTATTTTTCGAATTTGTGATTCGATTGTTCCTTTTGGTTAAACCTAGAGTTATATAAGGAAATTAAATATTAGCTTTCCTTAAAATGCTTTGTCTAGGAAGTGGTGGTTGCTCCCATATCCAAGAAGGCCTAGTGTCTCGCCATGTTTAACCTGGAAGCCAATTTTGGAAATTAATATTTAATTGAATTTATAACATAGGTGGATTTGGATCAATAGTGTTAAGTTCCGCGTTCCGCTTGCGATCCAAGACTAAACCATTAAGAATAGATAAGTTAAATTTGGAATCAATAATGTTAAGTTCCGTTTGAGATTACTAATTTAACTTCTAAAGAACACAATAGGTTGTTTAGGAAAGGTTCGACACTTGTACAAAATTTTTGTACAGTGGAACTGGTACGATCTTCCTAGGACCAACCAACAATTAGTATCAGAGCTAGGGTTTGCCTCTGTGTGTTTTGGTTTTCAAATTAATTATGCACATGTCATACATAATTTAGGCAGGATAATAGTAGGATATGCTAACTTTATGGTTGCAGGCTCCAACTATTATGACATATAGATATTGTGTGTGATTGGACCCTTGGATATGTCAATGACATTATTTTTGTGTATGCATGATTGTATGTATCAAATACAGAAGGAGCTATATTAGTTTTAGATTTTTACTTTTTTGTTCGATCTAGAATACATGTACATTCCTTTGTGGAATATAGAATCGATATATGTAAAATTCTATTTTTGTCGTGGATCGTATCCTTGCGAAGCGTGGTGCTTTTGGAGGACCAGAGGCGCAGCAGAAAAGGAAGCTCGATGGACCCGATGACATAGACCCAGGGCGGTGGCTAAAGATGGCAGTAGCTAGGGTTGGAGCACACGGAGAACAGTGATGGAAAATGCCATAATAGTTGGAAAATTAATTTCTAAATTTATTGCTTTTATTTACTGTGATGTGTGTGTGTGCATGTGATGTATGTTTGCATAGGTTAAAATTCCTCACTTTAAATAACTAAGTGGGAGAGGGATTTTAAATAAATTTCACGGTCTCCATTACTGGTTTGTAAGTGATGCAAACAAACTTGTGAGTTGGCTCTAAGTGCCTTCCTCCATATCGGATGAGATTGTTTGCGGATCACTAGATCAAACTTCCATTTTGGATGACTATAGGAAATTAATCAAGAGCGTGTTATCTTCCCCATCGGAAGGAGCATAATCTTATTAATGGACTAGGTGTTAAGTAATGATATACACTTAGGCACATCTAATAGTATCGTCTCCATCGGAGTCACTGCTATTATTTGTGTGACCGAAGGAAAACCAACTATTAATTTGTCATAAAGATAGGTTGACAAGATAATAAAATTATAACCCTCCTCTTACAAATGTTGAGATTTTGTATACGACCATACTATCGTGACATACAAAATTCACGGTATTTGAGGAAATTTTATTTGCCAGGTTGACAAGATAATAAAATTAATGGGTAAAACCCCTCTTACAAATGTTTGAATTTGTATACGTCCACACTATCGTGACATACAATATTCACGGTGTTTGAGGTAATTTTATTTGTCATAAAGATAGGTTGACAAGCTTATTAATGGGTATAACCCTTCTCTTACAAATATTCAATTTTGTATACGTCCACACTATCGTGGCATGCAAAATTCACGGTTTTTGAGGTGTTGGTGAATTTAAATGATATTGTTTTGAGGAATCAATATTATTTCAAATTCAAAGTTTTGATCAAATATTTGATCAAAGATAGAACAACTATTAATTTTAGTTCTCATAAAATTAAGATGACGAGATAATAAAATTAATGGATAAAATCTCCTCTTTGTTTTTGTATACGTCCACACTATCGTGGCATACAAAAATCATGGGGATTTTAAGGTGTTGGTCTTGACCAAATATTTTTATAATTCTTAGGATGTTTGTCAATCACTTAGCTGTTATACTATAGAATAAACTTAGTAGTCCCAGTTATGATTGGAAACAATACTTGGACTCTAAGATGGACTGTCTTTTCAGAACCAAGAACAATATAGGTATATTTTATTCATTAGTTGTTGAAACATGATTAGTGGTGTTATCTACCGATACCTGGTGTGTAGATACGGGAGCTACTGATCATGTCTGCAATTCATTGCAGGGGTTCCAGGAAATCTGACAACTTTATGAAGAGAAAATCACCATGAGCACTGCTGTAAAAGTAGCAGCTGTTGCAGTGGGAGATGTTTATTCTCCGATAGGAATAAAACATGGATTTTGAGAAATTATCTTTACATACCAAGTTTAGAAAGGACTAGATTTCAGTTTTTAAACTATTCAAAGAACTTGATATTCTGCCTCTTTTAATAACAAAGTTGTTATCAAGAAAAAGAGGGAAGTTATCTGTTCTGATACGTTGGTTGACAATTTAAAAATCCAATAACTCTCACGATGCAACAAATGGAAAGTAATAACATATCTTCTAACTCTAATAAGAGAAGACAATCTTCGAAAATGAATCAATCATATCTTTGGCATCTAAGGCTAGGTTATATTAACTTAAGTAGGATTCAATGGATAATAGCCAATGAATTTTTGGGTTCATTGGTAGTGGAAACCTTTCCAACCTGCGAGTCTTACTTGGAAGGAAACATAACCTAGAAGCTTTTAAGTCTAAGGGGTATAAATCCAAAGATGTGTTGGAATCGATTCATTCTGATTTGTGTGAATTTATGACTATCCAGGAAAGAGGTAGTTTCGAATATTTCATCTATTTTATAGACAACTATTCAAAATACGGGTTCATTTATGTTAGCTAGAGCCCTAGAGCCAATCATTTGATGATTGTTGTATGGATTCATTGTATCATATTCCTATGTATATAAAGGTATTTGTTTTGGTTATTATACTTACTTGTATTGGTGTCAAATAACTAAGTATAATAGCGTCCTTGAGTAGAAGATTCTTATCTATATCAATCGATTGGTTGAATCGATAGTGAGATGATATAGAGAACACTACTCTTAATCATTCCTAGTCAAATATTAACATTCAAGGACAATGTTAATGCGACGAGACTAGCATGTAGGTCAACTCGATAACTTGATCTCACAAGTCATGGATATAGAGATATCAAGTTGACACATGGGTATGCATTGGAGAATGTAGACTGAATGACCCGCCATGAGAAAGTATCATGGATCGTTATATGAGTGTCATATACTTTCTCATGTGGCTATTAGTATGACTATTAGTCCTTTGACCTGAAGTCGCCATGGTTCCCTACATAAGGAGTTGTATACTTTGGCTTCGTCAAACATCACCCGTAACTGGGTGGACTATAAAGGCGATTACTGGGTATGTAATAAATTATGCGGAGGGATGTGAGTGATGTAGATGGGATCTATCCCTCCTATATAATGGGAGTGATATCGTTATTCTTGATAGAGTGAGACCACTAAGTGCATGACCATGCCCAAATGAGTCAATATGAGATATTGAGCTCATTTAATTATAGTGAGTCTACTTGGAGTTCAAGATTTAGATTGATCAGAGGATGACACCGTCTATGCCTCAAATTGATCGATCTAGATGTCAAGGATAGAAGGACATTTGTCATATATTGTGAAGAGTCACAATTAGTAGTCACAAGGTGATGTTAGATCTCAACATTCTTGTAACTTGGGTAGTAATGATGTGTTGCTAGATACCGCTCATTACTTATGCTTCTAAATAGGTTTGGGAGCATTGCCAACGTTACAAGAACCTATAGGGTCACACACAAAGGGCAATTAGATGGAGATTAGGTTCATATGATGAACCAAAGAGGATTAGGTTCATGTGATGAATCAAATTAGATTAAGAGTAATCTAAACTAGACTAATTGAGTTGGACTCAATTTGATTTATGTGTCCAATGAGTCTAATTTAGATTATAACTCATTGAATCAATTTAATTTAATGGATAGAGATTCAATAAATTAAATTGACTTGAATCAAAGGTTGGATTTGATCAACCATGGGAGAATTTAAGTTAAGTTTGACTTGATTTGAGAGGGAAGATGAAGAGTCAAGTTTGACTTGACCTTGACTTAACCAAATGTCATGTCATTGTGACTTGGCATAGGGCCGGCCAATGATGATGTGCCACATCATCAAAGGTTACATGAGTGTGTGCCACCTCATGAGGGAGACCAAGAGTTGTGACCCTTGGTATACCATGGAGATAAAAACTCCTCCATTAAGTGGCCGGCCACTTAAGTGTGCATTTTGGTGTGCTTGTGTAACTCCATCTTCTTCCTCCTCTCTTCTCTTCTCTCCCTCTCCTCCTCCTTGGCCGAACACCTTTAGAGTGCTAGCACACTCTAAGTGTTTTCTCCATCTCTATTGTTCGTGTGGATACGTATAGAGGTGTGTCCACTTGAACACACTTAAGATCCGGCAAATTTTGGACGAGCGGGATTCGCGAAGGTCTTCGCTACTAGGGTAATCTCTTAATCATGTAGATCTAATGTAGATCTAGGATAGAAAACAAGTATATGAAAATTTTATCTTCGCACGGATCCGGTGGCATGGGACTTCAGGGTTTTCGCAACTCAAAAAGTGGTTTTTGCGGCTCGAAAGTCTCAACAGTGGTATCAGAGCCACGTGCGAAGCGTGTAAATGTTTCGTTTGTATTTTTATGAAAAATATCAGATCTGTAAGTTTCTGTAAATTTACATTTTTTATAGTTTTTATGAGTATTTTTCTTGGAGATGCGAAGCAACAAGTGCTTGGTCACTTGTAGGCTTCATATACCGAGAAAAACCTTCCGAAACGGCAAGGTTTCACCCAAATAGTTTTGGGACAACGGCTTAAGGCGCTGTAAGATCATAGTAGGACACTCGTGAGACTCATTTCACGAGTAGGGGCACTGCCCCTAACCCCGCAAGGGGCGTTGTCCCGCGATCGCGCCCGAAAATCGCTAAACGAGACCGCCGAGAAATTGTAACTCATAAAATTGTAAAAATAGTAGTAAAATTACATAAATTTATATAAAATACATAATTTAGAATTATGTATGTATTTGTGATGATCATGGTCCAAAAACCCCCAATTGGATTGGATACATGCGTTGTAATTCATAATATGGCCTGTGCGCCATTTTTGTGTGATTGTACGTGTTGTATATTTGATATGCGACCTGCGCGTCGTGCCTTTCTAGTTTATTTCCTATTGTAAAATAGTTTAGACTCAAATGTAACTCGAGTTTTATCTTTGTAATGTACAAAATGGAGCTGTAGAAGGTCCACTCGAGGAGGAGTTACGAGGAGGGTGCGAGAAACACATGGCGGTCAAGGGGAGGAGCTTGGAGAAGCTGTTGACCCTAGGTTGACCATCCGATCTTCTCATTGGCTTGAGAAAATCGTAGTAGGGTCATGACTAATCACAATTTAATTAATTTCTTGTATGTGTGTATGTGATGCATGCTAGAGTATAGTAATTAATTAGTGCCTTAACGATTAGATTAGATCTAAATCGCGTATATGATGCACCACGATTAGATTAGATCTAAATCGTGTATATGATACATATCAACGATTAGATTAGATCTTAATCGCGTCAACTCAAAATGTCTACCAAGACGTGATACTCATCACTACCTCGATCACATGTTGTAGTTGAATCTACCAAAGCAGAGCAACGCATATTATGTTGGTAGGGTGCGGAGGGACAATCTTGGTCCCACCTATCAATGCCTGGGTGAGTGCAAACTCAATCAGATTGAGTAAAACTAGTTAAACTCAATTGGATCGGGTTTAACTATAAGCATTTTCCAATGGTTGGTAGATAAGTCAAAATCACATTTATATTAACTCTGGGGCGATTTAGCAAAAGCTAACTCAAGTTTTAATATACATGCGGATCTTGATCCTATAAACAAGAGTTGCATAGAAATATAATTGGTAATTAGTTACCTACCGATCATACTAAGTCATGGGTGATTTAGTCAAAGCTAACTCAAGGCGTAGTATGATGTGGATCTTGTCCCACAAGAATTATAGCTAGTTGGTTAGAATCTAGTGAGTGTGGTTTGACCACATCCATGACTCGATTCTATAAAAGTTCTATAATTCAGTGGGAGCATCGTTTAATTAAAGGCCTAATTAAATGATTAGTGGAATATGATATTTATTTTTTGCATTTTCTGTTATAGATTGTCATGTCGACAAACATGAACACCTTCTCCCTGCATTCTGTCCTTGATAAGGACAAGTTCAATGGAGCTAACTTCTTGAACTGGTACAGGAACCTGAGAATTGTTCTCACTCAGGAAAGGAAACTGTACGTCCTGGAGATGCCCATTCCCGAGGCACCTCCTGCCACTGCCACGCGAGCTGACCGTGATACTTATAAGAAGCATCAAGATGGCGCATTAGATGTGTCCTGTCTCATGGTCGCGACCATGAACTCTGAGCTTCAGAAGCAGCATGAGTTGATGGGTGCTTATGATATGGTTGAACATTTTTATCAATTATATCAAGGACAAGCTAGGCACGAGAGATTCGAGATCTCTAAGACACTGTTTCAGTGCAAGATGCAAGACGGGGACTCCCGTAGGTTCATATGTACTCAAGATGATTAGGTACATAGAAAACCTACAGAAGTTGGGATTCCCCCTTGGCCAAGAGCTGGCCACTGACTTGATCTTGCAATCCTTGTCGGAGAGCTACAGTCAATTCGTCATGAACTACAACATGAACGAAATTGACAAGCCACTGCCTGAGCTGCTAAGCATGTTAAGAACTGTTGAGCTCAACCTTAAGAAGGTAAAGCCCAACTCCATTTTGATGGTGCAAAAGGGCAAAGGCAAGGGCAAGCCTAAAGGTAAGAGAAAGTCTCAAGCCAAGGGCAAAGGCAAGACACTGAAACCCAAAGGAGGGGTCGCTAAGGATGCTACCTGCTTCCACTGCGGTCAGACCGGGCACTGGAAGAGGAATTGCAAAGTCTACCTGGAAGATCTTAAGAAGAAGAGAAGTGAGACTTCTACTTCAAGTATATATGTTATAGAAGTTAATCTCTCTATTTCTTCATCATGGGTATTATATATCGGATGTGCTTCTCACATTTGTACTAATGTGCAGGCGTTGAGAAATAGCAGGGCATTGACGAAGGGCGAGGTGGACCTACGAGTAGGCAATGGAGCACGGGTTGCTGTTGTTGCTGTACGGACTTACTATCTATCTCTGCCCTCTGGGCTTGTACTAGAACTAGATGAATATTGTTATGTGCCTGCTCTTACTAAGAACCTAATTTCAGTTTCTTGTTTGGACAAGAAAGGTTTTTCATTTATAATAAAGAACAAATGTTGTTTAGTTTATTTAAATGATATGTTCTATTGTAGTGCACCTCTGATGAACAGACTCTACATTCTAGACTTAGAGAACTCCATCTATAACATAAATACCAAGAGGTTCAAATCAAATGAAATTAACCAAACCTATCTTTGGCACTGTCGCTTAGGTCATATAAATGACAAACGCTTATCCCAACTCCATAAAGATAGTTTGCTGGTCTCATTTGATTTTGAATCATATGAGATATGCGAGTCATGCCTACTAGGCAAGAAAACCAAGACTCCTTTTAGTGGACACAGTGAAAGAGCGACTGACTTGTTAGGACTTATACATAGTGATGTATATGACCCTTTCAATGTCGCTGCCAAAGGTGG
The DNA here is from genome assembly GCF_018446385.1 of Zingiber officinale. Lineage (NCBI taxonomy): Eukaryota > Viridiplantae > Streptophyta > Magnoliopsida > Zingiberales > Zingiberaceae > Zingiber > Zingiber officinale. Next base: position 42,371,372 of record NC_055988.1, on the reverse strand, counting down.
TTATAGGTACTTCATTACCTTTACTGATGACTTCAGTAGATATGGTTATGTGTATTTGATGACACATAAGTCAGAATCCTTTGAAAAGTTTAAAGAATTCAAGAGTGAAGTACAGAACCAGCTTGACAAGAGTATTAAGATACTTCGATCAGATCGAGGTGGTGAATACCTTAGCCATGAGTTTCATGACTATCTAGCTGAGTGTGAGATTCTATCCCAACTCACTCCTCTTGGAACACCACAGTGGAATGGTGTATCCGAAAGGAGGAATCATACCCTATTAGATATGGTATGGTCTATGATGAGTCATACCGATCTTCCTATCTCACTTTGGGGCTATGCTCTGGACACAGCAACCTTTATACTCAACCGTGTTCCATCCAAGACTGTGATAAAGACACCATATAGGATATGGACTGGGAGAGATGCTCAGGTGTCTTTTATGAGGATTTGGGGTTGTGAGGCTTACGTTCGATGTCAAGTCTCGGACAAACTGGGACACAAATCTGATAAGTGCTATTTTATATGATATCCCAAGGAAACGAAGGGATATTACTTCTACATTCCTAGTCAACACAAAGTAGTTGTGGCTAAGACTGGGGTTTTTCTAGAAAGGGACTTTGTTTCTAGAAAAAATAGTGGGAGTACATTCAATCTTGAAGAAGTTTAGAATATAGACCATAGCACTGAAACCTTGATGAAAGTTGAACTGGAACCACAAAGTGTTGTGGATGATGAGATTGTTCCACAAGGAGTTGAGGGACAACAACCAGTTCATGTAGATATACCTCTTCGCAGGTCTGATAGGGTACGTCGTCAGCCTGAGAGATACTCATTTCTCTTGTCTGACCATGATGACGCTATGCTCATTGAAAATGAGCCTACCTCTTATCATGAAGCTGTGATGAGACCAGATTCTGAGAAATGGCTAGAGGCCATGAGATCCGAAATGGAATCCATGTACACCAACCAAGTATGGACTTTAGTTGATCCTCCTGAAGGGGTAAAACTCATTAGGTGTAAGTGGGTCTTTAAGAGAAAAACTGACATGGATGGACATATATATAAGGGTTGTTTGGTAGCTAAAGGTTTCAAGCAAATTCAAGGTATTGACTATGACGAAACCTTTTCTCCAGTAGCGATGTTTAAGTCCATTCGGATCATGCTTGCTATTGCAGCATACCACGATTATGAGATCTGGCAGATGGATGTCAAAATCGCGTTTCTGAATGGAAACTTGCTCGAGGATGTGTACATAACACAACCTGAGGGTTTTGTAGATCCATGATTACGACCCAATTTTGTCGTGAATTGGACATCAAATGATGAAGTACCAAACCCCTCCTACAATAATGTAGCATAGGAAAGACTCGGGTCGTTTGCCAACGAAAGCAACGATAGGATGGTAAACTTAGGATCGTACGTTATTTCTATTTTTGTGATTTTTTTTATATGGAAATGGGGTTTTGGATTTTGATTCTAAACCTAACAAATTAAAATCAAGACAAGTAAGAAATTACTCTAATGCAGAATGAAATCTAACTAAGTGCAAATAATTAATCCACAACGCATTGTCACTCTACGCTATGGATTAACAATCAACACAAATAAACTAAGAAATAGAATAACAAAGCATTAAATGAAATCTAATCTAGTAAATGAAAGACAAAGCAAGTAAAGAAAACTATGTCTATCCTAACTAACCATTGAAGATTTTCCTACATCGCATTGTCACACTACGATACAAGATTATCTATCAATGGGCATAACATAAAGTAAAGCATTAACGAAACTAAGAATGCAATGAAACCTAAAATATGTAACAAAACCTAAAACATTAAAGAAATCCTAAGCTGATCTATCCTAATTGCATTCAATCAAAACTAGAATCTAACAAAATTTAAAGAACAAGACAAAATAAGAATTAAACAAACTAAAATGCATCAAATTAAACCTAACTCTTGGTTGAAGAAATTCATCGAACACGTTGTAGGGGTGAAACTAATTAAACGTAATTAATGCAATTTAAACATGAAAGATCAAATTAGCTACAAGCATTCAACAATAAGCATCAACACAAGCAAATTGACAATAAACATAAGAGAAACTAAACTAATCCAACCACAATCCACACTTCAATTCTCAAATACCAACGACTATCTCCGCCTTCACACGGAGACCCGGCTTCGGAACCCCAAAAAACTAGTGAACAGTAGCTCTCTCCGGTTGTTGCACACTTCGACAATAGTAAGGATGATGAACGAATCCTCCAGCGAGAACCCCTCTGCTGGAAGCTGATCGGAAATGGAGATGGAAACATAGCCGGACCTCTCTCTGCCTTCTTCTTGCTGTCGTCTGAACCCCAGACTGAGAAGCTGCCAGAAGGTTGCCGGAATGTGGAGGTCTCACCGGAGGACCCCTCCGGTGAGGTGGAGATCGTTGCTGCCGAAGCCTGCTGCCGCCTTCTAGTGTTTTCTGTCGTTGCCGCTGGAATCTGAGAAGAAGTATGGCTGTGGTTGGTCGGCCGGCGGTAGTGAGAGCAAAGGAATAGAGGCCGCCGGCCGGAGAGAAGGAAGGAAGAAGAGTACTGGTGTGGAAGAGTTTCGTGCCCTAGCTACCGACGCGAGGAAGAAATCGCCACTCCATGGGTCCTGTGTCGTGCGTGAGGTAAGAGAAGTTTCTTAGTGGATCGGGTTTGGGAAGGAATGGGACTTTGGGTTTGGATTAATGAGAAGATCCGGATCCAATAAGATAAGTGGAATTGGGCTTTTAAAAGTGGGCTTTAAGATTGAGTTTGAATTGAAGCTTTTGGATTGAGTTTGATTGGATTTGGCTCTTCTTAATTCAACTTGGAATAACATGAGCCCTTGGATTATTTGATCCCGATCAACGACCCAAATTACTCCCCTGCAAAACAAGATGTATCTTTTAGATAAAATATCAGAAAATATAGGAAAAATTAGATCAATGCTCCAAATAAATCTCAACTCCTAAAACATGATATAAATGCGGAATTAAGTATACGAGAGGGTAAAAATGTTAAGTATAAGAGCCAAAATAATGCATCAAAATACTAGTTATCAACTCCCCCACACTTATTCTTGCTCGTCTTGAGCAAGTAAATAAAACAAGAAAGATAACTAAAGATGCATTCCCTAGCAATTCTTAATCATACTTAGAAAAATAGTGAAAAGAAAGTTACCTAGGATTGTCCAATTCAAATGACCAAAGCATTCATAGATTCAATTCATACATTAATTAACAAGCATGATAACTTCAATCCATAATTGATAAAATGAGAATGATAAAAAAATAACCTCACAAGGTAAATGATGGTGGCTCTCCTCTTATAATCATGCAATAGTGGAGCTCACTCAAGCTACTCATGATTAATGTACTACCGTAAGCTTGATTTTCTTCTAATCTCCACCACTATAAACATAAGAGTGCACAATAAAATAATGAAGGCATTATTTGAAATATAAGGGAAACATGAATCAAAACAAATGATAGTGTAAGAAAGAAATAAGGAAGATAAAGCAAGGTAAGAGTGGAAGACATGAATATATTGGAATGTTACATAGATGAGTACAAGAAAACAATGCCCAAAAATATATCTCATCTAAACTCCCAAGCTAGCTTTCCACAACTCAATAAAAATATGAACAATCTCTATGATAGCTTTTCAATAAACATCTACTCATGATCTACAATAAAATCCAAATTTTGCTACCATAAAGATTGTTACTCACAAAAAATTCTATCATCTTTCACCAATACAATAAAAATGTGAACAACTCCTACTCTAACATTTCATTCTAAAAATCTACACATGATATACAATAATACCTCAATATCGCTAAAGTAAAAAATTGTCAATCATAAAAATTCTACTACAAATGAATAAAAATGGCACATATCAACATTTTTCACAACTCCAATAAACATGTAGACAACCTCTACTATAGCTTTCCAATAAAAATCACTACTCATGATATACAATAAAATCTAAATATTGCTACAATAAAAATTATCTCTCTAAAAAGTTCTACCACACACAAATACAAAAGGGCACAACATGTTAAAGTTCTTTTTTTTTTCATTTTTTTTTTTTGCTTTTTCTTGTTTTTTTTCTTTTCTTTTTTTTTCTAATTTACTTTTTTTCCTTTTTTCTGATTTATTTTTTTTTCTTTTTTTTCATTTTTTTTTTCAACATGTTGTGCAATATTATACAATATCATCAATAGTTCAATAAAAAAAATACAAAGTATGGTTTACCTATGGTGATCAAGTATGCTTCACCTATGCTTCTCCTAAATTCCACTAAGCTATTTCTCTCCCTCCACACTTAAACTTTTGACCGTCTCGGGCAAAATACTCATCATGTAATATCCAAAAATATCCACATCCCAAGAAAAGAATAGAGGGAAATAAATGGAAATAAATGAAGAGAGAAAAGAACGATATGATAAATGATATGGATTTTGCCCAAATGATATGAATTTATCAAGAAACATGTGATAACAAAAGGAATGGGTAAAAAGAAGTGAGATAGCCTTCATAAAAATCATGCAAACCTATGATAATGTGGTCTCGAAAAAATTAAGCAAGTTCTAGAGTAGCATTAACCACAAGTGCATCACACATCAATAGGAATAATAGACTTAAAAATATCCTCACTAGGTATATAAAATTATCATCTCAATCTACCAACATGAAATCCATTATCAAGTTGCAACCACATGCAATCCAAGAATCCAATCATGACAATAAATCATCAAATTCGACAATCAAATTTAACTAGCTTTCATAATTTCTAAAATGATAAAAAGAATGCATTAGGAATTTATTATGAAAACCAACAAGACAAACCAAAAATGAACTACCAACCAAAAGCAAACAACGCAAGGAAATATATACAAGCATAAAGAAAAATGAAAAAGTGAGATGGAAACAACTCCTCTGAATTTCTGGTGGTCGGAGTCAATTCAATTCCAGAAGCCAATCTGGAAGTGGGATGAATGTAGATGAAGTGAGGATCGCTCCCTCCACCTTTAACTCCTTAAAAATTTTCTCCGGTGGCCGAAGACGGTTCAGTTGGAGTGTCCACTCCAGAAGCTTCATTATTGCATAAAATGTTAGGGCTTTCTTCAATCGGTACAATGCATCCTTGCGTGATTGACTGCAAATAAAATAACTAAAAAATTCCTCTGAAATAAAAAGAGGATGCAAATCATGTACGCATGTTGAGTAAGATGTATCAGAAACAATATCAAAAGTAACATAGCATGAATCAAAAGATGTATCACATCCACTACAATCAAAATGAACTACCTCCATGGTATTTCCTAAAGATTCAGAAGAAATATCAACCTTACCATCCTGAAAGATACCTAGAGGTTCTAAAACAGTGAATGTGGCATCATCTTGATCAGGTAAAAGATCTGGCTCTGGATCAGGTTCAATCAACGGAAGTGATTCTTGAGTTTCCCCTACACGCCCATCGTCACTAAGTAAAATAGCAGTAGACTCAACTGGCTCAAATGGTGGTAGAATAGTCATTGGAAGTGATTCTTGGGTCTCCCCTACACTTCCATCATCATCTCCTATACCTGCAACATCAAGACTATTTGGAACAACAATATCATCAACAACAAAATTATCAGGATCAACTACAACATCACAATGTAAAAAGCTAGAAGAATCATGCAGAAAAGCAGAATAAAAGTCAGAAATATCACAAACTCTACAATCCATCTCCTCAGGAATCGATGCGGTAGGTTGATCTGAATGCAACTGTAACTGTGTCGATGAATGTGTTCTTGGCTTGAAATATGTTTCTTGTTGTTGCAAAAAATTTTGTAGCTGCTCCCTACAATGCTGCTCAGGCTGATGGTGCTGAAAGTAAGACTGATAATGCTGGGACCACTTAGAATTTCCTTGTTGTGTGTTCCCATACCCGAATCCTGCAACGAAATTATACCTGTCCTGCTGATGAGTCTGATAATATTGAGGATCAGGTTGGTGATATTGGGTTCTGTTTGGGAATACACTGGCAAAGGAATTAACATCTTCGGTAATCATCGGTCTAGTCCCATACTGTTGATAATTTACAGCCATAATCTCGATAAGTTCTCTGGCCTGAGTAGATGTCTTGTTAACTAGAGCCCCTCCACTAGCTGCATCAACCATACTCCTGTCCATGGGACACAATCCCTCATAAAGTACATAATCAGTAGTTGATCATTTATCTGGTGCTGAGGGCAACTAGCAACAATTCTTTTAAATCTATCCCAATAATCTTGAAATGGTTCTCCTGTGAATTGTTGGATTCCACAAATACTCCTTCGAATAGCTGCAATCCTAGAAGCAAGAAAGAACCTCACCAGAAATAATTTCTTCATCTCGGTCCAACTGGAAATTGAATTGGGTGGGAGACAATACAACCAATCTTTTGCTGAATCTGCTACTGAAAATGGAAATGCTCTAAGTATAACATCTTCTTCTGATACACCATGTGGGATCCATGAAGAACAAACAATCTTCAAATCATGTAGATGTCTATTGGGATCCTCACCAGATAATCCATGAAACTTCGGTAATAGATGTACAATAGTCCATAACTCGAAGTTTGACTCTAAATCAGAATAATGGATGCGGAATGAATCAACTGATAAATCTGGTGCCCAAAGCTCTCTAAGAGTCTTTTCAGTGTTCTTCTTCATTTTGCTTGACAAATCTGAAGGTCTGATCACACTGAATCTCTAAAGCTGCTGATAACACACAGATTTCCTGGTCTTTCCTGAAACACACATGCAAATATCATCAAAAGACACAGGAAATAGACAAGATATCACACATACATACAAGAGATGAAATAATTAAGCCCCTAACAATGTTTTTGAATTTTTGCAACCACAAAAAATAGAAACAAGAAAAGAGAGAGAAACAATCCTAAGATTACCAAACACCGCTACTTTTTCCCCGGCAACGGCGCCAATTTGATTACGGCCCAATTTTGTCGCGAATTGGGCATCAAATGATGAAGTACCAAACCCCTCCTACACTAATGTAGCATAGGAATGACTCGGGTCATCCGCCAACGAAAGTAACGATAGGATGGTAAATTTAGGATCGTACGTTATTTCTATTTTTGTGATTTTTTTTATATGGAAATGGGGTTTTGGATTTTGATTCTAAACCTAACAAATTAAAAACAAGATAAGTAAGAAATTACTCTAATGCGGAATGAAATCTAACTAAGTGCAAATAATTAATCTACAACGCATTGTCACTCTACGCTATGGATTAACAATCAACACAAATAAACTAAGAAATAGAATAACAAAGCATTAAATGAAACCTAATCTAGTAAATAAAAGACAAAGAAAGTAAAGAAAACTATGTCTACCCTAACTAACCATTGAAGATTTTCCTACATCGCATTGTCACACTACGATACAAGATTATCTATCAATGGGCATAACATAAAGTAAAGCATTAACGAAACTAAGAATGCAATGAAACCTAAAGCATGTAACAAAACCTAAAACATTAAAGAAATCCTAAGCTGATCTATCCTAATTGCATTCAATCAAAACTAGAACCTAACGAAATTTAAAGAATAAGACAAAACAAGAATTAAACAAACTAAAATGCATCAAATTAAACTTAACTCTTGGTTGAAGAAATTCATCGAACACGTTGTAGGCGTGAAACTAATTAAACGTAATTAATGCAATTTAAACATGAAAGATCAAATTAGCTACAAGCATTCAACAATAAGCATCAACACTAGCAAATTGACAATAAACATAAGAGAAACTAAACTAATCCAACCACAATCCACACTTCAATTCTCAAATACCAACGACTATCTCCGCCTTCACACGGAGACCCAGCTTCGGAACCCCAAAAAACCAGTGAACAGTAGCTCTCTCCGGTTGCTGCACACTTCGACAATAGTAAGGATGATGAACGAATCCTCCAGCGAGAACCCCTCTGCTGGAAGCTGATCGGAAATGGAGATGGAAACATAGCCGGACCTCTCTCTGCCTTCTTCTTGCTGCCGTCTGAACCCCAGACTGAGAAGCTGCCAGAAGGTTGCCGGAATGTGGAGGTCTCACCGGAGGACCCCTCCGGTGAGGTGGAGATCGTTGCTGCCGAAGCCTGCTGCTGTCGTTGCCGCTGGAATCTGAGAAGAAGTATGGCTGTGGTTGGTCGGCCGGCGGTAGTGAGAGCAAAGGAATAGAGGCCACCGGCTGGAGAGAAGGAAGGAAGAAGAGTACTGGTGTGGAAGAGTTTCGTGCCCTAACTACCGACGCGAGGAAGAAATCGCCACTCCATGGGTCCTGTGCCGTGCGTGAGGTAAGGGAAGTTTCTTAGTGGATCGGGTTTGGGAAGGAATGGGATTTTGGGTTTGGATTAATGAGAAGATCCGGATCCAATAAGATAAGTGGAATTGGGCTTTTAAAAGTGGGCTTTAAGATTGGGTTTGAATTGAAGCTTTTGGATTGGGTTTGATTGGATTTGGCTCTTCTTGATTCAACTTGGAATAACTTGAGCCCTTGGATTATTTGATCCTGATCAATGACCCAAATTACTCCCCTGCAAAACAAGATGTATCTTTTAGATAAAATACCAAAAAATATAGGAAAAATTAGATCAATGCTCCAAATAAGTCTCAACTCATAAAACATTGTATAAATGCGGAATTAAGTATACGAGAGGGTAAAAATGCTAAGTATAAGAGCCAAAATAATGCATCAAAATACTAGTTATCAATCCACAGCATACTGGCAAAGTATGCAAGCTGCATAAGTCCATTTATGGGCTAAAGCAAGCTTCTCGAAGCTGGAATCTTCGATTCGATGATGCAATCAAACAGTTTGGTTTCATCAAGAATGAAGATGAACCCTGTGTCTACAAGAAGGTTATAGGGAACACAGTTGTCTTTCTTATATTATATGTGGATGACATACTACTCATTGGGAATGACATCTCTTTGCTGCAGTCTATAAAGACTTGGCTAGGAAATTCTTTCTCAATGAAGGACTTAGGTGAAGCATCCCGTATTGTAGGCATACAGATCTATAGAGATAGATCTAAGAGATTGCTTGGCCTAAGTCAGAGTACATATATTGACAAGGTATTACTACAGTTTGCCATGCAGAACTCCAAGAAGGGATTTCTGTCGATGTCACATGGTGTGAGTCTTTCGAAAACTCAAAGTCCCTCTTCTAGAAAGGAGAGAGACTGCATGGATACGATCCCTTATGCCTCAGCCATAGGATCTATCATATACGCCATGCTATGTACTCGTCCTAATGTTTCGTATGCTTTGAGCATGATGAGCAGATACCAGTCAAATCCAGGTGAAAGTCACTGGATAACAGTCAAGAATATTCTTAAGTACTTAAGAAGGACTAAAGAATATTTCTTGATATATGGAGGCGATGATGAGCTAGTTGTAAAGGGTTACAGTGATGCCAGCTTCCAAACTGACCAGGATGATTATAGATCGTAGTCTAGGTTCGTGTTTTGCTTGAATGGTGGTGCTGTGAGCTGGAAGAGTTCGAAGCAGAACACAATTGCTGATTCTACAACAGAGGCTGAGTATATTTGCTACATTAGAAGCAGCAAAGGAGGCAGTTTGGATCCGCAAGTTCATTACTGAGCTTGGGGTGGTTCCTAGCATAGCCGATCCGATAGAGCTCTATTGTGACAATAATGGAGCAATTGCATAGGCTAAGGAACCTCGCTCACACCAGCGGACCAAACACATACTACAACGCTTCCATCTCATTCGAGAGATCATCGATAGAGGAGATGTGAAGATTTGCAGAGTTCCCACAGAGGCTAACATCGCTGATCTCTTGACCAAGGTTTTGACACAGAGAAAGCATAATGGTCACACTAGGTCATTGGGCCTTAGAGCCTACACTGATTGACACTAGTGCTAGTTGGGAGATTGTTAGTTAGAGCCCTAGAGCCAATCATTTGATGATTGTTGTATGGACTCATTGTATCATATTCCTATGTATATAAAAGCATTTGTTTTGGTTATTATACTTACTTGTATTGGTGCCAAATAACTAAGTATAATAGCGTCCTTGAGTAGAAGGTTCTTATCTATATCAATCGATTGGTTGAATAGATAATGAGATGATATAGAGAACACTACTCTTAATCATTCCTAGTCAAGTATTAACATTTAGGGACAATGTTAATGTGACGAGATTAGCATGTAGGTCAACTCGATAACTTGATCTCACAAGTCATGGATATAGAGATATCAAGTTGACACATGGGTATGCATTGGAGAATGTATACTGAATGACCCGCCATGAGAAAGTATTATGGATCGTTATATGAGTGTCATATACTTTCTCATGTGGCTATTAGTATGACTATTAGTCCTTGGACCTGAAGTCGCCATGGTTCCCTACATAAGGAGTTGCATACTTTGGCTTCGTCAAACGTCACCCGTTACTGGGTGGACTATAAAGACGATTACTGGGTATGTAACAAATTATACGGAGGGATGTGAGTGATGTAGATGAGATCTATCCCTCCTATATAACGGGAGTGATATCGTTATTCTTGATAGAGTGAGGCCACTAAGTGCATGGTCATGCCCAAATGAGTCAATATGAGATATTGAGCTCATTTGATTATAGTGAGTCTACTTGGAGTTCAAGATTTAGATTGATCAGAGGATGACACCGTCTATGCCTCAAATTGATCTATCTATATGTCAAGGATAGAAGGACATTTGTCATATATTGTGAAGGGTCACAATTAGTAGTCACAAGGTGATGTTGGATCTCAACATTCTTGTAACTTAGGTAGTAATGATGTGTTGCTAGATACCGCTCATTACTTATGCTTCTAAATGGGTTTTGGAGCATTGCCAACGTTACAAGAACTTATAAGGTCACACACAAAGGGTAATTAGATGGAGATTAGGTTCATATGATGAACCAAAGAGGATTAGGTTCATGTGATGAACCAAATTGAATTAAGAGTAATCCAAACTAGACTAATTGAGTTGGACTCAATTTGATTTATGTGTCCAATGAGTCTAATTTAGATTATGACTCATTGAATCAATTTAATTTAATGGATAGAGATTCAATAAATTAAATTCACTTGAATCAAAGATTGGATATGATCAACCATGGGAAAATTTAAGTCAAGTTTGACTTGACTTGAAAGGGAAGATGAACAGTCAAGTTTGACTTGACCTTGACTTGACCAAATGTCATGTCATTGTGACTTGGCATAGGGTCGGCCAATGATGATGTGCCTCATCATCAAAGGTTACATGAGTGTGTGCCACCTCATGAGGGAGATCAAGAGTTGTGACCCTTGGTATACCATGGAGATAAAAACTCCTCCATTAAGTTGTCGACCACTTAAGTGTGCATTTTGGTGTGCTTGTGTAACTCCATCTTCTTCCTCCTCTCTTCTCTTCTCTCCCTCTCCTCCTCCTTGGCCGAACACCTTTAGAGTGCTAGCACACTCTAAGTGTTTTCTCCATCTCTATTGTTCGTGTGGATACGTATAGAGGTGTGTCCACTTAAACACACCTGAGATCCGACAAATTTTGGACGAGCGGGATTCGCGAAGGGCTTCGCTACAAGGGTAATCTCTTAACCATGTAGATCTAATGTAGATCTAGGATAGAAAATAAGTACATGAAAATTTATCTTCGCACGGATCCGGTGGCATGGGACTTCGGGGTTTCCACAACGTAAAAAGCGGTTTTTGCGGCTCGAAAGTCCCAACAATTTACTTGATGCGCCGCAAGTCGATGTGCTTTGATAAGTTCAAAGAGTATTAGACTGATGTGGAGTAACGTCAAGGTAAAAGTATCAAGTCACTACGCTGAGATCGTAGTGGCAAGTACCTCTTGGGAGAGTTTAGGAGTCACTTATCAGAAGTCGGGATTCAATCCCAACTAACTGCACCTGGTACACCCCAACAGAATGGTGTAGTAAAACAAAGGAAGGTATAGGACTCTTATGAAAATAGTTAGATCAATAATGAGTTATTCAGAATTACCAAAATTCATTTTGAGGATATACACTGGAAAGAGAAAGTGAACATAGTATCTTCTAAGTCAGAACTCTCTACTCCCATAGAATTGCAGAATGGGCGTAAGCCTAGTCTAAAGCATATTCGGATTTGGGTGGTCTAGCACATGAGAGACAGTGATAAGTTGGACAGGAGTTCACTTGTTTGTATGTTATCCTAGAGAAACGAAAGGAGGTTTATAGTCCTAAAAATCAGAAGGTCATTGTTAGCACCAATGCCCGATTTTTAGAAGAGGACTATGTAATAAACCATAAGCCCATAAGTAAATTTGTTCTTAAGGAAATAATAAAGGACACGTCTAATCTAGTACCAACTATACAAAATGAAAAATCATAATAAACTGCAACACGTATCACAGATGATACACATTGCAGAAAGTTCCTCGTCGTAGTGGGAGGGTTGTTAGGCAACCTGAAATATTCTTGTTTTGGAAGAGTCTTTGGACTTGATCCCTGGTGAACATGAATTTAATTCCCAAACATATAACGAAGCGCTCCATGATAAAGATGCAGCATCTTTGAGAAATGAATACAGAATTAGAATATATGTGCTCTAATAAATTCTGGGAGCTTGTAGATCCACCAGATTGTGTAAAAGTCATTGTGTCTACAATAGGAAAAGAGAGATAGATGGGAAGGTGGAAACTTTCAAAGCAAGACTTGTTGAAAAAGGAAACTTTCTCACCGGTAGTCATGCTTAAGTCTGTCCAGATTCTTTTATCTATTGTTACTCATATGAACTATGAGATTTGGTAAGTGGATGTCAAGATAGTTTTTTTTAATGGAAGTCTTGAAGAAAATATCCATATAAAGCAACCAGAAGGGTTCATTGCAAAGGGTAAAAAGCATCTTGTGTGCAAGCTCAATCAGTCTATGGATTGAAGCAAAGCTTCAAGGTCTTGGAACATCCGGTTTAATAAAGTAATCCAAACATATGGATTTATTTAATAACCGGATGAGTCTTGTGTATACAAGAAGTGTGATAGAAACGTGGTGGTATTTCTTGTACTATACGTATACAACATTTTTGGTAGTTGGAAACAATATCAAAGTGTCGTCGGAAGTAAGGGTATGGTTGTCTAAACAATTCGATATGAAGGACTTGGGAGAATGCATATATTCTTAGGATCAAAGTAATAAGGGATCACAAGAAAAGAATATTTTGCTTATCCCAACCTTCATATATCGATACAATCCTTGCTCGTTTTAGCATGCAAGACTCCAAGAAAGATTTTCTACCTTTTAGACATGGAGTAAACTTTATCTAAAAAGATGTCTCCGAAGACATCAAAGGAGATAGAAGACATAAAGGCAGTTCTTTATACTTCGACTATCGGAAGCCTAATATATGCTATGCACGAGATAGGATATCTATTTTGTTGTAGGCATGGTTAGCAGATATCAAAGTAATCCAAGATCGGGGCGTTGGACTGTCGTAAAGCATATATTAAAGTACCTTAGAGGGACTAGAGATTATATGCTAGTTTACAAGGCAGATAATTTGATCCCTGTGGGTTATACGGATTTTGACTTCCAATCAGATATGGACAACAGTAAATTGACCTCGGGGTTTTGTGTTTACTTTAGGAGGTGAAGTCATAACTATGGAGGAGTGTTAAGCATAGATGTTTTTCCGGACTCCACCATAGAAGCTGAGTATGTGGCAGCCTCTAAGGCAGCCATAGAAGTTATATGGCTCAGAAAATTCATGATGGACTTGGACATGATTTCTGGTTTGTCCAAAGATTATTACAATTTATTGTAATAATAGTGGTGCAGTAGCAAACTCGAAGAAATCATAAGTCCATAAGGCAAGCGAACACAATAGAGCGCAAGTATCACCCAATACGAGACATCGTATAACGAGGAGAAATTGTTGCCGCCTAGATTGCATCAGATGATAACCTGAGAGATCCTTTCACTAAGGCCCTTCTGGCGAAAACTTTTGATCGGCATGTGGAGGGTATGAGAATCAGATGTATGGCAGCAGAAATGACAGCATAGTCTTTTAGTATAAGTGGGAGATTGTTGGAATGTATACTAAAAGTCTAGCTTTTGTAAATATTTATTTAGAAATAAAAGAATCACATTGGTCAAATGTCTACATTTATTTGCTAAGTGTATTTGTTCAATTAATTTATATTGTAGATAACATGGTGAATGGTGTCACTCACAGAAGATCATGTTATCAGTTCTTTATAAATTATAAACAGTTACTCACGACTAAGATGGAAAGGAACAAAAAATTGAAATAGTCGTAGTGTAATTAGGTGTTAGTTTATCTTGACTAATAAATTACACTAGTACACTTTGAGTGTACTGAGCAGGACCATTTAAGGTAAGTTCTTTTTGTACTGACTTGATAAAAGAACAACACCTTAGTTATTATGAAAGTGTGTGCTCTTAATCCTAATATGATAATAAGCACATATATTTAGTATTCATTTCTTTAACTTATCAAAGGGCGAGATTTAGCTCGATAAATCAATAGACCCGATAAGTTGGAAAATGATATTACTTATAGTGTGTGTTGTTGATTATAGAAAGAAACTTTGTCCTAGTAATCTAGGTTGATAATGTCCCCAAGAGGAGCTCATAAGGATTGTCATGTTAAACCCTGCAGGTGGACTTAGTCCGATATGACAATAAGGTTGAGTGGTATTACTCTTGAACTGAGATATTAATTAAAATGAGTTGTCAGTAACTCAATTAATTAGTGGGCATCCAACATCTTAAATACTAGGAGACTAACACACTCATAATAAGAAGGTGCCCAAAAATGTAATTTAGGATTGGTGAGGTAATTCAATATTAATTATTTAGTGGTATGAATTATTATTGATGAAATTAAGTTGGGTGTTCGGGCGAACACGGGAAGCTTAATTTCATCGGGAGACCAAAACCAATTCCTCCTCTCGGTCCCTATCGTAGCCACTTGTATATAGAGAATTATACCCACCTATACTCACCTTTCTACCCACCTTAAGGTGGTCGGCCAAGCTAGCTTGGAGCCCAAGCTAGGGCCGACCAAAGCTAATGGTGGAGCCAATTTTAGGTGGTCGGCCAAAGCTTGGGTCCCAAGCTTAGGTGGCCGGCCACTAGAAAATAAAAAGGAATTTTTATTTAAAATTATTTCTTATGTGGATATCATGATTTTAAAAGAGAGTTTAAAATTTAAATATTTCCTTTTATAACTTTCTACAAAAGATTAAGAAAAGATTTGATATCTTTCCTTATTTGTAGATTGAAAGGAAGATTTTAATTTTGATAAAACTTTCCTTTTTTGTAATCATGTTCATGATTTAAAAGAGAGTTTTAAAATTATATATTTCCTTTTATAAGTTTCTACAAAAGATTAAGAGAAGATTAGATATCTTTCCTTATTTGTAGATTGAAAGGATATTTTAATTTTAGAGAAAACTTTCCTTTTTGGAAATCATCCACATGTTTAAAAGAAAGATTTTAATTTATAAAATTTCCTTTTATAACCCACCATGAAGGGAAAAATTATTAGAAATTTTTTTTAATAAATTTATGGAAACAAATTAGGACTTGTGTGAATTAAACTTTCCTTGATTGGAGCTAATGGGTGGTCGGCCATGTTGTTTAAGAAAAGGAAATTGATTTTTAAATTAATTAAATTTTCCTTTTCATGGCAAAATAATTAAGAAAGTTTTTATTTAAATTTCCTTATTTGCCAAGGCCAAGGATTATAAAAGAGAGGGTAGAGGTGCCTTCATGGGTAACAACTCTATTCTATTTCTTCCTTTCTTTTCTTCCTTGGTTGTGGCCGGACCTAGAGGTTCTCCCTCTCCTCTTCTCTTCTTCTTTAGTGGTCGGTTTCATCCTTCTCTTGGAGCTTTTGATAGTGTCCGGTTCTAGCTAGGAGAAGAAGGAGAGAAAGGAAGCTTTGTTTCTTGCATCCCTTGGAGCTTGGTAGTGGTGGCCGAAATTCTACATCCTTGGAGGAGTCTTGGTTTTGCCAAAACTTACAAGGAGGAAGAAGAAGGGCTTGAGTGATTCTCATCTCGGTAGATCGTTGCCCAGACAACGTCCGGGATAAGAAGAGGAATATGGTAGAAGATCAAGAGGTAGTTGCATACAAAAGAAGGTATAACTAGTAATTATTTTCTGCATCATGCTAGTTATTTTTCTTTGTATGAATTCCAAACACAAGAGGCATTAGATTTTAGATTTTTCGACTTTGTTATTCGAGTTTGTGTTTTTTTTTATTTTTTGAATTTGTGATTCGATTGTTCCTTTTTGTTAAACCTAGAGTTATATAAGGAAATTAAATATTAGCTTTCCTTAAAAGGCTTTGTCTAGGAAGTGGTGGTTACTCCCATATCTAAGAAGACCTAGTGTCTCGCCATGTTTAACCTGGAAGCCAATTTTAGAAATTAATATTTAATTAAATTTATAACATAGGTGGATTTGGATCAATAGTGTTAAGTTCCGCGTTCCACTTGCGGTCCAAGTCTAAACCATTAAGAACAGATAAGTTAAATTTGGAATCAATAATGTTAAGTTCCATTTGTGATTCCTAATTTAACTTCTAAAGAACACAATAGGTTGTTTAGGAAAGGTTCGACACTTATACAAAATTTTTGTACAGTGGAACCGGTACGATCTTCCTAGGACCAACCAACAGGTCGTATATATATATATATATTGAGAATGCCTCCTGCTAAGCATGTTTCAGCCGAGAATGTTTATGAACTTTAGGAGGCTAGGTGCCCTTACACTCGGTCAAACTTTACCCGGACGAGTGCATATAACCATAAGTTGTCAGCCAGTAATATACCATAAGCTGCTATAAAGTTAAGTACTTTTATGCTCGGGCAAGCTTTGCTCGGCTAAGCGTATATGAGCACATGGGTGCTCACTCGGCCATTGGTCAGCCGGTAATATACTGAGAATCATATATAAGGCTAAATGCTTTTATGCTCGAGGGGGCTTTGCCCGACCGAGCATACATGAGCACATGGGTGCTCGCTAGGCCTTTGGTCAGCCGGTAACATGCTGAAAATCTTACATAAGGCTAAATATTTTTAAGCTCGGGCGGGCTTTACCCACCAAGCGTATATGAGTATATGGGTTCTCGCTCAATCTTTAGTCAGCCGGTAACATGTTGAAAATCTTATACAAGGCTAAATATCTTTACACTCGGGTGGGCTTTGTCCGGCCGAGCGTATATGAGCACATGGGTGCTCGCTCTGCCTTTAGTCGGCCGGTAATATGCTAAGAATCATATATAAGACTAAATATCTTTACGCTCGGGTAGGCTTTGCTCGGCCGAGAGTATATGAACATATGGGTGCTCGCTTGGCTTTCAGTCGGCTGATAATATGCTGAGAATCATATATAAGGATAAATGTCTTTACGGTCGGGCGGACTTTGCCCGACCGAGCGTATATGAGCACATGAGTGCTTGCTCGGTCTTCGATCGACCGATAATATGCTGAGAATTATATGTAAGGTTAAATGTCTTTACGCTCGGGTGGGCTTTGCCCGGTCGAGCGTATATGAGCACGTGGGTACTCGCTCAGCCTTTAGTCGACCGATAATATGCTGAGAATCATATATAAGGCTAAATGTATTTATGCTCGGGTGGGCTTTGCCCAACCGAGCGTATATGAGCACATGGGTACTCGCTCGGCCTTCGGTCGACCGATAATATGCAGAGAATCATATATAAGGCTAAATGCCTTTACGCTCGGGCGGGGTTTGCCTAGGCGAGCATATATGAGGAATGGGTGCTCGCTCGGCCTTCGGTCGGCCGGTAATATAATGAGAATCATATATACGGCTAAATGTCTTTACACTCGGGCAGACTCTACCCGACCGAGCGTATATAAGCACGTGGGTGCTCGCTCGGCCTTTGGTCGACCGGTAATATGCTGAGAATCATATATAAGGCTAAATGTCTTTACACTCGAACAGATTTTGCCTGGTCGAGTGTATATGAGCAGGTGGGTGCTCGCTCGGCCTTCACTCGACCAGCTATATATCTTTCCTATCATTCTCTACCTTGACCCCTCCTTCAGTGGCTAGTTCGTCCTATCATAACTCGTATCACATGCCTCCCCTTCAAATCTAGTCGAATGAGGTATAGTCGACTGACTAAACCTAAGTCTACTTCTGCCTTTCTAATAAATATTAATTATTCTGAACATTTCATATCTAATACAGTGATCCCGTGACACCCTCAGCATATATCTTGTGACCAAGTTAAATAGAGGTGGGATCCTAATTTTTGCAACACCAACCTTTACTCTTTCTTGCTTCACTTTCTTCTAGAGGTATTATTTGAGAGTTATGGATTCAAATCTTCCTCCTTGGGATCAATTGTTGTCCGAGAAAGAGAAGTCTTTGGTGGAGGCTATGCAAACCTTAAATTTCCATCACTTGCACCAAAGAGAGCTGGAAGTACGTCTACTGGCAGCTCAGTCTCAAGTTCGGTCTGAAGTGGCTTTGAGGAGCAAAACTTATTTAGATTAAAAGCAGAAGACTGAAGAATTGGATGGTCTGAGAGCACAACATGCTTCATAAATAACCATTTTGACCAAGAAAGTTCATGTAGATGGTTTATCGATATTGTGGCAACAACAAGACTTGGACCAGCAGAAAGCAAAGGTAAATTTTTTACAAGCTGAATTAGATCGGGTCAAATCAAAGCTGGCTTCTTTGCCACAAACCCCAGGGGGTGAATCACACAAGCGCAAGAGGACAGGACAAACATCTCCTCTTTGTCTAGGTTGTTATTCCAACACACGCCCATACTTGGGATGGGCAGAACAATCTGGTAGCTCCAGAAAGTAGGACAAATAGAAAATTATTTATCTGTTGTATTTGTTTATGGAAGATTCACGGAAGTTCAAGAGTTATGATTGTATAATTACTTATGACAATATGAAGTTCTATGTTTATATCTATTTATGCTAGTTACCTCGCTAAGTATTTCTTGGTTCATTCAGGTTTAATTTGGTTAATCATACCACTAACCAAACCTGAGTTTTCACTTTGTTCACTGAACTTGTTATTATTATTACTATTATTATTATTATTATTATTATTATTATTATTATTATTATTTACTATATTTTGAGATTCATGCGATTTTTTAAAATTGTCTTGTTGGTAATTGGTCCTTCAACGGAAAGAGAATGTTCAAAGATATGGTAGCTCAATATATGATTTGATTTGTTCTGTCTATCATAAATGTATCTTCCTGGGCGAGCGCCACATAGCAATTTTTTCCATTTTTCGAAGCAACCCTTGGTATGTTTTTTGTTCGTGTCTTATCACACATTCTTCTTAGCAGATCAATAACTCTCCTTTGACAAATTAATTTAACAGTGATCTTTATATTGCCCTAAAACCCTAAGTCCTTTTTAACTCTTCGTCTTCCTCCAGTTACTCTTTGACAATTTTCTTTTCCAACTCCCTTCAATAACCTGTGCTTCTTCATCTTCCCTGGTCTTCTTCTATGACTTTCTCTCCTTAAGGACTCAGTAAGTCGCTTATTCCTTAAGTGTATCTATTTTTCATCATGGTTGAAGAATATTTACTTCCTTGGTACTCTCAAATTCATTCTTCCTTTACTACTGTCGACCGAACTTTCATCCATTCTCTATATGAAATCCCTAAAGAATATCGTATTAAGGTCCCACAACCTGACGCTCATCCCTATCTTCCTCCTGATGACTACATTATCTTTTTCAAAGATAAGTTAGTTGCGGGTTTATGCTTTCCCATTCCTCCATTCTTGACAGATATAAGTCAATATTTTAGTATTCCTTTACAAAAATATGCCCCGAACGCTTTTAGATATCTATGTGGGGTTGTATATGGTATTTCGCCTCTTCAGTATACCTCATACTCCTCAAAAAATTTTCATGTTCTATTATCCTAAAAAATTAGAGCCAAGAGTATTTCTTTTTCAATCTCGCTCGAAGATGGTGTTCTTTAAAGAAATGTCTTCATCTATCAAGGGTTGGAAATCACGTTTTTTCTTTATCAAGTTTCTTGGGCCTGTCACATGATCTACTAAGTGGCAATATTCTTTCCCCTCTCTTCCTGACATAAGAGAGCTTCATTAACAACCAATTTTCTCTGAATATTCAAACAAATTACTGGGTCATCACTTTCACATTCACAAATGGATACGCGATGATCTTCTATATCTTTTTGTCCTAAGTCCTGTTCAAAAGAGCCTACAATGTTTCTTTGGTAAGTTTTGACATTTTAACTATCACTTCTTTACAAACTAAAACACTCTTTTATTTGTTATAGTGGATGCTATATTCAGAGCTTTGGTTAACAAGGAACTTTGCTTAGAAGAGGAGGTATTATTAGCTAAGGAACGGGAGCTCAAGATGGAGCTTAACATAGCATCAACTCAAGCATCTGATGCTCCTTTACCTGAGCCTTCTACATAACCAATGTTCGCTTCTAGTTCTCATACTACTTCTGGGGAGGAATCCACAAGTTTACCTCTGGAGGATGCCCCTACGGAGCTGCAATAACAGGCACCCGTAACTACTCCCACAAGAAAATGCCCTGGGCGGAGGTTAACATTAGCACCCCTCCCCAAGAAGCGGGCCATATCTGCTCCTGAGGATACACATACAGGAGATATTTGCCTCCTTCTCCGGAACCTACCCTCTCTTCTTTATATCCCATGCTTGCTTCCCCTTCTATTCAACCACCAGAAGATCCTTCTCTTCCGGGTGCCAATTTGGATCCTGAGTTCATGATGACTCTTCCAGAACCACTTCCTTTACCTAACCAAGGAACTCAGGGTCCTCCTATTCTTCTTTTCTCTCCTCCTTCTCTTCATAGTTCCTTATCATCTTCTTCCACATCTTCTTTTACCCTCCCAATATTATAAGGGGGTTCTTTAACTATAGTTTGGGCAAAGGCATGTAAAGAACTTGAAAAGCTCACCTCTACCGATCTGGCTGTTAAGTTTTCTTTCGAGGGAACTAAGGTAACATGCCCTTTGTCCCTTTGTTCTTTCATTAATGCACTTTAACAACAACTTTCTTTTCTATAGCGGTGGGTCATTAATATGAGTGTGACCCGCCAATTATATGATTTATCTCAAGAAAACAACACACTCAAACAGCAAACCCTTGGAGCATCTTCTTCTCACACTTATAAAGAATTATCAGAGTTATCCAACCAATTACAAGAGACACGAAAAATTCTCGAGGCAAAACTTGAAAATTCGAGTAAATTGAAAGCTTCTATAGTGAATTTTGAATCTCAAGCTAAATTAGAGATCATCCTTCACACTGAACTGACATCCAAAGTGGATAAGTATACTGCTGAGAATGCTCAATTGTCATCTCAGTTACAAGCGTTGAAGGATGCCCATGCTCTACAATTGGCTGCTAAAGATTCTAATTTGGAATCTAAAAACTCTGAGCTAGACTCTCTACGTTCATCCTTAACCACAGTTAAAGTAGAGCTTTCCTCCAAAGAGTCCGAATTAAAAACTTCTCAAGATACTCTGGCAAATTATAAGCTGGGTGAAGATGACAGATTTGAGAAGAGAAAAAGAATATTGTTAGAATCTCCTGAATTCAATGCTCCCATTGATGCTTCAATTGCTAAAGCCTTCATTCATGGGGCTGAGGTGGGTGTAAAGCAACTAAAAAAAAAAGGACATCTAGTTTCTGACCCTCTAGTTAACTTCCTCGACCGTAAGCAACTACTTGATAGCGTACCCCCCCCCCCCCCCAATTTGTTCCCCAAGCTGTTCTAATTCTAGATCTAACTTTCAAGATGTTTCTGTAATGATGAATAATTGTTAAACTTTTTCCTTATTTCTTATGATATTTTAACTGTTGGCACCATTTATTTTTGTCTTCATTTGATGGGTATTCAGAAATTTACATTATTTTAGGCTGACTTTAGCTGATTTAGTTGTATTACTGAAGGGTTAAGTTACTATTTTTAATTAGTATTAGCATTTATTTAAGCTTTATCATTCGCTCGGATTTGTTTTATTGCCTTTAAGATTGTCATTTATCAATCTTCCGATAAGCAAATTATCCTTCCTTGATAACAATTTTTGTCTAACTTTTTTCAACCAGGCGAGCTTACTTCTATGTTTAATTTCATTCAAACTTAATACTTGACCTACCCTCGATGACTGCTTAGGTTTATTTTTATGTTTTTTGTAAAGACCACCCTTCTTACTACTACTACTCTCTAAGAGTGACCGTTACTTAACTACTAACTCTACTTAACCGGTATGATTAAAAACCACATGGAAACCCTACCGAAAAATTTCGGCAGAGTCTCCCCTGTACCGGTGACCTTAAACTGATATACAAACACAATATACCTCAGCCACAAGCGGCTGGAACATC
This sequence comes from Zingiber officinale, assembly GCF_018446385.1. Lineage (NCBI taxonomy): Eukaryota > Viridiplantae > Streptophyta > Magnoliopsida > Zingiberales > Zingiberaceae > Zingiber > Zingiber officinale. The sequence continues at coordinate 42,348,892 of NC_055988.1, read as the reverse complement.
TATCAAGCAACTCATGCAGTAAATAATCCAAAACAAAAGAAAACTATACCAAAAATCATCACACAAGATTACAATTCATCTACTATGCCCTAATAACATCAAAATAACATATACCATCCCAAATACTAAAATGCGGAAACTTAATAATGAATTACAACTTCTTACTTCCAAATTTTCTTATCATCCTAAATAAAGAATTAATCTAAACAAATTCTTAACTAAGTCTCAGGGCTTCCATAGTCCTGACATCACACATCCTTCGAACACCTCCTTGTCGCCTTCCTTTCTATATCTTTTCCTTTTCTGTATCTGCAATAAGAGGAAATGCAAACTATAAGTAAAATGCTTAGTAAGCGCTATCTAACTCACAAAAACTTGATATGCATGTGAATATACTGAAAACTAAAACTGAATGCTCAAAAGGAAAACTACTCATGCTCATCTACTAGTAAATAAACAAACATACTGAAATGCTAAACATGTAAAGCTACTCATGCTCTTCTAATAGCAAATAACAGTAAGCTAATCTGAATAACATGCTAGCATAAAAGAAAACTCAACTTGCTGATTTTAAAAACAAAGTGAAACTTAATTCATCTGTTCTAAACTTATTCTTTAATTCACTTGTTTAAAACTTATTCTTTAATACTTTATACTTATGTAAAACTTGCTTTACTTGTTCAAAAACTTATACTTATAATACTTCAAAATAGTAATCAACTTCTCTTGGGCCCGACAACTGTACTTACTTTTACTTTTGTAACGACCCGACCCATTTGGCGGTCCATTTGGCGACCCTTGGGTCGTCGACCGTCGGCCGTGCCGTTACTACTAGGTTATCTAAACCTAGGGACGACTATGGGAGCCCAACCCAAAGACAACTGAGAGTCCAGCACAGTGCCACTGATAAAAGTAAAATACTTGTTATCTTTTAATACTTCTATATAATGCCTCGGTATTTTCTTTAGCACCTTGTGTGTCAAATCCCTAAAGTCTTGACTTTGGGATCTACTTAAGGCCTTGGCCTTTTTCTTTCTTTTCTTTATCTTTCTTTACTTGTTAATACCTCTAAAACAATGTCTCATACAAATTCTAACTTTGAAATGCTTAGATAAACTGAAATTTACACTTGAACATACTAAGAGTGAATGCTTAAACAAATAATTTTGCAGACTATAACTAACAAAAATCTGCATGCTACATAATAAAAATCTGCTCTATTACTCATTGAAAAATCTGCACTATTACAAACTAATTTCTGTTATCTAAAGTTTATACATGAATAAAATGATATGCTAGAACCTACAAGGAACCAAAGCATAATGTATGCAGAAGAATTTCTTAAACTACTCATTAATTCCAGACCATCCTAATGTTGTACAAGAGTATAAACATATAAGAGCCTAAAATCTTAACGACAACACAGTAGTAAATCAATACTTAAAGAGACCGATTAAAACCAACTCAAATTCTATCAACAAGTGCAAGCTAAAATAATAACAGTTCATGCTACTGATTCTTTACCCACTCGTGCCCACTTAAGCTTGCTGGAAATCTAAAACAGAAACCATAGAAAACTTGTTCACAGCTTAAACCTATATAAGACACCCAAAATCTGTTTTAACAGTGGAGCATTTTAACTACTTGCCATTTGAGGTACACGGCAGCAAACTCAACAGCCATATCTAACCTGCTATTTATTTAGAATTCATGCTATTCTGAAAATGTTAGTTAGGAAACCAAAACCTAAATTCCAATCTGTCCTTCATGCTTCAAATTCAAGAATGTAAAGATACGAAACTATGAAACTCTACACGAACAGAGCATGCTCATCAAGGTCACCACAGAAACATCTAACTTGAAAGTTGCAGTACTAATTCCAAAGCTTGAATGGATCAACTCACTTGCTTAAACTTAACTAATCTTTTTCTTTCTTCCTTTAACCTCACGACAACAAACAAAACCAAAAAAAACTTCACGGCAAAAACTCAAACAAACAAGAAAACATCAAAACGAAGTCAGAACTACTCTTACCACAGGTGAGTAGCCACTTACCTCTTGTTCTTTGACTCACAACCGGAAATAACTTCCAGGGTTTCGGCGAGCTCGAGATCCCAGCTCTTCCTTGCACCCACGAGCTCTCCTTGACGAGAGGGACTCAGGTCCGAGAAGAGCTCGCAGAAATCCTCTTTGGCCGGCCGCCGGAGAAACCCCAGCTCCTTGCTGCATCTTCGCCCGAGAAGAGGAATGTTGACGCGCCGCGCGTGAGAGAAAGGGGAGGAAGGAATTTAGGTCACAGGTAATCAATCAAGCCCTAAGTTCTCCTCTTTTATAACTTCAATATTCGGTTAACTTCTTTAAATAATTTTGCTATAAATTCTAAACAGAACCGACGGCCCGAATACTTGGTCAGCAGCGGTTCGGCGCGAGTTGGAGGTCGCGCGTTCGAACTCTGCTCGGCTCCCTTTATTTTGGTATTTCTGTTCCTATTATGGCTTAAGTATAATTTGGTTCCTATATGTTCACAAAATATCCGCAGCACACTTGGTTAGCTGGATTTACTTAAGGCTTTGCTTAATCGGAGGCCTCCGGTTCGAATCTCGGCTTGGACGTTATTTTTGCCGAAACTTCTTTTGTCTAGTAAAAATACCAAACGACCTCCAAAAATTACATAAAAATACTCTAAAAATTTATTAAAATCCCTAGAATATTTCTATATCATTTTTAAATATTTTTAAATTACTTTTAGGATTCTAATTGAGGAAAATTTGGTCGTTACATTTTTCATCCGAACTTAATATTCGGCCGACCTTTGATGGCCGGTCGGGTTTATTTCTATATTTAATTTTATCCGAACTTAATACTCGACCGGTCTCTAATGATCGGTTGAGTTTAAATACATATATCTTTAGCTTATTTTCGGACTCGGCCGGCCAGCAATGGCTGGCCGAGTTTATATACATATATATTCTAAATTAGTCCTGAAATTCGATCGGTTATTACTGATTGACCAAATTCATAATACAAGAAGTATATAATATTTAATCTCTTTTGGGATCTCAAAATTTTTTAAGTTCAACCTTGGTAATGATTCTAATATTTTGGGAACGCAGCCTCGTGTATCGGCTACCAATACTATTTCCTTATTGGTGGCATGTGTGCCTATGACGTCTGGTATGTACCTATTTCATTATGTCCATCGCCTTATCAATCCATCCAACGTCTCCTCTTCAATCCCGCTTTTCTTATGGCCTTAATCTAACGTTTCTACTTGAAATACCTTTCTCGATACCCTATCAAGGCTTTTAAAGAGAAAAAAGAGAGAAAAATCCCTAACACTTCGTCTTCTTCCTCTGGTTTGCGTATTCCTTATTCTTCGCTTTCTGCTAATCTCTTCTTGTTTTTCCTACTCCCTCTTGTTAACAATGTCGACCTCTGATGAGTGGTACACTCAATGCTCTTCCAAGTTTTCTGCACAGGAAGCATGTGAGCTTTAATGGAACTATAACTTCCCTACATACCTAGTCATTCCTACTTCCAGAGATCGTCCTCATCTTCCTCCTCCAGAGAATGTGTCGATTTTCTGGGAATAGGTTCTATGTGGTTTCAAGTTTTCCATTCATCCTTTCTTTGTTGATGTTAGTAGGTATTTTGACATCCTCCTGAATCAACTCATCTCCCAATCATTATCTATTATGGTTGGTTTTTGTTGTCATTTCCTGTTTACTTGACTTTCATTTATCTCCTCAGCTATTCCATCACTTTTTCATTCCTTGTCAAGTGGAAGACAGTGTTTTTAAGTTTCAATCATGCTCCAAAACCACTTTGTTCCATAGAATTCCCCCTCAAGGAGAATGGCGGGATAGCATTTTTTAATGCATCTTCCTTCTCCACCGCCATATCCCATAGCCTGGCATCGACACCTTTCCCCTATTCCCCAATTAGGCGATATCTTCGAAGATCTCATTCTTCATTCTTCTATGGGGAAATTGAAAGGAGCAAAGTTTAACTTGCCTACTCTAATCGCCGAGGGCTTATTATTTTCTTTTGGTCTTAGCACAACCGACACAACATTGGACATTTATTTTAGTAAGATTATTCTCCTTATGTATACTTTTTGATTATTTTCACATTGTTTTTAACATTACTTTCTCTCTTTTTTTAGCCGATGCTGTCCTTCCTACTTTTATGTACAAGAATACTCGCTTGATGAGGGCACTTTTTGTGGTTGGTCCTAGGAATATCATACTGGTTCCCCTGTACAAAAATTTTGTACAAGTCCTGAACTTTTCCTAATAACCTATTGTGTTCTTTAGAAATTAAATTCAGAATCACAAACGGAACTTAACATTATTGATTCCAAATTTAACTTATCTGTTCTTAGAGGTTTAGACTTGAATCGCAAACGGAACTTAACATTATTGATTCCAAATTTAACTTATCTGTTCTTAGAGGTTTAGACTTGAATCGCAAACGATACTTAACATTATAGATCCAAATCCACCTATGTTACAAATTCAATTAAATATTTATTTCGGAAATCGACTCCCAGGTTAAACATAGCGAGACACTTGGCCTTCTTGGGTATGGGAACATCCACCACTGCCTCGACAAAGCCTCTTAACGAAATTCAATTTTTAATTTCCTTATATAACTCTAGGTTTAACCAAAAAGAATAATCGAATCACAAGATCAAAAAAATAAAAAAAACACAAATTCGAAACAAATCTAAACATCTAGAATCTCTAGCCTCTTGTGTTTGGAATTCATACAAAGAAAAACTAGTATGATGCGAAAAATAATTACTAGTTATACCTTTCTTTGTATGCAACAACCTCTTGATCTTCTACCATATTCCTCTTCTTATCTCGGACGTCGTGTGGGTAACAATCTTCCAAGACGAGAACCATCCAAGCCCTTCTTCTTCCTTCTTCCTTCTTCCTTCTTCCTTCTTCCAAGTTTCGGCCAAGCAAATTTCTCCAAGAGATAGCAAGTCTCGACCACCACCACCAAGCTCCAAGGGATGCTAGAAACAAAGCCTCCTTTTCCTCCTTCTTCTCCTAGCAAGATCCGGCCACCTTCCAAGCTCCAAGCGATGATGAGGTTCGGCCAAGGAGAAGAAAGAAAAAGGAAAAGGGAGAATAAGAGGACCGACCACACCAAGGAAGAGAGGAGAGGAATATAATAGAGTTCTTCTTGTGAAGGCACCCTCTCCCTCTCTTTTATAATCCTTGATCTTGGAAAATAAGGAAAGTTTTAATAAAAACTTCCTTATTTTCTTTGCCATGAAAAGGAAAATTTAATTGATAAAAAACAATTTCCTTTACTTTTATTAAAGTGGCCGGCCACCTCTAATTCTCCAAGCAAGGAAAGTCTTAATCACAAGAATTAAAACTTCCTAATTTGTTTCCGAAAATTTTTAAAATAAAATTTTCTCTATTAATTTTTCCCTTCATGGTTGGTTATAAAAGGAAATTTTAAATTAAAATCTCTCAATTAAAACATGTGGATGATTTTCAAAATGGAAAGTTATCTTTAAAATTAAAAACTTCCTCTCAATCTACAAATAAGGAAAGATATTAAATCTTTTCTTAATATTTTGTAGAAACTATAATAGGAAAATTTTAATTTTAAAAATCTCTTTTAAAATCATGAACATGGTTTCATAAAAGGAAAGTTTTATTAAAAATTAAAATCTTCCTTTCAATCTACAAATAAGGAAAGATATCAAATCTTTTCTTAATCTTTTGTAGAAACTATAAAAGGAAAGATTTAATTTTAAAACTCTCTTTTAAAATCATGAGGATGGTTTCATAAAATGAAAGTTTTATCAAAAATTAAAATCTTCCTTTTAACTACAAATAAGGAAAGATATCAAACCTTTCACTTAATCTTTTGTAGAAAGTTATAAAAGGAAAGATTTATTTTAAACTCTTTTTTAAAACCATGGTATCCAAATAAGAAAGATTTAAAAAATAAAATCCTTTTAAATTTAATGTGGCCGGCCACACCAATCTTGGATTCAAGCTAGGGCCGGCCACACAACTTGGCTCATCCTATTTGCTTAGTCGGCCCAAGCTTGGGTTCCACGCTTGCTTGGTCGGTTACCTTAGGATGGGTATAGGTGGGTATAATACTTTATTAATAAGAGACTACGATAGGGACTGAGAGGAGGAATTGGTTTTGGTCTCCCGATGAAATTAAGCTTCCCGTGTTCGCCCCGAACACCCAACTTAATTTCATCAATAATAATTCATTCCACTAAAGAATTATTATTGAACTACCGCACCAATCCCAAATTACATTTTGGGCTCCTTCTTATCATGAGTGTGTTAATCTTCTTGTGTTTATGATGTCGAATGTCCACTAATTAATTGAGTTACTGACAACTCACTTTAATTAATATCTTAGTCCAAGAGTAGTACCACTCAACCTTATTGTCGTGTCGGACTAAGTCCACCTGCAGGGTTTAACATGACAATCCTTATGAGCTCCTCTTGGGGACATTATCAACCTAGATTACTAGGACACAGTTTCCTTCTATAATCAACAACACACACTATAAGTAATATCATTTCCCAACTTATCGGGCATATTGATTTATCGAGCTAAATCTCACCCTTTGATAGGTCAAAGAAATAAATACTAAATATATGTGCTTGTTATTATATTAGGATTAAGAGCATACGCTTCCATAATAACTAAGGTCTTGTTCTTTTATTAAGTCAGTATAAAAAGAACTTACCTTAAATGGTCCTACTCAATACACTCAGAGTGTACTAGTGTAATTTATCAGTTAAGATAAACTAATACCTAATTACATTACGACTATTCCAATGGTTTATTCCTTTCCATCTCAGTCGTGAGCTACTGTTTATAATTTATAAGGAATTGATAACATGATCTTCTGTGTGTGACACCACACACCATGTTATCTATAATATAAATTAAGCAAACAACTACACTTAACTTGTAGATATTTAACCAATATGATTCTTATTTCTAAGTAAATATTTATACAAAAAGCTAGACTTTTAGTATATATTACAACACTTTTAACTAGAATGGGTGAAGAATTATTGAGGGATTGTCATCTTAATCACCCCTCTTCTTTCCTTAGTCTATTACCTCCATCTGAGCGACCCCAGGAATCATCCAACTCATCAGGTCAGGAGGGTCCCTTCGTTGTAAAGCGTAACAAATCTCGTACCTCATCTCCCTACCCACTTTCAGGTACCATAGCTACTTTTGAACAAGTCTCTATTATTCCTTCCGAATTCTCCCACTCTAGAGGCAAAGAACATGATCCTCCTACACATGTTCATTCCAATTTTGCATTAACTATGATAAGACCAAGACTTCTCATTCCTATATCTCTTGTTATTCCTCCTATTATTTCTTTATCAGAGGAGGTACCAATTGCTCTTGTGGATCCATTGCCCCTTCTTCCGGTTTTACCTTCTTCTTCCACCAAGCCCCATGCCAAAAGAACTCCTTGCAGAAGATCAATTACTTCCAGGCCTATTATAGCACCTGCTAAACAAGATCCTTCGTTAGCGAGCCTCTCATCTCCTGACCCATCCTCATAGGCTTCTGAACTTCCTCCTTCTTCTTCATCATTTACAGCTTCTACAAGCTCCTCCATCCTCTTCAAACAATTCCATGGGCTACCTTCCCAGCTTGGTCAAACTTCTACCTCTACCTCATATAGACTACTTCAACTAAAAGGATCATTGGTTGAGTCCTGGTTACAGTCGCAAGCACATATGAAAAGGAATACAATATCTAAACGTGCTGATGATCATAGTCATCAAGCCACTGCAGTAAGTTTCTAATTAAACTTTTTTGATTGGTAACCACAAAATATAACTATGTTGTTATTCTATTCAGCTCTATGCTTCAAGCCTACATTTGAGCAAGTTAGTTGAGGATTTAGAAAGGACTAACTGAACTTTGAAAGATAAGGTGGAGGAGTTACAAGCTACTTCCAACCTCCCTAACAATGAACTTATTCAACTATGAGACAAAATGAAGTCACAGACTGAGTTTAACACTAGCCTAGAAAAAGCCCTACAAGACTGCCGTCAATTGCTATAATCCCGAGAGGAAGAAAAGAAAAACCTAGAGCTACAATTACAAGGGCTTAATTCTAAGCTTGATGTTGAAAAGACCTTAAAAGACAAAGCTCTTTCAGATGTTGCTCACAAAACCGCTCTTCTAGATCAATGATGTGCGTAGATTATATACTCTTTTATGCATGTTTTTACGCATATTTACATACTTTGAGCATGCTTGATCTATGCATTTTTATACTTCCAGCTTTCCTTTTAGCATATTTACTCTTTTGGTTCGGAGATCTGCTTTTTGTGCATTTTCTGTACACAGGAGTCGATTTGGTGAAGAATCTACATCTTTGAGCATCCATTGGAGGAAACGAAGAGAGCAGAAGGGTTCTGGCCGTGTGGAGTCACACGGGCCCTGCACTGGTATGGAGCTCGGGCCGTGTGGAGTTTGGCACCAACAGAAGAGGAAGATGACATGGTCGTGTGAACCTCGCACGGCCGTGTCAAGATTTGAAGCCAACTAGAGCAGAAGCCTTACAGGGCCGTGTGGATCTACACGGCCGTGTGAGATTTCCAGAGACCAAGCAGGCTGCGGCCGTGTGCACCACACGGCCGTGTAGCGTTTCCAGAGACTAAGTAGGCTGTGGCCGTGTGCACCACACGGCCGTGTAGCATTTCCAGAGAGCAGAAGGGTTCTGGCCGTGTGGAGTCACACGGCCGTGCAGAGAGGGAACTGGACATGGCCGTGTGAATCTCACACGGCCGTGTCACGGGGCCGTGTGGCGCCTGATTCCCTCCTCTATTTAAACCCTTCTTCATGAATTGAAAGGGGATCTCTCTCCCTTTGGGAGAAAGCAAGATTTGGTGGTTTCCTCCCATTCTTGGGAGGATTTCTGGGCGATTCTAAGGGAGATCTCGACAATTCCGGCTCCGGAGCGAGGATTGGATCCGAAGACAAGGCTTCTTCATAGATAAGTTTTCTCTTTTCCCCTCTTCTTGTTTTCTTGGATTGGGGATTCAACGAATGCTTGTAATCTCTATTCTTTCGGGTTTTCTTCCTCGATTCATGGAGTAGATCTTGTATTCTAGGATTAAGGGAGTATTTGTATGATGGATTGATGTAATCTCTTATGGATTTGCCATTTTCTTGTTTCAATGACATTATCTTGCTTGTATCAATTAGATCTTGAATGATTGATGGTGGTTTGTGCTTAATTCTCATTCTTGATTGATTGTTTGGATTTCTTATGGACTTTTTAAAAATAAACTCTCACTCGATCATCCGAGGGATCCACGTGACAGGTGCAAGCCCGTGTAAGGACGTTTGAGAGATAATCTTGAAGAGGAAATAGGAATATTCAAGAGAGTATGATGGATTTTATGATTAGCTTCTTGTATCTTGATAGATTAATAAGTTGTGGGCTTCTATGTTGATATCCGAGGAAGGCATAGTAATAGGTGTGCTTCTGTGTAAGGACAACGTAGGTTCATGTCTAATTAATCCTATTTAGATACATTTCTCAGTCCTTAGCTGGTTGTCTATTGCAAAAGGGAACCGGCAACTTTCTACATGTTTGGCAATTGAGGGATAAGAATTGGTGAACCATTTACATTCAATAAATCTTACAAAGAAACCGAAACTCCTAGAATCTCCCTTTATCATAACCCAAAACACTAAACTCTTGTTTGTTGATCTTTAATATTAGATTTGTTTACCTTTACTTTGCTTTTGAAACGATTGGATAGTTGTTTAGCTAATTCGCATTGAGACATTTCTAGTGCTTATTCCAGTCCCTGTGGATACGATAATCTTTTATATTACTTGCGACATTTCCGTACACTTGCGGAGCGTAACAAGTTTTTGGCGCCGTTGCCGGGGACTGCGCTATAACATTAGGAATTATCAATTGAGTTAGACTAAACATAATTTTTTTTTTCTTTTGATTTGCATAGTTATAACTAATTGTTAGAATTCTGTTTTCGTAAGTTTTTCCTTTCTTGAATAACATTCTTGACAACTCTTTTTGTTGCAATTCTAATTCTAATTCTAACTTTGCATTCTTGATTTCTAGCACTCTAATCTAACTTTTCTCTGTTTTCTCTTTTGATCTAGTTTCTTTCTTCTTTTCTTTTGTAAACATATCTTGCAATCTTTAGCATATGAATTATTCTAGATATTTTTCTTTTTCCTTTTATCTTTTCTTTCTTATTTTCATTGTGCACTTTCTTTCTTGCAATTTAAATTCTGCATTTGCTTTCTTGCTTTTCATATTGCATTTTATTTCTTGTTTTTGATTCTGGATAATTTTCTTTTTCTTCTTGAATATCCATGAGCACTAACATGTCAAGCAGGACCATGAGAAATTTTTCTACACCCTTTTCTGCAAGATTTTTATCTCCCATTGTGCAACCTCAAATTGAAGTAGAAAGTTTCCAACTAGACCCAGAGATAATTTTCATGATACAAGGTCACAAATTTGGAGGAGAAGTATCAGAAAGTCCTTATCTGCATCTTGAAACATTTTTAGAGATTTGTGATTTGGTGAAATGTGAAGGAGTATCAGCAAATGCAGTTCGATTGATGATATTTCCTTTCAGTATCAAGGATAAAGCAAGGACTTGGCTATATTCTCTCTGTCCTCAAAGCATCACAAGTTGGGAACAATTGGAGAAGCAATTTCTGAATCATTTTTTCCCTCCAAGTAGAACGGTGTATATGAGGAATTGCATAACAAATTTTTCTCAGGCATATGGAGAATCATTATTTGAAGCATGGGATAGATTCAAGAGTCTTCAAAGACAGTGCCCTCATCATGGTTTTGAAAAATGGTTGATTTTGCACATATTCTATGGGGAAATTTCTTTCTCAGACAAGACTTTATTGGATTCATCAGCTGGAGGTTCTTTTATGGACAAAAGTGTAGATGAAGCTTATTCGTTAATTGATCAAGTGACATTGAACCTCCATGAATGGTCGAACAAAAGTTGGATGGAATTTCCCTCAGATATTCAAGAAGTGCAAGCCATAAATGTAAGAGAGCCTGTCAAACAAAATGAAATTCAACCACCTAAAAATGTTGAAATTCACAAGTCACAGAGTGAGGAGTTCAAACATTTGGGGGCAAAGCTTGATAGTATTGTTTCAAAATGGTTTAAAGAAGATCCCCCTCCTACACAGTCAAGATCTAATGAAAAGTGTGATGATGTTGGGTTGAGAAGTGGAAAAAATCATGAAGAACTTCTGAAGAACGACATGTTTAGAATTGAGGAGAAGAATAATAGAAGATCACAAGAACTCAGTTCCATTTCTCTGGGAAGTTCCCAAAGGCTAGAAGTACCTTTCCCTCAACGATTAATCACACCAACATTAGATAAGCAAGTTGGACCTCCTCCAAAAGCTCAAAGGGAATTTGGGAAAAAGGGAGTTCAGTCTTTCCCAGGACCTTCACTAAGGGTTCCTTTTCCACAAAGGTTAGTGGGGGTCAATGAAAATAAAGACTTCGGCAAATCCTGTGACACTAATATGGTTGAGTGTAGATTTTTGAATATATATGAAGATGAAGATTTTTCAGATGAGGATTTTATTGATAATGTAGTGGTAAATAAGTTTTCAGATCTATCTCAAAATTTTATAAGGTGTTGTAGTGACATCGAATTTTCAGATGATGAATGTGATGTGGTAGATCAACTTAAAACTGCAAGTGAAGTTATTGATCCTCTCGTTATTGATTCTCCTATTGAGGACATAGATGTTGGTTTATTTTTTGATGTATGTGTTGATGATGATGATATGGAAGAATGTGTAGGGAGCTGTGTTGTGGAAGCAGCATCTCAAGGATCACCACCTTTGTCAAGACAACCCTTAGAGGTTTTGAGAATTGATCATGTTGTGGAACAATGTGTAGGGACTTATACAGAGATAGTAGAGTCTCGAGAATCACCATCATTGATATCGTCAACACCTAAGCTAGAGCCAGAACCATCATTTGATTCAGAGGAAGTCACATCTACATGTTTAGAAATTTCAGGTATTTCTCAACAAAGTAAGGTTAGTATTTCTTGTGATCTTTTGGAAAACTTTATGGAGGTACCTATAATTGACTTTGTTGGATGTGATTCAGTTTTTATTACTTATTCATCTTATCTTGATATGGTTCTAGCTCTATACTATATAACATGCTTGTGAGAGATTTGTTTTTCTTTTGGATGTGCAGATTTCACATGGGCCAATAATTGGAAGCTCAATCTGAACCGTCTTCGACCACCTGAAAAAATTTCCAAGAAGACGAAGATGGAGAGAGCGTTACTTCAATTTTTAATGCCAATGTTTAAAGCTCTCTCCATAATAAGAACCCTTGGTAAGAAGGTTCTAAAATATCTTACCCCTCCAAGAGCAAGATTTAGATGAATCTAATGAGGTGGTCGAGCTAATGACCTTAAACAAGCGCTTCTTGGGAGGCAACCCAAGTTCATTTTCCTTGTTTTCATTCATGTCTTTAGTTCTTTCTAGTTTCATTTCTGAACATGTATCCTCTACTTAATTTTTCTTGTCTATCTTATTTTTGTAGAATTCAAAGTTGTGGAGGAATGTGAATATTAGATGGAGGAGTATCTTTAAAAACATGAACGTCAACCATTTGGAGCTCATCACTTGGTAACTTCTTTTAAAATCTCCTCCACGTTGTTTTTAGTTTTCATTGGGACAATGAAAAATTTAAGTCTGGGGGGATGCATTAGATGCATTTGATTTGCTTTGTTTGTTTTTGTTTTTGCTTATGTCTTGCATTGTGTTTTGATTTTTTGTGGCATACATCTTGAGAACATCAAATCTTCACTTATATGCTTTCTTGGATTCAAGTGAAATGTTAGCACGATTATTGTCTTGATTCATGATGTTCGCATGATGCTACTAGTAAACTTTGTGTAGTTCTTTTTTCTATCTTGGGTAGCATGAAACAAGCTAAGAATCTTATGGTGATGAGTTTTAGTTTTGGTTCAACCTTAAGGATTTTATCTTCACTACACTTGTGCTTAATGCTTGAATAGTTGATGTCATTGAAATAGTCATGATTCATCTTGTTTGCTTAGTACTTGGTTTCCATGGTGATCTCTCAACTTTCATTTTGGTTACTGGATGAGGCTCAAATCATTAAAGCTCATTTGGAAAAATCAAAATATCCCAACATGTGTGCTAAAAGTACATTTGTGAATAAGTTTTGCACAATGCAAACACGTAAAAAAAAAAAAATAAGGGATATAAAAAACAGTTGTCATGAGTGGAATCTAGCAAGTCACCCCTTTGAGACCGAGTTAGGTTACTGGGGAAATGACTGTTTAGCTTCTCTTGAGATTGAGCACACCTTTGAGACCTTGGGTTAGTTGAGAAATATGAACCAAGTGAATGGTAAGTAAGTGCCTATCACTGGTTACTTGTCTTTCACTGGAAATATTAGGAATTCAAATTTGATGACGACTTGACTAAGACATGGATTGAAACTTGAAGGGTGTTGAGTTACTTTTACACTGCGCACAAGATTCTTATGCTTGAACCATACTTTACTTGTTTCCATGATCATGCTTGTTAATGAAACTTTTTGATAGAATTAGGAAAGTGCACTGGGTTTTATGAATGTGTTGTAGAACATATGAATTTAGACTGCAGCATTTTGCTTGAGGACAAGCAAAGGTTTAAGTCTGGGGGTGTGATGTGCGTAGATTATATACTCTTTTATGCATGTTTTTACGCACATTTACATACTTTGAGCATGCTTGATCTATGCATTTTTATACTTCCAGCTTTCCTTTTAGCATATTTACTCTTTTGGTTCGGAGATCTGCTTTTTGTGCATTTTCTGTACGCATGAGTCGATTTGGTGAAGAATCTACATCTTTGAGCATCCATTGGAGGAAACGAAGAGAGCAGAAGGGTTCTGGCCGTGTGGAGTCACACGGGCCCTGCACTGGTATGGAGCTCGGGCCGTGTGGAGTTTAGCACCAACAGAAGAGGAAGATGACATGGCCGTGTGAACCTCGCACGACCGTGTCAAGATTTGAAGCCAACCAGAGCAGAAGCCTTACAGGGCCGTGTGGATCTACACGGCCGTGTGAGATTTCCAGAGACCAAGCAGGCTGCGGCCGTGTGCACCACACGGCCGTGTAGCGTTTCCAGAGACTAAGCAGGCTGTGGCCGTGTGCACCACACGACCGTGTGCACCACACGGCCGTGTAGCATTTCCAGAGAGCAGAAGGGTTCTGGCCGTGTGGAGTCACACGGCCGTGCAGCTTTGGCAGAGAGGGAACTGGACATGGCCGTGTGAATCTCACACGGCCGTGTCACGGGGCCGTGTGGCGCCCGATTCCCTCCTCTATTTAAACCCTTCTTCATGAATTGAAAGGGGATCTCTCCCCCTTTGGGAGAAAGCAAGATTTGGTGGTTTCCTCCCATTCTTGGGAGGATTTCTGGGCGATTCTAAGGGAGATCTCGACGATTCCGGCTCCGGAGCGAGGATTGGATCCGAAGACAAGGCTTCTTCATAGATAAGTTTTCTCTTTTCCCCTCTTTTTGTTTTCTTGGATTGGGGATTCAAGAAATACTTGTAATCTCTATTCTTTCGGGTTTTCTTCCTCGATTCATGGAGTAGATCTTGTATTCTAGGATTAAGGGAGTATTTGTATGATGGATTGATGTAATCTCTTATGGATTTGCCATTTTCTTGTTTCAATGACATTATCTTGCTTGTATCAATTAGATCTTGAATGATTGATGATGGTTTGTGCTTAATTCTCATTCTTGATTGATTGTTTGGATTTCTTATGGACTTTGTAAAGATAAACTCTCACTCGATCATCCGAGGGATCCACGTGATAGGTGCAAGCCCGTGTAAGGACGTTTGAGAGATAATCTTGAAGAGGAAATAGGAATATTCAAGAGAGTAGGATGGATTTTATGATTAGCTTCTTGTATCTTGATAGATTAATAAGTTGTGGGCTTCTATGTTGATATCCGAGGAAGGCATAGTAATAGGTGCGCTTCTGTGTAAGGACAACGTAGGTTCATGTCTAATTAATCCTATTTAGATACATTTCTCAGTCCTTAGCCGGTTGTCTATTGCAAGAGGGAACCGGCAACTTTCTACATGTTTGGCAATTGAGGGATAAGAATTGGTGAACCATTTACATTCAATAAATCTTACAAAGAAACCGAAACTCCTAGAATCTCCCTTTATCATAACCCAAAACACTAAACTCTTGTTTGTTGATCTTTAATATTAGATTTGTTTACCTTTACTTTGCTTTTGAAACGATTGGATAGTTGTTTAGCTAATTCGCATTGAGACATTTCTAGTGCTTATTCCAGTCCCTGTGGATACGATAATCTTTTATATTACTTGCGACATTTCCGTACACTTGCGGAGCGTAACAATCAATTACAACTATCTTATAGCTCAAAGTTCCCTGAATTAGCCCCAGAGTTAGCTTCTAAAGATTTTGTCTTATTTCAACAACAGGAAGGATGATGAACCCAGGAATTGCAGATAAGCTCGCTTTTGAAAGAACTAGAGCAGGTTAAGGCAGAAAAACTACTTTCCAGGGGGGAAAAGATAGCCTACAATCTGAGTTTCAAACATATAAGGCTAATGAGGAAGAGTGTTAGCAGAGCAAGCACAAATCCTATTTAAGTTCTCCTGAGTTTGGTAAGGAGTATGCTAGGTGCATTGTAGGAACTCTCACCCACTCTATTGAAGGAGTAATCCAACAACTAAGAGAGAGGGGTTACCTATCTGAAGAACCTCCTCTCCTATTTGTAGATCACCGACGACTTAACCATGAACTCCCAAAAGACCTCCTAAGCAAATTTGAGTAAAGTTGGGATCTTGTATCTATACTTTCTCCTAATTTCATAATTACTGTATACTACTTGTTGTTTATCAAATGTTAATGAAAATTTGTACTTACCTGTCTTTCCTTGTGTAATTTCCCTATCTTTAGAACCACCCAAGTGTTTATATAAATGAACTTTTTCAATATACTCGCCATATGTAGAGAAATCCCTTGTTTAATAGGTCAATCGAACGTATATATCCGGATGAAATAATCATACAATATAAACGCTTCTTCGGACTTTCTCTGACTGTCTGATGGATCGATCGGATTTATATACCTGGGCGAGATTAAACATTTGTAATATAAATGCTCCTTTAGGCTTTCCTTGACTATATGATGGACCGGTCGGATTTGTATGCCTGAGCAAAATTAAATATCTACAATATAAATTCTCCTCTGGGCTTTTCCCGACTGTATGATGGATCGGTCAGATTTGTATGCCCGAGCAAAATTAAATATCTGCAATATAAATGCTCCTCTGGGCTTTTTTCAACTATATGATGGACCAGTCGGATTTGTATGTCTGAGCGAAATTAATTTTCTGCACAATAAGTAATGTTGATGCTAAAACCCATGATTGATATTGTGGAGGGTTTAAAGTCTCCGGTTCCCCTTAAGGAAGCATGTCCGGACACTCCTCAAAATCCCCAATCGACTGTTATGGTTTAAAGTCTTCGGTTCCCCTTAAGGAAGTTTGTCCGGTCACTCCTTAAGGTCCCCGATCGATTGGTATGGTTTAAAGTCTTCGATTCCTCTTCAGGAAGCATGTTCAGTCACTTCTTAAGGTCCCCGATCGACTATTGTGGTTTAAAGTCTCCAGATCCCCTTAAGGAAGTCTGTCCGGTCACTCCTTAAGGTCCCCGATCAACTGTTATGATTTAAAGTCTCCGATTCCCCTTAAAGAGATCTGTCAATCACTCCTTAAGGTCCCCGATCGACTGTTATGGTTTAAAGTCTCTGGTTCCCCTTAAGAAAGTTTGTCCAGTCACTCCTTAAGGTCCCCGATCGACTATTATGGTTTAAAGTCTCTGGTTCCCCTTAAGGAAGCATGTCCAGTCACTACTTAAGGTCCCCGATCGACTATTCGATGGTTTAAAGTCTCCAGTTCCCCTTAAGGAAGTCTGTCCGGTCACTCCTTAAGGTCTCCGATCGACTGTATGAGGGATTAAAGAGAAGTATACAACCCCTTCCAATAATATTGCCTGCACCTTTTCTATTACTCATATTAATAATGTTTGTACAAAATATATGAATAACTTACAAGCATGTTTGCTAAGTTCTATATGGTTGCAAATGATTAGCACTCCAAGGTCGTTCGAGTCTTCTCCCTTCTACATCTTGGAGGTAATAGGAGCCCGATACAAGTTTTTGTATAATTTTATAAGGTCCTCCCCATTGGGGTTCCAACTTTTTATCATCTCCAATAGGCTTGATGCGCTCCCATACAAGATCACCTACCTAAAAGAATCTTGGAATAACTCTTTTGTTATAATTTTGCCTCATTCGTTGATGATAGGAAATGAGTCGGGCTGCCACTTTATCCCATGCTTCCTCTATTAAGTCAAGTTCCATAAGGCGTCGATCCGCATTATTGTCATCATAAAGCCTTCTTCGATCAGATTCTACTCCAACATCAATTGGAATCACTGCTTCACCCCCATAAACCAGGTGAAAAGGAGTAATTCCTGTAGCTTCTCGAGGAGTGGTACGATATGCCCATAGTACATTGGGTAATTCATCTACCCAGCTACCGCCAACATGATCTAATTTAGTTTTGAGTTCTCTGATAATTTCCTTGTTGGTCACTTCGTCTTGTCCATTACTCTGTGGATACGCCACAGAGGTAAAAGCTTATGTGATGTCATAATCAGAACACTATTTTTTAATTTTCCTACCCTGAAATTGCCTTCCATTATCAGAAATTATTTTGTGTGGAATGACAAATCTACAAACGATATGTTGCCACAGAAATTTAATAACTGCATTTTCAGTAATTTTGGCCAATGGTTCTACTTCTACCCATTTAGAAAAATAATCAACAGCTACTAATAAAAACTTTCTCTGAGTAGTACAAGAGGAAAAGGCCCAACTATATCCAGGCCCCATTGATCAAAATGACAAGATAATATAGAAGTCTTCAATAGTTTAGTAGGATGATGAGGAATATTTTGATATTTTTGACAATATAAATAGGTTCTCACAAGTTGAGCAGCATCTGCTTGTAAAGTAGGTCAAAAATATTCAGCTAATAATATCTTTCTAGCAAGAGATCGACCTCCCATATGGCTGCCATAAGAACTTTGATGCACTTCTTGTAGGATACACTGTATGTCATCTGATCCAATACATTTGAGTAGAGGACTAGAGAAGGCCTTTTTCTATAGATGATCTCCAATCATAGTGTATTAGCTTGCCCTTTTGTTGAGTACCCTAGCTTGTTCCGCATCAGTGGGTAGAATTTCTTGCCGTAAAAATAGAATGATAGGTGTTCTCCAATCAACCTGGATTTCTAGATTAGCCTGTTGCTCAACACAAGATACTAATAATGTTTACTCCACTAGTCTATCCAAATTCCAAGGTATAACAACAGAAGTTAATTTAGCTAATTCATCTGCTGCTTGATTGTCTATTCGGGGGATTTTCTTTACACTTACTTCATGAAATTTAGCTTCCAATGTGTCAAATGCCTCTACATATAGCTTAAGTCGTTCATTGCTAATCCCAAAGTTACCTATTAATTGTTGTGCTTCCAATTGAGAATTGGAATGAATTATCACATGAGCAACTCCCACATGCTTAGCTGCCTGCAAGTCTGCTATCAATGCTTTATATTTGGCCTCATTGTTGGTGGCTGTATAATTCAATCTAACAAATAGTTGTATTTGATCTTCTCTAGGAGATATAAGAAGAATCTCTATTCCACTACCTTGTCGAGTAGAAGATCCATCCACATAAATGATCCAAGTTTCCTCTATTTCTGGACTTAGTATTTCTGTTATAAAATCTTCCAAAGCTTAAGCTTTGATGGTCGTCCGAGGTTGATACTGTATATCATACTCACTAAGTTTGGTCGTCCACTTGATCAATCTTTCGGATGCTTTTGGGTTAATGAGTACCTGACCAAGAGTGTTGTTAGTCAATACTATAATTGGGTGTGATAGAAAATAAGGACGTAATCTCCGAGCTGCTAAAACTAATCTATAAGCTAACTTCTCGAGTGTCATATATCGACACTCTGCTCTTTTAATAAATGGCTCAAAAAATACACAGATAACTATTCTTTCTCTTCCTGCCTTACTAATACAGAACCAATAGCATAATCGTTGGTTAATAAGCACATCCACAAAGTCTTTCCTACTACTAGTTTAGCTAATTCTTTCAGCTCCTCGAACGTCTTGCTGCAATCCTTATCCCATTGAAATTTAGTTGTTCATCGGAGTACTTTGAATAAGGGAAAACTTTGATTGGCCGATCGAGAGATGAAGCGAGACAGGGCGGTAATCCTCCCTGTCAGTCTTTATGCTTCCTTTAGGTTCCGTAGAGTTATGTCTTGTAGTGCTTTTACTTTGCTGGGATTGGCTTCTATTCCCCGCTCGGTCACCATGTTGTTAGAGTATATATTAAAAGTCTAGCTTTTTGTATAAACTTTTATTTTAAAATAAGAATTACATTGGTCAAATGTCTACATTTATGCTAAGTGTAGTTGTCTATTTAATTTATATTGTAGATAACATGGTGTGAGGAGACACACAGAAGATCATGTTATCAGTTCCTTATAAATTATAAATAGTATCTCACAACCAAGATGCAATGGGGCAAATCATTGGAGTGATTGTAATGTAATTTGGTATTAGTTTATCTTGACTATAAAATTACACTAGTACACTATGAGTGTATTGAGCAGGACCATTTGAGGTAGTTTCTTTTTATACTGACTATATAAAAGAACAAAACCTCTGTTATTATGAAAGTGTGTACTCTTAATCATGATAAAATAACAAGCACGTATACTTAATATTTATTTCTTTAATTTATCAAAGGGTGTGATTTAGTTCGTTAAATCAATAGGCCCGATAAGTTGAGAAATAATATTATTTATATGGTGTGTTATTGATTATAGAATGAAACTGTGTCCTAATAATCTAGGTTGATGATGTCCCCTTGAAGAGCTCATAAGGATTGTCATGTAAACCCTGCAGGTGGACTTAGTCCGACATGATGATAAGGTTGAGTGGTACTACTCTTGGAGCTAGATATTAATTAAGTGAATTGTCAGTAACTCATTGAATTAATGGGCATTCAATATCTTAAACACAGGGAGACTAACACACTCATGATAAGAAGGAGCCCATATTGTAATATGGGATTGATGTGGTAGTGCAATAATAACTCTTTAGTGGATTGAGATATTATTGATGAACTTGAGTTGGGTGTTCAGGGCGAACACGAGAAGCTCAAGCTCATCGGGAGACCAAAACCAGTTCCCCTCTAGGTCCCTATTGTAGCATCTTATATAAAGTCTTTTATCCACCCAAAAGCCTAGCTTCTTAAAGCCCAAGCTAGGGTCGGCCAAGCCTTGCTTGGAGACCAAGTAAGGGGTCGGCCAAGCTAAGCTTGGAGCCCAAGCTAGGGCCGGCCAAGTCTTGCTTAGTGCCCAAGCAAGGGGCCAGCCACACACAAGAAGAAAAGGAAGTTTTATTTTTTAAAATCTTTCCTTTTATAGAGATCCATAAAAAGAATTTAAAAGAATGATTTTAATATAAAACTTTCCTTTTTTAGATTGATCACAAAAGGAAATAAAAGAAGTTTTTATTTTGTTAAAAACTTTCCTTTTATGATGGTTTTAAAAAAGAGTTTTAAATTTTAAAATCTTTCCTTTTATAGCTTTCTACAAAGGAATAAAAGAGAGATTTGAAATCTTTCCTTATTTGTAGTTATCTATAATGTGAAAGAAAGATTTTAATTTTTATTATAAAACTTTCCTTTTTGTAACCATGTTTTATTTTAAATCTTTTCTTTTATAGATATCCATAAAAGGATTTAAAAGAGAGAGAGATTTTAATTTATAAAACATTCCTTTTATAACTATCCACAAAAGGGATTTTAAAAGAGAGATTTTAATTTTGTTTAAAATCTTTCCTTGCTTAGAAAACAAGCTTGTGGTCGACCATGTCATGGGAGAAAAGGAAGTTTTATTTTTTTGTTATCAAACTTTCTTTTTTTGACAAGACCAAGGGATATAAAAGAGAAGGAGGGGATGTCTCACCTCATAACACATCTTATATTCCTCTCTATTCTTCCTTGGTGGTCGGCCCTTGTTTCTTCTCTTCTCTCCTTTTGTTTTCTCTCTTGGAGGCCGGCGGCATCAATTGTAGGAGATCTCTTGGTGGTCGGTTGCTTGAAGGAGAAGAAGAAGAGAAGGAAGCTCTCTTGTCTAGCATCCCTTGGAGGTTATTTGGTGACCGGATCTTAGAAGCCTTGGAAGAAGCTTGAGTGGATTTCATCTTGGAAGATCGTCGCTCACACGACGTCCAAGAGAAGGAGAGGAATACAATAGGTATAAAAGGTATAACTAGTTATTAGTTTCCGCATCATAACTAGTTCATCTTTTGTATATATTTTGAAAAACCAAACACAAGAGGTTATCGGTTTTAAGTTATCATTTTTGTTATCGATTTTATTTTTTGATTTTATGTTTCGATAATGTATTTCTATTGAGGTCTCTATAGTTAAACCTAGTTTACTATAAGAAGTTAAATATCCAATTTCTTTGTGAGGCTTTGTCTAGGAAGTGATAGATGATCTCATACCCAAGAAGGCCTAGTACCTCGCCATGTTTAACCTGGAAGCCGATCTTTGAAATAGATATTTGATAACTTCTGTAATATGGTTTAACTTAGGAAGATCACATCGGTTGAACTTGGAGTAAGAATGTTAAGTTTCGTTCCCAATCCAAGTTTAACTCCTAAAGGGAAATTTGGATTAATAATATTAAGCATCGTTTGCAATCCAAATTTAACTTTAGTAGAGCACATGGGTAGCTAGGATAGTTCTATGCTTGAACAAATTTTTGTACAAGAGAACTAGGACGGTATTCCGAGTAGCAATCAACACATGTACCCCAGGAACTTCCCACTCTTGGCTCCAAATAAACATTTGTTGGAATTGAGCTTGAGTCCATACCTCCTCAGAGTCCTACAATTTCTTCGATATCAGTACATAAACTAGAAGCCCGTATAGATTTAATAAGAATATCATCCACATAAACTTCCATATTTCTTCCAATCTACTTCTGAAAAACCTTGTTAATAAGCCTCTAATAAGTAGCTCCTCCATTCTTTAGACCAAAAGGCATAATATTGTAACAATAAGTACCTTCAATAGTTATAAATCTATCCTTTTCCTGATCTGCCTTAGCAAGTGGAAATTGATGATACCCTTAATAGGCGTCCAGCATACTAATAAATTCGTATCCTGCCGTGGAATCTAGTCTTGATCTATACGGGGCAGAGGATAATAGTCCTTGGAAAAGCCTTGTTGAGATCCCTAAAATCAATACATACTCGTCACTTATTACCTGGCTTAGAAACCAAGACGATATTAACCATCCAGCTTGGAAATTGTACTATCCGAATATATCCAGCATCCAACAATTTATCCACCTCTTCCTTAATAATTTTGTTCTAATTAGCTCCGAAATCCCTTTTCTTTTGTTTGACCGGCCAGGCATCTGGATATATATGAAGAGCATGCTCCATAACCTTTGGTGCTACACCTTTCACCTCCTTAGGTGTCCAGGAAAACACATCACTATTTTTCATCAGGTATTTGACCAAGTCTTCCTTGAGATCAGGAGCAAGATCGGGCGCAATGTGGGTAGTAGCTTTCGGTCAGCCAACTTGTATCTGCACCTCTTCCTTATCCTTATATACAAGGGTGGGCAGTTTTTCATGGATGACATTGATATCCATCCTCTGAGCTTTTCGAGCGGCATTAGCTTCTGCCCTCACAACCGCCACATAGCACTTACATGCTACTATTTGATCCCCCTTGACTTCCCCTACTTGATCATCCATGGAGAATTTTATCTTCTGACAAAAGTAGAAACGACCGCCCTGGATTTATTAAAGGTCGGCCGACCCAAGATAACATTATACGCTGATGGGGCATCCACCACCATGAAGAACGATCAGCGTGTCCGCATAAGGGGCTCCTCCCCTAAAGATATTACCAATTTTATTTGACTCAACGATTGTACTTCATTGCCTGTGAATCCGTATAATGGAGGAACCATAGGCTGAAGCTCACTCGGGTCAATTTGCAGCTGATCAAAAGCTTGTTTAAAGATAATATTAACAGAGCTACCAGTATCAATAAAAGTACGTGAAATGTTGTAATTGGCTATAACAGCCTTAATTATTAATGCATCATCATGGGACACTTCCACCCCTACTAAATCCCTGGGCCCAAAACTTATTTTCGGTCCTGCCGCCTTCTCAGCACTACATCCATTGACATAAATCGTTAATCACCGAACGTGTGACTTTCTCACCCAGTTATAATCACCATCAGTGGGTCCTCCCGCTATCATATTGATATTACCTCGAGCAACATTATTGACATTTTCTTCCTGCCGAGTCGATGGTGGCTTTGCTTGTACTTGATCAGGTGTTCATGCTTGTACAGCGAGGAGAGGTAATATTCCCGCTTATGTTCCGCTCAGTTGATATTCAATTTTGAGAGGACTATTCTGTCGCGGATATCGCCGATGATTTGGGATTGGAGAACGTCGACGATAGCGGGTGCTACTCGCCTACTGATTTTTTAGAGCAAAATAATTTTCTGTGTTGTGGGTGCTGGTCAGATGGTACGTGCACCACCTTTGAGGAAAATGCAAGGGGGCATCTACATGCTGTACAGCTTGAGGTTGAGGCTCTGGATGACGATGATGTGAATCTGCCCGAGGTCCTTTAGGGGGTTAGACAAGTCCCACCAGATGTGCTACAACAGGAGTCGGCGTAGAAGTAGTAATATCCTTCCTCCGAGCATCTTGAGCCTCTTCCACATGAATGAACTCCGAAACCTGCTCGATTAATATATAAAAATTGATAGGAGAGTTTCTAAACAAATCCTTAAAAAAGTCATTATCATTAAGCCCCTGAGAAAAGGCGCTTACCAAGATCTCTATGGTGGCCGAAGGGGCATCAATGGCCACTTGGTTGAACCTCTTAATATAAGCTCTGATAGATTCTTTAGGCCCCTATTTGATTGAAAAAAGACTCCAAGGGATTTTGTGATATCTTTGATTGCTAGAGAAATGATGTAGGAATACCTTGCGGAAATCCTTAAAACGACGAATAGAATTTCCGATAGTCATTTGAACCACCTCTGAGCTCCTCCTCCAAATGTAGTAAGGAACATCCGGCATTTAGCTCCATCGGTAAATTGTTGGAGGAGTGTCACATGCTCTAATTTAAGTAGATGATCCTCGGGATCAGTTGTCTCCGAGTATTCTCCGACATTTAAATTCTGATAATACTTCAGCAAAGGATCATCCAACACTCGTTGAGAGAATGGAGTAATAATCCTTTCGGGAGAATTATCACTGGCCACCATCTTCCCTTTTCATTTTTCTCTCACAGGGGTTTCCCAAGAAGACTCTTGAAGAATTATTTTTCATCCCCCTTGTTCAAGAAGGGTTCAAAAATATACTTTAGGATGTCGAGTGGGAGAGAGAGGGGTAGAGAGCAAATGAACCGGATCTCCCCCCTTGATCTCTCTCTCTCTATGATAAGAAGTTACAGACATCGCCAGAGGTGGTGCTACAGGTAGCATGCCACTAGTGTTGACTTGTTATTGTTGTTGTAAGATCTTTTGCACTCTAGCATTGATGAGCAACTCCAGATCCTCCTGCAATATTGTAATAGTGTTGGGTTTTCCAACTTTCTCTATCCTCGTAGCTTCAGATCCAGGTAAATACTTTTCCATAGACGGTGCCAAATTTGATCCTATCTGAAATCTGTGAAGATGTATGTTGGTTTCGATGAACAATGATCCTTGCTACAGATAGCCTCCTGGAGACCTAAAAGAACCTCTCCATGATCCTACGCATAGTGAGACAAACCAACAAAGCGTTAGTAACCTATGCCCGGGGTGGGGATCCCTGGCTTAGTCCTCCGAATCTCAAGTCAATTTCTCTCTCAAAGGTGGAAGGAAGAAGAAGAAGAACAGTAACTAAAGTATTTGGAATCAGAGTTTAGATGCTAGAACTTGCGTACCTTATCAACGGAGAGGATCCCCCTTTTTATACTACCTCATGTGACCTTCGTAGTTGTGAAGTAGTCCCCGGTTTGTTAGAGTTTGTTAGGAGATGAAGTCATCTTCTATGCTTCATGCAATAATCCTTTAAGAAATCTTTTTTGTATCCCAAATGTACCTCTTTTTTCGTTTATGACTTATATTTATGATGGGGATACGTCATTATAATTGAAGAAGCTTCTAGAAGATATTTCTTGCTAAATATTCTGTTGGACATATCTTGCCTGGTCGTTCAAGTCGGCTGCATATATTAAGAATGTCTTTTGTTGAACATGTCTTGGCCGATCATTCAAGTCGGTCGTATATATATATTGAGAATGTCTCCTGCTAAGCATCTTTCGACCGAGAATGTTTATGAACTTTAGGAGGCTGGGTGCCCTTACTCTCGGTCAAACTTTACCTGGATGAGTGCATTTTAGCCATAAGCTATCGGCCAGTAATATACCATAAGCTACTATAAAGTTAAGTACTTTTACGCTCGGGCGGGCTTTGCCTGGTCGAGCGTATATGAGCACATAGGTGCTCACTCGGCCTTCGATTGGTAACATACTGAAAATCATATATAAGGCTAAATGTCTTTACGCTCGAGCGGGCTTTGCCCTACCGAGCGTACATGAGCACATGGATGCTCGCTCGGCCTTTGGTCAGCCAGTAACATGCTGAAAATCTTAGATAAGGCTAAATTCTTTTACGCTCGGGCGGGCTTTACCCAATTGAGCGTATATGAGCACATGGGTGCTCGTTGGACCTTTGGTCAGCCAGTAACATGCTGAAAATCTTATATAAGGCTAAATGTCTTTACGCTCGGGCGGACTTTGCTCGGCTGAGCGTATATGAGCACATGGGTGTTCACTCTACCTTCGGTCAGCCGGTAATATGCTGAGAATCACAACATATGAATTCTATTTTGCCTTAAACATGGTGGCAAAAGGTGAATATGCTAGCCCCTAGTGCCCCCGCCAACCCGTCCCAGGGCCAACACGGAGGAGGTAAATCACGGGCGGCTACTAGCCTTTGGAATAGTGACTTGCACATAAGGAAGACATTTACCTTGGCTTTGTCGAGATTCGAACCCCAGCACTCATGGTGAAAAATGATTAACCAGGCTGGGTAACGTCGAGTCTAGGGTGTCTGGCCCGACCCCATGGAAGTTTTCCACCGGCCGCCAGGGTAAATCGGAAAGCGCTCGTAGCGGGCAGCTCAGGAGCCCAGCATCCTTTAGTTGTGTACCACATTTGGAGGAAAAAAATCTAACAAATTCATCATAGCTGGGGCTCGAACCGCTGGTGCCTGGGTGATAACCTGGATGCCCTGCCGCTGTACTATAGCCCCGGGGGCTATTCTGGACTTAAACAGATTCAGTAAATGGTGGATTCATTTACTCTGATCATTAGATAAATGATCTCATCTTAACACAATTATCAAGGCGACCTTAACTTATGGGTATGTCTCTATTCACAACTACATAAGCTGCCCCATAAGTAGTGGTCTTACCTCTATTTATACTTAACAAATAGGGATGATTTCCCATGTAAGTGGACCAATTTCAATTTGCCAACATGTTTATCGGGACTTTTATTCAAATGTAACAAAGATATATACACTGAATAAATTATGACAGTTTTTATTTATCAAAATATATTTATAATAAGTTGCATTCTTCAAAGTCCCAAAAACTTCACATGTCCTTGAAATGACTCTTTAATCAATGGCTTAGTAAAATGATTTGTAAGTATATAACGTATAGGGATAAACTCAAGAACTATCTTTTTCTTGTCATCAATATCCTTTACAAAATTATACTTAATTTTTATATGCTTGTCATTGCTGTGATATTTGGGATCTTTGGAAAAAGTGATAGCAATTTGACTATCACAGTACAGTGTAACAGGACTGCCACTATTCTCAGCAATTTTCAGATGCTTCAGGAACCTTCTTAACCAGATAACTTGTTGCATAACTAATGTGCATGCCACACAGCTTCCATTATCGACAACGCTACACAAGCCTAGCCATATAGCTTCTATTATCGACAAGGCTACACAAGCCAAGCCACACAACTTTCATTGTCGACAAGGCTACATAAGCCTACTTCTTGCTATTCCGTAAGATGGCTCCACCATTTAGTAAGAAGGAATAGTCAGATGTGGATTTTCTGTCATCAAGGTCCCTCGCTCAATCTGCATCTGTGTAGTCACTCAGGCTTATTTTAGATCCTTAAAAATAGATACATGTTCTGTTATCCTTTTGAGGTATTTTAATATCCTCTTCACCGCTTTATAGTGTATCGATCCTGAATTTGACTGGAAATGACTAAGCTAACAACATAACTTATATTAGGATGAGTACACAACATAGTGTACATTAAACTACTAATAGTACTGCATATGATTTTTTTTTCTTCATTTCAGCTATTTCCTTAGGAGTCTTGGGATACATACTTTTGCTCAAAATAGTACCTCTCGCTATAGGTGTCTGTTCAATAATGTAATCTGACATATTGAAGTGTTGTAGCATTTTAGTGATATAAGCTTCTTAAACCAACCCCAAACGTCTTTTAGATCGATCTCTAATGACTTTCACTCCAAAGATATACTATACTTCTCCTATATCTATTATGTCAAATTATGATGAAAGCTAGGATTTGACTTCTATCACATACTTTATGTCACTTCAGTTATTAGCATATCATCAACATATAATGATAAAATGATAAACTTTCCTTTTTTTTTCCTTTCTTAGGTAAATACAATAATCTTCATTGATCATTTCAAAATCATAAGATAAAATGGCTTTATTAAATTTTATGTTCCATTGTTTTGACACTTGCTTCAGCCCATACATAGACTTCTTAAGTCTACATACTTTATTTTCTTGGCCTTCAACTATATAACCTTCTGGCTATACCATATAGATTTCTTCATCAAGATTACCATTAAGGAAAGCTGTTTTTATATCCATCTGATGTAATTCCATGTCAAATTGTACTACTATAGATATGATGAAACGTATTGACATAAACTTTACAACTGAGGAGAATGTCTCTTCAAAATCAATACCCTTCAGTTAGGTATATCCTTTTGCAACTAAACGAGCCTTGTATCGATTAATTGAACCATCCACTTTCCTCTTTATCTTGAGAATCCACTTATTCCCAATAGCCCTTTAGCCTAAAGGAAGATCGACTAAATCCCAAACTTGATTCTTTCTCATTGACTCCATCTCCTCATCCATTCCAAATTTTTTTTCTTACTAAGCTTCTCAAAACTTCCTCAACTGTCTGAGGTTCCTCATCATCAATTGGGAGAATCATCAATGCCTCATTCTCAATGTCAATGCTTCTCCGAGGAATAATCTGACGACTACTTCTTCATTGGTTAGACTGTTCGTTTCAGTGGCAAATTACTCCCACTAGGTTTACTAGATTCAGACATCTCCTGATTTATTGATAAAGGAACATTATTCTCCTCCTTTATCTCATATAGAGGAATGGTCTTATCAACTTCACCTCGTGTTGGGAATTTAATTTCAAGAAAAGTAGCATCTCTTAACTCTATTTCAGAGATGGTTCCATCTTATCGCTCATCAATAAAGAAATAACCCTTAGAAGTCTCAGAATACCTTATAAAGATACACTTCTTACCTCTAGGTCCTAATTTTCTATATTCGTGAGTCTTATCATAAACATAGGAAGCTAACCCCCAAGGTCTCATATTACTCAAATCCGACTTTTAGTCTGTCCAATGTTCATGTGGGGTAGATGGAACTGACTTTGAAAGCTTATTAAGTATATAGGTCGCAACTAATAATACATCTCCCGAATAGGAGATTGAAAAATTAGCCTGTGCTATCATAGACCTAACCATTTCAAAAAGAGTCCTATTTCTTCTTTCAGCAACCCCGTTTTACTATGGAGTTACAGGGATAGTTAGCTATCTAATAATCCCTTTCTCATTACATATTGTATTGAACTAATTAGATAAATATTCACCTCCACGGTCAATGCGCAAGGTTTTAACCTTATGTTCTAATTGATTCTCAACTTCGTTCAACTAACGAATGAAATAATCTAATGCTTCAGATTAGTGAGAAATCAAATACACATGACAAAAACATGTGAAGTCATCAATAAATGTAATGAAATAAGACCTCTCATTTCTAGTCTTCAAATTCATTGGACCATAAGTATCCGAATGAATTAGTTGTAATGGTGATTCAGCCCTAATAGCCTTACTAAATGGTTTCCTAGTTGTCTTTCCAGCAAGACAATACTCATATATAGACAAATTAATCTTAGTATGAGTGCCTAAAAGGTCCTCCTTAGCTAATATATTCATTCGCTCTTGCCCTATATTTCCTAGTCTAGCATGTCAAATTTCATCATTAACATCAGCATTACTAGTAAAAGCAATATTTGAAAAACAACCATCATTATTATTTGGTTCTACATCAAGAACCATAAAACCATTTGTTATATAGCCATGCCCAATTAACACAAAGATAATTTAAAGTTCCATATAATGGCTGTAAAAATTTACACAATAACCTAAATCAAGAAGCAAAGTGACGGAAATTAGATTCCGTCAAATCTCAAGAGCATACAGGACATTATGTAGAAATAAGGTTCGTCCACCACGTAGGTTGAGCTTGCAAGTGTCAATTCCTTATACTTCAATTTTTGCATTGTTTCCCACATATATCCATTTGTTGTTAGTTGGTACCCGATGATACTTCACATATGTAGCTCGATCATAAGCTACATGGTTCATTGCTCCTGAATCTACAATTCATAAAGGATACGAATCAGCTAATAATAATGTCCTTGCAACACGATGCTCATGGAAAGAAGATAGAGATGGATCTACCTTTTTAAGCTCAGTATAATCCCGAGCAAAATAGTTTTTTTTACCACAGTTGTAGCAAGTCAACTTACTCCTAGGTCTTTGTCCATATTTCTTTCCTTTCTTCTTGATTTAGTTTTTCATAGCAACAACATTAGTCTCTTTTCCTTTTCCTTTCTTAAACCATTTTTTTTATTCTTAGAACCAGAACCTTTAGCTACAAAAGCTTGACTAGAAATCTTTACAAATTCAATCCTCTATGCCTCAAGTTCAACATGGCGTAAGACATCAGTGAAAGTCTTGCTACTTTCACTATGAGTCGGATTCTGTTTCATCATTTCCCAAGAATCAAGAAGGGAAACAGATAACTGTCTGAACCTGTTGTTTATTGGTCAACTCATGAGTGACAGCTTTTAAGTCTCGAATCATGTTACCCATCTCCCTGAGATATTGGCCCATGGTAACATTCGAGCATTTTTTATAGCTATCAAAATTAATTGTTAGCCGACGGATCTTACTTAGACTTACTCCACTGTAATTCTCTTTAAGGGTTGCCCAGATAGCCTGAGCCGATGGTAATGGCTCATACTCAAATAGTAGGTCATCCACCATTGAACTAATCGATGTTCCCTTAGTAGTGGAGTCCTTCCTTTTGCATGCCTTATAGGCATCAAGGTCACGTATGTGTTGTGCTATAAAACCATCAGCCAGTTCGTCCATGAATTGATTTACATCCTCTAGAACTTCTTGTTCCTCAAGAACGTATTGTATCTTGAGGTGTCATATTTTGTAGTTATCCCCATATAATTTTCCTCTTTTATTGAGTTCAGCTATGATATTTTTAATTGCCATAATCTACATAAATAAACACATTATTTATTATTTTGGTGTAATTTATATGCATGTAATTAATTATTGACTCACTGTAAATTAGAATTGGTTTACAAAATCAAGTGATAACTATGTTTCCACTCATCATTTGTATGTACCAATATAATAAGGATTGATTAATTATATTACATGCATCCCATCAAATGAACTAATCATTTTCATATGAACGAATCATATATTAAAATGAACTAATTATTTTCGTATGAACTAATCATATATTAAAATAAACTAATCATTTTCACATGAACTAATCATTGAATATGAATGAATCGTATATTAAATGAACTAATCATTTTCAAGTCTGTTAATACATAACATAACTTTTTATAATATAAGTTTATTCGTACATAACGACAGAAATTATTACATGACCCAAATGGGCTAATATTGTTCGTACATAATGACAATAAATAGAACACTAGTAATATAGATAAACTAACACCACTCCCACTAGGATAAATGCTAGTGCAATGGGCAATTGTATCCCATTCATCCTAGACTCAACACTGGCATGATCAACTTCAGAATCATCCTTTAGATCCATGTTTAGATCCATTTCTGGATCTACTACACGCTCTTCTGGATCTTCTTCTGATTCCTTGGGATCCCTCTCTAAATCCTCGGTGGGATCCATTTCCGGATCCTCCTCAAATTCTTCGAGATCCATTTCCGTGGGATCTGGATCCTCTTCAAACTCTACAGGATCCATTTCTTTGGGATCTAGATCCTTTTCAAATTCTTCAGGATTCCATTCCAATTAAAGTAACTGCTGGCACATCTCTTAATATGAGATGCGCCTTTCAGAGCAATCCCATAGTTGGTGTGCTATATCATTGAGATGTTCTGGCAGTGACTTAGCAAGAGCTCATCTTCTATCTTTGTCCTGGATTAGATACTCTTCTCGTTTGAGTTTCCATAATATCCGATTGAGCAGACCAATAAGCCAACCGACTCCGTGATCCGGATCATATTCCAGCTCCTTGATCTCTTCCCAAAGCTCATATTGTAGTTCATAGCGACCAGTCATCTTGTATATTGTTCGTGATATTTGGAATTAAAAATAATGATGTCAGTACAAAACTTACAAACCAGTAACAAAAGCAGTCAAATTCACTTCCCACATATACATGGAACAAATATATACAGAATACATAAGCAAATAAGAAAAATAAATTTTCTTTATTTGGAGAGTCTCGGTTGACTGACACATTGGATCTGTCGATCAAGAATTCAGATCTTAAGTTTAGTCCATTGCCCTTGTTAGAACTAATCTAATTTGGACAGGGATTTCTAGCGTATGTTCTGTTATTATTTAAACTCATTTAAGTCAATCTCAGATTTATTGATCAAACTTAGGTTCGTTTGATCAATCCAATGACTATTGAATTAAGTTTGACCCATTAGAACAAATTTAATTTTTTTGATCAAATCTGACACAATAGAATTAATCTGGTCATATTTGATCAATCCAACTTGTGTAATCAAATTATCCCAATTAATTCAACAATAAACTAATATAATTAAATCAACCAATGGTTTGAACCAGATCTAGGTATTATTGAATCAAACTGGTCTGATTAAACTAACTAATAGTTTGAACCAGACCTAGGTTTAATTGGACAAGCTAGTCTAATTTAATTTTTAATTAATTAAACCATAAATTAATTAAATATGTATTTATTAATTAATAATATATTTCTATATGTATTTAATTAATTAATTAATATTTAATTAAATTTTAAACATGAAAGGCATTGTTCATGCATGGTTTGTTCATTATTTTTTTTACTTTTAATCGATTGAATCAATCGATTAAAATGCTTGAATTGAATCAATTGATTTAATCGATTAAGCATTCAATCGATTAAATTTTAAAATAGTATTTTTGATGATGAACAGTAATTCATACGGTTTATCATCATTTAATCGATTACTTAGATTGATTAAAAATCTATTTAATCGATTACAGTTATGCTTGAATCGATTACACTAATCGACTACACAGATTAACTATGCTTCGTTAGTTTAATCGATTATAATCAATTACACATATTTTAAATCGATTAAAATCTATTTTAATTGATTAGTTTAATCGATTAAACTTCTTCTTTTCTTCTCTCCTCTATCGCGATCATGATACTCTCTTCTTCTGCTGTGACAAACGCGGTTGCCGTGACTTTCGATTTTCAGCCTACCGACGTGATCGTCGGTACTCTTCGGCCACGGAAGCCAATAGCCAGCAACCATTCGAAGCTCAACAACTATGGCAGATCAAGACCCAGTCGCGATCTTGCCTGGCGATGGCGACAGATAGATTTTTCATTTCGACGAAGAGATAAGTTTCATGCTTAGGCATCGCTCTAATACCATTGTTGTCTCTAATATGCATGAAACACAAGATTAAAACATGTAATGTAATGACCACCCTTCTTAATACTCTACTACTCTCTAAGAGTGACCGTTACTTAATTACTAACTCTACTTAACCGGTATAATTAAAAACCACTAGGAATCCCTACCGAAAAATTTCGACAAAGTCTCCCCTGTACCGGTGACCATAATCATTAATACATAACATGATATACACAGCCACAGGCGGCTGGAACATTTATCAAACAACCACGCAGTTTATAAGACACAACAAATTAAAAAAACTAATCTAGCAATGGTAAATGAATAAAACTCCAACAGTGGAAACAACCAAACAAACAATGCGGAATAGACTCAATAGCAACATCAGAAAAATAGAAACAACTCTTTATCAATCTCTATTGACATAAAACATAAAGTGTGACTCAATTCCCCTGATCTCTCCCACAGTCCACGCATCACACACCCTCCACGCCACCTTGTCGCCTTCCTTGCTAAATCTTTTCCTTTCCTTTATCTGTAGTAAGAGGAAGTGCAATCTATAAGCAAAATTTGCTTAGTAAGCGCTATCTAACTCACAAAAATATGAAAATACATGTATACAGAAAGAACTAGAAACTGTATGCTCTAAAAGAAAGTAAAGCATAAATATATCTGCTCATATCAAACTAATAGCAAAGAAAAGCTAAGGAATCTACTAATGTAATTCTAATAGCTAATCATGCTATACATGGATAAAACTGCATGTTGGAAGATAAAGCTAATCAAGAACCAAACAAAACTAACACTGCAAACTAGAATTCAAAAGAACTAAACTTACTGATTCTAAGCATATGTGAAACTTGTTTCATTTGTTCCAAATCTTATACTTTATTACTTCAAAACAATAATAAAGTTCTTCTTGGTTAAAAACTTATACTTTAATGCTTAAAAATAATAATCAACTTCTTTCTTGGGCGCAGGCTTAGTACCAATGCGCGCTCGTTAATAGAGACTGTGGTATCTAGTCAACAGTCCTACGAGGGTAAAGACCTTGGTCTTACCTGGGCCAAGACCTTGGAATTAGTCACTTGGATTTAGTTTTACGACAACCTTGGAAGTCGGGTACTAGCCTCTTAAAGTAAAATATTTGTTATCTTTAATATTCTTATAATAAAATGCCTTGGCATTTCTTTTAGCACATGGTGTGCTGCTGATCCCAATTCTTAAACTTAGGGATCCTATTAAGACCTTGGTCTCTCTTTCTTATAGCTTACTTATAAAAATCTGCACTTAAGCTCAATAAAATGCTTATTAACTCTGCACTGAAATGCTTAACAGAACTACATGGGAATACTTAATAAAAATCTACACTTGTAGCTCTAAAGGGATTGTTCATGCTTAGTTATTCAACACAAAACTAAATCTAAACATGGTCAAGGTACCACCAATTGAGCCATAAATTTGTCCAAACACATGTGAACAATAGCTAGCATATGTATCCACAAGTAAAACAAATAGCTATAGTGGTAATCCTAAGGCTATACCCACAATGGAGTAATCCAGGACCTTTAAATTTACTTTAAATAAATTAAACTTATGATACACATGTACAAGAAAACAATAACTACAAGAAAACCCAAGCTTATCACATTCTAGCCTATCATTCTTAGCCTTATATACAGTGAGGTATAATAGCAAAATTTCATCATATCAGTTAGACAAATGCATATAGCATGGCTTAATTCAAGCATGACAACGTGTAAGCCCAAATCATCTTTTTTCTCAAACCTCTAGGCATCCCTGATTGAAAGAAAATACCCTAAGCATGAGGATCAACTATTTCTTTATCCAAGTATGTGCAAAGATACTCTTAACTTGTCTAAGTATAGAAATCCTACCACTAAGATTACATAAGCACATCAACTTATGTGTTCTTGAAATTTAGGTGGTCTGCTTTTGTGTTATCTCTTGCACAGCAATTAGCTTTAACATTTTGTTACAATTCTTCTTATTGAGGAAACTGATGAATATCCTTTCTTTATCTATTCTATTTGTGTTCTGCCAGTCATTCATTTGAATCAATAAACTTGCAGCAAGGAAGAACATGAACAAGTCTAAAACCAAGATTCATGGCAGCAAACCAAAGTCTTTAAGCATGTTACAGCTTATATGCAAGAAAGAAAGAAAAAGAAGCTTACAAATCTAATCCGAAACCCCAACCCACGGTAGAACTTCAAAGTTCAATCCTTTTTCACGGCATACCTAAAAAAAAACACAAGGAAAACACCAAAAACTCGATAGCTACTCCTACTGCAGGCGAGTAAGCAACTTACCGCGATTTACTTAGACTTACAACCGAGAAGAGGTCCTAGGGTTTCGGAGAAGCTTCAATCTCGACAACTTCTTGGTGTTCCCGAGTTCCCCTCGTCGAGGTGGTCACGGTTGGGAGAAGACCGGCCGGAAAAAGGCCTAGCTCCGTCGCCTTCTCCGCACGAACAGTGGAGTCGTCGTCGTCGTCGTCGTCGTTCACAAGAGAGGAGGAGAGGAGTTCGGGAGTTTTAGGTCACGGGAGAAACTTAAGTCCTCTCTTAACTTAGGTATTTTATTATCTAACTACTGCTTAAGTATTATTCATCCCTTTCCTTAATTAACATCGGCCGCCAGCACAGCTGGTCAGGTGGGTTTTGCTCGGGTCAAAGGTCTCGGCTTCGATCCCTCAGCCGCACACTTTTTATTCCAATTTATTTTAAATGTTCCTAACTACTATATATATATATTTCGTTCCATTTATATTCATAAAACATTTGTAGAACAGTTGGCCTGCTAGACTCGGTTAAGGCTCGGTTCAGGTCCGAGGTCTACGGTTCGAATTTCGACTTGAACATTTTTTTGTCAAAACTTCCTTCGTTTAGTAAAAATACCAAACGACCTCCAAAAATTACATAAAAATACTCTAAAAATCTCTAGAATATTTTAAAAACATTTCCAAATATTTTTAAGGACATTTAGAACTCGAAATAGGGAAAATTGGGTCGTTATATGTAACAACTCATAGTGATCCCCCGAGATGAACTTAGTCACTGCATGACATCGGAAGAGCGATCACAAATGAAACCGGAAAGCCCTTCAAGTTTCACGAGTCAAATCCCTTTTGTCCGAATGCTCTCCCTTGCTCACCGCCACCCCCCCCCAATGAACTGCTCTTGGACGCATCATTATATAAGCTGAGTGAGGAAAATGAAGGAAAAAGGACGCCCCTTCATCTCCTTGACGTTTGCAGCAATAAGGGAGATGAATGGGAAGCGACGCCCCTTCATCTCCTCAACATCAACACTAATGTTTATTTTCAACATTATAGCATGTGTCTTATCGACTCTAATTGGTTATGATTTTTACCAGTTGGGTTCATATGTTGCCCATGACTAGGGAGAGTCACTTACAAATTATGTACTTAAGTACTACATGAACTTCTAGTATCATATATGATGTAGCCGTGTAGGTCATATGCTAACCAACCATCAGTCACCTGTATTTGTATATCCAATTGCATCAGTTTTTATAGAAACAATTACATCCAATTATCTTGCAACATTAATAATTGGAGGCTATTGTAGGATTTAAAAATATCCTCATAATTTGAATAATTCAATAGAATTGCAAGATTTAAAAATTATGATTTTTAAAATTAATAATTGGAGGCACTTGTAGGGAGTATAGTTAAAATCCTTTTGAAAGTTTCCCCTAGATGAAAATATAAATTAACCATTGATTGTTAATTTTATGGTTGCTTTAGACGAATTCACTGAGGTTTGTTTACTAGTTGTTCATTGTAGTGTCTTTGTGCATGATTTAGCAAGTTAAGATATGCTTTTTCTTTGATATCTGTGATTGCAGATCAGGGTGACATTTGTAAGAGAGCCTTCAAGATTCGCATTTAAATTTGATATCAACTAGTAATGATAATTTTTGTTTAAGAACTGTTTTAGTTCTTTTGATATCTACCTCTTAATTTAATTGAAATAAATCTAATGGAACCTTCTTTTTTTATGTACTTTTGTTTATTAATTTTTGCAATTATTATCTGTATATGAAATCTCACAGATACCCACCATCTATACTTTTGCTTCGCGATTTTGATCTCCTAGCCACTTTATCTTCCAATGAAGGTTCATTGTCTGATCAAGTTGGCATTGCGTCTGAAGTTGCATCGATCATTAGGAAGTTCACAAATCTAATTTCCATGAGTGAAGATTCCTTTAGAGTGAAAGCAACTAATGATGCTCCAGTAAGCTATTGTATCAACATTTCTATGTCTTTTTTATCCATAAGCATGTTCGACTTGCTTTTTTAGTTTGTTGTGGAATCACTACTAACATAGTGAATTAATCTTATTGCAGCCAGTGAAGAGCCCTGTGACAATATGTGGCGACATTCGTGGTCAATTTCATGATTTAGCAGGACTATTTCAAATTGGAGGCAATGTACTACTTCTTTCCATTACATTTGATGAACAATGACCATAAATCATTTCATTGGTTAAGTCTTCTCGTATTCTTGGGTTAAAAATTGGGATAATTAAGATAAAATTATTTTATAACTTGAAGTGTCATTTCCATAACATTATAATATTTAGTGAGAACTTGTTTTGCAGGTTTAAGTGTGTAGACTTGAATGGTAACATAATCAGTATCTTTTTTTTTTTAATGTATTACTTCATTTCACTAAGTACTCAACTTTTTTTGTGTTCTTACTTAGGTCCCATTAAATTATTTTGTTACTTTTGAATTGTATATATAAGATCGATGCGTTAGAAGAGGAGAGGAGGGGAGGGGGTGAATAACACTTTTAATTTTTTATGTTCGTTTAAAAAACTCAGTGAGATAGGCGGCAGTGGAATAAAGATAAAATGAAAGTAAAGGAAAAAAACAATCGCTAATACAGTTTGTTTTTACTTGATTCGAAGTCTGTGACGACTCCTACTCCAAGGCACATACTCATTGAGTATTTACTTTGGGTAATTCATTATCAATCTGGAGAATTACAAGTACAATAATTTAATTACAATGATTGAAATTATACCGACAACTTAGAATGAAAGTAGAGCTTTTGGTTGTCGAAGTAGCGTTACGATTTCGTTGGATCGTCTTTGGAGCAGCGCGCAAGAGAAGGATCTCTAATTCAAGTATTGTTTGGCCCTATGCTCGAACTAACTTTTTATAGACTGTTGAAGGCGTCTTCAACACCATTCAAGGTGCCACCTGTAGGATCGAGACGTGGTAGGGGGGTGAATAACACTCACGATTTTTTATGCTTTTCGGAAAACACAGAATGCACAGCGAAAATAAAGAAACAAAGAACAAGGACACCAAGGATTTACTTGGTTCGGAGCATATGATGACTCCAACCGACTCCAAGGCCTACAATCGTTGATCGCTTTCGTTGGGTAATCACCATAGTATCGAAAAATATTTACAAGCTTAATTACAAAGTTCAAGTGTACAAGTATTGCATAAAAAGAAACTTGTTACCAACAACTTAGAGAATTTGATCTTCTGGCATGATCGTCGTTGGAATAGTGTTTGGGTGTTGTAAAATTGTTTCTGGAGTGCGCGCAGGAGCTAAAGTTGTACTGAATGAATTGTTGTTATTGAAGTTGTCGGTTGAACCCCTTCTTATAACCGAGTTGAATCTGATCCAAAAACCACTGATCTCAGGATCATTGTTTGACTTGACAATGATCGATTGATCGATCCTCCCTGATCGGTCAACTGATCCTTCTGAATTCACCCAACTTTCCATCCAAATGTTGCCTCTTCGAATAGAAGTATTTGTGCAGTCGACCGATCCCACCATTTGATCAACCGAACCTTCGACGCTCCTCGGCTTATCTAGTCCAATCAACCTGGTCTGATCAGCCTACAATCTATCCACTATTCAGTCGACTAAACCTGAGGTTCGATTGACCGATCATTTGGTCGAAACTTGGCTATGAGCAAATCTGATCTCTAGGGTTCGATCAACCGATCCCAATGTTCGATTGACTGAACAAAGCAAAAACCTTTACCTGCTAAAATATTTGTTTCCTATAAAACAGAATTAGATAATAATCAAACAGTATAAAAATTCCTTGACAGTCTCCGGACTATTTGGTCCTGAATTTGAGTTTCACATGAAACTCTAGGTCAGACCAACACCTACTGTTCTCTCTTCAAGGAGCGCGTCCTCACCTACACTCAGGAGAGTTTAGCTTTTGCCAGATCAATCCTCTAGACCGTCTGGACTTTTGCTCAGCGTCTGAGACTTCAAGATTTCATACTGGATGTCCACTCCATGACCCGTCTAGTTTTCCACCCAGTGTCCGCGACCCCCAAACATCTAGAGTCCTCGACTCTAGCATTTCACCCAAAGTTCTCGACTCGCCAAGACATCGCCCAGTCCCTAGGACCAGGACTTTGTTGCCAAACCACATCTAGGACTTTCCCATTGCCTAAAATCACTTAGGACTTTCCTACGAACTTAGAATGTATACTAAAAATCTAGCTTTTTGTATGAACATTTATATTTTGAAATGAGAATCACTTTGGTCAAATGTTGCATTTTATATTTATATGTTAATGCAGTTGTCCATTTAATTTATATTGTAGATAACATGGTGTGTGGTGTCACACAGAAGATCATGTTATCAGTTCCTTATCAATTATAAATAGTAGCTCACGACCGAGATGGATAGGGACAAACTATTAGAACGGTTGTAGTGTAATTTGGTATTAGTATGTCTTGACTATAAAATTACACTAGTACAATATGTGTGTATTGAGCATGACCATTTGAGGTTGTTCGATTTATACTGACTACATAAAAGAACAGAACCTCTGTTATTATGGATGTACTTTCTCTTAATCCCGATATAATAACAAACACGTATACTTAGTATTTATTTCTTTGACTTATCAATGGGTGAGATTTATTCGTTAAATCAATAGGTCCGATGAGTTGGGAGATAGTACCATTTATATGGTGTGTTGTTGATTATAAAAGGAAACTGTGTCCTATTTATTTAGGTTGGTGATGTCCCCTTGAGGAGCTCATAAGGATTGTCATGTAAACCCTGCCGATGGACTTAGTTCTGATATGATAATGAAGTTGAGTGGTACTACTCTTAGAGCTAAATGTTAATTAATTGAGTTGTGAGTAACTCATTTAATTAACGGGCATACGATATTTTAAACACAGAGAGATTAATGCACTCATGATAAGAAGGAGCACATATTGTAATATGGGATTGGTGTGGTAGTTCAATAATAACTCTTTAGTGGTATGAGTTATTATTGATGAACTTGAGTTGGGTGTTTGGGTCGAACACAGGAAGCTCAAGTCCATCAAGAGGCCAAAACCAATTCCTCCTCTCAGTCCCTGTTGTAGCCTCTACATAGTCTCGCATTCACTCGTTTGATTTTATTTCCTACCCAAGAAAGGGGTCGGCCAAGCCTTGCTTGGTGCCCAAGCAAGGGGTCGGCCAAACCAAAAGAAAAAGAAAAGAAAAGAAAAGAAAAGAAAGAAAGAAAGAAAAGGGGGAGATTTGTTCTCAACAGAATTAGAGATTTTTTTAAAAAGAATTATGTTGATTCTTTCTTAGAAATTTTTTAAAAAGAATTATATTAATTCTTTCCTAAGAAATTTTTCTAAAAAGAATTATGTTAATTCTTTTCTAGAGATTTTTTCTAAACAAAAATTCTGTTAATATTTCTCCTCTTTTATCTGGTGCCAAAGGTTATAAAAAGGGAAGAGGGCATGCCACCGTAACCTAATCTCTCCTGAGTTGTTTTCCCTTGCTTGTGGTCGGCACCTCATCTCTTATTTTCTCTCTTTTCTTTTCCCCTAGGGTCGGCGCCCACCTCCTCTCTTCCTCCTAGGGTCGGCGCCCCACCTTCTCATCTCTTCCTCCCTTTCCTCCCTCTAGGGCCGACGCACATCTCCCTTGGTGGTCGGAGCTTGGAGGAGAAGAAGAAGAACAAGAGAAGAACCACCCTAGGTGGTAGGCGGTTTGGAGTAGAAGAAGGAAGGAGGAGGTGCCCTTTTCTTTGCATCTTTTGGTGGTAGGCGGCTTGGAAACAAAAAAAGGTTCGGGTGGTTTGTCTTGGTAGATCGTCGCCCACATGACGTCTAAGAAGAAGAGAGGAATATAGAAGAAGATCAAGAGGTATTTGTCTACGAAGAAAGGTACAACTAGTTATTTATTCCGCAGCGCAACTAGTTATGTTTTTTTTGTATGGATCATGAACAGCAACACAAGAGGCAAGCGATTTTGTGCTTTGATCAAGATACGTTTTGGTCAATCAAGAACTTGCTTGATTGATCAAACACATGTCTGATCGAGCATGTACGTTGCTAGAAAAAGTTCTGTGCCTGTACAAATTTTTGTACAGGGGTTTTACACAGAACGAAATTTCGAGCGCCTTTAAATCGTATCAGAGCAAGGTTTCTGCCTCTGTGTGTTTGTCTTTCGGTTAAATTATGCACTAGTCATATATAATTTAGGCAGGATAAAAGTAGGATATGCAAAATAGATTAACTCTGGGTTGCAGACATCCTAGTTCCAACTATTATGGCCTATTGTGTTTGTATGTAATTTGGACCCTCGGGCATGTCGAGGGTATTTTGTGTGTGCATGATTGTAATTATTAAATACAACAGGAGTTGTATTAGTTTATTTTACATTTTCATCTAGATTACATGTACATTCCTTCGTGAAATATAGGATCGATAAATGTAAAATTTTATTTTATTGCGGCTCCTCTCCTTGCTATGTGTGATGCTACATGTTGGCGCTACTCAGAATTCCGTTCTGTTTTCCCTGTACAAAAATTTGTACAAGCATAGACCTTTTCCTAGCAACTCATGTGCTTTTCAGAAGTTAAACTTGCATTTCAAACGAAACTTAACATTATTAATCCAAGTTCAACCCATATGTTCATCAAAAGTTAAACCATATTACAGAAGTTGATTAAATATCTATTTCAAGGATTGACTTCCAGGTCGTTGGCGAGGCACTCGGCCTTCTTGAGTATGAGATCATCCACCACTTCTTAGTCGAAGTCTTTCAAAGAAATTGAATATTTAAACTCCTTACAGTAAACCCTAGGTTAAACTACAGAGATCTCAATCAAAGCACAAGATCGCTAGCCTCTTGTGTTGGTACTTCAGGATCCATACAAAGGAAAAATAAACTAGTACACAGCGGAAACAATTAACTAGTTATACCTTTCTTTGTATCTTAAAGACCTCTTGATCTTCTGCTGTATTCTTCTCCTCCTCTTGGACGTCTTGTGGGCGACGATTTACCAAGACGCAAAAACCACCCAAGTCCTTCTTTCTTCCAAGACTTTCAGCCACCAAGGGATCAAAGCTAAGAACACCACCTCTTGTTCTTCTTTCTTCCTTGCAACCCGCCGGCCACAAGATGGTTGAAGCCTCTTGATGCCGCTGGCCTTAAGTGAGAAAGCAAAGGGAGAATAAGAATATGCGGGGGTCGACCACAAGAAGAATAGAAGAGGAATAGAACTAGTGTAGATGATTATTTCCTCTAAGACACCATCTATCCTCTTTTATAATCCTTGGTAATGGCAAAAAAGGAAAGATTTTAACAACAATTAAAATCTCTCTTTTAAATTTCCTATTGTGGATGGCTACAAAAGGAAAGTTTTAAAATTAAAAATCCCCTTTTTAAATATTGTAGATGGCTAAAAAAGGAAAGATTTTTAAAATTAAAACCTTTCTTTTAAATCATGGTTACAAAAAAGAAAAGTTTTAACAAAAATAAAATCTCTCTTTTAAACCATTGTAGATGGCTACAAAAGGAAAGATTTTTTAAATTTAAAACTCTCTTTTAAAACCATGTGGATGGCTTCAAAAAAGGAAAGTTTTTAAAATTTAAAATCTCTCTTTTAAAACATTGTAGATGGCTACAAAAAGAAAGATTTAAAAAATTAAAAATTCACTTTTAACCCCATCTTGGTCGGCCCATTGCTTGGGCACCAAGCAAGGGTGGTCGACCCCTTGCTTGGGCACGAAGCAAGGATGTGACCGGCCATAAAGATGACTTGGGTGGATGTGAGGCTTTATACATAAAGGCTACAACAGGGACCTAGAGGAGGAATTGGTTTTGACCTCCTGATGAGCTTGAGCTTCCTGTGTTCGACCCGAACATCCAACTCAAGTTCATCAATAATAACTCATACCACTAAAGAGTTATTATTGAACTATCGCACTAATCCCATATTACATTATGGGCTCCTTCTTATCATAAGTGCGTTAATTTCTCTGTGTTTAAGATATCGAATATCCATTAATTAAATGAGTTACTGACAACTCACTTAATTTACATCTAGCTCCAAGATTAGTACCACTCAACTTCATCATCATATCGGAACTAAGTCCACCTGCAGGATTTACATGATAATCCTTATGAGCTCCTCAAGAGGACATCATCAACCTAGATAACTAGGACACATTTTCCTTCTATAATCAACAACACACCATATAAATAATATTATTTCCCAAATTATCGGGCCTATTGATTTAACGAATAAATCTCACCCTTTGAAAAATTAAAGAAATAAATACTAAGTACATGTGCTCGTTATTATATCGGAATTAAGAGTACGCACATCCATAATAACAGAGGTTCTATTCTTTTATGCAGTCAATATAAAAGGAACAACCTTAAATGGTCCTGCTCTATACACACATAGTGTACTAGTGTAATTTTATAGTCAAGATAAATTAGTATCAAATTACACTACAACCATTCCAATGGTTTGTTCCAATCCATCTTGGTTGTGAGCTTCTATTTATAATTTATAAGGAACTGATAACATAATCTTCTGTGTGA
This sequence comes from Zingiber officinale, assembly GCF_018446385.1. Taxonomy (NCBI): domain Eukaryota; kingdom Viridiplantae; phylum Streptophyta; class Magnoliopsida; order Zingiberales; family Zingiberaceae; genus Zingiber; species Zingiber officinale. The sequence continues at coordinate 42,304,652 of NC_055988.1, read as the reverse complement.
CATCACACACCATGTTATCTACAATATAAATTAAATGGGTAACTGCATTTAACTAAATGCAGACATTTGATCAATGTAATTCTCATTTCAAAATAAATGTTTATACAAAATTCTAGACTTTTAGTATACATTGTAACAATCTCCCACTTATACTAAACGCAGTTCCTTATGCTTCAGCTATAGGAAGCTTAATGAATGCAATGTTATACACGAGACCGGATACCTGTTTTGTCGTGGGCATGGTTAGCAGATATCAAAATAATCTAGGACATGGGCATTGGACTGTCGTAAAGCATATATTAAAGTACCTGAGAAGGACTAGAGATTATATGCTGGTTTACCAAGCAGATAACTTGCTCCCTGTGGGTTACACGGATTCAGATTTCAAATCAGATAGGGAAAATAGTAAGTCAACCTCGGGGTTTTGTGTTTACTTTAGGAAGTGAAGACATAACAGTGGAGGAGTGTTAAGAAGAAATGCATTTCAGACTCCACTATAGAAGCTGAGTATGTGGCAGCCTCTAAGGCAGCCATAGAAGTTGTATAGCTCAGTAACTTCATGATGGACTTAATGGTGGCCAGCCCTTTTCTCTTCCTCTTCTCTTCATCTTTGTGGCCGGCGGCATCAAGACTTGAAGGTTGAATTGGTGGTCGGTTCATGCTTGGAGAAGAAGGAGAAGAAGGAGGTATTGTTTCCTAGCATCCCTTGGAGCTTGGTTGGTGGCCGAACTTCATCATCTCTTGGAGAAAGTTGGTGGTTGAAACTTGGAAGGAAGAAGAAGGCTTGGGTGGATTCTCGTCTTGGTAGATTGTCGCTCACACGACGTCTGAGATAAGAAGAGGAATACAATAGAAGATCAAGAGGTCTATAAGTTACAAGAGGTATAACTAGTTATTAATTTCCGCATCATAACTAGTTTATCTTTTGTATAGATCTTGAAAACCCAAACACAAGAGGTTATCGGTTTTAATTTTCATTTTTGTTATCGATATTCGTTTCGATTTCATGTTTCGATAATGTGTTTCTACTGAGGTCTCTATAGTTAAACCTAGTTTATTGTAAGAAGTTAAATATCCAATTTCTTCGTGAGGCTTTGTCTAGGAAGTGGTGGATGATCCCATGCCCAAGAAGGCCTAGTGCCTCCCCATGTTTAACCTAGAAGTTGATCTTAGAAATAGATATTTGATAACTTCTGTAATACGGTTTAACTTAGGAAGATCACATCAGTTGAACTTGGAGTAAGAATGTTATGTTTCGTTCCCAATCCAAGTTTAACTTCTAAAAGGAAATTTGGATTAATAATGTTAAGCATCATTTGCAATTCAAATATAACTTTAGTAGAACACATGGGTAGCTAGGATAGTTCTATGCTTGTACAAATTTTTTGTACAGGGGAACTAGGATGATATTCTGAGTAGCAACCAACAATTGGTATCAGAGCTAGGTTTTAACCTCTGTGTACTTGGTTTTAGTTTAATTATACACATGTCATACATATTTTAGGCAAGATAATAGTAGGATGTGCAAATAGATTAACTCTATGGTTGTAGGCTCCAACTATTATGGTCTATTGTGATTGTGTGTGATTGGACCCTCGGACATGTCGAGGGCATTTATGTGTGTACATGATTGTACTTATTAAATACAGCAGGAGTTGTATTAGTTTTAGGATTTTACATTATTCTTCGATCTAGACTCTATATACATTCCATTGTGGAATATAGGATCGATATATGTAAAATTTTATTTTTGTCGCGGATCGTATGCTTGCGAGGCGTGGTAGTATTTGAGCACCAGAGGGGCAGCAGAAAAAGTGGCAAGATAGATGCGATGACTAGACCCGATTGCAGTGGTTAAAGATGGCAGCAGCTAGGGTTGGCAGTACACGGAGGGCAGTGATGGAAAAATGCCATAATAGTTGGAAAATTACTTTTCTATATTTATTGCTTTTATTTGTTGTGATGTGTGTGTGTGTGCATGATCAATCCTCATCTTAAATAACTAAGTGGGAGAGGGATTTATAAATAAATTCCACGGTCTCCATTACTGGTTTGTAAGTGATGCAACAAACTTGCGTGTTGGCTCTGAGTGCCTCCCTCCACATCGGATGAGTTTGTTTACGGATCACTAAATCAAACTTCCTTTATTGATGATTATAGAAATTTATTTAGGATGTGTGTGATCTTCTCCAACTAAAGGGGCACAATTCTATTTAGTGGACTTAGTATCAAGTAATGGTATACACTTAGGCACATTTAATAGTATCCTCCCCATCAGAGACATTGCTATTATATGTGTGACCGAAGAAAACCCAACTATTAATTTGTCATAAAGCTAGGTAAACCCCCCTCTTACAAATATTTGAATTTGTATACGTCCACACTATCGTGGCATACAAAATTCATGGCGTTTGAGGTAATTTAAGGTTGACAAGATAATTAATGGGTAAAACCCTCCTCTTACAAATGTTTGAATTTGTATACGTCCACACTAACGTGACATATAAAATTCACGGTGTTTGAGGTGTTGGTGAATTTAAATGATATAGTTTTGAGGAATCAATATTATTTTAAATTCTAAAGTTTTGACCAAATATTTGATCGAAGACAGACCAAATATTAATTTTATTTATCATAAAGATATGTTGACAAGATAATAAAATTAATAGATAAAATCTCCTCTTACAAATATTTGAACTTGTATACATCCACACTAACGTGGCATACAAAATTCACGGGGATTTTAAGGTGTTGGACTTGACCAAATATTTTTGTGATTCTTAGGATTTCAAATGTTTTTCAATCTCCTAAATGTTAGAGAATACACTTACTAGTCCCAATTATAATGATTGGAAACAAAACTTGGATACTAAGGTGGGTTGTCCTCTCATATATGAGAACAATAAAGGTGTATTTTATTAGTTGTTGAAACATGTTTAGTGGTATTATCTACCAGTACCTGGTGTGTAGATATGGGAGCCACTGATCATGTCTGTAATTCATTGCAGGGGTTCCAGGAAACCCGATAACTATATGAAGGGGAAAACACCATCTACATGGGCACTGCTACAAAAGTAGTAGCTTTGCAATGGGAGATGTTTATCTTCTGATAAAAAGCATGGATTTTGAGAAATTATCTTTACATACCAAGTTTTAGAAAAAACTTGATTTCAGTTTCTAAACTATACAAGAATGGATATTCTGTCTATTTTGATAACAAAGGTGTTATCAAGGCAAATAGGAAAGTTATCTGTTCTGGTACATTGGTTGACAATTTATATACTCTAAATCCAATAACTCCCACGATGCAACAAGTAACATATCTTCTAATTCTAATAAGAGAAAGCACCCTTCATAAATGAACCAATCATATCTTTGGCATCTAAGGCTAGGTCATATTAACTTGAGTATGATTCAAAGGCTAATAGCCGATGGACTCTTGGGTTCATTAGTGTTGGAAAACTTTCCAACCTGTGAATCTTGCTTGGAAGGAAAAATGATCAAGAGACCTTTTAAGGCCAAGGGGTATAGAGCTAATGATGTGCTGGAATTATTTTGATTTGTGTGGACCTATGACTATCTAGGCAAGAGGTAATTTCGAATATTTCGTCTCTCTTATAGGCGACTATTTGAGATATGGATACATATACTTGATGCACCGTAAGTCTGAGTACTTTGATAAGTTCAAAGAGTACAAGGATGATGTGGAGAAACGTCATTGTAAAAGTATCAAGACACTACGGTGTGATCGTAGTGGTGAGTACCTCTTAGGAGAGTTTAGGAGTTACTTATCAGAAGTCGGGATTCAATCCCAACTGTCTGCACCTGATACACCCCAACAGAATGGTGTGGCAGAACGAAGGTATAGGACTCTTATGGAAATGGTTAGATCGATGATGAGTTATTCAAAATTACCAAATTTATTTTGGGGATATATTATGGAAACGACAATGAACATAGTACCTTCTAAAGTCAGAACCCTCTACTTCCATAGAATTGTAGAATGGGCGTAAGCCTAGTCTGAAACATATTCGGATTTGGGGTAGTCCAGCACATGTACTGAAGGGAGACACTGAAAAGTTGGACAGAAGTTCACTTGTTTGTGGGTTATCCTAGAGAAACGAAAGGAAGTTTATAGTCCTAAAAATCAAAAGGTCATTGTTAGCACCAATGCCCAATTTTTTTGAAGAGGACTATGTTATGAATCACATGCTCATGAGTAAAATTATTCTTAAGGAAATAATAAAGGGCACGTCTAATCTAGTACCAACAGTACAGAGATACCACAAGAAACTGAAACACGTGTCACAAATGATGCATAATTATAGATAGTACCTTGTTGTAGTGGGAGGATTGTTAGGCAACCTGAAAGATTCATGTTTTGGGATAGTCTTTGGACTTGATTCCTTGTGAACATGAACCTAATTTATGGACATATGACGAAGCACTCCAAGATAAAAATGCAACATCTTGGAAAAGAGCAATGAATACAGAAATATAATCTATGTATTCCAATCAAGTCTGGGAGTTTGTAGAACCACCAAATGGTGTAAAAGCCATTGGGTGTGAATAAGTCTACAAAAGAAAAGAGGGACAGATGGGAAGGTGGAAACCTTCAAAGCAAGGCTTGTTGCGAAGGAGTATACTCAGAAAGAGGGAATCGATTATGAGAAAACTTTTTCGCCGGTAGTTATGCTTAAGTCTATCCGGATACTTTTATCTATTGCTGCTCATATGGATTATGAGATTTGGCAAATGGATGTCAAGACAACTTTCCTTAATGGAAGTCTTGAAGAAAGCATCCATATGAAGCAACTAGAGGGGTTCATTGCAAAGGGCAAAGAGTGTCTTGTATATAAGCTCAATCGGTCTATTTATGGACTGAAGCAAGCTTCAAGATCTTGGAATATCTAGTTTAATGAAGTAATCCAATCTTATAGATTTATTTAGTGTCTGGATGAGTCTTGTGTATACAAGAAGTGTGACGGAAATGTGGTGGTATTTCTTGTACTATACATAGATGACATTTTGATAGTTAGCGACAATATCAAAGTGCTGTCAGAAGTAAGGGTACGATTGTCCAAGCAATTCGATATGAAGGACTTGGGAGAATACGGATATATTCTTGGGATCAAAGTAATAAGGGATTGCAAGAAAAGAATGTTGTGTTTATCCCAAGCTTCATATATTGATACTATCCTAGCTCGTTTTAGCATGCAAGACTCCATGAAAGGTTTTCTACCTTTTGGGCATGGAGTATCTTTGTCTAAAGAGATGTCTCCGAAGACATCAAAAGATATAGAGGAAATGAAGGCAGTTCCTTATGCTTCAGCTATAGGAAATCTAATGTTATGCACAAGACCGGATACCTGTTTTGTCGTGGGCATGGTTAGCATATATCAAAATAATCTAGGACAGGGACATTGGGCTGCTGTAAAGCATATATTAAAGTACCTGAGAAGAACTAGAGATTATATGCTGGTTTACCAAGCAGATAACTTTCTCCCTGTGGGTTACACAGATTCAGATTTCCAATCTGATAGGGAAAATAGTAAGTCAACCTCAGGGTTTTGTATTTACTTTAGGAAGTGAAGACATAATAGTAGAGGAGTGTTAAGCAGAAATGCGTTTCAGACTTCACTATGGAAGCTGAGTATGTGGCAGCCTTTAAGGCAGCCATAGAAGTTGTATGGCTCAGTAACTTCATTATGAACTTAGATATGATTCCTGCTTTGCCCAAAATTATTACAGTTTATTATACTGATAAATAGTGCAGTAGCAAACTCAAAGGAACCACGAGCCCATAAGACAAGTAAACACATAGAGTGCAAGTACCACCCAATACGAGACATCGTATAACGAGGAAAAGTTGTTGTCGCCTAGATTGCATCAGATGATAACCTGGAAGATCCTTTCACTAAGGCCCTAAAGGCAAGAGCTTTTGATGAGCATGTTAAGGGGTTGGGAATCAGATGTATGGCAGGGTATATGGCAGCATAGTCTTTTAGTATAAGTGGGATATTGTTGGAATGTATACTAAAAGCCTAGCTTTTTGTATAAACATTTATTTAGAAATAAGAATCACATTGGTCAAATGTCTATATTTATGCTAAGTGTAGTTATCCGTTTAATTTATATTGTAGATAACATGGTGTGAGGAGACACACAGAAGTTCATGTTATCAGTTCCTTATAAATTATAAATAGTTGCTCACAACCAAGATGGAATGGGACAAACCATTGGAGTGGTTGTAGTGTAATTATGTATTAGTTTATCTTGACTAATAAATTACACTAGTACACTATAAGTGTATTGAGCAGGACCATTTGAGGTAGTTTCTTTTTATACTGATTATATTAAAGAATAAAACCTCTGTTATTATGGAAGTATGTACTCTTTAATCATGATATAATAACAAGCACGTATACTTAATATTTATTTCTTTAGTTTATCAAAGGGTGTGATTTATTTCGATAAATCAATAGGCCCAATAAGTTGGGAAATAATATTATTTATATGGTGTGTTGTTGATAATAGAATGAAATTGTGTCCTAGTAATCTAGATTGATGATATCCCCTTGAGGAGCTCATAAGAATTGTCATGTAAACCCTATAGGTGGACTTAGTCCGACATGATAATAAGGTTGAGTGGACTACTCTTGGAGCTAGATATTAATTAAGTGAGTTGTCAGTAACTCATTTAATTAGTGGGCATTCAATATCTTAAACACAGGAAGACTAACGTACTCATAATAAGAAGGAGCTCATATAGTAATATGGGATTGGTGCGGTAGTGCAATAATAACTCTTTAGTGGAATGAGATATTATTGATGAACTTAAGTTGGGTGTTCGAGGCGAACACGGGAAGCTCAAGCTCATCGGAGACCAAAATCAATTCCTTCTCTCAGTCCCTATTGTAGCCTTTTATTTATGAAGTCTTATATCCATAAAAAAAAACCCAACTTCTTACCCACTTCTTGGTGGCTGACCAAGCCTAGCTTGGAGCCCAAGCAAGGGTGGCCGGCCACATAAATATTAAAAGGAGTTTTTAATTTTTAATTTTAAATCTTTCCTTATGTGGAAGTCATGGTTTTAAAAGATTGTTTTTAAAATTTTAAATCTTTCCTTTTATAGCTTTCTACAAATTATTAATATAAAAGTTTGATATCTTTCCTTATTTGTAATTAAAAGGAAGATTTAAATTTTTGATAAAACTTTCCTTTTTACAACCATCCATATGTTTTAAAAGAAATATTTTAATTTATATAATTTTCCTTTTACAACCAAGGGATTTAAAAAAAGAAATTTTTTTATTTCTTACCGAAAACAAATAAGGAAGTTTTAATTTCATGTTTAAAACTTCCCAGGTTTGGATTTAAAGGGGTGGTCGGCCATGACAAGAAGAAAAGGAAGTTTTAATTTTTTGTTTTAAAACTTTCCTTTTTAGTCATTGGTGAGGAATATAAGGAAGTTTTAATTTGCTTAAAACTTTCCTTATTTGCCAAGACCAAGGAATATAAAAGAGAAGAAGGGGGTGCCTCAGCCAATAACACATCTTCTATTCCTCTCCTCTCTTCCTTGGTGGTGGCTAGCCCTTTGCTCTTCCTCTTCTCTTCATCTTTGTGGTTGGCGACATCAAGACTTGAAGGTTCGATTGGTGGCCGGTTCATGCTTGGAGAAGAAGGAGGCATTATTTCCTAGCATCCCTTGGAGCTTGGTTGGTGGCCGAACTTTATCATCTCTTGGAGAAAGTTGGTGGCCGAAACTTGGAAGGAAGAAGAAGGCTTGGGTGGATTCTCGTCTTGGTAGATCGTCGCGCACACGACGTCTGAGATAAGAAGAGAAATACAATAAAAGATCAAGAGGATTCTAAGTTACAAGAGGTATAACTAGTTATTAGTTTCCACATCATAACTAGTTCATCTTTTGTATAGATCTTGAAAAATCAAACACAAGAGGTTATCGGTTTTAATTATCATTTTTGTTATCGATATTCGTTTCGATTTCATGTTTCGTTAATGTGTTTCTATTGAGGTCTCTATAGTTAAGCCTAGTTTACTGTAAGAAGTTAAATATCCAATTTCTTCGTGAGGCTTTGTCTAGGAAGTGATGAATGATCTCATACCCAAGAAGGCCTAGTGTCTCGCCATGTTTAACCTGGAAGCCAATCTTAGAAATGGATATTTGATAACTTCTGTAATACGGTTTAACTTAGGAAGATCACATCGGTTGAACTTGGAGTAAGAATGTTAAGTTTCGTTCTCAATCCAAGTTTAACTTCTAAAGGGAAATTTGGATTAATAATGTTAAGCATCGTTTGCAATCCAAATATAACTTTAGTAGAACACATGGGTAGCTAGGATAGTTCTATGCTTGTACAAATTTTTTGTACAGGGGAACTAGGATGGTATTCTGAGTAGCAACCAACACAGATATTTGTTTTGTTGTTGGCATGGTTAGTAGATATCAAAGTAATCTAGGACAAGGACAAGGACATTGGACTGCCGTAAAGCATATATTGAAGTACCTGAAAAGGACTAGAGATTATATGCTAGTTTACCAAGCAGATGATTTGCTCCCTGTGGGTTACACAGATTCGGACTTCCAATCAAATAGGGACAATAGTAAGTCGACCTCAAGGTATGTGTTTACTTTGGAAGGTGGACCCATAGCATGGAGGATTGTTAAGCAGAAATATGTTTCGGAGTCTACCATGGAAGCTGAGTATGTGGCAGCCTCTAAGGTAGCCAAAGAAGATGTATGACTCAGAAACTTCTGGATGGATTTAGATGTGATTCCTGGTTTGCCCAAAATTATCATAATTTATTGTAATAATACTGGTGCAATAGCAAACTCGAAAGAATCACGAGCCCATAAGGCAAGTAAACACATTGAGCGCAAGTACCACCTGATACGAGACATCGTAAAGCGAGGAGAAGTTGTCGTTGCCAAGATTGCATCAGAAGATAACCTGGCAGATCCTTTCACTAAGGTCCTTCTGGCGAGAGCTTTTGATGGGCATGTTGAGGGGATGAGGATCAGATATATGGCAGCATAGTCTTTTAGTATAAGTGGGAGATTGTTAGAATGTATACTAAAAGCCTAGATTTTTGTATAAACATTTATTTTGAAATGAGAATCACATTGGTCAAATGTCTACATTTAGTTAAATGCAGTTGTCCATTTAATTTATATTGCAGATAACATGGTGTGTGGTATCACACAGAAGATCATATTATCAATTCCTTATAAATTATAAATATAAGCTCACAACCAAGATAAATTGGGACAACCCATTGGAATGGTTGTAGTGTAATTTGGTACTAATTTATCTTGACTATAAAATTACACTAGTACACTATGTATGTATAGAGCAAGACCATATGAGCTAATCTGATCTCAGGGGTTCGATCGACCGATCCCGATGTTCAATCGACTAAACAAAGCAAAAACCTTTACCTGCAAAAATATTAGTTTCCTATAAAACAGAATTAGAATAATAATCAAATAGTATAAAAAGTCCTTGACAGTCTCCGGACTATTTGGTCCTGACTTTGAGTTTCACATGAAACTCTAGGTCGGACCGACGCCTACTATTCTCTCTTCAAGGAGCGCATCCTAACCTACTCTCAGGAGAATTTACCTTTTGCTAGATCAATCCTCTAGACCGTCTGGACTTTTGCTCAGCGTCTGAGACTTCAAGACTTCATGTTGGACGTCCGCTCCATGACCCGTCCAATTTTCCACCCAGTGTCCGCGACCCCCAAACATCTAGAGTCCCCGACTTTAGGATTTCACCCAAAGTTCTCGACCCGCAAAAACTTCACCCAGTCCCCAGGACCAAGACTTTGTTGCCTAACCACATCTGGGACTTTCCCTTTGCCTAAAATCACTTAGGACTTTCCTACGCACTTAGAATGTATACTAAAAATCTAGCTTTTTGTATGAACATTTATATTTTGAAATGAGAATCACTTTGGTAAAATGTTGCATTTTATATTTATATGTTAATGCAGTTGTCCATTTAATTTATATTGTAGATAACATGGTGTGTGGTGTCACACAGAAGATCATGTTATCAGTTCCTTATCAATTATAAATAGTAGCTCACGACCAGATGGATAGGGACAAACCATTAGAACGGTTGTAGTGTAATTTTGTATTAGTCTGTCTTGACTATAAAATTACATTAGTACACTATGTGTGATTGAGCATGACCATTTGAGGTTGTTCGATTTATACTGACTACATAAAAGAACAGAACCTCTGTTATTATGGATGTGCGTTCTCTTAATCCTGATATAATAACAAACACGTATACTTAGTATTTATTTCTTTGACTTATCAATGGGTGAGATTTATTAGTTAAATCAATAGGCCCGATGAGTTGGGAGATAGTACCATTTATATGGTGTGTTGTTGATTTTAAAAGGAAAATGTGTCCTATTTATTTAGGTTGGTGATGTCCCCTTGAGGAGCTCATAAGAATTGTCATGTAAACCCTGCAGGTGGACTTAGTTCTGATATGACAATGAAGTTGAGTGGTACTACTCTTGGAGCTAAATATTAATTAATTGAGTTGTGAGTAACTCATTTAATTAACGGGCATACGATATCTTAAACACATAGAGATTAATGCACTCATGATAAGAATGAGCCCATATTGTAATATGGGATTGGTGTGGTAGCTCAATAATAATTCTTTAGTAGTATGAGTTATTATTGATGAACTTGAGTTGGGTGTTCGGGTCGAACACAAGAAGCTCAAGTCCATCAGGAGGCCAAAACCAATTCCTCCTCTCGGTCCATGTTGTAGCCTCTACATAGTCTCGTATTCACTCGTTTGATTTTATTTCCTACCCAAGAAAGGGGTCGGCCAAGCCTTGCTTGGTGCCCAAGCAAGGGGTCGGCCAAACCAAAAGAAAAAGAAAAGAAAAGAAAGAGAAAAGAAAAGAAAGAAAGAAAGAAAAAGGGGGAGATTTGTTCTCAACAGAATTAGAGATTTTTCTAAAAAGAATTATGTTAATTCTTTCTTAGAAATTTTCTAAAAAGAATTATATTAATTCTTTCCTAAGAAATTTTTCTAAAAAGAATTATGTTAATTCTTTTCTAGAGATTTTTTCTAAACAAAAATTTTGTTAATATTTCTCCTCTTTTATCTAGTGCCAAAAGTTATAAAAAGTGAAGAGGGCATGCCACCGTAACCTAATCTCTCCTGAGTTGTTTTCCCTTACTTGTGGTTGGCACCTCTTCTCTTCTTTTCTCTCTTTTCTTTTCCCCTAGGGTCGGCGCCCACCTCCTCTCTTCCTCCTAGGGTCGGCGCCCCACCTTCTCATCTCTTCTTCCCTTTCCTCCCTCTAGGGCCGGCGCACATCTCCCTTGGTGGCCGGAGCTTGGAGGAGAAGAAGAAGAACAAGAGAAGAACCACCCTAGGTGGTAGGCAGTTTGGAGGAGAAGAAGAAGAAGAAGAAGAAGAAGACACCTTTTTCATTGCATCTTTTGGTGGTAGGCAGCTTGGAAACAAAAGAAGGTTCGGGCGGTTTGTCTTGGTAGATCATCGCCCACACGATGTCCAAGAAAAGGAGAGGAAACAATAGAAGATCAAGAGGTCTTTGTCTACGAAGAAAGGTACAACTAGTTATTTATTCCGCAGTGCAACTAGTTATGTTTTCTTTGTATGGATCCTGAACACCAACACAAGAGGCAAGCAATCTTGTGCTTTGATCAAGATACATTTTGGTCAATCAAGAACTTGCTTGATTGATCAAACACATGTCTGATCGAGCATGTAGGTTGCTAGGAAAAGTTCTATGCCCGTACAAAATTTTGTACAGGGATTTTACATAGAACAAAATTCTGAGCATCTTCACAAAAGACGAGCGTCAACCTATTCTCCATGAAGCAAGGTCCAAAAGAGTCCCTCCGAGCGTACATCCAACGCTTCAATCAGGTTGCCATGGACATCCCATCAGTCTCGTCTGAGACCATGATGAACGTGTTCACCCAAGGGCTCATGGATGGAGATTTCTTCCGGTTCCTCATCCGAAAGCCACCTCGGGACTACAACCACATGCTGAAGAAGGCCAACAAATACATAAACGTGGAAGAGCCCCAGGCTGCAAGGAGGAAAGAAATGTCGTCCGAATCATCGGCGTCGATTGAACGAAGGTCGCCCATCAACCATCAGCCACCATGAGGACCTTGAGCCCAAGGGGCGCGGCTACACCAGGAAACAAGGCCTTATGCAATTCAGCACGTGGCCGTCGAGCGTCCAAAACCGAAAGGAAAGGTATGGACCCCTCTGTTCTATTCATTCCACCAGTCAGCAACTCATAACACGCACGACTGTTGCGAATTCAATTCGGTCTCCCAACCGGCGCCTAGGAGTTATCATTACCAATCTCCCTCTCCTGATTGGCAACACGGGCACCACGGCGTTGAACGGTGAGATGAAGTAAGGAGATCATCGCAGTAGCCCCATCGAAGAAGCACCAAGCCTGACCGAGCCGCACGTGAGAGAAGCAGACCACCCGCTCGGGAGGAGGAAAACAGGAGCAACGCAGCCCGAGGTGAGATCAACATTATAGCCGGCGGATCAACCAGCGGAGACTCTAACTGAGTCCAAAAATCATACGCTCGGCGGTTGGAGATCCATGTCGTTGGCTGCAGCAGGAAAAATGCGAGTAGGCCCGAGATCAGCTTCAGCCCCAGAGATCTCGAAGGAGTCAAAGTGTTGCACGACGACGCCCTCATTATCCGAGCGGTAATTGCAAACTATACCATTCACCATGTATTCGTTGACACAGGCAGCAACTCGATCAATATCATCTTCAAGAAGGCATTTGATCAACTTCAAGTCGATCGGGGCAAGCTACTGCCAATGACAACTCCGCTGTACGGTGTTCACCAATAATGAGGTCCAGCTGATTGGCCAAATCAAGCTGGCCATATCACTTGGGGAGGAGTTGCTCCGAAGGACGAGGACCACGAACTTCACCGTGGTAGACGTCGCCTCAGCCTATAATGTCATTTTGGGTTGACCGACCCTCAATGAATTTAGAGCGGTCATCTCAACCTTTTGCCAGAAAATCAAATTCACGGTAAAAGATCGGATAGGAGAGGTAAAGGGTGATCAGTTGGCCGCTCGGCGATGCTACGTCGAGATGGTCAAGATAGAGGCCAAGTCCACCCGTAAGACTCCCCGGCTAGAGGTTAGCACCATAACTGAGAAGCCTCCTACTTTGATTTACGAAGAGAAGGAAGAGGAGTAGATCCACCCAAGCCGAGCGGAAGCTACTACCTTCATTGTCGCTGATCTGACGATCGAACAGAAAGTCGAACTGATCTAATGTCTCCGGCGGAACCACGACGTCTTCGCATGGTCGACACACGAGCTCCCTGGGATCTCTCCTAAAGTGGTACAACACGAACTCCACGTCCGACCAGACGCTCGGCCGGTGAAGCAAAGGAAGAGAGACTTCAGTGCTGAACAGAATTTAATCATCTGAGCAGAGATAGAAAAGCTCCTGGAGGCTGGCCACATCCGGGAGGTTTAATTCCCGAGTTAGCTGGGGAATGTGGTGCTGGTCTCCAAACCCAGGAATAAGTGGAAAGTCTGCATCGACTTCAGAGATCCATATTTCCCATAGACAGCGCAAATTATGTTCCTGTCGGGAATCTGAGAAGACGAACCTGTCGAAATGACGCATCTGGAATGTTGACCGCATCTCCATGACCCGGATGGTGAGCTGTCTTCTGTGTTGACCAAGTCATCGAAAGACCTCCATTCAACGCAACCTACAGCCAACGACCGGGTTGCCCCGATCTCTAGTACTCGATGTTCGAGGCGGGTCCCGTGAATATATAAGTAGTCGAATGACAACAGAACAATAAAATAAATACAAGATGAGTACGATGACGTACCCTGGCCCCGGGGGGCGCCCTCGGATGGGTCGGTGAGCTGATCGCGATGCTGATCGAGTCGTCATGTCCCTGATGAGTAGATGAGTGTGAACCAGCTGAGGAGCCTGATCTGAGAGCGACGCCCTAGAATCCAGTGCAGTAGGGATTCAAAAAGACGGCAAGTAGGTCAGATATGATAGCGGCCCGTAGGCCGGCACACGGCACGCAGGTCGGATAATACCAGTAACTCACAAGCATAATAACGATGTGAATAGAAAAACACAATGGTTCAATGGCCGGAACTACATAGGCTCGCCGACCGAACACCATCTCGACTCAAAGGCCGACGTAGACAAATAGTACAGGCGACGTCGGCTGCTAGAGGCGGCACCCGCTGCTGGAGGCAGCGGCGATGGCCATAAGAGGAGGTGTCGGTGCCCGCTGGAGGAGGCATCAGCGCGCGCTGGCGGCGGAGCCCGCTGGTTGTAGCGCGTGGAGGCGGCTGCGACGCGTGGAGGTAGCTAGTCAGGGGGTTGCGACATGCTCATGGCGGTGTCAATGGCGTGGAGAGGCCACGACATACGAGGAGGAGCGGCGATGGAGTCGTCGGGTAATACCAGCGTGGTTGAGGCTATGCGAGAGAGGAGAAGCGGCGGCCAAAGGTTTCTGCCGATGGGCAGGGAGGGAGAGAGGAGCAGTGGCCGGTTTGTCCAGCGAGCTGGTGGCGGTGTCGAGAGGAGGAGGAGAGGAGAGGCGGTCGTCGCCGGTGTCACAACTGTTGAACCCCATGGTTGTTTTGATGTGATCAGCCAAGTTGGCAGGGTCCTGCTTTGTGTTTGATCCCTGTGGCTGAGTGTGCAGGAGCTTAGGAGCATAGGAAGTCGAGTGGAAGACGCAGCTAGCGAGAAGGACGGCACGGGAAGGGAGCCGACGGGCTCAGTGCGTCCGAAGGACGAGAGAGCTGCGGAAGAGTACACCGGTAGGCGAGAAGAATGTGCACAAAGTTCGAGGGACGTTAAGCCGGGGAGGAAGACTGCTCGAGGAGAAGGTCGGAAATTAGGTTCGGGTGAGCCCTATTTCGGTTGGCCGGAATCACCCAAAAGAACGGAGCTTCAAAAATCAAAGCGAAGGAAAAAGTGAGTTGGAATTCAAGCTCAAGGCGCCTTCATCTAAGCTTGAAGGCGCCTTCATCTTGAAGGCGCCTTCATCTTGAAGGTGCCTTCAATGCTTGTTCGAGGCACCTCGGACCTGGCCAAAGTGGTCGTTGAGCTTTCGAATAAAGTTTTATCCGCTGGCTTGGTTAGAGGCGCCTTGGACCTTGTTGGAGGCGCCTTGGACCCTCGGGATAGACTTTCCAGGAGCTATGTAAAGGCCCCTGGAGCTAGGAAATATTCATAAATTTGTTCAATCAACTCTGTATTCATTCCTAGCAATAGTTCTGAGCTGTTAGAGTGTAAAAGGCTTCTCCGTTTTCAGTAAAGGAGACTTTTTCTAGTGCGCTTTTCTTCGCCTTGGATTAACAATCTTCTTGGTTGTAACCAGGTTAACTGTTGAGTCTATGTTTTATTTCTGTTTCTTTATTTCAATTATTTTATTATTGTTATTGCATTTTTGATTTGAAAGCACGAGGAGGGTATAGTTTTTATTTTTCAAGCAATTCACCCCCCCCCTCTTGCCTGCCTCCGCTGCACCAACAAGTGGTATCAGAGCCCGACAGCCTCAAAAGGACTAACCGTCAATTGAAGCACAAAGATCAGGATGATGGCCGGCGTGAACATTCATCCCCCGAAGTTCGACGGAGACTTCACTACTTGGAAGCGAAAAATGGAAGTATTTTTTAAAACTGAATTTGATATACTTTTAATAATGAAGTATGGATATGCAGCGCCAAAAGATAAAGAAGAGTGCAACTGGATGAAGAAGGAGCAGGCCGATTGCGTGGCTAACGGAAAGGCCGAATTTCACCTGCTCAGTGTTCTATCGCCCCAGGAGGTAAGTCGGATCTAGGAGTGTCAATTCGGGTGGATTGGGTGGGTTCAGGTTGGGTTGAAAATCAGTTTTTAAAAAATTACCCAACCCGAATCCGACTCGAACCCGACTCTAACCCGAAACCTATAAACTCAAACCCGAACCCGTTCCAACTCGGACAACCCACCAACCCGATTTTATTTTTAATTATTCTTTTTTTTTTTTTATCAGTCTAAAAAAAATAAATGCATGAATCTCATTTGA
Source organism: Zingiber officinale (assembly GCF_018446385.1). NCBI lineage: Eukaryota > Viridiplantae > Streptophyta > Magnoliopsida > Zingiberales > Zingiberaceae > Zingiber > Zingiber officinale. The sequence continues at coordinate 42,288,517 of NC_055988.1, read as the reverse complement.
TGGTATCTAGGTAATGTTTAGTTCCACTAACTCTAATAAACTAAATAAAGTTGCTGTTGTACCCTTCTCACACCCAATGCCATTGTTATTGCAGAAGAAGATATTTGATGTTCTCTACAGGATAGCAGACATTCCTTTCTTGAAACCATACCAGATAAAAATCATTGTATGTTCTATTATCTATAAGATTTTCCTATTTATATTCCTATCTTCAATCCAGATTAGTCCTTTCACATTTGATGACTGGTTTTGGAGCAGGATGTTATTGAGAAGGCAGAGAAACAACCTACCATCACCATTGGAGTTCTGGTGTCCATGGTAGTGGTATTTGCCACTGTCATAGTCAGGATTCTCTTTGGTAGCAAAAAGAAACCTCAGGTGAGTCGTTGAGAGGCTTTCAATCTGGCTTGAATCTAACTAGTTGATGTTCTGTCTTTAGATATATCTGGGTGTTGACTTCCTAAACTTGCATTTTACAGAGACAAGTCTCGGCACCGTCGGCTTCCAAAACCAAGTCAGCCGAAACTGTTGGGAAAGATTCTCCAGGCACTAATGAAGAGAATGTAAAAGTTGATGATGCATCTGCTCCTCGAGCTCGGAAATCCAGAACTCCAGAAGGGAGACCTGAGGTGGCAAGCTCTTCAAATTTTGTGAGATGATCACAGTTCAGATATGCGTTGCATTGTTAGGCTTTCTAGTGGCGGCTGAAGCGCACATTTGCCTCCTTCCAATTAAAAGTTAGCTTTACAATTTGTCCTTGAATTTGTGGACTAGAAATCTGTGGCTTATATAATTTCTTGTAATTTGCTTCTTTGAACAATTATTTTTAGAGTTAACATAGCTTCTTGTAATTTTCTAAGTTAAACATTCTTAGAACTTTTATTATGAAAAAACATTAATTTATTTTTAATATACTGGCATGTTTATCATATAGGAGAAAAATCAAAAGGGCATTTTTCTTCTATAAATTCCATTTTGATTTTTTATCAAATGGCATCCCATTTCATCAACTCGTGTAAAATGACACAATTGTGTCCTACTATGTTCTCACTATTAATTTTTATTTATATTTTTTGTTTAAATCTTGAATTGGGGATGTGTAGAAAACTATAGTTATTTTATTATTATGATTTTATAATTATTACAATTGAGTTATAGAGTTATTCTATAGTTATAATATAATTATAACAGTTATGATTTAGTTGAAGATAATAATTTGCAGGAGACTAGAACCATACTTTATCAACATGAATCTCATTTGTATAATCAAAACCATCAAAGCCAACTAATTTTCTAAACAGCTAAATAGCCTAAACTTGTACTCTCGATGCTTTGACTAGGAGCAAATGGAACACAAAATGACAAAAATCTGAAAATCACCCATGAGCCATAACAACTCCATTGCATAACCAAAACATTGAACCCATTTTCTAAGCTCGTCCTAAATATCAATGCTCGACTACTTGCAAATGGAAAAGAAACCACCGATTACAACATCATGAATCATAAGGCAAATCTTAATGCCATTGGTTTGCCATTGGCTAGGTTTGGAAATACCTCAATGTCTCACAAATTCCAAGGGTCCAAGAGGTCACCATCCTAACATCCTTCAAAACATACTCTTTCAAAAAAAGGCAAAACAAATACAATCTTACCATTCTGAGCACCTGAAAGCATCAAATCAACAACAATTCTGGTAAACAGAATTTACAGGAAAGAAAGAAAGCTCCCAAGGGATCTTATAAGCTTGTACCTTCATTTTTGGAGCCAGGCCATCCATAAGAGCTGTAGCACAGCAGCAGCATTGCCAGCATTGTTTTCTTCAATGAAACTGATGGTGGAGTTTATCACGAGCAGCACTACAATACCAACAAAGTCTTGCCAGTCTGGGGGTTTTCCACTACCGTTGGCCAAGGCAATGGCCATGATGGCAGCCATTTCCATCACCCATGAAAGGGGGTTCCACATGAAACCCAAAAATTAACTTTTAAGGCAATTCAAAAGGATTAAAGGTTAATACAACTATATTGTCTATACAAGTAAAAGATCCTATAGAGTCCAGAGTCTATACAAGAAAATTTATGATATCAATACAAAATAAAAAAGTTTTCAAGCTTCACAAAATAACTTTCAGTGTCAAGCTCCACTTCTCCATTGTTTTACTCCTCCTTTGTACCGAGTCAAACCTTGAAACAAGCCAACAAGGTATGAAATAAACAAATTAAAATCTAAAAGATTTTTAAAAACCTATACTTAATAAACTTAAATGGTTTAATCAACTTACTTTTCATTAGAATCATCAATCATGTGTTGCAGTAGGTTTTGATCCAATATCCTCATTTGTGAATAAATTCATAATATTTTCAGTCAAATCATTCAACCTCACCTCAGTAGTTTTTACAAAAACAAATATTAGTAAAACAAATAACTTTAAAATGAAAATAAAAAAAACTACTTACCTTTCCCTCCAGCTAACCAATCTCTACAACAAACTAATTCCTCAACAACATCAGGCTTCATGGCACTGCGATATTGGTCAAGTATCCTACCACCGATGCTAAAAGCCGATTCAGAAGCAACTGTAGAAATTGGAACACTCAAGATATCTCTAGCCATTTGTGCAAGGTCAGGATACCTAAATTGGTGAGCTTTCCAAAACCCGAGAACATCCAATTTTGTTATTCTATCAATTGTTGGTTCTTCCAAATATAGCTCTAATTGACTCTTTTGAGCTCTGCCAATGAATTCTAAACTTTGAAAAGTGTCAAATTCCTATATCATAAATGAAATGTATTAGTAACACTGTAACAAGTAGTAAAAAATAGTGAGGAAATGCAAAAAAAATTATCAACAGTACCTTCAAAACATCCATGCATCCGCTGCCTAAATTTAGAGCAAGAGAAGCATTATCATCAATGGCACTATGAGAGCTCGAAGATGCATTGCTAGTACTTACCTTGGAAGCAATACCCATGTGCATATATTCCTCAAACAAAGAAACCAATTTGGATCTTACATGACTTAATTCATTACTACCATGTCCATATAACTTGTTGTAACAAAACTCAACAAATTGCATCTTGAACCTCGGATCAACTATCACGGCAATGGCAAACAAAATGTTATAATCTTTCCAGTACTTATCAAATTTATGAAACATCCGATTGGCCATTGATCTCATGAAATCATCAGAGCTTTGCAAGGCTTGACTTATTGTCAACTAAACCGTAAAGATGCGAGGAAAGTAAAGATTGGCAGTAGGATATTTCACTCCAGAAAACAAAGTTGTTATCTCATAGAAAACCTCAAGGAATTTGAATATTTTTTCAACTTGTCCCCACTCATCAATCGATGGACAATGTGTGAAATTAGTATCAGTCAATCTCAAATGATTAAAAGCACGCCGATAATACATGGCACTAGAAAGCATCAAATATGTAGAATTCCATCTAGTAGGAACATCTTGCCTTAGTGATTTCTTAGAATCAAGTGAAGTTTGGGTAACCGATTCTATAAACTTTTGCTTTCTCACTTGACTGCCTTTCACATACTTTACACATTCATGAATTTTATCAACAGAACTATCAATTCTTTTCAAACCTTCTTGCACAATTAAATTGAGAATGTGTGCACAACAACGAACATGCAAAAACTCACCACCACTCACTAATGAACAATTTAAACCAAGTTGATCCCTTAAAAGGCCAACAAACACATCATTTGCAGCTGCATTGTCTAATGTAATTGTGAAAACCTTTCTCTGAATTCCCCAAACATTGAATAAACTATTAATTTTATCACACAATGCAATACCAGAGTGAGGTGGAGGCATGTAAGAGAAGTTAAATATCCTTTTTTGTAAAACCCAATTAGAATCAATGAAATGTGCTGTCAAGCATATATAACCATCAGTGGCAATATAAGTCCACAAATCAGAAGTGAAACAAATTTTTCCAGGGCATGAATGCATTTCTTGAGCTATTCTATTGCATTCATTTTTATGCATCTTGAGAATATCAGTCCTTGTGGTGTTTCTAGTGAAATAATTTACTTGAGGTTCCAAATACGTAAAAATAGATCTAATTGCCTCATATTCCACAAACTGAAAAGGTAAATCATGCTTCACAATTGCTAAGATTAGCAACTCTCTAAATCTTTCTTGGTTAAACCGTTGTGACCTAATGGCAAGACTTTTATCACCTTGTTCTAACAAAGATTGAGCAATATCACTAGTTTTTTGTTTAGGACACTGATTAAGGATATGGCGTCGGAGATTACCTATACCCATGCTACATTCCGCTTTGTATGTAATCCCACAAGCTTTACATTTGCAACGCAAATCTTCTCCCTCTATTTTAGGAAGCATCTCAAAATATTGCCACCACTTTGATTTCAAGACTCTCTTCCGTATTCCACTTCCGTATTCCACTTCCGGAGCCCTTGCCTTGCGAAGACGTTTCTTCATCTACATTTAAATCCCTCGTAGTCGTAGATACAGCTGGTGCACCCTCCGGTTCCTCCTCCTCACTATTCTCCTCTTGATCGAGATCAATAGGTTGAGAATTCATGTTGTCGATGACGATGTTGGAGAAATAGAAGAGAATCGTGAACCCCCTTCCTTTGACAACCCAACCCCTATGACGCTGTGGCCCTGTCGATTGTCGCGGACTCGCGGTGTCAGTGTCACACTGTCGCCTGCCTCCTAGCACCTAAACTCCCGAGTTCCGATTCTCCCGAAGGCGGAAGGCCGAAGTCCCGAACCAAAGCTGCATCTCTCATTCTCTGGTTCTCTGCGACATTCTGTGAAGTGCGAACTATAGCCCTAAGCCCCTAATTAAAAGTTTAAAAGTTAAAACATTAAATACAAAAAAAATGGTTTGGTCTAGTGGGTTCGGGTGGGTTCGGGTTTATGGGTGACCCGATTCTTAATTCAGGTCAACCCGGGTTGACCTGAACCCAACCCAACCTGGAAAAAAAATTGGGTCAGATTTCGAGTTCAACCCAATCTGACCCTAATCCAAAAACTCCAACCCAAACCCAATATTTTTCATGTCGACTCGGGTCGAGTTATCGGGTCGAGTTCATTTTTGACACCCCTAGTTGGATCGGAAGTTACCACTCCGCCAAAGACCTCTGGGATAAATTCCTGGAGCTCTACGAAGGCACCTCAGAAGCAAAGCTAGCAAGGCGCGACATCCTCCGGACCCAACTTACGAACCTCCGGATGAACAGTGGCGAGAAGGTAGCTGATGACAATGTCTGTCACACTCGTAAATCAAATTAACAAATGTATTTCCACTGAACCCCTTAATGACACAATAATGTTGTAGTAACGAGCCCAGGATCGATCTCGAGGAACCAACCGTAGAATGTAATTTAGGATTGTATTTTATTCCTATTTTTGTGGTTTTTAACATAGAAATGGGGGTTTAAACTTGAATTAAATCTAACAAAAGTAAAGCACAACGAATAAGAATTTAATCTAATGCATTAAGGTAACCTAACTATGTGCCAATGATCAAACCATAATGCATTGTCACCCAACATTATAATTAAACCATCAACTCACTTAAACTAAATATGAAATAACGAAACGTAATTAAATCTGATCTACAACACCAATTAAAATCCTAGCTTAAACTTAACAACCTAACAATTAACCAAGAACAAATTAAACTCAAATTAAACCACAACAAGGTAATGAAATACTAAATGACTTGCTAAAAACATAACAACCTTCAAATGAATCTGTTCTAAGATAATAAAAATAGTAACAAAATGAAAATAAACCCTAACTGATCCAATCTCTCAACCAATCTAACAAGCTACACACTCTTGCCGTCACACAAGAGTGCCAAAGTCGAGACCACCCAACTCTGGACCTCAGTGGAGCATCTCAGCTGCATCTCAGTTCAAGGAGTGCTCAATAGTGCCGACGGACCACCCCCGGCACGCTGTGAACACCTCAAAACCCAATAATGATTGAAAATCTGGATTTCTGCAACCTCCAAACTCTGAATCTGGAATGACGCTGTGGATGGTGGTGTGATGTCGAATGAAGCTCAGGAACACCGGAAGACCACCTCCAAATGTTGCTGATGGGAATCAGAGTCGCCGATTGGAAGACCACCTCTAAATCGGCGTTGGAACAGAGAAGGCCGGGAGAGAAATTCCGCCAGAGGAACCACCCAACGACGAGTCCAGATGATCGGAATGAAGCCGCCGAAAAGCTCACCACCGAGGTCGAAGCTTGAAAGAGTTGATCGGAGAAGGAAAGGGGTCGGAATCCGGAAGAAGCCGCGCACCGGGACGAAGCAGCGCGTTGTGGAGGATCGACACTGGAAAACACTGTAGCTTCTCTGTTTTGAATCAGATCTGGATCTGAACGGACGGCTGGGATGCTTCGGAGCTAAATCAACGGTGAAAGTTCACCTAAAATCTGATCTGAAGGTACTGATCTTCATCAAGGGTCTGGATCTACTCTCCCTTAGGTCAGATCGACCAGATCTTCACTAGATGGTTCAGATCTGCCCAAGCTTAGATGAACGGTCCAGATTAATTGGGGCTTGATTAATGGATGTATGAACTCAGATCTGAATCAAAACCTCTGGATCTTCATCTATGGCTGAGATCTCCTCCTCATTAGGTTGGATGGGCCAGATCTTCAATGGATGACTCAGATCTACTTGATTGTAGATGAACAGTCCAAATAACTCCAAGGTTTAATCTTCTCGTTTCAACTCCGATTTGAGCACAAATTTGATCCAAATAAATCCAAATCCAAGATCCTTTGATGCATACAAAATAAGAATCAAATATTAGCATCAAATAATACAAAAATACAATAATTTGTAATTAAGTCCAAGAATAAGACAATGCACAAAAATGTGATGTAACCATGATTTAAACCTATGAAATCAATATCAAACCATGCATATATGAATCAAAATAATACAGTAAAATCATGGTTATCAAATCCCCCACACTTAGTCTTGAACGTCCCGTGCAAGTTAAGAAAACTAAAAATCATCTCCACAAAAATTTCCTAGCAATACATAGAAGATAGTAAAAGGAATTTAACTATGACCATCTAAAGATCACCAACAATCATGAATACAATCCAAACAATAATCAATAGGTATGGTAGTTTCAATCCAAATGAAAAATTAAGCAAGTTGCAATCTCACAAGGGATTTACCTATTCTAACTCTCACACTAAAAAATGTGTATAAGTGGAGCTCACTCAATGCAACTCACAACATTTCACTACCATAGGCTTGCTTGTTTTCTAATTCTCCACCACTATAGAACATAACATACATGAATCAAAAGGATTTCATCAACAAGAATTGAAATGAAAGCAAGAAGAGCAATAAAAGTGAGTGAAATAGGCAAAAGAAAAGAATACAATGAAAAATTGAGGAGATAAGAGTATTGGAGGAATATACTTGATGAGTTGACCAATTTTGATGTGTAAAAGATGAATACCATTTGTTATTATCAATCCAAAAGACCAAGCTAACCTCCCCTTCAATTTGATAGCTATCAAAAAATTTTGATATTCTATCTCCACACTTGATACTCTTTTGTTTTGCCAAAAATTTTCTGTTTTTACTGGATTTTACCACTTCAATTTCAACATTTCAAATTCAAATACTCTCACTTCAATTAATGAAGAAGAATCCCCTCCCCCACACTTAAACTTTGGTCATCTTGGACAATTAAACATATCATGCCATCTACTTACTTGATATCCTTTAACCACTGTTCTGTTTTGTATTCATTCTGCATATTTTAATTTCAGAAACTTACATATTCGAATTGTGCAGAAATCACACTGTCTATTGTTATTGCTACGTTTCCATCTTCTTCTTTACTGATTCCAGAAATCATCTGCTGAAATGCAGCTGGCAAATTCCAGAAATCAACAGCTTTAGATTTCAACTCTGCATTTTTTGTAATTTAAGGAATTCCTGCATTTCAGAAATTAAAACACCAAGTGAATACAACTTGACTTGCAAGAAGATTTAACCACATTCCTCGCAATAGCACAAGAATTCAACTTAAATTTAAATTTCCCATAAATGTTATATCAGTAACTGAACCCTAGAATGCAGAATCAAACACTAAGTATCAATTCCAACTTGTGTTTCTGATTTGTCTTCAATTTTTAGCCTAAAAATCAGGTAAACTCTGGTGAAGCAAGATCAGCATCAATCAACTCTGTGATAACATCCGGATTAAAATTTTCCATGAATGTATGGCTTAAACTCCATTTCATTAAGCAGAGTACAGATTTTAGCATATTCTTTAGATACAGAAATGATACCATTGTTTCCCTTATCAACAGAATCAGAACAAAATCTATTGCAGAATATTATTTCTTGTTTCCAGCAATCGTCTGAAATTAAGTGGCAACATCCCAGCAGCAAAGTCTTAGCATCAGTACACTAGGTCCAATACTTCAAGATATCCTAAACTTCATATATATTTCAAGTAAAACTTCATATATATTCGGCAAATCAGTTCTAGAAAAACAACATTTTCTGGTGGATTGCAGTCTTCATCAAACGAATTCAGCAGTAGTTGAATAAATTAATTCAGATTCAAATTAAAAGCACCACTGCATTTCAGAAATCCAAAATCAAATGAATAAAAACACAGTAGACTTCATCACAGCCACAATTCAGTTTTAGACTTGATAGTATCAGAATTCACAATAGCAGTAGCAATTTAGAACTAAATTCATGAAAATCTGGATACCCACATTTACATTTACTCCAGCATAGTGTCATCCAGATAAGAAAGACCTTTACAAATTTTCCCTTACTGCAAAACCTCTGGTAAAAGGTTTAATGATCACTTAAACTTTAACAGGTTCACAACAACATCTAGTCCGAATTTCTGCATCAACTGCATTTCTGCATCTAGTCTGAGCATCAGCTTCCTACCTCTGAAAACAGCACTGAATTCTAGTGTTTTTGCAAAATCTGCAAAGTTCTATCAACTCAGTAATTCCAGCTTATCAAATAAACACTTCTGTTAAACACAACACAAGTCTGAATTCTGCACTTCACAGTTCAGATTCAGAACTGACCAGTTTAAGAATTAGCTAGACCTTCCATTCCAATTCTGCAACTCATGTTCCAGCTACAAAATCTAAAAGAATTAAAGTTGTCGGCTGATCAATTCCTGAAACAGAATTTCAGAACTCAGAACTCAGAACACAACAGAATTTCCATTACAAAATTCAGAACTCAGATTCAAAGTTCTGAAACAGCTCAAAAATTACTGCAAGGTCAGTACCAAATCAAAACTCCATTGATACTTCAATTTCAGAAATGATATTTGCTGTAATTGAGTTGCAATTTTTGTAATACAGTGAAGCTATGCAGTTTAAAAATTTGTAAATTAAGGTAGTTCATATCCAGGAGAATTCTTGAGCAAGAAGCAACTACAATTCTGATAAAAAATAGCATCAACAAATGGCACAAAACAGTTCCGGAATCCATTGGCTGAATTGTAGCTACTGCTTTTCTTTCTGCAAATTTTTCTTTGTCTTTCTTTCTCTGTAAATTTGAATTCATTGGTGGAGTGGTTACTGCAAGAATCTAAGGCTTCAAGTAACAATTAATTATCTCAAATAAGCAATAAAAATTGTTAGAAAGCAGTAAATCTGATTTATGAATTCTGTTTCTGCATATTTCAGTTAAATTTTGAACAGAATTTGAAAAACCACCTTTAAACTTACTGGTTTCTCTAAAACCTACCCAGAAACAAGATCTTGCCAGATTCCATCTGCTTTTAACAGAATTTCCAGCTCTCCTAAACAGCTTGAAAAATGCATTCATGTTGCACTGGTATAAAATAGAACTCATAATATGAAATTTCCACAGTTTCTTCCTACAAGCTTAATTCTTGTAAATAGAAACTCAGTTCTGATACTACCAATCAAAGACTTAATAGAAGTTTAGCACTAACATGAACTTGTTGAAACATTGGTTCATTTCTGCAGATGTTGCAGAAATTTCAAATCTGGATTCTGAATTCTGGTAATCATGCAATTAAGAATTCAGATTCAAGCAATCACTTTGTTTCCAGCTTCTAATCAAGAAAGAATTCAAAATGCAATAACACCAATTGACAATAAACGTGTAGGAGAGCTCTTCTCTTGAAGTTGTTTTCTTCTCTTTTGAGATTTACATTCCTTTTGCAATCCACTTGAAAAATGCATTCATTTCTGCATACATTACCTGAAAGCAAAAAGAATAAATCGTAGAGCACCACAACATACACATCAGAATTCTGCATTTTCTGTATAAATTCATATTTAAATCTCTGATTTCATGGACCCAATTCAGCCCTGCAATAACACTGTTCAAAGATGTTTTTTTTCAGCATTGGTACATAAACACCATTCAATACGTTCAATGGCACAATCAGATACACAAACAAATTCCTTTTGTATGCGTCTCCTCATTCCTGCAGCTTGGAATTCAAAGTAATTTTGGCTTGAAAATTGAAAATTTAAGCTTATCCATGCATCTCATTTAGAATTCTGCAATTCCTGCACTAAAAACAAGTTCAAATCAAGCTGTACACCAATAGAAGTCCTCAAATCATCTCTGATTTTTGGTCTTCTCCTTTATCAGAAATCTGCAGCAATCAAAAACATCATAGAGGTTTGGTACTAAATATGAACTTGTTGATGCTCAGGTTTCATTTCTGCAGATGTTGCAGAAATTTCAAGTTGGATTCTCAACTTCCAAATGTTAATAAAACTCCACAATTATTAAATCTCCATCTCTCCATTCCTGACAGGAAGTAGTATTTGTCACAAAAGTAAGTGCCTTTGTATCAACTTTGCATTGTTTAACCACCAAAAATCTCAATACTTCTTCATCTTGCTACTTAAGAACCTTATCAATGCATACTCGAAAGCTTTCAGATTTCAACAACTCTAGCTAGTTATAATTCATTTCCTTATTTGGCACAGCAATGCCACATTTCTGCAAAATCTGCACTTCCTGAATTTCTGCATGATACTCATTCCTGTCATTCCAGTATCATCCTTCACTGCTTCCTGCAGAACAGAATTTTGCAACTGATATATCTTGACTCCAAGCTCACTGACAAGAATTAGCACATAGCTGATCAATAGGAACAAACAAACAATTGGTATAATTTGAGTTCTAAAACTTTTAGAACTTCCAGAAATTTGAAAAGATCACAAAACCTCAAAGATTCTGATTTTTAACTCTCAATTTCTGAACTTTACAGCTTCTATCAGTTCTCTGGTACTGATGATTAGGATTCAGAGATTTGGACAAAGGAATCAGCTTCAATGGAGTTCAAGAAGTTTGTTTCAAGATTTCAGATTAAAATTTAAAGACTTCCTGCATTACAGAGCTCATCATTTCCAAATTGGCACAAGAATGCTACATTCCTTATTCTGCAGAATTCTACACTTGTTCATTTCTCTCCTTTTTTTTCTCTGTTCTTGATCTGGCTGCTTGATACTTCTTTAATGACTTAAGTGTGCCAATTTTCTCTCCTACTTGCTACATTGTATCAACTTCACCCTTTGTCTAACAATTCCTGACATTTGCTTCTCCAAAAGTTGGAAACTGATTACTCAAAAGCATTTGTTTCAAAGAGTTGTGGCAGAGGAATATTGAACATTAATATCTGTGTAGATTATCCAACAACTACACCCATTGTGATGTCAAGCTTGTCTTCCATGGAAAATATTGTTGCAGTAATATCAGCTGCAATTCCATAAATTGATAACTGTCCAAAGTTTCAAAATTTGGAATTCAAGGTAGTTCCAGCTTGAATCATGAATAGCTAAGCTTAACAAGGAAATGCATTTAGCATTCGATTGATATGGCTGAAATTCAGTTTGTATTCTGGACAATTACAGTAAGAAAATTGGCACAAAATTCTGTTTTATCAAGTTCTGTTGAAACAGTTTTGTTTTTCAACTGTTTTGGATGATCAGTATATCACCACTTCAATTACATGCTTCTACTATGTCTGATCCTAAACAATTCAATTTCAAGCCTAGGAATTCTACTTCAGTTCCTGTAATATAAGTCTCTGCATCTACAATTCCCAAAAATCTGATACAAAGGCACAGTTCTTTAGAATTCAGCTCCATGAAACCAGATCTCGTATCATTAAAGACTTGAGAAAGAAAGGCATCACTTGTACTAAGGTAACAAAATCTTTACTTAAGTTCACTGATCAAGCAGCTGCATAAGAAACTTGGCATAGAATAGATTTTTGTTTGTACATCATCTGCTATTTATTTCTACAAATTCTATAAAATTCCAGCAAACAATAGTTTGTTAACATCCAACAACTCCTTCCTTTGAAAATAACAATTTGATCTAGTTGTTCACACAGCTCCTGGGATTACTGATTAGATATCAGATTCAATCTCAACAATCTTCTGAATTCTGGACATCTGGAATCCACTTTCACAACATTAATGCAGCAACTTCCTCAATTTCCAGCAATCCTTAAAACTTCCCTGATTCTTTGAAATATTTTCCAATAACAAGATATTTAGATTCTGAAGTTGATTTCTGAATTCCAATTCCAGAATTTGAATGGTTAAAGTAGTTAAGGTTTGAATCATGAAAAGTTTACAAAAGTTATAACACCATTTAGTCTGAACTACCAGGAAACTCAACTGGAATAGTTGCTGATTATAAACTTGATAATTTCTAAATTTTAGAATCGTAATTTCAGCAGGGTTTTCCAAAACTCAGATTCCAGGTTTAGTATCAGAACTCTGATCCCTTGAAAACACCAAGTTTTGCACTCAAGAACTTGAAAAAGGTAGAGCATTAAATAACAAGAAAAACTAACAACTTAACATAAAACTTGGCACAAACATATATACTGCTGTGATTTTCAGCTTTCTTCATTTCTGCAGATTCTGCATCTCCAGGTTGTTGTTTCTCTGTCAATTTCTGTCATTTTAGCAGTTTATTATTTTGTCTTCATTGTTCCATTTCAGATCTACAGTCGTTTTCCTTGAATTGAATATCACTTCACAGCCCAATCAACCATCTCTGTCTTGTTTTATTTCTTCTGATGCAACCAGATTCATCCTTCACTGCTGTAACTGTCATTGCTATTTCATCTGTGCAGTGTTAAAATGAATCTTGATAGAAGCTATTGTTGCCAACATTCCATTTGTTTCTTCACGTTACAAAACTTCATCTAAGCTACTCCTTTACTTGATGTCATTTCTAACATTTTGATACTCCATTCATTCCAAACTGCACAACTTTCCAATTCTTCTCAGAACTGCTCAATTCTGCATTAATCTCACAGAATTTTGAATTTCAGATTTGTACACTTGATATCCTCAACTGATTTCCTGCTTTCTCATTTCAAGCTTCAACAATTCATTCCCAATGAACTTAACAATCATTTAAATCAAATGATAGCTTGAATTCCCATCTTGTCTCAGCAAGTGACATCAATTAGAAAGTTACTGCAATTCAGAATTTCAGAAATTTGATGCTATCAGAATTCTTCCAACAGATTTGTAAAGAATGCTATCAGGATTTAAACAATTGGTTCTACAGGAATCCAAGGACTTCAAGGACTGATAATGAAAAAATTTTCACACAATTGATACAAATATAAACTGGATACTTTTTAGGTTCTGTTTCCAGCATTTTCCTCATTGTTTAATGTACCAATTGCTGCCCTTTTCTTCAACTTTTCCAAGTAAATGATACTCCATTCGAATGCTTAGTTGATGAAATAATAACCACCCATTGAATTCCGAATTTTGATCCATTTAAATCACATTCCAGTGGCTATACAACTCACTGTTCTTGCATTGTTTTGTGTCCTGATAAATCCCTGAATTCATCTTTTCTCATTTTGCAAATGCCATACAAGATAAGCATATCATTTGCTTTCAACAACTCTTAAATTCAACTAAGCTTCCACTCGTTTAGATATTGCATTCTAATTTTTGATACAAAACTAATACAAACTTTTCAGCCCTGCAGTTCAATTTCTGCAGAATTCCTGTATTGTGAATTTCTACAGAATGCATCACAGCACAGCAACTCCAACAGAAAGTTAAGATTTCAACATTTCCAAAACCTTCTTACCACATATGTCTCTTACAATTTTGAATGCATCAACATAGTATCAAGTCTTACACTTCAAAACAATTGGAGCTTGCTCTTGACATGATAAAGCTCAAGAAATGGATACATTTAACATAAAATATTAAGAGCACTTCACTCATATCAGCATTTTCAGAATTCTTTTCAGAACAGTACAACCCCATCATTTGCTTGAATTTGAATCCCGACCATTAATAAATGTATCCAAACCTTCAAAAATACTACTCACCTCCCCCACACTTAATCCTGTCCTTCTAGTCAATTCAACTCATCAAGAATTCAACCAAAACTCTCAAAATAATGAAGGCAAAGCAAGGTGATCAAGAATTAAAATACTAGATGAGAATGTTTTGAGAAAATTATGGGAAAAATGAATTAGACTTTGAAATAGACAAAAGAAAAGAGTTCAATGAAAATTATCCTTCCATTCCATGTATACATATGCTATTGTGACTTTGAAAAGAAGCTAAGCAAGTTTTATAGTTCAATTGCTATGAGTGCATGTCACACAAAGAAAACAATAGAATTTAGGCTTGTGGTGATCCTCACTAGGTAATTTTCATGCAATCAAACTCAACTAATCAAATTGGAATCCACCATCAAATTAATCAATATCATGTAAGAAAGGCATCCAATCATGTTAAATGACTTAAAATTAATGGTCCAATTTAAGAGACTTTTACCATCTTAAAAGTATTACTAAACAATTCCATAGAGACTTTTATTCAAATTGAAATGCTATATATACAATCTAAATGCAAAGTATGGAAATAAAATGCAAATGCAAAGTATGAAACTAAAGAAAGTTGCTCAAAAAGAATTTATTAGACACAAAGCATGAATTAAAATGCAAAAGCAAGCAAAATTGGAACCAACTCCCCTTTAAATTCCCGGTGGTTGAAGAAGATCTAACAAAAGAAGTCACCCCGGAAGTGGAGTAATCATGGTTATACTCAAATTCTTCTTATTAATCCTTTTTCCCTTGAAAATTCTTTCTGGAGGTCTGAGGCGGTTCAGTGTAAGCACCCACTCCGGAAGCTTATGTTCTCCTACACAATCAATAAGAGAAAACACCTCCCACACACATGTGGGATTAAAAGAAAATAGGAGAATATTAGTGTGGGTAAAACATATATCAAGAAATGCATCACATCTAATAAAATCAATAAATTGTACCTCTATGAAATTCTCTAATGAATCACAAAAAATACTCACCTTGTCATGCCGAAAGGTACCTGGAGTGGTGATTGTTACCTCCTTATCATCTAGTAAATGCTCAGACTCTAGTTCTGGTGAGTGTACAACTCCATGTAGTGATTCTTGGGTGCTTGGCTCCGTAGCACAAGTCCCTACACTTATATCCTCAATTCCTGGTGATTCTTGAGGTAATGCTTCCAGTAAGCATTCCCTTACACTTAAATCATCAATACCTGCATCATTAATAACATCTAGAGCAACATCATTAGTAGAATCAGAAATTTTAACAACTACATCATCATCACAAATTAAACTAGATAATTCTTGTGAAGAAATAGATGCAGTGGCAGGCCTGATAAGAGCTCCACAATCCATCCCTTCACTGGCACTTTGTATTTGCAACTGATTGATGGATGATGCAATCTGATCTAACTGACTCTGAATAGTCTGTATCCTTGCAAATTGTTGCTCTTGATGCTCTCTCATTTGTTGTATAACTTCATTGAATTTCCACATTGATTCTTCAATTTGTTCTTGTACATCCTCATACTGATATTCAGGCGCATAAATCTCAGTCTAAGGCTGATAATAATAACTCTGACTCTAATCTCCAAAATGTTGATAATATGGATCCATGGTCAAAAGAATTTCCTGTTCTTACACTGACAATTAGCAAATAAAATTAGAAGATTCAGGAACAAATAAATTTAAACACATGGATATATAAGCATGAAAGCAATCAAAACAACAAAAAAATTTTAAAGTTTTCAAAAATAATGAACAATCCTAAAAACATCACTAGTTTCCCCGGCAACGGCGCCAAAATTTGATGACGATGTCTGTCACACTCGTAAATCAAATTAACAAATGTATTTCCACTGAACCCCTTAATGACACAATAATGTTATAGTAACGAGCCCAGGATCGATCTCGAGGAACCAACGGTAGAATGTAATTTAGGATTGTATTTTATACCTATTTTTGGGGTTTTTAACATAGAAATGGGGGTTTAAACTTGAATTAAATCTAACAAAAGTAAAGCACAACGAATAAGAATTTAATCTAATGTATTAAGGTAACCTAACTATGTGTCAATGATCACACCATAATGCATTGTCACCCTACATTATAATTAAATCATCAACTCACTTAAACTAAATATGAAATAACGAAACGTAATTAAATCTGATCTACAACACCAATTAAAACCCTAGCTTAAACTTAACAACCTAACAATTAACCAAGAACAAATTAAACTCAAATTAAACTACAACAAGGTAATGAAATACTAAATAACTTGCTAAAAACATAACAACCTTCAAATGAATCTGTTCTAAGATAATAAAAATAGTAACAAAATGAAAATAAACCCTAACCGATCCAATCTCTCAACCAATCTAACAAGCTACACACTCTTGCCGTCACACAAGAGTGCCAAAGTCGAGACCACCCAACTCTGGACCTCAGTGGAGCATCTCAGCTGCATCTCAGTTCAAGGAGTGCTCAACAGTGCCGACGGACCACCCCCGGCACGCTGTGAACACCTCAAAACCCAATAATGACTGAAAATCTGGATTTATGCAACCTCCAAACTCTGAATCTGGAATGATGCTGTGGAGGGTGGTGTGATGTCGAATGAAGCTCAGGAACACCGGAAGACCACCTCCAAATGTTGTTGATGGGAATCGAAGTCGCCGATTGGAAGACCACCTCCAAATCGGCGCTGGAACAGAGAAGGCCGGGAGAGAAATTCTGCCAGAGGAACCACCCAACGACGGGTCCAGATGATCAGAATGAAGCCGCCGAAAAGCTCACCACCGAGGTCGAAGCTTGAAAGAGTTGATCGGAAAAGGAAAGGGGCCGGAATCCGGAAGAAGCCGCGCACCAGGATGAAGCTGCGCGCTGTGGAGGATCGACGCTGGAAAACACTGTAGCTTCTCTGTTTTGAATCAGATCTAGATCTGAACGGACGGCTGGGATGCTTCAGAGCTAAATCAACGGTGAAAGTTCGCCTAAAATCCGATCTGAAGGTACTGATCTTCATCAAGGGTCTGGATCTACTCTCCCTTAGGTCAGATCGACCAGATCTTCACTGGATGGTTCAGATCTTCCCAATCTTAGATGAACGGTCCATATTAATTCAGGTTTGATTAATGGCTGTATGAACTCAGATTTGAATCAAAACCTCTGGATCTTCATCTATGGCTGAGATCTCCTCCTCATTAGGTTGGATGGGCCAGATCTTCAATGGATGACTCAGATCTACTTGATTGTAGATGAACGGTCCAAATAACTCCAAAGTTTGATCTTCTCGTTTCAACTCCGATTCGAGCACAAATTTGATCCAAATAGATCCAAATCCAAGATCCTTTGATTTCTACAAAATAAGAATCTAATATTAGCATCAAATAACACAAAAATATAATAATTTGCAATTAAGTCCAAGAATAAGACAATGCACAAAAATGTGATGTAACCATGATTTAAACCTATAAAATCAACATCAAACCATGCATATATGAATCAAAATAATACAGTAAAATCATGGTTATCAGTAGCGCAACTCCAAGCAAGGATTAAGGAGCTAATAACTCAACTAAGCAACCTAGGAGAAGAAGTAACGAATCGGGACTCGATCTGGTATGCGCTTAACGCCTTCTCGAGAACTCCCGAGTGGGCCTCCTTAGTAGATGTGTACTATATCTCTAAGGACTTCAAGATAAGTACTTTAGAAAATTTATTTTCAACTTTTGAACTTCACGAATCTCGGATTGTAGAGCCCAATGAAGTGGAGAAAACAAGTCAGAACATTACCTTAAAGGCAAGAACAAATGATTCTGACTCCGAAGCCTCGATCGACCAATCGGAATCGGCACTACTGGTAAAGCGTTTCAATAAGTTTTTTAATACTAATAAATTTAGATCGCAACAAAGAGGCATGAACGAAAGAGAAGAACGGTTCGTTGCTACAACTGCAACGAAGAAGGGCACATCAAAGATGACTGCCCAAACTTGAAGAAAAAGGGAAAAGTAAAGGAAAAGCGACGATCTTTCTCCAAACACAAGAACTTGAAAGCCACATGGTCAGACTCATCCTCTGAATCAGACATCGAAGAATTCTTGGGGTTAGCGCTAATGGCTAACCATCAGCTGGAAGAAGAGTCAAGCTCAGAAACGAGCAGAGATAAAGGGGGAGGAACATCAGAAGAGAAAAGCTACAGTGAAGGGGGAGAATCACCAAGTCAGGTATGTCAGGTGCGTAATCTTACCCCTACTCAATCCTTTCGCTTTATTAAACCCCTTTATAAAGAGTTAGATAAATTAAAAAAGGAAAATGAACATTTGAAATTAGAAAATGCAAAATTGAAAGATGAAATTGAAAAAACGAAGACTAGTGCATGTTTTAAAACAAATATCTTTCAAAAGTCAAAACTTAAGATTTATGAAAAATTAAACTGGTATGTTAAACATCATCAAGGTCAACTTAGGAAAATTCCCAAGAATTATATACCCCTAAGTTTCTAATTAATCCAGTAGGAAGGAACCTCTATTGGGTTCCAAAAGCCTTATTAGAATAAATTTCTGTTATTAAAACTTCCAGTAAGAAAATTAAACGTCAAAATTTCTTTATGAGGCTTTGTCTAAGGAAGTGGTTGTTGCTCCAATAACCAAGAATGCCTAGTGCCTCGCCATCACCTGGAAGCTGAAATATTGAAATAAAATATTTAATTTATGAAAAACCTTTAAAACTAGAATTAAATAATGCTTTGAAAGTTTTTCAAACACTTTCTTGGAAAAATCTAAAAATTCATCTTTACTTAGAAATTTTTTTTGGAAAATTCTAAAAATTCAGTTTACTTAGAATTTTTTTTTTGAAAAATTCTTAAAAATTCAGTTTACCAAGAAATTTTTTTTTGTATATTCTAAAAACTCATATTCTCTTATTATTATCCCGTTTTTGCTGTGATCAAAGGGGGAGGGATAGGTACAAGTTTAGGGGGGGAGAGAGTTTAAACTCTGAGTTTAAACATTTTTGAAAAATTCTGTTTAACTCTTAATTAAATAGCTGTAATTTTATTTATTGTAAATTTATGCTTAACATGTTACTTAATTACTTTTTGTCTACTTTTACCCTAACTTGAAATTGGGTTGATGCACATCCAAAAGGGGGAGATTGTTAGACCCCGTGGTTGTTTTGATGTGATCAACCAAGTTGGTAGGGTCCTGCATTGTGTTTGATCCTTGTGGCTGAGTGTGCATGAGCTTAGGAGCACAGGAATTCGAGCGAAAGACACAGCTAGCGAGAAGGACGGCATGAGAAGAGAGTCGACGGGCTCGGTGCTTCCGAAGGACGAGAGAGCTGTGGAAGAGTACACCGGTGGGCGAGAAGAATGTGCGCGGCGTTCGAGGGATGTTAAGCCGGGGAGGAAGGCTGCTCGAGGAGAAGGTCGGAAATTGAGTTCGGATGAGCCCTATTTCGGTTGGCCGGAAACACCTAAAAGAACGGAGCTTCGGAAGTCAAAGCGAAGGAAAAAGTGAGCTGGAATTCAAGCTCAAGGCGCCTTCATCAAAGCTTGAAGGCGCCTTCATCTTGAAAGCGCCTTCAATGCTTGTTGGAGGCGCCTCGGACCTGGCCAAAGTGGTCGTTGAGCTTTCGGAAAAAGTTTTATCCGCTGACTTGGTTAAAGGCGCCTTGGACCTTGTTGGAGGCGACTTTGACCCTCGGGATAGACTTTCCAGAAGCTATATAAAGGCCCCTGGAGCTAGGAAATTTTCATAAATTTGTTCAATCAACTCTATATTCATTCCTATCAATAGTTCTGAGCTGTTAGAGTATAAAAGGCTTCTCCGACTTCAGTAAAGGAGACTTTTTCTAGTGTGCTTTTCTTCACCCTGGATTAACAACCTTCTTGGTTGTAACCAAGTTAACTGTTGAGTCTCTGTTTTATTTCTGTTTCTTTATTTCAATCATTTTATTATTGTTATTGAATTTTTTAGTTGAAAGCACGAGGAGGGCATAGTTTTTATTTTTCAAGCAATTCACCCCCCTCTTGTCGGCCTCTACTGCACCAACAAGTGGTATCAGAGTCTGACAACCTTAGAAGGACTAACCGTCGAATGAAGGACAAAGATTAGGACGATGGCCGGCGTGAACATTCATCCCCCGAAGTTCGACGGAGACTTCACTACTTGGAAGCGAAAAATGGAGGTATTTTTTAAAACTGAATTTGATATACTTTTAATAATGAAGTATGGATATGCAGCGCCAAAAGATAAAGAAGAGTGCAACTGGACGAAGAAGGAGCAGGCTGATTGCGTGGACAATGGAAAGGCTGAATTTCACCTGCTCAGTGTTCTGCCGCCCCAGGAGGTAAGTCGGATCGGAAGTTACCACTCCGCCAAAGACCTCTGGGATAAATTCCTGGAGCTCCACGAAGGTACCTCAGAAGCAAAGCTAGCAAGGCGCGACATCCTCCGGACCCAGCTTACGAACCTCCGGATGAACAGTGGCGAGAAGGTAGCGCAACTCCAAGAAATGATTAAGGAGCTAATAACTCAACTAAGCAACCTAGGAGAAGAAGTAACGAACCGGGACTCGATCCGGTACGCGCTCAACGACTTCCCGAGAACTCCCGAGTGGGCCTCCTTAGTATATGCGTACTACATCTCTAAGGACTTCAAGGTAAGTACTTTAGAAAATTTATTTTCAACTTTTGAACTTCACGAATCTTGGATTGCAGAGCCCAATGAAGTGGAGAAAACAAGTCAGAACATTGCCTTAAAGGCAAGAACAAACGATTCTGACTCCGAAGCCTCGATCGACCAATTGAAAGCGGCACTACTGGTAAAGCGTTTCAATAAGTTTTTTAATTCTAATAAATTTACATCACGGACAAAGAGGCATGAGCGAAAGAGAAGAATGGTTCATTGCTACAACTGCAACTGATCCGGCGGTTAGAACAGGGGACCCCCATTCTGAGGGGTCAATGCCACGCGGGAGTCAAAAGGCCAGGTGGCCGATCGGAGAAGGAGGGGCCGACCTCCCGGCAGGCCGACCGGTGAATAGCCGATGGCAAAAGTCACCCCGACAGAAGTCGGGGTTCCGACGCTCAATTGAACAGTAGCAGAGAGCCGAGCGGAAGGCCTAAGAGAAGGTGACATACTGCTAAACAGTCCCTACATGGCACCCTACCGAAAATATCCCCAGCATATCGATGCCAACGGCAGGCCGGACGGGATGTGTGTGTCGTCCGGCCAGCGCTTAAGATGAGGGCTGGCCGGATGGACTCCCCGTCCAGCCGGCTTGCCGGACGCCCTGGCCTGTGATCGGTAAAGAGGGACAAGAACATCTTATGACAGCTGTCAAGTCCTATGGCTAGGCTATGCTCCAAGTCTGACAATGAGGTGTTCTGTTGTCCCATCGAAGACGTGATTGGACTGTAGCAGTATGGCGTCAAGTAAGCTTTCTGACAGACACATACCGAGGTATGGGCTGCGGACACGTATGCGCCTCGGTGGACATGCAGGAGCTCTTTCACCGCTCTATATAAAGGGCCTCATACTTCGCCGGAGGTACGCGTGGGACACCTTTGGAGCCACTTTTTTCACTACTTGTTTTCCTGACTTGAGCGTCGGAGGGTCGCCGCCGGGAACCCCTTCCCGACCCGACTTCTGTGCAGGTTCGCCGGAGGTTCGTGCAGCCAGTCGAAGATCTACGTCCGCAGCCGGGGAGCGTCACGTGCCCAGCGTCCGTTGATTCGGCATTCGGACAGGATCAACAACGAAGAAGGACACATCAAAGATGACTGCCCAAACTTTAAGAAAAAGGGAAAAGTAAAGGAAAAGCGACAATCTTTCTCCAAACACAAGAACCTGAAAGCCACATGGTCAGACTCATCCTCTGAATCAGACGTCGAAGAATTCTTGGGGTTAGCGCTAATGGCTAACCATCAGCTGGAAGAAGAGTCAAGCTCAGAAACGAACATAGATGAAGGGGAGGAACATCAGAAGAGGAAAGCTGCAGTGAAGGGGGAGCATCACCAAGTCAGGTAAGTCATGTGCGTAATCTTACCCCTACTCAGTCCTTTCCCTTTATTAAAGCCCTTTATAAAGAGTTAGATAAATTAGAAAAGGAAAATGAACATTTGAAATTAGAAAATGCAAAATTGAAAGATGAAATTGAAAAAACGAAGACTGATGCATGTTTTAAAACAAATATCTTTCAAAAGTCAAAACTTAAGATTTATGGAAAATTAAATTGGTATGTTAAACATCATCAAGGTCAACTTAGGAAAATTCCCAAGAATTATATACCCACTAAGTTTCTGATTAATCCAGTAGGAATAAACCTCTATTGGGTTCCAAAAGCCTTATTAGAATAAATTTCTGTTATTAAAACTTTCAGTAAGAAAATTAAACGTCAAAATTTCTTTATGAGGCTTTGTCTAAGGAAGTGGTTGTTGCTCCAATAACCAAGAAGGCCTAGCGCCTCGTTATGACCTGGAAGCTGAAATATTGAAATAAAATGTTTAATTTATGAAAAACCATTAAAACTAGAATTAAATAATACTTTAAAAGTTTTTCAAACACTTTCTTGAAAAAATCTAAAAATTCATCTTTACTTAGAAATATTTTTGGAAAATTCTAAAAATACAGTTTACTTAGAATTTTTTTAAAAAAAATTATTAAAAAATTCAGTTTTCCTAGAATTTTTTTTTTGGTATAATCTAAAAAACTCATATTATCTTATTATTACCTCGTTTTTGTTGTGATCAAATGGGGAAAGATAAGTACAAGTTTAGGGAGAGAGAGAGTTTAAACTCTAAGTTTAAACATTTTTGAAAAAGTCTGTTTAACTCTTAATTAAATAGTTGTAATTTTATTTATTGCAAATTTATGCTTAACATGTTACTTAATTACCTTTTGTCTATTTTTACCCTAACTTGAACTTGGGTTGATGCACATCAAAAAGGGAGAGATTGTTGGACCCCGTGGTTGTTTTAATGTGATCAACCAAGTTGGTAGCGCCCCGCTTTGTGTTTGATCCTTGTGGCTGAGTATGCAGGAGCTTAGGAGCACAGGAAGTCGAGCAGAAGATGCAGCTAGCGAGAAGAACGGCACGGGAAGGGAGTCGACGGGCTCGGTGCGTCCGAAGGATGAGAGAGCTGCGGAAGAGTACACCGGTGGGCGAAAAGAATGTGCGCGGCGTTCGAGGGACGTTAACCCGGGGAGGAAGGCTGCTCGAGGAGAATGTCGGAAATTCGGTTTGGGTGAGCTCTATTTCGATTGGCCGGAAGCACCCAAAAGAATAGAGCTTCGAAAGTCAAAGCGAAGGAAAAAGTGAGCTGGAATTCAAGCTCAAGGCGCCTTCATCAAAGCTTGAAGGTGCCTTCATCTTGAAGGCACCTTCAATGCTTGTTGGAGGCGCCTCGGACCTCGCCAAAGTGGTCGTTGAACTTTCAGATAAAGTTTTATCAGCTGACTTGGTTAGAGGCGCCTTGGACCTTGTTGGAGGCACCTTGGACCCGCGGGATAGACTTTCCAGGAGCTATATAAAGGCCCCTGGAGCTAGGAAATATTCATAAATTTGTTCAATCAACTCTGTATTCATTCCTAACAATAGTTCTGAGCTGTTAGAGTGTAAAAGGCTTCTCCGCCTTCAGTAAAGGAGACTTTTTCTATTGCGCTTTTCTTCGCCCTGGATTAACAACCTTGTTGATTGTAACCAGGTTAACTGTTGAGTCTCTATTTTATTTCTGTTTCTTTATTTTAATCATTTTATTATTGCTATTGTATTTTTGAGTTAAAAGCACGAGAAGAGTATAATTTTTATTTTTCAGGCAATTCACCCCCCTCTTGCCGGCCTCCGCTGCACCAACAGCAAGGAGGAGAGGGAGAAGAGCGGTGGTGGCGGCCGACAATGGCGTCGGCGAGGAGCATGAGAGGATGAGGAAGAATCCCTTTTTTATTCCTGTTGGCGGCGGCGGAGAGACACGAACCAAGTCCCCTCCCCTCTGTCCTGATGAACAGTGCTCCCTAAAACCCCAAAAACGCTTCACTTGTCAAAAGACCAAACTACCCCTCTCCCTTCTCCTAATTGCTCCTATGCCCTCCACTACATCTGCATACAAGCCTTCCCCTCAAGTCTAGTCAAAGGAGGCGCGAGTTCGACTGACTAGACAGTCTATCACAAAGGCTGACTCACTCGATAATCAAATCGCTGAACCCATCGTATAATGCCACGCGAGCGGTCGCTATAGTAATGGTGTCACATGAGATAGTAACGGTGCCGAATGGACTACGTAGACTAGTACCAAGTCAATGATCGGACAGATGCCAAACTGATCGAATGTCTCTGGTGGAACCACGATGTCTTCACATGGTCGACACATGAGCTCCCTGGGATCTCTCCTAAAGTGGCGCAGCACGAACTCCACGTCCGACCAGATGCTCGGATGGTGAAGCAAAGGAAGAGGGACTTCAGTGCTGAACAGAATTTAATCATCCGAGAAGAGATAGAAAAGCTCATGGAGGCTAGCAACATCCGGAAGGTTCAATTCCCGAGCTGGTTGGAGAATGTGGTGCTGGTCTCCAAACCCGGGAATAAGTGGAGAGTCTGCATCGACTTCAGAGACCTCAATAAGGCGTGCCCAAAGGACTTTTATCCTCTACCCCGGATCGATCAAATGGTGGATTCAACTGCCGGGTAGTTTATATGCATGCTGGATGCTTACCAAGGGTATCATCAAGTGTCACTCGCCCGGGAAGAGCAGGAGAAGGTCAGCTTTATCACGTCTGATGTAGCTACAACGTCAAGACGTTTGGACTGAATAACGTCGGCACCACCTATCAGAGATTGATGAACAAAGTCTTTTGACGGCAAATCGGCCGCAACATAGAGGTATATGTCGACGATATTCTGATCAAATCCCTCCGAGCGGCTAATCTTTGTGTCGATATCAAGGAAACGTGCCAGACGCTGAGGACATATGGAATCAAGTTAAATCTGAACAAGTGTCTGTTCGACGCAAGAAGCGGATGTTTCTTGGGCTACATAGTTATCGAGCGAGGCATTGAAGCAAACCCGAGCAAAGTGAAGGCACTACAAGACATGTCGCCGCCCAAAAATCTGAAGGAAGCTCAGCGTCTCACCGGGCGGATAACTGCCCTATCGCGGTTCATCTCCAAGTCGTCTGACCGAATTCTGCCATTTTTCAAGATACTACGTCGAGCCACCAAGTTTCAGTGGGACGAGGCATGCGACCGGACATTTGGAGATCTTAAAGAGTACCTCAACTCGATGCCCATACTTGTTAAGCCTGTTGTCGGCGAGCCGCTTCGTATTTATTTGTCCTCAACCAAGCATGCGGTCGATTCGGCATTAGTTAGGCAGAGTGGAGATGAGCAGCCCGTGTACTTTCTGAGCCATATATTGAAGGATGCTGAGTCTCACTACACCGGTCTTGAGAAATTGGCCTATACGCTGGTGCTCACGGCTCGGAAGCTCCGTCCATACTTCCTCGTACACACCATCATTGTGATGATCAATAGCCCTTTGGTAAGAGTCCTTCTTAACCCAGAGGCGTCCGACCGGTTGATCAAATGGACGACGGAGTTCAACGAGTTCGACATCCAGTATCAGCCCCGAACATCCATCAAAGCACAGTCCTTGGTGGATTTTGTCACTGAGGTACAGAATCCCGAACCAGAAGCTATCTGGAAGATATATGTAGATGGGTCGGCCACTCGACAGGGGAGTGGGATCGGAATACTGCTGATCTCCCCCCAAGAAGAGCGGATGCAGTTGTCCATCTAGCTAGACTATCGGGCGACCAATAATGAAGCTGAGTACGAGGCACTCATATGTTGGATCGAGAAGCGCTAGAGGGGGGCTGAATAGCGCTCGTGGCTATTTCGTTCGATTATCAGAAAACTATCGGAGTAATTAAAACGCAACGGAATAAAAATTAACACAGAGACACACAGGGATTTACTTCGTTCGGAGCCTAAGGCGACTCCTACTCGAAGGCCCGTGATCCTTGATCGCTTCCGGTGGGCAACAACTATAAGCTCGATAAGAATTACAAACTAATTACAATGAAAGTATTATAACAACTTTATACCGACAACTTAAAGAAGAAGAAAGCAGAGCTCCGGGTCGTCGGAATTTTGTAGCAGCACTTCGGAATGGTTTTGTTAGCAGCACGTTTAAGAAAGATAGCCTGGAACTTGATAATTTGAAGTGCTGGTCGAAACCCCCTTATAAAGGGTGTTCAAGGCGCCTTGAAGGTTGTTCAAGGCGCCTCCATGCTGCCGAGTCCTCCGCGTGGATCAAGCTTGAACTGGTCGAACTTCATCTGCTTAAGGCGCCTTATACCCTGCTCAAGGCTCCTTCCAAGGTGCCTTATAATCCCTTCAAGACGCCTCCATGGATGCTTCGCAGCCAGGTCAACTTTTGCACCCGAGGCACCTCCAAGCTCCATGGAGGCGCCTCGGACACTGTTCATCTGAGGAAAAGCTTCGTTATTTTATACCTGCAAGACATGTTAGTCCCAAACAATATCCTGCAACACAAAGTTAGCACATAAAACATAATAGAAGAAATAATAAAGACAGTCTCCGGACTGTCCGAGTCTGACTTCGGATTTCCAACCGGAAACCCTAGGTCGACCCGACGCCTACTATTCCCTCTACGGGGAACGCGTCCTCACCTACTCCACTTAGGAGATTTACCTGTTGCCAGTACGATCCTCCAGATCGACTGGACTTTTGCTCAGCACTCGACGCTTCCGGACTTTCTGCTGGACATCCGCTTCCCGGCTAGTCCAGTCTCTCACCTGGTTCGCGACACCAGGACTTTCTACCTAGGGTTACCACCCCCTAAGACTTTTGCCTGAAGCCACCGACCTGCCAAGACTTTCCGCATAGGGTTACCACCCCCTATGACCTAGGGTTACCACCCCCTAGGGTTTTTCCTTTGCCTAACCGCAGCTAGGACTTTCCTGAAATGCTCAAGCAAACTTGTTACATCACAAGGACACCTTAACTTTGAATCCTTTGCCATTATCAAAACACGAGTTCGATCGTCGGATGCTTCCCGCACCAACACCATAGCTGGCCCACAGGCCGCTCGGCACGTCGGAGCTATCCGGGTCATCATACACTCAGATTTGCAGTTGGTCGCTCAGCAGCTGATCGGGACGTTCGAGATAAGCAATGCGCGTCTCAAGCTCTACGCAGAAGCCTTCGAAAAGCTGAAGGACAACTTCCACGAGGTAACCATATGGAAGATTCCCCGAGCGGAGAATCAAGCGGCGGACGAATTGGCTAAACTAGCGAGCTCACTCTAGCCAATCGTATTAGCACAACTAACCGAGCAGGTATCTTTGGTGGCACACATGATCGGATGGAGGGGCTCACCTTCCTGAGCAACTGGAGGACTGCGCTGATAGAATTTTTGCGATCAGGAGCTATGCCATCCGATCGGGAGGAAGCCCTGCTGCTAAGAAAAAGGGCTAGTCAATTCACCCTGATCGGGGACCAGCTCTACAAGAAGGCTTTCTCCTGACCTTTGCTGAAGTGCGTCGAGTCAGAGGACGCCGACTACATACTGTAAAAAGTACATCAAGGCTCATGTGGGGGATATCCAGGCGGTTTATTGTTGGCAAGGAAGATTCTGTTGGCCGGATACTTTTGGCCAACTTTACAGAAAGACGCCGCTTGGATAATTGTCACCTGCATGCCCTGCCAGAAGTACCACAACTTATCGCATTGGCCAACTGAAGAAATGAGGCTTCCACGGTATCGTGCCCGTTCGACCAGTGGGGCATGGGCATCGTGGGACCCTTCCCTATGGCTATCGGACAGCGGAAGTTCTTGCTTGTTGTAGTGGACTACTTCTCCAAGTGGGTTGAAGTTGAGCCACTGGCAAGAATAACCAAGCAGATGGTTTAGAGATTTATTTGGCAGCACATTATTTGCTGGTTCGGCATCCCTCGCCGACTCGTCTCAGATAATGGGAGGTAGTTCGTCGGTCGGAAGCTCAGGGAGTGGTGTGAGGAGTATGGCATCCAGCAAGCCTTCACCTCAGTAGCATACCCTCAGAGCAATGAACAGGCCGAGGTTGTCAATCGGGAGATCCTACGAGTCCCAAGGGCTCGGCTTAACCATGTAGGAGAAAGCTGGGTCGACGAACTCCCCAGCATGCTGTGGGCGCTCCGCACGACCCCCAAAGAAGGAACGGGAGCAACACCCTTTCACTTGGTGTACGGCTGTAAAGCAGTCGTCCCTGTTGAAGTAGAAGTCGAGTCCAATCGGATACAATACTATAGCGAAGATAACGCCGAGCGGAGGCTTCTAGAGCTGGACTTCATGGATGAAGCACGCGATAAAGCAGCCACTCGACTGATGGCTTATAGGCAGATAATGAGGCAGAACTACAATCGGCGGGTAATCCCGAGGTCGTTCTAGGTTGGCGACCTCGTATGGAAGAAGGTGAAGCCGGTCGGTGATGTCACCAAGTTGGAAGCTCCATTGACCGAACCCTTCAAGGTCGTAGAGAAGCTCCGCTCGGGCGCCTATTATTTGGAGGATAAGGACGGGAGGCGACTCGAGCGTCCATGGAGCGCGAACCATCTACAACCATATCGAACCGGGGGAGAGGTGCGCCGATGCAATTAATGTATTTTCTATATCCCTGAGCCCTTTGAAGTGTAGGGCTGAAATCAAAAGCAAATGTTTGCCAAAGTCTTTGTCGAACGGCAGCACAGATTGTCGATCGACAACGTTAAACACAGGTCTCCACCAACGGTCGAGCGGTGACCTTAAACCCGAGTCTTCACCGACTGTTGAGCGGCGACGTTAAACCTAGGTCTCCACCTACGATCGAGCGGTGACCTTAAACGCATTACTTCATCAAATCGTCGAGCGGCGACGTTAAACCCAGGTCTCCACCGATGGTCGATCGGTGACCTTAAACCCGAGTCTTCAGCAAATCGTCGAGCGGCGACGTTAAACCCAGGTCTCCACCGACAGTCAAGCGGTAACCTTAAACCCGAGTCTTCACTGACCATCAAGCGGTGACGTTAAACCCAGGTCTCCCCCGACGGTCGAGTGACGAGCTTAAACGTGTTGGGAATTTCGGGCCGCAAAAATCGCTTTTTCGCGTTCCGGAAACCCCGATTCCCATGCCACCGGATCCGTGCGAAGTAAAATAATTTTGTAAAATTTCGAGTACGAGTTTCTAACCCCTAGATCTACACTAGATTTACATGTTAAGAGATTTACTCTTGATGCGATGCCCTTCGTAATCCCGCTCATCCAAAGGTTCGTCGGATCTCGAGATCGTCAACTGTACGATCCTCTATGCGTATCCACACGAACAAACTAGGTGGAGAAGACCAAACAAAGGTGTGCTAGCACCTTAGGTTGTTCGGCCAAGGAGGAGGAGAGGGAGAGGAGAATGAGAGCAAGGAAGAAGATGAGAGTTACTTTGCTTGAATGAAAATTAATCCATCCATTCAACCATAAGTGGTCAACCACTATTGGAGTTGTAACCTCCATTCTCATTTAATGTGGCCATTAAAGAGGAGATTTGTAACCTCTATGAGGTGGCACACACATGTGCTAAACATGATGATGTGTAACACCATTATTGGCCACTTAATGCCAACTCACAAATGAGGTAGCAAATAGTCAAGTCAAACTTGACCTTTCATCTTCCTTCTCAAGTCAAGTCAAACTTGACCAAATCTCTCTCATGGTTGATTTAATCTAACCATTTGATTCAAACCAACTTAATATAATGAATCTAATTCATTTAATTAAATTGATTCAATGAGTCATAATCTAAATTAGACTCATTGAACACATAAATCAACTTGAGTCCAACTCAATTAGTTCAATTAGGATTACTCTTAATCCAATTTGATTCATCACATGAATCTAATCCTCTTGGTTCATCATATGAACCTAATCTCTATCTAATTGTCCTTTGTGTGTGACCCTATAGGTTCTTGTAACGTTGGCAATGCTCCTAAACTCATTTAGAAGCATAAGTTATGAGCGGTATCTAGCAATGCATAATTACTACCCAAGTTACAAGAATGTTGAGATCCAGCATCACCTTGTGACTACTAATTGTGACTCTTCACAATATATGACATTGTCCTTCTATCCTAGACATCTAGATTGATCAATGTGAGGCATAGACCATGTTATCCTCTAATCAATCTAAATCTTGAACTCCAAGTAGACTCACTCGATCAAATGAGCTCAATATCTCATATTGACTCATTTGGGCATGGCCATGCACTTAGTGGTCTCACTCTATCAAGAATATCAATGTCACTCCCATCATATAGGAGGGATAGATCCCATCTACATCACTCACATCCCTCTGCATAATTTGTTACATACCCAGTAATCGCCTTTATAGTCCACCCGGTTACGGGTGATGTTTGACGAAGCCAAAGTACATAACTCTTTATGTAGGGATCCATGGTGATTTCAGGTCCAAGGACTAATAGTCATACTAATAGCCACATGAGAAAGTATATGACACTCATATAACGATCCATGATACTTTCTCATGGCGGGTCATTCAGTATACATTCTCCAATGCATACTCATGTGTCAACTTGATATCTCTATATCCATGACTTGTGAGATCAAGTCATCGATTTAACCTACATGCTACTCTTATTGCATTAACATTATCCCTGAATGTTAATACTCGACTAGGAATAATTAAGAGTGGTGTTCCCTATATCATCTCACTATCGATTCAATCAATCGATTGATATAGGTAAGAACCTTCTACTCAAGGACGCTATTATACTTAGTTTATTTGACACCAATACAAGTAAGCATAATAACCAAAAAACAAAATGCCTTTATATATAAGAATATGATACAATGAGCCCATACAGCAATCATCAAATGATTGGCTCTAGGGCTCTAACTAACAATCTCCCACTAGCACTAGTGCCAATCAATGTAGGTTCTAAGGCATAATGACCTAGTGTGACCATCATGTTTTCTCTGTGCCAAAGCCTTGGTCAAGGGATCTGCAATGTTAGCCTCTGTAGGTACTCTGCAAATCTTCACATCTCCTCTATCAATAATCTCTCGAATGAGATAGAAGCGCCGTAGTATGTGTTTGGTCCGCTGGTGTGAGCGAGGTTCCTTAGCATGTTCTATAGCTCCATTGCTGTCACAATAGAGCTCAATAGGGTCAGCGATACTAGGAACCACCCCAAGTTCAGTGATGAACTTGCGGATCCAAACTGCCTCCTTTGCTGCCTCTGATGCAGTAATGTACTCGACCTCTGTTGTAGAATTAGCGACTGTATCCTGCTTCGAACTTTTCCAGCTCACATCACCACTATTTATACACAACACGAACCCTGACTATGATCAATAATCATCTTGGTCGGTCTGGAAGCTAGCATCACTGTAACCCTTTACAGCTAGCTTGTCATCGCCTCCATATATCAAGAAATATTCTTTAGTCCTTCTCAAGTACTTAAGAATATTTTTGACCGCAATCCAGTGACTCTCACCTGGATCTGACTGGTATCTGCTCGTCATGCTCAAAACATATGAGACATCAGGTCGAGTACATGATCCTATGGCTGAAGCATAAGGGATCTGATCCATGCGGTCTCTCTCCTCTCTAGAAGAGGGACATTGAGTCATCGAAAGACTCACGCCATGTCACATCGGCAGAAATCCCTTCTTGGAGTTTTGCATGGCAAACCGTAGGAGTACCTTGTCAATATATGTACTCTGACTTAGGCCAAACAACCTCTTAGATCTATCTCTTTAGATCTTTATGCCTAGAATGTGGGATGTTTCACCTAAGTCCTTCATTGAGAAACAAGTCCCTAGCCAAGTCTTGACAGACTGTAGCAAAGGGATGTCTTTCCCAATGAGCAGTATGTCATCCACATATAATATGAGGAAGATAACTATGTCCCCTACAACCTTCTTGCAGGCACAAGGTTCATCTACATTCTTGATGAAATCAAACTATTTGATTACATCATCGAATTGAAGATTCCAGCTCTGAGAAGCTTGCTTTAGTCCATAAATGGACCTATGCAGCCTGCAAACTCTGCTAGTATGCTGTGGATCTACAAAACCCTCAGGTTGTGTCATGTACACATCCTCAAGTAGGTTTCCATTCAGAAATGCGGTTTTGACATCCATCTATCATATCTCATAGTCATGGTATGCTGCAATAGCAAGCATGATCCGAATGGACTTAAACATCGCTACTGCAGAAAAAGTTTCATCATAGTCAATACCATGAATTTGCTTGAAACCTTTAGCTACCAAGCGACCCTTATAGATAAGTCCATCCATGTCAGTCTTTCTCTTAAATACCCACTTACACCCAATGGGTTTTACCCCTTCAGGTGGATCAACCAAAGTCCATACTTGGTTGGTGTACATGGATTCCATCTCGGATATCATGACCTCTAGCCATTTCTCGGAATCTGGTCTCATCACAGCTTCCTGATAGGTGGTAGGCTCATCCTCTATGAGCACAATGTCATCATGGTCAGACAAGAGAAATGAGTATCTCTCAGGCTGACGACGTACCCTATCAAACCTGCGAAGAGGTATGTCTACTTGAACTGTTGTTATTCCTCAACTCCTTGTGGAACAACATCATCCACAACACTTTGTGGTTCCAGTTCAACTTCCATCGAGGCTTCAGTGCTATTGTTCATATCTTGAACTTCTTCAAGATCGAACATACTCCCACTAGTCTTTCTAGAAACAAAATCTCTTTCTAGAAATACCCCAGTCTTTGCAACAACTACCTTGTGCTGACTGATAATGTAGAAGTAATATCCCTTAGTTTCCTTGGGATATCCAATGAAATAGCACTTATCAAATTTGGGTCCCAGTTTGTCTGAAACTTGACGTCTAACGTAAGCCTCACAACCCCAAATCCTCATAAAAGACACCTGGACATCTCTCCCAGTCCATATCCTATATGGTGTCTTTATCACGGCCTTGGATGGAACTCAGTTGAGTATAAAAGCTACCGTGTCTAGAGCATTGCCCCAAAGAAATGTAGGAAGATCTGTGTGACTCATCATAGACCGTACCATATCTAATAGGGAACGATTCCTCCTTTCGGATACACCATTCCAATATGGTGTTCCCAGAGGAGTGAGTTGGGATAGGATCCCACACTCAGCTAGATAGTCACGAAACTCATGGCTAAGGTATTCACCACCTCGATCTGATCGAAGTATCTTAATACTCTTGCCAAGCTGGTTTTGTACTTCATTCTTGAATTCTTTGAACTTTTCAAAGGATTCAGACTTATTTGTCATCAAGTACACATAACCATATCTACTGAAGTCATCAGTAAGTGTAATGAAGTACCTATAACCGCCTCTAGTAGCGACATTGAAAGGGCCACATACATCACTATGTATAAGTCCTAACAAGTCAGTCGCTCTCTCGCTGTGCCCACTAAAGGGAGTCTTGGTCATCTTACCCAGTAGGCATGACTCACATGTCTCATATGATTCAAAATCAAATGAGTCCAGCAAACCATCTTTATGGAGCTGGGATAAGCGCTTGTCATTTATATGACCTAAGCGACAGTGCCAGAGATAGGTTTGGTTCATGTCATTTGACTTGAACCTCTTGGTACTTATGTTATAGATAGAGCTTTCAAGGTCTAGAATGTAGAGTCCGTTCATCAGAGGTGCACTACAATAAAACATATCTTTTAAATAAACAGAATAACATTTGTCCTTTATTATAAAAGAGAAACCTTTCTTGTCCAAACAAGAAACTGAAATTATGTTCTTAGTTAAAGCAAACACATAACAACATTCATCTAATTCTAATACAAGCCCAAAGGGCAGAGATAGATGATAAGTTCCTACAATAGCAGCAACACCTCGCCCTTCGTCAATGCCCTGTTATTTCTCAACGCCTGCAAATTAGTACAAATGTGAGAAGCACATCCGGTATATAATACCCATGATGAAGAAATAGATAGATTGACTTCTATAACATATATACCTGAAGTGGAAGTCTCACTTCGCTTCTTCTTAAGATCTTCCAGGTACACCTTGCAGTTCCTCTTCCAATGCCCAGTCTGACCGTAGTGGAAGCAGGTAGCATCCTTGGCGACCCCTCCTTTAGGTTTCAGTGCCTTGCCTTTGCCCTTGGCTTGGGACTTTCCCTTGCCTTTAGGCTTGCCCTTGCCCTTATGTTTCTGAACCATCAGAACAGAGTTGGGCTTAACCTTCTTAAGGTTAAGATCAGCAGTTCTTAACATGCTAAGCAGCTCAGGCAGTGGCTTGTCAATTTCGTTCATGTTATAATTTAGAACGAATTGACTATAGCTATCTGGCATGGACTGCAAGATCAGGCCAGTGGCCAGCTCTTGGCCAAGTGGGAACCCCAACCTCTGTAGGTTCTCTATGTACCCAATCATCTTGAGCACATATGGACCTACGGGAGCCCCGTCTGACATCTTGCGCTGAAATAGTGCCTTAGAGATCTCGAATCTCTCGTGCCTCGCTTGTCCTTGATACAGTTGACGAAGATGTTCAACCATATCATAAGCACCCATCAACTCGTGTTACTTCTGAAGCTCAGAGTTCATGGTCGCAAGCATTAGACAGGACACATCTAATGCGTCATCTTGATGCTTCTTGTAAGCATCTCGGTCAGCTCGCGTGGCAAAGGCAGGAGGAGCCTCCGGAATGGGTTGCTCCAGAACGTACAGTTTATGTTCTTGGGTGAGAACTATTCTCAAATTCCTGTACCAGTCCAGGAAATTTGCTCCGTTGAGCTTGTCCTTATCAAGGACAGAACACAGAGAGAAGGTGTTCGTGTTCAACATAGCAATCTACAACAGAAAAATATAGAAAATAAATAACATATTCTTTTAATCATTTAATTAGGTCTTTAACTAAATGATGCTCCCACTGAATTATATAATTCAAGTGGGACAAGATCCACATCATACTACGCCTTGAGTTAGCTTTGGCTAAATCGCCCAAGACTTAGTATGATCGGTAGGTAACAATTTAGCAATTACATCTCTATGCAACTCTTGTTTTTAGGATCAAGATCCGTATTTATATTAAAACTCGAGTTAGTTTTGGCTAATACGCCCAAGAGTTAATATAAATGTGATTTTGACCTATCTACCAACCATTGGAAAATGCCTATAGTTAAACTCGATCCAATTAAGTTAACTAGTTACTCAATCTAATTGAGTTGTACTCACCCATGCGTTGATAGGCGGGACCAAGATTGTCCCTCCGTACCCTACCAAGATAATATGTGTTGCTCTACTTTGGCAGATTCAACAACACATGTGATCGAGGTAGTGATAGGTATCACGGCATGGTAGGCATTTAAGTTGACGCGATTGAGATCTAATCTAATCGATAGGGTGCATCTTGTACACGATTTAGATCTAATCTAATCATTAAGGCGCTAATTAATTACTATACTAGCATGCATCACATATACACACACAAACAATTAATTAAATTATTTGTGATTAGTCATGGCCCTACTACGATCTTCTCAATCCTATGAGAAGATCGGATGGTCAACCTAGGGTCAACAGCTTCTCAAGCTCCTCCATTTGACCACCTTGTGTTGCTCACGCCCTCCTCGTAACTCCGTCTCGAGTGGACCTTCCACCGCTCCAATTTTGTACATTACAATTTTGAAACTCGAGTTACATTCGAGTCTAAACTAATTTACAACAACAATAAAAGAGAGGCACGACGCGCAGGTCGCGTATCAAGTATACAGCACACAACACAAATGACGGCGCGCAGGCCGTAATATGAATTACAACACAATTTTTTTAAAATACAATTTGGGTCTTTGGCCCACGACTATCACAAAATAATACATAATTATAAATTATGTATTTTCTATAATTTTCTATAATTTTTACTACAATTTTACAATTTTTATGAGTAAAATTCCTGACGGTTCTGTTTAGCGGGCTTTCGGGCGCAATCGCGGAACGAAGCCCCTTGCGGGGTCAGCGGCAGCGCCCCTACCCACGATATAACCATCACGAGTGTTCCTTAGCGATCCTACAGTGTCTTAGCCCGCTGTCCCAAAAAGATTTGGGGTGAAACCTTGCCGTTTCGGAAAAATCTTCTCGGTAGTCGAAGCATACAAGTGTCTAAACACTTATGCTTCGCTTCTACGAGAAAAATACCAATAAAAACTATAAAAATAAGAAATTCACAGAATATTACAGAACTGATATTTTTCATAAAAATACAAATTAAACTCGTACAAGACTTTGCACGTGGCTCTGATACCACTGTTGGGAATTTCGGGCCGCAAAAATCGCTTTTTCACGTTGCGGAAACCCCGATTCCCATGCCACCGGATCCGTGCGAAGTAAAATAATTTTGTAAAATTTCGAGTACGAGTTTCTAACCCCTAGATCTACACTAGATTTACATGTTAAGAGATTTACCCTTGATGCGATGCCCTTCGCAATCCCGCTCGTCCAAAGGTTCGCCGGATCTCGAGATCGTCAAGTGTACGATCCTCTATGCGTATCCACACGAACAAACTAGGTGGAGAAGACCAAACAAAGGTGTGCTAGCACCTTAGGTTGTTCGGCCAAGGAGGAGGAGAGGGAGAGGAGAATGAGAGCAAGGAAGAAGATGAGAGTTACTTTGCTTGAATGAAAATTAATCCATCCATTCAACCATAAGTGGTCGACCACTATTGGAGTTGTAACCTCCATTCTCATTTAATGTGGCCATTAAAGAGGAGATTTGTAACCTCCATGAGGTGGCACACACATGTGCTAAACATGATGATGTGTAACACCATTATTGGCCACTTAATGCCAACTCACAAATGAGGTGGCAAATGGTCAAGTCAAACTTGACATTTCATCTTCCTTCTCAAGTCAAGTCAAACTTGACCAAATCTCTCTCATGGTTGATCTAATCTAACCATTTGATTCAAACCAACTTAATATAATGAATCTAATTCATTTAATTAAATTGATTCAATGAGTCATAATCTAAATTAGACTCATTGAACACATGAATCAACTTGAGTCCAACTCAATTAGTTCAATTAGGATTACTCTTAATCCAATTTGATTTATCACATGAATCTAATCCTCTTGGTTCATCATATGAATCTAATCTCCATCTAATTGTCCTTTGTGTGTGACCCTATAGGTTCTTGTAATGTTGGCAATGCTCCTAAACTCATTTAGAAGCATAAGTAATGAGCGGTATCTAGCAATCCATAATTACTACCCAAGTTACAAGAATGTTGAGATCCAACATCACCTTGTGACTACTAATTGTGACTCTTCACAATATATGACATTGTCCTTCTATCCTAGACATCTAGATTGATCAATGTGAGGCATGGACTGTGTCATCCTCTAATCAATCTAAATCTTGAACTCCAAGTAGACTCACTTGATCAAATGAGCTCAATATCTCATATTGACTCATTTGGGCATGGCCATGCACTTAGTGGTCTCAATCTATCAAGAATATCAATGTCACTCCCGTCATATAGGACGGATAGATCACATCTACATCACTCACATCCCTCTGCATAATTTGTTACATACCCAGTAATCGTCTTTATAGTCCACCCAGTTACGGGTGACGTTTGACGAAGGCAAAGTACATAACTCCTTATGTAGGGATCCATGGTGATTTCAGGTCCAAGGACTAATAGTCATACTAATAGCCACATGAGAAAGTATATGACACTCATATAACGATCCATGATACTTTCTCATGGCGGGTCATTCAGTATACATTCTCCAATGCATACCCATGTGTCAACTTGATATCTCTATATCCATGACTTGTGAGATCAAGTCATCGAGTTGACCTACATGCTAGTCTTATTGCATTAACATTGTCCCTGAATGTTAATACTCGACTAGGAATGATTAAGAGTAATGTTCCCTATATCATCTCACTATCGATTCAACCAATCGATTGATATAGGTAAGAACCTTCTACTCAAGGACGCTATTATACTTAGTTTATTTGGCACAAATACAAGTAACCATAATAACCAAAAAACCAAATGCCTTTATATATAAGAATATGATACAATGAGTCCATACAACAATCATCAAATGATTGGCTCTAGGGCTCTAACTAACAAAACGTCTGACTTCATCAAATCATCAAGCGGCGACGTTAAACCCAGGTATCCACCAGTGGTCGAGCGACAACCTTAAACACGAGTGTTCGTCAAATCGTTGAGCGAAGACGTTAAACTCAGGTCTCCATTGACGGTCGAGTGGCGACCTTAAACCCGAGTCTTTGTCAAATTGTCAAGTGACGACGTTAAACTCAGGTCTCCATCGACGGTCGAGCGGCGACCTTAAACCCCCAAAGGTAAAACCTGATAAATTTTTGAGGTCGAATGGCGACTCAAACACGAGGAGGGGCCGTTCGTTTGAGATTATATAACTAATGACTACCCCCGGTCGGGAATTCTGCGCGTAAACACGGAAAAGGGAAGCATCGCTACGAGCAAGCGTGCATTTCATTAGCAGAAAGAGCACCGCCGAATGACGGGGATACATTCAAGACTTACAAAAAAAAAACTCCCTACCAACTCCTCGCTCACTCAATGTAGTCAAAGGCTTCGTCAGGTATGGAGTCAAGGAGTTGGACGCCGTCAACGGCACCATCGGACAGGGCTTCGGAAAGGTGGTCGTTCATCCTCAACTAGCTAATCGTCGCGTCGATGGCTAGCTCAAACGACCGGACGATCTGCTTAACTGCCTTGTCAAGGAACTAATCCGAGCGGAGGTATGCCTACTTCATGGTCTCGAAGCAGTTCAACTCGTCCTCCTGGTAAGTTGCCAAAGAAGAGTGAGCGGTCTCCAAAGCTTCTTCGAGGGCCTTCAGCTGACCTTGGAGAGAAGCCACTTCGATCGATCGACCGTCTCGTTCGGCGACCAGCTTATCTTCAACCGCCTTGAGCTTCTGAGCTAGATTCCGAGCATCCTGGTTTTTCAGTTCCAAGTCGGCTATAGCTCGGTTCTTCCTGTTGGTGGTCAGCTCGATCTTATGGTTGTAAGTTTTTATTTGTGACTCGAGCTGGCCCAACATAATGGCCTGATCAGCGGACTTCTTTCGCTTGACCTCCAGAAGTTTGCTGGTCTTAGCCATGTTGACCTACAGTTCGGCGATCGAGGGCCCCTGGGACGAGGATGCTCCATCGAAAATCTTGAGCTTCTTGAGCTCATCCTCCACTAGTGTCAGGCGTTGGCACATCGCCACGCTCTCCACCCAGTACTGCCACAAAATCAAAGAATATTAGATCTGAGCGAAGGTTAAATCATGAATAGATAATTGCATACATACCCCGGTGGACATTTGCAGATGGCTGTCAGCGAGCAGCCCGGGAGGCATGGTTGCAGCGTGTGCTCGGGCCTCCTCCCAAACCTTGGCGAGCAGCCCACGGATGAGTATTTGATGTTCTAGATTTCGTGGTTGATCACCGGCCGCCAAATACTCCTCTGTCGGGAGGTGGAGGATTGTCGTTACGGAGCGTCGACCGGTTGGCGTTGACTGAGAAGAAGTCGTGGGGCCAGAAGCTTGGGAGGTCGAGGCTAGAAGGATTCCAGATCGTAAGACCCTCTGTCGAGCTGGAGGAAGAGAGGCGAGTGGTTAGACTATGATCGGTTCGGGCGATAGATCGGTAAACGAGGGGGTCCGATCGGAGGAAATGGCCTCGACTGTCCCAAGAACGACCGGAGAGGATGTGCCACCCCGCTCGAGAGAACGCACCACCGAAGTAGCCGAACGGGATGGGGTGGTTGTGCGGCGTCTCTTACGCTGGAGTAAAGGAACCTCACTAGAAGACCCCGAGCCCTCGACTTGGGTGGCAAGCTGCAACTCAGAAGGGAGTGGGTCCACAGTCGGTTCAGTGTGGGGCATCCGATCGGCAGTGCCTTCTACTTCAGTTGGCATCGTCTCGCTCTCGCCTTCATGAGAGCCGACCAGAGTCAGGCCAAGGCTCGCCATCTCTTTCGCCATAGCTGCCTCAATCTCAGCCTGTTTAAGCTTTATCAAACCGGCCACCCGAGCACGCATCATGATGTCGGCTGTAAAAGAAGGAAAGAATCAGTTATACTCAAGGGAAGAATGTAGGGAAATTTCATACCTAGGCTGCTCGGGAGTTTCGTTCGGATCAGGCTCAGCCCGAACATGTACATAACACCCTCCGACAGTAGCTTGTTGATGTCAAATTTCTGGCTGGATAGCATGTTCTCCGCATGGAGGTATTCCGGTCGGGTCATGTACTTCTTCAAATCTGGCTGCGGTGGGAGCCCGACCTGCCAAGTTGTACGAAAGCTCAGCTGCTTGGGGAGTCTCACGAAAAAGAAGTACTCCTTCCAGTGTTTATTAGAAGTAGGCATTTTGTCAAAAAAGACTAGGCCGACCCGAGACTGTAAGAGGTATGTGTCCAGTTCGGACTACTTGGGATAATAGAAATAATGAAACACTTGTGGAGTAAGTGGGATGTCATACAACCGGAATAGCACGACAACACCACACAGAAGACAGAAGGAGTTAGGGATGAGCTGGGGGAGCAGGACATGAAAATAATTACAAACTTCTGTTATGAATGGGTGGATCGAAAATCAGAGACATGCCACGAATTGGTCTCTGAACAGGCATATCGTGTCGATCAGTGGGTCGTTCGGCCTATCGAACAGAGAAGCCAGGACGATTTCATGGTCAGAAGGAATGTCGAAGGCATTTATGAGGCTTGTTGCGTCGCCCGCATCAAACCGGGTTTCTTTGGTGGTGTACCACAGGCCGGGAGCAGGGTCGCGACGTCAATATTGACCGCCCGACTCGCGGCCCTCCGGGAACGCTGAGGGAAAAAATATCCAAGTACAAAGGCTTAAAGCGTTGATCGGCACAGGAACATCAGTCCTACACGGGTCGATCGGGATCCAACCAGTATACTGGCCAATCGGATACTCGACTACTTGCCCAGTCAGTCGGACTTACAGCCTCCTTCGACTAGACTTAAGGGG
The DNA here is from genome assembly GCF_018446385.1 of Zingiber officinale. Classification (NCBI taxonomy): domain Eukaryota; kingdom Viridiplantae; phylum Streptophyta; class Magnoliopsida; order Zingiberales; family Zingiberaceae; genus Zingiber; species Zingiber officinale. The sequence continues at coordinate 42,247,075 of NC_055988.1, read as the reverse complement.
AAGGCACGTGATCCGATGGTAAGGTGGGGCCCACCCGGGAGAAGGACATGGCCACGTGGAAGGGCAGGGTCAAGGTAGTCTAACGTTCCTGGATCATCGTCTAACCGGACGCCCTACTCGTCTGATCGGATCAAGTAATTGTCGGACCAACATCACTACACCTCAGCTAGGTACCGAGCTTCCGACGCTGAGAGAAGTCCATCGCCGAAGCGCGTGCCGAGCGGCCGTCTAGCTCAGACTCTCACCAAGTCCCGGATCCTGCAACGCAGAGACACGGCTCACTCATTCGGCAACAGGGGTCAGATCAGTCGAAGCGGCTGAGCGGTCTCCCCGCTCGGCCCTAAACACGGCAGCGCTGGGACATCAGTGGTTAGCCGAGCGGCTCTCCCACTCGGCCCCCATGAAGAGTAGCCATCTGACAAACGCGGATCAACTGAGCGGCTCTCCCGCTCGACACTCTCCCGTTTGGACCAGTAACGGACAAAGGAAGCAGCTGGGAATATCTTCCTAGGAACTAGTGTCGCCGACAGGCAGCATGACTGGCGGCATGGTCAGACAGATAATCGTACGGTGGAAGCTTCCACTATCACGTCAGGGATATGCTCGGGTTGTTGAGGTATGACGTCAGGCATGCTTTTCTGACACGTCCTTTCAAGGTATGTTTTGCGGAGCGTGTACACCTTGGGAAGCATGCACGCGTCTCCTGGGAGCCCTATATAAAGACCCACAGGGGCTTCGACGGAGGTATGCTCATTCTATTGTAGCTACAGTTACGCTGCCACTTTCGTTTCTTTACTTTGCTTGTTTGCTACTTTCGCGGGAGAACTAACTTGAGCGTCGGAGAGCCATCGCCGGGGAACCACTCTCTGGCTCGGCACTGATACTTTTGTGCTTGCAGGCTAGTCTCATCAGAGGTCCATGCACGATCAACAAGAGCGCCACATCCTTAGCGTCCGTCATCTCGACTCTCGGACAGGATCAGACATATATCAAAAACTATTAAGTAGAGAGAAAAGTTTTAAAAAAAACTTTAAATTTGAAAAGTTAACTTTTTAATCTTTTTCCTTAAAGCTTCCCTTGAAGGTAGCACTTAACTTGTCAAAAAATATGTTTAGTTTAAAAAATCTTAGCTGAATGCTTAGCTTTGAAAAGAATTTTATTAAAAAGTAATTTAGCTAAACACTTAGTTTTAATAAGAGTTTCTTTGAAGAAAAATTTTAGTTAAATACTTAGCTTTAGCTTTAAAAAGAATTTATTTTAAAATTTTGAAGAGGAAATTGATTTTAAAAGAGCTTAACTTATAAACATTCTTTTGAAATATAATCCCAAAAGAAAACTTAAATTTTGAAAATATATAAATAAAAAAAATTAACTCCCTATTTCTCTCTCTCTTAAAAGGTTTAAGTAATTTGTAGGGGATAGTGAGCTTAAATAATTTAATTAATGTCTTTATTAATGCCTTGATTAATGACTATGAACATAGTGTCCAAGCATGAAAAACTTAAGTTTAAATGCATGGAAGTGATTATAAATTTTTCAAATTTTCTATTTCACTCATTTTATGTTATTAAACATGTTCAGCTTATAAGTTTGTTTGAGATGAAGTTAAATTAATTTTGAAGTTGTTATTACTGACTTTGAAAATTATTTAAATTTGATTTTTTAAAAAAATATTTAATTTAAAATCTTGAAAATATTTAAGTTTGGATTTAAAAATATTTAAGTTTGAATTTTAAAATATTTAAGTTTGAATTTTGAAATTGTTTAACTTAGAATTGAAAATAATTAAGTTTTTTAACAAATAATTAAGTTTTTGAAATTTATTAATAATTATGGTTTTTAAATTTTAACTAAGTTTGATTAGATTTAAATTTTAATTAACTAATTTTAAACTTAAATCTATCTCATTGTTTTGCTAGATTATCTATTAGGAAACCTTATATGTTTTGCGAGATAGTTAATTTGATCTTCAATTTAAATTTAAATCAAAAGATTGATTTATACTTGAGTTAGACTAAGGTTTAATAGTTAGTCAATTAAAAATTATTTCAATAATTAACTTCTAGGTTGTGATGAGGCACTATGTCTTCTTGGATATTGGAATAACAACCACTTCTAAATAAATCCTTTTAAATAAAATTAAATATTTAATTTTATTTCTAAGAATCTTTGGTCTAACTAAATAAGTGTTGATTAAGCCTAAGTTCTTATCTATTCTAATCTAAGTATGTATAACGAAAAGACAGAAAATCAAGAATTAATTAGGTTTATCTAATAATAAAGATGGTCTTTCTATTGACTACCCCTGAATCATAGCCTCGATAAGTTTTATTAATATAGTGAATTTGATCCTAGGGGATTTAATATTGATCAAGTCCAAAATATAATTATTGACAGACTTACAGTGGAATCATCTTCTGAGTTGGATTCAGATTTTGATTCAGCTTTGGTTCTAGACTCGGATTCAGTTTTCCAACATAAACTTGTACGGGTAGAGCAAGGAAACTCGCTTGCTCGTGTTCTTCATTGGAGTCTTTTGAGGATTCAGACCATGTTGCTTTCAAAGCCTTTCTTCTTCTTTACTTCTGGTTGGATATTCCAACTTATAATCTCCCTTCTTATTACAGTCGTAGAAGGTAGCTTCGGACTTGACCTTCATGTTCACCTTCTTAATCTTTGTTAGGTGAAGTATTTTTTTCTTTTTGTACAATTTTCATACCAGTTTCATGAGCTCAGCAGTGATTTCATTATTGTCTTCTAAGTCTGATTCGCCTTCATACTCAGATTTGATTCAGTGCTTGGTTTTTGATTCCATTGTTCTACTTGTACCTATAACCAAAGCACTACCTTTCTCGACTAGCAGTGCATTAGTCTATTCATGAAGTTCAAATTCAAAAAATAACTCATCTAATTTAATTAAAGAAAGGTCCTTAGATATCTTATAAGCATCTACCATTGATGCCCACAATGTATTTCTCAGAAAAGTGTTTAGCACGTACTTGATGACGTCACGATTCTCCACTTATTGTCCGATTGTGTGGAGGTCATTCGGAAGATCTTGGATATGAGCATGTAACTAGCTCGCCGACTCACCTTCTTGCATTTTAATGTTATACAATTTATCAAAAATTAAATCTCTCTTACTTACCTTTGTGTCGGAGGTCCCCTCGTGCAGTTCGATGAGTTTTACCGTAACTCTTTTGCGCTTTAGAAAGGGTTGATCTGGTTCAACTCTTCTTTAGTTAAGCCATCTTGTAGGGTACATGTCACTTTTGCATCCACCTTGATCTTCCTCTTTATTGATGCATCCTGTTGGTGCAACCTTAGGTCAAAGTTGACCTGATTGACTAGACTCGAGTTGACTGGACTCGAGTTGTGTTTTGATGTTTGACGAGTTATGTTTGACAATGGTTGTATCTTGATGTTTGACAAGGATACAAGCTTGGGAGATTGTGGGTGCAACCCGTGGTCAAGGTTGACCTGGTTGACCCGAGGTGAGTTGACCTGACTCGGAAAAGTCCAAGTAGGGAGCTTGGCACAGGAAAAGTCCAAGCAGAGAGCTTGGCATGGGAAAAGTCCAAGCAGGGAGTTTGGCATGGTGAAAAGTCCAAGCAGGGAGCTTGGCACGGGAAAAGTCCAAGTATGGAAGCTTGGCACATGGGAAGTCGGAGAGGGCTCGGTAGCTCGTTCTCCGGACTGTGGTCAGAGAGGGCTCGGGAGCTCGTTCTCTGGACCGGATGGAAGTCAGAGAGGGCTCGGTAGCTCGTTCTCCGAACTGTGGTCAGAGAGGGCTCGGTAGCTCGTTCTCTGGACCGGATGTGGAAAAGTCCTGGTGAGTGAAGCCAGGCAGACGGGAAAGTCCTAGTGAGTGAAGCTAGGCAGTTTGGGAAATCCTGGTGAGTGAAGCCAGGTGAAAATCCTAGTGAGTGAAGCTAGGTGGAAGTCCTGGTGAGTGAAGCCAGGCAGTCGGAAAGTCCTAGTGAGTGAAGCTAGGCAGTTGGGAAGTCCTGGTGAGTGAAGCCGGGCAGATTGGAAATCCTGGTGAGTGAAGCCAGGTGAAAACCCTAGTGAGTGAAGCTAGGTGAAAGTCCTGGTGAGTGAAGCCGGGCAAGGAAAAATCCAGATGGATCAAGGGTGATCGGACATCTGGTGTTGAAGGTCAAGTAGGTCAAGGGAGTGACCGGATACTTGACACGAAGAGAAAAATCCAAGTGGGTCAAAGGGATTGATCGGACACTTGGTGGGGAGTCTTAGCAGGTCAAGGGAGTGACCGGATGCTAAGCATGATGTACCAATAGGTCAAGGTTGGCCGGATATTGGTTTGGACTTGGTTTGGGCAAAAACCAAGACCTGGATTGGTCTGGTGACCGATCCAGTGATACTGTGATTTCTTGATCGGTCTGGAGACCGATCAGTGATCGATCAGTAGTATACGGTGAAGTTCCTGATCGGTCTGCAGACCGATCACGAGACGATCAGAAGGAGATCACCTTCGGGAGGGAAAGGTCCTGATCGGTCATGGGACCGATCAGGGAAGGACCTGATCGGTCTCCATGACCGAGCCTGATCGGTCCCCATGACCGATCAGGAGCTCTGTGGACCAATCAGGATGGAGCCTGATCGGTCCACATCCTAGCCGTTGCGTAGCAACGACTAGTTTCTTCTGTGTCTTCTTCGCAGGTTATAAAAGGAGTTCGAGGGCCTGTACAGGTTCTTCTTCTTCTTCTTCTTGCTCTTGAGCTTTGTTGAGCTCTACGCTTCTGAAGCTTCGTGTGAGCTTCCCCGGCTGGTCAGTTGCTACTGTTCTTCCGTGAAGTTGCTGCTTCATCAACGGAAACCAGTCGAAGGCAAGCAAGGTGTTTTACATTCATATTGTTTGTATTTCTTGCTGTATTTCTATCTTGTTGTTGCAAGTTATTGTGGCGAGGTTTCTCCACCCACAAGAAGTATTTATTAGCCGGTTCTCCGGGGTCTCATCCACCGACGGATTGATAGGCTTCGTCCACCTTACGGACACGCCGAGGAGTAGGAGTTTCATCTCCGAACCTCGTTACATCGCTGCGTCTAAGGTTTGATCTTCTCGTTCTCGTTTATATTATATTATTTCCGCTGCGCTAACCTAATTTGTAGAAAGAAACAAACGATTTGGGGTCGGCTATTCACACCCCCCCTCTCTAGCCGCGATCATCGATCCTAACAAGTGGTATCAGAGCGAGGTTGCTCTTCGCCGGATTAACAACCGAGGGAGCACAAGCTAGAGATGGATCAACTCGGAGAAGACATCACAATTCCACCCTTCTACAATCGCGACGACTTCGCATTTTGGAAGGTAAGAATGAGGTATTTTCTTATGACTAACCTTGAAAATTGGAGTTGTGTTCAATTAGGTTTCAAGCCTCCGATGGACAAGAAAGGAGAAACCCTAGGGAAGAAGGAGTGGACCAAGGAACAAGTCCACCAATCCCTAGTCAACGATGAGGTATTGAAAATTTTTGAATTTTCTTTACCTAATGATATTCTATGTAAGATAGGTGGATACAACAATGCCAAGGAGTTGTGGAACAACTTGGCTAAGTTCCATGAGGGGAACTCCAATTCAAGCCATGAAGAGGAGTTAAGTGAGCCAAGTAGCTCACTTCATGGAGGAATGGATTTAGAAGTTGAGGGCCACTCAACATCTAAAGAAGAAGAGGAGGAGAGTTCTTCTTCAAGTTCGGAGCAAGAAGAAGAAGCTTCTACCTCCGAAAGGGATGAAGGAGAGAGCGTTCATCCATCCTCAACTCTAGGTAACTCAAGCCATTTAGTTTCTAGCAAATCACACATAATGTGCTTTGAGTGTAGGGAAATTGGACATTACAAGAGTAAATGTCCAAAGAGGGTTAGAAAGACTCCACCGGCGCCAAAGGTCAAGGAAGCCGGAGTCCCAACACGCAAGGGCAAGGAGCACGTGGTGTGCTTCCAATGCAAGCGAAGGAGACACTATAGGAGCCAATGTCCGAGGGGGAGGCAATCTCACAAGGACAAGAGACCGAGCACATCGATAGGGGGAGCTAAGGCAAACCCTAAGGTAATCTCTAAGGCACATTATTGCAATACTAGTAAGATGCATGCTAGTAGTTTGATTGCAATTGACAATAATGATAAGCATGATAATTATAGAAATCGATACACATGCTTAGGTGCCAAACATGTGAGCCTAGATAAGGATAACACTAGGAAAGCCAACCCTAGGATCAACTCAACTAAGGTTAAGGGAAACCTAGATAGGAATCCCAAAACTACTAGACACATGCCTAGGAATACCTCAAAGAAAAATGAAAAATTAAAAATGGAGGTATTAGAGAAGGAGAATCAAGTCTTGAGGTCAAGACTTGATACTTTGGAAAAGGCTCTTAAGAACTTGGAGAAGTCATCTCTAGGGTTTAAGGGTCAAAAATCCAAGTCCAAGGACAAGAAAGGTTTGGGTCACAAACCTAAGTCCCAAGTGGTCAAGCCCACTTATCACAATGTTCCATTCGATTATGGAACAAAATCTAGGGCTAGGAAGACCATCACCAAGGTCACAAGGGGAGTCACCCCTAGAGTTGATCTTGATGAGTCCCAAATGACCAAGGCTTTAAAGCCTAGGAGGGTCATTAGAAGGGTTGCTAGGGAAGTCATCCCTAGTGAATACTTAGTGAACCCAATGAGCTCAAATAGGTATTGGGTTCCTAGGAGCGTGATTTCATCACGCTAGATGAGTTAGGGTGTGCCAACCTTACTTGAATAGGTAGTTAACCTAATCATGGCAAAAGGTGGCACTTTAGGATTTTTCAAGGTGTAATCAAGCCTTGAAAATGAAATTAAGAGTTATTCCTAAGGTGATTAAGATGTGTCAATCACATTTGAGAAGTTCTCTTAGGTCAATCTAATTGGCACATAGTGATCTAAAAGTATTGAGGATATGATTTTAGGTCTATTACACTTAGGAATATAGAACCTATGGCAAAATGATCAAAATTATCAAAAATGGCAACTAAGGCTAGAATTAGGTATTCTCTATACCTTTATGTGCTATTTGCCATATATTGTTTGCCATATGCCATGTCATGACATCATATTTATTTTATGATCATTTAAAATGTCATGATAATGCTTAGGTTAGTCAAATGTCATGCTCTATTTAAGTTTCATACTTTATGCCATGACATCATGACATTGGCACATGTTTCATTTATGATATCATTATATGTCATGTCATCATCTCTTATCTTGCATTTATAATCAATGAAATTGATTTAAGGTTAAAAACACAATTTGATATGGAGATCAAATTGATGTTTAGAAAATGCATGAGACCTTAGTCTAAGCTAACCTAAACTCATATCTCACATCAAAAATTGACTTGAATGTGTTTGATACACCTTAGATGTGTGTGAGATATTAGGATGATGAGTTAGGATCAAGGTGCATAGCTCTTGTACCTAGATGAACCTAATTCGAAAGAGGGGATCATAGGGAAAGCTTATGTACAAGTCATGTACATTTAGCCCAAAGATTGTGGTTCTAAATTAAATGGTTTAAAATCATTTCAAAATTGATTTGAAAAACCTTGATGAAGCTTTTCTAGTGATAGCATTCATCATTGAACAAGTTGATACAAAGATGAGTTAACTTTGAGCTTTTTCAAAGATTTTTGGACTTTGTATCAAGATTTGAAAATAGAACTTATTTTCATAGAAAACTATTTTTCTATGATAGTATATGTTATGAGGAATGTATCCTCAAAATTTCACAATTTTTAGAATTTTCTGTAATTTTCTAGAGGTTTCTGAATTTCGTGGAGAGAAATCAGAACTTATCAGACCTTTATCAGGTTTGTGGACCGATCAGAAGGGTTTCTGATCGGTCCAGGGGAGCCTGGATCGGTCACTGTGACCGATCCAGAGGGAGCCTAATCGGTCTGGTGACCGATCAAGGCGTGCCAAGTTACTGAATTTCGACTGTTTGTCTGAAATTTCAGCTGGGAGTTGGTGTTTTGGATTTCTAAAGGTTTGAAACTCTCCAAGACATTGTTGGTGCAATGGTCAAGGGGGAGTTGACTTTTAGGGGGAGTTTTTACTCCTAAAAGACTTAAGTGATATGGGATTATCACTAAGTTAATTGTTGACTCTAGTGTCAAGGGGGAAATTAAGAGTTTCAATGAAAGGTATGGGACTTTCATTAGGAAGAAACTCTTGACCTTGATTCACTCTTTTTGATGTGTGTCAAAAAGGGGGAGAGTAGAAAGGAGAATGGAGAATGTCTAGAGAATGTTCAGGGAAGAACATTGGAAAACCTAAGTTAGGTTATCGAGTTAACCTAACTTGATTATGGGTTTTGTCAAACATCAAAAAGGGGGAGATTGTTGGTGCAACCTTAGGTCAATGTTGACCTGGTTGACTAGACTCGAGTTGACTGGACTCGAGTTGTGTTTTGATGTTTGACGAGTTATGTTTGACAATGGTTGTATCTTGATGTTTGACAAGGATACAAGCTTGGGAGATTGTGGGTGCAACCCGTGGTCAAGGTTGACCTGGTTGACCCGAGGTGAGTTGACCTGACTCGGAAAAGTCCAAGCAGGGAGCTTGGCACGGGAAAAGTCCAAGCAGAGAGCTTGGCATGGGAAAAGTCCAAGCAGGGAGTTTGGCATGGTGAAAAGTCCAAGCAGGGAGCTTGGCACGGGAAAAGTCCAAGTATGGAAGCTTGGCACATGGGAAGTCGGAGAGGGCTCGGTAGCTCGTTCTCCGGACTGTGGTCAGAGAGGGCTCGGGAGCTCGTTCTCTAGACCGGATGGAAGTCGGAGAGGGCTCGGTAGCTCGTTCTTCGAACTGTGGTCAGAGAGGGCTCGGTAGCTCGTTCTCTGGACCGGATGTGGAAAACTCCTAGTGAGTGAAGCCAGGCAGACGGGAAAGTCCTGGTGAGTGAAGCCAGACAGTTTGGGAAATCCTGGTGAGTGAAGCCAGGTGAAAATCCTAGTGAGTGAAGCTAGGTGGAAGTCCTGGTGAGTGAAGCCAGGCAGTCGGAAAGTCCTAGTGAGTAAAGCTAGGCAGTTGGGAAGTCCTGGTGAGTGAAGCCAGGCAGTTGCGAAGTCCTGGTGAGTGAAGCCAGGAAGATTGGAAATCCTGGTGAGTGAAGCCAGGTGAAAACCCTAGTGAGTGAAGTTAGGTGAAAGTCCTGGTGAGGAAAGCCGGGCAAGGAAAAATCCAGATGGATCAAGGGTGATCGGGCATCTGGTGTTGAAGGTCAAGTAGGTCAAGGGAGTGACCGGATACTTGACACGAAGAGAAAAGTCCAAGTGGGTCAAAGGGATTGACCGGACACTTGGTGGGGAGTCTTAGCAGGTCAAGGGAGTGACCGGATGCTAAGCATGATGTACCAATAGGTCAAGGTTGGCCGGATATTGGTTTGGACTTGGTTTGGGCAAAAACCAAGACCTGGATCGGTCTGGTGACCGATCCAGTGATACTGTGGTTTCTTGATCGGTCTGGAGACCGATCAGTGATCGGTCTGGAGACCGATCAGTGATCGATCAGTAGTATACGGTGAAGTTCCAGATCGGTCTGCAGACCGATCAGGAGACGATCAGAAGGAGATCACCTTCGGGAGGGAAAGGTCCTGATCGGTCATGGGACCGATCAGGGAAGGACCTGATCGGTCTCCATGACCAATCAGGGAAGGGCCTGATCGGTCTTGTGACCAATCAGGACCCTTGTGGACCGATCAGGATGAAGCCTGATCGGTCCACATCCTAGCCGTTGCGTAGCAACGGCTAGTTTCTTCTGTGTCTTCTTCGCAGGTTATAAAAGGAGTTCGAGGGCCTGTACAGTAGATCTTCTTGCCCCTGCTCCTTGCTGTGCTTAAGCTTTGCTGAGCTCTCTGCTTCGTGAAGCTTCGTGTGAGCTTCCCCGGCTGGTCAGTTGCTGCTGTTCTTCCGTGAAGTTGCTGCTTCATCAACGGAAACCAATCGAAGGCAAGCAAGGTGTTTTACATTCATATTGTTTGTATTTCTTGCTGTATTTCTATCTTGTTGTTGCAAGTTATTGTGGCGAGGTTTCTCCACCCACAAGGAGTATTTATTAGCCGGTTCTCCGGGGTCTCATCCACCGACGGATTGATAGGCTTCGTGCACCTTACGGACACGCCGAGGAGTAGGAGTTTCATCTCCGAACCTCGTTACATCGCTGCGTCTAAGGTTTGATCTTCTCGTTCTCGTTTATATTATATTATTTCCGCTGCGCTAACCTAATTTGTAGAAAGAAACGAACGATTTGGGGCCGGCTATTCACACCCCCCCTCTCTAGCCGCGATCATCGATCCTAACACATCCCACTTATCGCAAGAAATGAGTACTCCGTCTTCTGTGAGAAATGTGAATCTGGTTTGGATTATGATCCATATTTCCACTTGGGTCTTGAGATGGTACTTCATCCGACTTTTCCAGTATTTGAAGTCCTCGCTTGAGAAAAGAGGCAGGCGAGTGGTATTGTAGCCTTCTTGGTGGACTAGTGTAGTGAAGATCTTGCAACGATAAAAATAATGAAACTTAGTCTTAGATTAGTGCAGTATACAAGAGAGAAGATAAAAAAAACAGCTCAACTGGTGTTGTACCAACTTCAAGAAAAAATTTGACAAATCAATAAATTTATCAAGAGAGGTTATTAGACTAATTCTGACTTATGGCAAAAATTTGAAAATGAAAAAAACTACGTAAGAATTTATTTTTACCAAAAGCGGACAAGAAAGCAACGATAAAGAATGCTCGAACGGCGGTTGTACCGATTTAGAGCGACCCCGCTCTTATACCAATTGTAATATCAATACGCTAGAGGGGGGGGTGAATAACGCTTGTGACTTTCACATTCATTTAAAAAACTCAGAGAGATAGGCAGCAACGGAATAAAGATAGGACGAAAGTAAAGGAAAAACAATCGTTAACACAGTTTATTTTTATTTGGTTCGAAGTCTGTGACGACTCCTACTCAAGGCTCATACTCGTTGAGTGTTTACTTTGGATAATTTACTATCAATCCGGAGAATTACAAATGTAATAATTTAATTACCATAATTGAAATTATACTGATAATTTAGAATTATGAAAGTAGAGCTTTTGGTCACCGGAGCAACGTTGCGACTTTGTCGAATTTTCTTTGGAGCAACACTCAAGAGAAGGATCTTGAATTCAAGTACTGTTTGGCCCTCTGCTCAAACTAGTCTTTTATGAACTTCTAAAGGCACCTTCAATACCATTCAAGGTATCTCCAACTCGAATTTCTATCCCTAAATCCGCTGACTCGATAACCTCTGCATTTTGCGAAGTTTATCCATCCGAAGGCGTCTTCAAGCTCATGGAAGGTGCCTCCCATCCAGTCTCCAAGGCGCCTTCAGTGTAAGGTACCGTTAGCATTGAATGATTTAAATTAGGATTTTTTTAATATAATAATAATAATAATAATAATAATAATAATAATAAAATATAAAATTATAGTTGTCAAAATTATTTTATAGAAAATTTAGGAATTTAGAGTAGATTATATATATATATATATATATATATATATATATATAGGAAAGAAAAGTTACCCTAAGGGCATGTTTGGTTCGGGGTTATCGTGAATAACTTTGGTTATCTGTCTATGGTTATTCACGATAACCGTGTTTGGTTCGAGGTTTTTTTGGATTCCTAAGTTTTCCTCGATTCTGAAATGGCAGCACACATCATCAATTGGGGCATCCAACCCGGAATAGAAATACCTTCGGCTGGCTGCCTTGGTTTTTCTTGATTCCCGAGGTTAAGAATTTTTTTCCCCAAAATTATCCTTGAAGTGATATGACCATAGCACGAAGGTGGCGGTAGGCTGCAACAACAGGTGTCGGGCGGCAGTCGATGGGCAGCGGTCGGCGTCGTCGGAGGTGGCAGCAGATCGTTGGATGGCGGCAACAAGCGGCTGGTGGCGGTCGACGGGCAACGACAGATGTCGTCGAAGATGGCAGCAGATCGTTGGATGGTGGCAGTGAGAGGTGGCGGTAGATGGAGGTTGACGGAAAAAGGTCGGGTGGAGGTCAACGGTGGGCGGTAGGCAACGGGAGACGGGCGGGCGATGGGCAGCGAAGGCGACTTGCAGCGGTGGGCAACGCGAGGGAGAAGAACCAACTTTACTATTATCTGCGACGTTTATTTTTACTTTGCTATTTTAATTTAAATGTTACTATTTTAATTAAAATTTTATTAAATTAAAACAAATTATAAGTAAAACTTCATTATTAACTTTAATAAATTATTTAAATAGATTATAAAATAAAAAAATATTATCTAATTTTATTTATTTATATTATTAAATATTAATATTATAATTTAATTTATTTTAAAAAATAATTAAATATTAAATTGATTTAGTTATAAAATACCTTAGGTGGAACAAAGGATAATACATTAAATATTAAATTAGATTATTCATTAGAACCTCCAAACAAATAAGTTTGTGTTACATTACTTAGAATTTAACCAAACAACATTATATTATATTTTATTCCCTATAACTTTAGTTATGTGATTACCAGATAATTACATAACCAAGGTTATAAGTGATAACTTGAACCAAACGCACACTAAGAGTTCTTCGTCGCCTCCCTCTCGCCTATTCCCTCTGCAGCACCCACCGTGCCATCTCATCACCTTGACATCGCCCTCTATCGGAGCAAACTAGAGCAAGTCGGTGCTTCCTCCTATGCACCCTACAACGACGCCCGGAAAAGAGAGGCAAGTATTATCCCCTTTTGTAGGTACGGATCGGTGAAACCAGTATGATTAAGGATGCTTTTTATTTCATGTTTTGCTGTAAGATAACATCGCCATTTTTATTTCATCTACTTGTCTAATACGACATTTGTAGTGTTTAGAGAAGAGCAGGTGTGCCTTTGATTGAGTTGTCTGCATAAGAAACGTGGATTTGGTAATTTCCTGTTCCCCATTACATGGTGGAATGAACTTGGAAATCTTCCTTCTCCTTTCTTTCTACTGTAAATATGACCTCCCAATTCCCTTCCGTGGGTTAAGCTACCATATGAAATATTGAGTTTGGACAAGCAAGTATCTCATGATATCAAGTCTTTGAATGGTAGCTAGATCATGACAAAAGTAAATCAAAAGCATACATGATCCTGATTGGAACATATCTGTTAGTGTGGTGTCCTAATCCTTTTGAGGATGGATAAACATGTCTAACATTGTGATATGATCCACTTGCATAACAGTATGGAGTTGTTCCTAATAATCATTCATTCTTATTTTTGTTTTTCCTTTCCAAACAGCCTTGTCTTGGTATAGGTTGGCGTAGTCGATTTAGTCCTTTAGGTTATCTAAATCGTCTTATAAATGACTGAAGATGTATTAGTAGTAATCGGCTCAAAATTTTGGCAATTAAGCATGAATGTCTTTACACTATGATTTAGTTATGGAAATATGTATGGAGTTTGTGGCTTTTCCATGCCTAAATGTGTAACCGCAAAAATAGAGTATAAATGTGAAATCCCTGTTCTAGATTCCATGTTTATCTGTTGCCAAGTTATCAAGTATTTTCGTCCATGAGTCCTGATTTTAGCTTTACACAGGAATGACTTTTCATTATGTTATGATTATGGAAAGTGTTGGACAGATCCAAAGGAATAGGAATGAGTGTGGTTAGATGGTTTAGGTAGATGATTTCATTGCCCCCTTTATAATACTTAGAGGTTTTTATTGTTCCCTTACGATACTTGGATGTTTTCATTAATTGTTTATGATATATTGGTAATAAATACACTGTCTGAAGTTTGGATTTGGGTTCTTTACGAAAGACAGTATAAGTTTATGCATGTTGACTTGTAATATATGATATGCATTAATTCATGTTTGTTTCCTTTTATTTATTATGCAAAGTGGGCGTTTAGGGGTATGTGTGGTAATAGTACGGGATGGGTGTCCCGGGATGAACTCCGAGGATGGCTCCTCCATACAAATATGATAACATGAAATATATTGGCCTAAGCCATATAAATATAAGCCTCCTAAAAGGTACCTCTAGAGTTTGACATGGACTGAATAAAAGGCTCGAATGACGATTACCAATAATTTCCCTTAAGTACATGTTTAATAAGTTATACTGGTGATTTTACTTTGCTTTTATACATTATTATTATCATGCTCCATGCTATCCAGCTTCTTTTCTCTTAAGCTAACTTTATGTTTTCATTCATGTATAATAGATATCGATTTTATGCTTCATACTTTATACTTCAAATTCATTATTTATGTTATACATCTACTAGTAGATTTTGCTTGCTGGGTCGGTGAACTCATTCTATCATGATTGCAGGTGAGGAAGATGTCATCCAAAATGGGACAGTGGACACGGAGGCGAAGTAACCGAGGTGAGGTTGAATGCATTACACACTGTCTAGGGGCTCTAGGTGTCAGTTATTAATCATTTTCCTTTGATTGTTATGGTAGTATGGGATGAAAACTACTTGTTAGCTTGCTTTGGGTAGGAGGTCACAAATGTTTCTTTAAATACATGTTTTTTTGACATTTTAATTTGCAAAATTTAGGACAAATATGTGATCCAAGGATATTTCCTTTAAACGTGGAGTTTATGGTTTGGCTTCTAGCAAATCACATGCTAGAGTATTTTTGATGGTTGTATGGTTCAGTCGTACATATGTAGTTAGGGATGTTACTTAGAGCCCTAGAGCCAATCATTTGATGATTACATTATGGACTTGTTGTATCATATTCTTATATAAATAAAGGCATTTGTTTTGGTTATTATACTTACTTGTATTGGTGTCAAATAAACTAAATATAATAGCATCCTTGAGTAGAAGGTTCTCACCTATATCAATCGATTAGTTGAACCTATATTGAGATGATATAGGGAACACTACTCTTAATCATTCCTAGTCGGGTATTAACATTCAGGGACAATGTTAATGCAATAAGACTAGCATGTAGGTCAACTCGATGACTTGATCTCACAAGTCATGGAAATAGAGATATCAAGTTGACACATGGGTATGCATTGGAGAATGTATACTGAATGACCCGCCATGAGAAAGTATCATGGATCGTTATATGAGTGTCATATACTTTCTCATGTGGCTATTAGTATGACTACTAATCCTTAGACCTGAAGTCACCATGGTTCCCTACATAAGGAGTTATGTACTTTGGTTTCGTCAAACGTCACCCGTAATTGGGTGGACTACTGGGTATGTAACGAATTATGCAGAGGGATGTGAGTGATGTAAATGGGATCTATCCCTCCTATATGATGGGAGAGACATTGATATTCTTGGTAGAGTGAGACCACGAAGTGCATGGCCATGCCCGAATGAGTCAATATGAGATATTGAGCTCATTTGATTTTGTGAGTCTACTTGGAGTTCAAGATTTAGATTGGTCAGAGGATGACATGGTCTATGTCTCACATTGATCAATCTAGATGTCTAGGATAGAAAGACACTTGTCATATATTGTGAAGAGTCACAATTAGTAGTCACAAAGTGATGTTGGATCTCAACATTCTTGTAACTTGGGTAGTAATGATGTGTTGCTAGATACCGCTCATTACTTATGCTCCTAAATGGGTTTAGGGGCATTGCCAACATTACAAGAACCTATAGGGTCACACACTAAGGACAATTAGATGGAAATTAGGTTCATATGATGAACCAAGAGGATTAGATTCATATGATGAATCAAATTGGATTAAGAGTAATCCTAATTGGGCTAATTGAGTTGGACTCAAGTTGATTCATGTGTTTAATGAGTCTAATTTAGATTATGACTCATTGAATCAATTTAATTAAATGAATTAGATTCATTATATTAAATTGGCTTGAATTAAATGGTTGGATTAGATCAACCATGAGAGAGATTAAGTCAAGTTTGACTTGACTTGAGAGGAAGAGGAAGAGTCAAGTTTGACTTGACTTTATGTCACATCATTTGTGACTTGGCATTAAGTGGCCAATGATGATGTGCCACATCATCATAGTTAACACATGTGTGTGCCACCTAATGGAGGTTACAAATTTTCTTTGCATTAATGTGGCCGGCCACATTAATGAGAGGAGTTACACTTTGTTGTGGCCGGCCACACAAAATGAATGGGTAATGAATTTTTCATTCAATTGATTTATTCAACTCTTCTTCCTCCTAGAGCTCTCTCTTCTTGCTCTCCCTCTCCTCATCTTGCCGAGACCTTCTTGGAGTGCTAGCACACTCTAAGGTTCTCCCTCCATCGAGTTGTTCGTGTGGACACGCATAGAGAGTTGTCTACCTTGACAACTTGAGATCCGACACCTTGGACGAGCGGGATTCGTGAAAGGCACGCATCAAGGGTAAAACTCGTACTTTAATGTAGATCTAGAGTTTATAAATTCGTACTCGTAAGTTTTTGAAAGTTTTATTCTTCGCACGGATCCGGTGGTGGGGTTTTCGGGGTTTCCGCAACGTGAAAAAGCGATTTTCGCGGCCCAAAAAATCCAACAGTGGTATCAGAGCCACGTGCGAAGACTTGTACGAGTTTACTTTGTATTTTTATGAAAAATATAGATTCTGTAACATTCTATAATTTTATGATTTTTAGAGTTTAGGGTTTATGGGTATTTTTCTCGTAGAAGCGAAGCACAAGTTTTTCGACGCTTGTAGGCTTCGACTACCGAGAAGTTTTTTCCGAAACGGCAAGGTTTCAACCCAAAACTTTTTAGGACAGTGGACTAAGGCGCTGTAGGATTGCTTAGAGATACTCGCTATGGTTAGATCGCGGGTAGGGGTGCTGCCCCTGGCCCCGCAAAGGGATTCGTTCCGCGATTGCGCCCGAAAATCGCTAAACGGGACCGCCGGGAAATTTTACTCGTAAAAATTAGTATTAAAATTACAGAAAATTATGGAAATTACATAATTTAGAATTATGTATAATTTGTGATAGTCATGGCCCAAAATGACCCAATCTGATTGGATTTGTGTTGTAATTCATATTACGGCCTACGCGCCGTCATTTGTGTTGTGTGTGTTGTATATTTGATACGCGACCTGCGCGTCGTGCCTTTCTCCATTTATTCTTGTTGTAAATTAGTTAGACTCGAATGTAACTCGAGTTTCAAAATTATAATGTACAAAATTGGAGCCGTGGAAGGTCCACTCGAGACGGAGTTACGAGGAGGACGCGAGCAACGAAAGGTGGTCAAAGGGAGGAGCTTGAGAAGCTGTTGACCCTAGGTTGACCATCCGATCTTCTCATTGGCTTGAGAAGATCGTAGTAGGGTCATGACTAATCACAAATAAATTTAATTAATTGCTTGTGTGTATGTGATGCATGATTAGTAATTAAGTAGTGCCTAACGATTATATTAGATCTAAATTGTGTACAAGATGCACCCTTTCGATTAGATTAGATCTATCATGTATTTGATATACATCGATGATTAGATTAGATCTAAATCGCGTCAACTCTAATGCCTACCGTGCCGTGATACCTATCACTACCTCGATCACATGTGTTGTTGAATCTGCCAAAGCAGAGCAACACATATTATCTTGGTAGGGTACAGAGGGACAATCTTGGTCCCGCTTATCAACGCATGGGCGAGTACAAACTCAATTAGATTGAGCATTCCTAGTTAACTCGGTTGGATCGAGTACAACTATAGGCATTCTTCCAACGGTTGGAAAGATAGGATATAAATCACATTTATATTAATTCTTGGGCGTATTAGCCAAAGCTAACTCAAGTTTTAATATAACTGCGGATAGTGATCCTATAAACAAGAGTTGCATAGAGATGTAATTGGTAAATCGTTACCTACCGATCATACTAAATCTTGGGCGTATTAGCCAAAGCTAACTCAAGGGTTAGTATGATGTGGATCTTGTCCCACATGAATTATAGAATTCAGTGGGAGCATTATTTAGTTAAAAGCCTAATTAAATGATTTAAAAGAATATGATATTTATTTTCTGTATTTTTCTGTTGTAGATAACCATGACGTCGAATACGAACACCTTCTCTCTACGTTCTGTCCTTGAGAAGGACAAGCTCAACGGAGCAAATTTCCTGGACTGGTACAGGAACTTGAGAATAGTTCTCATCCAGGAACGTAAACTGTACGTTCTGGAGTAGCCCATTCCGGAGGCTCCTCCTACCAATGCCACGCGAGCAGATAAAGATGCTTACAAGAAGCATCAAGATGACGCATTAGATGTGTCCTGTCTCATGCTTATGACCATGAACTCTGAGCTTCAGAAGCAACACGAGTTGATGGGCGCTTACGATATGGTTGAACATCTTCGTCAACTGTATCAAGGACAAGCGCGACATGAGAGATTTGAGATCTCAAGGGCACTATTTCAGTGCAAGATGTCAGATGGGGTTCCCGTAGGCCCATATGTACTCAAAACGATTGGGTACATAGAAAACCTACAGAGGTTGGGATTCCCGCTTGGCCAAGAGCTGGCCACTGACCTGATCTTGCAATCCTTGCCAGATAGCTATAGTCAGTTCGTTCTAAACTACAATATGAACGAAATTGACAAGTCACTGCCCGAGCTGCTTAGCATGTTAAGAACTGCTGAGCTGAACCTTAAGAAGGCTAAGCCCCACTCTGTTCTGATGGTTCAGAAACACAAGGGCAAGGGCAAGCCCAAAGGCAAGGGAAAGTCCCAAGCCAAGGGCAAAGGCAAGACACTGAAGCCTAAAGGAGGGGTCACCAAGGATGCTACCTGCTTCCACTGCGGTCAGACCGGGCACTGGAAGAGGAACTGCAAGGTGTACTTGGAAGATCTTAAGAAGAAATGAAGTGAGACTTCCACTTCAGGTATATATGTTATAGAAGTCAATCTATCTATTTCTTCATCATGGGTATTAGATACCAGATGTGCATCTCATATTTGTACTAATGTGTAGGCGCTGAGAAATAGCAGGGCATTGGCGAAGGGCGAGGTGGACCTACGCGTAGGCAACGGAGCACGGGTTGCTGCTGTTGCTGTAGGGACTTATTTTCTATCTCTGCCCTCTGGGCTTGTATTAGAGTTGGATGATTGTTGTTATGTGTCTGCATTAACTAAGAACATAATTTCAGTTTCTTGTTTGGACAAGAAAGGTTTCTCTTTTATAATTAAGGACAAATGTTGTTCTGTTTATTTAAAAGATATGTTCTATTGTAGTGCACCTCTGATGAACGGACTCTACATTCTAGACCTTGAAAGCCCTATATATAACATAAATACCAAGAGGTTCAAGTCAAATGACATGAACCAAACTTATCTCTGGCACTGTCGCTTAGGTCATATAAACGACAAGCGCTTATTCCAACTCCATAAGGATGGTTTGCTGGACTCATTTGATTTTGAATCTTATGAGACGTGCGAGTCATGCCTACTAGGCAAGATGACCAAGACTCCCTTTAGTGGGCACAGCGAAAGAGCGACTGATTTGTTAGGACTTATACATAGTGATGTATGTGGCTCTTTCAATGTCGCTGCTAGAGGCGGTTATAGATATTTTATCACATTTACTGATGACTTCAGTAGATATGGTTATGTGTACTTAATGACACATAAGTCAGAATCCTTTGGAAAGTTCAAAGAATTCAAGAATGAAGTACAGAACCAGCTTGGCAAGAGTATTAAGATACTTCGATCAGATCGAGGTGAAGAATACCTTAGCCAAGAGTTTCGTGACTATCTAGCTGAGTGTGAGATTCTATCCCAACTCACTCCTCCTGGAAGACCACAGTGGAATGGTGTATCTGAAAGGAGGAATCGTACCCTATTGATATGGTACGATCTATGATGAGTCACACAGATCTTCCAACATTCCTTTGAGCCTATGCTCTAGACACGACAGCTTTTATACTCAACCGAGTTCCATCCAAGGCCGTGATAAAGACACCATATAAGATATGGACTCGGAGAGATGCTCAGGTGTCTTTCATGAGGATTTGGGGTTGTGAGGCTTACGTTAGACGTCAAGTCTCAGACAAATTAGGACTCAAATCCGACAAGTGCTACTTTATTGGATATCCCAAGGAAACTAAGGGATATTACTTCTACATTCCCAGTCAACACAAGATAGTTGTGGCAAAGACTGGAGTTTTTCTAGAAAGGAACTTTGTTTCTAGAAAGACTAGTGGGAGCGCGTTCGATCTTGAAGAAGTTCAAGATGCGAACAATAGCACTGATGCCTCGATGGAAGTTGAACTGGAACCACAAAGTGTTGTGGATGATGTTGTTCCACAAAGAGTTGAGGAACAACAACCAGTTCAAGTAGACATACCTCTTCGTAGGTCTGATAGGGTACGTCGTCAGCCTGAGAGATACTCATTTCTCTTATCTGACCATGATGATGGTGTGCTCATGGATGATGAGCCTACCACCTATCAGGAAGTTGTGATGAGACCAAATTCCGAGAAATGGCTAGAGACCATGAGATCCGAGATAGAATCCATGTACACCAACCAAGTATGGACTTTGGTTCCCATTGGGTGTAAGTGGGTCTTTAAGAGAAAGACTAATATGGATGGACTTATCTATAAGGGTCGCTTGGTAGCTAAAGGTTTCAAGCAGATTCATGGTATTGACAATGATGAAACCTTTTCTCCAGTAGCGATGTTTAAGTCCATTCGGATCATGCTTGCTATTGCAGCTTACCACGATTACGAGATCTGGCAGATGGACGTCAAAATCACGTTTCTGAATGGAAACCTACTTGAGGATGTGTACATGACACAACCTGAGGGTTTTGTAGAGCCAAAGCATACTAGCAGAGTATGCAAGTTGCATAGGTCCATTTATGGACTAAAGCAAGCTTCTCGAAGCTGGAATCTTCGATTCGATGATGCGATCAAACAGTTTGGTTTCATCAAGAACGAAGATGAGCTACAAGAAGGTTGTAGGGGATATAGTTGTCTTCCTCATATTGTATGTGGATGACATACTACTCATTGGGAAGGGCATCCCTATGCTTCAGTCTGTCAAGACCTAGCTAGGGAGTTGCTTCTCAATGAAGGACTTAGGTGAGGCATCCCGCATTCTAGGGATTCAGATCTATAGAGATAGATCTAAGAGATTGCTTGGCCTAAGTCAGAGTGCATACATTGACAAGGTACTCCTACGGTTTGCCATGCAGAACTCCAAGAAGGGATTTTTGCCGATGTCACATGGTGTGAGTCTTTCGAAGACTCAAGGTCCCTCTTCTAGAGAGGAGAGAGACCGCATGGATCAGATCCCTTATGCCTCAGCCATAGGATCGATCATGTACGCCATGCTATGTACTCGACCTGATGTCTCGTATGCTTTGAGCATGACGAGCAGATACCAGTCAGATCCAGGTGAAAGTCACTGGATAGCGGTCAAGAATATTCTTAAGTACTTAAGAAGAACTAAGGAATATTTCTTGATATATGGAGGCGATGATGAGCTAGCTGTAAAGGGTTATAGTGATGCTAGCTTCCAGACCGATCAGGATGATTATTGATCGCAGTCAGGGTTCGTATTTTGCATAAATGGTGGTGCTGTGAGCTGGAAGAGTTCGAAGAAGGACACAGTAGTTGATTCTACGACAGAGGCCGAGTACATTGCTGCATTAGAGGCAACAAAGGAGGCAGTTTGGATCTGCAAGTTCATCACTGAACTTGGGGTGGTTCCTAGTATCACTGACCCTATTGAGCTCTATTGTGACAACAATGAAGCTATAGCATAGGCGAAGGAACCTCGCTCACACTAGCAGACCAAACACATACTACGACGCTTCCATCTCATTCGAGAGATTATCGAGAGAGGAGATGTGAAGATATGCAGAGTACCTACAGAGGCTAACATCGCAGATCCCTTGACCAAGGCTTTGGCACAGAGGAAGCATGATGGTCACACTAGGTCATTGGGGCTTAGAGCCTACACTAATTGACACTAGTGCTAGTGGGAGATTGTTAGTTAGAGCCCTAGAGTCAATCATTTGATGATTGCATTATGGACTTGTTGTATCATATTCTTATATAAATAAAGGCATTTGTTTTGGTTATTATACTTATTTATATTGGTGCCAAATAAACTAAGTATAATAGCGTCCTTGAGTAGAAGGTTCTCACCTATATCAATTGGTTAGTTGAACCGATAGTGAGATAATATAGGGAACACTACTCTTAATCATTCCTAGTCGAGTATTAACATTCAGGGACAATGTTAATGCAATAAGACTAGCATGTAGGTCAACTCGATGACTTGATCTCACAAGTCATGGATATAGAGATATCAAGTTGACACATGGGTATGCATTGGAGAATGTATACTGAATGACCCGCCATGAGAAAGTATCATGGATCGTTATATGAGTGTCATATACTTTCTCATGTGGCTATTAGTATGACTACTAATCCTTAGACCTGAAGTCACCATGGTTCCCTACATAAGGAGTTATGTACTTTGGTTTCATCAAACGTCACCCATAACTGGGTGGACTATAAAGGCGATTACTGGGTATGTAACGAATTATGCAGAGGGATGTGAGTGATGTAGATGGGATGTATCCCTCCTATATGACGGGAGAGACATCGATATTCTTGGTAGAGTGAGACCACGAAGTGCATGACCATGCCCAAATGAGTCAATATGAGATATTGAACTCATTTGATTTTGTGAGTCTACTTGGAGTTCAAGATTTAGATTTGTCAGAGGATGACACGGTCTATGCCTCACATTGATCAATCTAGATGTCTAGGATAGAAGGACACTTGTCATATATTGTGAAGAGTCACAATTAGTAGTCACAAGGTGATGTTGGATCTCAACATTCTTGTAACTTGGGTAGTAATGATGTGTTGCTAGATACCGCTCATTACTTATGCTCCTAAATGGGTTTAGGGGCATTGCCAACGTTACAAGAACCTATAGGGTCACACACTAAGGACAATTAGATGGAAATTAGGTTCATATGATGAACCAAGAGGATTAGATTCATGTGATGAATCAAATTGGATTAAGAGTAATCCTAATTGGGCTAATTGAGTTGGACTCAAGTTGATTCATGTGTTCAATGAGTCTAATTTAGATTATGACTCATTGAATCAATTTAATTAAATGAATTAGATTCATTATATTAAATTGGCTTGAATTAAATGGTTGGATTAGATCAACCATGAGAGATATTAAATCAAGTTTGACTTGACTTGAGAGGAAGAGGAAGAGTCAAGTTTGACTTGACTTTATGTCACATCATTTGTGACTTGGCATTAAGTGGCCAATGATGATGTGCCACATCATCATAGTTAACACATGTGTGTGCCACCTAATGGAGGTTACAAATTCTCTTTGCTTTAATGTGGTCGGCTACATTAATGAGAGGAGTTACACTTTGTTGTGGCCGGCCACACAAAATGAATGGGTAATGAATTTTTCATTCAATTGATTTATTCAACTCTTCTTCCTCCTAGAGCTCTCTCTTCTTGCTCTCCCTCTCCTCATCTTGCCGAGACCTTCTTGGAGTGCTAGCACACTCTAAGGTTCTCCCTCCATCGAGTTGTTCGTGTGGATACGCATAGAGAGTTGTCTACCTTGACAACTTGAGATCCGGCACCTTGGACGAGCGGGATTCGTGAAAGGCACGCATCAAGGGTAAAACCCGTACTTTAATGTAGATCTAGAGTTTATAAATTCGTACTCGTAAGTTTTTGAAAGTTTTATTCTTTGCACGGATCTGGTGGTGGGGCTTTCGGGGTTTCTGCGACGCGAAAAAGCGGGTTTCACGGTCCAAAAACCCCAACAAGGGATGTTTCATTCATGCTCATTGAAGGCGCCACTGTGCCTCTTTGTGCAAGCCTTTGGCCAAGGTACTCGAGTCGCCTCTAGCACTATGGGAGGCACCTCGAGCACTATTCATTCGAGAGTAACTTTTGTGTTTCATCTCCCACAAAACATATTAGTCCAAATATACATAGATACCCTGCAGAACAAAGTTAGTATAATAAAATATGATTAATAAAATATTTGATAGTCTCCAGAATGCCCGATTATGACTCTCAGATTTCTATGAAATCCTAGGTTAAATTAATACTTACTGTTCTCTCAACGGGGAACACATCCTCACTTACTTTTAGGAGAAATTATCTTTTGCCAGACCGGTTCTTCAGATCATCTGGACTTTTGCTCAACGTCTGAGATTTTAGAACTTCATAATGATCGTCTGATCCATGACTCGTTCAATTTTCCACCTGGTGTCTGCGACCCATAGGATTTTCACCTAGAGTTTTTGACTCTATGATTTTGCCCAAAGTTCTCGACTCGTCAAAACTTCGTCTAATCCTCGGGACCAAGACTTTATTGTCTAATCGCAATTAGAACTTTCCTGCACACTTTGTTCAACTTGGTAAACAACAAGATAACTTAATTTTGAACCCCTTTGTCATTATCAAAACACATATTCGATCGTTTGATGCTCCTTGCAGCAACAATAAAAGCCTAGAATTATTTCTATTAGTAGTTATATCGTTTTGCTTGCTATAGGTTCCTCTTGGTGCAATCCCAACATCAAAGTAGTGCATTATTCTTGTATTCATAGAACATAATATCAAAAGCTATCAGAATAAAGCATGGGATGAATCTAAGCAAAGGGAGGGTAGAAAATTATGTGCACGATAAATTGACTTAAAACTTTTTAGTTAGTTGTTAGAGTGGGTTCCTTTTCAATTATTTCTACTGTTGTATTAGCTTTTGATGTAAAAGACTTATCATTAATATTTCATTTGTAAAATTGACTCAAATTTTTATTAGATGGATAAAAATTATGTATTCACATTTTAATTGTACTTTGAAAAATTTTATTTCTATATTAAGCGATGAGTGAATTATGATCATATATAAATTATATACTTGAATTATATATTTTAAATAAATATTAATGATAATTGTATAATGTTGATAATTATATGTGTTTAACATCAGATCTTAACTACAACACGTGGTGTGTGCTGTGAATACTCTTAACCGCAGCACGCACTGTAAATGCTTTTAATTGCAGTTCACGGTGCACACTGTGAATACTCTTAACTATAGGGTGCGGTGTGCGCTACAGATGCTTTTAACCATAACGCGCACCGCGCGCTACGAATTCTCTTAACTGCAGCGCACGATGGCGCTGTCGATGTCTTATGGCTTTTAACAACTAGCAGTTGTGTAGTATATGATGCGTACTACGAATAGCATAATTACGGGCTATAGAAAATCCTATTTATTGTAGTATATATATCAGGTGTTAGTCGTGTAAGAAATGGAAACTTTTTATTAATTTAATATCCATGAGCTACCCTATGCATAACTAGCATGAAAACAACAATGTATTGTAAGGTTGTACCAATAGATCTAAATATTAATAATAATTGAATATATATGATGTTTTAATTGCTAGTTTCTTATTGTTAATGCTAATTGACCTTCAATTAGGCATCTTTTCACATTGCGTATCGAAGGGATGTTTCACCAAGGTTGATAATTAATATAAGTGTTGCTCAAAACTATACTATAAAAATTTAGCTTATGTTTAATTTAATAGTACATTTCTCCCCAAAATTATAGGTCAAATGGTTTATTTTCACATTACCAAATAACCCATATAGTAAAATGAAAGGCACCATGTCTATTCAAGGTTGGGATGCTAGTGGGTAAGATTTGGATCAGATTGTATCTTTCATCTTTATTCATATTTATTAATTCATTCTAATTTCATCATATATTCAACTTTTATTTTCAATCCCATATCCGTTTATGGTACCTAAATATTTTATTACCACCTATAGTTGTATTTCTTCAAATTTGAATTATTCAATGAAGCTACAAATTTTTAAAATAAATAAGAAAAAATGATTAAAGATAAAAAGTTAACAAATTAACTTTGTAGAAGAAGTAATTAAATGTTAAAAATAGTTTATCTCAACATTATTATCGTTTAAAAATAACATTAACTTTATATTAATAATTTTATTAGTAATAATATGTAAAGGGGAAAAAATCTTAACGAAAAATTCAGGATAGACATATAAATTTATGGTTCATTATTTTCACTTTCATATGTTTATCCTTAACTTTTTTTTTAAGATTCTTTTGCACCACATATCATTTTTCGAATTTTATTCATTCCATTTAATTGCCAGAAAACATATTAGAATCAATATTATATTCAAAATAACATAATTCAACCCCTAAATTTCAAATCAAAAAGATGTCTATAGGTTTTAGATTTTGTTTGAGATTTAAAATAAATTATATATATATATATATATATATATATATATATATATATATATATATAATTTAATCACATCAAATTTATGAACAGCCTCCTTAAGAAAACAAATTGAAGATAAAAATTAACAAATTAAATATCATAAAAGAAATAATAAAATATCTCAATACTATGATCCTATAAAAATAGCATTAACTCTATACTAATAATTTTATTGATTCCATCCAATTACTATTATTCAACATCCTACCTTACGGAATTAACATCATATCTAAAAATAACATAATTTGAAAATGGTGCTGTGGGTTTTTGGATTTTATTTGAGATTTAAGAAAAGATATTTTTCTTTAATATATAAATAAATATATAACAATTTAATTGGATTAAAAAATCTCGTTATTAAATCTTCCATCATATTTGAGAAAATTTTCCTCCCTAATTCAAGCTTAGGCAAATCCTTCATTATTAACATTTCGACACACGTAAAATTTAAAGGTTTAATTGAATCGAGTTGAGTCGAATTTTTGAATGCTTAAATTTGACTCGTCTATAATTGAGCTGAGCTCGTGTTTTATTTACCAAATATATTCATAGTTCATGAGTTTATGCAAACTTTTATCGAGTTTAAACCAGTTTAATAAATATAAGTTATAAATTTAAATATTCATTAAAAACTAAATTATATATTTAGAAAAAATTATAATATTCTTATTAAAATTTAAAAATTTGTTCTTAATAAATAAATTTAATAAATTTATCTATATTTTTCATAAGTAAAGAATAAAATCTATAAATTAAATATTAAAATTATTATTTTTTTATTTAAAAATTGATTCATGAATTTAACGAATGTATTCATGAACTAACGAGTCAAATATTATAAAACTTGAGCTCGATTTATTTAACTTAATAAATTTTATTAAATAATTTTAAATAATTTTTTATCGAACTTGGAATATTTCACGAACAACCATCGTTGTTTCATTTACACTAAAAGTTGGAAACAAGAGAAACAAATGATTCATTACCGCAAGCTAACTGTTACAATTGCATGTCGACCGATACAAGTTCTGACTTGTAACCACCGAGCTTTTCTTCCTGTACCGGCATCGTATGAGAGAGAGGGAGAGCGCGCAGCGAAAAAAATACTTCTTTTGCCGGAGGAAGAAGGGAAAGAAGTGCAAAGAAAGAAAGACAGAAAATAAAATTACCATTACCCTACCCACTCATTTTCGTCGTCTCCTCCTCCCGTGCAATCGAACCCTCCTCCGCTCGGCCATCCTTCGCCGTACCTCTCCGCTCGCTGCCCGATCCTCCCCGTTCGCTGCCCGATCCTCTCCTCTCTCCTCCGTTTTTCCCCCGATCTCTCGCCGCCAAGTCGCTCGCAGCTCGCACCCGAATCTCGGCGCCCGATCCCTCGTTGCTCGCACAAGAATATGGCCACATACCCAAAATCTAGATATCCCATCTGCTAGTCTTTTCGGTCTTCTCGTTTCTCCAGTCCCCGTCCCCGTCGCCGTACCTGTCCCCGTCCCGTCGGAGCGATCCAAGAGGGAAGCTCGAGGGAGGAGTGCAAGGTGATCCATGTTTGGATTCCTATCCAAAGCTTTGTCTGATAACTTTGTTGGCTTGATTATTTTTCCAAAGCTTTTCTTGTGATCCATGTTTATTCCTTTTGCAGGAAAAACCTATTGGTTGCAGGTGGATGCAAACAGCAGGATATCCGACAAGTGAAAAAAAACATTAATGCTTTGCCCTCTTAACATATTTGGACATTTAAATGTGTAATAGATCAAGAAACGAGGCATGAATATTGTGAAGGGCGTTGCTGACCTCATTCGGAGGTCTTCTGGCAACCCAACTTCAGAAGGTGGATCCACAGTTCACGGTGACAAGTATGGTGCTCCTTATCCAAGGATTTGTTTTGGGTAAGTTTATCTATTTTATTTAAGGTGGTATGATATTATCCTTGTCTTTCTTACTCTTATACGATTTTAAGGTCCATAGTTTTCAAAAGCGGCTTATGCGGCTGCCTAGGGTTTCACTATGTGTGGGGTCACTTTTCCTAGCTGCAAGGTCGTCTCTTATAGGCAACTCTTTTAAAATGCGGTCTAGGCAATGGTTCTATGAAGTGACCTTTTTGCTTAGTGGCTAAGCAGCCCTTGCTAAGTGATCCTTTTGGCTCAAGCGGTTCATGTGAGTCTAAGATTTTTTAAATGTTGCTCCTTTTGATATTAACTATCTTATTTATATTTTGATGTTATAGCTTACATTAATTATTAAGTAACTATGGGCCTTCTTACAATTTCTATTTACAACTTGGAATTATTGAATTTTATATTCTATTATAATTTTTGTTTTCTTGGCTGCTATGTCAAATATAAAATGTATTGTTCTTATGTGGCTAGTGCTTATTTGATTATTTATCATTATAAACTTGTTTTGTTTGATTGAGTAAGTATACAATTGTTATATATACATTAATGTTAGCTATTTTTAATTTAATTTAATTTTCTATTTTAATATTATTTTAATACTGACTACCTATGACCTTGCCTAGGATGATTGCCTATCGTATGGACACCCTTTTAATAGCTTCAACTAGGTGATCAAGAAAGAAATAAAACTTCATTGAGTTATACAAAGATATATCTTAGGTGGCATTTGGTTCTCTCCTAGGAATCGGAATGGGAATAAGTATCATAGTATTGTGGAATGAGATTGAGTATGAGTTTGGATATCATTCTTAAAAATAATGTTTGGTTAGTTGAATATTTTCAATCGGAATGCACCTAAATTTCTTTTTTTTACCCTTAGAGGAAAATAAGAGAAAAAATTAGATGGAAGAGAAAGTTGAATGTGAGAGAAACATGATGAGAGAGATAGTGTGATAAAAAAAATGAAGAGAGGGAAAGTGTGATGAGAGAAAATGAGGAGAGAGAGCGTGATAGGAGAGGTTGAGAAAAAAAGTATGATGAGAGAGAAAGAGTGATGGGAAAAAATGAAGAGAGAGAAAGTGTGATGAGAGAAAATGAGAGATTGAGGAGAGAAAGTATGATAAGAAAATGTGATGAAAGAGAAAGTGTGATGGGAAAAAATGAAGAGAGGGAAAGTGTGATGAGAGAAAATGAGGAGAGAGAGTGTGATGGAAGAGAATGAATAAAGAGAAAGTGTGATGAGAGAAAATATAGAGAGAGAGTATGGTAAGAGAGATTGAGGAGAGAGAAAGTATGATGAGAGAGAAGGTATGATGAAAAAATGAGGAGAGAATGAAGAGAGAGAAAATAATGAGAGAGAGTGTGTGATGAGAGAGAATATGGAGAGAAAATGGTAGAGAATGTGTGTTGAGAAAGAATAAGGAGAGAGAGTGTGATGGAAGAGAATGAAGAGAGAAAAATATGATGAGATAAAATATGGAGAGAGAGTATGGTACGAGAGGTTAAGGAGAGAGAAAGTATGATGAAAAAAATGAGAAGAGAATGAAGAGAGAGAAAATAATGAGAAAGAGTGTGTGGTGAGAGAGAATACAGAGAGATAATGGTAGAGAATGTGTGATGAGAGAGAAAGTATGTTGAGAGAGAAATTGTGATGATAGAATGAGGAGAGAGAAAGTATGATGAGAGAGAACAAGGAGAGAGAGTGAAATGAAAGAAAAATTGAACAAATATACTAAGGTTTTTTTCGCCTAAAATTTAATTCTTATTCCCATTCCATCAAAACCCAAGGGAGGGGATGAGTTTCATCCATACCCAAGTTTTTGGGTTTCATTTCAAAATCTTGATTTCATTTCCATCAATCAAACACAAGGTTTGGGAATGAATCCATTCCATCAGCATGCTAAAATTAAGTTGAACACCTCTAGGCCCAAGGAAGTTCAAATTCTTCAAATTGGATACCACATGATGATACATTGATTTTTCTGTTGGAACTGAAACATAAGTAACAACATGGCAACAGTTTTATGACCTGTAATCGTGTATTTGGCTAACTATGCATGGTATTTCAATGGAATCAAAATTGGACACTGCTAACATATATATGTAAATGGGAAAAATATAGTATTGATATTTGGAAGTGGTATACTGGTAGAAGTATGGAGTGATGTTACTTAAGGAATCTGATTCTACATTTTTCTTCATTGTTTCCTCTCACTTTATTCCAAATTCTTCATGAAGAACACTGAAAGAAAACTTGCAACAATTAGTTTGCTAAACTTTTCAATTTAACTGTTGAAGCTTGTTTATCATCTAATTATCACTTGTTTCATTTGGTCTTCTAAATTGTAATAAGTTGCCAACCTTCTTTTTTTTTGGCAATGTTGTAGTATTCAATGTTGCGTAGGTTCTAGGTAATGTGAGTGATGACTGACCTGCAAAAGAAGTTGCATATTAGCCTTTACATTAAAAATTAATTATAAATTGTATTGGTGGATGCTTATTGTCTATTGGCAAAAATTCCATGTTTGATCTGTCAAACAACCTAAAAGTTGTTTTGTGTTTAGATAGTTCTGTAATTCTCTTAGGCTGATTTGTCAATCTCTTTGATAGGATGGAGTTGTTGGCTATTATATATTGTTGCACTATTTTGTGGGAAAGACAGTCATTACACGTGCCATTTCTGGATTATTCTTTGTTCTTCATGGATAAACCACTTAATCACTATTGCTTGGGTTCAATATTTCTAAGAACAAGTCCAAGGCTGTTTTCATTTCATTATATATTTTCCTCAATCATTATATTTTTTGTTTTCATTTTTTTTTTTGCTTAATAAAAGTAGAGCATTCATTTCTAAAATTTGACTTATGGCAGCTTTGAAAATCATTGTTATGGTTTTAATTGCAACCTTTTATTTTCTAGAAGTGTCATGGTTGCATTGGTTTAGCTTAAATTTTGAGGCCACAAATTATTCAGCTACTGATGGCAGTTGATTATTTTCATGGATTCATGAAGCCCAGTTGCTACCATATGACACATTATCTAAGGTTTAGTGCTAAATTAGTTCCTTTTACTGGGTTTAGATTTTCTTTTTGGAATCTGATAGCTTCAAGAGTTCTTTACCTAGAAGTATTGATATATTTCTCGATTCTTCATTTGAGACAAGTATTGTTCTGTTGTTGCATGATTAACTTAAGTTGTTCCATTTCCAGTAAACTTTGCACACAAATATCTAATTTTTCATCAACTTGTATGTGGAAGATTATTATCCTACTATTTCATAAGTTTCACTTTCTAAACAGTATTCTTTGTGGGTACTTTGTGTTTTTTTAGGGATGCTGGTGAGGAAGCACTTTTGAATACACTTTGGCAGAAATATACTAATGAGCTTGATAAGGTAATCATGTTTATTGGCTCTTTTGTTAGTTATTTCAATTGGCATCTGATGCTATGGTTTAGCAGAAATACAAGTATAAGCTTGCTAAGGAAATCATAATATTAATTATCTGTATATAATATAGCTTAGCTTTTTTGTCAGACATTAATTTTTAACTCTTAGCTGGCATTTATGTTTTCTATATTCATGTTCATGGAAGAGCAGCTATTATTTCACTCTATGCAAGTCTCAGTCTTTTGATTGTAAAAGTTTTAGTAAAATCTAATGGTTATTTCTATCATGTTTCTTTGTTTCTCAATAACATAATTTGATTGTGCATCGGTGCTGTTAATGACTGTAAAAGCCAAGTAGGATGAGAATTAACGAAACAAAATGGTTTAATGCATGATTATCTCCTATTGAAATATTGCCAAGTGCTTTCACTATGTCCATCAAGCGTTTAATGCACAGGCAGTACATTTATTAGTCACTGATAGAATGGCTTGAGTGATCTTATGGTCTACTTTGATGATTTGATGGCTGCCATATTGTTAGTTTATCTCTGTACTGAAGGTTAAAAGGTGTATGCAGTAGATTTTCTATATGTCTCAATCCATCTAATTCTTATATGTCAACACTCAACAATACAATATCATGCAATGTAAACACATAATTATGTGCTAAAGTAACATGCAAAAGTGTCTATAACATTGTGGGATAGGGTTCCAGTAAGTAACATACAAACAAGTATGTGCTAAAGTGTCTATCACATGCAAAACAAGTATTTAAATTAGCAGTTGCAAGTTCCATGCTAGCACAAGAAAAATTTTAGTGTTTCAATAGTCACAAGTATTGTTCTCTTCAAAAACAGATTAATTATTAAAAAAAAATTATTTTCACCCTAAACTAATTCAAACTTCGAATCAATTGAACTAGTTATTTTTCCTCCATCACATAGGTAGTTAGCTTGGTTTGTTTGTGTGGCTTGCCTACCAAAAAAAGGTCTAAAAGGGATTGCATATTGTAAATGCATTGTTTTATCTTGTCTAAAACAACTAGGTGAGACTGAAAATGCAGCCTCCATGGCACTTTACTGTCTCTAGGTTAAACATCTATATCACATCTCCGTCTCTATCAAATGTAATATTCATCATCAAATCAAGTTGAAACACCCTAATTGCCTATACCTTACATATAATATATATAGGATTTATTTATTATTTGAAAATCATCTCAAGGTCCTACAAACCAACTAGGTTTGTCTAAAAGAAACAAGTGCAACTGATCAAACATAAAGGACCCCATAATATCTATCGTCTAGCTACATAATTGACTCAAAAAAGAAGAAAATTTTAACATCATAAACGAAAAGTGACATCAACCCCAAAGAGAAGAAACCCTCAGATGTGCACTGCCTGATACAAGGTAGCTCATCCATCAAGACCCTCTGTCTCCTCATTACTTGCACCGTATAGACCCAGTGAGTCGAAAGACCCAACAAATTCAACATCATTTATTACAAAAAAAAATATATATGCACATGTTTCAATATATATATATATTCATTCAGGAAAAATACCTTGAACATTTTCTAAACAAAAGAAAATAAAACTTACTAGCACGAAAGTCCATGAACTTTCAAATTTTGATGAAATATCGTTAAACAGAAAACTTCATTGCAACATTTAATATCATTTAAGAAAATGAGTTCAGTTCATTGTATGTGGCTCCTTTTTACCTCAACCTCTATTCGTTGGCCAAACATCTCCCTGGTACTAGATTTGTAGTGTTCCGTGGTATCCTCTAAGGCAGGTTAGATTCCGATATCCTCTAAGTTGGATCCTTACCTTAGTTCTAGGTTTGGTAATGTTCCCCGTATCCACTAAGTTGGGTTTCACATGGCTTGGGTAAGGATTGCCGGTATCCTCTAAGTCGGATCCTGCAACCCTTTTTTTTTTTGGATATAGAATTTCGGTATCCTCTAAGCCAGACTTCTTATCCGTCAATCTGCCACATACAGTATACATAGCTCAAAAACTTTTACCTTTGGTGCATTAAATTCTTTTAAAACAAACTTACACTTGAAACCATGTGATGCCTTTGAACCAAACATGACATACAGGATCAAAACATAAAAGAACAGATAATATGATCTCAGTTATGGAGAATAAAGTAAACCAACGTGTGTTGTCATGAGACTAAACTTTTGCACAAGACTGTTTAACAAAGAGCCTAGATCATTCAGAGGACAGGTCAAACCTGTTAATAATATTTCGGATGATTCTAGATTTGGTTAGACTTCATCTACATTAGCTCTAATATTGAAAAAAAACTTATTTTCTAGGTCTGAAAGACTTTAAGATTAATGGAAAACATGATGTTAAAAAAAAATGGAATCTAAACCAGCATACATCAAGTGCAGATACATCAAAGACTGGGCTTACATCAAGGCCTCCTGATCACCTTACAAACCTCCACAAAGCAACAGAAATCCCTCAAAAATATCCAGCAGCGCAGATTTCCAACCAAAGAAAAAGAAAACATGAAACCTTCGTCAAAACATCACAGAAATCAAATGTGATGTAATCAGCATCAATAAATCATATACGTAACATCAAAATCCGTGTAATATGGTCCATGTAGTGCAGTAAACAAAGGTAAGAAAACCCTTGCCTTAGCGTAGAAGAACGATTGAGGAAGATGAACGAGAACTTCTTTTCCAAAGCCCTCAACTTGGTATCGGCAGCTAAGAACCTAGGCTAGGAGATGAAACTTTTTTTTTTTTTTTTTTAAACACTACCAAACTAGGCTAGGGTTATAGGTTTGTCATAATTAGTTTAGACCCATTAACTAATTAGCTATAATATTAATTATCTAGGTCCAATATTATATAATTACCCATACTTATTTAAATAAAAACTGAAACTCCATTTAAATATAAATTTCTGAAATTTAAAGACCATGTTTAAAACACTACAATTCCTCTCCCCCTTAAATGAATTTCGTCCTTGAAATTTAAGCTTACCAAATAATTCCGGGTATCTGTTTCTCATATCAACCTCAGTCTCCCAAGTGGCTTCTTCCTCGGAGTGATTCAGCCATTTTAACCATCTAAATAGTTTTGCTCTATAGTTTCCTCTCCTATCGGTCTAATATCTGTATAGGCCTCTCCTTATAGGACAGATTTGGCAAGAGTTGTAGTGGCTCATAGTTCAGTACATGTGAATGGTTCAACACATACTTTCTCAACATCAATACACGGAACACGTTGTGCGCCCCACAAGGTTTGGCGGTATTGCCATTTGGTAGGCCAACGCCCCTATTTTGTCTAGGATCTCGAATGACCCAATGAACCTCGGACTCAACTTCCCTTTCTTTCCGAATCTCATAACACCCTTCATCGGCGCAATCTTCGGCGTAAACTCAAGATCCCGTCTTCGGCGTAACTCTTCTGCCAACTCTAGGCAGGCAATCTTCATCCTATCACAAATTCGACCTACTAAATTGGTAGTCACAATCTTGGGTCCAATCTCTGTCCTTTCTCTAACCTCGTCCCAGTGTATGAGCGATCTACACTTCCTCCCATAAAGTGCCTTGTACGGAGCCATACCTATAGTCAACTGATAGCTCCACTAAGGGTAACTTCGATTCCCAACTCCCTCGGAAGTCAATCACGCATGCTCGCAGTACATCCTCTAAATTTTGTATCACCCTTTATGATTGTCCATCTGTCCGAGGATGGAATGCTGTACTGCATAATAACTTCGTTCCCATTGCAGAATTGAAACTCTTCCAAAAAGACGAAGTGAATCGTTGGTCTCTATTGGACACTATAGAGACTGGGATGCCATGCAACCTAACTATCTCCCTAATATATAACTCTGCATGTTGTGTCATAGAGAAAGTTATCTTTATAGGCAGGAAGTGTGCTGATTTGGTGAGAGGTTAATTATCACTTATATGGCATTTAAGCCTTTTACTGTACTCGGTAATCCTACCACAAAATCCATCGTGATATTTTTCCACTTCCATTCTGGAATAGGAAGCGACTCAAGCATCCCGGCCGGTCTCTGATGCTCCACCTTAACCGACTAGCAAGTTAGGCACTCGGATACATAATATATATGGCTGAAACCTATACTTATAAAATTAATATTTAAAAACTATTCTACTAACATTTTTGAAATAAAATCTCAACTGCATGAAAACCTAAATTTGCTAGTCACACAAACATAAGTCTAAACAAACTATCTAAAACCATTCAAAACCCAATCTTCAAATAAAAATTCAACATTTTAACTTTCAAGAATATTCAACTCTCTCAATTTAAAAGAAATCCTCTCATCAAAATTCGTTTAACATAGTTTTGCGGAAATGCGAGGTCCTCGTGAGTGTACTACCATGCTCGGTCCAATCAAGAGTCAGAGCCGCCTCCTGCCTCCATATTTTCATCACTTGCAACCATTCAACCCTAGTGAGTCTAATGACTTAGCACATTCAAACCCTAATAGCAAATATATAAATATACAATCATAGTGAGTCTAATGACTTTGCAACCATTCAACCCTAGTGAGCCGCATTTACATTCATATAAATATTTGAAATACTTTAAGCATCGTATACTTTTTCCTCATCATTAATCCTAGACATCTTAGGTGAAGTTTGATCATTGAAAGTAATTCCTCTATCCTCTATTCGATTGATTGATCTATAAACCATGGTACCAAGCGGCGGAGTTCAGCGACCACTTCTTTGTTGCATCCCTTACGGCGATATATGAGAATTTGATACTGGCTCCCTCTGGGGCCTTTTCTCGTAATCAGGCTCCCTCTGGGGCTTTTTCCCTTGCGGTATTCTCATTAATCATTTTGTAAGTTCATCGGAGTTCAGCGACCACTTTTTCGTTACATCCCTGTGGGCTATATATGAGAATCCAAACCGGGGTCTTTTTCCTCTTGGTATTGCCGTTAATCTTTTTTTTTGTAAGTTCACCGCCCGTGTTTTCGACGGATTCCTCACACATCCTCTTTGTCACAGTCAATCACATTCCTCAAAAACATTTTTCCTTTCCTCTCCTTTCCAAAAAGAAATTACCTTTTTCATCATTTTCATAAAATAAGCATGCATCCGTACATTTCATACAATTAACACATAGCTTCAAAACTGTTAACATTTTTTATATAACCTTTCAAGCACTTATTATGGTTACTCGGGACATTACCATGACTTCTAACCTTTCATTGAGACGTAACTTTACTTAGTCATATATAAGCTTACCCGTTTTAGACTCTTACTAACTTAAACTTATAACTTTTTCCCTGACTCGAACTGAGGCACAACCACCCCTTTACTAACATCCTAAGACATTTTCCTTGGGTAGAAACTAGGGCAGAAGGAAATATGAATGGGGAATCGTCATCATCACATCCTCTTTATTTCTGCTCACTCCATCCCAGTCCCTCCCACACCATTTGCTTTGGCTAAAAAAAAAATCATTTTTTTGCAGATGTGAAACTTTTGCTTAAAATGTTTTTAGAATATCAATAGAGTCCCCCCTAAAGGAAACAATGACATAGAAAATTCTCCTAATTTTCTTCCCTTCAAGGAAACACTAACTATGAAAATATTTTCCTATCCTTTTACAATTTAGTTTCCCTACCTCACTTCTTCCTTGGCCATTTACATCCCTGGAAAGAATAGCCTAAAGGTTCTGATAGTTTTATAGCATTTCAATGATTTTAACCGTTGGGTGTTTAAATCTTCAATTATCTCTTTTTTTATTTATCTTTGGACAAAAAGGATTTAACACAAGTGAAGGCTTTATAATAATTGTAAAGGCTAAGGCTTATCATCTATAATGTTGCACTGCTTACTGAATGTCAATTTAGTAAAATTTTGTTATTAAACAAGTTTGTATATCTGATGGTTAAGTTGGTAATTGCTGGTGTTTAGATGCTTCTTTTGATTTCTACAGGTTGAGAAAAAGAAATTATTGCAAGCTTTTCTCTTGCAATTCATACAAACATATGAAAATTGGGACCCTGTGCATAGTGGTCAAACATCAGCGGAGTTGGTAACGGAACCAGAAGATATAATCATAGGTTGCTCTGCTGGTCATCCATCTGAGGTTGTTCTGATATTAATCCAAGAGATTGTCTGCATAACATCTCTTTTGGCAGAATGTAAGAAATGAAATTGTTTTTCTGTTTTTCGTATAGTTTATTCCTCATATTTGTGCACATTCTTGACAAGGCTGTTATATATCCTGATTTGACTGTGATCTTATTTCTACAATCCTCCTCCTCTCTCTCTCTCTCTATATATACACACACACACACACCACCCACCCACATGCACACATCATTTTGTTCTTGGCAAACCTTATAAGAGGCTGTGAGCCGATTTTTGTTTTGTGTAATTGTAGAAGTTTAAGGTTTGAACCTGTAGAATTGTTGCTAACTAGTC
Organism: Zingiber officinale; assembly: GCF_018446385.1. Lineage (NCBI taxonomy): Eukaryota > Viridiplantae > Streptophyta > Magnoliopsida > Zingiberales > Zingiberaceae > Zingiber > Zingiber officinale. Next base: position 42,209,012 of record NC_055988.1, on the reverse strand, counting down.
ATAGTTTATTTAACTGCCCAAGTATTGTTTCAGTCACTTTAGTTCTGACATTAAAGCAAGGATCTAGTCTGTCTCAAAAATCATGATTTTCTTTCTAATGTTACAGATCTACTCTGGTATTTATACTTGTATCTAGTGGGATATCATATTCTGATTGAGAATGATACTGTTCCATCCAAGCCAAGACATATGCATTGTCTCTCTATAAGAGGAACATACAAATATATGACACTAATGAATGGACAGATAGTTCATGATTAAATTCATTATGTAACTATTAAATTAGATGACAATGACAATACCATAACATGTGAGGCTCCAATCTTATGGAGATAGATCATAACATATGATAAATTTGTGAAGAATGACTTATCATATATTTTAAGACATTTTCAAATATTCTATTCAAATTCAAAAGTGATAATAATAGCAAGTCATCCACTTCACACAATTCATACATAACTTAAATGCAAAGTCAGAATGCTAGATATTTTCATTTAGACAAATGAACTTCACACAAGTTGGAGAACATGATTTATGTAATTTCTATTAACCGCTCTATTATACAAAAGATTCACAATTTATTTGCATAATTACCACATTTAAACTTGATTAATGAGAAATCAGATTTTTCCCCAACACCCTACAATAACATCTCTACCACAATATGAACCTACTAATCAATGATACTAAATATTACTTTGATACCTTTTAATACCTCTTCTTTCACTACCTTTTTTCCTTCATCATTGATTTAGGTTTCTTTTATATTTCCCTCCATTTTTTTTTTCAATGATCTGATCAAAATATCCAGTCCACTTCTCTCATCCTATCTGCTTTTTATTTTTGTTTAGGGTTAATGGAGTTGTGTAGTGACTGAATGTTTTAGGTTTAGGATTAAATCTTGAGTCTTATAGATATACCATGTTTGATCTGCTTCTCATGTTCTGGTTTCTCCTCCGCACTGGTTCCTTATCAAATCCACTTCTGGTTCTTCCAGCAAACACATTTCTCCTCTCATTTTCTTTTTTATTTTCTGTACTTAGACCTCTTATTTACCATTCCCTGCCACACAAACCTGCCTCTACATTTTCCCTTTCCTTTTCCTCTTTCATTTGTTTACAACAAACCCTTCCTCTTCTTCCCCAAACATGCCTTAACTCTCCCTTCACCATTGCTGCCATCAGACATTGATATCACCTTCTCTTAACCGAACACCTGATATCCTGGCATCATTTTATGTGGTCGGTTCAACATTTTTTTCTTCCTTCTTTTAAGTATTAGCCTTATCTCATACAACTTTGGGCCAGTGGTTGGGCTTGCTAGCCGAACATATATACACCATCATGTTCCTTACCGATAGAGATCTTATATGAAATTGGAGATGCATGCCAAGCTATTTAGTAAATCTTATGTTAAATTTTTTCCTCCATCTATTTTACAGTCAAACTATTTATCGATTTAATTTTATTTTAATAATTTGTAGCAAAAAATAGTGCTGGTGGGCAAGGTAACGATGATCCTTCAGAACCATTAGGAAGCTCTGATTTTACAGCTGATGCTTTATGTGCCTTGAATTGTCTCACAATTCTAACACGCTCGACACACAATTGCAATGTATTTAGCTATTATGGAGGGGTGCAAAAGATCACTGCTCTTTTCAAAGGTACCTGAATTTAAATCTTTTGTTTCATTCTTATGTAGGATAGTTATGTTAACTTTTGATGAATATTTCAATCCTTTTGATGACTCTTATTATCTTATAATTGTAGCTTACACTGCAGAACCTATTGCAATTATCTCAAATCTGATATTTCTCACTGCATCATAAATTTTTCAAGTACTTGGATATATATTGGTCTAAGAACCAAGTGATCTATACCACTTAGAACTTATACCAAGTTAAGGTCGTGGTATGTGCTTGTTGGAATCAAATTTCTCTATGATCTAAAGGTCTTCAATCCTCTCAAGGGTGTAAACATCTAATACATGTTTTACCTTAAGTTTGCAATTCTAAGTCGTATTTGCACCTTGCCTCAGTTGAGTACTATACAAATCCTATTTTCACAGCTCTTGAATTGGGAATATTATGTAAATGTTTCCTCCACTTAAAGTCTTTTAAATTATAAACTTCTGAGTTTGATTTTTCAATGAACTTTGTTGATGCCATTTTACATGTGTACTCTTTCTGTTCTCTGTTGTGTTTCATTACTTTTTGTTTAATTGTTATTTCCGTACTGTATTTGGTTACCTAAAATTTGAAACTTTAAAGCTTGGGTTTTTTATATATTCTCAGACCTGCTTCATTTCTAATATGTTTTTTTTTGTTCAGCTGCAGTTGTGAAGTTGAAAACTTTGACAAGTTCTCTTCCTGTAGATGAACACTTCTCAAATACTCTTCTGGAGAGGATAAGTTTCTTGCAAAAGATACTAGTACGTGTTGTTTCGATTATTTTTAGTTTCATGGAGTTGCATACTCAGAGAACTGGGAACATACAGACTGATATAATCAGGAAACATCCACGAGAATTTTCTTCTAGTGGTTCAAAGAAATTGTTCTGTGAGACGAGAATTATTTGGCAGCAAAAGGCAATTGTCATGGTGATTGAAGCAGGTGGTGTTAATTGGTTAGTAGGTAAGGTATGCTTTTCTTTAGTTTATTTGCTGGCATTGTCTTTCATTTGATTTGCATTTACTGCATTTTCCAAATTTAGTTTCCTGTTGTTTTATGTGTATTCAATTGTCAGCATTAGTGATTTGGTGCATTAGTTTTGCTGACTATGAATAATTTCATTCTCTCTTTTGAGAAGATGTAAATTATCTTTTTTGTCTTCTAGCTTATTTATTTATCTTTGTTGTTCACCAGAGAATGTCAATAAATATGCTTTTTGCTACCTATGAAAATTTCCCTCGTAAGCACTCCATCATTAATGAAGTTGGATCTGCTTGGAACATGACATATACCTCAACTCACTGATACATCAAGTTGCACTGTGTGGGGCTGTCATCTAAACAATTCAAACGATACCTAGTATCAAACCTCTCAGCTATCAGGATTCCACTTGGTTAAACTCCTAAAACATTGGCTCCGTTGATGGTCGTTTCAAAGCTCTTTCGGCAGTGGAGTAAAATGTTGGATCTCCATAATTGACTTCACACCCATGATTTCTGCAGTGATGTAACATTCCTATCTGACCTAAGGTTTAAAATTTCGACCCATGCCGAGGTTTCGGTTTTGGACCGGAATGATACGGTTTCGATATTGTATCATGTCGTGCCAATATAGTTTTAGTATTTTTAAATAAAATATATTAATTAAAAACTAAAATATTTAACATAAATATTTAAAAAATAAACAATATAAAAAATAATCTTTAAAAAAGGAAAAGATATGAAAATAGATAAATAAATAAAATTTTTATTATAATTTTAAAATTAAAATAAATAAAATATAAAATTAATTAGATAATTTTATTAGGGTTTAATAAAGTCTCTTTAGATTATCTCCATCATAGCTAGTAGTTGATTAAAATAATTAAACTAAGTTTAATTAAAAAAAAATCTGAAATCCGACACCACTCCCGATCCCGCACGACTTCGGCGCTGTCGCGGGGTTGCGTGACCAGCCATGGCCACGGGGATTACCTGACTCCTTCGGCGCGACCGCGTTGGCCGTGTTACTCCTCTGCAGGGATCGCAGGGTCGCATGATGCCTCCGCGGTGGTAGCGGAAGGATTATGCGACCCCTCCGATGCTGTTGCAGGGTCGAGCGACCTCTCCGTTGGGACCACGGGGTCGCGCAACACGTCGCACCTGTCGCGAGTTTGGTGCCGGGGTTCGGTCGACCGATTAATCAAAGCTTACCAACGATTAGCTCTAAACCCATATATTTATACACTAGTTATGGTTGAACTAGACAAGTTTTCTATGTGACATGAGGAGTAAATGCTAAGCTCAAAGTGTGACAGGAAACATTGGAATTAAAAGTTTTTAGAGTAAAGATCAAATGTATGAAATTTAAGTTTAATAATATTAGATGTAATAGGGAAATTGTTAGGATAGGAGATGAGAAGTTATCTATAGGTGAAAGTTTAAATGTTTTAAGATTATTTTTGTAAAAGAATGGAAGGATTGATAGAGATGTTTTATATTGAATACTAACAGTATGGTGGAAATGAAGGAGAGCATTGTGTGTTCTGTGTTCCTAAAGTGCCTCATAAACTTAAAGATAAGTTTTATAAGACAAGAGTTAGATTCACTATGTTATATGAAGCTACTACATGAGCAAAAGATGAAAGTGAGATGAGGATGTTAAGGTGAATGTGCATACATACGAGGATGAACATGATAAAAATAAGAACATTAGAGAATAAAATTGGGGATGCACCTATGGATGGAAATCTTTGAGTGACACATTTAAGATAATTGGATATGTACTTAGACGAATATCCCGGTTAGGCAATGTGTGGCCATGACAAATACACACTAATAAAGGAAGAGGGAAACTAAAGATGACTTACTTAGTAATAAAAAATAGGATAAAATTATTTAAATATAGATGATGATATAGTAGGATATTCAACACAATCACGTAAGAGGATCCATATATCCGACCCCATTTAGTAGGATAAAATCTTGGTTGTTGTTGTATGATTATTAATAAATAAAAATAATTTTGATTATTCTAACATGAGCATTTATAGTAAATATTAATAATTTTTTTTTGTTAAAAAATTAATACACTCTTATATTTAAAAAAAATATCGAAATCGTATCGGCAAGGTACTATACCAAAACCGTTTTCAGAACTAAAACATTGGTACGACTCCAAATTTTAAACCTTGGTAAAATTTTAATCTCTTGAATAAAATAAATAATAATTTATACATTGTCATCAATATGTGATACATGAACCTATATTTTTTTGTTGGGATTAGTGAATCAATTTCATCTTGCTTGATTAATGATTTATTATTCTTAAATCTATATTGTATTGCATTAAATATTTTGATTTGTAAAAATCATAAAAAAGAGGGAATGTGTTTACCTTATTCTATATTTTTTATACGAAGCTTATAATTCATGGGTTTAAAATCATCAAAACAATTTATAAGTACTTGGTAGTTGGTATTTGAATTTACCAATTGACCCTAACTTAATCCTTGATGTTTTTTCTTGTGTCTTTGTGATGATTAATGGGATTGTGTTTTTTTTTTTTGGAAAAAGATATTGAGTAATTAAGTGTCACTTTATTAATTAGGCAACTGATACATTGAGATAAAGGAATGAAAATATAGAAATATTGGAACCATGAGACATTTAGCACCCGACTCTCTCTAGCTAGCAATTCAGTCCAAAACCTAGTTACATGAAAACTAAGTTACACCAGCTAGACTCGAAATCTATCAATTCGTAGCAGTTTATAGGGGGCCTCCCTATAGGCCTTCCTTGAAAAAGCTGGCAACCTCAGCTTCCATAGTGAGCGTTTGCTTCCAAGAACAAAGTACCTGAGCCTTATTCAATCTGTTGTCTTGGAAAACAGAATTTCATTGAGCAACCCACAAGTACATCCATGCCTCAGTGAAAGTGTGGAGCATCCATCTACAGAGAAACAACTCTTACTAATGCCACAGACATACTCCCAGTCCATTGCAAGGAAAAGATTGGAAAAAGCCTGATCTATTCTTTTCTTGCAACTGGATATGAAAGGAAAATATGCGAGGTAGATTGATTCAAATGGCTATGGCACATGACATAGGAATAGTTTAACAAAGCTATCCACTTTCTTTAAAATGGGCCAGGTTATAATTTTGACCTTGATCATGGAAAAGGAATGTCAAACTAACTTAAGTTGGAGAGATTTATACCTCCCTGCTTGAGTACAAGGTACATTGATTTCCTCAAAGATTTCCCATCTGTGGATCATCTACATGCAATACCACGGAGGTGAAGGAGATTATGGAATACTTTGCGCTATCTGGATCAGCAATATAAGCTTCAAACATGGAACACACTTACTAAAACAAAGTCCAAGAGTCGGTGAAGCTACGTCGAGTTGATTAAGGCAGAACTCTTGATTCACAGTTAAAAAAATACTGGAAAGGACCATTCTAACACCATGTGGTCATATCAATGACTGTGCTATATGTATAACTCAGCCCCTGTGGAAGTTCCTGTATCTGCTAAAAGTAAAAGTCTGGCCTGCCAAATGTACCTTCAAGATACGACCAAGCTTGATCTGGAGAGGCGATCTATTCTCTAGATGCAAAGCAGGCTGCAGAAACTATACATTTCCTCAAAATATACTCATAGATAGGACCACCACCATTTACACAAGAGAAGGGTTATACTCTCAAGTAGGGTGCAAACGAATCGAATCGAGCCGAATAATATGAAAATATTGATATTCGAGTTCGAGCTTGAAAAATATATATGATATTCAAAGCTTGATTCGGAATTCAAAAATACAAATAATTTTGGCTCGAGCTTGATTCAAATAAAATTCGAGCTCGAGTTCAATTCGAATTGTTCGAACCTTAATTTGGATATATTCGAATTATAATTCGACATGACTTAGATTCGAATTCGGTTAGAATTATTCAAACCTTAATTTGAATATATTTAAGTTAAAATTGTGTAAAAATAATTAGAATTCGATTTGTGTTTGGTTCGCAAGTAGCTCGTGAACAATCGAACCAAATAGTATAGGTTTGAATTCGGCTATTTCGGGTCGAATTCGATAATTTCGAATACGAATCGAATATATTTCTAGCCGGCTCGAAAAGCTCACGAACCGGCTTTATTCATTTGCACCCCTACTCTCAAGCACTAATAATACCCAATCCTTCTGTAGATACTAGCTTGCATACTGAATCCCACATGGCCAGATTCCTGACAGATGAGACTGAGGAATATCAATGATGCCAAAAGAACCCTTGTCGAATGGAGGCAAGTCTATGTCTGACCTATACTACAAGGAGCTAAATTGTGCAGGAATACATAATGAGTGAAATGATGAATGATGAATGATGACACTATTTATCAAAGTGAATCTCCTTCCTAGAAAATGAAAAAAAATTCATCCAAGGTGTAAGCCGTGAAGAAACTCTTGAGACAAAACTATCCAGTGCTCTCTACTAGGTGTACTCATACCACGCTGGAAACCCAGATAAGAAATCAGAAACTGCTGCAGAGTACATTTAGGCAACCACATCCACTAAATCACTGCTGACAGAAGAAGATTCCAAAAAAATAATTTCTGCATGCATCCCAAGGTCCATGTCAGACACATTATCACCAAAAGGGAAGGCATCCACCTAGCCTATGCTCTGGATCATCCTTTGAGCTGATCCTTGCAGTGTGTCTCTTGTTACCTTGCTCCGCTGTCTCCCTTGTACCTCTGGAGTCCGGCCAATCTGGCAAGCCATAAATTGCAAACAATTGGATGGAAATCTCTTATGCATGGTCTTATCGAGAATGAAATAGATGGAAGAATCGCTACCAAAGATTTTGTTTGTGCAGTAGCATAAACTGATAGAAAACAATCCTTGCTGAGATCCCTCCCAAACCACTGGGACTGGAGAATTGAGAATGAAGCGATTCTGTTTGGTGACACTTGTAGAGCAGTGCCCTCCACTGCAGAAGCAACAAAACCCAAACCTTTGCAATTTCACTACTGCCTTATCGATGTCAATATAGGCTTCTAGAATCTCTTCTGAGTAAATGAGTAAAATAAGCCCTAAGTACGCTTGTAGAGGTCCTCCAAGCTAGTTTTCCTATGAAGAGTTTGGCTGGGACAGATGGCTCATCCACTGCCTAAGAACCCACCTGAGAGCCCTTCCTCCTGGCTGAGGACCACCTGGCCCTGCCCCTTCTGTTTCCTGATACTCCTCTATAGGGTTGTGTTCTTGGCTGCAAGAACGTTTGCCTGCCCTCTAACCTATAAGGATTTTGTTAAGTGGATCCCTGTTCATTTATATGTTTCATAATCAAGAAACTGCTGATAGTTTCATTTATTAAATGCGATCTAATTTCATTTAATTATCTCCATAATTGAGAAACTGCAGATAGTTTCATGTTCAAATCTAAGTGGGAATCAACTTCTTTCATGATGCATTGTCGACTACACTCCTATTTTTCATTCCATGATACTTCTTTTACCTATATTGTTATTTAGAAAACTTCTTGTTTCATACTTCCTATTCTATGGTTCAGTCTCATTGCACCAATTGTATGGTTAGTTGGACTATCCTTCGAGAGATGAAATACAAATAATGTATGCTATCAATTCCTAAGTTTATATCATACTCAACCTAATTTTGGGTAGCATAGGAAGAAATCTACAGTTCACAATGTGCAGATTATCATTGAAGATGCTTCCTTTCTTTTTTGCTTATTGCATTTCAAACAGTACCTTTCAAAATTAATCAAATCCGTATTGCTATACTTCTGAGCATTTGCTCGATGCATTAGTCTGCAAAGCATGCATTGGCGCTTGGTGTGATGATCATTTCATTCACTCTTATTTTGTGGTTTTGGTCATGTGAATTGACCTTTTGCAGAGCTTTTACGGGTTATTAGAAGGTTGAATTTGAAACAACAGTGGACTGACTTGTCCCTTAGTTATTTGACTCTGGGAACTCTAAAGTCAGCACTCTGTGAAAATCCACGGGCCCAAAATCATTTTAGGAGCATTGGAGGACTTGATGTTTTGTTGGACGGGCTTGGACTTCCATCCAGCAATTTTTCCTTTTCAAACAAGATGATTCTTAGTGAAGATGATAGGTAGGCCCCTTGACAATGTTTTTTTTTAATATGACAGTTTAAATGATTAATTTTTTTTGTTTAATGTCTTGTACTGTACGAGATTATTGTTTTTGCTATATTCATGTGTGGTATACTATGAAGCTTTCATTTTTTATTTATTGCAAATTACTTTTACTTGGCAACCATGTGAGGTACCGAATCTTCTCCATGGATGCACCTAATCACTTAAATGAGGAAAAAAATTCCTTCTTGTTTATTTCTAGAAAAAATTAATAGAACCTGATTTTCCCTTTTTGTTTCTAGATTTATTTTCATGATTATTTTCCTCTGTTCCATGGTATGTATAGGAATTCAGAAGCGAGGAGGAAGGAAGCTTCATGTATTTGGTAATTAGTTAGTCTAGGAAAACTAGTGTCATAGATTCAATTAGGGATGTCTCTATATATATTGAGACAAGATACAAATACGTGGGACATTTTTGTTGAACTACCAGGCTAATATTCCTTCTAAAGTTGGAGCTTATGTATTAGTCATTCTTAATTTATTGTATAGCTAAATAAAATGAGCTCTCCAAAGCCAAGTGAAATTATAGAGTATATTGTTATACACGAAAGGTATAAAGAGACAATCTTCTTTGAAAAATTGCATTGGTATCAATTTTAGTTAATTCAATTCTGTTAAATCAATATTAATCTTAATTAAATTAATTTTAATTTTTAATCAATTTATTTCTTATTTTAATGATTTCCAATTCTGATTGAATCTTTTAATTAATTTACTTAGTTTTAACTAACTAAATCAATTATAACTTAATTTTAATTAATTCTCATTAATCTAATTAAATTTAATTAACCTAAGTAATTTTAATTTGTTTAATTAAATTAAAATTTAATATCTATTAAAATTAATTATGATAAATGTTAAATAATCTAATTATTTAAATCATACTGAAATTTAAATTAATTTTTTATTAATTTATTAATTTATGCCTAGAATTTAATTTAATTTAACTATTAAAAATAGTTAGTCAATTTAATAAAATTTCTAATTTTAATTTGTTAAGTAACAAAAATCTATAATGCAATTTAATTAATAAAATTACATAAAATCAATTAGGTTAATTAATTATTTGTTTAAATTACTCTAACTAGATTAATTAAACTTAATTTAAATTCAATTTATCTAATTTGATCAATTAATTTTAATCATTTAATTAAATATTATTATTTAAAAGGCGGTGCGGTTGATGTCCGCCTCCCGCCTAGGCGGCTGCCTCAGCTGCCATTTAGAACACTGATCATGACCCACACCTACTTGTGGATAACCCGAAAGGCTCGACCTAATGACTCAACAGCTCGACGGCTCGACAAGTCGAATCGGATCAGCTTGAACCAACTCAGATTGACTCGATAGCTTAGGGTGGTGCCACGTAGGTACATCCTATTGACCTCGAGCCAGCCGAATATTGACAGTATCATAAGTCGCTACTGCAAGTTGAATCGAGAAGTTGTAGTGTGCGAGACTCAATTAGAGTTTCTAAGTCAGTATGATATCAGAATGGGCTTGAGTAGTTAGGTTGATACGGTCAAATTGGTGAAGAGATAGAGGAAAGCTTTCCCTAATAGTAGAACCAGAAGGGCGAAAGATTGAGCTGGGGAGGTCGACCACTAGTAGCAGAGTTAGAGGGCGAAAAGATACTTATTATTTTTAACATTAAACAAATACAAACAAACTTGGTGTGAAGATGCCAACTCTAGAGCCTAGTGAGTCTAGAGAGATACCTATGGCGACCTATTCCGAGAAGGAGAAAATTTGAGGCAACCTGTCTAGAATAGTGGATAAGTTGCTATTTTGTTCGAGATATATGATAAGTGGCGACCTTGTTCGAGACAGAGGAATATGAATGACTTTGTCTAAGACAGAGGAGATAAGTGGCGATCCTGTCCGAGACGACTCTCTCCAAGATAGAGGAGATAATTAGTGATCGAGACAAAGGAGATTAGTGCCGACTCTATTCGAGATAGAGCAATATAAGGCGACTCTGTTTGAGATAGAGGAGATAAGTGACGACCGTGTCCGAGACAGAAGAGATAAATGACAACTCTGTTCGAGACAGAGGAATATGAGGCGACTCTGTTTGAGGAGATAAGTGGTGACCCTGGGATAGATGATAAATGATGACCTTGTTTGAGATAGAGGAGTATGAGGGGATTTTGTCCATGGAAAACTAGATAAGTGGCGACTCTATCCGACAGAGAGGAGATAAAGTAGTGATTCGTCGAGACAGAGGAAATAAGTGGCGACTTTGTTTGAGACAGAGGAAATAAGCTCAATTCGCGACTCTCAAATACTCGTGGAGTCGGGGAAAGAATAATAAACTCAATCCCTCAACTCATGAATGCTCGTGCAATTGGGGAGAGAATAGCTCGATCCCTCAACTTCCGAATGCTTGTCGAATCGAGAGAGAATAGCTCGATCTCTCCACCCCCGAATGCCCTTGGAGTCAAGATAGAGTAGCTCGACCCCTCGATTCCCTAATGCTTACGGAGTTGAGGAGAGAATAGCTCGATCCCTCGACTCCTGAATGGAGTCGGAGAGAGCTTAGCTCGATCCCTCGATTCCCAAATGCCCATAGAGTGGGGGAGAGAATAGCTTGACCTCTCACCTCCTGAATGATCGTGGAGTCGAGAGAATATTTGAATTGGTCTCTTAGTAAGGGAGTGTTCACTACCACAAAGGGGGAAAGAGTGTGCAATCTTGATATCGCTCTAAATCTGGGAAATATAGAAGTACCTGAGAATTTCTAGAGGCATGAGACAAACACTAAATTTATCATTTATATAAATGGAATGTGGGGATTAGGAAATCAATAAAATCAATGAATTATAAAAGAAGTTAAAGAAGTCATTATTATTCAGAGAGGCCAAGGTTCCATCTTAAGACCATGGGGCAACAAGTCTGTGATCCTCTGAAGAGATGGATGAACTTCCTCTTGATTGGGAATTGCTGCTTCAAATTTGTTATCACCTCTTATCCTTCTCCTATAAGAAAAGCGTGCAGCTTGTTTCCAAATTGCACTAAGCTGTACCTTGGATTCTTCTTCACCTTCTTCAATTTCATAATTCAATTTGATTCACCCCCCTTCCAGCCTCAGCATACCTATTGGAGAGCAAGATATAATATCCACTGTGCTCTCAAACAAATGCTCCACTGCCAATTTGCAAACTCCAGATTCCTCAAAATGCGACATGCACCCCCAACATTGAAATCTTCTTCAAAGGGCATGTTTTTTTTATCAATTCCGAAACCTCTTTCATCCTTCCAGCCCAACCTAGAAGATTCACCCTGCAAGCATAATGCATCTGTGTTGGCTTGCTGTTTTGCCCTAGCGCTTCATCAAAATATCTCTTCCGTCTCAGCAAGTCCAGCATGGTGGCAAGCGTATTAAGTTCTCTTTGCATTCCATGTCCCAGGATCATAGCACTCCAAGAGGCTGCACCCTATCAAAGATTTTTCTACCATGATCAAGCTTTCCATGTTCAACGTAGCACTCACATTGATCTTGCATCTCCGAAACTAGTTTAACAGCTTCTACTTCAGCTCCGTTCTGTATAAAACGTGCAATCATTGTGTGCCAAGATCACACTGCTAATCCCTCTCTACTTGAGAAGTAGACATAATTCCGTAAGACTGGAAGCAATATATTAAAACCTACTGAGTATTTCAAAACATAATCTGCAATGTCCTTTTCAATAAGAGCTTGAATTTGTTTCAAAGAACTAAAACCAGGTGAGATGGTGTGAAAGATAAGTCCAAGGTGTTAGTTTGCAATTGGATATCATAAAAAGCAGAGTACCTTTAATAGCATCAGCAAACATGTCAACAAGAGATGAAGACATGAGCAATCCATCCTCTTTCATCATCTTATCCCTTTCCCTGATTCAAACTCCAAATTTTGATATATATTTGTGTTCTTTCTTTTCTTTTTCATTGTTTTCATTCTTTCATCTCCAATCTCCAATTCGCCACTAGCACTGTACACTAACACAGTTCGTTCTAGTAAAGACCAAAACAATGGCACCACTTGAGATTTTGATGTGTTTATTGGTTTCTATGCTTGATACAATAAAGCTTCACAAATGCTCCACTGCCAATTTGCAAACTCCAGATTCCTCAAAATGCGACATGCACCCCCAACATTGAAATCTTCTTCAAAGGGCATGTTTTTTTTATCAATTCCGAAACCTCTTTCATCCTTCCAGCCCAACCTAGAAGATTCACCCTGCAAGCATAATGAATCTGTGTTGGCTTGCTGTTTTGCCCAAGCGCTTCATCAAAATATCTCTTCCGTCTCAGCAAGTCCAGCATGGTGGCAAGCGTATTAACTTCTCTTTGCATTCCATGTCCCAGGATCATAGCACTCCAAGAGGCTGCACCCTATCAAAGATTTTTCTACCATGATCAAGCTTTCCATGTTCAACGTAGCACTCACATTGATCTTGCATCTCCGAAACTAGTTTAACAGCTTCTACTTCAGCTCCGTTCTGTATAAAACGTGCAATCATTGTGTGCCAAGATCACACTGCTAATCCCTCTCTACTTGAGAAGTAGACATAATTCCGTAAGACTGGAAGCAATATATTAAAACCTACTGAGTATTTCAAAACATAATCTGCAATGTCCTTTTCAATAAGAGCTTGAATTTGTTTCAAAGAACTAAAACCAGGTGAGACAGTGTGAAAGATCAAGTCCAAGGTGTTAGTTTGCAATTGGATATCATAAAAAGCAGAGTACCTTTAATAGCATCAGCAAACATGTCAACAAGAGATGAAGACATGAGCAATCCATCCTCTTTCATCATCTTATCCCTTTCCCTGATTCAAACTCCAAATTTTGATATATATTTGTGTTCTTTCTTTTCTTTTTCATTGTTTTCATTCTTTCATCTCCAATCTCCAATTCGCCACTAGCACTGTACACTAACACAGTTCGTTCTAGTAAAGACCAAAACAATGGCACCACTTGAGATTTTGATGTGTTTATTGGAGAGCAAGATATAATATCCACTGTGCTCTCAAACAAATGCTCCACTGCCAATTTGCAAACTCCAGATTCCTCAAAATGCGACATGCACCCCCAACATTGAAATCTTCTTCAAAGGGCATGTTTTTTTTATCAATTCCGAAACCTCTTTCATCCTTCCAGCCCAACCTAGAAGATTCACCCTGCAAGCATAATGCATCTGTGTTGGCTTGCTGTTTTGCCCTAGCGCTTCATCAAAATATCTCTTCCGTCTCAGCAAGTCCAGCATGGTGGCAAGCGTATTAAGTTCTCTTTGCATTCCATGTCCCAGGATCATAGCACTCCAAGAGGCTGCACCCTATCAAAGATTTTTCTACCATGATCAAGCTTTCCATGTTCAACGTAGCACTCACATTGATCTTGCATCTCCGAAACTAGTTTAACAGCTTCTACATCAGCTCCGTTCTGTATAAAACGTGCAATCATTGTGTGCCAAGATCACTGCTAATCCCTCTCTACTTGAGAAGTAGACATAATTCCGTAAGACTGGAAGCAATATATTAAAACCTACTGAGTACTTCAAAACATAATCTGCAATGTCCTTTTCAATAAGAGCTTGAATTTGTTTCAAAGAACTAAAACCAGTGAGATGGTGTGAAAGATAAGTTCAAGGTGTTAGTTTGCAATTGGATATCATAAAAAGCAGAGTACCTTTAATAGCATCAGCAAACATGTCAACAAGAGATGAAGACATGAGCAATCCATCCTCTTTCATCATCTTATCCCTTTCCCTGATTCAAACTCCAAATTTTGATATATATTTGTGTTCTTTCTTTTCTTTTTCATTGTTTTCATTCTTTCATCTCCAATCTCCAATTCGCCACTAGCACTGTACACTAACACAGTTCGTTCTAGTAAAGACCAAAACAATGGCACCACTTGAGATTTTGATGTGTTTATTGGTTTCTATGCTTGATACAATAAAGCTTCAGTCAGTATTCTTACTGATTTACATCCCTACTTCTGGTTGCACCTGCCTGTACTTTCTTCTTGTTGCACCTGCTTGTACTTTCTTCTTGTTGCACCTGCTTGTACTTTCTTCTTGTTGCACCTGCCTGTACCTGATATTTTGACCTTTTTTTCATGTTTGTCTTCAATTGAAGGAGTTTTTGATTGAAAATTTTATTCTTCTATTTTCTAATGATTTTTAATTTGTTTGCCTGTCATCTTTATTATTCTGACTAAGTCTTGTTCTAATTTACTTGACTGATAGTTTTCTGTGTAAATGAAACACTACCATCTTTTAATTTTTTTCTTTACTTGATTTGGTGGTCAATTGGTTGTTTTTTTACTGTTAGTTTGATTTGAGTGAAAATTTGTTTGATTCTTCTCTTTTTTATGATCTGTATACTAAAAATATTTTATTTTTGTTATGCAGAAGTGGAATTTTTCAGCTCCAACTTCTCTCTTTGGAAGTACTAAGGGAGTCCGTGTATCCTGAAGTGTTAACATTATTCTTTCAAGTGTTTTTGCACTCATAATCGGCTTCAGGATTTTGCTGATTAAAAATATAACTTTATCATATATCTTTATAAAGTTAGTACTTTGGAAATAAAGTACATGATTGGTGGCTGTACAGCTTGAAATAGAGTACACAAAATTGGTGGCTGTACAGCTTCAGCATTTCAGGTGGAACTGGTGGTCAATTCAGCTATACACGACAATATGATTCTCTAGTTACTGTCAACTAAGCCCATTTCAGTGTTTTGTTGGATCATGTTCTCACTGTACCATACAAAGATAAAAAGATAGCTAAGAATAACTGACTAACAATTATTTATTGCTATACCAGAGGCATGATAATGTATTCACTGTACCAACACCAAAACATACTCGGTGGAACAGTTATCAATTTTTTTTTTTTGCTAACTCAATCTTTCTAATTTGTGTCCGTACACTTAGCATGGTTAGAACATTAAATATGATTTGTTTGGTTTGAGCCTAAATACAACCGAGTTCGATTTTCTTATGCATTGAGCTATATAATTAATTAGCCAAGCTTCTGTGAACTTCCCTATGCTTTGATGTCAAGCTTAACTCTGTTCTTGACTAACTACTCAAGTTGGGTCATGTGGGTGACTATAAACCTAACTGAGGCTGCAACCTGATTGCTAAGTTGCTATGTACTTAATATCGTTCTTCTGAAATGGTGCATTTTCTTGTTTGCATTATCTTTGTTTCCTTAAACAATTAAACAGGTTTGGTAATGTAAACAATATGCAATTTCTATATGAAAATGGGCGGATACAGAAATTTGCAAATAGCATATGCTGGCCAGCGTTTTTACTTCAACAATGCATTCAGAGAGGGTTAGATTCTTCAATATCTTGCAATCAATTGCTCAGCAAAAACTATGCAGACAGACCAGAACAAATACCCACTGCAGAAATTTCTATCTGGGACAGTATTGTTAGTCCTAAATTAAGTGAATGGAATGAATATTCTGTTAAACTGAGCAGAATTCTCTGCTCTTTCCTTCTTGCTCCTGAAGACACAAGATTTCATCATGATCACGATGCTATCACTCAGAGTGCTTTGCCTATCTCGCTGGCCTACTGGGAACTTTCTATAAGATGGGCAATGAAGGTTTTTTTCACTGTATTTCCATGCATCAAAGCATGCACTAATGAGAGCAAGCTACCAAATCATATAAGGTGAACTTTTCTTTATCCAATCCTTATGTTTTTTTTTCTTTTCTTTTCTTTTTTTCCCATTTCAACATAAATTATGTACTTTGAAATTGGATTGGTTGCTTTTAATGTTCATGAATTTTCATATTTGAAACAAAGATGTTTCTTTTAGCCACAGTGAAAACTGTGTAATTCTAATTTACTATGAGTAGTTGTACAGAAACAGTAATGAATTCTAGTGAATTATCAATTTTGGAACATTCTGTCAGAGTTAATCATTAGTCATATATAATTAAAGAAATTAATAAAGAATGACTATGGTTCACTGAGTCATAAATTCTGATTGTGATACTTGGTCATTTTAATAGCATCTTCCAATCTTTATATTGAACTATAATCAATGTGACATTCAAAATAGTTATTGATGTATTAGAATTATTCTTCTTTCACTAGTTTCCTCAAAAAATGTTATTGCTGCTTGAATTCCTTCAGAGATAATATTGTAATGAACAATGTTTTGCTGTCTTATTTTAGTCAGAATTCCGATCTGTGGGAAGAGAACAAACTGATGAACATTCTTAATGTCATTTTCCTTTGCTTCATATCTTTCTTTTCCAAGCTGTACGTTCTTAATTTTCTCTGTCGTTGCTACTTGCTACAACTCCATGTTCTCTTTTTACTGTTTGTATTTCACTTGTGGTATTCTCATTTTTTTTTTGTTTTGCTACGATTTCTGTTTGCAGCTTGTTATTGTAGTGGTCATATTGAGATGTGAATTTCATTTTCTATGGTTTTTATAATTCCTATAGGCATAATGCTCTTATATTTAATTTTAAATTTATAATTGACAAATTAACATTTTGGTAATTTGGTGATATATTCACGATTTAGAGATAATACTAATTCTTAGTTTAATTAGTTATTTTTCTGTATGATTATATTATATTGTTCTATTGAGTGGTGTTTCTTGCTTTGT
This sequence comes from Zingiber officinale, assembly GCF_018446385.1. Lineage (NCBI taxonomy): Eukaryota > Viridiplantae > Streptophyta > Magnoliopsida > Zingiberales > Zingiberaceae > Zingiber > Zingiber officinale. Next base: position 42,191,558 of record NC_055988.1, on the reverse strand, counting down.
ATTTTTTATCTAGGCTTCAACAATCTTAAAATTTCACATTTGATTAAATGAAAATGAAAATATTTGTCATCGTGTTTCCCTCAACTATGGCTGGATGTTTCTTTTCTTTTTTGCTTAATTGCCTTTAAGTATGTTCCGATTGTCTTGGTTAGATTTGTAGCAATTTTCGTAATTGAAATTCATGTAGCTATTAGAAGGGAATCTACTTCCAGCTTTTCTTTCCAAATTGACTCAATTTGATATTCCAAATGCAATTGACTTATGTTATTCCTATGCCTATTTGTAGCATGAATATTTTAGAACTTGCACTAATATAAAATAGTAGGAACAACACTTTGCATATTCTAGAAGCCTAAGCTGAAGAAATCTTGAAAAGTGTGCTTTTATAACATCTTACGTTAGAAATACCTTGCATTTTATATTTCCATTTAAATTATATTTTATTAAATGCAGAGGAGTGTGTTGTCTATCCTAATACGTTTTCCAAAAATAAAAAAGAGGAACAATTGGTTACATTCATAATTGAGAACAATGTTGCAATTTGACTTTTCTTATGGTCAAGAAAAATATTTTTTTTTTATAAAGATTGTTGGAGAAAATTTAAAAGAACTTAGTATAGGATAGTGGTGTTAGATACACAACTCAGGCATGCTATTAGTAGAAGTAACTCCTATTTATTTTTTAGCTAGCTCCATGTATCTAGCCCTTCAAGCCGAATAATCCTGGTATTAAATCTGGAAGCGCTTGTAGCGGGCGTCTCAGCAGCTCAACATCCTAGGTTTGTAATCCCACTATAGGAAAATGCCTTGCAGTGTGCCATGGAAGATAAGAGTTGTAGAAATAAAAATGTTAAGGTGGATGTGCAGACATACGAGGATGAATCAGATAAAAAATGAGAATATTAGAAAAAAAAGTTGGGGTTGCACTTGTTGAGGGAAAACATGAGGAAAAATTGAGGAAGAGCCAGACTAAAAAAAAGCTTTGTTAGCGGTAGTAAAATAACATAAAATTTATTTAAATATAGATGATAATATATAATAGGGAATAAAGTTCAATGACATAGAAAGATTTATATAGACGACCCCACTTTTCATACACTGATAATTGTAGTTACAAGAAACAAACAAAACCGAATTAAACCAAATGTCAAGGTTTTAAATTATTTCACTTTATCCAGGTTGAATCCAACAAAATTCAAGAAAGAAAATTATATTTTATGGCCATTTTTTATTAAATACCAATCAATAAATTTCTAGCACAATTACATAAAACCACATAAATATACATTCATTTTAACAAAATTACATCCTTAATAATACAAACCCGTCCGGCCTTTAAATCTAAAATTGCTCTAATTTTACATAATTTGAAAATAAAAGGTGCCCTCAAATGTTTGATTTTCATTCCAGTATTTATAATAATTTTGCGCAAACCATTATGAAAAAAGAAATATATAATTTATAAATGACTAAAAGTGAAGGGGAGCCTTGACGCAACGGTAAAGTTTTTTTTTAAATGACTAAAAGTAAAAACTAAAATTAATTGCTTGGAAACATATTTAATTTGAAGGCTGTGATGATGATTAACTTAATTATCAAGTGTATATTATCTAATCTAATTAAGTAAATAATTAATTATATTTATAAAATTATTATTATTATTATTAATTTAATTAAATAAGTATTGAAATCATATTGGTACGACAAATAAGGTACTTAAATCATATGTTTCATTGGGAGATTGAAATTGCTCGGCACATAGAAAAGTGAAATTGATTTAAAGAACTTGACAAAGGAGATGAAGGCATTACATATGCACAAAAGGTGAGAAACATTGCAAACCTATGTACTGACGTTGTGAGCTATTTCCTAAAGACACTCCAATTGAGGTATTCTAATCTTCAAAAAATTAATCTTTTTTATCTCTCAAATTTAAAATTTTATGGATTGACAATGTGTTTTTAGAATGGAGTTCTCCTTGGTGGCGAAGAACAATGCAAATTAGAAATGAAAAATATAATAAGTTAAGATTTCAATTTAAAATTATAATTTGTAATTGACTCTATAAGAGAGTTGGCGTTTTTATATATTAATTAATTTTTGATTAATATTTATTTTTCTCTTTATCCTTGCTTTGTCAATTTCGTCCCAATTTTTTTGTACCATTTGAGGGTTTGGTTTTGATGCAGCGTCATTAGGTGTATGCGCATGTACACACACACACACACACATATATATATATATATATATATTTCTCTTTTTATATCATCTGTAGCTCTTCTTTTTTATTGAAGTTTAATATCTAGTGATGGTTATTTGGTTATAGTTTTCTATTTCACTGGGTTCAATAATTTTTAGATTATTTAGTTTTTCTTTATTGCTTTACATGGCTAACCTGGGACCCATCATTCTTAAAGTTCAGCTCCCTTGGGTTATTAGACATGCTAGATGCTAACCTTTGATTTTGGCAATTTGGCCGTCTGCACCACCATGGGTTTTAGCTAAGATGATTCATGAAATTCCATTGGTTGATCTCTATTTGGACAAAATCTGAATATTTGGATCAATTTAACTTGCTTTTGTAAATTTTTTCTTGAGTTGCTAATGTCCTACACCACATGGAAAATTTATTTGAAGTTGCCATGTTGTTTGAATTTATTCAGCTTGATGTTGCGATCCATGGGAAAGTTTAATAATTTTCTTATATATTGGGAGTTCCATTATGGCGAGCTTTCTTTCTCATTTTTTTATCACAAGTATTATTAAAAAAAAAATTGATTTTCTTTTTCAGGATTTTGGCCAGTTCTTTGCAACATTACATCCTCTGTACATTTAGAAAGGTTCTTGTTTCTGCTCCAGCTTTGCTTAATATCTTTCGGGAGGAGGGGATTTGGGAGTTGATTTTCTCAGAGAAGTTTTTCTATTTTGGGTCTAGTGTAGAAGAATTTAGGAAGGAGATTGCTTCATATTCAGATGTTCTCAATGTCCCTAGCCTATCTTCTAGGCCGAAAAATGTTGATGATCTGACAGAAGTACCAGAGGTTGACATTCTTCAAGTTGAAGCAATTTCATTCTTGGAGTTTGTTGCAGCACTACAAGAAAACAAAAGCAATTTGGTAATAGCTCATTTTATTCTTTTGTGCCATACTATTAATTTAAATCATACAACCATCCATAGAGATAATTCCAGTCTTTTTATATGCTGATTTTCATGGTTTTGGTAGTATATTAACTTTTTTTTGTCATTGCATTTTTTTTTTTGAAAAAAATATTCTCAAGTATGTCAATGTAGCTTCATTTACAAGGTTTAAAATCTTTGTCCATACTCAAGATCGGCTCTTGGTTTGGTTGTGCCTATGTACTATATTGACGTTGGAACTCCATTTATGTTGTGTACCATATATATTGTACTCCATAGTCATTATTGGTCAACCTAGTTTCACATACAAGGTAAAAATATTAGTTTATTGTCAATATTTGTTCTTGGTCTTAAGTGACAACTCCACCCATGGCAAATAAACTCAGCCATGGTTAGTTGTAGGCTCGGATAAATGAAGAAGGTTTTGCTAGGTTAGATTGCTAGGCAATATAAAACATAGATAAATATTATGTATGGATCCATTAAACTATTGTACATAGGTCCGTTCCCAGAAGGAATGCGTTGTAGGGTCCGACTGCAACGTTTTAACAAACAACACTACATCTCCTTGAGAACTTGGATGTAGTGTTAAATGCGTAAGAAATCCTACATTGGTTAAGAATAAATATTATAGAAATATTGATTGTCTTTGATTTATAATATAGAGAGTAAGAACAGTTCACTAGCAAAACAATAGAGGTACTAAATATGATGAATAAGAGAAAAATTAATATTTTACATTTACAAGAGAAAATAGGTATGGAGAAGGCAAAGATGATAGAAAAGTTTATGTTTTAAGCAGAGCCGAACCTGTGTTCGACGGGGCCTGAAGCGCATACTAAAAAGTGACTCTTTTGCTACGATAAATAATAATAAAGTTCAATTTACAAATAATATATATACTAAATATATAAATAAACTAAAAATAAATATATTACACCAATAAAAATTAATAAATATTTAAAATAATTATATAAATACTACTCGTCTAGCTGTTTTAGAGATAAAAATATTTATCAAATCTGCATAATTAATTGTCGATAACATTGATAGCCCATTTAGTGTATCCTATAACACTGAGACCAATGCAGTGACCGCAGGCAGTAGCAAGGCGACAAGTAATAACCACCATGCAATTAGGTTACAGTTCGCATAAGCGACTGAGGTAGCTTGCGACAACCCCATGCTACGCAATTAAGTCACGCGAGCAAAGGCCATCCGCTAGGCCGCGTCGAGTGAGATAGCCACTGCGAGAATTGACGCGATTAGGTCGCATAAACGATCCTTGTTGCATGATTAGGTTATAATTAGTGTCACGTGTTGCAAGACGAAGAAGATGGTCAAAGAAGAAGATTATGATTATCTCTTGTTCCATGGATCCGTGCCTTGGTAGAACGTCGAAGAAGAAATCGAGTGCAAAGAAAAGCAACACCGGAGAAGAAATTGTGTACAAAGAAGAGTCATGCATCGGTGTGTGCCTCGGAGTCGTGAGAATAGGTTTAACGGTCCTTTAGGGTGCATGTCTCTCATTTTTTAATATAATTAAAAAAATGGGCCCTTCATTGGGCTGGGCCCTGAGGCGGTTGCCTCTCTGGCCTCATGGAAGTTACAACTTTGGTTTTAAGTTATAATACACATGAAAGACTAAACGAGAAATGAATTAGTATTATTGTAGATAGTTCATTAAGACATGAAGTAGTTGAAGTTGGTAAGAAGGGAAATAAGATTATAGTTCTCAAGATAGTGATAGCAAAAGAAACTATTAATGTAGTTAGTATATATGCATTTCAAGTATTATTAGATGGAGACACTAAATATAGGTCTTGGGAAAACCTAAATAAGGTAGTATAAAAAATTTTGACAAACGAAATAATTTTAACAGAACTAGATCTAAATGAGCATGTAAGAGTAATAATTAAGGAATATGATAGGGTGTATGGTTGCTATGTTTTTGAAATAAAAAACAGGAAGAAAAAATTATATTCATTTTATGATAACATATGAACTCATAATAACTTAGTCGGCCTCACCTAGTGGAAAAAAACTTAGTTGTTATTGTATATGAACTTATAATAGCTAATAAATGTTTCAAGAAGAGAGATGAATTCTTGGTTATGTTCAAAATGAGAATAATAATTCACAAATTGATTTTTTTTTTGGACTCACATGAGAGATTTATAAAGATTGTAAGGTCATTCTTGGAGAAAACTTAACCACCAACATAGGCTAGCGGTGATAGATACTTGGCTTAAGCATAGTAAGGTGTATGACTTTTAGGATTAAGTGGAGTTAAAGATAGGAAGCAAAGTATCTTTAATGACAAGGTAGAAGTACAGTTATTTGGAGAAATATATGACTATTCGAATACGACATTGGATAAGGCGATATCAAATTTTAAAACGATGGCTAAGAGTTTACTTGGTGAGTTAAGAGAATAGGCACCACCAATAAAGAATTTTAGTACCGGAATGAAGAAGTACATGAGAAAGTGACGAAAAAAATGAACAAGTTACAAGTTATTTTACATTTATAAGAACTAAGAAAACTTAAAAAGTATGTAGTAGTCAAGAAAAAACTCAAGAAAATAATGAGTGAAGTTAAGAATGAAGCTTTTGAATGCTTATATCAACATCTTGATATAAAAGAGGGGGAAAGAGACACTTGTTGAATAGCTAAAGTGAGAGAGAGGAAAATAAGGGATCTTTACCCATATAAAATGCATTAAAGATGAATATAATAGGGTACTATTGAAGGATGAGGAAAAAAAAAGGCGGTGAAGGAGATATTTTTATTAACTTTTATTTAAGGTTTAGGTGACCAACTTAGGAAATTAAAGTAGGTTAGAAGAGTATAGATGTCACTTCACCATGAGCTAGACTTGTCGCGAAACTATCTTCACTCGTGCATAAACTGCAATAATGTCAAAGCAAAGATAAATACATTGCTAACCAAACTAACTAAATGCATATATATGAAGAAATTCCACTAGTGCCATGCACACATTTCAGTAAATAATCTAGAGGTCAAAAACTCTATAAGTAAGCACAAAATGCAAAGTGGATATTAGGAAGAAGTCCGTGATATTAAAAAACATATCTCATAACAGAATTTAAGGAATAGAAACTAATCTAGATCTATGCTTTTAGCTAGTTTAAGAATATTAATCTTTTATTATAAATTACTTCTAAATCAGCTCTTAGACAAATTTATCATTTCTCGTATTTTCTCTTTTTTATGATTTAATGTATCAATGAATCCACAGACATGTATATATATTGCAATCTGCCAAGTAAAAGATACATTGCATATAGGGATGAAAAGGATAGTTTGGTGCACCAACCTTACCCTACTTTGCAAGAGGTTATTTTTGAGATCTGAACCTGTGACCTCTAGGTCACATGACAACAGCTTTATCGTTGTGCCGAGGCTCCCCTTCACAGTGTTTATAGGGATGAACAATCCAAAATCCATCCAAAACGAAATGCATTATAATCATATATGGTAGCAAAAGGCGAATACGCTCGCCCCAGCACCCCCACCAACCCGTCCCAAGGCCAACACGGAGGAGGTAAATCACGGGCGACTACTAGCCTTTGGAATAATGACTAGCACATAAGGGAAACATTTACCTCGGCTTTGTCGAGATTTGAACGCCAGACCTTATGGTGGCACACCTCATGTGCTAGCCACTAGATCGTCCCGAGGGGACTGCATCATAATCTATAAGGTGAATGAGTTGCAATTCACTCTATAGAGATATATCATATATAAATGGGATGAACTATTTGCAATCCACTTAATACAAAATACATCGTATAAATATATAAATGGTGAATCACTCGCAATCCACTTAGAGACCTAGAGACCTAGAGATCTAGAGATGCATTTTATAAAAGAAAGGGCGAGTGACCCTTATTTAACTTAGTGAGTAAGCCATCTCATAGAAAATGACTGAAGCCTATACACGCGTGAAATGAACTTAAAGGCTCTTTTTTAAGCGTGAAGCTAATTCTCTATAATATAAATAATTCATTTTCTTTCTTTCTTTATTTTTTTCAGGATAATAAATCACTACACCAAGTTAAACTCACATAAGGACGATACTCCGCCTCCTTAGAACTCAACAAAATCTGTTATAAGGTAGATATAGTTGCTACCATTAAAGAATAAGTAAGAGAACCCTAATAACCTTCCCAAAAAGTTGTAGAAAGATGAGTCGTTGCTAGCAAAGGACGACAAACAACATAATGGCGGTGACGTGACCTTTATCAAGACCATGAGAAGGGAAAGAGATAGCAACAACGATGAGACCTCTATCCGATGACAATGAGGGAAGAAGACGGTGGCAGTGTCTAGACCAAGTGGTATCGATTGGATAGTAGCGGTAGAGCGGCAACAGCCGACCTACAACAATTGGGCATCAGCAGTAATGATGACAAGGTAGTATCATCTCAAGTTTATAGAGAAGAGAGAGAAAAACATTGTCCCTGCGCCTGCAATTTGCTTCTTATCAATTAGAATTGCAATGTCCTTCCTTGTATCACCAGATGAATCTCTTTAATAAGTAGTGACTATCACATGTTTGTCAAATTCTCTCTAAGCAGTGTAGCGTCGTCCCCTGTCATCATGTTTAGGGCCAATCTTTTATGTAGGATCCAACCTATCATTCTGCATGTGTTTGGTGCTATCCAACTCCATATGATGTATACTTGGTCAATCAATTTACTTGTACTTCATTTCTGTTGGTTCATGTTAGTCTAATAAATCTCTTGTTCAATTTGTTAGACTCCCACTGAATGTCTTGTCCACCTTGTTTTTGCCTTGTTAATAAAATATTTATGTTTGTGTAGTTGGATATGGTATCATTTCTTTTCTTTATTCTGATTGCAGCCAGAATGCTCAGTACTGTTAGATATACTTGAGCAGTCAGCTTGTATGCCTGAAATATCTAGTATTCTTTTGAAGAGCCTGCATCGAATATTACAGCTTGCTGTTGTGCAAACTACTGCTGCTTTCAATTCATTGGATGCAATTTCTAGAGTTCTCAAGGTTGCCTGTATTCAAGCTCTAGAGCTTAGAAAGCTTAAAAGCTCAAGCCAGTATTTAGTGGATGATGTCAATGTACATACTGAATGGATCAGTCAGCTAACTCACCGTTGGGTTAAATGCATAGAATCTTCATTTGAGCTTTTTACAGACTATCTTTGCCTAGCAGAGAATGGAGGGTATTTAGTTTTGCATAGCTCCAGTTGTATTGATAGCTTATTTGATCTATTTTGGGAAGAAAATCTCCGTAGGCGTGTGTTGGAGCAAATTCTTTCTTTACTTAAGGTACTTATGTAACTTGTAACTCAAATTTCATTCTTTTTCTTGATTTGATGGTAATGATTTTTTTTTTTACCAAATTACTATCATCTTCAGTTGCCTGCATTATCATCAGAAGCTAATAGAGCTAAGTCCCAGCTTTGCTCCAAGTTTTTAGAAACATTTACTCAAGCAAAGGAGAGAGAAAAGACTTTTGCAGAGTTAGCAATAGAATTACTGACTGGCATGAGAGAACTTATTCTAATTGATCAAATGGTGAGCTCTACTGCTTCAATTAGCTACATTTCATCTGTAGTAGCAGTAAAACTATAAATATGTTAAATGTTTGAATTCGTTGAATATGTTTCCTAATATCTACATTTTCTTTGATCTCATAGTACTACCAAAAATTGTTCCATAGTGGTGAATGTTTTCTGCACATCCTCTCTCTTCTGAATGGTTCTCTTGATGCAAGCATTGGGGAACAGTTGGTGCTTAATATTCTTCAAACACTGACCTTGTTACTCATGGGGAACGCTGACCTGAAGGTATTTTCTTACTCTGTAATCCATTGTTTTTTGATAGGATATGTACTTTATTTTGCTAGAGTTAATTACTACTAAATAATAGTCTCGTGTTGATAAAATGATTGATCCATGAAGTCTTCAAGTAATCGTTCTTTGCTCGAATAGAATAGTTGGAAATCAGTTCAACATCAAATTTTTTTGATTTTGTCACACAATTCCTGACTCTGGTTTAGTCTTTTTTGCCAAATTTTCACTAAATCTATAAATTTAAATTTCAGGCATAGTGCCATACAAAAATATTTTTCATCATTTCTTTGTTCCAGATATAGAAGACTTAATCAAAAGAATCCTTTAATTTAAAGAAAGCAGCAAATGAATCAGTTCAAAGAATACAGGTCAGTTAGTGAATAAATTCACCTAATGTTATGTGGTTGATATGCACAACAAAGTTGGATTTGAACACCAGCATTTTCAATCATAATACAAGTGGCTCCAATGTGTAATGGATGCATTTTAGGTCGTTGATTAAGTGTTCTCATCCATAATAAGCTATACTTGCATTATGGTAATGGATGGCCGTGTGTCCAGTGGCTCTAGTGTGTTTTTATAAAACTATGATGTTTTACGCACTTGTTTTTATCTTTGTGAATCTAGCACCCAATTCTACTTGTCTAGTGTGTGTAACATTTAGTTTATTTTGCATTAGGTCTGATCCATTTTGGCTCAAATCAATTTTACTTGTCTAGTGTGTAACATTTATGAGTTCATGGATCAAAATTTCGTTCCATGCCGCCCGGCACAGACGAAATTTACCGTTTCGCTTGACGCACGAAACCGGCACCGTGAGCCACTTTGTTTAGTTCGTCGCTGCATTCGTCACAACGGCGACAGTGAGGATGTGGGCGTCGTCTGCCGGCCAAGCAAAATCGGCACATCACGCGGGCGCGTCTCGAGCAGCAGGGAGGCGTCGTCGGACGCTTCCGGTGCCGACAGAGGCGTCGCTAGACGCCTCCGGCATCGTTGGAGGCGTCTGTGGTGCTTTCAGCGTTGCGGGCGATGGTGTCCGTTGGGCGTCGCGATGCGATGGCGGAGCTGAAAGCATCGAGGGACACTTCCGGCGCCGCCAGAAGCATCGCCGGACGCTTCCGGTGCCGTCGGAGGCCTCGTCGAATGCCTACAACACCGTCGCGAGCGTGCGCGGGCGCGCGGGCGTCGTGGGGCGCGCGTGCAGGCGGAGCGGGGTTACTACGCAAAACTAATATTAACTTTAATAAATCAAACGATTCCCATTCTCAAGTGATATTTTAAAGAAGCTTTTATAAACCCTAATTAAATTATCCTAATAAAATATAAAAAATATATTTAAAATTTTAAAAAATTAATAAATTTTATTAAATAATATTCTGAAATTGTTTTTTATGTTTTAAATTTTATTTAAAAATTTTAAAAAATTCTAAAAGAAATTTATAAAAATTCTAATAAATCAAATTTATATTCTTATTAAATATATATTATTTAAATTATTAATTAATTAAATAAATAGTTAATTTATATAATTATTATATATAAAATAGTATTTTATATTAATTTATATAATTATGATTATTTAATCTAGACATTGGAGAATTATAAATGTTATGTATCAATTTTAATTTGTCATTGATAGATTAATTTTCTTTAAAGAAAATTATATTTAATTATTTTTTTAAACAATAGTAAGTTGTTTAATAATGAGGAACTTATATAAAATTAATATACAATTTATTTTTAAATTATACATCATAAATATATTTATCTAATAATTACTATATATAAATAAAAAAATACTGAAATTATATCGGCACGACACGATACGATATTGAAAATGTATTGTTCCGGTCTGGGACCGAAACCTTGGCACGGGTCGAGATTTTAAACCTTGTATGAGTTATATTTCAAGCAATCTCAAGGGTCTAACCAAATTCAAACTTATATTTGTTTAGAGTAATTAAGCAAGTCTATGCTTGAAAATTATGTATTAGACCATGGAATGAAATCTCGTATCATCTTGGGCTGCATTGGCGGAATTTTCTGTTCTACTTGCTGCCTGGCAGTACTGGCGGGCTCGAGACGGGGTCGTGGCGATCTCCACAGGGTTGCGACGGCGACTTCCTAGGGTGACCACGACCTACAACCTCCATAGGGTAGCGGTCTCGCTCGCAGTTTTTATTTTATTTTATTTTTGTATTTTTAATATACTTTTTCTATTTTTTTTCTCCATATGACAAAAAAATAAAGATAAAAAACCTCTTAAGGATGATTAGTTTTTTTCTCTGCTTATTCTTTACAAAATAAACAAAGAAAAAAAATAACCCTTTGATTATCTTTTTTACAAGATAGGAAGCAGATTATTAAGAAAGATAATTTTTTTAATTATAATATATTTTTTATATAAACTAAATTATATATATATATATATATCTATATATATAAAATATTGATTTAATTTAACCTAAATTAATTGTTATTTAATAAACATTAAATATTTCATGCGATAATATCAAAATTTAAACTCAAGATTATACTTTAAATGTAACTGATTAATAAGTATCTATAATGATCAAATATTAATAAACATATTTTTAATTAATATATTTAATATTTTAAAACGTATCAAAACTATAATGACACAAGATGATATAGTATCGTAAGTGTATGAATTCGGTCATAAAACTATAATGGAACAACATGATACGGTATCGAAAGTGTATCGTTTTGGTCATAAATCAAAACTCCGGCATGACTTGAAATTTTAAACCTTCATCCATACCAAACCACAAGTGTTTGTTTGTGCAAAGTATCGTGGACTTGTCATGCCCTTTTCGAGTTTAGTCCATCGAATGATACACTTAGCTTGTGAGCATGGTCTATAATAATATCAAAGCAAATATCAAACTAAACAACATACCTTAAGCATCTTAGTTGAAAGTTGAAATATTATAACCGACGACACAACCATGTTGATAATCAACTTGCAGCTTGAAGCCAAAAACACCAGAAAATGAGCATAAATGTGCATGGCGGAGTTCAAAAATAGATGTATGAATTGTATATTTTAAGAATAATTCAAATAATAATAGATGTATGAATGATATCTCTATTATATACATCTTTAAGTCCATTATTATTTATGTATCTCAAGTTTCTCATTACATGTTAGTTTTAACATCTTACTCATTTATCGAGTATTGTACTTCAAAATTTGTCCAAATTAATGTTCAATTTTGATTATGATGGAATAAAAATGTCACATCGTCACAAATGTTTCACCTGATACATTAGTGATTATATAAAATTGGGCCAACACCCCATTATCGTGAATAAGGGTTAAAAGCCCATTATCAGCACATGTATGAAGGTTGAAGCCTAATAAAATATAAAATAGACTTGAGTTTCCAATAACACACTAATTGACCTAAGTTGCATCGAAGGTGTCTGGCTAAAGCCCTAGATTTCTTGGCTTGTCTTAAAGTTTGCACCATTATCATTTAAGGTTCACATTATTAAAAATTTCTATCATAGTGAGCCCATGGTTTGAATGCTTGTACTGTGTCAGGAGAAACGGTCAAAACTCGATACCACTTGACACTAAGGTTGAAAATCTTAAACCGTGAGTTTCAGTTTTTAATTTGAAAGATACTACTGAGCTGATGCTTAGATTCATAGTGCGCAGTTTGGAAGCTGGAGGAGGAATGAGATGAAGCAAAGGAAAGAGACATTGTGTGTACTGTGGTATTGAGTTTCAATAATTTATGATATGTTTTGACTGTTTCTTCTGATATGGTACAAGATTTAAAACCATGCTTAGCATAGATCAAGTCTTCAACTCTAATCCATTACTGACACAATACAATGAAACATTGACATGATATTGGAACAATAACATTCCAGTCAAAGATTGAAAATTTAACATGGCTTAAGATTTTGAACCTTGGTCATGCCTTTTTATCATTTCTCTTTATATTCAAAATGTTTTATGCTCCATTATTATTCTTTATAATTCATGCCATTAGTAGGGTCTAAACCAAGTTATCCACCATTTTGGTTCCGTTAAAGTTACAATTCATTGAAGAACTTTGTGTACAAAGTCCATTAAGGTTATCAACCAAGGATCAACTTTAATTGAAAGGCAATTATACAAGATTCATGTAAGATACCCTTTGAAACAAACTCTTTGAAGAGCATACCCTCTTATAAAATTCTTATGGAAGCATATATCTATAAGGTAAAGAAGAAGATTATCAATTAACTTCCTCTCTTGGCTATCTTATTTTCACCCTTTAAACCTTTAAAGTATCACTTCCACATTTTAAATTATATCAGCTACTTATAATCTTGAATTTTATTGATTATACAAATGATAATCAAGCAAGTAGCACCTGCACCCACCTTGTTGTAGGGCCTCCAATTCACAACCAACTCACTTCCAACAACACCCTCAAACTCCAGCAAGTGTTAGGTCTATAGGGTATAAATCAAATCTATCTTCCAACTATAATACTACACCAATTATTTTATATACATAATTCACAGCAGTAAGAGAGTTAGCTCACTCCCAATGCAATGAGTAAGATACATTAGCCACTTCTCAAGCCTTAACAACAAACTTAGCCACTCCCAATGATTCAATGACCATTTACCAAATAGGATTAGTGCCATATGAGAAGAGGGAGTCTGAAATAGACTTCCATGGGAATGATAAAGAGGTTATCATAATGAACCATATTGTACTTAAGATCTAACCTTAGTAACAAAGGACCCAAAATATTTTTCCTTTTAAAGTTTTCTTCTCTTTCCCAATCGATATTGTTGCTGTCATCAAGCTAGAGTTTATTTCTTGCAGGATTCTTTTCGAGCACTTGTTGGTGTGGGTTATCAAACATTGCAGAGTTTGCTTTTGGATTTTTGCAAGTGGCAGCCAAATAAAGCTCTTTTGCATGCTCTTCTTGACATGCTTGTGGATGGAAAATTTGACTTGGAAGAAAATGCTGTAGTAAAGGTTTGTGTATGCAATGCTCTTTGCATTTCTTTTCCAGTTCACTTTAAGTTAACCACTTCAAGCATCAACTATCTTCTTTCCTTAATAAAAAAAAAAGTGTCTATCTATTGGCATTGCATGGTAATGTTTCCTTTGCTCGTGTTCGATACAGAATGAAGATGTGATTATACTTTTCCTGAATGTGCTGCAGAAGGTTTGCTTATGCCTCTATAATATTTATGCATTATCCTGGTAGCTTTACATTTAGATAAAATTAAAAAAATTCTTGTTGCCAGTGCAGCAATTTGTTGCAGCATTATGGCCTGGATGTCTTACATAGTATGCTCAAGGATTCCATCACAAACCGAACTGCATGTTTCAGAGCAGGAGTGCTTGGTTTTCTTCTTGATTGGTTCCCTGTAGAAAGTAGAGAGGACATGATTAACAAGATTGCTCAGTTGATTCAGATTATTGGTGGACACAGCATATCTGGAAAGGACATAAGGAAAATTTTTGCTCTTCTTAGAACTGAGAAGAGTGAATCTTTACAGAAACATAGGTCCTTGCTTTTGACATGCATTCAGTATATGCTAAAGGAAAAAGGACCTGAGGCCTTCTTTGAATTCAATGGCCATGATTCTGTATGTTCCAGTGCCACTGATCCATTTTTTTCTTATTTATTTGTTAATTTCTTTTATTTTGTCCATGTGATTTTACTGCATCATTGGAAAGTTAATGTCTCGATATCATATGTGACCAAATAACAGCTAGAGATTTGCTGACACTTGACTTAGTTTACTGGTTATGTTTTTGTCATACTAGTTGAAATTTTCTATTTGACATGACAACTTGTAGATTTGCATCACACACCCCATCTTGGCTCCTTGATTTGTTGTAAGTAACAACTTAATTGAGCTTCAAATAATTGTTATTTTAATTTGGAGTGGTTTTATCTGAGACAAACTTTGGTAACATAGAGATTGTTTTTGTTTTCTACATTCTTATATGTTTTTTGTGGTGAAAAAATTTCTGTGTTGTATATTATTTGTTCTAAATGATAGTGAAACTATCTTCTTTGTTTTTACTGGATTTGTTGATTTTTGTATGATATTCAAGTCTGCAAATGTTTTGCTCCGTGGGCACATCAGCTTTGGATGGTTAGTATGTTCATTTTATGAATATCAGAGTTTTTATTTTACAATGAATGGGCAATAGCTTATTTGATGTTACATATAGTTTCTTGTATCTATGCTTTTGAGCTGAGTGATTTCACATTTAGTTGATTGACCATGTAAGACTTATGCTTCTTTTGACCTATGACCTACTCTTAAGTTTAATTTTATGATGACTAAATTCAACAGGTTTAACCTATAAGCTACTGGAAAAGGATAAAAATTATACTTAATGCTCTCCTTCATTGGCGGATTGGAGTAATCCAACATGTGGTTTGACTTACATGTCATCTTTTTTTTATTCAAGACTAGCACAACCTTTTGTAGGGCACCTTAGTTTTTTGATTGGTTGACCTGTTAAGCCAAAAGTTGAGCCATTTGGGAAAAGGCTTGTTTCTAATTTTGTATTCTTAAGATTCTCCTTGAGTGGGAGGGCTGATTAACTGGATTGGCCCAAGTCCAACACTTGGACCCACTAAACTCTACTGAGAGTGATTAGTTTTGTTTCCTTTTTCATAATTCATATGCTATAGATTTGTTGCTCTGTTTTAAACCATAAATATGGCATTTATACCTTAAGTTTGGTTCGACAATCATTTATTTAATAGCTTAAGCTAACAGAAAAAAAGAATCTATACTCGCCTATTTTTAATTAATAGAACTATTGTTTGGTATAATCTTTTGCATGTGATCTATTTCAGTGTTAATGATTGATGTAACAATTATGCATAACTTTTTTTCTTTTACCGTGTGCTATGGTGAGCAAGGTTTAAAATTTCGACCTTGCCGAGGTTTTGGCCCTGGACCAGAATGATATGATTTCGGTACCGTATCGTGTCGTACCGATATAGTTTCGATATTTTTTAAATATAAAATATATTAATTAAAAAACAAAATATTTAAAAAATAAACAAAATAAAAAATATAAAAAATAATCTTTTAAAAAAGAAAAAGATAATAGATAAATAAATAAATAAAAATTTTATTATAATTTTAAAATTAAAATAAATAAAATATAAAATTAATTAGATAATTTTATTAGGGTTTAATAAAGCTTTTTTAGATTATCTTCATCATAGCTAGGAGTTGATTAAAATAATTAACCTAAGTTTAATTAAAAAAAATTCAAAATCCAACACCTCTCGCGAGATTGCGCGACTTCGGCGCTGCCACCGGGTTGCATGGCCCCTCAGCCATGGCTGCGGGGATCGCGTGACTCCTCCGGCACGACCGTGGTGGTCGTGCGACCACTCTACAACGGTCGCAGGGTCGCACGACGCCTCTGTGGTGGTAGCGGAAGGGTTATGCAACCCCTCCGCTGTTGTTGTGGGGTTCGAGTGACGTTGCAACCACAGGGTTGCAACCCCTCCGCTGTTGTTGTGGGGTTCGCTGTCGTTTCGTCCGACGAAACGAGATGTTTCTCCCATTTCAACCGTCTCGGCACGACACTCTGAACCATGATGGTGAGTACTATTTTAATGCTTATTTCTCTTGGCATTGTGTAGCTGAAGTTCTGTTTTAAGATTTGTAGATCATGTCATCATGTGGTGGGCCAACAAACTTGAGATATTCAAAGTTCACTGTATGGAAAACTTCTATGACATTTAATTTTAAATCTCTACCAGAATACTATAGGGAATGTATCTGAAATTGGTTTGGTGCAAACTTTTATTTATTTAGCTCAAAAAAGCATGCTATCATTCTTGATGTTTTGAAAAAAGATGTTTTTTTTTGCTTCATTAGCTGCTACTTATACATACTGAATCAACTATGAGCAATTACCCTGGAAGTTCCCTTACTAATCAAATATCCCAAATCATGTTCCTTTGTTGAGTAATTCCCTAATGGGTTATGCTTCCTATCTTGTTGCAGGGAATTTTAATCAAATCTCCAGTGCAGTGGCCAAACAACAAGGGATTTTCCTTTTCTTGTTGGCTTAGGTTAGAGGATATACCTGATAATAGCGCAGTGGGACTTTTCTCTTTCCTAACTGATTCGAAAAAGGGCTGCCTTGCAATGCTTGCCAAGGACATGCTATTTTTTGAGGTGTAGTTGGACTGTTTTACATTATTTTTATTCTCTTTATGTGGTTTCTTGCCAAGGGCATCACAAGGATTCTTTCCTATGCTTGCTATGAACATCCTGTTATTTAGAATTTACTTTTGCACCATAGGTTTGTTTACTCTAACATGCAATTTAATTGAAGAAAAGAGTTCAAGAAAAGAGTTCCTATGTGGCAAGTCATGCTGGCTAATTGTTGAACTCCCTGGGGCTAACGACTTGTTTCTTTGAGATTAATTCCAACTAATAACCAACTGGCTTGGCATATTATCAAAATGCTACATAGAATTACCAAATCATATTTTTATGCTATGCTGTTGCATGTGTTCTGCTTTGTGGATTCTGCCATGATCGAATATTATATGATGTTAAACTTGTTTCAGTATGTTTCTCTTCATGATGCAAGGAATTAAATGTTAACTACACAAGCATGTTATTAATTTGAAACAAACTTGTTAGCAAATGCAAGTCCTCACTAATTTATGTAATTTGTTCTTCGCCAACTCAGAAAGTGTCGGCAATAAACTTCACTTGAAAATAATTTACAAGCACTATAAAATTATTGCCAACCAAAATATAAATCACAAATATTACTTGAAAATATTCTATAAGGATGATAAAATTGTTGCCAACTAAAATATCAAACTATAAACTTTATACTTTAATATACCAAAATAAGTAGCCCACTCGCTTATACTTAATATTCTAGAGCTTTGCAAAATTATGACTATTTATGCTGACATAGCCGATCAAAATTAGAAAGAGAATATCATATTTAGAAATTTCAACCTCTTCTCTAGTGGACATCCTATGAAAAGCATCATCTTCTCCTTGTTCTCTCCTAGGAATAGATACGCAGTAAGTATATTTTTATTTGGAACACCAGTACAGACTAGAGCTTTGTAGACTTTCTCATTCACATTTTGTTGGCGAAATGACCTATTTTCAATCATCGAAGTTGAATGATCAATTCGGCAACAACTTCCTTGACATTAATGTCGACTGAATTTTTCTTACTTCCATATGAATCAATAGATGCAAGCTTTCTCTTCCTTGATCGCTCATCAAATGGTGGACTATCAGGGATCACTTTGAAATTCTCATATTCATCATCTAGTCCAAGATCTCTTTGTTCTTCCTCTAAAATAATTTCAACATGTCTTTTAGTTACAGTGGAAGCTCTTTGACCATTTGCCCTATCAGGGAGCAAATAACTCTAACAACTTATCATAATGAGGTGCAGAAGTGTATCTCCACTTCTTGATTGATAGATAGCCTAGACAAATTTAAACATAATTAGAAATACAGTAGTTCTTAAATGACTAAATATAAATTAATATATATAATTAATATTTACATTAATAAGTTGCTTCCAAACCCCTTCAGCCTCATATCTCCTACTTTCAGCATGCCATTGAACTTCACTTGCATTCTTAAACAAACCATAACATGAATTGAAGTGACTTTTCAGTGTTTTAATTCTATGCTTCAAATTATCGTTCGACAATGGGATTTCAATCTTCTTACTACAAATGACAATCATATTTTGGTATGCAATAGATGTGAAAGTATCACATATTCGGTTACCATTAACTTGTTCTAACATAGCATCTATAAAAATTCTATCCATCTCTTCAGTCCACTTAATCACATCTTTCTTGTTCAATTGGTGTGCCCATTCTTAATCAACACCGGCATCAAATGCACACATGAACATGAAAAAAATCAAATCTTATTCACAATTGTAAACATTCAAGCATAATAATATTGGACTAACAAGCAAATTCCATATATACAAAAAATAAAAATCTAATAGATGAACATCTAGCATTAAGATTTATCAAAAAGCATATTTAATGAATTACATTGTTTGAATTATCCAAACTCACCCTAAGAACACTATGACACGCGTCGCTAGAAGTCATAAGATTGTGCAATAAAACACGTCGAACATTATCTTTTTGCTCACTACTCTCCATCAAGTGAAGGGGAGCCTTGACGCAACGGTAAAGTTGTTTTGTGACCAAAAGGTCATGAGTTCGAATCTTGAAAACAGCTTCTTGCAAAAAGTAAGGTAAGACTACGTACAATGGATCCTTTCATGGGATCCCGCATGGCAAGAGCTTCGTGCATCGGGTTGTCCTTTTTTCACTACTCTTTGTCAAATCCCTATCTACATGTTTTCTCATATCCTTCAATACCATCCAAAGAACAACTATACAATTCCTATTTATAAAACTTCATCATCCGAACTACCATCATTTTTGTCATAATAATCTTTAATATTTTGATCATCTCCTTTGCCATTATCCCACTCCATCTTATTAAACTTGTACGAAGAGATTGCTGTAAAAAAAGTTCAAAGAGCTAAATTACTGCAAAATAAAAATTAAAGACACCTGATAAAAATTTAAAGAAACTTCTAAACCCCTAAAAGTCATGCTATGCTATGAAAAAAAATCTGTTTTAAAAAAATAGATTTTAGCCAATAGTGAAGGTACCCTGCGCAACCCTTCACAATTTGCTACTTTATTTTAGCAAACTTTAGGGTACCTGCAGCATCTTCAGGCTGAGGGAGTTAAGAAAGGAAATAACTGGAGTATTCATTTAAAGCTTCACTGACTTCAATGTACTATCAGAATTTGAGGGAAGCTTTAAACCACTGCCTTAGTGTCTTTGTCATCTTCAAACTTCAGAAACAGTCTTATTTTTCATTTGTAGGACTTTTGTAATAAGCTGAACATTGATTAGTTATCTATGCTTTACCTCTGAGGGAGACTGCTAGGCTTAAAAATTATATTGGTGTCATTATGTATAGGCTTAGTCCCAACATGGGGTATCATGGGACCTATAAGAAGATTACATAAGAAGATTGCATTGCTCTCTTTTTTATCCCTCCCAACTTCCTTGACAATATCGTATAAGAAGGTTGGATGCTTAAATATGCCTGATATCTGAAGATTTGTAGTCCATATTTGCAAGTGAATACTTTTAAGTGGGCATATGAATACAAGAAACAATTGTAGAAAAATATCCCATCCCTTCACTTGATAAGCATATAAAGATGAAGCAGATCCTTCTGAAGGAACCTATCTTATTTGTTATAAAGCAAAGTTCCATGTCTGTACTTTTGGTAAACTGAAAAATATGTTCATACTTGCTTCAAACTAAGAAAAGGTTACGTTACATGAAGTCTTAATTAGAAACATGAACTCAAATTAGTCATACAAAAAAATAACAAGTGACATTCGTTGCCCAGATGGTTGAAGAAGGATGAATGTGGTATGAAATCAAACAAAAGGTTAAGAAGGGAGAAGCATTTGACTAGATTCGTGTACAACGTCGATCATAGAACTCCGCCACAGAATAGAGGACGTTGCCATAGAACGATAGAGGACATCGCCGTAGAAGAACAAAGGATGCTAGCTCTTCGGATGGAGAATAAAAGTTGGGGGAATGAAGTCACATACCTAAAAGTTAATTATATATAGTGTGTTGTTTTGTGAGTGAAGAAAGGGTGCATGCGTCATTTTTTTTTCCATCCATTGCTTTCTGATGTGTGATAAATCCGTAAATGCATGGAAATATCGTCAAGTAATAAATATTGATCCACAAGGACTGTTGATTAAATATTAGCTGAGTTCATAAAGCAAGTTATCTAAACGATCGTGGTTGTGGGAGATCACAAGGACAAGAGATTGAGAAAGAGAGAGAGTCGAGAGAGCAAGAGGAAAAGATTTGAGAGAAACCTATGCCAGAAGTGGTCAAGGAAAGGTAAGTGGTCGAAGGTAGATGTCAGAATTGGGGAGAACGATTCTAGGATTTCAGTTTTACCATAATGATTATAAACACCTAATCTATGTTTGATTTCCTATCCTCAATAGTGATTCATATAGGTAGACTATCCTATGGTATCCGATGTGAACTTTTGGAACTACACTAGCGTATTAATTCCAATTCGTTGTCTACTTTTATAGCGACGGGGCTAAGAGATTGTTTTCCTAAAGAGGTCCTGTTACGTGATCCCATAATCCTGAAGTTGTCTCCTCTTAGTGTGTGGCGACGAATTAGAATAGATCTATTAAGATCTATGACAATCTATTGCTCCTCGTGGCATACCGATCTACCTTCGTAGCCAACTCTCCACGTCTCAGGTTTCTACGGGTTGGAGGATTGAGTTCTCCTTTCGGTTCATCCTCGAATCTTTGTGTATACAATGTATGCCCAGACCATAAACACACATTCCATTGAACAAGTAACATGCAAACTCAATATATTAAACAAAATAGTGTTTATATATCAAAGGGTTAATCACTACTCCTGAAATCAAGAGAACTACTCAATAGTACGGGAATTACAAATCAAAGACATTGAAGAAGCATTCATACCATCTAAAATAGAGAATAGAGGAAGAAATGCTTAGCGAGAAGATTGTTGGTGTCTTTGGAATAGTTCCTTCGGAGTTGAACAAATCATCGAAATGAATGAAGATAGTCCCTCTAGGATTTCCCCTAGAGGGAAACCCTCTTCCTAGGAAGGGGACGAAGCCCTTGGTCCTAGATGACCCAAAGAAGGGTTTCCTTGACCTATTTATTTCTTCCCCAAGCTATCCAGATATGCAGATTTTTATGGCTCTACCAAAATGAGTTTTTTGCCCCTTAGACCTAGTATTCTCGGGTTGGACCCTAAATCAAAGTTGTAAATCTTGAAATTATCTACATTTCAATAGGTGGTACGACCTGTGACTCAAACCAAGCCGAAAGTTATGACCATTCGAAGTTTGGTCTATAGTTCGCCCGAGGCTGACACGACCCATGTCGGGCACTGGTGTTAGGCTAGGAAAATGACCAAAATGGACAATGGTCGTGCCCGTCGACACGGTCAGGCGGTGGTGGAAGCTGTTGACTCTATTTTAGCACAGTTTACGCCCGATTTCTTCCGTACAAACACTTTCGTGTCCTATGACATTGCCGAAGCATGTTCCTTAATTTAAACTTCATTTTGATGGTCTTTGGAATCCTTTTTCTTTATGGACGCTTTGTGTGTTTGGCTCTATAATGAGACATGGTTAGCTATGTTGAGCCTTTTTCCACTCTTTAACTTTCTTGGCCATAGGAGCACGCTCGTGTCATGGGACACGACCAGAGTGTGCTTCTTGCTCCAACTTCACATTCCAAGGGATTTATGCTCCAGAAATCACATCCTATCAATGAAAACAAACAAAGAGTAGTTTTTTGAGTTAAAAGAGTGAAAGTAACGAAATGAAATATAAAGAGATGAAAACATGAAATATAAACATATAAAATAGGACAAGATGTGCATCAAATTATGATAAAAACCTTATATGAAATGTGCTCATCAAAATCCCCCAGACTTAAACCTTTGCTTGCCCTTAATCAAACTTGTAATCTAGATTTATGTGTAAACGGTGCATCATAATCCCTAGTGAATCAGTCTAATCCTATCGTGTAGTTTCATTGATGAGAATGATACAAAATTATTTGAGTGCGATCTATGTAGAAGTTCTCCATGCTTAGTGCGATGAGTGACCTAACTTTTTCAAGTGTCAATGTTTAACCCTAGTCAATTCGTTATTTAATTGTGTTCCTTATGCCTCTGGCGATAGACACTTACCTGCCACACGCAAGGTTTGTTCCTCTCAAAATCCACCCAAGATAGTAAAGGAATACTTGGTATCAAGAGAAACATAACAGTTAGTTTCTAGTAATCTAACTTAGTTTAAAAAGGGTAACTTGTTAGTTTCTACTTACGACAACTGTTTTTTATCTCTTATTTTTTTCCGCTAAATGCTTGTAAAGTGCAATACTTGAACAAACTTTTTTTCACTTTCTTTTTCTTTCTTTCTTTTGGGATTCTAATTTCTCCTAATGAGTTAACATGATCTGAATTTATCTAGTAACTAAAATATAATTGAGAAGTCACCTAGAAAGCAAGAGTACTAGTTCGGTTCTATAAATCTTAACTATTTTAAGAAATTCTTACCATCAAAGCCAAGCATAGTGTGATCAGATCCTAAACTAGGCCAACAATCAAATTCCTCTAGTAAAAACAATGCTCATTTCATGCTACTATGGATAGGAAAAAAATAGATCGCTAGGCATACTAGCAAACATAATAACAACATAAATATCTGGAACTAGAATGCTAGTATCTTTCTATGAGGAACAAATAAATAATGACATGATATATGATACAACTAGAAGAAAAATTTATTGTGTAAAAAGATACATGACAAAACTGACTAACAACCCAACATATATACATCCTCCATACTTAAATTTTTCAATTACTTAACGATAATTATAACTCTAATTCAGAGGAAGTTTAGAGTGAGGGGAGTTACCAAGTGATGTGCGTTAAATGTTTGAGTCATTCATGTGCTGAGGACACCCCTCTTTCCTATATTCACATTCCTCCTCAACTTTGAATTCTAAAAATGAAAATTAGACAAGAAAAACCAAGAAGGGGGTTATGGTTATAAAAAAATGAAAGAGGGAGATCAAGGGAGGCATGCCCTGTGCTTGCTCTAGGTGAAATATGGCATGGAAGCTGCATTTTCATCTTTTTTTTTTCAAGTGCTCGACATGGCCCGTGCCGGTTGGCACGACTGCCCGTGTCAGGCGTTGTGGTTGTTGTCGGACTTCGCCACGACCCTTGCCGATTGGCACGGGTGCCTGTGGCGAGCTCTAGAAATTGGGCACGATCCATATCAGTTGGCACGGGCACCCGTGACAAGCTCTAAACTTTGTCCTCAAACTCCATTTTCGCTCCTCACGCCTTATCAAAGAAAATAACAAGAGCCGCTCTCCGAAATCATGCTCCTTGCCCTTTTAAACCTCGCTCGAGGAGTCATAAATTTCAGAACCTTCTTGCTAAGGGGTTTTGACCTTGCATCTGCCTTAAACCTTGTTCGTGGAGGAGCAAGGTACCTGCTTGCTCCAGGTCTTAGGCCATCCTTAAATATGTTTATCTTCAAATGGTTCCATGAAATCGTGCATGTGGTTGTTGTGAAAAATATATCCTACCATAAACATGCTTCAGATATATTAAATGAAATTTTACTTACATCAATCATTAAAATGAGTAAATCATCAAATATGGTTTCATGTGTGGTTAGGATAGGCTCTGTCTTAGGTGGTGGTGTCACTAAAGGAAATGGTTCTTGGGGCTCTGTCTCCACTACATAAGTCCCTACACTTTCATTATCAACAAGTTTAGTTCCTGCAACATCCATAATGTCAAGTGGTTATGTGACCAAAGAAAGTGATTCTTGGGTCATTGTTTCTACGACACAAGTCCCTACACTCCCATCCACAATATCATCATAAGCAGGACAAACTACACAAAGATTAACATGAATGAGTGACAATATCGGTAGACACAACTAAATCTTCTTCTTCGATTGATGTCTCAATGCCTTTATCTTCTTTGTCCGGGTTGTTTTCAATTTTAGAAAAAAATTTCATCATAATTTTCAACTTTTGGCAATTTTTCATTGTGCCTAGTCTCTTTACAAGCTTCACAATACTTTTGTTTTTGCAGCCAATCATTATAGTCGGGCAGGGCACTCCATTTTTCTCCACGTACTCTATATACAGGGTTAATTAATAGTGGGCAAATATCAATCACATACAGGTTGCACCACAGAACTCACAATAAGAGTTATGAGGATTCACATCATCTAATTGGTCGAACCATCGAGTTTGAGCATCCATTTAGCTTACAAGAATATGAGTCAAAATGTAAGAGAAGAAGAGAGATAAGAAGTGCGAGAAATAAGGAAATATAGTTTAACTAAATTTCTGGTCAACGAATGTAAATTGAAATAATTCCAGCAATGACGTCAAAAACTTGATGTGTGATAGATCCACAAGTGCACGAAAATATCTTCAAGTAATAAAATATCAATAATGTTGATTAAGCACTGGCTGAGTTCGCAAAGCAAGTTATATAGACAATCGTGGTTGTATGAGATTATGATAACAAGAGATTAAGAAAGAGAGAGAGTTGATAGAGCAAGAGGAAAGGTTTGAGAGAAATCTAGAGTAGAAGTGGTTAAAGGAAGGCAAGTGGTCGAAGGTAGATGTCAGAATTGGGGAGAATGATTTTAGAATTTTGGTTTCACCACAATGATTATAAGCATCTAATCTATGTTTGGTTTCCTATCCTCAATAGTGGTTCATGTATGTAGACTATCCTATGGTATCCAATATGAACTTTTGAAACTACACCTGCATATCAATTTCAATTTGTTGTCTACTTTTAAAGAGACGGAGCTAAGAGATTGTTTTTCTAAAAAGACCCAATCACATGATCTCACAATCCCTAAGTTGTCTTCTCTTACTATGTGGCTATGAATTAAAATAAATCCATTAAAATCTATGATAATCGATTGCTCCTCGTGACATATCGATCTCCTTTCGTAGTCGACTCTCCATGTCTCAGGTTTTTACGAGTCGGAGGATTGAGTTCTCCTTTCGGTTTATCCTTGAATCCTCGTGGGATATGAATCTCATGCTTTTGGCATCGAGATCGTGTATACATAGTAGGTCCGGACCATAAACACATTTCATTGAATCAGTAACATGCAAACTCAATATATTAAACAAAATAGTGTTTACATATCAAAGGCTAATCCTACTCCTAGAATCAAGAGAATTACTGCATAGTAAGTGAATTATAAATCAAAGACACTGAGAGAAGTATTCATACAATTCAAATAGAGAATAGAGGAAGAACTGCTTAGCGAGAAGATTGCCGGTGTCTTCGAGATGGTCCTTGCTTCGGAGGTGGATGGTTTGTCAAAATATATGAAGATGGTTGTTTTAGGGTTTCACCTAGAGGGGAAAACCCTCTCCCTAGGAAGGGGATGAAGCCCTTGGTCCCAGATGACCCAAAGAAGGATTTTTTTGATCCTTTTATATCTTCTCTTAAGTTGGCTAGATTTGTAGATTTATATGGCTCGGCCAAAATGGGTTATTTGCCCTTAGACCTAGTTTTCTCGGGTTGGACCCCAAATCAAAGTTATAGATATTTAAATTATCTATATTTTGATAGGTGATACGGCCCGTGACTCAAATCGAGCTGAAAGTTATGACTATTCGAAATTTGGTCTGTAGTTGAGCCAGAGGGTCACACAACCCATCCTGGTTGGCACGACGACTCGGGAAAATGACCAAAATTGACACTGGCCATGCCTGCCGACGTGACCAGGCCTTGGTGGAACATGTTGGCTCCATTTTATCACTGTTTTACGCCCGATTTCTTCCGTACGAATATGCTCGTGTCATTGGACACGGTCGGAGCGTATTCCTTGATTAAAATTTCATTTTGATAGTCTTTTAAATCTTTTTTCTTCGTGGACGGTTCGTATGTTCAGCTTGATAATGTGGCTCGATGTTGAGACATGGTTAGCTTGTGTTGAGCCTTTTTCCACTTCATTCTTCATCTTTCTTGGCCATAGGAGCACGCCCGTGTCACGGGACACGACCAGAGTGTGCTCCTTCTCTAACTTCACATTCTAAGAAATTTTTTGAAACACCCTAGAACTTATACCATTCATAACCATCTAATCAAAACATGCGTCTAAATCGAGTTCAACTCCAAACTAAACATATATCATAGTTGTAGAACAAGGAAAAGACATTCCAATGTAAAGGAAACAATTCAAATATAAAACAAGTTAGTATATAGAATCGGGACAACGGAAAAACTTAAACCGTCTTCCTCAACTAAAAAAAATAAAATAAACAACTCAGATTAAAGTAAACTAATGTCCTAATGGTGAACCTAGTCTTCTAGAAGAGTGTCGTTGGATGTCCACTTCCATGTACAAGTGAGTTCATCCATCAAATCTCTCCGTCGCCTCATTACCTGCACCATAGGGATCTAGTGAGTCTAAAGACTCTACAAATTCAAACATTTTAGGCTAGAAATAAACATACATTCACATGTTTTTCAATATATATATATATATAAGACCATGCCTTGAATATTTAAAAGTTAAACCTTGCTGACATTTAGTCCCATAGGCCTTCAACTTTAATAAAATAATATCAAACATTAACTTTCAACATTAAAATATTTAGGTGAGTTCACATCATTGAATGTGACCTCTTTTACCTCAACCTCTGATCGTTTGTCCAAACTTTTACCTAGTACTAGGTTGGTAAGGTTCACCAGACCCTTCGTAAGACGGATTCTCTAAACCCTTTGTTTTGGTAAGGATTACTGGACTCTTTTTAAGTCGGATTTCCTAACCCTTCTGTTTTGGTAAGGTAGGTTCACCAGACACTTCTTAAGTCGGATTCCCTAACTCATTGCATAAATTTTTGCATGTCATATTAATAAACAATACATTTTTACTTTTCATGCATAGAAAGTCATTGCTAAGAATATATTAAGTTTACTTGCATAATAACGGAAAAATAACTTGTATACTTGGAAAGTAACTAAAATAGAAATGTTGTTTAAGGATCCTGCCCTGTGCTCCCCCATCCCTCTTCCTCGGACACAAAACCTCACCTTGCGACTCCCCGAACAGAATCAGCAAAGCCCTAGCCGTGGTCTTCCTCCCTCACCCGAACAACACATATTTCCAGCCCTCTTCCCTTATCCAACTCCGCCCCGATCGTCAAATCTTCCCAAAATCATAGTTACTTCCCTCACCCGAACAACACAGATTTCTAGCCCTCTTCCCTCATTCAAATCAACCTTGATCATCAATCGAATCTACCCAAACCTCATCTTACTTTTCTCACCCAAACGACACATAAAAACCCCAACTTCCTCCTTCCTCTCTCACCCAAACAACCCCCAATAAATTCCTAGCAAAACAGCAACGTCTCCCTCAGCTATTCAGTAGGAGAAATTTTGGTGCAAAAGCAAATAGAGAACATTAAAGCTTATTTATTTCATCGTAGGAATCGAAGGAAGCACGACCTTGAGAAAACATGCTCATAACATCAAATTCGTATACTACTAACCATCTAGAGCAGAAAACGAAACGAAAGAAACCTTGCAACTTCTTCAAAATAACAAACTATGATCCTTACAGTGCAGTAAATGTAAAAACATCATCCTTGCCTTTTTTGTAACGACCTTAGGCGCCTCGAGAAGGCTCTTCCTCCACCTCTAAGTTGGCTACGAGTTCAAATCAAAGTGAAGGTTTTGGATGGGTGGGGGTGGTGACCCTTGGCTTCAAAGGGGGCAAGGAAGGGGGATGATGAAAAACCCTTAGAAATCTTTAGGGCATATATATCATAAGCCGGGTCGGGTTTGCTAGACATCCGGGTCGGGTTCGTTAATCTATTAACATAGTAATTACTTAACCCATAACTCTTGATTCATTTAAGTGAACCGTTGTTTTTATGCTACAATTTCTCCCCCTTAAATGAATTTCATCCTCGAAATTTTTAAAACTTACCGAACAACTCCGGGTAACAACTCATGTTCGACTCGATCTCCCAAGTAGCCTCCTCGTTAGAATGATTTAACCATTTTACTTTGACCATCTTGATCGCCCTCCGTAGCTTCCTCTCTTGTCTATTTAAAATCTGCACTGACTTCTCCTCGTAGGTGGTGTAAGCTGCAACGGCTCATAACTCAGGATGTGCAGAGGATTTGACATGTACTTATGAATCATCGAAATGTGGAATACGTTGTGCACTCCTGTAAGGTTAGGTGGCAAGGCCACTCGATATGCCAGTGCCCCCACCCTGTCTAAGATCTCGAATTGCCCAATGAAACTAGGATTGAGCTTGGCCTTTTTGTCGGCATAACTCTTCTATCGACTTTGTGCCGTCTTCATCTTATCTCGGATTCTGACTACTAAATCTGTAGTGTGCCGAACAATTTTTGGTCCAATCTTGGTTCTTTATCCGACTTCATCCCAATGAAGGGGTGATCTGCATTTCCTTCCATAAAGTGCCTCGTAAGGAGCTATTCTTATAGACGACTAATAATTATTGTTATATATAAACTCCACTAGAGGTAGCTTTAGTTCCCAACTTCCCTGGAAGTCGATCACACAAGCTCGCAGTAAGTCCTCTAGGATTTGTATCACGCTCTCTGAATGACAATCTGTCTGAGGATGAAAAGCTGTACCGAACAATAATTTAGTTACCATAGCGGAATGTAGACTCTTCTATAAAGATGAAGTAAATCTCGGGTCTCGGTTAGACATTATCGATACTGGAATTCCATGCAGTCTGACTATCTCCCGAATATACAACTCTGCATACTGCGTCATGGTGAAAGTCATCTTTACTAGCAAAAAGTGTGCTGATTCAGTTAGACGGTCAACGATTACTCAAATTGCATTGAAGGCCTTTACTGTCCCCGGTAAACCCACCACAAAGTCCATTGTAATGTTCTTTCACTTCCACTCGGGAATAGGAAGTGGTTTGAGCATCCCTGTGGATCTTTGATGTTCTGTTTTTATCTGTTGACAAGTCAGACATTCTGACACCACACGTGTAATATCCCGTTTCATACCTGATCCCTATACAGTAACTGCAAGTCTTTATACATCTTGGTACTTTCTGGATGTATAAAATAAGGTGAGTTATACGCCTCTGTCAAAATTTCAACTCTAAGAGAACCACCACTTGGAACCTAGAGTCGGTTTCTGTATCTGACAATACCATCCTCCACCGCATACAACATTCGACCCTTGAACTCCTCCCTTTGCCTCCACTTCTGTAATTGCTCGTCTGTCGACTGCCTCTTATGAATGCGGTTCCTCAAGGTAGGCTGTATTGTCACAGTGGACAACGTAGGAGCCTCGCCCCTAGCATATATCTCCAGATTAAACCTCTGAATCTCTATCCGAAGAGGTTGTTACACTCACAATTGGGTTATGACCGCTGTTTTCCTGCTAAGGCATCTACAACTATATTAACCTTCCCAGGGTGGTAGCTGATATTACAATCGTAATCCTTCACCAACTCCAACCATTGTGTCTGCCTTATATTCATCTTCGAAATACCGAAGACTCTTGTGATCCGTATAGATTTTGCACTTCTCACCATACAAGTAGTGTCTCCAAATCTTTGCAAAAATAACTGCTGCTAGCTTGAGGTCATGAGTCAGATAATTCTTCTCATGTCCCATTAATTGTCTGAACGCATATGCAATAACTCGATCATGCTGCATCAACACTGCGCCTAAGTCTAGCTTCGAAGCATCATTGTACAGGACATACTCTCCCTGTCTTCATGGCATAGCCAAAACTGGGGCTGTAGTAAGTGCTTGCTTCAACTGCTCAAAGTTATTCTGGCAGTTAGATCTCCATATAAACTTGGCATTCTTCTTGGTCAGCACTGTTAAGGGGCACCACAATAGAGGAAAAGTGTTTGATGAATTTGCGATAGTAGCCGGCTAAGTCTAAAAAATTGCGTATTTTAGTTGCATTTCTAGGCACTACCATTCCTAGACTGCCTCGACCTTTGTCGAATCTACTTCTACTCCTTTCCTCGAAATGACGTGGCCTAAGAATGCTACCTTCTCCAACTAGAATCCACACTTGCTGAACTTTGCAAACAATTTTCGATCCTACAACACCTATAATGTCGTCCTCAAATGCTCACTATGCTCCTCCCTTCTCTTCGAGTAAACAAAGATATTATCTATGAATACGATAATGAACTGATCCATATATGACTGAAATACATTCTTCATGAGATCCATGAAGATTGCTGGGGCATTTGTTACCCTAAATGACATCACCATGAACTCATAATGCCCATAACAGGTCTAGAATACTGTCTTATGCACACCCGCTTCCTTTACCCTCAATTGATGATACCCTGATCGAAGATCTATCTTCGAGAATATCGAAGCTCCTTGCATTTGGTCGAATAAATCCTCGATACTTGGCAATGAGTATTTATTTTTCAATGTCACCCTATTCAGCTCTCGATAGTCGATACAGAGTCTTATGTTTCTGTGTCTCTTCTTCACAAACAACACTAGGGCACCTCATGGGAAGAAATTGGGGCGAATAAATCCCTTATTTCGCAATTCCTAAATTTGATCTTTCAGTTCTTTCATTTTTGCAGGTGCTAGCCGATACGATGCCTTAGAGATTGACACTGTATCTGACATCAAGTCTATGGAAAATTCAACTTCCCTCGCACGCGGGATGCCATCAACATCATCCGGAAATACGCTCGAAAAGTCTCTGACTATGTTGTCAAGTGGCTGTCCAACTTCACAACTGGAATGATGCTAGCTAGAAATCCCAGGTAGCCTTTATGCAAAAGCTTCCTCCCACAAATACAAGAGATAAGGTGCAACATTTGTCTGTTCTTGATTGCCTTAAAGGTTAACAGTTTCCTTCTAGGGGTCGGACAGATACTGATCTCTGTCGGAAAGTAATCGAAGCTCCATATAAGGTTAACCAATTCATACCTAAAATGACGTCGAACTAGGGCATCGACAACACAATAGGGTTGCCTGAACAATATTCTTTTGCAATAGGAACTCCATATTCTTCATCCAATTGATAGTTAACATTTCCTCCCCCGAATGCACGGTAACTCTTAGCCCCACTCCCATATTTTCGCGTAAGATTTCCACATGCTTCACGAAGGATTCAGATATAAACAAGTGCGTAGCTCTGGAATCTAGCAAAGCATAAGTGGCTACATCCACTACAAATATCCACTCACTATAAATATCCTACTTGTGATGAGCAGTGTTTGGCTCAGTCTGCTCAGCATACATCACATGGGCTCTCTCGGTCAATGGTTGGCTTAGCTTAGGGCAATCACAAGATTAATGCTCGCCCCCCGGACTTGAAGCACTTACCTAACCCCCACAGACAATTACAATAATGTTGACAGTTGCATTCCTTGCACAATGGCTTACCCATAGATTTCGAGGCATCCGACCTTGGAGGTTGCTGCTTTTGCTGTCCCTGGCCCCTTGCGGTCTTGGTAGTCTCGAAGGTCCTGCAAACGACTTCTTGTTTTGTTGCTGCTGTTGCAGATACTGCCTCTTCCTTTGCACCTCTAGATCAATATCTTTTAGGGTCTGCTTTATCCGGAAGGCTTTGGTAATAGCAGCAGAATACTTGATCAGGTCTGCCATCAGAACGTTGCGGCGAATTGTAGGTCGCAGACTGTCCACGAAGTGTCTCAACTTTTCCTCAGCATCATTTGTAATTAGGGACACAAAGTGACACCCTTATCAAACTTTCGGACGTACTCCGCGACAGATAGGTCTCCCTGTCGGAGACTCATGAACTCCCTCTTCATCTTTGATAGAACATCTTTTTGAACCCCTCCTATGTTAAGGTGTTCAAGTCAACTGACTTATGCCCCTTCCAGCTATAATGAAGCATTCTCCTTCAGTAAATAGGTTGTACAATGCACCCTATCTATGTCTGCCATATCTATAAACTTGAATATTACCTCCATTGATCTAATCTATCCCTCCGCCACGAATGGATATGTAGTGCTAAAGAAATCCTTGGGTCCATCCGCCTAAAGCATTCATATACTGCTTCTGGTTGAACCCTACGAATAGTTTCTATGTGCTGCTCCAATAATCTCGCTATACCTTCTAGCATGTGGGTGCTAGTGTTTGAGGGTGGAGGCGGCACCTCATGCCTCACCTTCGATGGAGGCAGAGGTGGTGGCGCCTTCTCATGCCTCCCCTCTCTGACACTCTATTCCTCCTCATGTACCGCCTAGGGGGCATCTCTGTACATATCCAAACCAAAAAAAAGAAAACATCACATAAACCGCATAGATAAATGAGGGTCTTATCGCTAAGTTCTTGCATTTCATGAGTACTTATTCAAGCATAAAGAAAATATATACACTAAACTTTTAAACTTATAGACGTTGACTCTTGACTTAGAGTCCCGTTACCGACAGTAGGCACAACCCTTGGTCAGGACCGTTCGCTCTGATACCAATTGAAACACCATCCATAATCATCTAGTCAAAACATGTGTCTAAATCGAGTTCAACTTGGACTCCAACCAAACTAAATATACATTATAGTAGTAGAACAAGGAAAAGACACTCTAATGTAAAGGAAACAACCCAAATATAAACAAGTACATGAACTCGGAACAATGACAAGAACCTATATCATCTTCCTCAACCAAACGAAAAAAATAAACAACTTAGATTAAATCAAACTAATGTCATAATGCATAGTGAACCTAGTCTTCTAGAAGAGTGTCGCTGGGTGTGCATTGCTAGGTACGAGCGAGCACATCCATTAACCCCTCCATCTCCTCATTACCTGCACTATAGGGATCTAGTGAGTCTAATGACTCTACAAATTCAAACATTTTAGGCCAGAAATAAACATACATTCATATGCTTTTCAATATATAATTTTAAGAGCATGCTTGGAATATTTAAAAGTTAAACCTCGTTGACATTTAGTCCCATAGGCCTTCGACTTTAATAAAATAACATCAAACATTAATTTTCAATGTCAAAATATTTAGGTGAGTTCATATCATTGAACGGAACCTCTTTTACCTCAACCTCGAATCGTTTGGCCAAGCTTTTACCTAGGTTGGTAAGGTTCACCGGACCCTTCTTAAACTGGATTTCCTAGCCCCTTTCATTTGGTAAGGTTCACCGAACCCTTGTTAAGCCGGATTCCCTAATCCGTCTGTTTGGTAAGGTTTACCGGAACCTTCTTAAGCCGGATTTGCTAACCCCTCTATTTTGGTAAGTTTCATCGGACCCTTAAGCCGGATTTCATAACCCCTTTGTTTTGGTAAGATTCACTGGACCCTTCTTAAGCCGGATTTACAAACCCATCGTATAAATTCATATATGTCATATTAATAAATAATACATTTCATTTTTCATGTATAGAAAGTCATTATTAAGAGTATATTAAGTTTACTTGCATAATAATAGAAAAACAACTAGTATACATGGAAAGTAACTAAAATAAAAATGTTGTTTAAGGACCTTGCCCCGTGCTCCCCCATCCCCTCTTCCTTGGATACAAAATCTCACCTCGCTACTCCCCCTCTCACCGCTTCCCTCCCTCACCCAAACAAAACCAGCAAAGCCCTAGCAGCGGTCTTCCTCCCTCCCCCGAACAATACAGGTTTCCAGCCCTCTTCCCTCATTCAACTTTGCCTTGATTGTCAGTTGAATTTGCCCAAAATCTTAGCTTACTTCCCTCACCTGTACAACACAGATTTCCATCCCTCTTCCCTCATCCAAATCAGCCTTGATCATCTGTTCAAAACCTCAACTTACTTTCCTCACTTGAACAACACATAAAAACCCCAACCTCCTCCTTCCTCCCTCACCTGAACAACCCCTAATAAATTTTCAGCAACAACAACGTCTCCCTCAGCCATTCAGTAGGAGAAATTTTGGTTCAAAAGCAGAACATTAAAACTTCTTTATTTCATCGTAGGAATCGAAGGAAGTGCGGTCTTGAGAAAACATGCTCATAATATCAAATCCGTATACTACTGACCATCTAGTGCAGAAAACGAAACGAAAGAAACCTTGCAACTTCTTCAAAATAACATACTAGGATCCCTACGGTGCAGTAAATGCAAAAACAACATCCTTGCCTTGAGGTTTTTCGTAGGGAAACTACCTTAGACGCCCCTGACAAGGCTCTTCCTACACCTCCAAGTTGGCTAGGCGTTTAGATTTGAGGGGAAAAGGAGCGGCGACAACTTGTCAGGGAAGGGGAGGTTTCAGATGTGTGGGGGTGGTGGTAGTGGCCGCTGGCTTCAATGGTAGAAAGGAAGGGGGATGATGAAAACCCTTAGAAGGGCATATATATAGTAAGCCGGGTTGGTTTTGCTAGCCATTTGGGTCGAATTCGTTAATCTATTAACATATTAATTATTTAACCTATAACTCTTGATTCATTTAAATGAGCCATTTTTTTTACGCTACATTTATGCTCCAATAATCATGTTCTATCAATGAAAATAAGCAAAAAGCAATTCTTTGAACAAAAAGTGTAAAAGTAATAAAATGAAGCATAAAGAGATGAAGACATGAAATATATGTATATAAAATGGGACAAGATGTGCGTTAAACTATGATAAAAATCCTATATGAAATGCGCTCATCACTTTCTACCCGATTTGGCAGTGATAAATTTTGGCTTCAAAATCAACCACTAATGGATTAAGTTTCCTTTTCCTCCCAAAATTTTAATGAAGTAAATGGTGGAAAATTTTTCACTTGGAACTTCCTCAGTTTTCCTTTATGCTCTCCCAAGTTAACAAGGCATAAGTATTTAAGATTATTTTTACAAAAGGATGGAAGGATTGAGAGATGTCTTAGAATACAAGCAGGATGGTTGAAATGGAGGATGTTCCACAAAATGACAGTTATATCTGCAATGTTATATGGAGCCGAATGTTGGGTTATGACTCGAGCACATGAGTAGAAGATGAGAGTTGTAGAGATGAGGATGTTACGGTGGATGTGTGGACGTACGAGGATACACAAAATAAGAAATGAGAACATTAGAGAGAAAGTCGGGGTTACATCTATTGAGGGAAAGACATTTTTAAGATGGTACAGACATGTACTAATATAACCATAAATGTTTCAGTTAAATGATGTGAAACTATGACAAATATGCACATCAAGCGAGTTAGAGGAAGATTAAAAATGACTTGGTTAGCAACAATGAAATAAGATAAAATTTATTTAAATATAGATGATGATATAGTTGGGGATAAAGTTTAATGATGTAGAAGGATTCATATAGCCGACTCCACCTAGTTTGATAAGACTTGGTTGTTGTTGTATTCTATACTTTTATATTGTTTTCTCCAATTCTTGAAGGTTTGATCTTCGTCTTAAATTTTTTTCTGCAAAATTAACCTAATAGTTTCCCATATTTCTGGCAGTCCAACAACCAAAAAAGGCAATCTATTCTATTGCCTATCAACCTTATCCCAAGAAAGTCTTACTGAGGATGTCTTACTTAGAATACAAGCAGGATGGTTGAAATGGAGGATGTTTCACAAAATGACGGTTATACCTGCTATGTTATATATAGCCGAATGTTGGGCTATGACTCGAGCATATGAGTAGAAGATGAGAGTTGTAGAGATGAGGATGTTAAAGTGGATGTGTGGACATACGGGGATGCACAAAATAAGAAATGAGAATATTAAAGAGAAAGTCGGGGTTACATCTATTGAGGGAAAGACATTTTTAAGATGGTACAGGCATGTACTAATATAACCATTAAATGCTTCAGTTAGATGATGTGAAACTATGACAAATATGCACATCAAGCGAGCTAGAGGAAGACTAAAAATGACTTGGTTAACAACAATAAAATAAGATAAAATTTATTTAAATATAGATGATGATATAGTTGGTGATAGAGCTTAATGATGTAGAAGGATCCATATAGCTGACTCCACCTAGTTTGATAAGGCTTGGTTGTTGTTGTATTCTATACTTTTATATTGTTTTCTCCAATTCTTGAAGGTTTGATCTTCGTCTTAAATTTTTTTCTGCAAAATTAACCTAATAGTTTCCCATATTTCTGGCAGTCCAACAACCAAAAAAGGCAGTCTATTCTATTGCCTATCAACCTTATCCCAAGAAAGTGGCATTTTCTCTGCATTACTCACAGCATAGGCAGGGCATTTTCTGGAGGTAGCCAGCTAAGGTGTTATATTGATGGTAATCTTTTATCCTCTGAAAAGTGCAGGTGGGTTGACTCCATGAGTGTTGTTTTTTGTATAAATTGTACCTACTTGTTCTGCAAAATAGGGTTTGGCTTATTTATTTCCAAAACTTAAACAATTAGAAAAGCACACTATACTTTATATTCTCAACATCCCTTGAGTGTTTGAATGGAACTGGACTGATTATCTCATGCTCACATGTCGAGTTAATTAGCATGAGGTTTATTTAAAATGAAACATCCTGTTTTATAAACCAGTGTTGATTTGGATGGCCACTTATGGAAAAATTAGTCGGAGAGCTATCAAAACTAAGCTTATATTTACACTTTTATAATATTAGGATTGACAATGAATTTTCAATTTTTGTCATTGTTTGTCAGATATGCAAAAGTGAGTGAGGCTATGACTCGGTGTAGCATAGGAACAGAACTCAAGTCTATTGAAGAGCCTTATCCATATAATTTTGGAAAGACATTGCCTTTCCTAGGTCAAATTGGTCCACTTTATTCCTTTAGTGATGCACTTACTTCTGAGCAAATAAAAGGTCTGTACTGCCTCGGACCAAGTTACATGTATTCATTCCTTGGTGATGGATTGCTACTTGACTCTCAGAACTCAGTTTATGGCGGAATCCTGGATGCAAAGGATGGCCTTTCATCAAAAGTCATTTTTGGCTTGAATGCACAGGTTGGTATCATTATGTCTTATGCTCCCATAGACAAAGGGAAGGAGATATGTCTTGAAAAATAATGCTGAACCATGAATTATTTTCATGTGCAGGCCACTGATGGGAGGACTTTGTTTAATGTTTCCTCAAATGATAGTTCTGATAAAAATGCTTTTGAAGCTGTTATTATGAATGGAACAAAATTATGCTCTCGGAGATTGCTGCAAGATATTATTTATTGTGTTGGTGGTGTTTCTGTATTTTTCCCTCTCTTGACTCAGTTTAAGAGATCTGGTCTAGATAGGGGACAATTTGACCATTCAGTGGTTGGGTCTGTTGCAAGTGATAAATTTGTTGCTGAAGTCATTGAACTTGTTGCTTCTGTCTTAGATGGAAATGCATCAAACCAACAACAGATGCATCTACTATCTGGATTCTCTATCCTTGGTTTCCTACTGCAATCTGTGCCACCTACCCAACTAAATGCTGAAACTCTTTCATCACTTAAATATATGTTCTATGTTTTGAGAAACAGTGGTAATAAACTTTTCTTTTATTCTATTGTGTTTATCAAATGTTTTTGTTTCTTGATTTTCAATTGCATTTTGAATTTCTGGATCTTTATCTCAGGTATGTCTGATACACTTATTAGAGATGTTATGCTACCGATCTACCTAAATCCCCATATCTGGGTGTATGCATGTTATGAAGTGCAACGTGACTTGTGCTTGTTCCTCATCCAATATTTTGAAAGCGACAGAAGCTTGTTGCCAACACTGTGCGGCTTTCCTAGGATCCTTGATATGATATGCCAATTTTACTGGGACAAAGCTGGTCGATCAGCCCTTGGCAGCAAGCCACTTTTGCATCCAGTGACTAAAGAAAAAATTGGAGAGAGACCTTGCACCGAAGAAGTTCGTAAGATCCGTCTGCTTTTATTAAGCCTTGCCGAAATGAGTTTAAGGTAAGGTTTTTTTCACTGTATAAAACCACACTAGAGACTTTCTGTACATGCCACTTCTTGTAATATTACCACTGCTTAGTGAATCTAACACTGGTGTGGGCTTGCAGGCAAAAAATTTCCCCTGCTGACATAAAAGCTCTTATTGCCTTTTTTGAAAGGAGTCATGATATGGTGTGCATTGAGGATGTATTACATATGATCATCCGTGCCCTTGCTCAGAAGCCATTGCTAGCATCTTTTTTGGAGAAGACTAATGTGCTTGGTGGTTGTCATATTTTTGTAAATCTTCTTCAGAGGTTTGTTGTGAAAATCTATTTTGTGATTTTTTTTTGTTCTTATTTAGATTACGTTAACACATCATCATGTGCCTACATGTATTTAAAATGTTAACTGGTGATTGCCTCCCCAATAAAACATTCATAATTTGTAGAGAAAATGCCTTTTTTGTTCCCCATATTTTACTTTTTCAAAATGCCCCTCACAATTTTAATGTTGTCATTTTGGCATTAGGCTTTAAAACCCTTGTGGAAATGCCTCTTCGTTTGTTAACTACTAATGGAGATGATAGTCATGTGATCTACAGAATTGCATGTGACAGAATATGAAACAAGGTGATTTGGAAAACAATTAAAAAAATGTAGTGTTTTCTTCTTTGAACTTGTCAACACCATTAGAGAGAAACATCAATGTTTTTATTTTCCTTACGAAGCTAATTTGCATGAAAATTTTCATCATTATCAAATCAATATTGCCTTGGAACTTCAGGTAGCACAAGTTGATTTGAAAATCATCTTGAGCTTCTTAAGATCACTAGTGAGACATCTCAGTTGATTTGAAAATTATCTTGAGCTTGTTAACCCTACGAGCGAGACATATTGATACCTAATTTTTTTTTTCCTTCTAAAAAACCTTTTTTTTTTCAATAAAAAGTCCACTGGAAATTGATTTTCAAGCTGGTTTGTGTACATTCTATGCCAATTTTATGCTAGTTTTTTATGGCGTAAGTGGATTTGCAAATCAACTTGCAATCTAAAAAATTAAATTGTAAATCTGCTTGCAGTTTAGTTCACATGATTGTTAGCTTAAAGAGTAAGAAGGGAGAATGAAATTTTCTCTAATAGACTCTTTGTTGGTTATTGATAGGAAATGGACAATAGACTCTTTTCTTTGACTCTGGTTTTGGACTTCAACTGCAGAATTTTTCATCAGTCCACTCTCTTTACCTTTGATTTTTGTGTTGATATTTTAGGGAATGGGAGCCTATCCGGCTGCTGGGCTTGCAGTTTTTAGGAATACTCTTGGTTGGACTTCCTTCTGAGAAGAAAGGAACAAAGTTCTTTAGTCTCCCTATTGGACGATCTAAATCCCTCCCAGAATTTTACAGAAAAGGAGGAACATCACTAGAATCAATTTCCTTTGCTATATCAGAGAGACTCTTCAAATTCCCACTATCTGACCATCTTTCTGCGACATTATTTGATGTTCTTCTTGGTGGTGCTAGTCCTAAACAGGTATCAGATGGAGAATGTTCTTGGAATATTGCTGCTGGTTAATTTACCCATTCAGTTGACTATACCAATTCAAGAACAAATGTTAGTTTCTGATTTTTGTTGTTTCTTCCCTGCAATGTGTTTTTCCAGGTATTGCAGAAACGTGGACATCCTGATATACAGAGAAATAAGAAATCTTCTATGGGTTTTTCTTCTCATTTTCTCCTTCCTCAGATTTTAATTTGCATATTTAAGTTTTTGGATACTTGCAAGGATTCTTCAACACGGATGAAAATTTTGAAAGATCTTCTCAATCTACTTGATTCAAATCCTTCAAACATTGAAGATCTAATGGTAAAACTTGAATATCTTCTTTGGTTTGCTATCTTGAAATTCTTTTTCAGTGAAATGTTTTACAGGAATATGGTTGGACTTCATGGCTAGAGACTTCTGTCCGGCTTGATGTGTTAAAGTATGAGACAGAGTCAAATGAAATAGCTGATGGTTTGAACGTGGATGAGTTAATTCTTATAAAAAATATGTATTGTATTGTTCTTTCTCACTATTTATATTCAGTAAAAGGTGGTTGGCAGCAACTCGAAGAGACAGTAAATTTCCTTTGGTTGAACTTTGAGAAGGTAGTTGATTCTCTAAACATTAAATTGAAAAAAAAAAATCCATTCACTGCATTTTTTATCATAAATTTGCTTTAAGTGTTTTTTGAATACCAGGAAAATCGAACCCATGCACGATTCCTTCGTGGTATATTTGAAGATTTAATTGGAAGTCTCCTTGAAATATCTTCCGAGGACAACATTTTTATGTCACAACCGTGTCGAGATAATACATTGTATCTTTTAAAACTTATCAATGATTTGGTGATCATTGAAAGCGGAGACAATGTTCTGGTAGTCAATCTAATTCACTTCTTATTTGATCTGTGAAGTTTCTGTATTTATATGTTCTTATTCTCACAATATGCAAAATACCTATTGTGCACACTTTTGTGAAGTTGCACCAAATTTAGCTTAATCTTCTTATTCTCACCCATGTGTGCTTTCTTTTTTGCAGTTTCCTATTCTTGGTATTTGTTCAGATTTCTCTTCTGATAACTTGGAAACTGAGAACAAGAAGGATATCAGCTTAGCAGTTACAGAGATGCTGAATCTTGAAGGTGATCAACTTACAAAGTAAGACTGAACACTAACCATAAATTTAATTTGATTCTCAAAGTTCTTTTAGCCACTATGAAAACATGAACAATCAACCAAAAAAGGAGTCACGTTAGATTTTGTTGAATCAAACAATATGGACCGAGCAATTGGGTTTGAACAATATGATTTAATATTCTGGTTTAATTATTATGTCTATGTTTGAAAGTAAGCAAAACAAATGTGAGGGGAATGAAAGGGAGGGGCCAATTGTCAAAGTTCAAACCATGTTGATATGCTAGAATGTCGTTCATAATTGGTAAAATCAGTTGATGCATGCTAACCGCAAGTGCACGATCGTTGTCAAGTAGTAAAAGTTATTATCCTCGGGGACGTGGTGTTGATTATCAGTTTACGTACATGGAGGCTATCTAGACAGATCTCAAATGAGGGAATTGTTGTGAAAGCATGTAAACTAAGAAAGCTGAATTAAAAATGGTGAGAAAATTAGTTTTAGAGACAATCCTAGGACTTCGATTCACGATGATCGTTGACAATTTAGTTGTGACTCCCTTTCTTATCTTAATGTTAGATCATGCTTGATGCTCTATGACAACCAATGGTATCTCGAGAGAGTTTGGACTACTTTCATTAACAAATCCTTTACTTAGATAGATCTGAGATTAAAGTTCACCTTTCATTTCATCCCCTAATGTCTAATAATTGCTAACGTATGTTTATATGCTAGATGTTAAGGTTCGCCTCTCGGTCTATCTGTAGAAACCATCTCTTAATCTTTAATCATGCAAACATATGTGAATACAAGAAGCAGCTAAATTGAATCAAGAATCTAATATATTATAAATAAAAGAGAGAAATCACATATATTAATTGCCAATTCAAAATTAGGTTACTCCCTAATCCTAGAATTAAAGAGATTACTCCATTACGATTGAGATACAAGCCATACACATCAAAAGCAACATTCTATAATGAAAATTAAGAGAGAAGTGCAGAAGGAACTTAGTTGTGCATGTTGATGACGTCTTTGGAAGATCTCCACGTGCTCCTTTGGTGGCTAGAATCTCTAGGCTCCTTGGATCTCTTAGAAGATGACTCTCCTAGGGTCTCATATCACGAGGACTGTTATTTTTCTTCTCAAATGGGTGCTCTGGGTTGCCTTTATAACCTCCAAAATTTCCAAAATGTAACAAACTTTTCTAAAATTTAGAGGGGTGCTACTATCAAAACCTAGTGATCCACAATCGTGGTAGGCACCACGGGCTGGCCATGGATCATGCTGTGGTGTTCTTGTCAAAAGTCAAGGGTCGCGGCAGGTCCCACGACCTGTCTAGGTGATGCTCCAATGACCGATCTAACTTCTTGGATAATCCATGACCGTGGAA
Source organism: Zingiber officinale (assembly GCF_018446385.1). Lineage (NCBI taxonomy): Eukaryota > Viridiplantae > Streptophyta > Magnoliopsida > Zingiberales > Zingiberaceae > Zingiber > Zingiber officinale. The sequence goes on along the minus strand of NC_055988.1, from coordinate 42,148,968 downwards.
TGTACCACAGTCTTGTCGTGGATCATGATACAATGTACGTGCCTTTGGCTTTTCATCTTTGACATATCTTCAATGTCAAGATCTTGACACCCCTATCAACATAAATCACAAAGAGTAGTTATTTGAACTAAAATGATAAAAATCAATGCAAAACTTAGAATTTAACCTAAATAATGCTCATGTAATGTAGTAAATGCATGTTAAATAAGAACGAAAATATATGCATGATTCACACCTATCAAATACCCCAAACTTAAACTTTTGATTGTCTTCAAGCAAAACATGCAATAAAAAATAATGAGTGTGAATTAGTGACACTCAATAAATTTATATAATGCAAGGCTCATGCTCCTTAATACTTTGCATTTTTCACACTTGGTCTCAAAGGAGCACTCAATATCAGGTAAGCTAATAGGTATTTTCCCAATAACCACTTGGTCTCAGAGGGGTACCATACCAAATTGCTTTCACACATTTTTTCCTTCTCGTCATGAGTGCTTCTTTAGTAACAAAAATGCAACGAGAGTCCCCAAGAAAATTAAGGTACTAGTCCAGCGTAGTGAATCACAACTCTTTTCGGCTATTTCAACTCTCGGAGTCAAATTTATGTGAATGTGGAAAGAGGTCCTTATCAAGTAGTTGATAACAACGAAGGACTCTGACTACAGATAGAAGAAGATGAACTGCTAAAGGCTAGAGCGCTTATTCAAAAAATTTTTTTTATGCTATGTCATGCCATGTAAAAAAAAGACACAAATATGGTAATGAACAAATAAAAACAAAATGACCAATGAAATGGAATAACAAAACTAACTAAACTAAAAGCTAATTAAACTCCCCCCTTCTCAATCCTAAACTTGAAACATGCATTATCCACAATGTGTATAAAAGGAAATCTTATGAGGAAGGGGGGGGGGAGGAATGACCTTATGATAGGTGTCAATTATTCTTTGCTTCCACCATTTGGCGTTGCTCCTCCATCAAGCGACATTTGGCAGCCTGCTCAACTTGAATAAGGTTAATGGACGCGCGAATCCCCGAAAAATCGTACTCTGAATGCCCTGCAGAAGAATCAACAAAAGAAAAGGAATGTTTAAATTGGCTGCTCATGTGGATAGACGAGGGGCTAGTTTATATCAATTGGTTTAGGAGGAGCAGTGGGGAAGGCCTAGTTGCCACGAAGTCGAACGTGGTACACTCGGGGTTAGGGAGGGGGTGTGGAAGTTGGTTCTTATGGACTCCGTCACAATCATACGAATAGCTACACGACCCCATGTTAATCTTGGTGCTACCCGTGGCATCCTAAAGTCGGTCCAAATCATACCCAAAAGCTAGGGAAATTGGGGTGATGAGTCCACCTATGACAATGTTCTCTGCCAAGGCCTTACTGACCCTAGCGATTTGTCTAGCAAAATGTGAACCTGAATCTAAATGAACATTATCTAACACGGCCCATAAAAATACTAACTATGTCGGACTACACTGTTGTTATCTCTGCAATAAAAAGTAGTGTATGATATAATTCGTTGGAGATAGCGAAAGCAGGGGTTTTAGAGAGCAATGACCTTTACTCTAGACGCATAAAAACATATTCATTAGTGGGCTCAACTAAAAAATAGTTAGCTCTAAAATCAACGGGCTCTCTCTAATCCCCACCACAAGGTAACTCAAAGATCGAGTTAAATTGTTCAAGGTTTAGTTTGTGTTTAGTGTTAAACAAGACGAAAGGTGATTCCACTAGCTTCCACATAGCTCAGAAATTCCAAGGCAATTCTAATATAAGTAGGAAATTTCATATTCATGAATGCTAACCATCCTACTCACTCCAACATCCAAAAAAAGTATCATCCTCGAGTCCTAGAGCATTAAGCATATGATCATTCATATATTTAGTATTAACAAACATTCGCTTAACAAGTGCTTCATATCTAGCTTTATGAAATTCATCGCGAAAGATAATGCCAAAGGGGTTAGAGTCGTTACGCTTCCCCGATTTGCCCTTACCCTTTGATCTTGAGCTTGGGCCTTCCTTGTGGACGCTTCGAAGCCATCGGATACTTGAACACAAAAAGGGAAACAAAACTCGAAGGAAAAGGGTTAGGGCTTGAGGTGGAGAAGAAAGGAGAAGGATGTAGTTTTTTTGGATGAAAGAGAGAGCTAGGGTTTTGAGGGGTGAAATGTAGAGAGGAGAAAAAGACATATTTTGTGAATGAGGAATTGGAGAGGAAAAAAACTAGGGTTTTGAGAGGGAAGGGTTGCAGTGAGGAGGAAAAGAAGAGAGATTCAATGCTCAGGGAGGAAACACAGCTTCAGAAGGGTTTTTAACCTTTCCTTCAAGCTGCAACACGACCATGGAATGTGCCACAGTTAGACCGTGGCGAGTTCTGGGTGTGCGATGTTGGTTGCACTTGGGCCACCACGACCGCGGGGCATTCTAGATAGAGTTTTTTTAATCAAACATCTCCCTCAAGAAACCATGGGTTGCTCGTGGTTCATCCTATATTTCCTCCATGCATGCCGTGGATCTCCTTGTCCCTGAAATCAAAATAAAAGCATTAAAACAATTAAATACCAAAAAAAAAAATAAAAGCAAGGAATAAAAAACTTAAATGAAAAAGAAATTTGAGTTGCCTCACAAGAAGTACTTAATTTAGGCCAAAAGATTGAACCTTGTCATTCTACGCTTGTAGCTCTTGGTTTGAGGAGGTTATGCTGCCCCCTCTATCAACATGCTTGTTCAGGAATTATTTCTTCTTCTTTGCACGTGCCAAAATGTACTTGCTAGTCTTGCTCTCGTCATCTTTCAGCTCTCTATCAAGGTTGCTCCACTTCAAAGGATCATCTGGGCAAGGCTTACAATTTTGACCCGTGCCTAGGTTTCGGTTTTGGACCAGAACGATACGGTTTCGATACCGTATCATGACGTGCTGATATAGTTTCGGTATTTTTTTAAAAAAATATATATTAATTAAAAACTAAAATATTTAACATAAATATTTAAAAAATAAACAATATAAAAAATAATCTTTTAAAAAAGGAAAAGATATGAAAATAGATAAATAAATAAAAATTTTATTATAATTTTTAAATTAAAATAAATAAAATATAAAATTAATTAGATAATTTTATTAGGGTTTAATAAAGTCTCTTTAGATTATCTCTATCATAGCTAGGAGTTGATTAAAATAATTAACCTAAGTTTAATTAAAAAAAATCTAAAATCCGACACCCTTCGCAAGTTCGCACGACTTCGGCGCTGTTGTGGGGTTGCGCGACCAGCCATGGCCACGGGGATTATCTGACTCCTTCGGCGTGACCGCGTTGGCCGTGCGACCCCTCTGCAGCACCGTAGGGTTGCACGATGCCTCCGCAGCGGTAGCGGAAGGGTTATGCAACACCTTCGCTGCTGTTGCAGGGTCGAGCGACCCCTCCGCTATGACCATGGGTCGTGCAACACGTCGTACTTATCGCGGATCTGGTGCCGGTCGCCGAACGGAACGAGATGTTTCGACCGTCACTTTAAACCATGCATCTGGGGGGCATCCAGGGTTTCTTCTTTCTCCACCCGCTACAAGCAATCAGTTTTGTAACAGACATTCTCAATGAACAATCAATTAGTGACCTTAGATAAATTGAATTTAATTTTTTTCTTTATCGACTACCCCTGAGAGTTTATGATTTTTAATGTCAATTATATCCTCGATGGTTGCTAAGAAAGGTCTCTTTAAATAATAGGGATTTAAGGATCCTCATCCATTTTAACATGACAAAGTCCTTAAAAACCACAAAATTATCTACTTTTACTAGAACATCCTCTAAAATACCCAATGTGTATCTAACAGAATGGTCTATAAGTTGCAAAGTCGTTGCGTTAGCTATAACTCATCTAACCCTAGTTTCTTGCAAATCGAAAATGGTATGAGGCTTACGCTAGCACTAAGATCACAAAAAGTTTTGTTAATGTTGGTATTACCAATCATGCAAGGAATTTAAAAGAAGCCTGAATTTGTGAGTTTTGGAGACAACTTATTTTGGATCAATGCACTGTACTCTATGTCAAAGCCACAATTTCGTATTCCTTGACCTTCCTCTTATGCGATAGTATATCCTTTAAAAATTTCAAATAAGTAGACATTTGTTGCAAAACATCTATGAAGGATATGTTCATGTAATGCTTCTTTATCATCTCCATAAATTTGTTAACTGCTCGTCTATCTTTGCCCTAGCTAATCGTTGAGGGAACGATATTGGTGGTTGATAGGTCCTCACTGGAGTTGTGGAGCTAAGTTCTTCACTTTTCTCTTTAGATTTTTTTTAGTGTTGTTCTCTTCTCTATATGAAATCCGAATTGCTCAATCCTTCTTGTTCATCGTATCATCTTCATCCTCCTTGCTCAACTGAGCAAGTGGTTCTTCTAAAGCTCTATCACTCCTCAAAGTGATAGCATTGCAGTGTTCTACCGGGTTTGTTTCGGCTTGACCAGAAAATTTGCCCAAAACTCTCAAAGAGAAACTATCAATTTGAGTTTCTAATATCTTGATATAGTTGACCAAGTAGTCAAACTTCCCTGTGATTTGTTTGATTGCCTCTCCGGTAGCCATATGTTCTTTAATTTTCTCGTTTTCCTTAGTTTGCATCACCATGAAGTACTCTAGCAAATTTTCCAGGTGGGATTTTGGTGCTTGCTAGAATTCGGATGGTGGCCCATAGGCCAACTTTGTCGTGGTTATTCCTGTAAGAAAAATTTGGGTGATAAATCCAACTAGGGTTGTAAGTGTTTGAATTGGGGTTGTTCTGCGATGGTTGAAGTTGTTAATTGCATCTACTTGTTGCATCTAGACCCTTTGCGAAGGTGCAACTCCAAGTTGACAATTCATAGCTCAATGGCCCGTTGCACCACAAATCTCAGCAAAAATATTAGTAACGTTCACAATGCTAGCATTGAATGAATCAAACTTCCTGGTTAGGATATCCATCTTTGTTGCAATAAGATCTAGAGTGTTCACATCATACTTCTCTATAACCTTCATGGGATTACTTCTTTCGGTTGCCCATTGGTGGTGATTCAGAGCCACACTTTCTGTTATGTCGTAGGCCTCGTCCAAGCTCTAGTTCATTAAAGCTCCCCTAGCTGCGGAGTCCAATGAGACCTTTATTGAATAGGTGATTCCGTTGTAGAAGGTCTGGATAATCAACCACTTCTAATCCATAATGTGGGCATTATTGCAATAGCCCCTCAAATCTATCCCATGCCTCGAACAAAGACTCTTCTTCCTTCTGCATAAAGCTCGTGATTTCTCAGATGTGCTGTCTTGCTAGGAGGAAAAATTGTCAAAACGCTTGTCCAGTTGTAATACTCCCTGATGGTAGGAAATGCAACCAAAGTTCTTGCCTTGCCTCTCAAGGAGAAAGGGAATAGTCACCAATCTAATAGCATCTGCAGAAGCACTACCAAGTTTCAGTGGCTCACAAAATTAAAGAAATAGATTTGGATTATCTGTAGGTGCGCTTCCAAATTGGCATTGTTGAATCTTTGAAAGCAGTGTCTGTTTCAGCTCAAAGTTATTATCATCTGCTAAAAGACTTGTAATGTTAATCTAAATCCTCTTGCACTCGATGGTGCGTAGTCTTTCATAGGCTTGTTCTCGTCGTGGACGACCATTGTCGGTGTGGATTGTTCTTGCTCAGCTTCTAGTTGTCTCTGTTAATTTCTTCTTGTGGGAAAGGTTTTTTCAATCTCAGGATCTACATCTAGCACAACTCCCAATTTATCAACTCTCAAGTTCTCATCTAAAGAGATAAAAATTTATAGTAAAAGAAAAAAAAATCTAGATTAACCAAATTGTCAATAAAACTAATATCAACTAAACACAGTCCCTACAACGATATCAAAAACTTGATGCTTGCTAATTGCAAGTGCATGGTGGTCATCAAGTAGTAAAAATTATCATCCTCTTATTATTAGTTTACGTGCAACGGAGGCTATTTAGACACATCAAACGAGGGAATTGTTGTGAAAGCAAGCAAACTAAGAAAGCTGAATTAAAAATGGTGAGAAAATCAGTTCTAGAGACAATACTAGGACTTCGGTTTCACCATGATGATCATTGACAAATTAGTTGTGACTCTCTCTCTTATCTCAATGTTAGATTATGTTTGAAGGTGGTCTATCCTAAGGTAACTGATATTTCCTCTCGAAATGCTGCAGTGTATCTACCCTAAAATGGTTCCTATTCTCATGGTAACCGAATCGGGGTAACCCTTTATGCTCCGAGAGAGTTTGGACTATATTCGTGAATAAACCCTCAAGTCCAGTTCTGTAGATCTAAGGCTAAAATTCACCTCTTAGTTCATTCTCTAATCTATAATTATTTTAAACGTATGTTATATGCTAGGTTCAAGATTATGGTTCACCTCTCGATCTATCCGGGAGAAATCCATCTTGTAATCTTTAATCATGCAAACATATGTGAATACATTAAGCAAGCTAAAACTGAATAAAAAATCTAACATATCATAAATAAAAGAGAGAAATCACATATATCAATTGTCAACTCGATGTAGCATCGAATTACTCCCTAATTCTAGAATTATGGAGACTACTCCATCATGATGGAGATATAAGCCATAGACATCAAAAGGAACATTCTACATGAAAATTGAGAGGGAAGTGAAGAGGGAACTCAATTGTAGATGTTGATGATGTTTGTGGAAGATCTTCACGTGCTCCTTCGGTGGTCGAAATCTCTAGGCTCCTTGGATCTCTTGGAAGATGGTTCTTTGTTAGGGTCTCCTATCACGAGAACCTTTTTCTTCTTAAATCGGCGCCCCTGGTTACCTTTATAGCCCAAAAAATTTACATAATATAATTGTCATGGCCGGTCTCAAGCCTGGATAAAGGAGGAGGGTTGCGTTAGGTTGTCAACCAGCATTTAAATTATAACAAATATTAAATGAATGGATTCATTAAATTATTGTGCTAATGCTAGGTTGTTCTCCGGAAGGAACGCATTGCAAGGTCCGAGTGTAACGTCTCAGCAAGGATTGCTACATCTCCAAAACTCGGGTGTAATGCTAAATATGCAAGAGTTCACGTTGTAGGTCCGAATATAATGTATCAGTAAGAACTGCTACATCTCCGTGAGAATTTGGATGCAGTGTTAAATAAGCAAGAGTTCTCACACCGTAGGTTGGATAAAAACAAATATGATAGGAAAATAAATAATCTAAGATTTAGAACATGGAACATAGGAACTCTCATTGTAGTTCACGTTGTAGGTCCGAATATAACGTATCAATATGGATCGCTACATCTCCATGAGAACTTGGGTGCAGTGTTAAATAATCAAGAGTTCTCACACCATAGGTTGGATAAAAACAAATATGATAGAAAAATAAATAATTTAAGATTTAGAACATGGAATATAGGAATCCTCACTGATAAGTCAATGGAGGTAGTAGATACGATGATTAGGAGAAGAATTAGTATTTTGTGTGTACAAGAGACAAAATGGGTAGACGAGAAGATAAAACTGATAAAGAACTCGGGTTTTAAGTTATGATATACAGGAAAGAGTAAAGCAAGAAATGAAGTGGGTATTACTGTAGATAGTTCGTTAAAGTATGAAGTTGTAGGAGTAGTTAGAAAAAGAGATAGAATTATAGCCCTTAAAATAATAGCGACGAAAGAAACTATGAACATAATTAGCATATATGCACCTCTAGTAGGATTAGATGAAGCTACCAAATCAATGTTTTGGAATGACTTAGATAAAATATTACAAATCATTTTACCAAATGAAATGATTTTAATAGGAGGTGATCTAAATAAGTATGTTGGAGTGAAAAATGAGAAATTTGAGGCTGTATATAGAGGTTATGGGTTTGGAACGAGAAATGAGGAAGGATAAATTATATTAGATTTTGCGATAAATATGACCTTATATTAGCTAATACGTTTTTTAAGAAAAGAGCAGAATACTTAGTCATGTTCAAGAGTGGGAATAATAAATTGCAAATTGATTTTCTTATGATAGTAAGAAGGATAGAAAGATTTGTAAGGATTATAAGGTTATCCCTTAACTACCCAATATAGGTTAGTAGTGTTGGATATACATTTCAAATATAGTATCAATAGAAAGAAAACATATACGATTCCTAAAATTAAGTGGTGGAAGTTAAAGGAGGGGAAACAAAATATATTTAAGGAGAAGGTAGAAGTATAAGCATTAGGTGAAATATACAGTGATTCTAATATGGTATAGATGGTATTAAAGTTGAAAATAATAACTAAGAGTGTACTCGGTGAGTCAAAGGGACATGCACCACTAAGTAAGAAATCTTGGTGGTGGAATGAAAAAGTATAAGAAAAAGTGAAGGAAAAATGAATAGCTTATAAGGAATTATATATTTGCAAGAATGAGGAAAATTTTAAAAAATATATAATAACTAAGAAAGAAGGTAAGAGAGTAGTGAATGAAGTAAAGAATTATTATATTAAAAATTTGATACTAAAGAAGGGGAAAGAGAAATTTATTGAATAACTAAAGTGAGAGAAAGGAACACAAAATATCTTATCCTAATAAAATGTATTAAACATGAATGTAATAGGGTACTCGTAAACGATAGAGAAATAAAAGAGAGCAGTGGAAGAGGTATTTTTATCAACTTTTTAATGAAGATTTAAGTGACCAACTTAATTTAGGTAATTTAAGTAGGTCAAATGAGTATAGAAATTTAAATTTTTATTGTAGAATCTAAACTTCAGAAGTAGAACAAACTTTAAATGAGATGAACAATGGAAAAACCGTTGGACTAGATGATATTCCGATAGAGGTATGAAAGTGTTTAGGGAAATAAGGTATTGAATGACTTACAAATTTATTTAAAATGATATTGATAATGAGAAAAATGCTAGATCAATGGAGGATAAGTACTCTAGTTCTCTTGTATAAGAACAAGAGAGCCGTACAAAATTGTGCAAACTATAGAGGTATTAAACTAATGAGTCATAGCATGAAATTTTAGGAAAAAGTAATAGAAAAAGAATTAAGGAAGGAGACTAAGGTGACCGAAAATTAATTTTGGGTTCATTTCTGAAAAGTCGACAATAGAAGCTATCCATCTTCTTAGACAATTAATTGAAAAATATCGGGAGCAAAAATAAAATTTACACATGATATTATTTAGAAAAAACTTTTGATAGAGTCCAAAGAAAAATTATATGGAGAATTCTAGAAAAGAGATGTGTTAATGTAATATATATTGAACTAATTAAAGATATGATGAAGATGTAACGATTAGAGTAAAGACTTTATGCGGAGTAACTATAGTATTTCTAATAAAGATATGGTTACATTAAGGATCAACTCTATGTTTTTATCTTTTTACACTAATTATGACGAACTCACTGCACATGACATAGTACCGTGGTGCATGTTTGCAGATGATATTGTTTTGGTAGATGAAACACATGAAAGAGTAAATGCTAAATAACTTAAACTAAAATCTTGGCAGGAAATACTAGAACGGAAATATTTTAGGCTTAGTAGAATAAAGACAGAATATATGAAATTTAGGTTTAGCAATATTAGACATAATGAGACATTGTTAAGATAGGAGATGACAAGTTGTCGGAACTGAGAGCTTTAGATATTTAAGATCATTTTGCAAAATGATGGAGGAATTGGGAGAGATGTCTTATATATAATGTAAGCAAGATGACTAAAATTGAGGAGAGCGTCAAGTACCTCTAAAACTTAAAGGAAATTTTTACAAAATCATAGTTAGACCTGCTATTTTATATAGTTGGGCTATGATGACTCAAGCACATGAGCAGAAGATGAGAGTTGCAGAGATGAGGATGTTAAGGTGGATGTGTGGACATACAAGAATGAACAGAATAAGAAATGAGAGCATTAGAAAGAAAGTCGGAGTTGTATCTATTGAGGGAAAACTCTGAAAGACACGTTTAAGATGGTATGAGCATGTAAACGACCAATAAATGCTCCAATTAGGCGATGTGAAATTATGACAAACACGCATATCAAACGAGGAAGAGGAAGACTAAAAAAGACTTGGTTAATAACAATAAAACAAGATAACATTTATTTAAGCATAGATGATGATATAGGAGATAAAATTCAATTACATAAAAGGATCCATAATTCCATATAGTCGACCCCACTTAGTGAGATAAGACTTGGTTGTTGTTGTAACAAACTTTTCTAAAATTTGGAGAGCACCCCCATCAAAACCTTGCGATCCACGACCGTGGCAGGCACCATGGGCTAGCCGTGGATTGTGTTGTGGTGTCCTTGTTAAAAGTCCAGGATGGACCACGACCGTGGTTTGTCTTATTGCTCTGGGTGATGCTCCAATGACTGATCTAACTCCCTAGATGATCCATGATCGTGGAATGTACCATAGTCTAGCCATGGATCATACTGCAATGTATACTCCTTTGGCTTTTCGTCTCCAAATATGCTCCAATACAAAGATCTTCACACCCTATCAACATAAAATCACAAATAACAGTCATCCGAACTAAAAAAAAATAAAAATTGATGCAAAAGCTAGAAGTTAACCTAAATAATGCTCATGTAACACTGTAAATGCATGCTAAATAATATTGAAAACAATGCATATTCAATATGAATTGCTTGAGTTGAATCAGGGATGACAATGTTTGATCTGTTTTTTTTTTCAAAAATCAACATCACACAGACTGAGAAATTTAAAAAAGGGTTGTGACATCTCACGATGATTAACAAGTTCAAAAAAGAATTATGGCATCTCATGATAAAAAAAGGTTAGAGGTTCAAATAAATTAGATAGAAATAGTTAGAAATCCAGTCAAATTTAGTCAAGAGTCTCAATGGATCAAATCAAGTTTAAATTTGGTCAAATTAAAATGATTTTGTAATATTTGACAAACCTGCCCTTCCCTTTAATCCCATCTTGATTTTCTTTACCCTCTTAAATTGCTTGGCCTTGTCACATTTGACATTCACCATAGGATCAAGCGTCACTAATTTAACTTTCCATCATTCATTAGATTCTACGCTTCCTCTATGTTTCACTTGCTTACTATCGATGAAACGAGGTTATTATGGACCGAGATAGAGGATACTATGGATTTGAGAGTACATAATAGACTCTCTTAATTGATAATGATCATGAAATTGTCTTTCTTCAAGAAAAGGCCAATTCCAATTTAGTCAGTTTTCACTTTTTAGTATTTGCTTCCTCCATTTAACATCTTTATTATTTTACTTTTTAGTATTTCTTTCCTGCATTTCATATAGATCCTTCAAAAAGTTGGTATATTTAATTATGTATACTACAACATACTACAACAAGCAACTCCAATTACAAGTTTTTTCATGATTCTGAAGCAAAAGTGAAAGAGGAAGAAACCTTTGTTCAACATTAGGGAGACTCGATAATGGATGTGGCATATAGTTGAGGAGCAAGACATATTGAAGGTAAACAAGACTTCAGTCATGCAATCCAACACTATGTTCCAGGAAAGCTAGTTTAGGTTAGCGTTGTTGACCTAGATTCCCACTGTATGAGTAAGATGAGATGTGAGCCTCTTTGATGGATATTGTATCATAGCTGAGCTGGTGTGAATCTTCTTATGGAGGTATATCACGCAAGATTGATGTTTCTTCATATATCATCACGCAAGAATGATCTCTATCCCTATGCAGATCCAATTTGCTACTGAGACTAACAGGCTGTTACAGTTCTATAATGTACTTGGTTAACTCAGCTATTTCAAATGGGTAGAGATAACCTGATGAATATTTGGTAAACAAGCTATCAATTCACAATGTCTTGCAGTGAGAGTTTCAGATGTGGTCATTTTAGACTTGCAACATCTCATTGATACCAACCTGAAACCCATTTCTAAATCATGTACAAGGGCATTATTTTTTCTATTAGTAAGAGTTGTTAGATGTCAACTGCTACGAGTTACAAATGTGGCAATATTACGTTTACATAATAGACCACATTTGATGAACCTGATGATTTTATTCTAAGACACAAGCAACTGGGTATTAATAGCAATGTTGACACAATTCCTATGAACAGATTTTGATGTTGAATAATTAAATTTTTTATTATTTCTGTGCTTTGTTAAGTTAGAATGACCCAGTGTTGTAATATGCAAAACTACCTTTTTTTTTAACTTTTATGTCTGGTAAATCTTAAGTCTATTCTAGTGTGCTTATTTCAGTTGATATTGACATGAATTAAGTTGTTTGATCATACAGTTGGATGAATTACTAGGGTGTAGAGCTAGATTTTTGTCTTGTTAATTGTATATGATTGAGTACTGCATATAAGAAGTTCATACATACCCTTCTTTATCATGATAATTTAATGCTTCTGTATAATTTATTTGAACGTGGTACATTGTTGGCTTCTGTATAATTTAATCCTGACTATTGATGGGATGTTATTTTAACCTGGTAATTGGTGGTTAGTTATCATTTTCTTTCTCATGATTAATACAAGTCATTTAATTTTCCTGTATTTCCTTTCCGGATTTCGTGTGATGTTTAGCAAATTAGAAATGAGAACGCTGGCTTTCTAGGTTTCTTATTTGCTTTATTCTACCTCCTAGGACCTTTTATCTAATTGTTTAAATGTTTGGAATATTCAGAATTTCATGGTATTTTAAGTACATTTCTGTGGAAGACAATGAGACAGAAGCTTGTTGGTGGGATTTATATGACAAAACATGGGTTATTATTTGTGCATTGCATGGAAAATGGGCCAAAATATCACTCAAAGTCTCAACAGCAGGTGGCCCATCTTTTGGCCAAAGAGCACGTGGATTGGTAGAGTCCTTGAACATTCCTGCTGCAGAAATGGCCGCGGTAGTTGTTTCTGGTGGCATTAGCAATGCCTTAGGTGGAAAGGCAAACAAATATATCGATAAAGCAATGCTTTTGAGGGGAGAAAAATGCCCAAGAATTATCTTTCATCTTGTGATCCTTTATCTCTGTAAAGCTGGTCTGGAAAGTGCCTCAAGATGTGTTCAGCAGTTCATTTCTCTGCTCCCACTTCTTCTTTCTGCTGATGATGATCAGAGCAAGAATCGTCTCCAATTTTTTATTTGGTAATATTTTATGGACACTTATGGGCGTTACTACATACCAGTTGTATGTAAATATGCATGTTATATTTTGTTGACACCTGTGGCTTTAATTCAGATAACTTGTATGCAAATATGCATAGGTGCACCTTCCTAATTTTGCTGTAAACAGGTCTTTGGTTACAGTTAGATCAAAGTATGGTATGCTGGATGAGGGAGCAAGATTTCATGTCATAACACACTTAATTCTAGAAATTGTTAGCTTTGGAAAGTCCATGCTAGCAACTGCTATCCTGGGCAGGGAGGATCCAGTAGAAGTCAGCAGTAGCTCAAAGGAAGCTGGATTCATTCTTAGTCTAGTGCAAAGGGATCGAGTTCTTTCTGTGGTTTGTCACTGATTCTTCTTTCTTTATCTATTTAATCAAGTTTCATCAATTGTTATAAGCTTGATTTTCTAACTTCTGAATTGCATGATTACTCAAATAAAACTAGAAATTCTTTACTTGGATGATTTCCATTTGAGTAAGTTATGATGTATTTTAAAACTTATTTCTGGATTTTTTTTTTGAAAAGTTTCTTTTTGTGACAAACTTATCCAGCTATTAAACTGCCACCAATTGTTCTTCTAAAAGCCTAAAAATACTGACTGCAGTCTGAGCGTGCCCAACTTATCAAATCATCATCCCTTGTCATTGGTTGTTAGAAATAATGGCTTGTCTCATATTAATTGTTTTATTGTTAAGTTAGCAGTTGTATTGGGAGAGAGGGGGTGGAAGGAGGGATACTCAATGGTAGTTCAATTTTCGTGCTCCAAGTGTATCTCCCTGGCCTTCGACATGGTATGACACCCATTGTAGCCTCACAACAATTTCCTCAGCATCTGCTAAGTTGAAATCAATTATGCCACAAAAGAACCACATTTATGAATTTCAAATTGAATACTTGTAAAGTTTTTCAGGATTAAATTAACCAAATTATAGAAAGAAACCGTAAATAAAATTCTAACTTTATATTAACCATAAGGATTAACAGAAAATATTAATTTTGAAATAAAATAAATTTGAACACTTAGAGCATATAAAAGTCTAACTACATTGATAGAAAATAAATGATAGAAAAAACCCTAAAATCCTTAAAAAATCCTTGATGTCCTCAAAGTATTTTCTTAGTAAACATTTGATGTAAACCCATTAAAAAGCTAGATACCTTCTTGTTGCCCTAAAAGAACTAAGGTCAGTATGGAAAATTGACAAGTAACATGTGAAATGGTAATAAGTTAAATTGTAAGCATTGTTCGTAATCTCAAACAATATCGAAGTTTTGGTCTTTGTGCTAATGTGTCAATGCGTATGGGATGGTGATGTAAAGGATTGAAGAAGAAAAATAGATAACACTATACCAAGTTTATAATAACACTTTATGCTGGAATTTTTTTTCCATTCGGAATGACACAATTTTTACAATATGTTATACATTTCAATCATTTTGATTTGATATAGTCATTTTTATGGACATGTACTTAGGTGATCAGTAAATGCGATGCGAAACCATAACAAATACACACATTAATTGAGGAAGAGGGAGGCCAAAGAAAATTTGGTTAGCAACTATAAAATATGATAAAATTCATTTAAATATAGATGAGGATATAGTAGGGAATAAAATCTAATGACTTGAGGATCCAGCCGACTTCACTTAGTGGGATAAAACCTTGGTTATTGTTATATGAGCAAAAGTTACAAAACAATAATCACTTTAATTCATCTTAATGTGTGTTGTGGCATGTTAACAATGTAAGTGTCATGATACGAAAAGATTACCTTTGCCCATTAGAAGTGCCTCTCCACTCAACAGGCAAAGTTGACTTTCTTTTTTTAACTGTTCATTTGCTGTAGAGACTATTCTCTCAAGGCATCTACTATATTTCCTGGCTCCACTGATTGATTCAACCGATTTATCAAAACATAGATTTCGACTATGTTGTCCGTCACAATTCAAGATTTTGTATCATGATTGTAACTGCGAAACAAGCAAAAGATACTATGATATCAATTGCAATAAATGAATAAACTACTAACTACCAAACATTGGTGTTACTGCTAATAGCTAAACACCAATCAATGAGGGACAGTGGTTGAACCTATCTTCTGTGTGAACACCTGCTCCCATTCTAGTGATGTCCATGTAAGCTCTAGCATGTGCATGGTTACCAAAGGTATTTTCAACATGCTGTGTCCATCTTATGACATTTGTTGACATGGCTAATGTAGGGTTGAGGTGAAAAACTAGTACAATTGCAAAAAATGGTCTCAAATTATCATAATAGGCCAAGGGCCCCACTTCAACCTGACTTAAACTTGACATTGTTCAGACTGGTTCAGTGTATCTACATTTGTCCATCTGTAACAAATCATGCCAAAAATTTGTGCCCTGTTCAAACCAAATACATACCCAAGATGATCTACATGTAGTCCAACCATCCAGTGGCCAATGCAACACCAGATTAAGCCAAGCTAACTAGATTACCATATAATGGACTCTTAACATCCCAATTCAACTTTAAAATGATTAATTCAACCATAAAACATTCAAGATACATCTAATTATCCCTTTAGAATTCTCTTTTGTGTTGGCTATGATAGCGGCTTTCTCCTCCTTGGTGCCTTCTCCTTCTCTTCCCAACTTGTTTTTGTTGTGTGTTCCCTCAACCCTCTCCAGCTCTTGCATATAATTGTCTTTTCATTGGCGTGTCTCTCTCCATCCTCCTTTCACACCTGAAAGCAAATTTGTCCCTCATGTTGAGTGTAAGACCACCACCTCCTCCTTTTGTTGGTTCACATTCCCCTACCTAATAAGCTACTGCAAATTTTGTTTTTTTCCCTTGCACAATCAGTCTTGTCATCCACATGTCCGTAACCATGAATCTTACTAATAAACACAAATATTCTCTCAGATAATCCAATTAGAACCTCAAATTTAACTCAAAATTAGTTCGCTTTCAACCTTCCCACCATCAAATGGACTCCACTCGAGTTCAACTCAAAACCTAACTCAGGCTCAATTTGATCCACACTCAACTAAAATTTCAAAAACCAACAAAACTTAGATCAATCCTGAATCTAGTCCATTTACATCAAAGATCAACTCTTAAACACCATCAATCCATTCTAAATAATTAATTTAATTTAGCCACAAAACAACCATTCCTATCAACTTTCAACTAGAACAACAATCAAGCCTTATCCTACATGGGGTTGGTATATGGATCCTTCTACGCTATTGGACTCTATTCCTTACTATTTCCTAATCAACTTTAAATATAAATAATCTATGCTATTTGTCCTTTAATCCAATTTTTGATTATTAAACTTCTTGCTACTAGTTCTCTTCCTCCCTTCAACCTAGCAGTGAGCAGAGACTCTTACCTCAGCCCATGTTGTTGTGTTGCAGTAACTGAGTATTGCAAATCTATCAACTTGCTCCTTTTGATTGCTTGAAAATATTTTGTCATTATTCAAGTTCTCCTGAGTTTGCTATTATTCAAATTTCTGCATCCTGTAGCATATTTAAGTGCTTAGTTTTGTTGGTTGTCATCCTCTCATGATCCAAGGAATATGATGCAATCTAAGTGAAGTTTTTAAGCTGGCCTTGGCATTAATTGCCTACCATTTATGTACCAGCTAAGAACTATTTGTGATTCCTTAGATGACATGTGACTTGGGGTGCATTTTACCCATTTATACCATCAGCGATTCATGGAGTTAATTCTACTTCTTTCTCAAGGTTAACTACTGTATTAAACACTTAGATTCTAAATCCATGAGTCTTTTAACATTTGTCTTGTGTTATTTTTCTTTTCTTTGGCCTTACAGCACGATCTCATCCTATTCATACCATTTTGGCAGATGGATCACTCTGTCTGTGAAGGGTATTGGTTACTCCTTTATAATCTGTACCCCTTTCTTCTATCTTCTATATGCCCTAAATGCCCTTTTAGTTTATTATCTGTGAGTAAGCTAACTAAATCACTAAATTATTCAATAATCTTTCCTGCTGATTTTGTTTCGGTGCAGGATTTGAATATAAGAGAAGTATGGCATAAGTCTCAAACATTATATTGGTTGGCAATTGCTAAACACTCATCTTCTTTCTATACTTTTAGGCTTCAAATTCATAATCACCTAATCCATCAAGGCCTCCAAAATTTTATGAAAATGGTTCCCATTTTCTCTAATCTTAAGAGTCTAGAGTAGTTTTGCCTTTTTGGTAAACTTGTCCAATTATTATTTCCTAATAGTGTGCAAAAATATGCCTCTACACCTGATTTTTTAGTGCATTTTCGTGTGGTCCAAGTTGAATTTGTTCAAGTATGGTTTCAAATAGTTTGTTCCCTTCATCTAAAGACTATTTTGAGTGATATGACTCTCCTTATTGAAAGCCCATTTTAAGTCTTTTTTATCTTTTTGATTTTTTTTTTTGTGTTGACATGATTTGGAAAGTAATTATGCCAATGAATATTTTAACACACCTTTCATTCCTTTCTAATTAGAGTATCTTTCGTCAATTTGTATGTTCTTATACAGTCCAATAAAATAGTGTTGCTAAATAGGCATTTGTTGAGATAGCTGATACATTATTATGTGATGATATCCTTCTTGGTAGCTAACCTCATAAGTTCATCCCTTTAATTCTTATAGTCAAATTCCCTTTACCATTTCTTCTGACTTTATCTTCACTTCATGAGTTCAAGTGCTCTTGTTTCATTCATCATGTGCCACCAATTATATATAAATTCTCTTAAATTGTCAAGTTTATCTTTCTTGGCTATTCTTGCATGCATAAAGTGTATTGATGCTACCCCCCTTAGTTGCAATATGTATTTAGCTTGATGAATGTGAACCTTTTGATGATATTCTATTCTTTTTTATCGATGTTTCCTTTTGAGTTTGTTATAGAGGTTCTTATTCCTACTATACTTTTGCAAGTTGTCATTCCTTGTCTACTCTATAGGCCCAATGCCAACTCATGAAGGCTAATGGTTGAGATTATTATTATTACCCCTTGAGTCTACCTATTAATTTGGCACTATCACCATATCTTGAGCTAAATTCACCCACTTATTTACACTTTATTTTTCTTTAAAAAGGTACACGAAAGTGCATACCTTCAAGTCCTTTTTCTCAATAAATTTCTTCTACTTATTTTGTCACTTGGTTATTTGGCCTTTTCTCTCTCTTTGGTTTCAAGTTTCATTGTTAAGACAATCTTGAGTTACTTTATTTGATCTAGGGTGTCAACAAACTATGGTTCGTGCTGTGAAAATTTTGCAAGTCCATTTTTAACTCTAAGTGGGTATTCACTTTGAAGACCACCACGAAGGTTAAGGGCATTGTGGATCTACATAAAGTCACAATAATGACATAAAGATAAATTTATAAAATTAATTAGCTTTATTGTACCTCTCACTCTTGAAAAAATATATCTTGTACCTACAATTATTCCTTGAGTAGAGTTCCACTTTAAGTTTTGGTGTCTATACAAAGGATTTAAGTTATGCCTTGCATGTTGTATTTGATATGTGTTTGAGTTACAAGGACTTAAGGGGACACACATGAAACTTGAAGAGCTCATGACTCCACGAGGTCATAGATGATGGTTTGGCATGACTAAGACAATATGCTCACAGTGGCTTGGATGTTCATTGGAGATCTAAGATGGCAGGAGGCAACTGAGGGACTATAAGACTGAAAACATTGAGGTAGTGTTGGAGTAGCTTGTGCGGTATGACTTGACGTGACCAAGTTAGCAACTTAGTGGCTCAAGGTTCTCTAGAAATTAGAGAATGATGGTATGAAACATTAAGGGACTATAATGATGAGGAGCATCAAGGCGCATCATCGATGACCGTTGGAGCGAAGGCGAATTACGTATGTGAAGCGTGAATGATGGCATGTAGAGGAGTTTATGGATTTAGTATATCCGAGGGATGAGTAATCTGATAAGAGACAACCTTGATGGTGAAGTAAGCTGGGAAAGGAAACTCTATGCAACAATAAACTAACAAGGGACAACCTTGATGATGAAGCCAAACTATGGAAGATAAACTTTGACATGTGAGTTGTGAGAGTTAAGAGGATATATCCTTGGGAGAGAGTAGATTTCAAGTTAGGTGAGACTTGATCATGAACATGATCATAGTTAGAGTTCCAATCGACTAGACTCAGTTGAGTCCAATCGATTGGTGAGTTGAGTTGACTAAGGAGTCGATTCAGGGTAATAAAACAATAAATAAAATATTTTCATTGGGGGCTGAGTTAATTGGAATAGTTTAATGATCTAAAGGCCACAATAGAGCAGTGGTATAATTCAACTGAGTCAAATGGTTATTGGTAGACACGAACCGAAGTGTTTAGTAGATCTAGTCGATTGATGGTGGATCTACCCATCATATCTATGACTGATTAGCCAAACAACAAGTGAATATTGAAGGGACTGAAGGCTATCTATAAGAGAGCAAGGTGGATGTTTAAAGGTAAAATATAGATTTGTCTTGTAATCATTTAAGTATTTCTCTTATTCAATTTTGTATGTGCATGTTGTAAGAGGTTTCTCACCATCGAAGGTTATTCACCATGAAGAATGATAGTGGGTTTTCTAGGAGTGACTCATCGACGAGTCAAAGGTCATTGAGTAGGATCGAGGGTTTTAAACTATGTTACATGCTTTGATAGTATTGTGGTATGCTTTAATTCTTTTTATGGTGTTAAGTTTGTAGTAATAGTATTAAAGAATTCAGTTGTAAGGGACAATCGCTATTTACCCCTCTGCTCATTCGATCATCCTCTTCAATTAGTCCTAACAATGTTATCAATGTAAGGTCTCTATTCACTTGACTAACCGCTAAGGAGGCAACAAGACAATGACTAAGATGGATTTTGAAATTCCATAATTTTAGTTCTTGGAAAGAAAATGTGGAATATTGGTTCAAGATCAACTTCCAAAGAGGTCATGCTATACAATGAGGATATGAAATGCAAGGATGAGGAAGCGAAAAGAATCAATAGAAAAGATTGAACAAAGTTGCAAACCGAGATTTACGAAGAATTACACAAGACTTGATCATTAGGATGATTGTGACTTCTATTGATTGTAGATGAGTTCAATTGACTAGTGAAATTAATTAAGGAATCGACTGAGTGTGATCATCTAGCGAGCAAAATGCTTGGGTTTGAGGCTAAGTTAATTGTACCACAGACAAATTTGCCAATATGAAGATATCCAATCGACTAGTGCTATAATAGAAAAGTGGAAAGGAATGGTTGATCTTACCTAAGTTGAGACTCAATCTTTAGGAAAATCACAGTTGGAGTTTTGGTCGTGAACTTAGCTCCAATTGATTAATGAACTGAGTTGACTACAGAGTTAACTCAGAGTGATCCATTCAGGGTTGAGTCGATTGACGAAGATATCTAGTCACTTAATACTTCACATGCCATCTTTCACGTCTTCACCTATGTACTGTGCATCCATTGCAGAGTCAACTCAGGGTGATCCATTTAGGGTTGAGTCGATTGACGAAGATATCCAGTCACTTAATACTTCACATGCCATCTTTCACGTCTTCACCTATGTACTGTGCATCCATTGCAGAGTCAACTCAGGGTGATCCATTCAGGGTTGAGTCGATTGACGAAGATATCTAGTCACTTAATACTTCACATGCCATCTTTCACGTCTTCACCTATGTACTGTGCATCCATTGGTTGTCTTCTTTACTGCCTCAATTCTTTGCGTTTTGCGGTTTCTCGAATGCTCCATGTTATCTTTTTCTAATTTCTCTGGACCTCGAGCCATCGAGTTGCCAATTTGGTCGCGCTAAATCACTAAAGTTGCTCGAACACCACCTCATTGTTCATATCCTGCGTTCCCTCGGATACCCCATGGAATACTTCTCTAATCTTTATAGACCTCTGACATTGAGCGTGCCACTTTGGCCATGCCAAATCATCTTCATATGACACTTGACCTCGCCGAGCTACGATCTCTCTAAGTTCTGTGTGTTTTTATAAGTCCCTACATATACATATAAAATCATAAGGCAAGACCTAACTAAAACCCTTTGCCTTAATATCAAATCCAAGGTCGTACCAAATTACTCGGGGTACGATTGCACCAACAGATTGGAAGGGATAAATACTATATAAAAGTGAGCAAGGTGGTTGTTTGAAGTCTCACAAAATATAGATTAGGAGATTATATTGAGTGTCATCTTGTAATTCTTTAAGTCTCTTCTCTTGTATGTGCATATTATAAGAGGTTTATCTGCCTTTGAAGGTTATCTGTGAAGGAGAGATAATAGGCTTTTCAGGAGTGATTATTGATAAGTCATGCACCATGTAGTAGGAATGAGGGTTCTGAACCACATTATATGTCTTGTAAGAGTTGTGGTATGCTTGAATTTTTTATGCTTCCTAAGATTGTAGCAAGAGCTCATCTGACCCGGATCCGGCCCGGGCTTGTAACCGGGTCAACGGGCTGGTTGCCTGTTGACCCGATTCGTCGAGCCAAACCAGAATCGGCTCGACAGGATGCCGAGCCGATTATGGTTCCATAAGTCAAAACTTTGCTTACCGCCAGTTCAGCCTCCCGGTTCACTATTTTTTTTTTCTGTTGTAAATCGGTGATTCTTAGCCGTTGGAACTGCCGATTAACGAGCGGATCATAGCTGTTGAGGGAGGGGTGAGGATTTTTTTTAGGCATTTTTTTCAACGGTTAAGATCATTTAACTGTTTTTTGATCAATGACTATGATTTAGTGTCTGTTACTATCCAAACTCTATAAATAGAGAGTTTATTTCATCATTTCACATACATCTTCTCTACTCTTAATCTTAATTTCGTATTCTCTATACGTTTTGTTTTTATTTCTACGCACTTTCAAGGTGCATCATCTCGAGCTCGGGAGGGAAAGAAAATAGTGAATTCGCTCCAAAATTCAATCCACCGATGATGAGATCGAGCACCTTTCGAATCCGATACCCGAAACACAAGGAAGTATCGATGCAATTATTTCTAAATTTTAGGAAATTACTCTAAAGTCTTCTATTGTCACTAAACATTTTGAGAAGGTCACTCTTCTGTCGGGAGAATTACGCACTGCAATGTTTCTTACAAATTCGAAGTCGGCGGCGGCTATGAGTCATTAAAACGACATGTAGAAACGAAGCACCCGACGGAATATGGACTCGACCGTTTTCAAACACAATTATCTAGATTTTCTTCAAATAACGGTAGTACTGATTCCGGTTTATCTTTATATTTGGATAATAAATTAATAGAAACATTAGCTAAATTAAGTTTCATAGAACATCTTTCTTTTAGTTTTGGATTTAAATACACATTTAAAGATTTTTATAAAGAATCTCTTAATCTATGTGTTAAACGTGTTCCTAAAACTACACTTACTCGTATAATTAAAAAGTTAGTAAAACAAGGAAAAAAAGAATTTAATTGATGAATTTAGTAAATTAGAGTGATCATTAGCAAACACATTCGTATATGGGTGTGACTTGCCATTAGATCGATAACTCTTGGAACTTCTAAAAAAAGGATTGTTAGCTTATAGAGTTTTTGAAGAATCACATAACGCTCATAACATCGCACAATTATTATGTTTCATTTTAGAAGAATATGGATTAACTCATAAAATATTTTCAATATCATTAGATAATGCTAGTTCCAATACAGCTTGTATAGAAGATCTAAAATTTGTTTGTCAACCTATTATTGGTGGTTTATTTTTTCATATTCGTTGTGTATGACATGTTTTAAATTTATGTGTTCAAGATAGATTAAAAAATTTAGAAAATAATATTAAACCAATTAGAATTGCAATTTCTTATTTATGGTCGCATCCATCTATAATGAAACAATGGAGTATGTTTGTAAAACTAATAGAATGAGACATAAAAAATTTCCATGTGATGTACCAATACATTGGAATTCAACATACCAATTATTACAAGATTAATTTCAATATGAAGAATTATTATGTTCATTTTTTGCACAAAATACTAATACTAATATATATTTATTTTCACAATAATGAAATATTTGTAGTAGTATTTGTGAAATTTTATAAGTATTTAATGATGCAACCGAATAACTTTCCGGTGTTTATTATCTCACTGCTCAATTAGTTTTAGAAAATTTTTCTTTACTTTATATCCTAGATTTAAATTAGAAGTTTTACGAGAAATGTTAACTTTGTATTATGACGCTTTAATTCCAATTAAAGATTCTTCTTCTCCTAATCCAGTTAATATTATATATAATGTTAAAATTTATTTATATGATATTTATAATCAATATTATGCAAAATATCGAACATAAACTAATATTTCTGAAATACAACAAACTACTAGTAGTAATTAAAACTTACAAAAGCACAACTTTTATTAAAAGAACGGACGAAACGTTAACGAGGATCCTCAAGTTCTACACTGGAATTTAAGAATTATTTTATTACTTCTTTTGATTTTAATGAAGCAGATAGTGAAAATTTCGATATCTTAAAGTGGTGGTCACATAAGGTTCAAAACTTTCTCGTCCTCTCTGCGATCGTCAAAAAAATTTTAGCTTGTTCAGTGTCAACTGTTGCTGTGGAGTAGACGTTCAGTGCCGACGGCAACATATTAGATGAACGACGATCAACTTTGTCTCCCGACTCTTTGGAAGCCCAAGCATTACTCGACAATTGGATCAGAGTCGAGAAAAAAATCCAAGGAATACAACTTTCTGATGACGAAATTGATGATTTTCCGAATGAACAAATACAACAGGAACGGGAAATGGAAGTGAGTGACAATGCCACTTTTAAATATAAAAGGGTAAAAATGTAAAAGAACTGTATGGACTTTGATTCCCCTAAACCGAAAGGAGATACATAGGCAACTTAAATGAGTGCAAGCCCTTTTTAAATAAGTTTTAAATTTTATTTTTTTAATATAATAATGTTGAACCGTGGTGAACCGTGAGCCGAACCGTGAACTGGCGGTTCTGAACTGTGAACTATAATCGTCTTGGGTGGTTAAGGTTAAGGGTCGACTTGTCAGGAACCGTCGAACCGTCGGTTTCGAACCGTGGTCAGGTTTAATTTGACCATCCGCTTTAGCTGATCCTACATAATATATCCTTCTTCTTGTTTATGTAAAAAAAAAATTATTATTGCTAGTGATGATTCTATAGAATAACAGGATTGTAAGCAATGTATTCACTAGCTATTTGTGAACCGAGGATCTTGACAATTGAAGTCATTTCTTGGCATAGAGGTTTCTCAGTCAATAGGGAGAGATATATTTCTCAAAGACAGTATATCCTTTACATGATAGAGGAGATTAGTATGTTTGGGAGCCAAGCGATTCAATACACTCATAGGTCTTATTATTAAAGTAATGTTAGCATAAGGGGAAATTCAATTGAAATCTTGTTTGTAATTGTGGTTTCAATCTTTGGGCAAAATGAGAGAGCGGTGGTGTCATTGTGGATGTACAGATATGTTGTCATAGAGACACCATGGAGGAGTAGAATCAATGAAGAGAAGAAGTGGGAGAAGATTGATGAACGAAAAGGAAGAAGAGAATACCTTGTTGCCACCTTAGGAGTAGCTTCGCGTCAAATTTTGTGCTTATAGTCTTCATGGAAGGGACACACTGCAAACCCTAACCTCTTCGCTTTGTGTTGTTGTATGTTATTGCATTCTAATAGTCTTTGCAGAAGGGCAAATAGTAAACCCTACTCTCATTGTATGTTGTGAATGCTGGATAACAAGATGGTATCGTTGTCTTTGTGAAATGGTCGAGAGGCTTCACACAACATCGTAGAAGGCTCAAATGCCTTGAGAGAAGTGTTTGGCTTCTCTTCTTCATTATGGAAAGATTTTGATTTGTTTTACCATCTCAAATTGTTCCTTATGCTGGTTGACAGGTGCAACTAAATGTTTTGCCATGTCAATTAGCACGAAGAATTATTTTAATCCATGATCTGATCTAGGTAAATATAGGAGACAAGTTGGAAAGTTAAACAAGCTTACATTCATTAAGCCTAGTATCTTAAGTGTGATCAATTAATTTATTGTAGTTTTGTTTTATGACTATGCTACATTAAGGGAGGATCTTGTATACTGTGACTATAACCATATACAAACTTTAGGGAATGCATATGTAGTTTGGACAAGCTTTCCCATATATAGTGGTTTCATGTTAAGATATTGTGTCCTTTGTAGAGACAACCTAATGTTTTGGAAGAATAATAAGGAAATTGGTTTGGTCAAGTTGATTGCTGTGGTATAACATAGAGCTATGCCTTTTATTGGATACGAGCTTATCTTGTTCAAATGGTCAATGACTGATCTAGTTTTGAGTGAGCCAATGAACTTATATTGTGATAATCAAATTGTTATTTATAGTTTTTGCCATCTAGTCTTTCATGAGAGTACAAAACATAGTTTTATTGCTATTTCATCCTAGAAGTCATTTCGTCTGAGAAAATGGGTGCTGCAAGGTGATACTCACCTCATAGTTCCAATGATTAGCTAGCAGATTTGTAGCTACTAATTAAGTGTATTTGTAATAAGTTAATGGTTTTACAATATTCTAATAAAGATGAATTGCATATGTACCAATTCGAAGGGAGTAAGAAGTATATGTAAAAAATAGCAATAACCTTAATATCGATCCGACCACAATTTGGAACGGGTGGTTCGATAGTTCAAAACCTTTAGTTCATTGGTTCGATAGTTTAAAAAATTTAGACCTTTAATCTTAACCTTCAAAAGTGGTAATGGTTCACAGTTCAAAACACTAATTATGATTTGATTGACGGTTTACCGTCGTTCAAGATTATTATTTATATTTTATTTTTTAAAAAATATTTGAAAATTTGTAAATGTAGAAAAATTAAAAAAAGGCATAAACTTATTTGAATTGCCTATCTATCCACTTAGGGTATATGAGAATTAAAGTCACGTAGTTCGTTAGTTCCTTTGGTATCAAAATCTTCTACTTTGTCTTCTTAAAGTTGCATTTTTTTATTCTTTTTGTAACATTTGTCCAATCATCAAGTAGCTAAAGTAGATCAAGAAGAATATTACTAAACCCTCATCTTTTTTTTGATACCAATGTTTTTTTATCTAACATTAACATTATATATATCACATAAGTTATATCTTTTGATTAATTTTGTTATTCAATAATAATCTTCTCTCTCTCTCTCTCTCTCTCTCTCTCTCTATATATATATATATATATATAAGTTTATTGTCAAACAGATTATATTCCTTGGCAAATTTTTTATTACAAGTTAAATAATCTCTGTAAATTCAATGTTGAATTGATAAAAAGATAAAATAAGACCAATGAGTAATCTATTAAGAGAGTCAAATGAAATTAATAAATTTAATGAGTTAAAGGTAGAATAGTCTCACATTAGAAAATTCAAAACAAATATATTGAAAAATTGCTTCAAAAGGTATAATAGTTTCGCATTGAAAAATATAAAACAAATGAATTAGTTTATATTGAACCGCACCATTAATATCATTAAAATATTATAAATATTATTAAATAAAAGGCAATCCTGCTATTGCCGGTTCTAAGCCCGGATGAAAAAGGGTGAGGGTTGCGTTAGGTTGCCAGTCGACGTTGGATTTAGGCAAATGTTCAATAAATGGATCCTTCAAACTACTGTGCTAATACTAGGTTGTTCTCCGGAAGGAACGCATTACAAGGTCCGATTGTAATGTCTCGCTAAGGATCGCTACATTTCCATGAGAACTTAGTGTAATGTTAAATATGCAAGAGTTCTCACACTATAGGTTAGATAAGAATAAATATTATAGGAAATTAATGGTCTAATATTTGTAACATGGAACATAGAAATGCCTATTGGTAAAATAATGGAGATAATAGATACGATGATTAGAAAAAGAATTAATACGATGTGTATACAAAAGAGAAAATGGGTAGGAGAGATGACAAAGATAGAGAACTCAAGTTTTAAGTTATGATATATAGGAATGAGTAAAACAAGAAATGGATTATATATTGTTGTAGATAATTTGTTAAAGGATAAAGTTACGGGAGTAGTTAGAAAGGGGAATATGATTGTAGCTCTCAAGATAATAGTGGTGAAAGAAACTATTTATGTTTTTAATATATGTACCTCAGGTAGGATTAGATGAAAATATCAAATCTAGGTTTTGGGACGACCTAGATAAGACATTGCAAAATATTTGACTAAACAAAATGATTTTATTAGGAGATCTAAATTGGCATGTCGTGAAGAAAAATGAGGACTGTAAACTATATTGGATTTTACAGGAACATATGAGCTTATACTAGCTAATATGTTTTTCAAGAACAGGGAAGTTAGAAAAAAGGATAGAAAGATTTATAAAAATTATAACGTTACTATCTATGGAGAAAATTTAACTACTCAACTTAGATTAGTCATGTTGGATATGCGCCTCAAACATAGTATCTCAATACAAGGAAAATGTGCACGACCTTTAGAATTAAGTAGTGAAAGTTAAAGGATGGAAAACAAAACATACCTGAGAGGGTAGGAGTATAAGTATTAATAAAAATACATGACGACTCGAATATGACATGAGATAAGATGACATTAAAATTGAAAATGGTTGCTAAGAGAGTGTACTTGGTGAGTCAAAGGGGCGTGCACCACCAAGTAAAGAATCTTGATAATGGACTGAGAAAGTGAATGAAAAACAATCCATAAAAATGAGTAGAACTTAAAAAGAGTATATAACAAAAAAAAAGTCTAAGAAAGTAATGAATGAAACCAAGAATGAAAATTTTGAACACTTATATCGACAACGGGATACAAAAGAAAGGGAAAGGGATATTTATAGAATAGTTAAAGCAAGACTTAAAAATAAGATATTTCACCCAAATAAGATGAATGTAATAGGGTCCAATAGAATGACAAGGAAATAAAATAATGATTAAAGATGTATTTTCATTAACTTTTTAATGAAAGTTTAGATGATAAATTTAACTTTTAGGTAATTTAAGTAGATTAAAGGAGTATAGAAATTTAAATTTTTATTGTAGAATTCAAAATTCAAAAGTAGAATAAATGTTAAATGGGATACAAAATGGAAAAGTAGTTTGACAAAATGATATTTCGATAGGTGTATGGAAGTGTCGGCAAACAAGGTATCGAATGACTTACAAAGTTATTTAATTTGATATTGAAAACGAAAAAAAAGTCTAATCAGTAGAGGATTAATTTTATTTAAATATAGATGATGATATAATAATGGAATAAAGCTTTGTTTTTGTTGTTATTATTAAATGAAAGGCTCTCATTGAAAATATCTAAAACAGTTTAAAAAACCAAGATGTTTTGAAGTAAATACTAGCCACTCAGCTAAGAACCGGCGCTTAACCGTCAATTGAATTGGTGGTTCAGATCGGCGGTTCGCCGGTTCACCGATTCACTTGGGCTTGACCCATAACCAGCCCATCTCTTGATTACAGTTTCAGCCCATTAAACAATGTGTAACCAGCCTGTTGATTCTAGTTCCAGACTCGGCTAGTGGTCAAGCCTACCTTAACATATATAAATGTAAATGACACTACTTAGGAAGTAATCCTAATAGTTTCCCAATAAGTTCTTCGAATAGAAAGGAAAAAATAAAAAAAATTCCCAAATTTTTTCCTCAAGAGTGGCTTAGTACTTCAACACAGTATACTGGCTAGTTGTGTTGCCCATGTCATACTATCATGTCAGCATTTAGCTGAAAAACTGATTTAAGCCCAACCTAGAGACTTTTGTTGCAAAGTTTATAGTTACAACTATCATCAATTTCGCCATGTTTTATCATAGACAATAAATTAACTTATCAATGATATCTGACAATAGTGGAAGATTACAGTTAATCAATTTGGTTTTTATATAATAAAATCAAAGTGTTTTACTTTGGTCAGGCAGTTGATGAGGCAAAATCTGTAGTATCCATCAATGGTGACCGCATAAAACAATTACAGGAGCTTCATGCTAAGCTAGACGAGCACTTGCTAACAGAGAAAAACCATCAGAAAGCCTTTGAAGATGATATTCAGTGTAATATGAATGCAGTTTTATCTTCAGATGACAACAGGAAAACTGCTTTACAGCTTGCGCTTGAGGAGGAGCAGCAAGTTGTTGCTGTATGTATTTTGCACTACTCCAGTAAAACAATACTATATATCATTAGTTAACAAAGCTATTTTGTTTTTTCTTTTCTCAGGATAAATGGCTTCATATTTATCGTGCCTTAATTGATGAGCGAGGACCATGGTCTTCACTTCCTTTTCCAAATTCTGTTGCCACTCATTGGAAACTCGATAAGACAGAGGATAGTTGGAGGCGCAGGCCCAAACTTAAACGAAATTACAAGTTTGATGAGCGTCTTTGTCACCCTCCAACAACTAAAATGTCAAATAGAATCACTCAACCTACAAGTGAGTCCTCTGCTGGTATGAGGACCAATTTTCCTGAACAAATGAAACAATTTATTTTGAAGGGTGTACGAGGAATTACTGATGAGAAGTCTCTGGATTCCTTGGATGATGACTTGGCTATGATGAATGAGCTTGACCCGCATATTTTTTTGGAAAATCATGGTTCAGAATTTGTCAAAGACCACAGTGGTGATGTGGATAGTGTTCCTGAAAAGGAACCATCCTCTGGTTCCACAGATAGTGATTCTTTTGAGGTATGTATATTTTTGGAGATGCTAGATCTTACACTTTAGACATCCATTTTATGTGTTCATGGGTCTTGTTTTGTAGGTTCACTTGTCTACACTTGCTGTGTTTATTACACCAAAACGAAAATTGGCTGGGCATTTGGCTATCATGCAGAATGTGCTGCATTTTTCTGGTGAGTTCTTAGTTGAAGGCACAGGAGGATCTTCAGTTTTCAGAAATTTCAATGATACAGGGAACTTAGATTCTAGAAAATCTGAACCATTGGGAAGTATACCGAAGCAGAAATCACATAAAGGGCTGACATTTGATAGCACCCGTGGAAAAGGATCAATTGACAGTGAAGATCTTGATGTTTCTGCACAGCATAAATGCAACAAGATCAAACTCCATAGGAGATGGAATCTTTCTACGGTCTGTACTTCATAATAATTTCTTCTATGAGGATTTAACTTTTGATGTTTAGGCATTTTATTCAACATAACATTATAGATCCTTGCTTTTACAGATAAAAGCAGTTCATTGGACTCGCTACTTACTACAGTATACAGCACTAGAAATATTCTTCAATGATTCCAAGGCACCTGTTTTTCTGAATTTTATGTCTCAAAAGGATGCCAAACATTTTGGAACAACAATAATCTCTCTGAGGAATGAATTGTATCCCAAAGGGAGCTCCAGAGATAAAACTGGACACATTACTTTTATTGACAGACGTATTGCACTTGAGATGGCTGAAAACGCCAGGGAGAGATGGAGGAGAAGAGAGATTAGCAACTTTGAATATTTAATGACTCTCAATACTCTTTCTGGTCGTTCTTATAATGACTTGACTCAATATCCTATCTTTCCTTGGGTATTGGCTGATTATTCATCAGAAAAGCTAGATTTCAACAAATCATCTACTTTTAGAGACCTTTCAAAACCAGTTGGTGCCTTGGACTCCAAACGCTTTGAGGTCATTCGCATTGTTAAATATTAGTAACTACTAGCTGGCTGTTCATGACCATGTAATCGCATTAACTTGATGCAGGGTTTTGAGGAGAGATATCACAGTTTCAGTGATCCTGATATTCCTAGGTCGTGGCTATGCTATCAGAGTTTTGGTACTTTCTGGTCTGGATAGACATTCATATTTAGTAACATCTGACACATTTTCTTTCTTTGCAGTTTTTACTATGGATCTCATTATTCTAGCATGGGCATTGTGCTCTATTATTTACTTAGGCTTGAACCTTTTACAGCTCTACATCGAAATTTGCAGGTACCATATACTGTTTTTTGTTCTTCTATTTCTCCTTACTGAAGCAAAATTTTCCTGCTAAGCTGCATTCTATTTCATTTAATTTTTTATCCTATTTTTATGTAGCTGTTGTTAATGTTTCTTCGACAGGGAGGAAAATTCGATCACGCAGACCGTCTTTTTCAATGCATAGATGGAACATACCGGAATTGCCTATCTAATACAAGTGATGTCAAGGAGCTGATCCCTGAGTTCTTTTACATGCCTGAATTTCTTGTCAATTCAAATCGTTATCATTTAGGTGTTAAGCAAGATGGTGAACCTCTAGGTGATGTTGTCCTCCCTCCATGGGCCAAGGTATTAGTTCTTATAGTATGGGATATGATTAACCATGTTTTCTTAATGTGATTTTTCTATGAAATATATGTAGTCTATGGATGGAAGCTTGAAGTCATTCTTTAGATTTGTGCTAATTTCTATCATAATTTGTTCTCCTTTTTGACTTATTCCTTCACTGTGGTTTGTTTTTTTTTCTAAAAATTAAAAAGGAAGTTTGATCCTTGTAATTCATAAAAGGATAAAATAACATGCTTGACATTTGTTGTTCACATTAATTGTTGATTTATTTTATTACATTTTTTATCTATAAGGATTTATTCTGTACCTCCAAATAAGGTGTATCTTCTCTTTATTTACAGGTGTTCCCTTTAAATCTCCAAATCTTTTGAAATGGTTAACTAACTCCCTAAGTTATGCAGCTACTTCTAAAATGCATTCTTGATTTGCCAAAATAAAAGTTGAAATTCTTCTTTCTGTCTATGTTTAGATCTAATAAACTTTCGGCATCAACTTTCAGAAAATCATTGATCTCTACCCTTGGTCAACTTTAGCTATTGAGGTCAAATGAGATGGAATTTAGAATGTCAAATATGTTTTCATTTTTTTTTCTTACTGTTATTGGCCTTGTAAATAGAGTTTCTTATTACATGTTTCACTGGTACTGTTGGTATATATGTATTTAGTTTCATGGGTATTTTTTCTTTTAGTTATTTCAACCAGTGACTCTTTGTACAGGGTTCATCAGAGGAGTTCATATATAGAAATAGGGAAGCTTTGGAGAGTGAATACGTGAGTTCCAATCTTCATCACTGGATCGATCTAGTGTTTGGTTATAAACAACGTGGAAAGCCTGCCGTCGAGGTATGCTTTGAAGTCTAATTTGGTAATATTCATCTTTATGTTACTGAAGATAACTTTGTGAAACTATGCTGGAGTACAGGCAGCCAACATATTTTACTATTTAACTTATGAAGGTGCTGTCGATTTGGAGAACATGGATGATATGCTGCAAAAATCTGCAATAGAAGATCAGATTGCAAATTTTGGCCAAACACCAATCCAGATTTTCAGAAAGAGACACCCGCGAAGAGGGCCACCAATCCCTATTGCCCATCCCTTGTATTTTGCTCCTGCATCAATCACATTGACTTCCATTGTCTCTAGTGCAACCAGTCCCTCTTCGGCCATAGTTTTTATTGGCTTATTAGACTCTAATGTTGTACTGGTGAGTCAAGGGCTCACTCTGTCAGTAAAACTGTGGTTAACAACACAATTGCAGGCTGGTGGGAACTTCACATTCTCTGGATCCCAGGTTATTGTTATACATTTATTATAACTAGTTGAATTTACAAAATAATATAATAAATGATATCTGTAAGGACCATTCGATTATTAGCTCATTGAGTGTCATCTTGGCTGATTAGTTATACTTGCATT
This sequence comes from Zingiber officinale, assembly GCF_018446385.1. Classification (NCBI taxonomy): domain Eukaryota; kingdom Viridiplantae; phylum Streptophyta; class Magnoliopsida; order Zingiberales; family Zingiberaceae; genus Zingiber; species Zingiber officinale. Next base: position 42,116,070 of record NC_055988.1, on the reverse strand, counting down.
CTTGTTTCTACAGGAACCGTTTTTTGGTATAGGTCCTGATGTGTTTTCACCTCGCAAGCTCTGTACTCCATTGGCTGAAAACATTGAGTTTGGCAAGCAATGCATGGTCACCATGCAAGTTCTTAATGAAAATTACCTTATTTCATGTGGTAATTGGGAAAATAGCTTTCAGGTGATCTCCCTAAATGAAGGAAGGATAGTGCAGAGCATCAGACAACACAAAGATGTGGTCAGCTGTATAGCAGGTGCTTTAATCCCATGTTATAATCCTTTTCTTTTGAGTGCCATAGCTAGTGTTACAGTCAATTTCTTTTGACTACCAAGTAGCTAAAAGTAAAATAAGGGTGCTTAGTTTAAAGGATTCCATTACTATTTTTCCTGGTCAAATGAAACATTATTGTGCTTGCTGTTTTTGTTTAGTAGATCTTGAAGTTGCACTTTTTTGTATCTCATTTGCAAAGCTTTGTCTAGATATCACAAAACGACATCTTGGATTAGTAGGAGAATTTTTTGACTAATGTGATTATATTTAACTCCATTCCTGCTGCAAATTTGATAGCAGATAAAGGGGCATTAGCTTAGAATGTCAACTTGCAATTAGGATTGTGCCATCTTTTATCAACTCCCCTGTACTATGGAAAGGTTTATGACTCGTGCAATAGTACAATTTTTACATCCATCCATTTTAACTTTCCTCCCATGTTTTCTAGTTATTGATGAGTGCAATAGAAGGGGAGCCTTGGCATAATGATAAAGTTGTTGTCATGTGACCTTGAGATTACGGATTCGAATCGTGGAAACAACCTCCTACAAAATGCAAGAAAAGACTGTGTAAAATAAATCTAATGTGGTTTGACTCTTCCTGGAACCCGCACTAGTAGGAGCTTCGTGCACTAGGTTACCCTTTTATTATCGATGAGTACAATAGAATTGCTTAGGAAAGTTGATCCCACACATCGGTGTGATCGTATAATAATTCTGTTATTTGAGGATATTGATTCAAAATTGTTAATATGATATTTTTAAATTGACAGAATTTAGTCAAAATATTCAAGTTTATTCAGGGTGGAGGCTGCATATTGTTGTCATTTCTAAGTGGTTTCTATTTTTTAATCCGTATATCGTATGACACAATTTAATACATCAAGTTATTTAATGTTGAATTGTGGTCTTAATATACCTCTTTTACATGTTGCAGTTTCATCTGATGGAAGTATGCTTGCAACTGGAAGTTATGACACAACTGTCATGGTATGGCATGCTTATCGTGGAAGGCATGCTGAGAGAAGATCTCGAGCTATGCAAACTGATTTTCCTCGAAAAGATCATGTCATCATTGAAAGCCCTTTCCATATTCTATGTGGCCATGATGACATTATAACATGCTTGTTTATTAGTGCTGAACTTGATGTTGTCATCAGTGGTTCAAAAGATGGAACTTGCATTTTTCACACACTAAGGGAAGGAAGATATGCACAGTCCATTCAGCACCCTTCTGGTAGTCCTTTGTCCAAGTTAGTTGTATCACCTCATGGAAGATTGGTCATCTATGCTGAGAGTGATCTGAGTTTGCACATGTATTCTATCAATGGAAAACATGTTGCATCTTCTGAATCCAATGGGCGCCTCAACTGCATTGAACTTAGTAGTTGTGGTGACTTCCTTGTTTGTGCTGGTGATCAAGGACAGATAATTGTGCGTTCCATGCATTCACTTGATGTTGTCAGAAAGTATGAAGGAATAGGGAAAATAATAACATCCCTAGCTGTGACCCCTGAAGAATGCTTCTTAGCTGGAACTAAAGATGGTAGCCTACTAGTATATTCCATAGAAAATCCTCTTACCCGTAGAGGCAGTAGCCTTTCACGCAACAATAAATCAAAAAATACTGCAACTGGATGAGTTAAATATTGGTAGATGCTGTTGCAGTTCATCATCATTGATTCTCATATATCCAATTAGAGGTATGTGTTTCTTTGAATTGTGTTTTTCTTAGCATTTCTTTTCTGGATTATTTTTATTTTTAATGGTCATTCTATTATGGGTTTGGCAACTTCTTTTAGAGATTCGGAGAAAGCATACTTATGAATTTCTCTTTCAAATTTGTATGACATTGACTACACAATTGTGGATAGAGTACAATACAAATTGATTGATGGGGTATTTTTCTATAGTTGATGGCCCCTGAATAACTACATGGACATTATTTTAGCAAACTGATTATCAGCAATTGTTATGAATCCATAGATCAGAGAAAACACCGAAAACAGCAAGAGACATCCTCTTTTTTAGCAGATGACAATTACAGAATTTCTAGTTGACAATCTTTTTGCTATTAATTCAGACAGAATGGTTAATGACTGAAGAAGTATTTTGGTTAATAACATTAAATTTGATAGAGTTTGCATGTAGTTGTGCAGATTGATAATTGGGAAAGAGCATCCAAGTTGAGTCCGGTATAAATTAACCAAGAACCTTGCACAATATTTGGTCTTCAGAAGTTGCACCATATAATTTTTTAGAGCTTAAACATTTGTGCTTTTACTAGCACTCAACATTGATTGGATTTGGTTATTTCTATCTGATAAATGCAACATCTATATCAGTGTAGTACCCTAAATTAGTTTTGGGTACATACTGGTACATGGAATTTGGTGAACTGGTGCTTAGTAGCATGCTAATCTTTTCCTTACCCTTTTGAAATTTGATATCCTAAAAACATATGAAGATAAGCTTTGAAATCTCGAGGCATGCTGCAGTTTTGTATTTAATTGAATTGGTACAGTTTCAAAATTGTGCTAGAGTGTTTATGCATGGTGTTGGTGGAGATTTGAAAGTTGAAGGAGATGAAGAAGAGAAGCAAATAACATATCAGGGGGATGAGTTAAGGTATTTTATTCCACAGTTTACATCCATGGCTCAAATGGTATAGTTTTTGGTTACATTGACAATTAGCACATTGTGACGTGCATTAGAGCATGCTGAGATAAATTTAGATTAGTTTTATTCCTTTAATGAGGATAAAAATTACATAGTATATTATATTAAATTTTGGTTGTACATGCCATAGTGTCACTCGATATGTTTTAACATGGATTAAAGTACGTGAGGATTACTTATTTAATCTAATTTCACTTGAATTGATTTTTCACTTTTAATAAAATTATATCAATTATAGCAATGGTAAAGTTGCTGCTTTATGACATGGAGGAGTCCTGGAAACAACCTCTTGCAAAAGCAGAGTAAAGTTGTGTACACTAGATCCTTCCTTGGGACCCCGCCTTTATGGGAGTTTCGTATAAAAAATAAAATTATTTCAATTAGTAATTAAATTAAAAAAATATTTCTACATAGATATATGAGGAAATGAATTTATATAAGTTTTAGGCTTATAATCTTTTTCGACAACTTATTTATTTATAAAAATACAACTATAGGAATTAGAATTGGACTTTTAGAGAAACAATCTAAATAAATAATAAAAAAAAGTTAAATTCATCTTTACACATGTCAATTGTGCCATGTCATATGTTGGCACAACACTATAATTACAGGAAGCTTAGGATAGATTATTTGTGTAGGGAGGATATGAGATGTTGACACGTATGCAAAACACATACTGGGATGCTTATATGGATATCCAACTTTAATTTCAGTTCTCTGTCCTCTCCCACTCCAAACCTTCCTCTATCGCATTGCCCATCTACCCTATGCATGTTGTAGTATGCATGCTCCCCTATGCTGATCTCCTAACATCCTCCGGTGGCCATCTAGTGTAAATTGGTCCTTAAGCTTACATCAAGGAGGAAAGGGACGGAAGTAGTGTTGGTGTCATGCTCTAAATGATTGAGTCCAACCATATGGTTTTAATGTGTTTGACATAAATTATGTTTGACAAAGTCGATCCAACATTTTCGCAGAAAAGGAATGTCAAAGAGGCATTGATAGACGAATGAAGATGAAATGGGTCGATCTCGACCAAACATTTGGCAAAGGAGAAGTTCAAAAGTGTTGGCATATATGGAAGACTTGCTGGTAGATATGGAAGTCTAGTAGGAGTTGGCAGAGGAGGAAGACTGGTAGGTGAGACCTCTTAGCAGATGAGGAGTCATGGGAGGTTTAGGTCGGTTGATGCCTCACACATGAGAAGTTCTGAAGGTAAACTCTTGGCACGGAGTTGTGAGAGATTACGAGTGATTTGAATTTTATTGACTTGTTCTTTTGTTTAGGTTAAAGGTTGACTAAGAAACAAGTGTTTGGGGTCAAATTCAATGACTTAGTTGACCTATGGTCACATTTAGTCAGTTGGTAAGGTTAGTCAATTGGGAAGTTGACTGAAGGCAGAAAACTAGCAAACAAAAATATTTTCGAGTTGAGTTAACTTAATGATAGTTCAATTGATTGATGCTTGATTAGCCAACTAGGCAGTCGATTAGAGTCGAGTAGAAATTCTTGCGAACATAAAGGTTCTATTCCAAGATGAGTTGATTGAATGTGAGAGCAGTTGATAGCTGGTTAGTCGACTGGCCCTTAGGCTCTATTCTTTTTTTGTGTAATGGAATCAACTTGTGTTCACTAAAGCAAATAAAATATATATATTTTTTTGTAATGGAATCAACTGGTGTTCACTAAAGCTAAGTTAGCCAATTGAATTAATTATAAATTTGAAATACTATATGGTTGACTAAGTTAATTATAAATTTGAAATATTATATTGTTGAACACAATCTTATTTAGAGATGTTGAGTGTCATGGCTAAGAGACAACTAAGAATATTAATGAGTCGATTGACAATGTTGTCGACTAGCATGGACAACAATATTTTGAGTAAGACTGTGCACATATCAAGTCTTAGTAAGATTGATGGCTTAAAACAATCGATTGAATGCAGGTGTTAGAGCTTATCTATGATTATTTGGAGAGTTAAAAATGTGAGGCAAAGCTTGAATGAAAACTTTACCGCAACAATTCTCACATCAATTACTCTGCTTCCAAGTGTGCTTATTTATTAATTATTATGTTTGTTTTATTTTATTTTTGATTTAATTTTATACCTCCAATCTCTATAGTCTTGCAAGTCTCCTACTATATTTAATTTTCCTATTCTTGTAAAAAGTCCTCATGAAAAGGTTTCTCCTTTGGAATTTATGAGGAGAAAGATAGTGATTTTTCAAGGGTTGGCTCACCATACGACTCCATAGATTATAGAGTAAGAGTCCGCGTAAATCTTCTAGTTAAGAGTCAAGTTCCAAACTTTTCATTTATTGTTTTACTACTTGCTACATTAATATTTTCATTGTGCTTATACGTCTAGTTTTTATATTTGTTTTTATTGTGCTATTCAAACCAGGGTATGAAATGTCGAGTCGTGTCGCCCGAAACCGCTGGAATTTATTGTTTAGGTGAGGAAGTGAAACCGGCATAGGCGAACAAATTTCACCTTTGTCATCTGCCCGCGATGGACGCCTCCACGCGGAAGGGTCGCAAGAAACTTCCGCCGGCAGTAGAGGAATTGCGCAACACTTCCGGTGTCGGCGGAGGTGTCACGCGATACTTCTAGAGCCGTGAGAAGCATCCCGTGACGCCTCTGGCGGCGCTGGAAGTACCGAGGGACGCCTTCGGCGGTGCCGGAAGCGTCACACAGTGCCTCCGTCGGATACTGGAAGCGTCGCGCGAGCTGCTCGCAGGACTTCCGGGATCACGGTGCGCGCACTATTGCAAAAGAAAAAAGATTTAATTAATTTAAATAATTTAAATAATTTCCAACTAGAGATTTGATATTTTGAATAGGTTTTTATAAACCCTAATTAAATTATACCTATAAAATATATAAAAAATATATTTAAAATTAAAAAAATAAAAAATTATTAATTGATATTAAAAAAAAAATTCTTTTTTACTGTTTTAAATTTATTTAAAATTTCTAAGAAAATTCTAATAAATCATCTTTATATTATGATTATTTATTATTATTATTATTATTTATTTTTTTGCTATTTAATTGATATTTTGATTATTTCTTAGGAGATTATTTTAATCTGTATAGGGACATCTTCAACTTGCAAACTGATCTCAATGTTTCCTTGTTCTCGAACCCATGGGTATCTTCATATAGACTTCTTCATAAAGAGTCCCATTAGAAATGCATTTGAAACATCCAATTGATGTAATTTTAGCTTTGTAACATATGCAAATGTTTCCTCATAGTTATGTCTATATGTTTGTGTATACCCCTAAGCCACCAAACGTACTTTGTATCTCTCTATCGTGCCTTCCAATTTGATAAAAGGTAATATTTTGTGTTTATTATATTTACTTTATATCTGTGCAAATTTGAATAAATATAATAATGCCCTTGGTAGATTCTGTTTTATAGAATATTAATTATTTGAATTGATTGTGAAAGACTATAGATACATAAAATACTATTCTCAATTATTCTTAGTCAAATATTAATATAATATTAATGTATTGAGACTAACATATAGGTTAATTGATGACTTAATCTCACATGTCATGGATATGAGATATTAAGTTAACACATGGGGTATATATTAGAGAATATGTATTAAATTGACCTATCGTGAAAATGTTTCACAAATTGTTATATGAGTGCCATAAACATTCTCATAGCGACTATTAATATAAACACTTCTTTGATCTGAATTCATTATAATTTCTTACATAAGAAGTTGTGTACTTTAGTATTGATAAATGTCATCTATAACACAGTCGATTATAAAGTTGTTCACGGGGTATGCAATAAGTTATGCAAAGGGATGTGAGTGATGTAGATGAAATTTGTCCCATCCATATAATGAAAGTGATGCCTATGAGTCTCTTGATTAAGTAGGATTACTAAAATGCATGACCATGCTTGAATAAGTAGTATGAGATATTAAGCTTATTTAGTTAAGTCCACTTGGTGATCAAGAAACACATATATTGATGAGAGGATGCCATAATCTATAACTCGTAAATTAATCTAGATTTCATGTAAAAAAGAACTAAGTTATATAATAAAATAATAATAGATAGGTTATGTTGAATCTACGATATTATTGTCACTTGAGTAGTTATTATGTATTGCTAGATGCCACTATTGCTTGTGTCTTTAAAATGAGATTTTAGAGTCATTGCCAACATTATGAGAATCTATTAGGTAACACATAGAGCATATTGATTTTGGAGTTTGATTTACTTTAGTATGACTAAAATAAACCAGGTCTAAGTTTTAAGTCTGAAATTTGTTTTGAATCTTAAACTTGTTGAATTAGTAGTTTAATCTAATATGCGCTTGAGATTTTCCTAACAAGTTCAAACCAAATGAAGCCCACGTTTTCATATCCATGTTATAAGTTTATGGATATGCATGAAAAAGGGGAAAAGGTCAGATAAGATCGTGTAAGATCATGTCAACCCTAAAAGTCAGGGTTTGATCTCAACTTAAATAGTAGCTAGCACTACGGTGTGGGAGGAAGAAACTTCAATTGTGCTTATGAGATGGGCGACAAAGCAACTGTGCTCGTGTGGATACCATAGAGGCGCGAATGTGTTGATCGTGATGAGTTCAACTTTATTCTCCAGATTCACAAAGGTTCCGTGTGTCAAAAGGTAATATTTTGCATAAATGTTTAATTAGAATTCACATTGATCATTGGTGGGTTCTATTTTCATGTTTAATTTTTCTTCGGAACCTAACACTACCTTCTTCCCTTTGGGCAGGTTTACTATTTCCCATGTGGCATTATCATTCAATACTTTTATTTCTTCAAAAGAATTTTTTAAGGCATCGTATATATTTGTAAGAATCTCCACATGATCAAGTTGAGAGGCAGATGCCCTATGATTGTTAGACAATCAATCATAAAATACTTACCTTTCAATTGGATGTTGAGTACACGTCCTTGTCCCTTTCCTCATAGCAATGGGAACATCTAGATCATATATAGGAACATTTCCTTGTAGATTTTGTTGTGGATCCGTCATCGGTTTTTTGATGATTGGACCTGTTGAATAACTTGGGGCTCCTTGAGTAAAGAATTCGTTCATTTTGTTGATGTAAAGGCTCTAAAGGTTCTCCCCGTTGACTAATTTCAGTTATTGCATGATGTGATGATGAAAGTGGGGCAGTCCTAATGAGTAAGGGTGACACCGATAAAGAGATTGAAGGATCTCAATAATTCGCTTCCCATGAATTCTCCTTATGAAGAGAATCATTGGAATAAAAGGACTCATCTTCCAAGAATGAAACATCATATGACAGATTTTTTTTTTGTGATAGGATTATCACGCTTGTATCCTTTATGAGTAGCCAATGAAGATACATTTGAGGGTTTTTGGGTCAAGTTTTCCATGTGTAGGACTGTTGTCATTTACAAATATGGGACACCCAAATACTTTTGGCGGGAGAGAGTTAAAATTATGGATATGAGGGAATTCTTTTCAGAGATAATTGATTAGTATGCCGAATTTAAGGACTTTTGATGGAAGCCTATTGATGAGATGAAGTAGTTGTCGTTTAGATAGAGTCGCCCCTAAAGTGGAATTTAAGGACTTTTGATGGAAGCCTATTGATGAGATGAAGTAGTTGTCGTTTAGATGGAGTCACCCCTAAAGTGATGAGGGAAAAATTGGCAAGCATGAGAGATCTTATCAGTTCTAATTGATAATTTTTTCATTTTGCAATCTCATTCTATTAAGGTGTAGATGGACATGATCTTTTATGAAAAATGTCAATTTTGAAGAAGGTAACCCCTAAGGTTGTGAGCAAAGTTTTCTTTCCCATTATTTCTACGGAGTATGTGGATGTTACATTGAAATAAATTTTCTATCTTTTTATGAAATTATGGAAACACATACTCAACATCGGACTTATGTTTAAGAAGATAAACTCAAAAAGCATGAGTATGATCATCTATGAATGTGATGAACTGATAAATCCTCTATCCTAGCTGCCTCCCAAATATCAACTATGCACCAGGTGAAATGCTTTAGAAGATTGGTAATTGGACATTGGATAATTTTTTCTAGTTTGCTTAGCAAGATACACGACTCACAGTGAAAAAAAGATGGATCATTATTAAGGAATACTTCTGGATACAAGTGCTTCAAATATTGAGTAACTCATGACTTTGATTACAGGGAAGAACTAGTGAGATAGTAGAGGCCTCATTTTTCAGCATTACCAATCATCTTCCCTGAAGACAAATCCTAAAATACACAATGATCTTAAAGAAGTGTTACTTTATGGTCTTGATCCTTAGTGATTTTGCTAACAAATAAGAGACTGCATTTTAAACTTGTGAACCTGCAAGACAAATTACAATTGAAGTCCTTGAACAAGAACATCTTTAATCCCCGTCACTAATTGTATTTCTATTTGTTATTGAAATTTTCACTTCTGTGCATATTTTATAATTTGAAAAAGATATGCATTGTCCCTTCATGTGGTCATCTTTATCATTTCTTTGTGATAACAAGGTTGATGAGATATTACCTTGTTGGGTGATTGCAGCTTTAGGAGTGGAGTCTAAAATTTTAAAATTTTGGTTTTTGTGGAATATGAACTTCAAAATTTCTATTTGTTCAGAGTAAAAGATGTTGGAGTCCTCTTCTTTAGCTCACGCATTTCAGTTATGTGAGTTGATGGTTTGCCTTTCCTTTGATTTTGGCTTCCCATCTTGTGGTTTTCCATGAATGTCTTAACAAGTCTCTTTGTGTGATTTTGTCACGCCCCGAGGGTAAGGTTGTTCGACGAAAATCAAACAGTACCTCCTCTATAGTAATGACAAATGAATCATGTATATATTACCCCAAGGCTACTCAAAAGTCAACAACAGCCCATACGGCTGGATATAAAACACAATCACATTATAATAATTACAGGAAGTCACAAAACTAAACTCCATATACAGGATACATATACACGAAACAAATCCAAAGCCAATAATGCGAATGGAAGCAATAACAGAAGAAGTCGCTCGAGGTGACATGAGACTGATGGACAGGATCTTTAGGCGACTCCATAAATCCTTTACCTGCTACCTGGCGAAAGAATACCAGTTTAAGGGGTGGTGAGTGCTAAGACTCAACGGGTAATAGACAGATAGTGCATGAACATAATAAAGAACTTGAGATACAAAGGTATACAGTCTCGTAGGAAAAATAGCAGATACTATAGTGATATCATAATAAATGTCCATACCTGAAACCATATCCTAGGCTAGTAATAGAAGGTTAGGAGTAGTAAAGATCTGCTATAGTACTGCTCATAACTACAAGGATAACATGTAAGGTATATACATACTACTAACAAGTAAGCCAGTGTCTAAGCACATGCAACAGGTATATAACTCAACATATGTAAGCATATCACATTGATATAATAGAACAATTGCATAAGTAAGCAATCAACAACATCTACAGGTATAATAATAATAGTGTATGCACGGATGGTCACCCCGCCCACCCTCTGCACCATGACCCTTGTATGGTCGAGAGGCTGGATCGATGACAACTATACTCACTCAAAGGGCCGCCACTACATCTTACCTCAATCCAGAACTACAGCCGTTCGATGAAGAAACCATAGGTTGTTGCAATGAAGAGGAAATCACTCAAAGCTCGAGGAAAATCCAAAATGCTATTGTGAAGCTGTTGCCGGAACCAAGGATGGAGCTACAAGGGCTGATTAATGGGTTAGACACATTGGGTTATTGGGTTAGACTTATTGGGTTATTGGATTAATGGTTAATCCAATATAATAATCCAAACCATTAAGAGGAATACAAAGAGACAAAAAATCCTTAGTATTCATGGGATGAATATAAATAGGTTTTTGAAATGAAATTTTCATTAGTTGAGAAAGAGATGAAAAGTGTGACTCTTAATCTTCCCTCTCCTTCCTCCTTCCTCGGGCGAATTTTGCTCTTGGCCAAACATCCATGAGTGGCTAGCACCATAAAGGTGGTTTTTCTCTGAAGGCTTCGTTCGTGTGACGAACGAAGGATGTGTTCGTGTGGATACCGTAGAGGCGCGGATGCTTGATTGCGCTGAAATCTACATCCAAAGAAAAGTTGCTATCAGGATTGCGAAGGGCACGCAACAAAGGTATATCTCTCATGTAAACTTAGTATATGATTGTTTTCTCTTTTATATGGATCTTCTGGAGAGAATCTAGTTAAATTTTCCGCTGCACTTAAGCGTGTTTAGCGCACTAGATCCCTACAGTCCAGACCAGATGCCATGTGGAGCGGCCTTGAACGAAGTTGAGGGTGGGTCTGGAGTAGGCCAGAGTAACCGGATGCTTGCGAGGAGACCCGGAGTAAGTCAGGGTGACTAAATGCTCGCGGGGAGGATCGAAGTAGGTCAGGGTGACCGGATGTTCGCAGGGAACCCGGAGTAGGTTAAGGTGACCAGATGTTTGCGGGGAGGTCCGAAGCAGGTCAGGGTGATCGGATACTCGCGGGGAGGCCCAGAGCAGGTCAGGATGACTGGATGCTTGCGGGGAGGCCTGGAGCAAGTCAGGGTGACCGGATACTCACGGGGAGGCCAAGAGCAGGTCAGGATGACTAGATGCTTGCGGGGAGGCCTGGAGTAGGTCAGGATGATCGGATACTTGCGGGGAGGCGAGTAGGTTAGGGTGACCGGATGCTCGCAGGGAGACCCGAAGCAGGTCAAGGTGACTGAATGCACTGGGGAGGTCCGGAGTAGGTCAAGATGACTGGGTGCAAATGCTTGCGGGGAGGCCCAGAGTAGGTCAGGGTGACCAGATGCTCGCGGATAGGCCCGAAGTAGGTTAAGATTGACCGGATCCAGCTGCTTACGGGGAGGCCCGGAACAGGTCAGGATAACCGGATGCTTGCGGGGAGGCCCGGAGCAGGTCAGGGTGATCAGATGCTCACGGGGAGGCGAGTAGGTCAAGGTGACTGAATGCTTTCAGGGAGGCCCGAAGCAGGTCAAGGTGACCGGATGCTCGCGGGGAGGCCTGGAGTAGATCAAGGTGACCGGGTGCGGATGCTTGTGGGGAGACCCAGAGCAAGTCAGGGTGACAAAATGCTTGCGGGGAGGCCCGGATCATGAGAGTAATTGTGATCCTTCGTTTGAGGGGAGGATTGTTGGGGTTCAATCAAAGTCCCACATTGAAAAAATTTGGTAAAGATCATGAGTTTAAAAGGATGTAGGATATTTCCATTGGCATGAGGTCTTTTGGAGAGATCCCAAAAGCAAAGCCATGAGGGTTTAAGCCCAAAGTGGATAATATCATGTCATTGTGGAGATATGTGGGCGTCCTTTGAGCACAACAAAATCAATTGTTGCGCAAAGAAGGGGGCAACATAGATGATTAGGAATGAGCTAAGGGTGGTGGCAGTGAGCAAAGGGGAGATATCATGACAGAGAAAAGGTGGGAGTGGGAGAAGAGAGATGTAATTAGAGTGACAACAAATTTTAATTTACATAGGCTTTTGAATATGTTTTATGCAGAGGTCAATATGTTTGGTGGATACCATATCATCTTTTTATTTGTAACTGAATGGTCAGTTGGTTAATGCTGATTTTAGCACAAAATGTAGCACTATGTGTTAGATTAAAATAAAAATGAAAGGATGGGCTAGATTTAAGAAAGTTCCTAAAAGTTGTGCTACATCAATGTATTAACTTCATTTTTAATGGGTTCTTTCAAGGTTTTTGTTTTTATGGAGAGACATTGTATTTATACATCAATGGTTGTCTCTGAATACTCCATAATGCAAATAAAACAGGTTTGAAGCTGTTCCATTAGTTTCTATTAAATCATCTTGGTCGAAAAAATGTTCATCTTCCTTCATCTATGGCTTCCTTTGCCAACTAATTTTACTAGGCATTTCAAGTCTTATATTTTGTCTGTTTACCTACTTTGGTTTTATATTGTGAAGACATGGTCTCACCAACGTTAATTTTTGTTTCGATTCGTTTGAAGAGTTATCATCAGGTTGTTTTGCAATATGCATTGCAGGATTACAATTATATTTGACATGGGAATGATTTATGCTACTCATGACGGCTCAATCCACTCTGATCATCGGCATGTGTATAATAGCTACAAGTATTTTCAAATGGAGATCGAGTTAATGCCAAGATTACAATTTTTTAAAAGAAAAAATATGAAGTTACATAGATGCAAAATAATCAAGCAAGATATTGTTGGTATGTGAAATTCAACCGTGAATAATGCATCTGATATTGATTTCTCACATACTTTGTACAGCATGTCTGTTTAATTTAATTTTCTTTACATCTAGTTTTATGTATGTTTTCCTGGTTCAACGTGCTCTTAAAGCAAATTGTAAATGTACGATCAATGTCTGAGAACATTGGGTTAAAAGAACGTGCTGTATCAATATTGAGTTGTAAGCTGATATCTATTTATATATATATATATATATATATGCAGTTTTCTAGTTAGATATTTTGCTTTATATCTCTTTGTTTATTCTTGTAATTGTCGTGTTTAACACTTGGACCTGTGCCGGCTCTAAAATTGGCCACTTGTCTTTTTGGTTACGGGATTTTTCAAACGTCGCTAATGGCCTCTCTCTTTATTACAAACGTGCGAGGGGCATTTTTGCAAGGTATAGATCACAAACACTTGAAAGAATGAAGACGACTCTTGCCAGAATTCGCATGAAGACCCCAGTTGCTTATTGTTGTCTAGAGGTCGTAAGTTAATAGGCAGCTTGTTCCAATCGCAAACCATCTTGGTAGTATAGACGCAGCCCAATAAAAAAATACGATCATTAAAAGCATTAAAAGGAGTTGCAAAAAACAGTTGGCATATATATTTATTGAGAGAAGTATTAAAAGTATTACTTATCATGAGGTAGAGTTGCTACTAAGTAACCATGATATCTAATAATGTTTGGTGAAAATTAAGGCAATAATATCAAGACCTTCAGCTAAAGTTTTTTTTCCTGGGGACTTCAGGAGATTTTGCAGATGTGGGCTATTCAAATTTTCTGCTTTTGTTATTAATTCCATCCAAACAAATTCCATGAAGTAGATTTATACTTGACGAAATAGCACTCATTATAATTACAAAGTTGATTATAAAATGCAAAAATTGTCTTGGAATTAAATTGAATTTGTTAAAACAGAATTAATTTTTTAAAAATTGACCAACTGAATTTTTCTGGTTTTTTTTCTTTCCAATGTAACTTAATTATTTTTCTCTTCTCCTTTTTCAACAATAGTGTTCTGTTTTTTTCTTCCGCTTCTAGAGAGAAGTAGCCCTCCTTCCCTTTTATTGTTTTTTAGTTGACCAATAGCAATCCTAGTTTTTCTTCCTTTCCAACAAATTAATTTGAAAATTCAATCCAGTCGGTTCAAAATTTAATTTTAAAAAATCAATTAACTAATTTTTCATCTATTTGATTTTTTTGATTTTAATAATAATAATGGGTCGATTCAATTGGTAAAAATAATTGCTCAGTTCGATTTTAACAAATATAATTTGATTGTTTCATTTTAACTTAATGCCTTTCTCTTTTTAGATTTGACGACGATGATGTTGATTTTGAAGAGGAAGACGAGCTTGGGTCAGAAAGATTGAGATCAAGCGGATTGAGAGTGGGGAGTCTCATTGATGAGTGCATTTCATACGTAGTTTCAATAGTTAAAATGGAGCCAAGAAACCTTAGAACGTGCATTTCCAATTTAGAACATGGTTGTGGTGTTGGGTTTTCTATGTACAAATCTATGTCTGTGTAAACATGTTTTTGAAAAATATACAATAGAAGTGAAATAAATTTATAAATTATTACAATACACATCACACTTATTCACAAGAACACACATGTATAAGACATAAGCGTAGATTAAAACTTCGTTTAGATATTTTACTTGATGGATGATGTTTAACGGAGACGACATCAACTAGTAAAACTAGCAATATATGATGCATAAGTAGTATAAGATAGTAGAACTATCTTGAACTCAACTTGAAAACCTTCCGAGCTTCTTCAGTTGGATCAGCGATTTAGAATTTATTTCTTTCCAGAGCGCGATCTCACTGTCACTCCTCCAGTTGCTTCCATCAACCTACCTGTCAAATATTAGTCCTCCAGACCTATTTGGACTTTACCGCTTAGCATCAGATCGGCACATCAGGACTTTCCCTCGAACTATAGTCCTTCGGACCTATCGAGCTTCCCTGCCAAGTGTCAGGTCCTCTCGACCCATTTGGTCTTTCTTCCTGACTTCCACAATCTGCTAACACTTTCTCCAGATTGAGTAAACAACCTGCATACTCAGTCAACTTGTTAGATTATAACAAGACTTAACTTAAACCTTTGACAACATCAAAACTCATGTTCGATTCTGGTGCACCTTGTACCAACAATCTCTCCTTTTTGATGTTTGGCAAACAAGGTTCACAGTTAAGTTAATATATACAAACATATAAGTAAACAAGCATTTTTATTTTTCACTTTACTTTACTCCCCCTGAATTTAGCAGCTCCCCCTGAATTCACTATCTCTCTCTCTTTGACACATAAAAAATAGGGGAAACACAACTTAAGAGCTAGTCTCAAAACTGGTTTTGATATAAAAAAATCTAAGCATCCAAGAAAAGTAGATCTTTAAAAACTTAAAAAGATAGATTGAAATTTATTAAAGCCAAAAAAAATAGGAACATTTGGTAAAGTTAAACATTAAGGTAAAAATTTGTGAAAAAAAATTGAAAATTTCAATAAGTTAAAATTTCTTAAGGTAATAGTTTTAAAATTAATTTTGAAAATTTTATAAGTTAAAGTAAGGTATCCTACTGTGCTTGTGAGATGCTGGCTACTAAAACTCTAGGAATATGCGATTCTACAGTAAAACCTAGGCTACTCCAAAGAGATAAAATATTTTGAAATCAGTTTTGAAAGCAAATTTTGAAAGGATAATTTTAAAAAACTACCAAGTAATATTTTTCAAAAATGTGTGAAAAGATAAAGAACCCTATTCTATAAAATGCATACCTAATTGTCTTCTTAAATTACTAAATTCAGTTTCAAATAAAGATTTAGTAAATATATCAGCTATGTTAGATTTAGACTCAATATAATTAAGTTCGATATTTCCTTTAGTGACATGATCCCTAATAAAGTGATGTTTACTTCTATGTGTTTAGTTCTAGAGTGATGTATTTGATTTTTTGTTAGATTTATAGAACTTATATTATCAATAAATATTTTTATATTTTTATATTTTAAATTAAAATCCTTTAAAGTGTGGGACATCCATAGCAATTGAGCTACACATTCACCCATTGCTATGTATTCGGCTTCAGTAGTTGATAAGGCAACACAATATTGCTTTCTATTAAACCAGCTAACTAAAGATAAATCTAGTAATTGACATCCTCCAATAGTACTCTTTCTTAATTAATTTTAAAAAAAATTTTAATTAAGTTTTAAAATATTTTTACTTAATTTTTAATTATATTTTAAAAATATTTTAAATTATTTTTTTAATTAATTTTTAAAATATTTTTAATAAAGTTTTAAAATATTTTAAATTAATTTTTAAAATACTTTTAATTAAGGTTTCATATATTTTTAGTTAATTTTTAAAATAAATTTTAATTAAGTTTTAAAATATTTTTAATTAAGTTTTAATGTAACGCCCGACCTTCTTAACCCTAACTTAAGAAGGCACGGACGTTACTCCTTTCATACCTACTAACGACATTGTTATATACACATTGCTCGGTTTAGAGATCTAGTCTGAACTTGTTTAGACTGCTAAGTCGTGGTTTGGAGCGATGCAGAGTTGAGATGAAGTCTCGAGTTGCTAGAGGGTCTGGGCCGTGTAGCCCTGACCGGTCGTGTAGCCCTACCCGAGAAGGAGCTAGTCGTGGTCGTGTGGTGATGATCGGCAGTGTAGCCTTACCAGGCCCAAATTTGGGCACGGCCGTGTGACTCCACACGGTCGTGTAAGGCCTTCCTCGCTGGAGCGGGGCACGTCCGTGTGACTCCACACGGTCGTGTCACCTTGGCAGAGAGGAAGAGGGGCACGACTATGTAACTCACACGACCGCATCACCTCGGCTAAGACGAAGGGGTGCACGACCGTGTGAATCCACACAGCCGTGTCATCTTGCCCTAGAAGAAGAGGTGCACGACCGTGTGGCTTAACACGACCGTGTCACCTTGGTCGAGACAAAAAGGGTGCACGGTCGTGTGAATCCACACGACCGTGTCACTCTGACCGACAGGAAGAGGTGCACGGTCGTGTGAAACCACACGACCGTGTCACCTTGACTGAGAGCAAGAGGTGCACGACCGTGTGAATCCACACGGTCGTGTCACCATTGCCAAGAGGGAGAGGACCGTGGTCATGTGAATCCACACGGTCGTGTCACGGGCCGTGTGGGGGTCACACCCAGCCCTACAATAGGAGTTGTTCTCCCCTTTGTACTCATCCTTGGACTACCATTCTATCCCTTTACTTGAGGAAGAGTCCTTGACACACTAATTACTATTAAACTGTAAATTTATCATAAGCAACTCTTAGTGGTATTTTCATGCATAGTCAAAAGGTAGGAAAATACACTAACACAAAGTTTTATCACATTCCTTGCACTAGCAAGTTCCAGGATTTTCTTCCACGGTTCCGTTGTACACACACACAAAACACTGCTCCTGCTGCCCCTCCTTACTCGAGCTTTCCTTTACCTTTATCTGCAGTATAAGGAAATGCAAATCTATAAGCGAATGCTTAGTAAGTACCATCTACTCACAAAACTATGTATTTAAAGAGAACATGCTTTTTAAAACTGCTTGCGGAAAGCACCAAAACTTACACTCGACAGTAATTCATGCTAAAACACATAATTCGGAAACATGTACATGACATGTATTTTTAAACAAATTTATCATGAAAAATATTAACTTAAAAACTTTGCTATTAATGAAAAGAACATAGGAATCTTGGCATATTATAAAGTTCATCAATGCTACACTTATAATTTGAGTTCTCAAACTTAGGAATGCTTCCACTCAAACAAACAATGAATTTTGAAAACTTTATATTACATAACTAGTAAAAATAATAATCAACTTGCTTTGGCACCGACATTATACCATTTTGCACGCATCCTTAATAGGATCCGAGGTAGATAATCCCGAACCTATCAAGGTACTACTAGGCGATCTAGGGGCCTAAGAGCGATCTAGGAGCCCACCCATGGACCTTGTGCCCAATACATGCCTTTCTAAAGTAAAATACTTTCTTTTAACTATTGATTTCTAATACTTGCACTTGTTTGTCATTTAAACAAACACCTTATGTGTCACGCCCCCAAAAGAGTCTTTGCCAAACAAAAATCCGGCAGCATCTCCCCTGTACCGGTGACAATCTGAAGCATCCATACAAGCAAAATACATCAGCCACATGTGGCTGGAATATTTATATACACAACCACGCAGTTATAATAACAGCCCACTTGGATGGAATGAAACAATCACAACCACGCAGTTATATATAAAACAGCCCACACGGCTGTACTAAAACCCAGCAGAAAAACAAAGGAAAGCCCACACAAACTAAATAAATACAATGCATGCCGGCACGGCTTAAACACAAATACAACACCAAAAGAATAAGATAGTCACATGGCTAAACACAAATACAATGCCAAAAATAAGAAAAGAATATACAAAAGAAAACAAACACAATCTTCGGATGTGACGTAGGACCCGGCAGACAGGATACTCCGAGCGACACCAACCATCTACAAGTTACCTGAAAACATAAATGTATACATGCGGTGGTGAGTATAGGTAACTCAGCGGGTAATAGACAAGATAATGCATGGTCTATAAATAAACATAGAGATCAAAGGTATACAGTCTCAGTAGGGAAATAAAGAACATGACCATACTAACATATCCAATAAACACAACTACCAGTATCAGTCTATCTCACATGATATAATGCTCATAACTGACATACAAAACTACACATACCACAACTGTCAAGATGATAAACAAATACCCAATCTGGAATTGACACCTGGTACAATGGTCAGTAAACTCACCAGATCTGCAACAGACCTACTCGTGACACCTGTGCAATATAAATACGACTGCAAATACATGTAAAATAAATGACATGTATGCAGCATGACAACCATATGCAACAATCATATCGCAAACAAATGCAACATACCACAAACACATGCAACTAGTATCTACTAGGCATGTATGCAAATATATCTCCAAAGATGCACCGCGCATCAAATGCAAATGTGCATGCATGCTCCATGGTCACCCCCCGCCACCTCTCTAGACACCACGACCCCTGTATGGCCGAGAGGCTTGGGTCCGTGACAAACCGTACTAGCCTCCAGTACATGCACCGCTATAGGCGGCCGAAGCGGACGGTCAGCCAAGTAGTTATATAACTACATAGCTAAGGGTCCCTGACCACTCATAACTCAAACCCTCTGACTATTGTACCCTCAAGACCCACTACTCCAGAGTGGTCGAGGTTGACAGAACACTGAGCGGTTGAATGAGCGCGATAGGACTAGCTCCAAGCTACCACTCTCCAATAGTGGTCGAAAGGACAGCTATAAACGATTGACGACTCTCTCCACCACAAGGAAGACAATAGTCGTCAGCAATGCAATGAATGATGAACATGATATATATATAATCATGATACGAACACCGTCATCATCCATGCAACTCTAAATCCACCTAAGTACCCTACAACATGAGTATAATCATCATGATACCTCCATATATCCCACCAAACATATGTATATAACTACACGGGTATAGTCAACCAAAAATCTCCAATAACCCCAACAGACACACATACACAACCCCACGTGTACAATCGACATGTATCCTCCAGTAAAAACACATCAACCACGTGTATAAACCACAGACATACAATCAACACAACTCCAATCATCACACCAGACAGAAGTATACACGACATACTCATGGACAAATCTCATATGAATACCACCAACGAAGTATCCCCTACCATACATACTCTACATGTAAAAATACCACAGAGTATAGATAACCAAAGTGCAGACTGTATAAGAATTAAATAGATCATCACAAGGGTCAAGCATCGGTATCAAGCAGGAAAACAACAAACGAACACGATATAAGGTAAAGCATCCTAAACCATCACATAAAACCATGCACTAAGCTCAAAGAAAATACATAGAGGCAAAGGAAGAAATACCCGCCTTAAATCTGCCAAGCGTGATCCAGAAATCCCACGTCGAGACGTTCGTCCCGAATCCAAGTCCTGTGTCATATATATATAATATATCAAATTATATATATATATACTACGATGTATAAATAGTGTACCAACAGAATCAGTTATCCTTAACGCATTAACTAAACCTAATTAGTGTTTCCTTCTATCAATTAAATTAAAACCACTTCTCCTTCATATTTAGGAACTCATTTATAATGCAAACCTAGCAATCAACCCACCATATCCATAACAGCTACTAAACACGATAGGAAAATGAATGAACCAATTTTACCCCAATCCGGAAGTGGCTGATCTTGATACACAACCATCGATAGAGGTTTATTGCCTACTATGGAGGAAAATGGAGATTACCCACCAAACACAGCTGGTCCGACACAAACAGAGGAAACAAGAAGCTTAAGGAAATTCATCAAACATCTGTCATGCACACAAATTGCCACTGCCTCAATCAACACTACACAAATCAAACGCCCAAACCTAATGCTAAGGTTAATCAATTACCTTCAAGATTTCCGCAAGGTAAAGAATCATTGCCGGTGATGGAAGGAAGGAGGAAAACTCGGCACTGTACCCGTGGAAATCCAGACAAGCGAATGATTGGTTGAGGCCGCACCCACGCCAGCGATCAGGTGGCGTTGGCTCGATCAAGTGGTGATGACCGAGCGATGGCAACAGAGCAACACTGCACGTATCAGAGATGAAATGTCAAGAAGAGATCCAATGCGATCGTTAGCGATCGAGTCATACCTTCGAGGATTAAGAAGAGAAAGCGACAATGGATCGATGCTAAAGCTCAGATGTCTGGTGACCAGCTGATGCTGATCTACGCATTGGGCGATGGCACGAGAAGGTGACATCGGGTAGGGTTCGGATCTCCTCTCCCTCCACTAAGGGATTGCCCGTGTAGAAGTGAATAACGCCGATGCGATCGACTCCTTCATGGCGTCGACATCAGGGAAAGAAACGGATCGAGCATAGATAGAGGGGAATAGGGGAAGAAGGTGATGGTGAATTGCGCACAAAGCGGCTCGCCGGCAAAAATGGCTTGGATCCGAAGCTCACAGTGTCGACACTACAAGAAAAAAGCTAATAGACAACGCTTTTAAAGCGTTGTCTTTTTGGCTGAAAAAGCGTTGTTAAAGGCACTGTTGTAAAAAGTCTGCTCAACGACAACGCTTTTAAAACATTGTCGTTTGTACCAAAGACAACGCTTTTGCAACGCTTTAAAAGCGTTGTCGTTTTATGCAGAGGCAACGTTTTGCAATGCTTTTAAAGCGTTGTTGTTTTTTACAAAGACAACACTTTTTGCAACGCTTTAAAAGCGTTGTCGTTTTAAAAAAAATATATTTAAAAATCATTATTTTTATATTTACGAAACTATTATTTTTCTTTTACCATGTCTAGATTCGAATTTTACATATAATCAACTCAGTTAATGATTTCAAACTCATAAAAATAATAGAAATATGACGTTGAAGTAATATTAATAATTAATTACATGAAAAGCTAGTAAATATCAAAATTTACACTAATTCTGTTTCAAAGTATATAGTGATATTCACATATAAAACAAAAGAGCACAAAAAATCTGTTTTGAACAGCTACAATCTGTTTAGTCAACAATCTGTTTACTGAATACTGAATACTTAATACTGAAGTAGCCAACAATCTGTTTACTCAAAATAGTACAGTAGTTACTGAATCCATACGCTTAGTGTTCAGAAATCAAACTGGCCTAGAATAAGAAATACCCAAGTGAAATAGCAACTCCAATAGGATCTTGGTCACACATTTCTTAACTCAACTGATGCAAGTTTTACTTGAGGGGGATGAACCTGGAGGATTGGGTAGCACCAATACCCGGCCTTCCGTGCTTCACAGGCTTGTATGAGATGGAGAACTCAGCCAAGTAATGGCCAATCATCTCGGGCTGTAATGCCACGTAAATAAATCAATATACGATGAGAAATATGATGGTTTTTATTAAAGATATAGAATGCAGAAAAGTAAAATTAAAGAGATCCCTAGCAATATGCCACATGAATGTTATGTCAAAAAATAAAAAAGGTTACCTTGATTTCAACCTGGTTGAATGTTTTTCCATTGTAGACCCCAACGATGCTCCCAATCATCTCGGGAACTATTATCATGTTCCTAAGATGGGTCCTCACTGGCTCAGGCTTTTCACCTGGAGGTGCATCTCGCTTCTGGGTATAGTTAATACATAACAAATGATAAGAGGATTCTATTTTAACAGAATTGTCGTTGAAATTTTAACCGAAGAAGAATGACAATCCTTGGATTGGCTCAGTTATTTAGCACAAAAGATGAAATAATACCAGGACATTATAAAAAAATGGCTGGATGGTATATACATGAATGTCTTAACATTCACCAATCAAAGAATCGATCAACTTAGAGGCGATAAAAGATTCTTGGAAATTCTATTAGTTTTTTTATTTCTGAACACTTATTACTACAATTTGAATCTAATAACATTGCAATGTTTCAGAAGCATCTAAACACCAGTAAATTTTGAGTAGATACTAATTTACTGGACTTTTCAATTTTCTTTTTCTCAGGTAATAAAATCAACTTTTTAAACACCAGCCACAAGTTGATCTTAACTGGAACAGTTTACGAAGTTATATTCCATAGTGAAAACATGCTTTACAAGCATCAAACTCATAATTCCTAATTCTGATATTGAACCCTTTTTAAAAAAAAAAAAAATTTAACTTGATTAACTTTTTCAATCCCTAGCTTAATCTCTTCACATGGAGCTGTAAATCCCTCTACATACTCTATTATTAATATTAACTTTCTTTTGTAAATGTCCACTCTCTTCTTAACTTCCTGTTTGCATGTCTATTCAAAGCAATTTCATATTCTTGCTTATATCAAAGTTACAAAATTATAAATGCAAATAGTTCTTACCTTAAAACTTTTGACTTATGTCATCTGTAACCAAAACTATCTAAAAAAGCCTCCATTTGTATCCATAAATAAGACTCAATATTTTATATAGTGAAACTAAACGCAGTAAGTAATCAAAATATGGGCACAAACATTGTTTGTTACCCTTTCAATAGGAATACGACTGTAAATATGTAAGACACATACACAATAGGAATGGATGAAAGACACATGCACAATAGGAATACGATTGTAAATATGTGGAGCAAGCACCAAATTCATGAAAAGAAACTGAACACTAAAAGAACATATATATATTTTTTCTCTTTTGAGAAAGAAAGCAAGAAAGAAAGAGAGATCATACCTTAACATGCTTTACAAGAACGTGAATCTCACAACTCAAGATCCTGCTTTATCAAAACCAACACAAGATCACAGAAAGAGTGCCTAAGCTAAGGATTTACTACTTCAGTCAACAACTTAAAGAAGAGAGCTACAAGCAACAAGCTGAAGAATGTTAGTGGTGCAGTAATTGACATTTCTACTAACTAAAGGAAGCACACTAGTCTTTCGTAATAGAAATCGATTTCTGCAAAATAGTTGCGATGCAGTCAAATGAAGTTAACCTGTATGCAATACATACACTCCAGACATGTTAGGAAATGAATTGGGGATAGTTATCATGTTGACAAGGTACTACTTTGGGGATCTCTCCTGGACCAGTCGATTCAAAGATACATCATTTCATTTGAATGAAATCAGTATACTAAGTAGGATCATTTCAAAATCAAATACCACCAATATTTTGCAAGAGAAGTGTATAGTAACAACAAGAAACTTAAATATACTGCACTTCACCTACCTAATGCCAGCCACACTTGGATCTTGAACTCCCGAGTCAATACCACCAATATCTCCAGATGAATTCCGTAAGCCAGCAGTTGTCTTCATCATCATCTTCAGTATTGTGCTTCGGATTTTGGTCAGACCAATAGATGAAACCAATTTTGAGAATGTTAAAATTCGCAAGGTTTGACACAGGAGTAGAGTCTGGGCTTCGCACAACGATCATTAATTTATAACATATCCCTCCATCTAGGGCTCAGTATGGGCAAGAACCCTGACGGCGATTGAGGGAACCAGAGCCCGGGGGAAGGTGGCGGCTGCAGCCCGGGTGACAGCCCTGCCCCCAAAATTCCTGGTTGCGGCAACGGCGAGAGGGCAAAGTTGGGAGTCAACGGCGTAGGGTAGTGGAACCCCGGCGAAAGCAGGGGGTAAGGAGATCTGGGCGAGAGCAGATCCAAAAATGCGGTCGGAGAAGGGAAAGCGGACGGCGGAGTAAGGGGCGGAAGCGAGGCCGAATTATGGAGCCCTCCGAGGGAAGGGGAAGGGAAGGGGAAGGGAGGGCGCGGGGAAGGGAGCAGCCCTGGGGAGGGAAGCGGCGGGCGGGGGTGGTGGGATGTGTCGGAGCTGAGGAGGGAGCTTTCGAGGTAGCGCATGTAGGCGGAGACGGGGGACTCCGCCCAGCTGGGGCCGGAGAGGAGTTTGCTGGAGAGGAGTTTGCCGGAGAGGAGTTGGATGGAGAAGGCCGCGCGAGATGAGGAGTATTTGGGAGAAGGGTTCGGGACTTGAAAATGATCGGAAGATAGAAGTTGGGAGAAGGGTTTGGGTTTTCTACTCCTTACCTAGATCCAACGGTTTGTATTAATCAAGATTTAGATCCAACGGTTTGTATTAATCAAGATTTAGATGAGATTTTAAACATAGACAACACTTTTTAAAAAGCGTTGTCGTAGACACTAAAAATCAGTCTAATAGACAACGCTTTTTACAAAGCGTTGTCTTTGACTCGTAAAAATCACTAATAGACAATGGTTTTTAGAAAAGCGTTGTCTATTAATAAGAAAATAATGAAATAGACAACGCTTTTCACTAAAAGCGTTGTTAAAACAAAATAGACAACGCTTTTTATAAAAAGCGTTGTCGTTTAAGTGTTGTAGAATCCCAATTTTCTTGTAGTGCGACGATGAGAGGCGGTGATGGATCGCCGTCGTCGGGTGCCGATGAGAAGAGAGGCGCGGTGGAGATTGGGAAGTCGCAAGGAAGAAGATGAGAGCACTGGTCCGGGTTCGACGATGAGTTTGAGGGAATAAAAAGAAAAGGAAAAAATATATATTAAAACATTTCCTCACTTAAATGGGTATCCAAACAGGCTTTATCCGGACCCGTAAATTCTTCCCCTCAAAATCCGTCGTACGAGCTTCGAAAAATTTCCAGAAAATTTCTAAAAATTCCTGAAAAATCCAATAAGATTTTTCGTCCAATAACTTTTATTATTTAATTTTGCGGTATCTTTCATTCTCCCCCACTAATAAAAATTTGGTCCCCAAATTTACTGATCAACTCAGGGATCCCCATCCAAGGGTAACATCCAAATCACTTACTCATATACCACTCACTTCAAGTATAATAACCAAACAACATCCTCATCTACTACTCCAACCTAACATCATAAAGATATCTCCAACCATGACCATCCAACTCCAAGTGAATAGTGATGACTATGTGGATTATGTGTTCATTCTGCATCTGCTACTCCCACACTGCTACCTATCCAAATATGAATAAATAAACTACCTCTGAAATTCATAATCCACTATCATCAGATCCTCCAACATCTGTATAGGGCGCTCAAACTCTCCATTAGTCCAAGGGTAAAAATCTATACTAAAGAGAAACTCCGAATCCAAAGTCTACTGTAAAATCGATCAAAACCATGATATGAAATCGATGAACTCCATCCAATACAATACTCAGAGATATACCATAAGGTCCGGTAATCTCTCTACAATATAATCCTGTTACTCGATCCAAAAGAATCCGTCCTACAAACCGATAGCTAGGGAGCAAGGTCATCAACCAATCAATGATTACCCAATGCACCATATCCTCTCTAAATCCTGGGTAATCTCACAACAAAGTCCATCATATTATGCTCCCAACTCCACTCTATTATCCAAATCAATGGAGACAATCCTACTAACATCTGATGTTCAACCTTCTCTTACTAACATGCTAGACATCAAGTTACTAGATCCGCGATGTCTTTCTTCTTATCGTTCCACCAATAAGAATGCTCCAAGTCTCCATACGTCAGGTGTCAACCGAATGTATCACAAATCCAGATCAATGGGTTTCCTACAGTAACTCCTCCCGGATAAGAAGTGACTCAGAAACACACATAATCTCCCACAGAAATAAAGAATCTCATTCTCATTATACGAGAATTCTAACTACTGGCACAAGAAGACTACTCTGCCCATGCTACATCGGAACTGCCTCAAACCCCAGGTACGATACATATGTGTAGAGTACAAATCCGTCTACACTAGAAAGCACACTAAGACAGTGTGGTTAACAACTTTTCGTTTCAACTCCTAACACTAATCTCATAAGCATCTGTCCAGGAAAGTTCTATTCCTTTCCTAAACAGTCCAGTCAACGACATAATGCTGAATAAACTCACAACCAATCTCCGGTAATATTCAACCAGACCAAGAAAATTGAGAGTCTCGTGTATAGACTACGACTACTCCGAACTGGTAATAACCTCCAACTCCTGCGGATCCACTAATATTCCTCTACTAAAGACAACGTGTCTTAGAAATCTCACAGGAAACAATCACAATACACACTACTGAACTTCACATATAGATGTTCCCGTCGAAACATCTCTAGAACTATGCGAAGATAGTGTACGTGATCCTCCTCGGATCAGGAATATATCACAACATCGTCCATGAAACATCTAGGGCACAGTATGCCTAAATGGTAACACCAAAGACTCATATTATCCATACAATAAGCACACTCAACCGTAAGATCACTAACCACAAGTCTGAAATCTGATCACCAACCATAAATCACCAAATCCATAAATATCACACATGTGCTACTCCCTATATCGCTATCAACCTCAAACACCAAATAGTAGATCATCAAACCAAATATCTACCAATAGATCATCAACAAATAACATATCATTACACCTGATCTCCCAATATCCATCAATCAAAAATCGTCCTCAACATCAATCAAACTTGATAACTTCACGTACAATGATAGCGAAAAAGAAAATCATCCAACCATCAACACTCACTATCAACAAACTAAATGTATCTAAAAAGTCTGACAAATCCCATCCTCTCATTCTTTCTGATACTCATATATCCATAGAAAAAGAATGTCAATCCTAAGTCAAAGGGTCACACAATCTCCTGACTAAGAGTCTACCCATCAAGAGAGTATCTCCACCACCCTCATAATCATCCTATATATGTCCCTCGACAAATGCTGATAAAAGAGGTAGAATCCTCCATCCTAAGATATAGACTACAAGATATGGTAAAATGATCAAATGGTCAAGGTCTTGAGCCACTTAATAAGGACAACATTAAAAAGATATAGGAACGCTGTAACTAAATAGCTGATCAACTATCTGTCAATCAATGCTCAACCCCTAGAGGATCATCATCTGGAATTATACCTAGTTATTGTCGGACCTCCTAGGTATTACTCAACTAACACCACTTCCTTCGCACCATTATAGGTCGTAGATCACTAGATACATCAATGATACCTAACTACACCCGATAGGTCTATGAGTCAGGATATCCCATAGAGCAAAGTTAGGCGAGTCTCATTGCCTTATAAACCACCATACTACCTGATCCTGTCCGAACGATGAATCAACGGACGTTGGGCACGTGGTGCTCTCCAAACTGCTGATGTAGATCTTCGATCGGTCGTGCGGACCTCCGGCGAACCTGCAAGGAAGTCGGGCCGGGATGGGGTTCCCGGCGACGACCCTCCGACGCTCAAGTCAGGCAAGTGGATAACAAAGAAGTGGCTCTTGATATCAGAGAATGCGTACCTCCGGCGAAGTGTGCTGCTCCTTATATAGAGCTGTGAAGGGGCTCATGCACATATACCAAGGCGAATACGTGTCCCCAACCCATACCTCAGTATGGGCTTGTCAGAAAAGCTTACCTGACACCATACTACTACAGTCCGAGCACACATCTGATGGGACAGCGAACCCTCTGTCATAAGATCCTGCATATGGCCTAATCGTCGAACATACCCACTGTCAGAAGATGTTCCCTTGTCCTTTTCTCCTTTTACGCCATACCAAGCGTCCGGCCGGCTGGCAGTTCTCTCACGTCCGGCCGGTCGTAAGTGCTGGTCCGCTCGGGAGATTCCTGGTCGTGTACTCTGGACTGTTCGTAGTGTTTCTACTTTATGTCTTTGGCCGAGCGGGCTCCCCGATCGGCCCGACGACCCTGTTTCCCATGAGCGTCGGAACCCCGACTCCCCGCCAGGGGTCTTTCAACCTTGCCAGTCACCCCAATCTTTATCCGATCGGCCAAGCCTCTGGTTGACCTTTTGCCTTTCAACCTCCACGTGGCGTTGACTCTGCTTAGGGGGGGCCCTCCTTACTACGAGCCCGATCGGCCCGGTGACCCTGTTTCCCATGAGCGTCGGAACCTCGACTCCCCGCCAGGGTGTTTTTCAACCTTGCCGGTCACCCCAATCTTTATCCGATCGGCCAAGCCTCTGGTTGACCTTTTGCCTTTCAACCTCCATGTGGCGTTGACTCTGCTTAGGGGGGGTCCCTCCTTACTACCGGATCACTTGCCTCCCCTTTAAGTCTAGTCGAAGGAGGAGATTAGTCCGACTGACTGGACCATCAGTTGGGCCGAGCGGCGCCCTGCAACTACCATCCGCACGGAAACAAGGGGCAGCTAAAACGCCAGTCAACATCAACATTCCTCAGCATCTCTTCGAAGTTTCCGCCAATCTCCATCATTAAGGTCGAGCACGCGCTCATTAAATGCGTTCCAGTGGCTGAATGCCACGTGGCGGTGCTGCCGTCATTGTACGGCGGCGGCGTGGTGTTCTGATGGGATCGAGGCGGTTCGAAATGAACGGCGCGATGCGTGCTCCGATTCTCGCAACCTGGATCCGACGGTGGAGGCCGCTCGGGCTCATCCCTATAAAGCCTTCGCTTTCCTTGCCTTCGCTGCATTCCTGCTCTCGCGTGCCCAGAAGCTTCGGCGTTTTCAGTGCTCCGGTAACCCAGCTCCTCTGCTCTCCGACGATCTTCGGTGTTCTTCCTTCGATCCTCCTCTTCATTATAAGGTTCTCCTATTTTCTCTCCTTGGTTCTGGTGTTTTCTTTACATTTCTTTCCCAAGTTTTCGTCCTCGGGGTACTATTTCGTTGCCATCTTCTTCCTTTTATCCTCTTTCGTCTTTTTTGATTTCGTCCGCTCGGACAATGGCTAGCTCTTCCCAGCCACAAGACCAAGCCCTCGGCCCATGGTATACCACCATGGAGTCGTGCTTCGATCGGCGCGACGCCGACATTCTGATAGATTGTTTTGACATCCCCTCCGACCTTGAAATCATCCTACCCACAGATTTCGCTCGGCCACACAAAACGCCGCGCGGAGCTTTTTGTGTTTTCCGCGACCAGTTTACAGCCGGTCTGCGATTTCCGATCCATCCATTCTTTGTAGAAGTTTGCAACTTTTTCGGCATTCCGCTCGGAAGCCTAGTGCCAAATACCTTCCGCCTCCTATGCGGCATTGTCTTCTTATTCAAGATCCGTAACATTCCCCTCCGACCGGAGGTCTTCTATTATTTTTATTACCCTAAACAGTCCGAGCCTGGCACTTACATGTTCCAGGCTCCGCCCGGCTTGGTTTTCTTCAATAAACTTCCTTCTTCCAATAAGCATTGGAAAGAATTTTACTTTTATATTCGCCTTCCCGAGCGGGCTCCCTTCCGAACCCAATGGCAGGTCGGCCATCCTCTCTCCCCAGAACTCAAAAGGTTCAAGATCCGGCCGGATTATCTCCATGCCGCCAACATGCTCGCCGGTCTGCGGTTTGACATCAACAAATTCCTTCCAGAAGGGGTTATGTACATATTCGGCTTGAGTCCGATCAGAACCCCCCTCCCGAGCGGCTTCAGTAAGAATTTTACTCGTACCTTTGCCTTAATTGCTAACTAATTTTCTCCTTTTTCCCTTGCAGCTAATATTGTCATGGAGTCGGTGATGGCTGGTATTTTGAAGAGGAAGGCGGCGACGCTCGAAGCCGCTGCAGCCAAAGAAATGGAGACGCTCGGCATCCAGCCGGTCGGCTCTATGAGGGGGAGAGCGGGACCAATGCTGGGGAGTCAGCCGCTCAGGCTTGTCTTCCAGAGCAAGCGGCTGGCGCAACTGCTAGTCGAGAGCCTTCCGCTCGGGAGGAGGGCTCGGCGCAAGAGGAAGAGCGCCCCCTCCGACAAAAAAGACGCCAGGGGGAAACGCCACTCCGCTCGGCTACTTCAGCGATCCATCTATCCGAACGGGTCACCGCCGCTTCTCGAGGCAAAGCTCCAGAGATCGAGGCGATTTCGTCCGATCGGACTCCCTCCCAACTTGACGCGTCTGCGGACCCTCTTGAGGTCGTTCCAGTCAGCGTCCTTCCGCCCGCTCCCCGCCAAGTCTATCGT
This sequence comes from Zingiber officinale, assembly GCF_018446385.1. Classification (NCBI taxonomy): domain Eukaryota; kingdom Viridiplantae; phylum Streptophyta; class Magnoliopsida; order Zingiberales; family Zingiberaceae; genus Zingiber; species Zingiber officinale. Next base: position 42,085,317 of record NC_055988.1, on the reverse strand, counting down.
TCTACAATTTTGTCCCAGTTTTCTGCGCCGGCTTCTGCTCCTTCTCCGGCTTCCGCCTAGACGACCCCCGGTCGGCACCGCACCGTCCGAGTCTCACTTCACCTCCCGACCGAAGAATTGCTGCCCGAGGCCGATCGACCCACCGCACCCGAGCACATGATCACAATGAAGGGGCCCTTAGCTGAAATGTGGGCCGACGCTCGGGCGCGTGTGGCGATGATTCTACTCAGCAACTTGGCCAATAGCCACATGCAATAGGCCACCGGGGTAAGTGCATTTTCTCAAGTCCTTTACACATTCTTTCTGATCGGCTACTAACAAATTTTCTTTTGTCAGAGATGGGTGGAGGAGATTGCTGTCTCTAACCGTCTGGCGATGGTGGATGAAGAATTGAGGAGATTGAAGGTTGCGGGCGGTCCGCCCGGCTCCCAAGGCCCTTCTTACTCTGAGCTACAGAAAGAGCTCAAGAAGGCCCAAAACTTGTTGGCAGCCGAGCAGAAGAAGACGGCTGATCAGGCCCACGCTTTGGCCGAGCTCGAGCGGCAAGTTAAGACGCTCGACCAAAAAATAAACCTGGCCACCACTCGGAAAAACACGGCCATCTCCGATCTGGAGAAAAAGAATGTCGAGGCTCGGGGATTAGAGCAGAAAGTAAAGGAGTTGATGGAGCAACTGGCCAACGAGAAGATTGCCCGCTCGGATGAGGTGAACAAGCTCGAAGCCTCTTTGCAAGAACATCAGGGGGCCGCCGAATCTTCCCGGACCGCTCTCAAAGAATACCAAGAGGCCGAGCCAAGCCGGGTCGCTGCCCTAAGACAGAATTACATCCGTTCGACCGAATTTTCGAAGAAAGTTTGTGAGCGGATCTACATGGCCTTTGAACTTGCCATGAATGCCACGACAGAATATCTAAAGTCCAAAGGGCAACTTCCCGATTCCGCCGTCATCCCCGCTAAGGATCAGGCAACACTCCTCAACAACATCCCGAAGGATCTCTACGACTATTTAGAATAGAAGTTTATATGTAATCTAGCCGCTCGGCTAAAAACTATCACTTTTTTGTAATTCAGGCGCTCGGCCTTAATGTCTTAAATGTTATCCTTCCGCTTGCCTTTTCTCTTATTAATCAGTATGCATGCTGGCCGCTCGGATTTCCAACTACCGTTCGTATTCCCTTAATTCTCCTCGTCATTCACCTTTCCTCCCACCTTTCTCGTGTTCGAAAGGGATTTTTATGAAGTCTTTTGGATAGCTAGTCCGCTCGAATGAATATATCCTGTTTTGCAAACGGGATTTCCGCCGGACATTTACGTAGTGCTTTTGGTTAGTTGACCGCTCGGCCAAATTGACTTACAAAGTCCCTCTTTATGTCTTCTTCCGGTCGGAGGGTTTATAGTCGCCGGCTCGACTCTCGATATTTAACGTCAGAGCTCGACGGTCTTCCGCTCGGAGGGTTTATAGTCGCCGGCTCGACTCTCAATTTTTAACGTCGGAGCTCGACGGTCTTCCGCTCGGAGGGTTTATAGTCGCCGGCTCGACTCTCGATTTTTAACGTCGGAGCTCGACGGTCTTCCGCTCGGAGGGTTTGGTTATAGTTGCCGGCTCAACTCTCGATTTTTAACGTCAGAGCTCGACGGTCTTCCGGCCGGAGGGTTTATAGACGCCAGTTCGTCTCTCGATTTTTAACGTCGGAGCTCGACGGTCTTCCGCTCGGAGGGTTTATAGTCCCCGGCTCGACTCTCGGTTTTTAACGTCGGAGCTCGACGGTCTTCCGGCCGGAGGGTTTATAGACGCCGATTTGTCTCTCGATTTTTAACGTCGGAGTTCGACGGTCTTCCGCTCGGAGGGTTTATAGTCGCCGGCTCGACTCTCGATTTTTAACGTCGGAGCTCGACGGTCTTCCGCTCGGAGGGTTTATAGTCGCCGGCTCGACTCTCGATTTTTAACGTCGGAGCTCGACGATCTTCCGGCCGGAGGGTTTATAGACGCCGGTTCGTCTCTCGATTTTTAACGTCGGAGCTCGACGGTCTTCCGCTCGGAGGGTTAATAGTCGCCAGCTCGACTCTCGATTTTTAACGTCGGAGCTCGACGACCTATAAGGCTACTTTTAACACTGCTGTTCGGCGGAGATATTTGCCATCTTATATCATTTTACTTCCTGCATTACAAGGATATAGGCGACCAAAACATATATAAAATTACATCAGCGCACCTCTCACCCAGCTCGGTATGGCTGAAGATGATTCACGCTCCATGGTCGATCCAGCCGCCGTCCGTCTTCATCTTCCAAATAATAAGCACCCGAGCGGAGCTTCTCGATGACTTTGAAGGGGCCCGCCCAGGGAGCCTCCAGCTTGCCAACGTCTCCGACCGGCTTTACTTTCTTCCAGACAAGGTCGCCAACCTGGAATGCTCTGGGGATTACGCGCCGGTTGTAGTTTTGCTTCATCCATTGTCGGTACGCCATCAGCCGGACGGACGCCTTGGCTCGCTCTTCGTCGACCAAATCCAGCTCTATATTCCTCCGCTTGGCATTATCATCATCATAATTCTGGATCCAAACAGACTCGATGCCGACTTCAACCAGAATAACCGCTTCGCCGCCATACACCAAATGGAAAGGCGTGATGCCCGTTCCTTCCTTTGGGGTCGTGCGGATGGCCCATAAGACGCCTGGCAGCTCGTCCACCCAGCTTCCTCCCATGTGATCCAGTCGGGCTTGAAGAAGTCTAAGGATTTCTCTGTTGGTTACTTCCGCTTGGCCGTTGCTTTGTGGATACACCACGGAAGTAAAGTGTTGTTCAATGCCATAACTTTTGCACCAATCTTCTAGAAGCTTCCCGGTGAACTGTCGTCCGTTATTAGATACGAGCCGACGAGGGATGCCGAACCGACAGATTATATGCTGCCAGATAAACTTCTTGACCATCTGCTCGGTGATCTTGGCTAGCAGCTCGGCCTCCACCCATTTGGAAAAATAGTCGACCGCCACTAGTAGAAACTTCTGCTGACCGGTTGCCATAGGAAACGGACCCACAATATCCATTCCCCACTGGTCGAACGGACAGGATACGGTAGCTGCTTTCATTTCCTTCGTCGGTCGATGGGAGAAGTTGTGATACTTCTGGCAGGAAAGACACGTCGCGAAGGTCCGAGCGGCATCTGCTTGCAGGGTTGGCCAGAAGTATCCGGCCAGCAGGATCTTCTTAGCTAGCGATCGTCCGCCCAGATGCGCTCCGCACAATCCTTGATGCACTTCTTGGAGGATGCACGTCGCGTCTTCCGAGCTCACACATTTTAAAAGCGGACGGGAGAAAGCCTTCTTGTAGAGTTGGTCTCCAATGAGCGTGAACCGACCGGCTCTCCTCCTTAATTACTGGGTTGCTTCCCAATCGGATGGTGTTGCCCCCGACCGAAGAAATTCTATGATGGTTGTCCTCCAATCGCTTGGAAACTCGAGGCCCTCCATCCGGTCGACGTGCGCCACCAAAGATACTTGTTCAATTTGCTGCTGGATGACGACCGGCGTTATTGAACTTGCGAGTTTGGCTAACTCATCTGCCGCCTGGTTTTCCACTCGAGGTATCTTCTGAATAATGACTTCTCTGAAGTGGGCCTTGAGCTTTTCGAAGGCTTCAGCGTAGAGCTTGAGCCGAGCGTTGTTAATCTCAAAAGTGCCCGAGAGCTGCTGGGCGGCCAGCTGAGAGTCAGAATGGAGTGTTACTCGACCGGCCCCCACATGTCGGGCGGCCTGTAAACCGACTATAAGGGCCTCATACTCCGCTTCGTTGTTTGTAGCTCTGTAATCCAGCCGGACGGATAAATGCATCTTTTCTTCTTGAGGAGAGAGTAATAGTACGCTGATCCCGCTTCCAAGCCGAGTGGACGATCCGTCCACAAATATTTTCCACATAGCTTCGGGCTCTGGCCTTTGCACTTCAGTGATAAAATCTGCCAAGGACTGCGCCTTTATCGCTGAGCGGGGTTGATACTGAATGTCAAATTCGCTCAACTCCGTGGTCCATTTAATAAGCCGTCCGGACACTTCTAGATTCAACAGCACTCTTCCCAATGGTCTATTCGTCCGGACGATGATAGTATGGGCCAAGAAATAGGGACGGAGGCGCCGAGCGGCGAGGACCAAAGCAAAAGCCAGCTTCTCAAGCCCGGTGTAGCGAGATTCTGCGTCCTTTAAAATATGACTTAAGAAATACACGGGTTCATCTCCGCTCGCCCTTACTAATGCCGAGCCTACTGCTTGCTCAGTTGAAGATAAGTAAATACAGAGCGGCTCACCCACCGCTGGCTTGGCTAGCACAGGCAGAGAGTTCAGATATGCCTTCAGTTCTTCGAACGCCCGATCGCATTCTTCATCCCAATGAAACTTGGTAGCCTTGCGCAAGATTTTGAAAAATGGGAGACTCCAATCGACCGTCTTCGAGAATAATCTGGACAATGTTGTTATCCGACCGGTAAAGCGCTGTACTTCCCTCAAATTTCTTGGGGGCGGCATATCTTGTAATGCTTTCACCTTGCTGGGATTTGCCTCGATGCCTCGCCCGGTCACTATGTAGCCCAAGAAACACTCGCCTTTTGCTCCGAACAGACACTTCTGATGGTTCAGCTTAACTCCATACTTCCTCAGCGTTCGGAAAGTCTCCTCCATGTCTTTGAAGAGATCGGCTGATCGGACGGTCTTGATGAGAATATCATCGACGTACACTTTCAGATTGCGCCCGATCTGCTCCTTGAACACTTTGTTCATCAGTCTCTGATAGGTTGCCCCCGCATTCTTCAGTCCGAACGGCATCACATTGTAGCAGTAAGTGCCGTCGGCTGTAACGAAGCTGACCTTCTCTTGATCGTCTCGGGCGAGCGGCACTTGATGGTAGCCCTGATAGGCGTCGAGCATGCATATCAACTCGCAGTCGGTTGTGGAGTCCACCAGTTGATCGATTCGGGGTAGAGGATAAAAATCCTTAGGGCATGCTTTATTGAGATCCCGGAAATCGATGCAAACTCTCCACTTGTTGCCAGGCTTGGAGACTAGTACCACGTTTGCCAGCCAGCTCGGGAACTGAACCTCGCGTATGTGGCCGGCCTCTAGAAGCTTCTCAACCTTCGCTCGGATTATGGCATTTTGCTCGGTGCTGAAATCCCTCTTCCTTTGCTTTACTGGCCGAGTGTCCGGTCGGACATGGAGCTCGTGCTGCGCTATACTTGGTGAAATTCCGGGCAACTCGTGCATCGACCAAACGAAGACATCCCAGTTTCTCTAGAGGCATTTGATCACTTCCTCTTTCTGACTCACCTCCAGATCGGCCGCAATGAATGTGGTGGCCTCCGATCGGGTCGGGTGAATCTGCACTTCCTCTTTTTCTTCATAAACCAAAGAGGTAGGTTTTTCGGCTATAGCGTTCACCTCGATCCGTGGCGTCTTCCGGGCGGCATTAGCTTCAGCTCGGACCATCTCGACGTAGCATCGCCGAGCCGCCAGCTGGTCTCCTTGTACTTCTCCCACTTTATCTTCCACCTGGAACTTGATTTTCTGGTGGAAGGTGGAGACGGCCGCTCGGAACTCGCTGAGCACCGGTCGCCCCAAGATAACGTTGTATGCTGGGGGAGAGTCGACAACGACGAAGTTTGCAGTACGCGTCCTTCTGAGCGGCTCCTCTTCCAGCGAGATAGCCAGTCAGACCTGTGCGACCGGCAGAACTTCATTGCCCGTAAACCCATAGAGGGGGGTTGTCATGGGCAGCAGCTCGGTTCGATCAATTTGTAGTTGGTCGAAGGCCTTTTTGAATATAATATTGACCGAGCTTCCTGTATCAATGAAAACGTGGTGAATAGTGTAGTTGGCTATTACCGCTTTGATGAGGAGAGCGTCGTCGTGTGGCACTTCGACTCCCTCCAAGTCCCTGGGCCCGAAACTGATTTCGGGCCCGCTCGCCCGCTCTTGGCTGCAACCGACCGCATGGATCTGAAGCTGTCTTACACTCGCCTTCCTTGCTCTGTTGGAGTCTCCACCGGTCGGCCCCCCAACAATGATGTTGATTTCACCTCGGGAAGTGTTGCTTCTGTTTTCTTCTTCCCGAGCGGACGACCTAGGCTGCTCCCTAGACCTCCGGGGATTGTCCTCACGCCTCGGAGTTTGGTGCCGCTCGGGTGTCTATCTTTGTCGCCTGTCAGATATCATCCGGTCGGCTTCACGAGGGCACTGTCACCTATCGGATAATGGCAATCGACGGTGGCCACCTCGGGGCATGGGGTGGGCAATCAGGGGAAGGCTCCGGCAATCTCTTGTATTATGAGTGTCTGTCCGGTGAAATGAGCAAAACATTGGGGTCCATACCTTCTTTTTAGGTTTGGGCTGCTCGGCGGATACTTCTTGAATGGCGTGGGATCTTGCATGTTACTGGGGGCGGGCTGCTTCACCTCGCGGTCCTCTGGGCAGCTGATGAGCAGTGTGCGGCTTCCGCTCGGGAGGGGGCACCCGCTCGGTTGGAGTTTCCTTCCTTCGGGCCGCTTGGGCTTCCTCCACATTGATGTATTCATTGGCCCGGTGCAGCATATGATCATAGTCTCGGGGCGGCTTCCGAATGAGCGAGCGGAAGAAGTCCCCGTCCACGAGGCCTTGTGTGAACGCATTCATCATCGTCTCGGAGGTGGTCGTTGGAATGTCCATGGGCACCTGGTTGAATCGCTGGATATAAGCTCTGAGCGACTCTCTGGACTCTTGCTTGATGGCGAATAAGCTGACGCTAGTCTTCTGGTAGCGCCGACTGCTTGCAAAATGGTGGAGGAAGGCCGTGCAGAAGTCTTTGAAACTTGCGATCGATCCGTCCAGTAGTCTCTGAAACCACCGTTGAGCCGATCCCAAGAGGGTGGTTAGAAAAACCCGACACTTCACTCCGTCTGTGTATTGATGAAGGGTAGCCGTGTTGTCGAACTTACCCAAATGATCGTCTGGGTCAGTGGTTCCATTGTATTCACCGATCGCCGGGGGCACATAGTGCTTTGGCAGAGGGTCTCGTAGAATGGCCTCTGAGAATTGCCGATTGATCCGCTCGGGAGAAGCGTCCGCTCGGGGAGCCTTGCCTTTTCTGTTGTCTCGTATTGGTATTTCATTTGATGAAGATCCTCGGTCACGATTAACTACTGCGGCTTCGGGAGGCGTGTGGAATAGGGCCCGATGAAATGGAACCGTGGCATGAGGTGCTTCCGCTCGGCCCCCTGATGCTGATGTTGCTTGCTGCTCAATCCGCACGGCTTGCGACTTTTGTCTATGTTCCACAAGCTTAGTTGCTCTTGTCTCGATCAAAGCGTCGAGCTCCTCTGTGGAGAGCATCACCGAGTGCGGTCGTCCAGCCTCGTCCATTGCTTCCGATCGGATGCAGGAGCATTCCCACAGACGGCACCAAATTGATCCTGTCTGAACGATGAATCAACGGACGCTGGACACGTGGTGCTCTCCAAACTGCTGATGTAAATCTTCGATCGGTCGTGCGGACCTCCGGCGAACTTGCAAGGAAGTCGGGCCCGGATGGGGTTCCCGGCGACGACCCTCCGACGCTCAAGTCAGGCAAGTGGACAACAAAGAAGTGGCTCTTGATATCAGAGAATGCGTACCTCTGGCGAAGTGTGCTGCTCCTTATATAGAGCTGTGAAGGGGCTCATGCACACATACCGAGGCGAATACGTGTCCTCAACCCATACCTCAGTATGAGCTTGTCAGAAAAGCTTACCTGACACCATACTGCTACAGTCTGAGCACACCTCTGATGGGACAGCGGAACCCTCTGTCATAAGATCCTGCGTATGGCCTAATCGTCGAACATACCCACTGTCAGAAGATGTTCCCTTGTCCTTTTCTCCTTTTACGCCATACCGAGCGTCCGGCCGGCTGGCAGTTCTCTCACGTCCAGCCGGTCGTACGTGCTGGTCCGCTCGGGAGATTCCTGGTCGTGTACTCTGGACTGTTCGCAGTGTTGCTACTTTATGTCTTTGGCCGAGTGGGCTCCTCGATCGGCCCTGCGACCCTATTTCCCATGAGCGTCGGAACCCTGACTCCCCGCCAGGGGTCTTTCAACCTTGTCGGTCACCCCAATCTTTATCCGATCGGCCAAGCCTCTGGTTGACCTTTTGCCTTTCAACCTCCACATGGTGTTGACTCTGCTTAGGGGGGGGGCCCCCTCCTTACTACCAGCCCGATCGGCCCAGCGACCCTGTTTCCCATGAGCGTCGGAACCCCGACTCCCCGCCAGAGTGTCTTTCAACCTTGCCGGTCACCCCAATCTTTATCCGATCGGCCAAGCCTCTGGTTGACCTTTTGCCTTTCAACCTCCACGTGGCGTTGACTCTGCTTAGGGGGGGGGGCAAATTGATCCTGTCCGAACGCTGAATCAACGGACGCTGGGCACGTGGTGCTCTCCAAACTGCTGATGTAAATCTTCGATCGGTCGTGCGGACCTCTGGCGAACCTGCAAGGAAGTCGGGCCCGGATGGGGTTCCCGGCGACGACCCTCCGACGCTCAAGTCAGGCAAGTGGACAACAAAGAAGTGGCTCTTGATATCAGAGAATGCGTACCTCCGGCGAAGTGTGCTGCTCCTTATATAGAGCTGTGAAGGGGCTCATGCACACATACCGAGGCGAATACGTGTCCTCAACCCATACCTCAGTATAGGCTTGTCAGAAAAGTTTACCTGACACCATACTGCTACAATCCGAGCACACCTCTGATGGGACAGCGGAACCCTCTGTCATAAGATCCTGCATATGGCCTAATCGTCGAACATACCCGCTGTCAGAAGATGTTCCCTTGTCCTTTTCTCCTTTTACGCCATACCGAGCGTCCGGCCGGCTGGCAGTTCTCTCACGTCCGGCCGGTCGTACGTGCTGGTCCGCTCGGGAGATTCCTGGTCGTGTACTCTGGACTGTTCGCAGTGTTGCTACTTTATGTCTTTGGCCGAGCGGGCTCCCCGATCGGCCCGGCAACCCTGTTTCCCATGAGCGTCGGAACCTCGACTCCCCGCCAAGGGTCTTTCAACCTTGCCGGTCACCCCAATCTTTATCCGATCGGCCAAGCCTCTGGTTGACCTTTTGCCTTTCAACCTCCACGTGGCGTTGACTCTGCTTAGGGGGGGGCCCCCTCCTTATTACGAGCCCGATCGGCCCGACGACCCTGTTTCCCATGAGCGTCGGAATCCCGACTCCCCGCCAGGGTGTCTTTCAACCTTGCCGGTCACCCCAATCTTTATCCGATTGGCCAAGCCTCTGGTTGACCTTTTACCTTTCAACCTCCATGTGGCGTTGACTCTGTTTAGGTGGGGGTCCCTCCTTACTACCGGATCACTACCGAAAGAGGTAGAGAACCACTCTCTCTCCAAAACCTCCAGAAAATCACTAAATAATGACCTGATCTCCAAAAACATTCTCTGCTTCTTCCTTCACGTGGTACCGGGTCCCGTAAAGGTTAAGCAGCTAACTTCAACTCTCTCACGTCAGTACAAATCGTATGTTCGAATGTACTCTCCAACTCATACGCCCCAATGACGATTGTATCTCATAAGTGTTAAGCAGGTAGCTTTACACTTTTCCACATCAGTGGAGGTATCCTATCCGAATGTACCTTCTAAGTCCTCTAACCAGGTATAGACAATCCATGGTCAGATTCCCCATGGAATAGGATACATCAATCCTCTATAGACTGACCCAGCCGACAATGGTATATGGTCAATTCAGTCTTTTCTCCGATGGTACAAGTCATGTACTCAGATGTATCTCCCAAATATCTAACCAAACACAAGTAACCCCAAAGATCAGAATTTCTAGAAATAGAGTATGACGATACCCTAATGATCGAACTGCTAAATAAATCGGTCGTCAACTAACTGATCTAATAAGGGTAAATAAATCATCATCAAAAGCAACTAAGGTAAAATCGATCCACCACTACCCAAGTCAACGAGGGTAATCTACAAACCTAACCAGTAGGAGTAAATCAATACTCTACTAATAAAAATAACAGAAGTACGAAACCAACTAAGATAAATCAATCCACAACTGCACAAATCGATCAGGTAAATCAATCCTAAACTGATCTAACCAACCCGAGTCAACATATGTATACAAATATCATCTACTACCCAGCTAATGATAACAGAGACTAGTATGTGACTCTGACTCTCAACCAACTAGTAGTAACAGACACTAAAACTACTGGTAGCATGATATGACGAATCCCCTGAGACTGTAATCCTTGATCTCCAGTAGGTCAACCGTAATTAGTGATTGACCCAACACATGAAATGCATGGTACAAACAAACAGACAGGTACTAACAGAAGAGTACTAACACATGTCATAAGAAACTATCATGGACAACAGTACATATACCAACAGAAATGTATGATAATAATATGCAATCATACCTCCTATAGCCTGGAGAGTCCTGTTGCTGCCTGGTCCTAAAACTCGAAAAGTCACATCAACAAAATAGAATCACGAAATCCAAAACACGAATAACAGGCATCGAACCTGCTCTGATACCACTAAATTGGTATCAGATTCACTCAAAAATAGAACACAAAACAAAACAGGTATCGTACCCGCTCTGATACCAAATATTGTCACGCCCCCAAAAGAGTCTCTGCCAGACAAAAATCCGGCAGCATCTCCCCTGTACCGGTGACAATCTGAAGCATCCATACAAGCAAAATACATCAGTCACATGCGGCTGGAATATTTATATACACAACCACGCAGTTATAATAACAACACACTCGGCTGGAATGAAACAATCACAACCACGCAGTTATATACAAAACAACCCACACGGTTGTACTAAAACCAAGCGAAAAAATGAAGGAAAGCCCACACAAACCAAATAAATACAATGCATGCCGGCACGGCTTAAACACAAATACAACACCAAAAGAATAAGATAGTCACATGGCTAAACACAAATACAATGCCAAAAATAAGAAAACAAACACAATCTTCGGATGTGACGTAGGACCCGACAGACAGGATACTCCGAGCGACACCAACCATCTACAAGCTACCTGAAAACATAAATGTATACATGCGGTGGTGAGTATAGGTAACTCAGCGGGTAATAGACAAGATAGTGCATGGTCTATAAATAAACATAGAGATCAAAGGTATACAGTCTCAATAGGGAAATAAAGAACATGACCATACTAACATATCCAATAAACACAACTACCAGTATCAGTCTATCTCACATGATATAATGCTCATAACTGACATACAAAACTACACATACCACAACTGTCAAGATGATAAACACATACCCAATCTGGAATCGACACCTGGTACAATGGTCAGTAAACTCACCAGATCTGCAATAGACCTACTCATGACACCTGTGCAATATAAATACGACTGCAAATACATGTAAAATAAATGACATGTATGCAGCATGACAACCATATGCAACAATCATATCGCAAACAAATGCAACATACCACAAACACATGCAACTAGTATCTACTAGGCATGTATGTAAATATATCTCCAAAAATGCAACGCGCATCAAATGCAAATGTGCATGCATGCTCCATGGTCACCCCCGCCACCTCTCTAGACACCACGACCCCTGTATGGCCGAGAGGCTTGGGTACGTGAAAACCGTACTAGCCTCCAGTATATGCACCGCTATAGGCGGCCGAAGCGGACGGTCAGCTAAGTAGTTATATAACTACATAGCTAAGGGTCCCTGACCACTCATAACTCAAACCCTCTGACTACTGTACCCTCAAGACCCACTACTCCAGAGTAGTCGAGGCTGACAGAACACTGAGCGGCTGAATGAGCGCGATAGGACTAGCTCCAAGCTACCACTCTCCAATAGTGGTCGAAAGGACAGCTATAAACGACTGATGACTCTCTCCACCACAAGGAAGACAATAGTCGTCAGCAATGCAATGAATGATGAACATGATATATATATAATCATGATAAGAACACCGTCATCATCCATGCAACTCTAAATCCACCTAAGTACCCCACAACATGAGTATAATCATCATGATACCTCCATATATCCCACCAAACATATATATATAACTACACAGGTATAGTCAACCAAAAATCTCCAATAACCCCAACAGACACATATACACAACCCCACGTGTACAATCGACATGTATCCTCCAGTAAAAACACATCAACCACGTGTATAAACCACTAACATACAATCAACACAACTCCAATCATCACACCAGACAGAAGTATACACGACATACTCATGGACAAATCTCATATGAATACCTCCAACGAAGTATCCCCTACCATACATACTCTACATGTAAAAATACCACAGAGTATAGATAACCAAATTGCAGACTGTATAAGAATTAAATAGATCATCACAAGGGTCAAGCATCGGTATCAAGCAGGAAAACAACAAACGAACACGATATAAGGTAAAGCATCCTAAACCATCACATAAAACCATGCACTAAGCTCAAAGAAAATACATAGAGGCAAAGGAAGAAATACCCGCCTTAAATCTGCCAAGCGTGATCCAGAAATCCCACGTCGAGACGTTCATCCCGAATCCAAGTCCTGTGTCATATATATATAATATATCAAATTATATATATATACTACGATGTATAAATAGTGTACCAACAGAATCAGTTATCCTTAACGCATTAACTAAACCTAATTAGTGTCTCCTTCTATCAATTAAATTAAAACCACTTCTCCTTCATATCTAGGAACTCATTTATAACACAAACCTAGCAATCAATCCACCATATCCATAACAACTACTAAACACGATAGGAAAATGAATGAACCAATCTTACCCCAATCCGAAAGTGGCTGATCTTGATACACAACCATCGATAGAGGTTTATTGCCTACTATGGAGGAAAATGGAGATTACCCACCAAACACACCTGGTCCGGCACAAACAGAGGAAACAAGAAGCTTAAGGCAATTCATCAAACATCTGTCATGCACACAAATTGCCACTGCCTCAATCAACACTACACAAATCAAACGCCCAAACCTAATGCTAAGGTTAATCAATTACCTTCAAGATTTTCGCAAGGTAAAGAATCATTGCCGGTGATGGAAGGAAGGGGAAAACTCGGCACTGTACCCATGGAAATCCAGACAAGCGAATGATTGGTTGAGGTCGCACCCACGCTAGCGATCAGGTGGCGCTGGCTTAATCAAGTGGTGATGACCGAGCGATGTCAACAGAGCAACACTGCACATATCAAAGATGAAATGTCAAGAAGAGATCCAATGCGATCGTCAGCGATCGAGTCATACCTTCGAGGATTAAGAAGAGAAAGCGACAATGGATCGATGCTAAAGCTTAGATGTTTGGTGACCAGTTGATGTTGATCTACGCATCGGGCGATGGCACGAGAAGGTGACATCGGGTAGGGTTCGGATCTCCTCTCCCTCCACTGAGGGATTGCCCGTGTAGAAGTGAATAACGCCAATGCGATCGACTCCTTCGTGGCGTCGACATCAGGGAAAGAAACGGATCGAGCATAGATGGAGGGGAATAGGGGAAGAAGGTGACGGTGAATTGCGCACAAAGCGGCTCGCCGACAAAAATGGCTCGGATCCGAAGCTCACAGTGTCGACGATGAGAGGCGGTGATGGATTGTCGTCATCGGGTGCCGATGAGAAGAGAGGTGCGGTGGAGATTGGGAAGTCGCAAGGAAGAAGATGAGAGCACTGGTCCGGGTTCGGCGATGAGTTTGAGGGAATAAAAAGAAAAGGAAAATATATATATTAAAACATTTTCTCACTTAAATGGGTATCCAAACAGGCTTTATCCGGACCCGTAAATTCTTCCCCTCAAAATCCGTCGTACGAGCTCCGAAAAATTTTCAGAAAATTTCTAAAAATTCCTGAAAAATCCAATAAGATTTTTCGTCCAATAACATTTATTATTTAATTTTATGGTATCTTACATTATGTGTGCTTAAATCCCCTCACACTTATAGGGAAGCACTTTAGGGCACTTGAACCTGCTTCTTGGCCCCAAACTAAATGGGAAGCAATTCAAGGTTCCCTACACATGCTCTTATTCCCCAAAACTCTAGAGGGCATCTTACATAACATGATATGCATCTTCCTTAACATGTCTAAAGCATATCTCAGCATGTATCTTCTAAATCATGCATAAAAGACAGTACAAAATGCATCTTCGAAGTAACTTATACTGCAGGTGAGTGGTACTTACATCCTTTCGCTAGATCTTACTATTATAAGGTGTAGGGAAGACAATCCTCCCTCGTATGCCTTAATCTTCGAGTCGCCCTTCACCCGCGTACCAATCCTTGCGAAACTCTCCTCTTAAATCCTCCCTTTGAAGAACTTAAAAGCTTGAAAACCTAAGTTTCTTGATCTTGGCCAAAACCACAAAAGAGAAAAGAGAGGATTCGGCTAGGGAGGAATGGAAGAGTAATGAAAATTAGGTTTTGATCTCATCGATCCCCTTATATACCAAGTGAAGTTGAAGCATCTCTCCACATATAATCTATATATAATGAATTGTTTCATATTGCTCAGGTGATGCTTTACCACCACCTAATGGCTACTTAAACCCAACTCAAGTAAGAGGCCTTGACTTCAAAAACTAGCCTGGGCCATTTATGAATTTATTTATTTCTTTTCTCTTCTTCTATTTTTTTTTGCTCTTTTGGATTAGAGGAAATTTACAAGTGTTACATTTAAAATAATTTTAATTAAGTTTTAAAAAATTTTAATTAAGTTTTTTAAAAAATATTTTTAATTAATTTTTAAAATGATTTTTAATTATGTTTTAAAATATTTTTAATTAAGTTTAAAAAATTTAATTAAGTTTTAAAAATATGTTTAACTATGTTTTAAAAAAATTTAATTAAGTTTTTAAAATATTTTTAATTAATTTTTATATAATTTTTAATTAGTTTTAAAACATTTTTGAATTAAGTTTTAAAATAATTTTTAATTAATTTTTTAAAATATTTTTGAATTAAGTTTTAATATATTTTTAATTAAGTTTTTAAAATATTTTTAATTATGTTTAAAATATTAATAATTAAGTGTTAAAATGATTTTAATTAAGTTTTTAAATATTTTTGAATTAACTTTTAATATAATTTTTAATTATTTTTTAAAATAATATTTTTGAATTAAGTTTTAAAATATTTTTAATTAAGTTTTTAAAATATTTTAAATTAAGTTTTAAAATATTAATAATTAATTTTAAAAATAATTTTAATTAGGTTTTAAAATATTTTAATTAAGTTTTAAAATAATTTTCATTTAGTTTTAAAATAATTTTAATTAAGTTTGAAAATATTTTTAATTAAGTTTTAAAATATTTTTAATTATGTTTTAAAATATTAAGTTTTAAAATAATTTTAATTACATTTTAAATTTATTTTGATTGCTTAGAATTTTGATTTTAAGGTTAAGTTAAAGTTGATTCAATTTAGATTAAAAGAGAGCATATATATAAAAGGTTGTTTAACCCATGTTAATTTCAAACTTAGCTTTGGATTAATCATGCAGGCTTCCTATGGATAAGTTTTTAGTTCAGTGGTGAGGCATATGACCTTCTTATGTATCAACGATGAACCACTTGCTAAATACTTTCCAAACTGTTCCTGTCCAAGAAACTTAATGATAAGTTTTGATTTAACTAGCCCATGTTTAACTGGGGTAGCTTCGGTCAGATCCACTAAGTCTAGTGCACCAGGTAGAATACACAAGATTCATCCTAGACATGCCTTCGACAAAGCTTTCTTGATGTACTATCATCCCAATCCATTCCGGTGCTATGCTATTAGGGTTTGATAAATCTTTTTAACTAACCATTCTAACCTAAGCAGAAAAGTAAACCTAATCCTAAGCATGCATAGTAGATCAAGTAGATTGAACCAATTTTCTATTTTCTCCCCCTGAGTCATAGCTTAGATATGGTCTATCTAAGTAATGAATTTGACTCTTAGGGATTAAATATTAGTTTGGTTTGATTGGTTTAGTTAAACATTTTTTAGGGACCCATGCTTGGACTTGATTTCTAATATTTTGACTGATTAGAGATAAATATGATTTGTTGGTTTTGTTAGGGTTATAGCCAAGCCCTGATTTGTTGTTGTTGAATCGATTACGCACGTGAGAGGGGGATGTGGGTGATTCACATGGTTTTCAAAACTTTGTTTCCTATTTTAAAATTAAAGTACGAATGCAGTGGAAAAGAAAAATATAAACAAAAGGACAATTAAGCAAAATAGAAACAGACATGGTCGGTTTACTTGGTTCAGAGCCTTCGGCGACTCCTACTCCAAGACCTAGGTCCCACTGACCTATCGACGGATAATCCACTAAAAATATTTTTTGGTACCTCCGGAAAAGAGAATCAAGTACAAGAAGGTTGAACAAGTGCAACACACTGCACTTGTCCTTTTTGCAATAATTAATTACAAAAGAAAATTACCGACACTTAAATATCAAAGTGGGAGCGCTCGTGATGATGTCGGTCTACCGGTCGTGATCGGAAGTCCTCGAAGCAGTCGTCGGGCACAGCAACTTTGCAGTAGAGTCGTAGCAGGAGCCCAAAGCAATTAAAACTTCAAATGAACGCGCAGTAGCTCGTATATGTGTTTTTGTTCAATGCCTTCTCGAGACAACCTTATAATAGGCATGGAAGGCACCTTCCATAGCCATGGAAGGCGCCTCTAATGAGGCAGATTTGATCCTGAACAACCTGGTGCTTATCCACAACTTTGACCAAAATTTATCCTGTGGAATGCGCCTTCCATAGCCATGGAAGGTGCCTTCTATGAATGGTACGAAGGGGCCTTCTATCAAGCTTGAAGGCGCCTTCGAACACTATTTATCCAAAGGCAAATGTGCTCCTTTGTCCTGCAAAACAATGTTAATCCAATAAATAAAATAATAACCTACAACAAAAATGTTAGTACAATAATAATGAGCAGTATTAATTAGTTCATGTCCTCCCAAGACCAAGAACTAGTCAAGGTCTCGGCTTAGGGATTCCAAATGGACCTAAACTAGACTGATGCCTATTGTCCCTTCAACCGGGATGCATCCTCACTTGGTCACTCTCTTTCAGTGACTTACCTTAACTTACCAGTTTGCTAGACATCCGGTCAGTCTGTCGACCTGTCTGGACTTTATGCCAGCTATCCGGTGGCCCGTTGACCTAGCTGTACTCCTTGCTAGATATCCAATCAGCCCTAGACCTATCTGGACTTTGTTCCAGCTATCCGATCGGTCCGTTGGCCTATTTGGGTTTCCTACCAGATATCCGATCAGTTCGTCGACCTATTTGGACTTTTCCTGTACACTTAATCAAGTGGTTAGATCACAACAATGTTGGGTTTTTCGGGCCGCGGAAACCATTTTTTAGCGTCGCGGAAACCCCGAATTACCCTAGCCAACGGATCTCGTGCGAAGAAAAGGTTTCAAAACAAAATTACGAGTACGAGTTCCTACTTAGATCTACATGAAACGAGTTATACCTTTGAAGCGAAGCCCTTCGCGTTCCCGCTCGTCCAAACGGTGCTGGATCTCAAGAGTATCAAGATAGATACTCCTCTAGAAGTATCCACACGGACTCGTAGGTGGAGAAAAACACACAAAGAGGTGTGCTAGCACCTATGTGTGGTTCGGCCAAGTTGAGGAGGAGAGGGAGAGGAAGAGAGCTCCAAGAGGAAGAAGAAGGAATAATGCACTTGAATGAGGAAAATCAATTTGATTCCCATTCAAAAGTGGCCGGCCACTTTCAAGTTGTGTAACTCCCAAAAATTGCATTAAGTGCAATTAATGTGAAGCTATTAAAGAAAATGACTTTGTAACTTCCATGAGGTGGCACCCATGATGATGTGGAGTAACATCATTGGTCCACATCAATGCCAACTCACCAATGAGGTGGCATAAAGTCAAGTCAAACTTGACTTTTATCTTCCTCTCAAGTCAAGTCAAACTTGACCAAATCTCTTCCATGGTTGATCGAATCCAACCATTTGATTCAAGCCAACTTAATATAATGAATCTAATTCATTTAATTAAATTGATTCAATGAGTCATAATCTAAATTAGACTCATTGAACACATGAATCAACTTGAGTCGAACTCAAGTTAGCCCAATTAGGATTACTCTTAATCCAATTTGATTCATCAAATGAATCTAATCCTCTTGGTTCATCATATGAACCTAATCTCCATCTAATTGTCCTTAGTGTGTGACCCTATAGGTTCTTGTAACGTTGGCAATGCCCTAAACCCATTTAGGAGCATAAGTAATGAGCGGTATCTAGCAACACATCATTACTACCCAAGTTACAAGAATGTCGAGATCCAACATCACCTTGTGACTACTAATTGTGACTCCTCACAA
The DNA here is from genome assembly GCF_018446385.1 of Zingiber officinale. Taxonomy (NCBI): domain Eukaryota; kingdom Viridiplantae; phylum Streptophyta; class Magnoliopsida; order Zingiberales; family Zingiberaceae; genus Zingiber; species Zingiber officinale. The sequence goes on along the minus strand of NC_055988.1, from coordinate 42,066,908 downwards.
TATATGACAAGTGTCCTTCTATCCTAGACATCTAGATTGATCAATGTGAGGCATAGACCGTGTCATCCTCTGACCAATCTAAATCTTGAACTCCAAGTAGACTCACTAAATCAAATGAGCTCAATATCCTATATTGACTCATTTGGGCATGGCCATGCACTTCGTGATCTCACTCTATCAAGAATACCGATGTCTCTCCCGTCATATAGGAGGGATAGATCCCATCTACATCACTCACATCCCTCTGCATAATTTGTTATATACCCAGTAATCACCTTTATAGTCCACCCAGTTACGGGTGACGTTTGACGAAACCAAAGTACATAACTCCTTATGTAGGGATCTATGGTGACTTCAGGTCTAAGGACTAGTAGTCATGCTAATAGCCACATGAGAAAGTATATGACACTCATATAACGATCCATGATACTTTCTCATGGCGGGTCATTCAGTATACATTCTCTAATGTATACCCATGTGTCAACTTGATATCTCTATATCCATGACTTGTGAGATCAAGTCATCGAGTTGACCTACATGCTAGTCTTATTGCATAACATTGTCCCTGAATGTTAATACTCGACTAGAAATGATTAAGAGTAGTGTTCCCTATATCATCTCACTATCGATTCAACCAATCGATTGATATAGGTAAGAACCTTCTACTCAAGGACGTTATTATACTTAGTTTATTTGGCACCAATACAAGTAAATATAATAACCAAACAAATACCTTTATTAATATAAAAATATGATACAATAAGTCCATAAGACAATCATCAAATGATTGGCTCTAGGGCTCTAGCTAACAAACAAAACCTAACTTAACTTACTTGTCATCCATCAAAACTTGAGTTAGATCGTTAGTGCAAAACTGCAACAACTGTCACGTCCCAGGTAGTCCCTGTCCGAAGAAATTTCGGCAGCATCTCCCCTGTACGGGTGACAATATGAATCCAGAATACATATATCTATACCTCGGCCACACACGGCCGGAACAATACAATACAAATAAGAAACAAACCACGCAGTTTATATCAACATTCCACACAGTTCAATATATAATCAATCCACGTAGTTTAATAAGGAAGAAAAGATATAGAATCCTCGAAGATATATGTAAACATCCTACTCCACTACAACGAAGAAAACAAATCCACGAAGTAATGAGAAAATCCGCAGCGGAAAACAAAAGTAGCAAACCCGAATGTTCAATGTCCACAATACAAACCCACAATACAAGTATATAAAATGCAAAAAGCAAAATATAATCCGACAACGAAAATCCTCGCGATAATGGGGCTAGCGACTGGAATATCTCCTGACGGCCTCAACCTGAAAAAATAGTAACAACGGGGTGAGTTCAAAGAACTCAGCAGGTAATCCAATAGATATGTACAACAACATATAACTACCAGCAACAATCCTACGATACAGTATCCTAACAGTACAACATATAGTACAGTCTCCTAACAGTAAACAAGTATGCATAACTGAATAAACTGCAGATTCAACAATAGTATGTAATACAATCTACCGCAAGAATAATAAGAAATGCACATCGAATAAATCAGATCACCGCGAGGTTGGGCAAACGATCGCGGACATACATGATAAAGATAGTCGAGCAATAAGCATGATCCTGATGCACGCCAATCATACGCAATACCCAAGTGAACATCCAATACGCAACAATCACAATAAATGCAATCTGCGCATATGATGCAATATGACGGTCACCCCGACGCCAGTCACCATCTCACACACAATGGTGAGACCGAGTGGGTAGCGACACTGCACTCCGTCACTACCCTCAAGAGCGACCGAGTGGACGGATGCACCGAGTACACCTATCCTCCAACCTCAAACATAGTGAGGGAGCGTAACGCTCTCATCGGGAAGGGACCCCTGTCCTGCTAGTACGCTGCGTCACACTAACCCATGAGTGTACCAGCGGAGCCCTCGACAGAGCAACCTACCATACACACCCTGAGTGCTGTGCCACTACCCATGTAGTGATCACGTGTGTAGAGGTCCATGTAGCCGGCCGACGAGATCAACAATAATGGAGTCGTCAATCGCCCAGCATGCAATCATGCGATATGGTGCATGCGGCTACAGTATGTCATACCTGAGCATATCCTCCATATGTGTAGGTGCCAAAAAGATAAACACATATATAACAAGGATAGTAAACAACATGAATCCAACATCACATATCCAACATATCCAACAACTAATCCAGTATAGAGGGAAGCATAATAAAGACCTCTATCTCTATGAACACAGATAAACATAGCTAGAAAGAAAAGCATGCCAGACTAATGTATAGCAGCTAACAGTAAAAGCATGTATCAGGTATCAACTAAACTAAACCCAGGAAAATACTAACTACCAACACTAGTAAGTATATATAAACTGCACATATCATAAGACACTATCAAAAGATAAGTCAAAGAGTACCCGCCTCAAATAGAAGGTATAGTATCACGCCAAATCCAACGTCGAGACGTCTGTCTCGAATCAGAGTCTTGTGTCAAACAATATATATATTCTATTTAGCTAAATCTAAATGAATAGCTAAATAAAAATCCCTAAAAATAAATTAGGGCAAAACCCTAATCAACCCAATCACATCCTACCTGAATAAATCTAACAGTCAATTAGGGTTAGTTACCTAATCCCTAATCACCAATTAGATTAGAAATCTAAACTTAAATTAAACCCAATAGTTGACTAGGGTTAGTTACCTTAACCCTAATCATTCCATTAGATTAAATCTAAGCAAATAAATCTAATCACAATCAACAACTAGTAATCCAAATACACCTAATTCAAAACAAACATAATCCTAGTTCAAATCTACACATGATCATATATCAATTCCTTGTTCCTTACCTCAATCTCAACTGCTGTAACTACTGAAATCAGAAGATCTGCTGGATGAGGTGGCTACCGTAACCAAGGTGAGCTGCTACTGGAGCCAACCAATCCACAAAACAAGACAGAACAGAACTTCACAGCCTACAGATCCTCTCTGCTGGGTTCACCTCACAATCCAGATCCTCATTTCATTGAAGTTAATCCGATCACAAGAGATGAGATCAACAATTCAACACACCCAATCTCGTGACCTAAATCAGCCACAAAGAGAAGAGGATCAAGATTTGATCAGGGGAACAGCAAGAACGTGATCCAATTCCTTTCCCAACCCAGAACAAGAATCGAGATCAAGTATTCAAATCCACAGCTAAACAAATCGCCTACCTCAATGATCACCGTCAGGACACAGCTTCGTGCGGTGACAATTGATCGGAGCCGAAGGTAAAGACCTAGGGCACAGATGTAGAACAGAGAAGGGACAGTGAGTATAGAGGAAGATCGACATAGAAAGGAACCCTATTCTAGAGAAACCCTAGAATTCACCAAAGATCCGGCGATGCCTTACCCCCAAGATCACTCCTCGCCGATGGCATCGCTCGGTCTGATCCGGCCAGTGAGGATGCAGATCGCTCTGTGAGCAGCTCGGGAAAGAGGGACGAAGGTCGGTTAGGGAACGATGCTAATCAAGCCTCCCGCTGTGCCCCAGCCATCGATCGTCGACGAACGATCACCAAATCCACCGAATGGAGATCCCTCGACCGAAGATAACCTAGACCCCGTTGGTTTCTGTCGAGCTCCGGTGACTCCCTTGCGTCGAGCTCCGGTAATGTGCTCTCCAGCCTCGACGTTGACTCGTCCGTGGAAGAGAACGAGAAGAAGGGAGGATCGGGATCGAGATGGGTTGGGGGAAGAAGACTTTGGCGCAGAGGGGAAAGAAAGGTCTGGATCGGGGAAACACCGTTTGGGGAAAGAAAAATAAAAGGAAAAGGTTTTATAAATAAAACATTTCCTCAATTAGACGGGTATCCCCAACAGGCTTTATCTGAACCCGTCGATTGATCCCCTCAAAACCCTCCGTACGAGTTCCGAAAAATTCCCAGAAAATTTCTAAAAATTCTGGAAAAATTCTATAAGGCTATTTCCCAAATAACCCTATTATTAAATTGTTCGATATCTCACAACAACAATCTCCTCCTTTTTGATGCAATGACAACCTGGGTTAAGTGAGGAATAAAATGCAAAAATAAACAAATAATATGGTTTAAGTTATTCAGATTTTGATTTGGTTGGTTCAGAGTTTGCTAACTTAATCAACTTAACCCCTTAACCCTCCCCCTTTGGCATTCATCAAAAAACATGAATAGATATGGAAGTAAAAAAAATATGCTAAGGAAAGTAAACAAAAAAGCTTTTGACAACAGGATAGTTTTTAGGATAACTTAGGGGAAGAAAAGATTTAAATAAAAAACTCTTATCTTTTTTTTATAGAAAATAGTGGCTAAAAAACTTTTCCAAAACTCTTTAAAATTAAAAAAAAATAAATTTTGAAAAATAAGTTGGTTTAAAAACTTTTTCAAAAAAGTTTTTATCTTTTAAAGAAATTTTAAATACTTTCAATTTTTTTTAAAAAAATTTAACAGTTTCTAAACATATGATTTGATAAGTATTAGAATTTTTCAAAACATGAAAAAAAATTCTTGTTAGAAGGAAAATTTATTGAGTTGTGAAATAATTTTTAGAGATATTGTTCCTCCCCCTGAACCTGATATATGTTTTTAAAATAATCAAATCAACTATAAATTGTCATTAACTGTCTAACCATTAGTTACTAACTGGCTATCAGAAGATAGCAGTGTTTACTTGGTTAGTCAGGTTAAGTCATTTTATCTAGTTAGTGTTTGACTAACCTGGATTACTTAACCTGATTGCTATAGATTTGGTATTTAATGCTCAGATTTATGTTGATGCACTGATATAAACATCTTAAGTCTAGGCAAGCTGCCTTTACATCTCACCGCTTTCTAAGTGTGGCAATACACAAATAAGGTAGCCCTAATGTGTTGGTGAGATGCTCAAGTCCTAGTTCTATAGGAACATACTTTCTATTGATTTTGAAAATTCTAAAAATAAGGGAATTTTGATAGTATAAGTAAAGAACTTTATCCTAGAATTTGAAATTTTTTGAATTTTTTTTTTTGAAAATATTGGTCCTAGTCTATTAAACACATTCCTAACTGACGTCGTAGGTTGCTAAATTCACTTTTAGGGAGGGGTTTGGTGAATATGTCAGCTAAGTTTGACTTAGACTCAATGTAATTGAGTTCAATGTCACCTTTAGTGACATAATCCCTGATAAAGTGATGTCTAAGTTTAATGTGTTTGGTTCTTGAATAATGCACAAGATTTTTTGTTAAATTAATTGAGCTAACATTGCCAATTAATACTTTTATTTTTGTAAGTTTAAATTAAAATATTTTAGAGTGTGCATCATCTATAACAATTGTGTAACATATTCTCCTATTTCTATATATTCTGCCTCAGTAGTAGATAAGACAACTCAATGTTGCTTTCTACTAAACCAGCTGACAAGTGATGGTCCAAGTAATTGGCATCCACCACTTGTACTTTCACAGTCAAGTTTATAGCCGGCATTGTCTGAGTCAGAGTAACCTTTGAGTTCAAAGTTGAGTGTTTTAGGATACCAAATTCCTACATTTGATGTTCCCTTTAGATATATGAAAATTCATTTTATGTTAGTTAAGTGGGATTCTTTAGCACAGGTTTGGTATCTAGCACACATACTAACAGCAAATAAAATATCAGATCGACTTGTGGTTAAGTATAGAAGACTACCTATCGCACTTCTATAGTATTTTAGGTCTACGAGTTTTCCATTTGGGTTATTATCTAAGGTTGTGTTAGTTTCCATTAGTGTTTTTATTTCCTTGGAGTTTTCTATTCCAAATTTTTTAAGTAATTCCTTGATATACTTTTGTGGTAAACATGATTTTCTTCATTAGTTTGTTTAATTTGTAAACCTAAAAAGTAAGTTAGTTTACCCACTAACCTCATTTCAAACTCTTGTTCCATTAATGTTATAAATTCTTGTAAAAATTCTAAATTGGTTGAACCAAAGATTATGTCGTCTACATATACTTAGGCTATAAAAATATCTTGGTTGATTGATTTTACAAATAAAGTTGGATCAATTTCCCTTGGTTGAATCCTTTGGAAATTAGGTAGGAAGTCAACCTTTCATACTAGGCCCTAGGTGCTTGTTTAAGACCATACAAGGCTTTCTTGAGTTTAAAAACATGGCCAGGATGGTCTAGATTTTCAAACTCAAGTGGTTGACCCACATAAACTTCTTCTTTTATCAGTCCATTTAAAAAGGTGGATTTAACATTCATTTAATAAAACTTAAATCGCTTATGGGCTACATAGCTCAGTAGTATTCTAATAAACTCAAATCTAGCTACTGGGGCATACATTTCATCATAGTCAAGTCCTTCCACTTGACTAAACTCTTTGGCCACTAGTCTGGCCTTGTTTCTAATAATTTCTCCACTTCCACTTAGTTTATTTCTGAACACCTACTTTGTTTCTATGACCTTTTTATTGTTGGGTGGTGGCACTAATTCCCAGACTTCATTTCTTTCAAATTGGACTAGTTCTTCCTACATGGCTATGTTCTAGTCTGGGTCAAGTAAGGATTCTTTTATTATTTTGGGTTTAATTTTTGAGATCAAAGATATTTGACTTGAATTTCTAAAGGAATATCTAGTCTGAACTCTTAGATCTAGGTCACCAATTATTTGGTCAATTGGATGGTTTGGGTTGACTCTTACAGTTCTAGTAGGTTCCTTTACTTGAGGTTGATCTTCTTCTTCATATTTGTGACTTAGGTTTTCACTTGCTTCTCCTTTACTACTGTTACCTTGAGTTTGAACCTGGGTCTATTCTAAGTTTTGGTTGGTCTCTTCAAATCATACATTAGAGGTTTCTTCAATTTTTAGTGTTACTTTGTTATATACTTTGTATCCTCTACTATTTAATGTGTAACTTACAAAGATTTTATTTTCTATTTTTTAGGTAAATTTTCCTAAGTGTTCTCTTGTGTTTAGTATGTAGGCCGGACATCCAAATACTTTAAAATATTTTATATTAGGTTTGTTTATCATAATAAAGTTCAAATGAGGTTTTATTATAAGTTTTATTTATTGCGGTTCTATTTTGTACATAGCAAGCTATGCAAACTGCTTTTGCCCAAAGATATTTTGGTAGATTATACTCATTTAGCATTGTCCTAGAGGTTTCAAGTAGAGTTCTATTTTTTCTTTCTACTATTCCATTTTGTTAGGGTGTCCTAGGGCAAGAAAAGTTATGATGATATCCATTTTCAAGGTAGAATAGATTAAAGTTGTGAATTTTAAATTCACTCCCGTTATCACTTCTGATTCTTTTAATTTTTCTATCTTTTTCATTTTCAATTTGTTTACGAAAATTAATAAATACTTCAAATGTTTTATCCTTACTTTTTAAGAATTTTACCCAGGTGAATCTAGAGTAATCATCTATTATTACTAAGTAGTAATAGCTCTCATTTATTGATTTGATTTCATGGGAGTCAAATAGGTCCAAGTGCAATAGTTCTAGTATAGAATTTGTTTGAAGATGATTAGTTGATTTGTGAGTTGACTTTGTTTGTTTCCTTGTTGACAGTCATTACAAATTGTTGAGTCTAAGATGGGTAATTTTGGTAAGCCTCTAACTAATCCATTTAATTTACTTAGATTTCTAAAGTTTATGTGTGACATTCTTTTATGCCATAACTAGGTTTCTTATTTTTGTGTCAAGTGACACTTAAGTGAGGAACCAATCAGGTTAATTGCATAGATATTATCCTTTCTAAAATCTTTTAGTTTTATGGTAGGGTTATCTATGTGCTTAATTAAGCATTCCGAGGATAAGAACCCAACCTTATATCCAGAATCGCACAATTGACTGATGCTAAGGAGATTGTATTTGAGATTTTCAACAAGTAATATTTTCTTAATAATAAAATCAATTCTGAGTTCAATATTATCTATTCCAATTACCTTGAGTTTGTCATTGTTTCCAAAGGCAACTGTTCCTAATCTTTTGTATATTAATTGAGTGAATTTGGTGTGATCTCCAGTCATGTGTTTGGAGCAACCACTATCCAATATCTACTTAGTTTTCTACAACAGATAGGAGTTTAAAACCAAATTAGATTAAGTTTTCATTTGAACTTCTATTAGGGTGAATAAATTAAGTTTCAGTTTATCTTAGGTTTGATTTAATTAAAGTTTAATTTTTTAAAAAATAATTTTCAAAATAAGTTTTAAGTAATTTTGAAGATAATTTTTAAGTAAATTTGAAAATAATTTTTAATTAATTTTGAAAATAATTTTTAATTAATTTTGAAAATAATTTTTTAAATAACTTTGAAAATAAATTTTAAGTAATTTTGAAAATAATTTTTTTAGTAATTTTGAAAATAATTTTTAAGTAATTTTGGAAATAATTTTTAAAATAATATTTTAAGTAATTTTGAAAATAATTTTTAAAGTAATTTTTAAGTAATATTGAAAATAATTTTTAAGTAATTTTGAAGATAATTTTTAAAAGAATTTTTAAATAATTTTGAAAATAATTTTTTTATGTAATTTTGAAAATAATTTTTAAGTAATTTTGAAAAGAATTTTTAAAATAAAGTTTAAATAATTTTAAAATTAGTTTTTAAGTAATTTTGAAAATAATTTTAAAAATAATTTTTAAGTAATTTTGAAAATAAATTTTTAAGTAATTTTTAAAATAATTTTGAAAATAATATTTTAAGTAATTTTTAAAATAATTTTGAAAATAATTTTTTAAGTTATACGTTAATTAGTATATTTGAATAAATTTTTGTTAAGTCCTTAGTCATCTCATTTGATCTATGTTTTCAATCAGGGAATTCTATAATTTTGTGAGATGAGTTAGGTTTAATTTCAGGGTTTAGTTTAACTTTGTGTTAGATTCAACAAATAGACATTATTTGGATAAACTTCTGGGCTATGGTGAGTCACTTGGACATCATTAGAGTAACCATATCGTCGAGGTTTACAAATAGTCCTATTCACTGAACTTAGTACAAAATCTTGGTCTAACTAGTTAGGATTCGTAAAGGGTAGCTTCAATTAGTTCCACTAAGCTAAATGTACCAGGTCAAAGCCATATATTCCTAAACATGCATAGACAAAGTTTCCCTAACCTACTATCATCCAAAACTTCACCAGTACTTTTGTCAAGTTAAACTGTTGTCCCTATTTTAGCTAGTCTTAATTACCCTACCGGGTAAGTTATTATTTTGGAGGTGCCAATTAATTTGGAGACTCCCCCTAAATTATTGAACATTTTGAGTTTAAGTTTTGGATTTATGTCAATTACTTTTATAGTTATAGCTTACTTGATGGTAATTTGATCTATTTATTATGAATTTATTTCGTACGTTTGATTTTATTTTGTTTTTAAGTTTAGACTTTGACTTTAAGGATTCATTTTGGTTTAAATTTAAGAGTTTAGTTGGAATTGATTTTAGGTAATGGATTTTATTTTTAGGTACATAATATTGATTAATTCCTACTTGCGTGGTCAGACACGCTTTTGGAACCCAAGCTTTCACATGATTCTTATTTTTGTTAACTAATGATATAAAGGATTTGTTGGTTGAGCTGGACTTGTATCCGAGTCCGGACTTGTTGCACATGTTAGGATATATACTAAAAGCCTATCTTTTTATATGAATATTTATTTTGTAATAAGAATCACATTGGTCAAATGTCTGTATTTAGTAAAATGCAGTTGTCCATTTAATTTATAATGTAGATAACATGGTGTGTGGTGTCACATAGAAGATCATGTTATCTGTTCCTTATAAATTATAAATAGTAGCTCACAACCAAGATGAATTGGGATAAACTATTGGAATGGTTGTAGTGTAATTTGGTAATAGTTTATCTTGACAATAAAATTACTGTCACGCCCCTAGAGGAGTCCCTGCCAGACAAAAATCCAACAACATCTCCCCTGTACCAGTGACAATTTGAAGCATCAATACAAACAAAATACATCAGCCACATGCGGCTGGAATATTTATATACACAACCACGCAGTTATAATCACAGCCCACTCGGCTGGACTGAAACAATCACAACCACGCAGTTATATATAAAACAGCCCACGCGGTTATACTAAAAACATAGCGAAAAAAAGAAAGAAAGTCCACACAAACCAAATAAATACAATGCATGCCGGCACGGCTTAAACACAAATACAACCCCAAAAGAATAAGATAGCCACATGGCTAAACACAAATACAATGCCAAAAATAAGAAAAGAATATACAAAAAGAAAACAAGCACCAAGTGAAACCGTCTTCGAATGTGACGTAGGACCCAGCAGACAGGATACTCCGAGCGACACCAACCATCTACAAGCTACCTGAAAACATAAATGTATAGATGCGGTGGTGAGTATAGGTAACTCAGCGGGTAATAGACAAGATAGTGCATGGTCTATAAACAAACATGGAGATCACAAGTATATAGTCTCAGTAGGGAAATAAAGAACATGATCATACTATCATAATCAATGCATCTGAACATACCTGAAGTAATAACCCGACATAATCATAACTGACATACAAACTGTACAAACCACTACTGACATACTGGTAAATACATACCCAATCTGAAATCGACGCAAGGTACAAAAATCAGTAAACTCACTGGATCTGCAACAGATATACCCATGACACCTGTGCAATATAAATACGACTGCATATACATGTAAAATAAATGTCATTTATGCAGCATGACAATCATATGCAACAACCATATCTCAATCAAGTGCAACAACGACAATCACATGCAACTAGTATCTACAAGGAATGTATGCAAATGCAGATGCACCGCGCATCAAATGCAAGAATAATAACTGCGTATGCATGCTCCATGGTCACCCCCAACACCTCTCCAGACACCACGACCCCAGTATGGCCGAGAGGCTTGGGTTTGTGACAACCGTACAAGCCTCATACTCCAAACTGCTATAAAGCAGCTGAGGCAGACGGAATGCTAAGTAGTTATCTAACTACATAGCATCAGGGTCCCTAACTGCTCACAACGCCGGACCTCACTAAACCTCGTGACCGGGTGGCACGACAAGACGAGCGGTAACTGCTCCAGCTACCACTACCCATGAGTGGCCGAGTGTGCGGCGCTAAACCAAACCGATGACTCTCTCAACCATAAGGGAGACGATGGCCATCAGATGCAATGAATGACGAACATGATATATATATATATATATATATAATCATCATCCATGCAACACCCCAAACCTCATAAATACCTCCAACATGAGTATAATCGTCATGATACCTACACGTATCCCACCAAACATATGTACACACTACACATGTATAATCTACAAAAAATCTCCAATAATCGCACCAGACACATGTACACAAAATATAAGTACAATCAACATGTATCCTCCAGTAAAAACACAACAGACATGTGTATATACCCCAAACATACAATCAACACAACTCCTCCAAAAGTACATGGCAAATACGTATGTACACACCACATGTACATACACGGTCAACAAGATGACTCCTATAACACATACTCACCTATGTACAGTCCACATCATATACCCAATCAGTATGGTATACCAACAACCCAACAATCCCTACAAGACATACTCTACACGTGTAATCACAACAGAGTAGATATCAAGAGTGGAGACTGTATATGAATTAAATAGATCATCACAAGGGTCAAGCATAAGTATCATGCAGGAAAAATAGCAACCGATCATGATATAAGAGAAAGCAGCCTAATTCATCCAATAATATCCATGCACTAAGTACAAAAAAATCTACATAGAGGCCAAGGAAGAAATACCCGTCTTTATCTGTAGATCGTGTCCAAAATAAATCTCACGTCGTGATAATCGTCCCATATCAAGGTCCTGCATCAATCAATATATATATATATATATTTTATTTAACTAAATTCATACGAATTAAAATAGCTAAATAAAATCCCTAACCCAATTAGGATCTCACCAATCAAATCTGATCTCTGATTAATCCCCCAAATCAACACATCATTTAATCCAATAACAAATCTGTATCATAAATCTACAACAACCTAACATCATCTTCAACAACTAACCAAACCACTACATCTGATAGCCCAACCAACAATCAATCCAATAATCCAAAGAATGATCATATAACAATCTATATTAACCAATCACCATATCCACAAATTCCAACCTAATACAAACCTCAATCAATCCAATACATACCAATAACGATCATGTTTAACTCCACCTAATGATCCAAATCTAATACGATAATAAATCCATTCTTAATCCAACTCCTTCTAAAACCAAACATGATCCACCACCATTAATTTCTACAATCCATCTCCACTAATCCAACCATCAAACCCTTACATAAATCTAACCTACAACAAATCCAACGATTCTAAGAATAATCATGCAAGAACCCATTAAAACACCTAATCTAGCACATACTAATGAAAATAATGGAAATACATCACTGGAAATCACCTACCATGAGGTTTTAACAGAAATTCAGTAGCTCCCAATCCAACAAACCTCTGCTCGATAGCTCCCAAGGTAGTCCTACACCAAATTCTTTCAGGAATCAGCCCATGAAGCAACTGTACAGAAATGAATCCACTGGAACCCTAACAAACAAAACCTTATTTACCTCAAATGGACCTTCACCACTTCACCAAGACTTCAACAGCTACAAGAACAACCAAGAATCAAATCTCTACATCCCAAGTCAAAAATGGAGATTAGATCACTAGAAAACTAATACTAGCCTTACCTTACCCCAATTTCTGCATCGGCAGTCCGTCCACAACAAGGGTCAGCAACCGATCAACGTCGACGAGAAAAGGGAACTGGAATCCAGTGAAGTGGACCTCCCTGATCCCAACTCCGATGACGAGGAAGCGCTGGACATCCACAAGAGACAATTAGGGCTCGAATCTCCCCTCCCTCACCAGGCCCTAGTCTCGCCGTGCCCTAACTCCGCCGGATCATCGTCGATCTCCCACAAGAAACTGTCGAGGAAGCGATTAGTCCACTGGAGAAGGCTTGGACATCGTCAGCTCCTTCGAGATTCCGGTGATGGTCCTTAATCGGCACGAGGAGGCCAAGACCCGTCGGGGAAGAGTCATCCTCCGTCGACGTCGGGTCGTCCACGAGAGAGAGCAATAGGGAGAGAGGAAACCGAGAGGTGAGGAAGAAGAACCGACCACTTGTTTTCCCTTCAAAGCTCCTGTGGTTACCTGCGCCGACGACGTCGAGAAGGGGGAAAAAGAGGAGAATCGCCGGGGTGGTGATGAGGCTCGGGACGAACAGGGAAGAAGAATCGGGAGAGAAATTCGGGAATTTAGGGATTATTAAACTTAGGTTAGTTTAATTAACCTTTAAGTTTATTCCTTAATCAACTCCTATTTAAGGGGTATTTCAAACAGGCTTTCACTATACCCTGAATTCATCCCCTCAAAACGAGTCATACGGACTCCGTTTAAATCCCGAAAAATTTCTAAAAATTCTTGAAAAATCTTATAAGATTTTTCGTCCAATAACATTTATTATTTAATTTTGTGATATCTTACATTCTCCCCACTAATAAAAATTTGGTCTCCAAATTTACTAGTCAATTTAGGGATCCTCATCCAAGGGTAACCACCAAGCAACATACTCATATACCACTCCATCCAAATATCATAAACAAATCTCCAACCCTAGTATCATAAACATATCTCCAAACATGATAATCCTCCTCCAAGTGACTAGCGACAACTCTGTGAGCTATGAACTCACCCTACTCCCGCTACTCCCACTCTGCAATCTAGCCAACTGTGGATAAATCAAACACCTCTAAAATCCAAAATCCATTATCAATAAATCCTCCAACACCTGTATAGAGCGCTCAAACTATCCATCAGTTTGAGATGAAAATTTATACTAAAGTGAAACTCCTAATCCAAAGTCTGTTGTAACCATAATCAAAACCATAACATGAAATCACTGATCTCCATCCAAAACAATACTCAGAGATACATCATCCAGTCCAATAATCCCTCTAGAGTATAATCCTGCTACTCAATCCAAAAGAATCCGTCCTATAAATCCATAGTTAGAAAGAAAGTCATCACTCAACAATGATTGCCCAAACCATCATATCCACTCCGTGTCCTAGGTAATCCCACATCAAAGTCCATCAAAACATGCTCCCAAGTCGACTCTAGTATCCAAATCAATGGAGACAATCTTACTGATCTCCGATGCTCAGCCTCCATTTGCTGACATACTAGACATCAAGCTACAAAATTTGCGATGTCTTTCTTCTTATCGTTCCACCCAACAGGAAAACTTCAAGTCTTTATACATTGGGTGTGTTTCCTGGATGTATCACAAATCCATACCGATGTGTTTCCTACAGTCACTCCTCCCGGATAAGAAGTGAATCGGAAACACAAAAATCTCTCACGAAAATAAAGAATCCAATTTCTCATTATATGAGAATTCTAACAACTGGCAAGAGAAGACTACTCCGCCCATGATACATCAAAACTGCACCAAACCCCAGGTGCGATACATATGTGTAGAGTACAAATCCGTCTACACTAGAAAGCACAACTAGGATAGTGCAGTTAACAACTTTTCGTTTCAACTCCTGAAACTGATCTTGTACGCATCTATCCAGGAAAATTCCATACCCATCCTAGATAGTCCAGTTAACGACATAACAATACTGGAGAAACCCTCAACCAATCTCCAATAATATCTAGCCAGATCAAGGAAGCTGCGAGTCTCCTGTATAGACTACGACTACTCCCAACTGATAACAGTCTCTATCTCCTGTGGATCCACTAATATCTCTCTACTAAAGACAACGCGTCCTAGAAATCTCGCGGAAAACAATCACAATACGCACTACTGAACTTCACATATAGATGTTCCCGTCGAAACATCTCTAGAACTATGCGAAGATAGTGTACGTGATCCTCCTCGGATCAGGAATATATCACAACATCGTCCATGAAACATCTAGGGCACGGTATGCCTAAATGGTAACACCAAAGACTCATATTATCCATACAATAAGCACACTCAACCGTAAGATCCCCAACAAATCTGTGATATGATCATCAACTATAAATCCATAAATCCATATATATCACAAACACACTACACTCCATGTCACTATCAACATCAAACGCCAAATAATAGATCATCAAACTAAACATCCACCAATAGATCATCAAAAGACAACATATCACCACACCTGATCTCCCAATATCCACCAATCTCCAATCATCCTCAACATCAATCAATCATACCAGATAGTCTCCTAAGCAAAGACTAGTCAAAGGAAAGCATCTAACCTTCAACCCCCACTACCAACAAACTAAACGTATCCAAAAAGATCTGCCAAGTGTCATCATCTCATCCTTTCCGATAATCAAATATCCACAGTAAAAGAATGTCAATCCAAAGTCAAAGGGTCACACAACCCGCTGACTAAGAGTCCACCCATCAAGAAGATATCTCCACAACTCTCATAATCATCCCATAAATATCCTTCGACAAATATCGATAAAAGGTCAAACCCTCTAATATGAGATATAGACTACAAGACCTGGCAAAATGATCACGTGGTCAAGGTCTTGAGCCACCTGATAGAGACAATGTTAGCTGAGTCATCTAACCATTGTCTTGTACCCCATCATACTGTGATTGCTCCACCTTGAGGTTCAGCAACCTCCAGTATTAAGCAATGAACACATTGATAGAGGAACACTACAACTAAATAGCTGATCAAAATATCTCTCAATCAATACTCTACCCTTTGAAGATCATCATCTGAAATTATACCTATTTACGGTCGGACCTCCTAGGTATAACTCAACTAACACCACTTCCTCTGCACCATTACATGTCGTAGATCACTAGATACATTAAAGATATCTAACTACCCCCGATAGGTTTATGAGTCAGGATCTCCCATAGAGCAACGTTAGGTGAGTCTCATCGCCTTATAAACCACCATGCTACCAAAAGAGGTAGAGAACTACTCTCTCTCCAAAACACCTCAAAGAAAACACTAAATGATGTCCTGATCTCCTAAAAGCATTCTCTGCTTCCCCTTTCATGTGGCATCGGGTCACGTAAAAGTTAAGCAGCTAACTCTAACTTTTCCATACCGTGGGGTATCCTATCCGAATGTACCTTCTAAGTCGTCCCACTAGGTACAGACAGCCCATGGTCAAAGTCCTCATGAAAAAAGATACATCGATCCTCTATAGACTGACTATACCGACAATGGTATACGGCTAATTCAGTCCTTTCCATGACTGTACAAGTCATGTACTCAAATGTGTCTCCCAAAATATCTAATCAAGCACGAAATAACCCCAAAGATAGGAATCTCTAAAAATAGAGTAAGTCAATCCCCTACTGGTCGAACCAATAATTTAAATCGGTCAACTACTGTCTGGTCCAACAAAAGTACATCCATCATCTAATAATGAAACTAACTAAGGTAAATCGATATACAACTACCTAAGTCAACATGGGTAAATCGGTCCTCTATAAACGAAACCAGAAAGAATCTAAATTAACCCTCTACTGATCAAACCAAAAAGAGCACGAAACCAACTAAGGTAAGTCAAACCACACTGCACAAGTCAAATAGGTAGACCAATCCTCAACAGGAGTACACCGGTACTCTACTAACTGAGTCAACATAAGTATACAAACACCACCAACTACCCAGCTAATAATAATAGAGACTGGTATATGACTCTAACTCTCAATCAACTAATAGTAACAGACACCAAAACTACTAATAGTATCATATGACAATTCCCATGAGATTGTAATCCTTGATCTCCAATAGGGTCGACCATGATTAGTGATTGACCCAACACATGAAATGCATGATACAATCAACTAGGCAAGTACTAACAAGAGAGTACTAAGACACATCACAACTATGCATGAACTAACAGAAATGTAAGATAACAACATGCAAACATACCTCCTATTGCTTGGAGATGTCCTGCTGCTACCTGGTCCCAAAGCCCGAAAGTCACATCAAAAAAATCGAAACACAAAACCTAAAAACATGAATAACAGGCATCGAACCTGCTCGGATACCAAAAATTGGTATCAGATTAACTCAAAAATAGAACACAAAATAAAACAGGCATCGTACCCGCTCTGATACCACTAATTGTCACGCCCCTAGAGGAGTCTCTGCCAGACAAAAATCCGGCAGCATCTCCCCTGTACCGGTGACAATCTGAAGCATCAATACAAACAAAAAATATTAGCCACATGCGGCTGGAAAATTTATATACACAACCACGCAGTTATAATAACAGCCCACTCGGCAAGAATGAAACAATCACAACCACGCAGTTATATATAAAACAACCCACACGGCTATACTAAAAACACAGCGAAAAAAAGAAAGAAAGTCCACACAAACCAAATAAATACAATGCATGCCGGCACGGCTTAAACACAAATACAACCCCAAAAGAATAAGATAGCCACATGGCTAAACACAAATACAATGCCAAAAATAAGAAAAGAATATACAAAAAGAAAGCAAGCACCAAGTGAAACCGTCTTCGAATGTGACGTAGGACCCGGCAGACAGGATACTCCGAGCGACACCAACCATCTACAAGCTACCTGAAAACATAAATGTATAGATGCGGTGGTGAGTATAGGTAACTCAGCGGGTAATAGACAAGATAGTGCATGGTCTATAAACAAACATGGAGATCACAAGTATATAGTCTCAGTAGGGAAATAAAGAACATGACCATACTATCATAATCAATGCATCTGAACATACCTGACGTAATAACCCGACATAATCATAACTGACATACAAACTGTACAAACCACTACTGACATAATGGTAAATACATACCCAATCTGAAATCGACGCAAGGTACAAAGATCAGTAAACTCACTGGATCTGCAATAGATATACCCATGACACCTGTGCAATATAAATACGACTGCATATACATGTAAAATAAATGTCATTTATGCAGCATGACAATCATATGCAACAACCATATCTCAATCAAGTGCAACAACGACAATCACATGCAACTAGTATCTACAAGGAATGTATGCAAATGTAGATGCACAGCGCATCAAATGCAAGAATAATAACTGCGTATGCATGCTCCATGGTCACCCCCAACACCTCTCCAGACACCACGACCCCAGTATGGCCGAGAGGCTTGGGTCTGTGACAACCGTACAAGCCTCATACTCCAAACTGCTATAAAGCAGCTGAGGCAGACGGAATGCTAAGTAGTTATCTAACTACATAGCATCAGGGTCCCTGACTGCTCACGACGTCGGATCTCACTAAACCTCGTGATCGGGTGGCACTACAGGACGAGCGGCAACTGCTCCAACTACCACTACCCATGAGTGGTCGAGTGTGCGGCGCTAAACCAAACCGATGACTCTCTCAACCACAAGGGAGACGATGGCCATCAGATGCAATGAATGACGAACATGATATATATATATATATATATATATAATCATCATCTATGCAACACCCCAAACCTCATAAATACCTCCAAAATGAGTATAATCGTCATGATACCTCCACGTATCCCACCAAACATATGTACACACTACACATGTATAATCTACCAAAAATCTCCAATACTCCCACCAGACACATGTACATAAAATATAAGTACAATCAACACGTATCCTCCAGTAAAAACACAACAGACATGTGTATATACCCCAAACATACAATCAACACAACTCCAAAAGTACATGGCATATACGTATGTACACACCACATGTACATGCACGGTCAACAAGATGACTCCTATAACACATACTCACCTATGTACAGTCCACATCATATACCCAATCAGCATGGTAATACGAACAACCCAACAATCCCTACAAGACATACTCTACACGTGTAATCACAACAGAGTAGATATCAAGAGTGGAGACTGTATATGAATTAAATAGATCATCACAAGGGTCAAGCATAAGTATCATGCAGGAAAAACAGCAACCGATCATGATATAAGAGAAAGCAGCCTAATTCATCCAATAATATCCATGCACTAAGTACAAGAAAATCTACATAGAGGCCAAGGAAGAAATACCCGCCTTTATCTGTAGATCGTGTCCAAAATAAATCTCACGTCGTGATAATCGTCCCATATCAAGGTCCTGCATCAATCAATCAATATATATATATATATATATTTTATTTAGCTAAATTCATACGAATTAAAATAGGTAAATAAAATCCCTAACACAATTAGGATCACTCCAATCAAATCTGATCTCTGATTAATCCCCCAAATCAACACATCATTTAATCCAATAACAAATCTGTATCATAAATCTACATCAACCTAACATCATCTTCAACAACTAACCAAACCACTACATCTGATAGCCCAACCAACAATCAATCCAATAATCAAAAGAATGATCATATAACAATCTATATTAACCAATCACCATATCCACAAATTCCAACCTAATACAAACCTCAAGCAATCCAATACATACCAATAACGATCATGTTTAACTCCACCTAATGATCCAAATCTAATACGATAATAAATCCATTCTTAATCCAACTCCTTCTAAAACCAAACATGATCCACCACCATTAATTTCTACAATTCATCTCCACTAATCCAACCATCAAACCCTTACATAAATCTAACCTACAACAAATCCAACAATTCTAAGAATAATCATGCAAGAACCCATTAAAACACCTAATCTAGCACATACTAATGAAAATAATGGAAATACATCACTGGAAATCACCTACCATGAGGTTTTAACAGAAATTCAGTAGCTCCCAATCCAACAAACCTCTGCTCGATAGCTCCCAAGGTAGTCCTACACCAAATTCTTTCAGGAATCAGCCCATGAAGCAACTGTACAGAAATGAATTCACTGGAACCCCAACAAACAAAACCTTATTTACCTCAAATGGACCTTCACCACTTCTGACTTCAACAGCTACAAGAACAACAAAGAATCAAATCTCTACATCCCAAGTCAAAAATGGAGATTAGATCACTAGAAAATTAATATTAGCCTTACCTTACCCCAATTTCTGCATCGGTAGTCCGTCCACAATAAGGGTCAGCAGCTGATCAACGCCGACGAGAAAAGGGAACTGGAATCCAGTGAAGTGGACCTCCCTGATCCCAACTCCGACGACGAGGAAGCGCTGGACATCCACAAGAGACAATTAGGGCTCGAATCTCCCCTCCCTCGCCAGGCCCTAGTCTCACCGTGCCCTAACTCTGCTGGATCATCGTCGATCGCCCACAAGAACCTGTCGAGGAAGCGATCAGTCCACTGGAGAAGGCTTGGACATCGTCAGCTCCTTCGAGATTCCGGTGATGGTCCTTAATCGGCACGAGGAGGCCAAGACCCGTCGGGGAAGAGTCATCCTCCGTCGACGTCGAGTCCTCCACGAGAGAGAGCAATAGGGAGAGAGGAAACCGAGAGGTGAGGAAGAAGAACCGACCACTTGTTTTCCCTTCAAAGCTCAGGTGGTTACCTGCGCAGGCGACGTCGAGAAGGGGGAAAAAGAGGAGAATCGCCGGGGTGGTGATGAGGCTCGGGACGAATAGGGAAGAAGAATCGGGAGAGAAATTCAGGAATTTAGGGATTATTAAACTTAGGTTAGTTTAATTAACCTTTAAGTTTATTCCTTAATTGTAACGCCCAAAAATTCTCAAATTATTTTTAGAAATATTCTATGATTTTTCTGGAATTTTTAGATATTTTTCCGAAATTTTCCGAGTAGCGGAAGCAGCAAAAATAATTAGAACCGCAAAATAGCTTAGGCGGGAATCGAACCCGAGACCTATGGCTTAGGGATAATGTTGGGAACCAGTTGAACCCAGCCGGGCCGTGCTGAAAGGAAAGGGAACCAATTATAATTATAATTGGGTTGGCCGAATTAGTTACTTAGTATAAATAGGAGGGTTAAGTTGGGGGTTGGTTTATTTGGAGAACTTGGTTCGGCAATATCAAATTTCACCGTGATCTATCCCTCACCCAAAAACCTTCACCGCCGCCCACTTCTCTTCCTCCTCCTCTCTCGGCGCCCAAGCCCCAAGGGCTCTCGGATCACCTTCCGGCAACGACTCCAATACGAAAGAGGTTCTTCTCCGCGAGAGGAACGCATAGACGCGAGCGAATCGTCGAGAAATCGTCTCCACCGAAATTTCTAGCGAAAGGAATTGTAAGAAAATTAGCGTACGAGGTAAGAAACCCCTCACCTGCAGTATAATAGCTTCCAATTGAGTTTTATGCTTTAGTTAGGTTGTATGCAGATTTTTTTTTATCGATACCTAGGGTGTATTTAACTCTCTTCGCAGATTAGGGATTTAGTTGAGCACCTTTAGATGGGCCGGCCATGTCTTCCCTCTTCAGATAGGAGGTTGATGTTGTCGGGTGCCTAGAGGCGGTCTCCCTAATAGAGAGGAGAGTTAGGGCACACTAAGTGTTCAATAAAATAGTTAGTTTAGTAAAAATGCACCATATGTATCTTTAACAGCTCAGTTAGATACATTAGAAGTATCTATTCAGTATTCTCAGTTTATTACAGCTTATATGGATCAGATATCCAATGGGTGGGCTCCCACAGTCGCCTCTGGGTTTAAATAACCTAGCTCTAGGTTCAGATAACCTAGAAACAATAGAATAAGCAAGTATTAGTTATTTCAGTATTTTATTTTCAGTGGCACTGTACTGGATCAGATATCCATTGGGTTGGACTCCCACAGTCGTCCCTAGGTTTAGATAACCTAGTTAACCCTACTAAATTCGGGACTTGCAAACCCGGGTCTAGTTAGGGATGCGCGCACAGCAAGTACAGTTGCCGGGCCCAAACAGCATGATTACTATTTTCACTTATTATGATATTAGCTTTCAAACTCTTAATCTAATCCAGTGATTATAGTTTAAGATCAGTTTTAGCGCAGTTCAGTTTCAGTTCAGTATCATGCTCCAGTTTAGTTTTTCCCTGTGAATATGCATGATAACTTTATGTGCAGTTGTTATACATGTTTTTATGTTCAGGTTTAGATATGCCATGATTGTATGCTTATATGCCATGCCATGCTAGTTTATTCAGTATATCCAGCATATGTTTTAAACAGCACGATTTAAAATCATATTTGCATCGTTGCATGTTTTTGTGAGGTAGATGGTTTCTTACTAAGCTTTAAGCTTACAGATACTATTTTCCTTATACTGCAGATACAGGTAAAAGGAAAATGGACTAGCAGAGGAAGCTGGAGGGCAATGCAAAGATGGTGTGTGTGGCAGGAACTGGAATAAAAGACCCTCTGGGGATCTAGCGTTTACTTTAGCACTTTGCAATTTATTAGTTCTAGTTTTCATGTTTTATGCACTCTTGAACCTTAGCAAGTTTAGACAATTAGAACTTTTAGAAATTTATACTTTCATGCACTTTAAGTTGTTAAAATGTGTTTTAGTAAGTAAAATGTCATGAACTAGTTTAGAATTGTTACTACATGTTATTAGAATAGTTCATTATGCATTAGGTAATTGTTGTATGAGGTTTTGGCACGAAGCAGTGCTGGAATCAGAGTTTCTGATTCGAAATCAGAAACCTTGATCGGTCCGCAGACCGATCAGGAATGGGGTTGCACCACTGGATCGGTCAGCCGACCGATCCAGACTCGAACAGAGAGTTTATGGATCGGTCAGTCGACCGATCCAGAGGCAAACAGAAACTTATGAAGTGCACTGATCGGTCTACCGACCGATCAGGGTGCTCCTGGATCGATCGGTAGACCGATCCAGCTGCGTACAGAAGAGGGCAGAAGCACGGAGGCTCACTGATCGGTCTACCGACCGATCAACGTGCTCCTGGATCGATCGGTAGACCGATCCAGCTGTATACAGAAGCTATGGATCGGTCAACCGACCGATCCAGAGTCTCTTTCCGTGCCAGTATCAAGCTGGATCGATCCCTGGATTGATCCAACAGCCCAATCGATCCATGGATCGATTGGAATGCTTGATTACAGCTAGCAAGTCATCCGGGAGGCATAGATTGTCTTCCCTAGCATGTGTACAATTATTAGGTACATGTAGAGCGTTCAGTTTCAGCGTTCCCAGCAATTAGATTAGGAAAAAATTCAAATTAGATCAGTTTTCCGCACAGTCAGTACAGTACAACTGTAGCGATTCGCCTTACAGGCTAGTAGTTAGAAGGCGGGTCGTTACATTAATAAACTCCTATTTAAGGGGTATTTCAAACAGGCTTTCGCTATACCCCGAATTCATCCCCTCAAAACAAATCATACGGACTCCGTTTAAATCCCGAAAAATTTCTATAAATTCTAGAAAAATCTAATAATATTTTTCATCCAATAACATTTATTATTTAATTTTGCGATATCTTACAATTACACTAGTACACTATGTGTGTTTTGAGCAGGACCATTTGAGGTTGTTTCTTTTTTATACTGACTGCATACAAGAACATAACTTTTGTTATTATGGATGTGCGTACTCTTAATCCTGATATAATAACAATCACATATACTTAGTATTTATTTCTTTAATTTATCAATGGGTGAGATTTATTTCGTTAAATCAATAGACCCGATAAGTTGGGAAATAATATTATTTATATGGTCTGTTATTGATTATAGAAAGAAATTGTGTCCTAGTTATCTAGGTTGATGATGTCCCCTTGAGGAGTTCATAAGGATTGTCATGTAAACCCTACAGGTGGACTTAGTCTGACATGACAATGAAGTTGAGTGGTACTACACTTGGAGCTAGATATTAATTATGTGAGTTGTCAGTAACTCATTTAATTAATGGACATTCGATGTCTTAAACACAGGGAGATTAATGCACTCATAATAAGAAGGAGCCCATGATGTAATATGGGATTAGTACGGTAGTTCAATAATAACTCTTTAGTGATATGAGTTATATTGATGAACTTGTGTTGGGTGTTCGAGTCGAACACAGGAAGCTCAAGCTCATTAGGAGACCAAAATCAATTCCTCCTCTCGGTCCCTGTGGTAGCCTCTATAAAGCCTTGTATCCACAAAGTCCACTTCTTATCCAAGTAATGGGCCAGACACATCCTTGCTTGGTGCAAGGGGGTTGGCCAAGCATTAGCTTGGAGGCCAAGAGATGGCCGACCAAGCTTGGTGCCCAAGCAAGGGGCCAGCCACATTGGATTAAAAGGAGAGATTTTATTTTTTGTTAAAATCTTTCCTTTTATAGCCATCCACATGGTTTTAAAAGAGAGTTTTAAATTTTAAAATCTTTCCTTTTATAGCTATCTACAAAGGTTTTAAAGGGAGATTTTAATTTTGTTAAAATCTTTTCTTTTTTTGTAGTTATCTATAATGTTTAAAAAGAGAGATTTTAATTTTGACAAAATTTTCCTTTTTTGTAACCATGATTTAAAAAAAAAATTTAATTTTAATCTTTCTTTTTTTGTAGCCTTCTACATTGTTTAAAAGAGAGATTAATTTTAAAACTTTCCTTTTGTAGCCATCACAATAGGAAATTTAAAAGAGAGAGATTTTAACTATTATTAAAATTTCTTTTTTTTCCATGACCAAGGATTATAAAAGAGAGGTAGAGGGTGCCTTATAAAAACACACATATCTCTACAATTTCTCTCCTCTCTTTTCCTTGGTGGCCGGTCTCTCTCCCTTTTCTCTTCCTAAGGGCGGAGACACCTTGTTTCTTATCTCCCTTTCTTCTTTCTAAGGCCGGCACCCATCTCTTCTTGGTGGCCAAAACTTGAAAGAAAAGAAGGAGCACTTGGTGGTCGGTTGCTTGAGAGGAAGAAGAAGAGAAGAAAGTTTCCTATTTTGGCATTCCTTGGTGGCCGAAATTTCTTGGAGGAGAAGAAGTGGTTCGGGTGGATTTCATCTTGGTAGATTATCGCCCACACGACATCCAAGAGAATGAGAGGAATACAGCAGAGTATCAAGAGGTCTTTGTTTACAAAGAAAGGTATAATTAGTTCTTAATTTCGCAGCGAAACTAGTTTTTCTTTGTATGGATCATGAAATACCAACACAAGAGGCTAGCAATTTTTGTGTTTCGATTTAGTGTTTTGATCTTGTGCTTCTGTTGAGGTTTCTGTTGTTAAACCTAGGGTTACTGTAAGAAGTTTAAATATCCAATTTCTTTGAAAGGCTTTGTCTAGGAAGTGGTGGATGATCCCATAGCCAAGAAGGTCGAGTGACTCACCATGTTTAACCTGGAAGATCATCCTTGAAATAGATATTTAATCAACTTCTGTAACATGGGATGAACTTGGATTAATAATGTTAAGTATCATTTGCAATCCAAGTTTCAACTACTGATGAACACATGAGTTAAGCTTAAAGTAAAAATGTTAAGTTCCGTTTCGAATTCAAGTTTAACTCATGAAGAACACATAGGTTGTTAGGAAAGGTCTGTGCTTGTATAAATTTTTGTACAAGGGAAGCAGAACGAAATTTAAAGTAGCAACCAACAATTGGTATCAGAGCCCGGACTGCCAAAAGGTTTAACCATCGACTGTGCATAAGAGTTATGGTCTGATTGAGTCATGTGGGTACAATATTGACCTTGACCAAAGAAAGTGGGGGCTCCTATGTTCAGATCAAGAGGACCATACACCAGGTAGAAAGTCCTAGTTGCGATTAGGCAAGGAAGTCCTAGTAGGTCGGGTGGACCGAGGGGCAGGAAGACCTAGTGTGTCGAGGATCGGACGTGGGAAGCCTGTTGTCCTTTGTTTGAGGGAGGATTGTTGGGGTTGCAAGGTTGCAAACATAGTCCCACATTGAAAACACATGGAAAAGATCATGAGTTTATAAGAGAAAGGATATCTCCATTGGTAAGAGGCATTTTGGGTAGAACCCAAGAGCAAAACCATAAGGGTTTAGGCCCAAAGTAGACAATATCATGTCATTGTGGAGATATCAAAATTCTTTTTGATCCAACAATTAGTATCAGAGTGAGTTTTCTGCCTCTGTGTGTTTGGTTTTTAGTTAAATTATGCGCATTTCATACATAAATTTAGGCAGGATAATAGTAGGATGTGCAAATAGATTAACTCTGTAGTTGCAGGCATCCTAATTCCAACTATTATGCCCCTATTGTGTTTGTGTGTGATTGGACCCTCAAGCATGTTGAGGGCATTTTATGTGTATGCATGATTGTAAGTATTAAATATAACAGGAGCTGTATTTGTTTTAAGATTTTACATTCTATTCGATCTAGATTACATGTGCATTCCTTCGTGGAATATAGGATCAATAAATGTAAAATTTTATTTTGTTGCAGATCGTATCCTTGCGAGGCGTGGTGTTATTTGAGGACCGGAGGCACAGCGAAAAAGAAAGCAAGAAGGATGCAACGACATAAACCCTAGGGCCGGCGGCCAGAGTTGGCGGTGGCTAGGGTTAGTGGCATACAGAGGACAGCTATGGATGAGGCCATAATAGTTGGAAAATTAGTTTTCATATTTATTGCCTTTTATGCTGTGATGTGTGCTTATGTGCATGTTAAAATTCCTCATTTCTAAATAACTAAGTGGGAGAGGAATTATTTAAATTCCACGGTCTCCATTACTGGTTTGTAAGTGATGCACTCAAACTTGCGTGTTGGCTCTAAGTGCCTTCCTCCATAACGAATGAGTTTATTTGCAGATCACTAGATCAAACTTCTTTTATGGATGATTATAGGAAGTTATTTAGGTGTGTGTGATCTTCTCCAACTAAAGGGGCACAATCCTATTTAATGGACTAATTATCAAGTAATGGTATATACTTAGGCGCATTTAATAGTATCCTCCCCATCGGAGTCACTACTATTATTTGTGTGACTGGAGAAAAACCAACTATTAATTTTATTTTTCATAAAGTTAGGATGACAAGATAATAAATTAATGGGTAAAACCTCCTCTTACAAATGTTTGAATTTGTATAGGTCCACACTAACGTGACATACAAAATTCACTGTGTTATGAGGTGTTGGTGAATTTAAATGATATTGTTTGAGGAATCAATATTATTTTAAATTCTAAAGTTTTGACCAAATATTTTGTGATTCTTAGGATTTCAAATGACTTTCAATCCTCTCGATGTTATATTGAAAGAGAATAAACTCACTAGTCTCAATTATATTGATTGGAAGCGAAACTTGGACATTGTCTTAACTGCTGAAGGCTACAAGTTTATATTTTTTGAGATCTGTCCAAGCTTGCCTAATAGTGATTCTTGTGAAGAGGAGATTGAGTGTCATAAGAAATGGGTTAGGGTAGATGAGATGACGCGATGTTACATTTTGGCTTCTATGTCAAATGTACTGCAACATCAACATCAGGCCATGCCTACCGCTTATGGCATGATGTGCAATCTCAAGGAACTCTTCGGACACCAAAATCGGGATGCTAGGCAGGAGACTATGAGAAACTTGATGACGACCACCATGACTGAGGGAACACCCGTAAGGGATCAAATCCTCAAAATGATGGCTCTTTTGAATGAGATGGAAGTCCTTGGAGCAGAAATTGATGGGGAAACCCAGGTCGATATCATTCTCCAAACGCTGCCTAAAAGTTTTGAGCAGTTCCGTCTGAACTATAACATGAACAAAAGGGTTTATTCGTTGGTAGAATTTCTGACGGAACTTCAAGCAGCAGAAGGGCTATTTCATCAAAGTTCTCAAATTTACATTGATGAAAATGTTTCTACTTCTAAACCAAAAGGGAGAAAGAAGAAAAAGAAATAAGTCGGTTCAAGAAATCGATCTCTAGGGACTGGGCCGCATGCAGGTGTGAAGAAGCCGAAGGGTAAGTGCCTCACATGCAAGTAGTCTGGACATTGGAAAGTGGACTGTCCTAGCAAAAATAAGAACAATAAAGGTATATCTTATTCTCTAGTTGTTGAAACATGTTTAGTGGTGTTATCTACCAATACCTCGTGTGTAGATACGGGAGCCATTGATCATGTCTGCAATTCATTGCAGGAGTTCCAGGAAACTCGACAACTACATAAAGGGGAGATTACCGTCAACATGGGCAATGCTACAAAAGTGGCGGCTATTGCAGTGGAAGATATTTATTTATCTTTTGATAGGAATAAAACATTGATTTTGAGTAATTGTCTTTATGTACCAAGTTTTAGAAAGAACTTGATTTCAGTTTCTAAATTGTTTAAAGATGGATATTCTATTTCTTTTGATGACAAAGTGGTTGTCAAGAAAAATAGGGAGATTATCTGTTTTGGTATATTAGTTGACAATTTGTATACTCTAAAACCAATAACTCCCACGGTACAACAATTTAAAAGAAAAAGATTTAAAATTTTCTTTTTAGAATTACCAAATTCATTTTGGGGATATGCTCTGGAAACGACAGTGTACATTCTGAACTTGCTACCTTCTAAGTCAGTACCCTCTACTCCCATAGAATTATGGAATGAGCGTAAGCCTAGTCTGAAGCATATTCAGATTTGGGATAGTCCAACACATGTGCTGAAGGGAGACACTGATAAGTTAGAATCACGTACAGAAGTTCATGTGTTTGTGGGTTATCCTAAAGGAACGAAAGGTGGCTTATTTTATAGTCCTAAAGATCAGAAGGCCATTGTTAGCACGAATGTTCGATTTTTAGAAGAGGACTATGTAATGAACCACAAGCCCATGAGTAAAATTGTTTTGAAGAAATAAGAGAAGACATGTCTATTTTAATACCAACGGTACAAGATGAGATACCACAAGAAACTGTAACATGGGTCACAAATGATGCACAATTACAAGCAGTGTCATGTGGTAGTGGGAGGGTATTTAGGCAACCTGATAGATTCATGTTTTGGGGAGATCCCTGGTGAACATGAATCTGATCACTGGATATATGATGAAGCACTCCAAGATAAAGATGCAACATCGGTCTATCTATGGACTGAAGCAAGCTTCGAGATCTTGATACATCCGGTTTAATCTTATGAATTTATTCAGTGTCCGGATGAGTCTTGTGTATACAAGAAGAGTGACGGAAATGTGGTGGTATTTCTTGTACTATACGTAGATGACATTTTGTTCATTGACAATAATGTCAAAGTGTTGTCAGACGTAAGGATATGGTTGTCCAAGCAGTTTGATATGAAGGATTTGGGAGAATGTGGGCATATTCTTGGGATCAAAGTAATAAGAGATCGCAAGAAAAGAATCTTGTGCTTATCCCAAGCTTCATACATCAATACTATCCTAGCTCGTTTTAGCATGCAAAACTCCAAGAAAGGTTTTCTACATGGAGTACCTTTATCTAAAGAGATGTGTCCTAAAACATCAAAGGAGATATAGGACATGAAGGTAGTTCCTTATGCTTCGGCTGTAGAAAGCCTAATGTATGCAATGCTATGTGCGAGACCGAATATCTGTTTTGTCGTGGGCATGGTTAGCAGATTTCAAAGTAATCCAAGACAGGGACATTGGACTGCCATAAAGCATATATTAAAGTACCTGAGAAGGACTAGAGATTATATGCTGGTTTACCAGGCAGATGATTTGCTCCCTGTGGGTTACATGGATTTGGATTTCCAATCAGATAGGGACAATAGTAAGTCAACCTTAGGGTATATGTTTACTTTGGGAGGTGGAGCCATAACATGGAGGAGTGTTAAGTAGAAATGTTTTTCGGACTCCACCATGGAAGTTGAGTATGTGGCAGCCTCTGAGGCAGCCAAAGAAGTTGTATGGCTTAGAAACTTCTTGATGGACTTAGATGTGATTTTTAGTTTGCCCAAAATTATCACAATTTATTGTGATAATAGTGGTGCAGTAGCAAACTCAAAGGAACCACGAGCCTATAAGGCAAATAAACACATTGAGCGCAAGTACCACCTGATACGAGACATCTTAAAGCGAGGAGAAGTTGTTGTCGCCAAGATTACATCAGAAGATAACCTGGCAGATCCTTTCACTAAGGCCCTTCCGGCGAGAGCTTTTGATGGACATGTTGAGGGGATGAGAATCAGATGTATGACAGTATAGTCTTTTGGTATAAGTGGGAGATTGTTGGGATGTATACATAAAGCCTAATTTTTTGTATGAACATTTATTTTGTAATAAGAATCACATTGGTCAAATGTCTGCATTTAGTAAAATACAGTTATCTATTTAATTTATATTGTAGATAACATGGAGTGTGGTGTCACATAGAAGATCATGTTATCAGTTCCTAATAAATTATAAATAGTAGCACACAACCAAGATGGATTGGGACAAACCATTGGAATGATTGTAGTGTAATTTGGTACTAGTTTTTCTTGACTATTAAATTACACTAGTACACTATGTGTGTATTGAGCAGGACTATTTGAGGTTGTTTCTTTTTATACTAACTTCATAAAAGAACATAACTCTGTTATTGCGTACTCTTAATCTCGATATAATAACAAGCACATATACTTAGTATTTATTTCTTTAATTTATCAATGGGTGAGATTTATTTTGTTAAATCAATAGACTCGATAAGTTGGGAAATAATATTATTTATATGGTGTGTTGTTGATTATAGAAGAAAACTATGTCATGGTTATCTCGGTTGATGATGTCCCCTTGAGGAGCTCATAATGATTGTCATGTAAACCCTGTAGGTGGACTTAGTGTGACATGACAATGAAGTTGAGTGGTACTACTCTTGGAGCTAGATATTAATTAAGTGAGTTGTCAGTAACTCATTTAATTAATGGACATTTGATATCTTAAACACAGGGAGATTAATGCACTCATAATAAGAAGAAGCCCATAATGTAATATGAGATTGGTGCGGTAGTTCAATAATAACTCTTTAGTGGTATGAGTTATTATTGATGAACTTGACTTCGGTGTTCAGGTCGAACACAGGAAGCTCAAGCTCATCGGGAGACCAAAATCAATTCCTCCTCTCGGTCCCAATTGTAGCCTCTATAAAGCCTTGTATCCATAAAGTCCACTTCTTACACAAGTAATGGGTCGGACACATCCTTGCTTGGTGCAAGGGGGTCGGCCAAGCATTGGCTTGGAGCCCAAGAGGTGGTCGGCCATGCTTGGTGCCCAAGTAAGGGGCCGACCACATAGGATTAAAAGGTGAGATTTTATTTTTTGTTAAAATCTTTCCTTTTATAGTCATCCACATGGTTTTAAAAGAGAGTTTTAAATTTTAAAATCTTTCCTTTTATAGCTATATACAAAGGTTTAAAAGAGAGATTTTAATTTTGTTAAAATCTTTCCTTTTTTATAGTTATCTATAATGTTTTAAAAGAGAGATTTTAATTTTGACAAAACTTTCCTTTTTTGTAACCATGATTTAAAAGAAAAGTTTTAATTTTAATCTTTTCTTTTTTGTAGCCTTCTACATTGTTTAAAAGAGAGAGATTAATTTTAAAACTTTCCTTTTGTAGCCATCACAATAGGAAATTTAAAAGAGAGAGATTTTAATTATTATTAAAATTTTCTTTTTTGCCATGACCAAGGATTATAAAAGAGAGGTAGAGGGTGCCTTATAAAAAACACACATATCTCTACAATTTCTGCCCTCTCTTTTCCTTGGTGGTCGGTCTCTCTCCTTTTACTCTTCCTAAGGCCGGCGACACCTTGTTTCTTCTCTCCCTTTCTTCTTTCTAAGGTCGACACCCATCCCTTCTTGGTGGCTGAAACTTGAAAGAAAAGAAGGAGCACTTGGTGGCCGGTTGATTGAGAGGAAGAAGAAGAGAAGAAAGTTTCCTATTTTGACATTCCTTGGTGGCCAAAATTTCTTGGAGGAGAAGAAGTGGTTCAGGTGGATTTCATCTTGGTAGATCATCGCCCACACGACGTCCAAGAGGAGGAGAGGAATACAGCAGAAGATCAAGAGGTCTTTGTTTACAAAGAAAGGTATAACTAGTTATTAATTCCGCAGTGAAACTAGTTTTTCTTTGTATGGATCATGAAATACCAACACAAGAGGCTAGCGATTTTTGTGTTTCAATTTAGTATTTTGATCTTGTGCTTCTGTTGAGGTCTCTATAGTTAAACCTAGGGTTACTGTAAGAAGTTTAAATATCCAATTTCTTTGAAAGGCTTTGTCTAGGAAGTGGTGGATGATCTCATAGCCAAGAAGGTCGAGTGTCTCGCCATGTTTAACCTGGAAGCCAATCCTTGAAATATATATTTAATCAACTTCTGTAACATGAGATGAACTTGGATTAATAATGTTAAGTATTGTTTGCAATCCACGTTTTAACTACTGATGAACTCATGAGTTGAACTTGAAGTAAAAATGTTAAGTTTTGTTTCCAATTCAAGTTTAACTCATGAGGAACACATAGGTTGTTAGGAATGGTTTGTACTTGTATAAATTTTTGTACAGGGGGAGCAGAACGGAATTCCAAGTAGCGACCAGCAATTGGTATCCGAGCTCGGACTGTCAGAAGGTTTAACCACCGACTTTGCACAAGAGCTATGGTCTGATTGAGCCATGTGGGTACAATATTGACCTTGAACAAAGAAAGTGAGGGCTCCTATGTTTGGATCAAAAAGACCATACACCAGGCAGGAAGTCCTAGTTGTGGCTAGGCAAGAAAGTCCTAGTAGGTCAAGTGGACCGAGGGGCAAGAAGACATGGTGGGTCGAGGATCGGACGTGGGAAGCCTGTGGTCCTTTGTTTGAGGGGGGATTGTTGGGGTTGCAAGATTGCAAACATAGTCCCACATTGAAAACACATGGAAAAGATCATGGGTTTATAAGACAAAAGATATCTCCATTGGCAAGAGGCCTTTTGGATAGAGCCCAAGAGCAAAACCATGAGGGCTTAGGCCCAAAGTGGACAATATCATGGCATTGTGGAGATATCTAAATTCTTTTCGATCCAACAATTGGTATCAGAGCGAGTTTTCTGCCTCTATGTGTTTGGTTTTCAGTTAAATTATGCACTTTTCATACATAAATTTAGGCGGGATAATAGTTGGATGTGTAAATAGATTAACTTTATGGTTGCAGACATCCTAGTTCCAACTATTATGGCCCTATTGTGTTTGTGTGTGATTGGACCCTCGGACATGTCGAGGGCATTTTATGTGTGTGTATGATTGTAATTATTAAATACAGCAGGAGCTGTATTAGTTTTAGGATTTTACATTCTGTTCGATCTAGATTATATGTACATTCCTTCGTTGAATATAGGATCGATAAATATAAAATTTTATTTTGTTACGGATCGTATCCTTGCGAGGCGTGGTGCTATTTGAGGATCGAAGGCGCAGCGAAAAAGGAAGCAAGAAGGACGCAATGACATAAACCCTCGGGCCGGCAGCCAGAGTTGGCGGTGACTAGGGTTAGCGGCATACGGAGGACAACTATGGATGATGCCATAATAGTTGGAATAAAACATGGGTAATGCTACAAAAGTGGCGGCTATTGCAGTGAGAGATATTTATTTATCTTTTGATAAGAATAAAACATTGATTTTGAGTAATTATCTTTATGTACCAAGTTTTAGAAAGAACTTGATTTCAGTTTCTAAATTGTTTAAAGATGGATTTTCTATTTCTTTTGATGACAAAGTGGTTGTCAAGAAAAATAGGGAGATTATCTATTTTGGTACATTAGTTGATAATTTGTATACTCTAAAACCAATAACTCCCACGGTACAACAATTTAAAAGAAAGAGATTTTAATCTTTCCTCTTAGAATTACCAAATTCATTTTGGGGATATGCTCTGAAATGACATTGTACATTTTGAACTTGGTACCTTCTAAGTCAGTACCCTCTACTCCCATAGAATTATGGAATGGGCGTAAGCCTAGTCTGAAGCATATTCAGATTTGGGGTAGTCCAGCACATGTGCTGAAGGGAGACACTGATAAGTTGGAATCACATACAGAAGTTGGCTTATTTGTGGGTTATCCTAAAGGAACGAAAGGTGGTTTATTTTATAGTCCTAAAGATCAGAAGATCATTGTTAGCGCCAATGCCCGACTTTTAGAAGAGGACTATGTAATGAATTATTGATGGAGTTATGTAACCCTTTAGTGGTATGAGTTATTATTGATGGACTTGAGTTAAGTGTTCAGGCCGAACACAGGAAGCCCAAGCCTATCAGGAGGCCTAAACCAATTTATCCTCTAGGTCCTTGTTGTAACCTCTATATAAAGCCTCGCATCCACCCATCCACGAGTAGTTGTTGTTGGTTTTGGTTTTTGGCACCACCTCCATCTCTTTTCCTAGGGTCGGTGGCACCTCTTCTTTTCCTAGGGCCGGCGACACCTCTTCTCCTTGCTAGGGCCAGCGCCACCTCCTCTCCTTGCTAGGGTCGGTGCCTCCTCCTTGCTAGGGTCGGCGCCTCCTCTTGCTTTCCTTTTGTGGGCGACGGCTTGGAGAAGAAGAAGAAGAGGAGAAGGAGCCGCATCCTAGCTATTCTCTTAGTGGTCAGCAGTTTGGAAACAACGAAGGGAAGGTGTTTGTCATCTTTGTAGATCATTGCCCACACGACGTCCAAGAAGAGGAGAGGAATACAACAGAAGATCAAGATGTCTTTAGCTACAAAGGAAAGGTACAACTTGTTCTTTGATTCTGCTGCATAATTAGTTTAGTTTTCTTTTTATCGATTTTGAATACCAACACAAGAGGCCAGCGATCTTGTACTTCGATCAAGGTGTGCTTTGATCCATTAAGAACTTGCTTGATTGATCAAACACATGTCTGATCGAATATGCGGGTTGCTAGGAAAAGTTCTGTACTTGTACAATTTTTGTATAGAGAAATTGAAACAAAACGGAATTCCAGCGCCTTCAATGTGAACCCATCCAACAATAACATTGCACGACCATGTTATTAGACACATTTGTGTCATCCCCAATGCCCTACTTTACCCCACGACTAGAGCACGGGCGTGTGCTTTAGTACATGAATATGTCGCCACAAGCCCCCCTCCCCAGAAACACCTTTTCACTTCTTCTTCCCCTATTCCTCCATTTCCTTCCTTCAACTCTTGCCATACACCCTTCCCACCCTCTCTAGAGATCTCACTTCTCTTTGGTCTTGGCTTCATCTTCTTCCATGATGTTGAACCGGCTAAAGAAAGAGTTTATCTCCAAGAAGGAAGACACTCTGACAAGCAAGTGTAAGGAAAAGGTCAAAACTTTGGGAGAACCAAATGCATGCTTCAAAGATATATCTAATAATTTTGGTATTATTTTTGTTAATGATGATCAAAAACATTGATTTGATTCATTGTTGAAGCATTCTATTGTGTGCATCAAATATTTGGACTATGAAACCTTAGGTTCTTTAGGTTTCAAGGATGATGTTGAATGGCTTCTTAAGAGAATAGGATGGAATAGTTTTATGTGTATAAAATATCCAACATATCATAGAATAGTTTTAAAATTTTCAACCTCTATTAATTTCCAAAATGCTCATGGGATGGGAAATATTACATTTTGATTGTACAATGATGACTATAAATGGACCCTCAATGATTTTAATACATGTTTTGACTTGCCATGTGATGGAACACAAATAATACTTCCTAGATTTAATAGTTCAAATGTATAAGGATCAATTGGTGGTAAACATATCTTCGATCCACACTCATCTAAGGCTACTAATATTACTAATCCAATTTTTCATTATCTTCACCTGGTTATGAGGAATATGATTTTTGGACGAGGTGATAGTGAAGGAATAGTGAGACTATCTAAATTATATTGTTTATGGTCGATGATGGAGGAAATTTCAATTAACACAGGATTTCATTTTTTGAAACACCTTGTGCAATTAGGAAATTCTCTCTCCATTAGTCCTATTATTTTAGGAGGATTTCTTACTTGCATTGCAGTAGTACTGGGTTACGATTTGGATGGTTTAGAAATGGTGGATAGTATTAGGAATACAATCAAAGTCCTAAATTCAAAATACATGAAAAAGATCATGAGTTTATAAGATGAAGATATCTCTATTGGTATAAGACTTTTTAGATAGAGCTCAAAAATGAATCCATGAGAGTTTAAGCCTAAAGTGGATAATATGATACTATTGTAGAAATATATGAAATCTTTTGGTCCTAACAATTGGTATAAGAGCTAGGTTGCTCTTCACCGAACTAACCGCCTAAAGAAGCATGAGCCAGAGCCATAATTCAGATCCAACCATGAGGGTGTTAGTGCAATCGACCTCTAGGGTTTTGATGTTTGACAATATGACCAAGGGTTGACTCAAACATGACCTGATGTTTGGGAGAGAGAAGTCTAGTCAGGACTAGATGACTAGCAAAGGGAAGTCCTACCAAAGGTTAGGCAAAGTGGAAGTCCCGGTGAGTGAAGTCGAGCCCTAGTGAGTGAAGCTAGGTGGTGGAAGTTCCGGTGAGTGAAGTCGAGCCCTAGTGAGTGAAGCCAAGTTGTGGAAGTCCCAGTGAATGAAACCGGACCCTAGTGAGTGAAGCTAGGTGGAGAAAGTCTTGGTGAGTGAAGCCAGGCAATGGAAGTCCTAATGAGTGAAGCTAGGCAACCCTAGGAGGTAACCCTAGGTTATACTTGAATTCTGTTAATGCTGTGCTAACTCAGTGTTGCAGGGAAACTCAGCTAGGTCGACAGGCTAACCAGGTAGTTAACATGAAGTCCAGACGAGTCGAAGGGCTGACCGGACGTCTGGCAGGTAAGTGAAGGTAAGCCATTGGAGAGGAGTGACTGTGAGGACACGTTCCTGGGAGGAGAACATTAGGCGTCAATCTGACTTAGATCCATTACGGATACCTAAGTCAAGATCGTGACTAGATTCTGGTCTCGAGGAGACGGAATCTAATTACTATTCCTTTTTTTTATCATAAACTGTGCTAATACTCTGTCTTGCAGGATATTTTGCATTTAGGTTTTGGACTAACATTTTCTTGCTGGGAAATGAAGTTGTTGGAAAATGGAGTCCGGGCGCCCGGAATAGGTCCAGGCGCCCGAAAGCAAACTTTATCCCTATCATTGCGTCGACACGTGGAGATCACTGACTGGCTTGGCTACGTCACATACAGGGCGCCCTGAAGGGATCCGGGCGCCCCGAACCTCTTATATAAGGAGGGTGAAGGCTGAAGCAACTCAACAACTACGAATGATTTGCTCTCCCGTGCTCTTGTGACGCCTCTCAGACAAAGTGATGTTGTTTTCATTTTCTTATTGTCGGTATTAATTTCTTAAAAGCAGTTCTGTACTTTACTATTGTAATACTTTTCGAATTATTAGTGAATTGCCCAACGAAAGCACTCAACGAGTGTGGGCCTTGGAGTAGGAGTCGCTAAAGGCTCCGAACCAAGTAAGAAATACTTGTGTTAGCGTTGCTTTCTCTTTTCACTTTTTCCGCTGCGTATTTACTCGCTTAAAATTTTAAATCGATATTCACCCCCCCTATCGAATTCATGATCCAACAGGTGGAACATGGAATGAAGTAGGGGAGGCCCTAAGAAGGTTAGTGACCTGATATTTGAGGGGATGCCCTAAGCAGGTCAAGAGTGACATGATGCTTGAGGGGAGTCCCTGAGTAGGTCAAGAGTGACACGATACTCGAGGAAAAATCCTAAGCAGATCAAGAGTGACCTGATACTTGAGAGGAGACCCGAACCATGAGAATAATGGTGATCATTTACTTGAGGAGAGGATTGTTGAGAATACAATCAAAGTTCCACATTAGAAATACATCAAAAAGATCATGGGTTTATAAGATGAAGATATCTCTATTAGTATGAGGTCTTTTGGGTAGAGCTCAAAAATAAATCCATGAGAGCTTAGGCTCAAAGTCGACAATATGATATAATTGTGGAGATATCTGAAATTTTTTTGTCCTAACAGATAGTACCCCCGAGGTTAATTTAAAAGCATGTTTGGCAATACGCATGATACACAACATCGATATGGCTATAGTCTTATTTTGAAAAATAATTTCCCTTTGCGATTACCAAATCCTGATTTAACCACCATTCGCATTAAGAAAAATTG
Source organism: Zingiber officinale (assembly GCF_018446385.1). NCBI lineage: Eukaryota > Viridiplantae > Streptophyta > Magnoliopsida > Zingiberales > Zingiberaceae > Zingiber > Zingiber officinale. The sequence continues at coordinate 42,028,844 of NC_055988.1, read as the reverse complement.
GGTTTTATCTAATGCCAATAAATAACCCATCCCCTCTCCTGTACTAGCCTCCACATATATTCCTTCAAGTAGCTAGGATCTTGCTAGGTTTAATTTCATGAGTTTCTCCCTATCTTAGACACTCATCATCATGATCATGCTTTACATAAAAATCTATTGAAGAGATAGAAATGTTTGTCGAATGAACAATTTCAATATTTGTGAGACTGTTTTAAGAAAGAGAAGGAACTTTTAAGATAATGATTGATTTTATGGATGCCCAAAGGGGGGAATGGAAGTTAAATGAGGATTTTACGGGAGTCATGAGACAAATTCACATTGAAATTGATTCTATGTATAAGTATCACAAGTTGGAAAGTAGAAAGAGGTGGTTTATTGAATCTTTTCCTACCTTTCTAGGCTTCCCTGAATACCTCCCTCCTCCACCATATTGATTTCATTAGGACGATGAAAAGTCCAAGTCTCGGGAGAGTTGTATATATGAACATGCCTACTTTCTTCATATTTTATTTCATTTTGTAGGATCGGTGCAGTTGAGAGTGGGGGGGGGGGGGGGGGTTGGTAAATCTCGACTTGTTGATTTCTTTTCGATTTTGTTTGTTCTTTCTATCAAAGTCATTAGTAGAAGTGAAATATAAAATAAAGTATGGGAAAAAGAATACTTGCAGGATTTACTTGGTTTCCAACCCCCAGGGTCGGAACATCTAAGGCCTACACACTCAAGTAGGAGTCCACTAGTGGTCTCCTTTTCGGAAGCTTTTCGGAGGCGGAGGCGGAGGCAGAGAAACCTATCTTACAGTTTATCAAGTACAAACATAAGAGATTAATAAAATAAATACAACTTGTAATATAAATACAAACAAACACTTTGTTGAGCCAACCTGGAAGTCCTAAGCGCAACGCACCCTTCCTAGTGCTTCCCCAATCGCAAAGCTTTGTGTCGTAGCATTCCTTTTGAGAGCATGGATTAAAAGTAATCGAACAATAGATGTATAGAACGTAGAGCCTTCATCTCCTTTTATAGAGTTGGATCAAATCATTATTTGGATCAACTCTTATATGATAAAGTTATATTTGGATGAAGCATATTTGGATAAAGTCATATCTAGATGAAGCAATATGTGGATCAAGCCTTATCTGGGTCAAGCCTTATCTCTATTCACATCATCTAGTTTATCCTTATCCTCATCCAAATTATAAAAATGAACTAGATCTTTTACCACATCATATTCCATATCAACATTTCACAACTCAGTAATTTAGATCGAACCTAGTCAGTCTACCAAACTGCTAGTTCGGTCTATTGAACCGATTTAGGTCCGATTCGACCCGAGTTAAGTCCAGTTCACCCATTTGTGTTTGTCTTCTCTCTGTTTTGCTTCCAGCTCTAGGTTCCTGCAAAATAACCATACAAAATACAAATATATAACCTATCCTATATCTATAAGTCTACCAGACCTACTAGGCTTACCTTTTACTTAGAGGTCTCTCCTCCAAGTCTACCACTTAAGGGTCAATCCCTTAGGATCAAGCCACACTCCTGTAAGTTTACCTGACCTATTAGGCTTCATGGTTGGATTGTATCCAACACTTTACCATTACCTAGGGTTATCTCCCCTTAGGATTTCCAACCTAGCTTTACTCACCAGGACTTCCACCACTTAGGGTTACCTCCCATTAGGATTTTCACTACCTAGATTCACTTACCAGGATTCCCACCACCTAAGGTTGCCTTCCCCTAAGATTTCCACTACCTAGCTTCACTCACAAGGACTTCCACCACCTAGGATTACCTCCCCCTAAGATTTCTATTGCCTAGCTTCACTCACCAGGACTTACCCTTGCCTAACTAAGTTAGGACTTTTCCTTGCTAGTTATCTAGTCTTGATTAGACTTCTCTCTTCCGAACATCAAGTCTTGTTTGGATCAACCCTTGATCAATCTGACCAGACTTAGGTACATTGTCAAACATCAAAACCCTGGAAGTTGATTGTAGCAACACATTTCAGTTGCATTTTTCTTGTTTTCATTTCATTTTTCATTTTGATTGCAGTTTTCTTAAGTTTCTTTGGTTGTTTTGTTTATTTAGATTAGTTGTCTATATGACAAAAATTTAAGGATTGACCTGATTTTCAGGATCTCATTTCACTTCGCCTAAGTTTGAATAGTAGATAACTCTGAAAATAGTCATGATTCATCAAACTTGTTTAGTAATTGAGTTTTCATGGTGATTTCTTAAACTACATCTTGGTTACTTGATGATGCTCTAGTCATGTAAGCTCACTTCAAAAAAATAAAGTATCCCTACATTTGTTTGTGCTACATCTAAAGCACCAAAAAAAAAAAAAAAAGAGTTCAAGTGCTGCACATTACAATTACTTTGAAAAAAATAGAATAGAATAAGGGATATAAAAAATAGTTTCATAAGTGGAAACTAATAATACCCCTTTGTGACCGAGTTAGGTTACTAGGGAAATAACTGCTATATTTCTCTTGATATCGAGTACACCTTTGAGACCTTAGGTAGATTAAAAAAAATGAACCAAGCGTGTGACAGGTAAGCATCTATCACCGGGAATAGAAGGAACTCAATTAGATGACAACTTGATTAGGATTAGGGATTAAAACTTGAAAAATTTAGGTCACTCATCACACTGTGCATAAGAACTTATATTTGAGTCATACATAAATTACTCTATGATTATGCTTACCATTGAAACTAGTTGATAGAGTTGGATTGATTCACTAGAGATTATGATGCACTATATTAGCACATGAGTCTAGATTGTGAAATTTTTCTTGAGGATAAATAAATGTTTAAGTCTGGAGGTGTGATGTGCGCAGATTATATACACTTTTATGCATGCTTTGACACACATTCACTTGTATTCTTTGAGTATGTTCTATGCTATTACACTATTCTTTATCATATTTTTAACATAATTATTCTCTTTGTTGGACATTTGCTCGTGCTTGGTTTTTCTTGACAGGATGCATTTTCGGAGTGAAAATGGAACTAAGGCATGCGGATCAATCCTAGAAGAGGAACAAAGTCCAAGTCATGCCCCTTGGCATGGCCATGTGTCACACCAGCACTTAAGCAGAGTCGGGCCATGCCTGGAGGCATCGTCGTGCCCCCTCATTAGAGAGCAAGCAGAGTCCGATCGTGCCGACCATGCCTCCCACCAGCAACCAATCTAGGGGCGGTTGTGTGAAACCACATGACCATACCTCCCTTCTAGAGCCAGTTCAAAAGGCAATCATGCCTCTCCGCTCGAGCCCATTTATGCTCTAGTCATGCCCTGAGGAATGGTCGTGAAATGACTCAGGTAGGGCTTGTGCCTTGCTTATATAAAGGGTGTTCTTCCCCCATTTCAATGGGGAAGAAGGGTTTTCCCTTTGTGGGAGACTTATTTGGTCTATATTTTCTCTTTATCAGCGCTCCCATCTAAGATTTGAAGCCATTTCTACCATCTCTTTCACCTCTAGAAGCAAAGAATTGGATCTGAAGACTTTTTATCACATTAGCTAAGATTTCTTCCTCTTTCTTCTTAGATTTGGGTTTAAAGCTTGTAATTATAATATCTTTGGGTATATCTCCTCTTATTATGGAATAGATCTACTTGTTCTATGATTAAGGGAGTAGTTGTGATGTGTGATTAATGTAAACTCTTTGAATTTGTCAATTTTCTATCCGTATGACATGTTTATGTCTTCTACCTATTTGATTAAATATGTGTGATGAATTTATTCTTATATTTCATGTTTGTTTGGATGGTTGTATTGATTGCTCACCTTGTAGATGGGATGTCCTAGATCGTATGATCGAGGGGCCCGTGACAAGGGATATCTCTTTAACTGGACTTTCTAGAGTGTTGCCTTAAAAGTGAGGACAATTCTCTATAAGGAAGTATCTAATTAGACTTAATGGGTTATTTCTAATCTTGTGTTAATAAGTGTCCTGTGTAATCTAGCCATTGTATAACCGGGGGAGCCTTAATGACAATGGATATCCCTTTAATCGGATTTTTTATGTTACCTCTTCTACTTAGTGGCATCGGATAACATTAGGGGTAACACTCCGATACTACCACCGCGGGGAGTGTCGGTCTTTGGTTAGATTTCTTATATGGGTGTAAGGATAGAGAATGGGAGATGGATAATTCATAGTGCATTAAGTAGTATCACAACGAAACCGAATCCCTAAACATTTTCTTTGACCAACTTCCTTGATCAATTCTCCTTCTTAATTCTCTTCTCTTTACTTCTATCTCTCTTTTAGTGCATAAATTTATAACATTCGATCGTTTAGATAATTCATCGTGGTAAGTCTCTAGTGCTTAATCCAATTTCCGTAGATTCAATATCTTTTATTACTTACAATAAAATCATGCCCATGCGGTTTTACAATAGGGTTGTGGATCAGGTTGCCCATACTGGGTTGGAGCATGAGGATTTGTTAGAGTTTTGGGCTGTGGCTGGGATCCAAGATCTGAAAATCCCGGAGCAGCCAGATTGCCAAGGAATGGGTTGCTCTCCGTTTATGGGGCTAATGGCCCTTGGATGTTGATGGACCATAGCTACTTGACTACAAACTGGACTATCCAGTTAGAGCTAAAGATGAAAAAATAATATCGAATCTGGTGTGATAATCTAGTTAGAGCTGGGGGTGCTGCAACTCGTGAAGACATCACGTGACACTTCCATTTGTTTTTTTTAGATAAATGGTTTGTGCAGCTGTGAGAGATGATTTGTGTGGTTATACAAGTTTAATTGAGCTTGTATAGGAATATTCTAGGGATTAACCTTCTAAATGTACATAAATTGTGCTTCGTAAGGAGAAAATGGACTACCTAATAAAAAAAAATTGAGCCTCATTCCAAGAGCTTGATGATCGAGATTGACCTCCATTGAGTCCTCAGCTAGCCCATTTCCTCAATTGTGATTTTAATGCGTGGGAAGCTTGAATCTTCCTCATGCTTGAATCTTCCAAGCCGCTGTCTTCCGAGAAAGAAGAATCATTCTTCAAGCCTGGGCATAGCACCCTGAGTCACCTCCTAAACGACCTGCCTTCCTACGCTAGAGTGTCCTCCAGCAGTTCCATCAAAAGTCACCTTCAGGCTTTTACGTTTGGCCTTGTTCATCAGTCGCCACCTCCTCCAGATTCCCAATAAATCTGTTTTTGATTAGTTATGATTAATTTCCACATAGGAATTGCCCATTAGTCTGCTGTCACTTTGGCCGCCGACGCATTAAAAAGAAAGGGCACCAGATTAGTTAGGCTGAGAATTATACTCTAATTAAAACGTTATCATAATATCAATTTAGAACATGCACCATCGATCTCCATCTTCCATTCAACGATTTGCTAGTGTCCAAATTTTTCTCCAAATTAAGGTTCAGAAAGTAGAACAGGGGGTGGATTTGGCGCCGGAAAAGGGAAAGGGAAGAACGGCGGCTTTAGAAACGGGAGAAGCCACGATGGGATGGTAAACGGAAGCGACGCAGGGTCCGGCCACGGAAAGTGAGGAAAGGGGAAAGGAAGAGACGGCGGAAGCAAAAACGGCAGTGGCGGGAACGGGAACGGCAAGCTGATCGGCCACGGAATCCCTACCGGCGGGAAAATGGGCCAAAATATGAACGACAAGGAGGAGCCAAGAGTCGGTCCACTTCCCTCCGCCGGTGCTTCCCTCCCCTTGCTGCACTTGGACCTCACCGGCTTGTAGCTGAGTGCGTTGAGATTGTAGTAGCAGGCACCGGTCTCGCGGTCCTTGAAGGCTACGTGGGCGGTGGAGCTCCGGGTGAAGCCGGTGGTGTTGCAGCGCGCGGAGGAGCTCCTGACGAGGATGGCGCGGCACATGGACTTCACCTCTCGGCCTTCGTGACACTCAAGGCCGTCCACCGGTGGGATGTCCAGCTTGTAGACGCCGAATCGGTCGGTAGTCCGATAAGCCGTGATCGACATTTCTTCTTGGGAGGTGGAGTTGACTACGGCGAACTTGCATTGCACCACCACTTGTGCTCCTGAATGGAAATAACGGAAAGAGTTTATACTGTTAAAACATCACTCCTTAAATTGGAACAATTCATTGATTACCTCGCAAGAAGTAGCTGTTCTTGGAGAAGCTGTTGTCGGAGCAGGCATCGCAGTAGACTGAACCGAGCACGGTGATGTTGGAGACGCGATGGGGTTGTAGACGAGCGACAGCTGAGATGGAGAAGAGGAAGATGACCAGCGAGATTGCAGCTGGATTCATGGCGACGTTGTATGGCTTGTACTCTGATCTGATGCTCTGCTACTGCGACTCGTGACTATAGGGACAGACTGAAGGGGAGAAGGACAAGGACATGTGAAGGGGTGGTGAATGTCTGAGAAAGCGCTTCACGGGAAGCCATCACACCTTCCGTGAAGGGCTTCATGTAAATAGACACCTGAAGGGGCCATCACGCCGTCCGATTGGACGAGATTCAGCCTCAGCTGCCAACCAAATATGGTGACGATTAACCCTTGTGTAATTGGACATGGTATTTGTATGTTTATTTGTTATTGTTGTTTCGTGGGCTTGAAAGAAAATTTGGAGGTTTGCTAATGTGTCAACAGATCAGATGGCGGCAATGAATTCGAAAAGCTATTTGCATGGACCCTCTTTGAGTTAATCCATGGGTCTTTATATTATGCCTAGCCGAACGGGCAAATGGACAGTGCCAACCACGATCTAAAATACTTTAATTATTATTATTATTATTCTTATATATTATATGCTGCATTCAACGTGGATTAGCTGATGCGGTCAAAATCTAATTTTTTTTAATCTTTCTTTTATTTGTCTGCAATCATTTTTTTTTTCATCTGCATACAACAATTTGAATTAAATTAAAAATAAAATTCTCATTTCTTTCTCATATGATTGCATGTAATAATCACTATACTGTTGATTTTTAAAGGTAGTATAACTGCTACAGCGTATAACAGTTATTATATAGTAGTTGTTACATGTTGTAGCAGCTTCTATATAGTAGGTGCTACAATGTATAGCAATTATTGTGTAGCTATTGTGTTGTAGCAACTAAAGTTGTATTGTAATAACTACTGTACTGTTGTAGCAACTACTACACTGTTGTAGCAATTATTATATAATATCTTCTACAATGTTATATCATCACTACTACAATGATTGTTGCATGTAATAATAGGAGAGAGAAGATAAAATTTCATTTTAATTTAAAAAGAAAGAGAGAAAAGTTGTTACATGAAGATGAGAGAGAAATTAAAAAAAATTGAGTTCTGGTCGCGTCAGATCACTCATGTCGGATGTCGTTCACGGTCACGTAGAAAGCATCGTGCAACATATCCTCTCTCTCTCTATATATATATATATATATATATATATATATATATATATGACTTATTAATTAAAAATGTTTATATTTACTACTTCTTAACTTTAATAAAATATAAATAATTTAATATGCGACAATTTCCTAAACCGTGTATCTCTTTATGTGTTTTACTCAAATCACGTAGCTATTTTGGGATGTCCAAATCGCATAGCCTCACATGGATAAATTGTTGGGACCAAAATGTAGCTAGAGAGAGGGGGGTGAATAGCTTGATGCGATCTCGTGCTCAGCATTGCTTGCTTCTCGTGAAGATGTGCAGCGGAAATTATAAGAAACAATACACCACAACGCTAACCCGTAGATTTACTTGGTATCCACCTCAAGAAGAGGTAACTGGTCCAAGGATCCACACACTCACGCATCCTCCACTATGAAAAACACTCCTTTTCGATAACTACCAAAGGCGGAGAAACCTTACAAGCTCACAGTACAAGAAGAAAGGGAAGGGTAATACAATACAAGCAAAAGCTTACAAGATATATATGCACAAGAACCCTAACCCTAGCTTCTTCCTCACCTCTTGACTTGGACGTGCACCAGCACAAGCCTCCAAGAACCTTCAAGATCTAGCGTGAGAGCTGTGGAGAAGTGGCTAGAGTCGCTGTGAAGATCGGAGATGGAAGTCGTGGAAGTTCTGTCGACGAAATCGCACGACAACATCTTTATACAGCGCCAACGGTCGGATCCCAATCGATTGATTGCTCCCAATCGATTGGGGAGGCTATTGATCGATCGGTTGATCGATCCAAAGCGCCTCTGTGCTCTCGAGAATTGCCTGGATCGATAGGCCAATTGATCCAGGGATTATAGTGCAAAATCACACCTCCCAATCCCAATCGATCTCCCGATCGATTGGAAGCTCCCAATCGATCAACTGGTCGATTAAGAGGCTTTCTATTCGCGCGACACTTCTCCCCAATCGATCCACTGATCGATTGGGAGGAGGCTTGTCGCGGGGACTCACCCAATCGATCAACCGATCGATTGGGCATGAGCCAATCGATCGGCTGATCGATTCAGCTCTTGTTTTTTTCCCAAAAACAAGTCCAAAATCCCCTAGACCAACATCTAATCAACCATGACCTGTTGGTACATCATGCCTAGCATCTGGTCACCCTTGACCTGCTAGAACTCCCTCGCCAAATGTCCGGTCAATCCCTTTGACCCACTTGGACTTTTCTCCTCGTGCTAAGTGTCCGGGCATCCTTGACCCACTTGAACTTATCTCCACCAAGTGTCTGATCAACCTTGATCCATCTAGATTTCCCGTGCCAAGTATCCGGTCAATCCCTTCGACCTACTTGGGCTTCCCAACACCAGATGTATGATCAAACTTGATCCATCTGTATTTCCTATACCTGGCTTCACTCACCAGGACTTTCACCTAGTTTCACTCACTAGGATTTTCCTTCTGCCTAGCTTCACTCACAAGGACTTCTCATTTGCTTGGCTTCACTCACCAGGACTTTTCATACTGCCTAGCTTCACTCACTAGGTTTTTCACCTGGCTTCACTCACCAGGATTTTCCAGCTACCCGGCTTCACTCACCGGGACTTTCCCCTATCTTTACTCACTAGGATTTCTCATCTGCCTGACTTCACTCACCAGGACTTTCCCATCTGCCTGGCTTCACTCACCAGGACTTTCTATACTTTCTAGCTTCACTCACTAGGTCTTTCACTTGGCTTCACTCACCAGGATTTTCCAGTCAAGTATCTAGTCAACCTTAACATACTTGACTCTTCTTCACAATCTCCCCACATGAACAATCGCACATGCAATCTCCATGTATTGTCTACATGTATTGTTAAACATCGAAACCCAAACATCAAGACTCGAACTTGAACCAATTTAAGCTCAGTCAACCAGGTCAACCTTGACCTAGGGAATATTGCACCAACAATCTCCTCCTTTTTGATGTTTGACAATACCTTTAAGTTAGGCTAATCTCATAGTCTCAACTCTCCTTCATGCCAATGTAAGAATGATGGTTTCCTTTATTCTCCTCCTTTTCTAGAGGGCAAACTCCCTCTTAGGTAATGAAGGCCTAACTTAACCATACATTCTCCCCCTATTGGCACACATCAAAAAGTCTCCCCTTGAAGAGTTACACAACGTTGTTTACAACTTCACTCGTTGTTCACAACACAATAACGAAGGTCTCATACCCTTCATTATTCTCAACGCTCATCTTTGAGCATATACCACTTGGTATATTCACACACGATTCAAATGAAGGTCTCATACCCTTCATTGTCATCAAATGCTCATCCGTGAGCATGCATCACATGAATAATGAAGATATCCACTCTCCATTATATTCAAATGCCCAACCTTGAGTATTTTCGCTAAGGAAGGTTAATCACCTCCCAAGGTGTATGAAAAATGGATTTTCATGTCCTTAAAGAGTAACTCCCCCTAAAGACATGCACGTAACTTTTGTCATTGCACCAACAATGACTTGGAATCCCTAAACCTTTAGGAAACCCAAATTTTGAAGTTTTGAGGTTCAAAAATTCAATATTGAAACCAAACCTCAATCTAAACCTCTACTTAGTCTCCCTTAACCAATCCGTCCTTATTTTCATCATGAAAACTCCCCCTAAATGTATATAAATGTGTTTTGAGGGGTTAAGAAAGGTTTTATAGACTAAAAATGGTTCAAAAAGCTGAAATCAGGCTTTTCCAGCCAAAATCAGCATCCCCAATCGATTGAACCCTGCTGAATCGATCCACTGATCGATTCAGACTCCGTGGATCGATCGGCTGATCGATCCAGCGAGCTTCTGCTCGCGGGAAAAGCTCCTCTCAATCGATCGCCCGATCGATTAAGGCACTCCAATCGATCGCCCGATCAATTGGAGCTCTGAAAGACTGAAAATTTATTTCAGTGAATTTCAGAAACTCCCCTAAAATTCTACAAAAATCAAAAAATCATGAAAATTCATGTAGACATTCCTTAGGACATATATTATCAAGGAAAAATAGTTTTCTAAGAAAATACTTCCTATTTTCAAAGATTTACACAAACTTCGAAACTTGTAAAAACTTTAGTGTTTTCTTCCAAGTTTGTGCTCAACTATTCAATGATGATTACTATCAAAAGATAGCCTTCATCAAGGTTTTCCAAAATATATTTAACATCATTTTCAAAACCAATATTCAACCATGTTCTTTGGGCTCAATGCACATGACTTGCACATTAGCTTTTCCAATGATTGGAAAACACATAACTATGTGTTTTGATGAACATAAAACTCACAAAAATGTACTAAATCAACATCTTGAGTTTTGTTCATCATCCTAACATCTCACTTGTATTTAATGTGTACGAAACCACATACAAGTCACCTTATAGTTCTTAGTGAGATGTAAACTTTGATTTTGCCCTAATCTAGGGATCATGCATATCTATCTAGGCATTTTGAGGTTATGAACATCCACCAAGGATGTTACTTGTTAACAAATGCCATTTGTCCTTAATTTCAAGAAATTTAAAAATTATGCATGATGCGATATGACATATATCAAAGATAAATAGTTTTCAAAAGAACATTTCCTAGAACTACATGATGTATGTATGACATGACATGGTATTTTTATATTTTTCATAATGAGTCATGAGTGCAAGAATAAATATGATGTCATGACATATGATGGGCAAACAAAGCATGACAAATTAGCATAAATAAAATACCTAGAATAACTATCTAAGTATCCTTAAACCTTAGCTAATTCAAAGTTTAAACCTAGATTGCCCAAAATGTCCCAAGAAGATGCCAAAACCCAATTTTGACATTTTTTTTACTTTTCCTAATTTGTGTCAATTTAAAATTATGCATATTCCTCAAATTTGGCACATATTACTCTTTTAAAGAGTAACAAATTAAAATAAGACTTAGATTTTCCTTTAACTTCCCAATAAAATGCCAACATCACAACTTGACATTTCTTTAAACTTAATTTCTTGTGCCAATTAAGATTATATCCAAATACTCAAATTATAGCGCATTTTACTCTTTCCAAGAGTAAACTCATAATCCTTTTCATTTTCAAAGGTTAACAATAACCTTGAAAATGCTCTTAGAGTGCCAACTTCATCATGATTGGGTTAACTACCCTTCCAATTATAGTTGACACTCTCTAACTCATCTAAGGGGTAGAGAAAATGCTCCTAGGAACCCAAAACCTATTGGTGCTCCTTGGATGCTCTAGGTATTCACTAGGGATAACTTCCCTAGATACCTTCCTAGTGACCTTGTTAAACTTCTTAGAAGTCTTGGTCACATCTCCTAGGTCAACTCTAGAGATTTCTTCCCTTGTGACCTTCTTTGTGACTTTCTTGGACTTCTTAGAAGTCTTAGTCACTTTTGTTGCAAAAATACTCTTAGGAATAACCTTCCTAGTATTTTTGACTTGACCATTTGACCTAAGGTTAGTTCTATAATTATATGGAACCATATGATAAGAAGGCACATCCTTTTTAGTTTTAGGTTTGTATCCCAAACTCATATGGCCCTTGGATGACCCTTGTTGTCCTAAACCTAGATTTTGCTCATTTTGCCCTTTTAGGATATTTTCCATCCTTTTTAGGGTCTTTTCTATTTTATCAAGCCTTGACCTCAAGACTTGATTTTCTTCCCACAACTCCCTAGATTTTGATTTTTCTTTAAATCCTTGAGCATTTTTATTTCTAGGCTTATAACTATGGTCCTTAGTGTTATTGCCTACACTTTTACCTACCTTCCTAACCCTAGGTGTAGTAGTCTTAGCATGGAGAGCCATATGTTTTTCTTTAATACTATCATGCTCCCTATTTTTATGGTAAATAGTATTAAAATGATAAAAACTGGAATTAGCATGCTTTTATCATTTACCAAAGGAATAGGTTCAATAAATGATACCTTGCGTTTTACCTTAGAAGCTCCCCCTTGACTCGTGCTTCCTCCTTTGACTTTGACCGCTTTCTTCCCCTTAGAACATTGGCTCCGATAATGTCCTTTTTGGTTGCACAAGAAGCACACAATGTGCTCCTTGCTCTTCTTTATTGTGGGAGCGGTCTCTTTGGGCTTCTCCTTTCCCTTTGATGTCACTTGGCCCTTCTTCTTAGCCAATTTAGGGCACTTGCTCTTGTAGTGCCCATGTTCCCTACATTCAAAACATATGATATGTTGTTTATTTTTATTTGAAATATTTATACCTTCATGTGTAGGGATGACACTTGATCCTCCATTTGATGTTTCTTGATCTTTGGAGGATGCATCATCTTCTTCTCCTTTTGACCCGGATGTAGAAGTTTCTCCTTCTTCTTGATCCGGTGTCACCTAAAGTCGCTCTCCCTCAATCCTAGAGGTGGAGGCTTCTTCATCTTCATCTTTTATATGGAACAAAAAATATGCTCCCTCTTTGCCCTTTTCATTGTATTCCTTTGAAGATGAAGCTTCTTGGACTTCTTCTTCGGAAGTTGAGCATCTCTCAACTTCGGAGTCCTCCTCCTCTTGGTCTTGCTCCAATGAGTCGCCCTCTATGGATTTGTCTTGATTTTGTACAGTAGAGGTATCTTCATGAAGCTTGGCCAATTTGCTCCAAAGCTCTTTGGCATCTTCAAATTCTCCAATTTTCTCCAAGATGTTGCTCGGTAATAGATTGATCAAAAGCTTGGTCACTTTATCATTAGCCTCACACCTTTGGATTTATTCTTGGCTCCATTTGCTCTTCTTGAGGATTTTGCCCTTTGAATTTCTTGGAGCCTCGAAGCCTTCCATGAGAGCAAACCATTGCTCTATCTCCATCATAAGAAAGTTTTCAATTCTTGATTTCCAAGAATCGAAACTCGTGGATACATATGGTGGAGGCACCCTTGTATCGAATCCAAGTCCATCTTGGAATTCCATCTTGAAGTTGAGCCTTTTGATGAAGTCTTCTACTTGTTGAATTTTGCTCCAACTTCTTCACCCTCTAGCTTGTTGCCCCTTCCAGCGATGATTCCGGTGAAGAGCGGCCTCACTCTGATACCACTTGTTGGGACCAAAATGTAGCTAGAGGGGGGTGGGGGTGAATAGCTCGGCGCGATCTCGTGCTCAGCGTTGCTTACTTCTCGTGAAGATGTGCAGCGGAAATTACAAGAAACAATACACCACAACGCTAACCCGTAGATTTACTTGGTATCCACCTCAAGAAGAGGTGACTAGTCCAATGATCCACACACTCACGCACCCTCCACTATAAAAAAAAACACTCCTTTTCGATAACTACCGAAGGTGGAGAAGCCCTACAAGCTCACAGTACAAGAAGAAATGGAAGGGAAATACAATACAAGCAAAAGCTTACAAGATATGCACAAGAACCCTAACCCTAGCTTCTTTCTCACCTCTTGACTTGGATGTGCACCAGCACAAGCCTCCAAGAACCTTCAAGATCTGGCGTGAGAGTGGTGGAGAAGTGGTTGGAGTCGCTGTGAAGATCGGAGATGGAAGCCGTGGAAGTTCTATCGACGAAATCGCACGGCAACGTCTTTATACAGCACCAACGGTCAGATCCCAATCGATTGGATTGCTCCCAATCAATTGGGGAGGCTTTGGATCGATCGGTTGATTGATCCAGAGCGCCTCTGTACTCTCGAGAATTGCCTGGATCGATCGGTCGATCGATCCAGGGCTTATCGTGCGAAATCGCACCTCCCAATCAATCTCCCGATCGATTGGAGGCTCCCAATCGATCGGCTGATCGATTAGGAGGCTTTCTGTTAGCGTGACACTTCTCCCCAATCGATCCACTGATCGATTGGGAGGAGGCTTGTCACGGGGACTCACCCAATCGATCAACCGATCGATTGGGCATGAGCCAATCGATCGGCTGATCGATTCAGCTCCTGTTTTTGCCCTAAAACAAGTCCAAAGTCCCCAAGACCAACATCCAGTCAACCATGACCTGTTGGTACATCATGCCTAGCATCTGGTCACCCTTGACCTGCTAGAACTCCCTCATCAAGTGTCCGGTCAATTCCTTTGACCCACTTGGACTTTTCTCCTCGTGCCAAGTGTTCGGTCATCCTTGACCCACTTGGACTTATCTCCACCAAGTGCCCGATCAACCTTGATCCATCTGGATTTCCCGTGCCAAGTATCCGGTCAATCCCTTTGACCTACTTGGGCTTCCCAACACCAGATGTCTAATCAAACTTGATCCATCTGGATTTCCTATGCCTGACTTCACTCACCAGAACTTTCACCTAGCTTCACTCACTAGGATTTTCCTTCTGCCTAGCTTTACTCACTAGGACTTCTCATTTGTCTGGCTTCACTCACCAGGACTTTCCATACTGCCTAGCTTCACTCACTAGGTCTTTCACCTGGCTTCACTCATCAAGATTTTCCAGTTGCCCGGCTTCACTCACCAGGACTTTCACCTAGCTTTACTCACTAGGATTTCTCATCTGTCTGGCTTCACTCACCAGGACTTTCCCATCTGTCTGGCTTCACTCACCAGGACTTTCCATACTGCCTAGCTTCACTCACTAGGTCTTTCACCTGGCTTCACTCACCAGGATTTTCCAGTCAAGTATCTAGTCAACCTTGACATACTTGACTCTTCTTCACAATCTCCCCACATGAACAATCGCACCTGCAATCTCCATGTGTTGTCTACATGTATTGTCAAACATCGAAACCCAAACATCAAGACTCAAGCTTGAACCAATTCAAGCTCAGTCAACCAGGTCAACCTTGACTTAGGGAATATTGCACCAACATAACTTTCCTATTTTGCCCTTTTCAAATATCGACAATCTCACATGATCATTCTAAGTAGAGATGTGTCTAAACAATAGTCCGAGGCATTTCACCAAACTACTCGTGTGTTTTCCTGTAAAAAATTCCTTACACCACCTCGCTCCCATTTCATCGGCAAAATCTAAAACCCTAGTTCCCACTAGTGAAAACGACCTAAAAGCCTACTTTTACTTCACCGGTTGCCTCCAGTTAGTGTACACCAGAGACCGTGTGATCCCCCTCTATTACAAGGCTTTCATCCCCTTAGTTGATATTTATTCTTCCGAAGAATTAGGTCTGAGTGAGAGTTGACCCCAAGACTACAAAATCATTAATATTTGAAATCTCGAAGAATTCATCATCTTCTCAGGTGAAATTATTTTGATTATATGTTTTCAAAAATTTCTAGCAAAATATGTCACGCCCCAGAGGAGTCCCTGTCCGAGAAAATTTCGGCAGCATCTCCCCTGTACGGTGGACAATCTGAAACTTTTCTACATCCTCATATACCTCAGCCACAGGCGGCTGGAATAATAACAATAAATAAAAACAATCACCACGCAGTTTATATAGATATTCAGCCTCTGGCTGTCACAACCACGCAGTTAATAATAGTAATCACAACTATAGTACTCTGACTCGGAATCCACCCTACTCAACTACACTCGTAAAGCTCAAATCCGACGAAACTCACCTCTTCTGCCGTCCAGGCAGGCATGTAGTAAAAACATATCGAATAGAACATCCATCAATATCAAAAGAAAAACATACGATGTCCAAGTATCCAAATAACCAAGTACACACATAAGCAAATAAAAACCAAACCAAATGGTAAATAAATCCTCGAGGTCTGCAGGGATCTAGCACTACGTGCAGTGAGGACTAGCGACTGGAACTCCCTCCGGACAGCATCAACCTGAAAATAACAACAATGGAGGCGGGGTGAGTCCAACACTCAGCAGGTACAATTGATATGCAAAGTAAAGAAATAACACCTAACACTAATCATGCGTATAGTCTCCTGATATAAGAAAGATATAAATATGCATCTGAAGTAAACAGGAGAGGAACTGTACTAACCAGGACCTGTGTATAAGGACAAACAGTCCGAGTGGTATAGGAATCCTGTATGCATGTCAAACATAGGTATCCAAACAATATGCAGCATATAAATGCAGCAAGCACAAACACAAGCAATAAATGCATCATGCACATGATGCCAATGATGTGTCCTGGTCACCCCTGATGCCAGTCGATCATCTCACACACAATAGTGAGGCCGAGTGGGTAGGGCTGTGACAACCGTGCACTCTGTCGTCACTACTCTTGATGAGTGACCGAGTGGACGGGATGCTGTCGGAGTACACCTATCCTCCTACCCCAAATCATAAATGGGGGAGCGCAATGCTCTCATCTCCAGGTACTCAAAGACGGGGAGGAATCCCTACCGGATAACACGTTGTGTCACACTACCCATGAGCGGACCAACGGTGTCTAACAGAGTCCCTGCTGCAACACACTCAGCCTGAATCGACCACTAACCCATGAGTGGTGGTGTGTGCAGATCCATGTAACTGGCGATGTGCTCAACAATAATGGAGCGGACTATCGCACAGCATGCAATCATGCAAATGGTGCATGGCACTAACCACAAAATTGTTAGAGTGTATACTAAAAGCCTAGCTTTTGATATAAACATTTATCTAGAAATAAGAATCACATTGGTCAAATGTCTACATTTGTGATAAATGTAGTTGTTCAATTAATTTATATTGTAGATAACATGGTGTGTGGTGTCACACACAGAGGATCATGTTATCAGTACCTTATAAATTATAAACAGTAGCTCACGACCAAGATGGAAAGGAACAAACCATTTGAAGGTCGTAGTGTAATTAGGTATTAGTTTATCTTAACTATATAATTACACTAGTACACTTAGAGTGTATTGAGTAGGACCATTAGAGGTCGTTTCTTTTATACTGACTTTATAAAGAAACAAAGACCTCAGTTATTATGAAAGTGTGTGCTCTTAATCCTAATATAATAACAAGCACATATATTTGATATTTATTTTTTTAATTTGTCAATGGGTGAGATTTAGTTCGATGAATCAATAAGCCCGATAAGTTGGGAAATGATATCACTTATAGTGTGTGTTGTTGATTATAGAAGGAAACTGTGTCCTAGAGATACTAGGTTGAGAATGTCCCCAAGAGGAGCTCAAAAGGATTGTCATGTTAAACCCTGCAGGTGGACTTAGTCCGACATGACGATGAAGTTGAGTGGTACTACTCTTGGAGCTAGATATTAATTAAGTGAGTTGTCAGTAACTTACTTAATTAGTGGACATTTGTTATCTTAAACACAGGGAGACTAACACACTCATAATAAGAAGGAGCCCAAAATGTAATTTGGGATTGGTGCGGTAGTTCAATAATAGTTCTTTAGTGGAATGAATTATTATTGATGGAATTAAGTTGTGTGTTCGGGGCGAACACGGGAAGCTTAATTTCATCGGGAGACCAAAACCAATTCCTCCTCTCAGTCCCTATCGTAGCCTCTTGTATATAGAGATTTATACCCACCACATACCCACCTTCTTACCCAACCAATAGGGGTCGGTCGGCCAAGCTAAGCTTGAAGCTCAAGCTTAGGGCCGGCCAAGCCTAAAGGTTGGCCTTAAGGTGGCCGACCAATAGCTTGGAGCCCAAGCTTAGGTGGTCGGCCACATCATATTAAAAAGGATTTTTTATTATATTATTTCGATATCATAGTTTTAAAAGAGAGTTTAAAAATTAAATCTTTCCTTTTAAAGCTTTCTACAAAAGATTAAGAAAAGATTTGAAATCTTTCCTTATTTGTAGATTGAAAGGAGATTTTATTTTTAAGAAAAACTTTCCTTTTTAACCATGATAATAATTTAAAAGAGAAGTTTAAAAATTAAATATTCTCTTTTATTAGTTTCTACAAAAGATTAAGAAAAGATTTGATATCTTTCCTTATTTGTAGATTGAAAAGAGATTTTAATTTTTAGAGATAACTTTCCTTTTGGAAATTATCCACATGTTTAAAAGAAGAATTTTAATTTATAAAATTTCCTTTTTATTAACCAATCATGAAGGGATAAAATTATTGGAGAAATTTTTATAAATTTCTAGAAACAAATTAGGAAGTTTTAATTCTTGTGTGAATTAAATTTTCCTTGTTTTGGGAATTAGAAGTGGTCGGCCATTATTATTAAAAGAAGAAAATTGTTTTTAATTAAAATAATTTTTCTTTTTATGACAAAAGAATTAAGGAATTTTTATTAAAATTTCCTTATTTGTCAAGACCAAGGATTATAAAAGAGGGGTAGAGGTGCCTTCAGGGTGATCAACTCTATTATTCTTCCTCTCTTTTCCTCCTTGGTGGCGGCCCTAGCTTCTTCCTCTTCTCTTCTTCTTATGGCCGGCGGCAACCTCTCTTGGAGCTCTTGATGGTGGCCGGTTCTAGCTAGGAGAAGAAGGAGAGAAAGGTGGTTTTGTTTCTTGCATCCCTTGGAGCTTGGTGGTGGTGGCCGGACCTCTACTTCTCTTGGAGAATTGTGGTGGCTGAAACTTTCAAGGAAGAAGAAGGTGCTTGGTGGTTCTCATCTCGGAAGATCGTTGCCCACACAACGTCCGAGGTTAGAAGAGGATACGGTAGAAGATCAAGAGGTCTTTTTAGAAGGTATAACTAGTAATTTTTCCTTTCCGCATCATGCTAGTTATTTATGGAAATAATACCAAATACAAGAGGCTTACGATTCTAGTATTTCGAATATGTTTTTCGAAGTTGTGTTCTTTTATTTTTCTTTTCCTTGTGATTTGATTGTTCTTTTTGGTTGACCTAAAGTTATTTTAGGAAATTAAATATTAGCTTTCCATAAAAGGTTTTGTCTAGTCGGTGGTGGTTGTTCCCATATCTAAGAAGGCCATGTGCCTCGCCACGTCAGTACTGGGAACCAATTATGGAAATTAATATTTAATGGAATTAATAACTTAGGTGATTTGGATCAAACGTGTTAAGTTCCGCAGGAGATCCAAGTCTAAACCTTAAAGAACAAATAGATTAAGTTTTGGATCAAACGTGTTAAGTTCCGCAGGCGATCCAAAATTTAATTTAAAAGAACACATGGTAGCTAGGAAAAGGTTCAGACCTTTGTACAAAATTTTTGTACAGTGGAACCTCTAGGTTTTCCGAGTAGCAACCAATAATTGGTATCAGAGCTAGGGCATTGCCTCTGTGTATTTGGTATTAGTTTAATTATGCACATGTCATACATAATTTAGGCAGATTAATAGTAGGATGTGCTAACTTTGTGGATGCAGGATCCAACTATTATGGCTTATAGTTATTATGTGTGTGATTGGACCCTTGGACATGTCAAGGGCATTTTATTGTGTGTGCATGATTGTATTATAAAATACAGCAAGAGCTGTATTTAGTTTTATTAGGATTTTATTTTTTTGATCTAGATACATGTACATTCCTTTTATGGAATATAGGATCAAAATTGTAAAATTCTATTTATGTCGCGGATCGAATCTTGCAAAGCGTGGAACCTTCTAAGGACCAGAGGCGTAGCGGAACAAGGAGCAAGATGGATGCGACAGCTAGACCCGGTGGCGGTGGCCAAATATGGCAGCAGCTTGGGATGACAACACACGGAGGACAACTAGAGATAAAAGCTATAATAGTTGAAAATTAGATTTTCTATTTATTGCTTTTATATTGTGTTGTGTGTGCATGTTAGTTTACAAGTTTAGTAGGCTAGCATAGTTAAAATTCCTCATTAATAAATAACTAAGTGGGAGAGAGATTTTTAAGTAAATCCCATGGTCTCCATTACTGGTTTGTAAGTGATGCAAACAAGCTTGCGCGTTGGCTCTGAGTGCCTTCCTCCATAACGGATGAGCTAGTTTGCAGATCACTAGAACAGACTTCCATTTTTGGATGACTATAGGAAGTTAATTAAGAGCGTGTGATCTTCCCCAACGGAAGGGGCATAATCTTATTAATAGACTTAGTGTCAAGTAATGGTATACACTTAGACACATCTAATAGTATCCTCCCTATCAGAGTCACTGTTATTATTTGTGTGACCAAATGAAACCAACTATTAATTTGTCATAAAACTAGGTTGACAAGATAATAAAATTAAAGGGTTAAAACCCCTCTTACAAATGATTGATTTTGTATACGTCCACACTAACGTGGCATACAAAATTAACGGTGTTTGAGATAATTTTATTTGTCATAAAGTTACGTTGACAAGATAGTTAATGGGTAAAACCCTCCTCTTACAAATGTTGATTTTGTATACGTCCACACTAACGTGGCATGCAAAATTCACGGTGTTTTGAGGTGTTGGTAGATTTAAATAGTATTGTTAGAGGAATCAATATTATTTTAAATTTAGAAGTCTTGACCAAATATTTGATTAAAGATAGACCAACTATTAATTTTATTCGTCATAAAGTAAGGTTGACGAGATAATAAAATTAAATGATAAAATTTCCTCTTTGAATTTATATACGTCCACACTAACGTGGCATACAAAATTCATGGGATTTTTAAGGAGTTGGTCTTAACCAAATATTTTTGTGATTCTTAGGATGATGGTCAATCCCTAGCTGATATACTTTAGGATAGACTTAGTGGTCCCAATTATAATTGATTGGAAATAGGATTTGGACATTAAGGTAGACTGTCCTCTTAGAACTAAGAACAATAAGTGGGAGATTGTTGGTTGCTACTCGGAAAACCTATAGGTTCCATTGTATAAAATTTTGTACAAAGATCTGAACCTTTTCCTAGCTACCATGTGTTCTTTTAAATTAAATTTTGGATCTCCTGCGGAACTTAACACGTTTGATCCAAAACTTAATCTATTTGTTCTTTTAGGTTTTGACTTGGATCTCCTGCGGAACTTTACACATTCGACCCAAGTCTCCTTAAGTTATTAATTCCATTAAATATTAATTTCCATAATTGGTTCCCAGTACTGACGTGGCGAGGCACATGGCCTTCTTGTATATGGGAGCAACCACCACCGACTAGACAAAACCTTTTATAGAAAGCTAATATTTAATTTCCTAAAATAACTTTAGGTTAACCAAAGAGAACAATCAAATCACAAGGAAAAAAAAAACAAAAGAACACAACATCGAAAAAACATATTCGAAATTCTAGAACGTAAGCCTCTTGTATTTGGTATTATTTCCATAAATAACTAGCATGATGCGGAAATAAAAATTACTAGTTATACCTTGTAGAAAAACCTCTTGATCTTCTACCGTATTCCTCTTCTAACCTCGGACGTTGTGTGGGCAACGATCTACCGAGATGAGAAACCACCAACCACCTTCTTCTCCTCCAAGCAAGGTTCGGCCACAAAGGAAGAACTTCACCAAAGAAGAAAACCAAAATACTAACCAAGCTCCAAGAGATGCTAGCTTTCTCTCCTTCTTCTTCTTCTTCTCCAAGTAGTATCCGGCCACCACAAGAGCTCCAAGGAAGGGAGAGAGGTTCGGCCACCACAAGAGGAAGAGAGGGAGAGGATGGCCGGCCACACCAAGGAACAAAAGAGGGAGAGAAAATAATAGAGGTTGTATCTCATGAAGGCACCCTCACCCCTTCTTTTATATTCCTTGGCCTAGGCAAATTAGGAAATTTAATTACAATAAAATTTCCTCAATTTCCTTGACATGATTTTATTGAGAAAAATAAAATAAAATTTCCCAAATTAAAACCAATGGTCGGCCACAATCAAAAGAGCAAATTAGGAGAGTTTCAATCAACAAATTAAAACTTCCTAATTTGTTTCCGGAAATTTTAAAAAATAAAATTTCTCTTTAAAATCTCTTCATGGTTGATAAAAGGAAATTTCTATAATTTTAATTTTATCAACATGTGAATAATTTTTTTTTAAAGAGAAAATAAAACATCTCTCCAATCTACAAATAAGGAAAGAGATCTAATCTCTTTCTTTAATCTTTTGTAGATCTTTTATAAGAGAGATATTTTAATTTTAATTCTCTTTAAATTATATCTTCCACATAA
This sequence comes from Zingiber officinale, assembly GCF_018446385.1. Taxonomy (NCBI): domain Eukaryota; kingdom Viridiplantae; phylum Streptophyta; class Magnoliopsida; order Zingiberales; family Zingiberaceae; genus Zingiber; species Zingiber officinale. The sequence continues at coordinate 42,006,587 of NC_055988.1, read as the reverse complement.
TAATAAAAATTAAAATTAAATTTCTTTTTTAATTTAATTCGGCCGGCCCTACTAGCTTGGGTTCAAGCTAGGGCCGGCCACCCAATTTTATACCTAGGCCGGCCCTAGCTTGTTCCCAAGCTAGCTTGGCCGGCCCCTATTGGGTGGGTATAGAAGGTGGGTATAGAACTCTATAAATAAGAGGCTACGATAGGGACCGAGAGGAGGAATTGGTTTTGGTCTTCCGATAAAATTAAGCATCCCGTGTTCGCCCCGAACACACAACTTAATTTTATCAATGATAATTCATTCCACTAGAGAACTATCATTGAACTACCGCACCAATCCCAAATTACATTTTTGGGCTCCTTCTTATTATGAGTGTGTTAGTCTCCCTGTGTTTAAGATATCGAATGTCCACTAATTAAGTGAGTTACTGACAACTCATTTAATTAATATCTAAGTCCAAGAGTAGTACCACTCAACCTTATTATCATGTCGGACTAAGTCCACCTGCAGGGTTTAACATGACAATCTTTATGAGCTCCTCTTGGGGACATTATCAACCTAGTATCTCTAGGACACAGTTTCCTTCTATAATCAACAATACACACTATAAGTGATATCATTTCCTAACTTATCGGGCTTATTGATTCATCGAACTAAATCTCACCCATTGATAAATTAAAGAAATAAATATCAAATATATGTGCTTGTTATTATATCAGGATTAAGAGCACACACTTCCATAATAACCGAGGTCTTTGTTCCTTTATAAAGTCAGTATAAAAGAAACGACCTTTAATGGTCCTACTCAATACACTCTGAGTGTACTAGTGTAATTATATAGTCAAGATAAACTAATACCTAATTACACTACGACCTTCTAATGGTATGTTCCTTTCCATTTTGGTCGTGAGCTTCTGTTTATAATTTATAAGGTACTGATAACATTATCTTCTGCATATGACACCACATGCTATGTTATCTACAATATAAATTAATTGAACAACTACAAACAAATGTAGATAAATTGACCAAATGTGATTCTTTATTTAACATGAATGTTTACAAAGCTTAGGCTTTCAGTATACACTCCAACAATCTCCCACTTATATTAATGACTAAGCTGCCATATCTTCTACCATACATCTAATTCCCATTCCCTCCACATGCCGATCGAAAGCTTTCGCCGGAAGGGCCTTAGTGAAAGGATCTGCCAGGTTATCTGCTGATGCAATCTTGGCGATGACAACTTCTCCTCGCTTCACGATATCTCGTATCAGGTGGTACTTGCGCTTTATATGTTTACTTGCCTTATGAGCTCGTGGTTCCTTCGAGTTTGCAACTGCACCGCTATTATCACAATAAATTGTGATGATTTTAGGCAAACCAGGAATCACATCTAAGTCCATTAGAAAGTTCCTGAGCCATACTGCTTCTTTAGCTGCCTCAGAGGCTACTACATACTCAGCTTCCATGGTTGAGTCAGAAACGCATTTCTGCTTAACACTCCTCCATGAAATGGCTCCACCTCCTAAAGTAAACACATAGTCTGATGTAGACTTACTATTATCCCTATCTGATTGGAAATCTGAATCCGTGTAACCCACAGGGAGCAGATCGTCTGCTTGGTAAACTAGCATATAATCTCTAGTCCTTCTCAGGTACTTTAATATATGCTTTACCGCAGTCCAATGTCCTTGTCCAGGGTTACTCTGATATCTGCTGACCATGCCCACGAAAACAGATATCGTGTCTCGTACATAGCATTGCATACATTAGGCTTCCTACACCAAGCATAAGGAACTGCTTTCATGTCCTCTATCTCTTTCGACGTCCTTTGGAGACATCTCTTTAGATAGAGCTACCCCATGTCTAAAAGGTAAGAAACCTTTCTTGGAATCCATGCTAAAACGAGCAAGGATTGTATCTATATATGAAGCTTGGGACAGACATAACATTCTTTTCTTACGATCCCTTATTACTTTGATCCCAATAATATGTTCACATTCTCCCAAGCCCTTCATATCAAACTGTTTAGACAACCATACCCTTACGTCTGATAATACTTTGACATTGTTGCCAATGAGCAAAATATCATCTACGTATAGTACAAGAAATACCACCACGTTTCCGTTACACTTCTTATATACACAAGACTCATCCGGACTTTGAATAAATCCATATGACTGGATTACTTCATTAAACCGGATGTTCCAAGACTTGAAGCTTGCTTCATCCATAAATGGACCGATTGAGCTTGCACACTAGATGCTCTTTGCCCTTTGCAATGAATCCCTCTGGTTGCTTCATATGGATGTTTTCTTCAAGACTTCCATTAAAGAAAGCTATCTTGACATCCATTTGCAAAATCTCATAATCTATATGAGCAGCAATAGATAAAAGAATCCGGATAGACTTAAGCATGGCTACCAGTGAAAAGGTTTCCTCATAATCAATTCCCTCTTTCTGAGTATAGCCTTTCGCAACAAGCCTCGCTTTAAAGGTTTCCACCTTCCCGTCTGCCCCTCTTTTCCTTTTTTAGACCCACTTACATCTAATGGCTTTTACACCATTTGGTGGTTCTACCAGATCCTAGACTTTATTAGAATACATAGATTCTATTTTAGAGTTCATTGCACTTTGCCAAGATGTTGCATCTTTATCTTGGAGTGTTTCGTCATATGTTGAAGGATCAGGTTCATGTTTACCAGGAATCAAGTCCAAAGACTCTCCTAAAAACATGAATCTCTCAGGTTTCCTAACAACCCTCCCACTACGACGAGGCACCGCGTGGTTGTGTATCATATGTGACACGTGTTGCATCTCTTGTGGTACTTCATCTTGTCTTGTGGTACTGAAGTAGACATGTCCTCTAAGTTCTTCTAAAACAACTTTGCTCGGGCTTGTGATCCATTATATAGTCTTCTTCTAAAACGGGCATTGGTGCTAACAATGACCTTCTCGTCTTTAGGACTATAAAATAAACCACCTTCGCCTTTGGGATATCCTACAAACACGCGAACTTCAGACGGGATTCTAACTTATCAAGATCTCGTTTTCACACATGTGCCGGACTACCCCAAATCCGAATATGTCTTAGACTGGCTTCGCCCATTCCACAATTCTGTGGGAGTAGAAGAAACCGATTTAGAAGGTACTAAGTTCAGAACATATACTTCTGTTTCCAGAGCATATCCCCGAATTTGGTAATTCTGAATAACTCATCATTGATCTAACCATCTCCATAAGAGTCCTATTCCTTCGTTCTGCTACACCATTCTGTTGGGGTGTTCCAGGTGCAGACAATTGGGATTGAATCCCAAACTCTCCTAAGAGGTATTCGCCACCACGATCAGACCGTAGTGTCTTGATACTTTACCTAGTCGTTTCTCCACATCAGCCTTGTATTCTTTGAACTTATCAAAGCACTCGGACTTGCGGCGCATTAGGTAAATATATCCATATCTTGAATAATCGTCTATGAAAGAGACAAAATATTCAAAACCCCCTCTTGCCTGGACAGACATAGGACCACACAAATCAGAGTGAACCAACTCTAACACTTCTTTGGCTCTATACCCCTTGGCCTTGAACGGCCTCTTGGTCATTTTACCTTCCAAGCAAGATTCACAAGTTGGAAAATTTTCCAACTCAAATGAACTCAAAAGTCCATCGGCTATAAGCCTCTGAATCCTACTTAAGTTAATATGACCAAGCCTTAGATGCCAAAGATATGCTTGGTTCATTTCCGAAGGTTCTTTTCTCTTATTAGAGTTAGAAGATGAGTTATAAATTTCCATATTTTGCTTTGTGGAAGAAATTGGATTTAAAGTATACAAATTGCCAACTAATGCACCAGAACAGATAATCACTTTATTTCTTTTAATAACTACATCGTTACTGAAAGAAACTGAATATCCATCTAAAAACAGTTTAGAAACCGAAATTAAATTCTTTCTAAAACTGGGTACATAAAGACAATTTCTTAAAATCAAATTTCTATTTCTACTAAAAGATAAGTAGACGTCTCCCACTGCAACAGCTGCCACCTTAGTAGCATTGTCCATGTAGACGGTAATTTCTCCTTCAGATAGTCGTCGGGTTTCCTGGAACCCCTGCAAGGAATTGCAGACATGATCAGTGGCTCCCGTATCTACACACCAGGTGCTGGTAGATAACACCGCTAAACATGTTTCAACAACTAGAGTATGAGATATACCTTTGTTTTGGTTCCTACGAGGACAGTCCGCCTTCCAATGTCCTGCCTGCTTACAGATGAAGCACTTGCCCTTCGGCTTCTTCATTCCAGCTTTAAATCCCGTACTCTGAGATTTATTCACTTTCTTTGCTGAACCAGTTTGTTTCTTCTTCTTCTTTCCTTTCGGTTTAGAAGTAGAACCATTTTCAGCATAGTGAATTTGAGCATTGTGACAAAATAATCCTTCTGCTACTTGAAGTTTTGTCAGTAGTTCCGCTAATGAATAAACCCTCTTATTCATATTATAGTTCAAGCGAAACTGCTCAAAACTTCTAGGTAGCGTTTGGAGGATCATATCGATCTGGGTTTCCCCATCAATTTCTCCTCCAAGGATCTGTATCTCGTTCAGATAAGTCATCATCTTTAGGATATGATCCCTTACAGGAGTACCCTCTTGCATGGTGGCTGTCATTATCTTTCTCATGGCTTCTTGCCTAGAAGCCCTATCCTGATGACCAAAGAGTTCCTTGAGATTGTTCATAATATCATAGGCTGTTGGTAAATCTTGATGCTGATGTTGTAATACATTTGACATTGAAGCCAAAATGTAACACCGCGCCATCTCATCTGCTTTTACCCATTTCCTATGATATTCAATCTCCTCTTGGGTAGATTCACCAGTAGGTGCATCAAAGTACATATTTATAGCTTTCAGCAGTAAGAACAATGTCCAGGTTTCTTTTCCAATCTATGTAGTTTGGTCCAGTAAGTCTATTCTGTTGAAGTATGATGGACAGTGGGTTGAAAGACATCCTAAGAATCACAAATAACTTTTGGTCAGAACTCTAAATTTAGAATAATATTGATTCCTCAAACAATACTATTTTAAATTAACCAACACCTCATAACACCGTGAATTTTGTATGCCACGTTAGTGTGGACGTATACAAATTCAACATTTGTAAAAGGAGAGTTTTAACCCATTAATTTTATTATCTTGTCAACCTAACTTTTTGACAAATAAAATTAATAGTTGGTGTCTTTTGGTCACACAAATAATAGCAGTGACTCCGATGGGGAGGATACTATTAGATGTGTCTAAGTGTATACCATTACTTGACACTAAGTCCATTAATAAGATTATGCCCCTTCCGTTGGGGAAGATCACACGCTCTTAATTAACTTCCTATAGTCATCCAAAAATGGAAGTCTGTTCTAGTGATCCGCAAACAAGCTCATCCGTTATGGAGGAAGGCATTCAGAGCCAACGCGCAAGCTTGTTTGCATCACTTACAAACCAGTAATGGAGACCATGGGATTTATTTAAAAAATCCCTCTCCCACTTAGTTATTTATAAATGAGGAATTTTAACTATGCTAGCCTACTTTACTTGTAAACTAACATGCACACACAGCATAATACAAAAGCAATAGAGAAACTAATTTTCAACTATTATGGCTTTTATCTCTAGTTGTCCTCCGTGTGTTGTCATCCCAAGCTGCTGCCATATTTGGACACCGCCACCGGGTCTAGCTGTCGCATCCATCTTGCTCCTTGTTCCGCTGCGCCTTTGGTTCTTAGAAGGTTCCACGCTTTGCAAAATTCGATCTGCGACATAAATAGAATTTTACATTTTGATCCTATATTCCATAAAAGGAATGTACATGTATCTAGATCAAAAATAAAATCCTAATAAAACTAAATACAGCTCCTGCTGTATTTGAATACAATCATGCACACACATTTAAATGCCCTTGACATGTCCAAGGGTCCAATCACACACATAATAACTAAAAGCCATAATAGTTGGATCCTGCATCCACAAAGTTAGCACATCCTACTATTAACCTGCCTAAATTATGTATGACATGTGCATAATTAAACTAAATACCAAATACACAGAGGCAAAACCCTAGCTCTGATACCAATTGTTGGTTGCTACTCGGAAAACCTATAGGTTCCACTGTACAAAAATTTTGTACAAAGGTCTGAACCTTTTCCTAGCTACCATGTGTTCTTTTAAATTAAATTTTGGATCGCCTGCGGAACTTAACACGTTTGATCCAAAACTTAATCTATTTGTTCTTTTAGGTTTTGACTTGGATCTCCTGCGAAACTTTACACATTCGACCCAAGTCTCCTTAAGTTATTAATTCCATTAAATATTAATTTCCATAATTGGTTCCCAGTACTGACGTGGCGAGGCACATGGCCTTCTTGGATATGGGAGCAACCACCACCGACTAGACAAAACCTTTTATAGAAAGCTAATATTTAATTTCCTAAAATAACTTTAGGTTAACCAAAGAGAACAATTAAATCACAATAAAAGGAATGTACATGTATCTAACAGAGTCCCTACTGCAACACACTCAGCCTGAATCGACCACTAACCCATGAGTGGTGGTGTGTGCAGATCCATGTAACTGGCGATGTGCTCAACAATAATGGAGCGGACTATCGCACAACATGCAATCATGCAAATGGTGCATGGCACTAACCACAAAATATCCTGACCTAATCCACATGTATATAAAAATGCATCATAGGTCCACGAATCGCAACAATCCAAAGGTACACAGAAGGTATAAAACCTAGGTCCTGAACATGGTAAAGCATGGTATATCACTACCCCCTATAAGCATGTATAAATAGGTAAAATATACATGAGATGCAAACCAATCAATAAATCAAGTATGTACCAAGATTTTGGTAGTGATTAACCGAAACAGATAAGAAACACAATTAATGCAACATGTTAATTTCATTACTAAGCATATCAAAGACAAAAAAAGTCAAAAGTACCCGCCTCCAATAAGAAAAGGTCCACTCCGAAATAAATCCCTCGTCGAGTCACCGTCTCGAATCAAAGTCCTGTACCAATCAATGTACATATTTTTTTTTATTTAGCTAAATTCATAAGAATTTAAATAGCTAAATAAAATCCACGAAACTAAATTAGGGAAAACCCTAATCCACATAACCATCTGCCTACCTAAATTAAATATAATAATTGTCTAGGGTTAATTATCTTAACCCTCGTTCCATTTTAAACCAAACCAATCTACATCAGGGATCCATTATCCATAAACAATTATAAGATCCAAATCCAGATAACCAAATAAATCTACACAAACCTAATGATCAAATAATTATAAATAAATTATGTGTCAACTCATACTTCATCACATATATATTCAATCACCCAATCCTTACCTTAATCTGAAACCTCAGCGGTTGTTCCACCGTAAGACAACGTGCTGCCAAACGAAGTAATTGCTGCTGAAAATCCTCCACACTGACAGGATCACAATAAAAACCCATAGCAACAATTAAATACCCTACACAACCAATTAGGGCAGCATCCATACCTCTGTAATCTGAGCCCCAAATCAACACTTGCCGGCCAAGACTCATCAGGTTCTGGTGTCACTGCTTGAATCTGTGAGCGGAGAAAGAAGAACAACAGATCGACAGTGGAAGCTAAGCCGCGGGAGGGAAAAAGAAAACCGATCACCACAGATTTTGAGGAGAAGCCAAGGCTCGGAACTAGGGCACAAATGAAACCTGGTCACCGTCTCTAGGGCACAAAAAAGGTGGCACCGTGAGATGGGTGTTGCGGCTGAGGCTGGGCAAAGAGGCGACGTCGCTGGACTGCTTCGTGCGGGAAGAAAGAAATCGGGGCAGAGGCTAGGGCAGGAGGGAGGTCAGCGGTGTCTTGTCGGAGGGGTAGCCGGCCACGGTGCTAGGGCACAACCCAATCGGCACTGGCGTTGCTGGACAGTGTCGGCCGAGAGCAGTGGGGAAGGTCGGCTGCCGGCGCTCGAAAGAGGAGGAGAATCGGGTGGTGGCTCGACCAGCTCGGCAGAGAAGGAGAGAAAGATGAGAAGAGGGAAGAAGTGAAGATCGGCTCGGGAGAGGAGAGGGGATGAAGAATCGCCTCGAGCGGTTAGGGCTCGGAGGCGTCGGGCGCGCGAAGAGGAAGAAGTCGGCACGCGGGTTCAGCGTCGGAGAAAACCGGAGAAAAAGAAGAAAAAAGAAAAAGAAAAGGAAAAGGAAAAATTAAAACTTTTCCTCATTAAAACAGGGTAGCCTAAACAGGCTTTTCCGGACCCCGTTTTCATCCCCGTTAACTCGTCCATACGAGCTCCGAAAAATTCCCGAAAATTTCTAAAAATTCCGGAAAATTCTCTTATTAATATTCGCCTATTTCCGGTATTTTACATTCTCCCCCACTAATAAAAATTTGGTCCCCAAATTTTGTTTCTACCATCAGCATGTACTAACAACAGATATAAAGTATAAATGCTGAACGGTAAACAAATCACATACCTCAAGTGAAAAGATGGGGATATCGAGCTCGGATAGTATCCTCGAGCTCCCAAGTAGCCTCCTCGTCCGAATGATGCTGCCATCCGACTTTAACCAGCCGGATAGTCTTGTTCCGCAACTGACGCTCTTTCCGGTCGAGAATCCGTACCGGAACCTCCTCATAAGAAATGTCAGGCTGAAGGGGAACTGGGATATCTGTCAGCACATGCGTCGGACCAGGTACGTATCTTCTCAGCATAGATACGTGGAATACATCGTGAACGCCTGCCAAAGACGGCGATAGTGCCAACCAGTAAACTACTGCTCCAATCCTTTCCGAGATCTGGAAAGGTCCAATGTATCATGGAGCTGGCTTACCTCTGAGGTCAAATCTCTTCACCCATTTCGTGGGTGAAACTCGCAGAAATACATGGTCGCCAACAAAGAACTCTAGTGGTCTGCGTCTCCGATCAGCATAACTCTTCTGGCGATACTGTGCCTCTGACATCCTCCGTCTGATAGTACGGACCAACTCTGCATCCTGCTGAACTCTATGAGGTCCCAACAACTGGGCCTCTCCAACCTCATCCCAGAGGACGGGTGTCCGACAAGGTCTACCATACAACGCCTCAAACGGTGCCATCTGGATAGCCGAATGAAAGCTGTTGTTGTAAGCAAACTCTACTAACGGCAGATGGTCCTCCCAACTGCCTCCGAAATCCATAACACATGACCTCAGCAGGTCCTCTAAAGTCTGAATGGTCCGCTCTGACTGTCCATCTGTCTATGGATAGAAGGTTGTACTAAATCGGAGCTGCATGCCCAAGGCCTGCTGCAGACTCTGCCAGAAACGAGACGTGAACCAGGGGTCTCTATCCGAAGTAATAGTCAACGGAACATCACGTGATCTGATCATCTCCCGGCAAAACAGATCTACCAATCAATCCAGGAAATCAGTCCTCCGGATCGCTAAGAAGTGCGCGAATTTGGTTAATCGATCAACGATTACCCAAATCGCGTCATGGCCTCGTCGTGTCCTCAGCAACCCTACCACAAGTCCATGGTAATGTGATCCCACTTCCACTCAGGAATAGGAATCCGCTGAAGTAACCCTGCAGGTCTCTGGTGTTCAGCCTTCACCTGCTGACAGACAAGACATCTAGCTATGAAATTCGCGATGTCTTTCTTCATGCCGTTCCACCAGTAGGAACGCCTCAAGTCTCGATACATACGGGTCCCGCCCGGATGGATCGCAAATCGAGAGCGATGAGCCTCCTGAAGTAGCTCCTGTAAGACCGGACGAGACTGAAGTACACATAATCTGCCTCGGAAGTGTATAACACCTTCCTCGTCTCGTGTGAACTCAGTCTGTTGCCGGAAGCTATCTGGCTGCAAATAAACTGCAAATACTGATCAGCAGCCTAGGGCTCTCGGATCCTCGTCCTGATCGACGACTGAGCAACCATGGTAACCAGAGTACCATGCTCTGTCTGTCCTTACCCCTCAAGGCCCAAATCGGAGAAACCTTAAATCAAGTCTGTGACCACAACTCGGTGGCAAGCTAAAGTCCCTCCGGACTTCCTGCTAAGCGCTTCGACAACCACATTAGTTCTACCCGGGTGATAGCTAATGGTACAATCATAATCCTTCAGGAACTTCATCCATCTCCTCTGTCGGAGATTAAATTCCTTCCAAGTAAACAGATATTTGAGACTCTTATGGTCAGTGAGAATCTCAAATGTAATGCCATATAACTAATATCGCCAAATCTTCATGGCAAAAATAATGACGACTTGCTCCAGATCATGTACAGGGTAGTTCTTCTCATGTTCCTTCAATCGACGAGAAGCATAGAAGACTATCATATCGTGTTGCATCAGAACAGCGCTCAACCCTGAATAGATGCATCGGTGTAGAGGACATATCCGTCCTCTCCAGAAGGTAACACCAAAATCGGAGCCGACACTAGTCTCCGCTTCAACTCCTAGAAGCTGGTCTTGTCATCCTTAGTCCAAGTGAACTTCACACCTTTCCAGGTCAGACGTGTCAGTGACATAGCTATCCGAGAGAAACCCTCAACGTATCTCCGGAAATATCGAGCCAAACAAAGGAAGTTGCGAGCCTCTTCTATAGACCCCGTCTACTCCCAATGGTAACAACCTCGTCCTCCTGTGGAACCACGGTATTCTCCTACTGGTGACCGTGTGTCTCAAACATCTCACAGAAGACAACCAAAATACACACTACTGAACTTCACATATAGACGTTTCCATCGAAACATCTCTAGAACTATGCAAAGATAGTGTACGTGATACACCTCAGATCAGGAATAAAACACCACATCATCAATAACGATAACGAATTCTGATCCAATATCCTAGGGATACCCAAATCATCTAGTCCATGAAAACATCTAAGGCTCCGCAAGCCCTAATGGTAAAACCAATACATATAATGTTCGTATCACAGACATTCCCAATCCATAAGATCCTCGACAATAAATCTGAAATATGATCACCAACGATATAAATCATCTAAGTATAGATCCTCCAGTGTGAGAGCAACGCTCCATCACAGAAAATACCACATATGTGGGAGCAACGCTCTACCACAAGAAATCCTCAATATGCAGAAGTAACATTCCACTACAAATAATCTATATCATGTATCTGCAATAGATATGGGAGCAATGCTCCGCTACAAGCAATCCGAAATATGTATATGTGGGAACTCCGCTCCACCACAAATGATCCATAAGTGTCCAAGGCACCTAACTATCCAACTAGAGGCTGCACGAGATCACTCAACCACATATCATTGTGGGCAGCCAAAGGTATAAACAACCTAGTAAACAAATCAAACTCATCCTCAAATCTATCAACATCGTAGTGAATCACTCACTGATAAGAATATGGGTTGACAGGGTAATCCAACAAATGACATAATGCAGACACTCTACATCCTACATTCAACATAAGTAGAATCATGCTGCTACCAATAATACACCTGACACACTTACTCACACAACATATGTATGATCAACATAATCCTCCAATTATTATACATCAAACTCACACACACAGGTATAAATCAGTGTGATACCTCCAACAATACCTACCGAACCCGTGTGCATATATCAACATGGGTATAATCGACAATACACCTCAAACAACCTCACATGGCATATATACACCTATGCCAAGAGTATAATCAATGTAATACTTCCAACAAAGCATACTAAACCCAGGTGCACTAAAAATCAAACATAATAAAAAAAATACCTCAGATACCACATCAAACCCATATGTACATATCACAACACCGATGTAATCAACAAAATTCCTGAAAACTCGTCCATACGAGCTCCGAAAAATTCCCGAAAAATTTCTAAAAATTTCGGAAATTTCCCTTATTAATATTCGCCTATTTCCGGTATTTTACAAAATATGTGTAACGACTCGGCTGTTGATACAGTCTGACCTCGATGTTGTTTTGCTGTTGACACTGATTTAAGTTTGTATCAGATATTTAACTCAGATTGATTACTAATCTAGGTTGACTTGGTTGACCTGATTGAGAAAGTCCTAACTGGGATGTTAGACAGTTGGAAAGTCCTGGTGAGTGAAGCCAGGCAGATTGGAAATCTTGGTGAGTGAAGCCAGGTGAAAACCCTAGTGAGTGAAGCTAGGTGCAAGTCCTGGTGAGTGAAGCCAGGCAAGGGAAAATCCAGATGGATCAAGGGTGATCGGACATCTGATGTTGAAAAGTCCAAGAAGGAAACTTGGCATGCGAAGTCAGAGAGGGCTCGGTAGCTCGTTCTCTAGGACCAGATGAAGTCGGAGAGAGCTAGGGAGCTCGGTTCTCCGGACTAGGTCAGAGAGGGCTCGACCCGGACTGAGTCAAGAAGCTGGATCAGTCGGCAGACCGATCCAGTGAAACCTTGGACACCTGATTGGTCTGGCGACCGATCAGGAATCGATCAGTGGCTATCAGAAATCGATCAGTAGTCTACTGTGATTTTACTGATCGGTCTGGAGACCGATCAGGAGGCTGTAAGCGCTTGGGAAGAGCGACATCTGATCGGTCTCGGGACCGATCAGATTAGTGCCTGATCGGTCCGCAGACCGATCAGAAGCTGTGCGCAGCGACATCTGATCGGTCTGGAGACCGATCAGATTAGTTCCTGATCGGTCTGCAGACCGATCAGCGATGATTCAGAAAGCGTGGATCGGTCTGCAGACCGACCCACGGTATTGTTTGTTTTGCATGTACTTTTTCTGATTGCCGTATTTGTTTTCACCCATCTGTTTTTAACCATCTGCTGTGAGTCTTTTTAGCTTGCAGGTTGCAGGTCACACTCTCATGGTTGAATTCAAATTAAGCTTCATTAAGAGAAGAAGACAAGTGCCCTTTACACTGTGATTTGCTGCAACAGATGCATTTGAGGCATCAACGTTCACTGACGAATCTGATTGCGATTGGGCTGCGCTCAGTTTAACCTCTACTTATTGGTTCGTATCCAGAGACGCCAGTGATTTCCATTGGCATGGGTTCAGAGAACCAGATGAGGAGGAGAGGTGATTGGCTACGCCTTGTTGGCAGCAGCGATTCTGCAGGCGGTAGTGATTCGAGCCAGTAAAGCAGAGAGACATAAGAAGGAAGAAGAGAGGTTCAGAAAGGAGAAACCGGATTCTCTATTTTCCAATCGATCAATCCTTTGAGAAAGCAAGTTGGTGAAGCTGTGAGCTCCTTGCTAAGAAGGTTGTTGTTGTGCGCTCTCTGCTTTGTTCTTCTCCGCGTGGCTGTAAGCTCATCTGATTATTCTTCTCAGCCACTGTAAGTCTTGTGCTTAATTCTATAATCAACTGAGACTCTGTTGAGAGGTTGCTCCACCGAGAAGGAGACATCTTTAGCCGGATTTTGTCCGGGGTGTGATCTACCGAAAGATCAAGGAGTCGTCCTCCTTACGGACACGCCAAGGAGTAGGGGCAAGTTATCCCCGAACCTTGTATATCCGTGTGTCTGCTGTGTGTGTCTTTCTTCCTCCGTTTTAGTTTTCTACTTCCGCTGTGCTAACAAGTTTTTCTTTAAGAAAGATTGTGTTTAAGTTTTCAAAGAGGCTATTCACCCCCCCCCCTCTAGACATCTAAGATCCCAACAAGTGGTATCAGAGCAAGGGGCTCTTTGATTCGGATTAACACCCAAAAGAGCAAACAAGGATGGCTATGAAGGAAGGCTTTAGCACAAATCGACCACCCTACTTCAAAGGAGCAGATTTTCAATATTGGAAGGGCCGCATGGAGTATTACCTCAAGACTGACATTGCCATGTGGTTCTCAGTCAAGGAAGGTTTCACACCACCAAAGGATGAAGAAGGTAAGGAACTCGATTCGTCAAGGTGGTCTACCGAACAACTCCGCAAAGCACAAGCCGATGCCAAGGCTATGGTCACCTTGCAATGTGGAATCGCCAAGGACCAACTCGTCAAGGTAGGTCCGTTCTCGAGTGCAAGAGACCTATGGAACAAACTCATCGAGCTCCAAGAAGGAACTCGAGATTCTCGGATTGCCAAGAGGGACCTATTCTTGAATCAGCTCCAAAATCTAGCCATGAAGGACAATGAAACGGTAAGTGAACTTCATGGGAGATTCAAGGAGATCATCAACAGTCTACACTCTGTGGACAAACGAGTGGAGAATCGTGATCTAGTAAGGTACGCTCTTAAATCTTTTCCGAGGAATGCCTTGTGGTCATCTATGGTAGATGCCTACAAGGTATCCAAGGATCTTTCCATTGTTAAACTAGATGAATTTTTCTGTGAGATGGAACTTCATGAGCTTGCTAACAAAGGTCAAAAAGAGAAGGGTATTGCTTTATTTGCAGGACCAAAGAGCAAGGATGGAAGAAGGAAGAAGGAAAAGAAGAAGGAAAAGGAGATTTCCTCATCCACCTCTTCCTCCGAATCCGATGATGAAAGTGGATCATCATCAAGTGAGATGGCGAACTTCGTAAGAAGGATTATGAGAAGAAGCCAAAGATACAAAGGAAAAGGTAAAACTAATGATCAAAATTTTGATAAATCTAATGTTATATGTTATGAGTGTAGCAAGAAAGGACACATTCGGAGCGAGTGTCCGAAATTAAAGAGGAAGGAGGAACGAGCCAAAAAGAAGGAGGAAAGAGTCAAGAAGAAGAAGGCTCTCAAGGCCACTTGGGATGAGTCCTCATCAAGCTCATCGGAGGAAGAAGAGAAGATGGAAAAGAGCACACGACAATTAGCACTTATGGCAAGGGAGGTTTCGGACTCCGGAAGTGAGGGAGACTCGAGCGACGCTTCAACCGCGGCTTCATCATCGTCGGATGATGAAGAGGTAACCTCTTCTCATATAGAAAAGTGTTATAAGACTATCACTCACTTATCTACATTGCTTAAAAAGTCAAAAACAGAAAATAAATTGTTAAAAGAAGAAGTAAAAACCTTAAGGACCCTTAGGGAAGATGAGGTCGATGACCTACATCTAGAAGTCCTTGAGGATGAGAACAAGGCTTTAAAGGGTGAGGTTGAGAAACTCAAGAAAATGCTTGAGAAGTTCTCAACTAGCTCTAAGACTCTAGACATGATTCTAAATGCCCAAAGGGCAGTCTACAACAAGGCCGGGCTAGGGTATCAACCCAAGGAGTCGAGTTTCATTTCTCTAATGTCTAGAACTCAAAATAGTAGATCACATGTTTCTAGGGCTCATGGAACTAGGAAAGGTATGACCAAGGCATGGATTCCTAGGTCTTTCGTTGTAAGCATTAGGTCCCAAGATTTGGGTACCTAAAACCTCTATCTTCCGTGTCTTGTAGGCATTGGTCGAGGGGGAGCATCTATCAACTTGGTTTGTTGATAGTGGATGCTCCAAGCACTTGACCGGGGACAAATCACTGTTTACAACCATTCAAAACAAAAGTAGAGGTAATGTGTCTTTTGGTAATAATGGTAGCCTTAAGGTTGTAGGAGTTGGAGACATTCATATATCCGAATGTTTCCATATCAAGAATGTCCTTCTAGTCAAGGGGATGACTTTTAATCTCCTAAGTGTCAGTCAATTGTGTGATACGGGTTACACAATTGAATTTCATTCAAGTCAATGTTTGGTTAAACACATTGACACACTTGACACAATACTAGTAGGCACAAGGGTTGATAATATTTATCAAGTATTGTTTAAAAGTGCTACTAATGCTTTGATTAAGTGTTTCATGTCGAAAGAAGAAGAGTCTTGGCTATAGCATAGAAGGTTGGCACATGTAAACATGAAGAACATCCGGAAGTTGGCCAACCAAGGATTAGTACGAGACTTACCCAGCATCAAGTACCACAAGACCAAACTATGTGATGCATGTCAAAAGGGTAAGCAAACAAAAGTTGTTCATAAAGGTAAAAGCACTGTAAGTACATCTACTGCTTTAGATTTATTGCACATGGACCTATTTGATTGCAGTAGTGTAATATCATTGAATGGAAGTAGATATTGCTTGGTAATCGTTGATGATTTTACTAGATACACATGGACTTTCTTTTTGAAACATAAGGACCAAACTATAGATATTTTTATTTCCTTTTGTAGAAGAACTGAAAATGAAAAATCGACAACAATTAAAACCATTAGAAGTGATCATGGTGGGGAATTTCAAAATCATAGGTTTTTAGAGTTTTGTCAAGAAAAGGGATATAGGCATGAGTTCTCTACTCCAAGGACCCCACAACAAAATGGGGTTGTGGAGAGAAAGAACCGAGTCCTACAAGAGGCTGCACAAAGCATGCTCAATGAGTACTCACTACTGAGCTACTTATGGGCTGAAGCTGTGAATACAGCTTGCTATGTGCAAAATCGAGTTTTAATACATAGGTTTTTAGGAAAGACTCCCCATGAACTTTGGTTTGGGAAACCGCCTACAATTAAACATCTTAGGGTGTTTGGTTGTAAGGTGTTTATCTTGAACACCAAGGATCATCTTGGGAAGTTCACGGCTAAGGCTGATCAAGGGATACTGGTCGGGTACTCTCTTACCAGCAAAGTCTATCGAGTCTACAACAATAGGACTAAATTGATTGAAGAGTCCTCTGATGTAGCTTTTGAAGAAATCCCTAACTTAAATGATCAACCAAGGGATGTAGGAGAAATTCAATTTGAACTTAGAAATCTAAGTTTGAATGATCAAAATGAAGAACGAGTCGAAGTTGACTCTGATGTTGATGAGCAAAGGCAACAAAGAACTCAATCTGATCCTTTGCCTGATATTGAGTCCTTGCCTGTGCCGAGTGAGACCACTCATGAGGCACCGCCAACACCAAGGCAGTCTAGGTTAGCCACTAGTCATCCCCAAGACCAAATTGTGGGAGACATCCAACAAGGGGTTAGGACTAGGTCATTCTTTAGAAATGAGTCTAATGAAGTTGCATTGATTTCAGAGATTGAACCAAAAATAGTTGATGAGGCATTGCACGATCCTGATTGGATTTTAGCTATGCAAGATGAGTTAGGTCAATTTGAAAGGAGCCAAGTGTGGGACTTAGTTCCTATACCTAAGAAGACCACCATTATTGGAACTAAATGGGTCTTCAAAAATAAGTTAAATCAAAAGGGAGAAGTTGTAAGAAACAAGGCAAGACTTGTAGCCAAGGGCTATAGTCAAGTCGAAGGTCTCGATTATGATGAGACTTATGCTCCCGTGGCCCGATTAGAGTCCATTCGTTTGATGCTAGCTTTTGCTGCACATAGAGGTTTCAAGCTCTATCAAATGGACGTTAAATCAGCCTTCTTAAACGGATTCATCAAAGAAGAGGTTTATGTTGAACAACCACCGGGGTTTGTGAATACCGAAGTTCCAAACCACGTGTACAAGCTCAAGAAAGCTCTTTATGGGCTTAAACAAGCACCTCGAGCATGGTACGAAAGGTTGTCAACTTACCTATTAGAAAAGGGCTTTGTAAGAGGCCAAATAGACCCAACACTATTTCTGCGTAGAGATGGTGAAAACATTTTTGTAGCCCAAGTGTATGTCGATGACATAATTTGTGGCTCAAATAACAAGGGCTATTTGAATGAATTCATTTCTCACATGAAAAGTGAGTTTGAGATGAGTCTAGTAGGAGAGTTGACATTCTTCCTCGGACTTGAAATCAAACAAACTCGAGATGGAATTTATGTCCATCAGACAAAATACACTCAAGAGATGCTTAGAAAATTCAATATGAGTGACTCTAAGGAAGTGTCCACTCCAATGGCGACAAACACTCGCCTTGACAATGATGAGAGTGGAAAACCAATTGATCTAACGCAATATAGAAGCATGATTGGTAGTCTTCTATATCTCACAGCTAGTCGACCAGACATACTTTTTGCTGTGGGCATGTGCGCTAGATATCAAGTCTGTGCCAAGGAATCTCATTTAATTGCAGTTAAGAGAATATTGAGATACCTTAAGGGCACAATTCGAGTAGGTCTATGGTACCCTCGTACAGAGTCTTTTGACTTGATAGGCTATACCGATTCCGATTATGCTGGGTGCAAATTGGATCGGAAAAGCACTAGTGGGGGTTGCCAATTCTTAGGTTCATCATTAGTTAGTTGGTCAAGTCGGAAGCAACATTGTGTTGCTCTCTCCACGACCGAGGCTGAATACATTGCCATGGGAGAGAGTGTATCACAATTGTTGTGGATGATTCACACTCTAGAAGATTATGGACTTTCGTATAAAGGAGTGCAAGTGTTGTGTGACAACATTAGCACAATAAACCTAACGAAAAATCCAGTCCATCATTCAAGGACCAAACACATTGAAGTGCGTCATCACTTCATTAGAGATCACGTAGCTAAGGGAGACATTGCACTCAGATATGTTGAGTCAAAGTCAAACTTAGCCGACATTTTCACAAAACCCCTTCCGGAAAATGAATTTAGTCATTTAAGGAGGGAATTGGGAATGTGTTTGGCTCAATAAGTCATGTTGACCACATCATGATCAATAAGAACCATTAAAATGACAAGAAAAATTGGGAAATTAATTTGGGCAACTTGGGGACATCTCACACAAACTATAAGGTTTAACAAATTGTTTTTGTTTGCTAAATATGGGGTGAGATGCTAGGATCAACCAAATTATTCAAAATGTATCATGCATCCCTTGAATAATTAGGTTGAAGAGACATTAATTGAGTATGGGGAAGGCCATTACATAATTCATGTGTATTTGTCTCCTAGATCTTACTCATATATTCCAACCAAGGAATCTTGGTTGGACTTTTGCCTAGAAATTATCTAATTATGGTTGATGGTTGATGTGTTGATTGGTATTGTTGTTTGGTTCATTTCATGACTTTGATTGATAAAATGATAGGTTGTTAAAGGAAATAATAGCAACTTGGATATATTTTGACAAACTTGAAACTAAACATAACAAGGATTAAAAATTTCAGCTTTCATGCCTTGATTGAAAAATTAGGACAAGTTGTTTATATTTTGACAAATTTGAACCTGATCATAGAGATGAGTTTAGCAAAAATATGTTTTGAACTTCTAAGGACCAAGAAGACAGAACTCCATATGGTTGGAGTTAGTGTGAGGTTTTGTTTGATAAGAGTCTGAAACTTTTGGATTATGAACAAGTTCAGGCCATAAGAAATCATATTTCGAATATATTAGTGTTTGGTGATTCCTAAGTTCTAGGGTATGTCTTAGGGAAGTTATGAATTCTTGAGTTCCGGATTCTTCAGACTTCATGGCTCAGTATTTTAGTTACTGAAATTACTGAAATCGGGTTATCAGACACTGATCGGTCCACAGACCGATCAGGAAAGTCTGGATCAGTCTGTCAACCGATCCAGAACGAAGCCAAACTCTCTGTTTGGTATATGATCGGTCCAGTGACCGATCAGCGCACGAAGAAAGCCCCCTGATCGGTCCGGGCACCGATCAGGATGATCCCTGATCGGTCCACTGACCGATCAGGTATCGCCGATTCACTCAGGTGAATCTGATCGTTCAGGATTTCTCCTGATCGAACAGCCGTCCGATCAGGGAATAGATCGATCCCTGGCTTTAACTCCTCCCGACTCCCTCCTTTCCCATTACCTATGAAGCCCTAGCCGACTCCTTTTTTTTTCCCCCGTTTCTTCTTCCCCTTGATCGCCGAACCCTAGACGACTCCCTCCTGCCTCAGCATTTCTTTCTTTCTCCGAAAACCAGAGAAATGGCTCCAAGGTAACTTCATCAGCTCTATTTCTCGTTAGTACTTCATTTGTTTCATTTCTCACTGATTCAGTGATTTGGGGTGGTGCTCGGGTTGTGCTCCTTTGCTTCATCTGTGTCATGTTCCTAACCCCTTAGGAAGAAACCAGTAGATGAGGGTACTTCCAAGTCCAAAGATAAATCCAAATCCAAAGAAACCTCCCGACCTCAACCATCCAGTTCGGGAAGATTTCCCAACCAACAGTTTGAACAATCCTTTAAGGAAAGGACCTTCAAGTTGCTCCCATGTAGATCAGTCGATAAAAAATACATGAATGAGTTTTGTCCAGCGATTACGGAGACCATAGCCTACTATAAACTTGATTCCTTGGTATATTTAGAGAAGGATATCAACCTTGACCTAGTTTCTGAATTCTATAACAACCTTCATCAGACTATTGATGGTAGTTATAGATCAAGAGTGGCTAAGCAAACCATTGATTTCAGCTTAATTGCCTTCTTTGATTATTTAGGCTGTCGTTTGTGTTCGGGGACGGTGTTCTCATTCTATCCTGCTTTGCCTGAACCCGTGCCTCATCCTCTTGATGTCTCATCTGACTCGATTTATGAGTACTTCTTTGGACATCCGAGACCGGATGGATTAGATGAGTTAGATGTCGACTTTCCTACATTTGCAGCCCTTGGCCTTTCTGCTCCTGATTACATTCTTTTCAAAATTGTCACAAACTGTCTACTACCTATTACTTCTAAACCATTGGCAGAGATTCGACCGTATCATTGTCTGATGCTTTATGGGTTGCGTAGGCGTCTTGACTTTGATATCATGTCGAGTGTCTATACTTCTATCATATCCCATAGCGAGCCAAGCGGTTACACCATCTATATGCCTTATGGGCATGTAATTACTGATTGGCTTGAGACCCTGGGTGTTGACGTCTCTAGGGGGAGGATGGTAAAGATGGTTAGGCAGGATTGTCGACTTGGGAAACGTGCATTTTCCAAGTCTGGAATCTTAGGACAGGCTGGGGCAGTTAGGTGGAAGGATGGGAGGGCATTAGGTGAGTTACCTCGACGACAGGTTGCTCCTGTTGCTGCTCCTCCTGCTGCTGACGATGGAGAGGCCGATCCGGATCTGCGCTGGCAGATCGCCGAGCTGGAGAGTCGCTTTGATCGCCACGAGGAGATGATGGCTGCTGAGTTCGATGGACTACGCATACGGATTGACCAGCGCTACGACGATCTGCGCAGCCAGCAGTTGGTGACTCAGCAACTGCTTCGAGGGTGGATGGCCAGATACCCACCTCCGCAGCACCACCCGGACCATACACTTTCGAGCAGCAGCATCCCGCCTCCGGAAGATATTCCTCCAGCCGACACTGGAGATGTTCCTCGTCTTGAGGAAGATGACTGATACTTTTTGATGATCATATTGATTGTATGTTTTGGATGATGGTTGCTAGATGCTTATGCCTGACCTGGTTGTATGCTACTTACTGTTATGCTACTCATTCTTCCTTATATATTTGCTGTTCTTTTCTTGGTTGTTACTATACTCTTCATATGTCTTTTATTTCTTTATTCATTTACTGTCCTAAAATACACTTAGAAGGAATTCTAGGGGGATTAAGCAGAAGACAGTATGGATTAAGGGGGAGCTCTTTAAGTTATCTTACCTTGTTCGCTCCTTTTTTCGGTGTTTGACAAAGGGGGAGAAGATAACTAAGTTTAGAAATGAATGAAAGGTTGATTTTAGGGGAGAGGATGACTTTGAGTCTTTTTGAATCCTCTTACCTAATTCGCACCTATTCGACTAAGTTAAGTTAAGTGATGAATTGAATCCTCTTACCTAATTCGCACCTATTCGACTATGTTAAGTTAAGTGATGAATTGACTTCATCGAGTCGATATGAGAAAGGGGGAGAAGATAACTAAGGTATATCCGTCTTAGGGGGAGGATCCTGATTTCCCTAAAAAATATGGGTATATGAGCATTTCTGATCTAAACTTAAATCGTGTTGTCAAACAACAAAAAGGGGGAGATTGTTGATACGGTCTGACCTGGATGTTGTTTTGCTGTTGACACTGATTTAAGTTTGTATCAGATATTTAACTCAGATTGATTACTAATCTAGGTTGACTTGGTTGACCTGATTGAGAAAGTCCTAACTGTGATGTTAGGCAGTTGGAAAGTCCTGGTGAGTGAAGCCAGGCAGATTGGAAATCTTGGTGAGTGAAGCCAGGTGAAAACCCTAGTGAGTGAAGCTAGGTGCAAGTCCTGGTGAGTGAAGCCAGGCAAGGGAAAATCCAGATGGATCAAGGGTGATCGGACATCTGATGTTGAAAAGTCCAAGAAGGAAACTTGGCATGTGAAGTCAGAGAGGGCTCGGTAGCTCGTTCTCTAGGACCAGATGAAGTCGGAGAGGGCTAGGGAGCTCGTTTCTCCAGACTAGGTCAGAGAAGGCTCGACCCGGACTGAGTCAAGAAGCTGGATCGGTCGGCAGACCGATCCAGTGAAACCTTGGACACCTTATCGGTCTGGCGACCGATCAGGAATCGATCGATGCTGCGATCGATTCTGTCGATCGTCCGATCGAAATCGATCGAGTTCATCAGGATTTTCTGATCGGCCCGGAGACCGATCAGAGGTAAGCGCTTGGGAAGAGCGACATCTGATCGGTCTCGGGACCGAACAGTTAGTTCTGATCGGTCCGCATCGATCGGAAGCTATCGCGACATCGATCGATGCGAGACCGATCAGTTAATTCTGATCGATCGCGCCGATCGCGATGATTCGAGCGTGGATCGGTCTCGCAGGCCACCCACGTATTGTTTGTTTTTCATGTACTTTTTCTGATTGCCGTATTTGTATTCACCCATCTGTTTTTAACCATCTGCTGTGAGTCTTTTTAGCTTGCAGGTTGCAGGTCACACTCTCATGGTTGAATTCAAATTAAGCTTCATTAAGAGAAGAAGACAAGTGCCCTTTACACTGTGATTTGCTGCAACAGATGCATTTGAGGCATCAACGTTCACTGACGAATCTGATTGCGATTGGGCTGCGCTCAGTTTGACCTCTACTTATTGGTTCGTATCCAGAGACGCCAGTGATTTCCATTGGCATGGGTTCAGAGAACCAGATGAGGAGGAGAGGTGATTGGCTACGCCTTGTTGGCAGCAGCGATTCTGCAGGCGGCAGTGATTCGAGCCAGTAAAGCAGAGAGACATAAGAAGGAAGAAGAGAGGTTCAGAAAGGAGAAACTGGATTCTCTGTTTTCCAATCGATCAATCCTTTGAGAAAGCAAGTTGGTGAAGCTGTGAGCTCCTTGCTAAGAAGGTTGTTGTTGTGCGCTCTCTGCTCTGTTCTTCTCCGCGTGGCTGTAAGCTCATCTGATTATTTTTCTCAGCCACTGTAAGTCTTGTGCTTAATTCTATAATCAACTGAGACTCTGTTGAGAGGTTGCTCCACCGAGAAGGAGACATCTTTAGCCGGATTTTGTCCGGGATGTGATCTACCGAAAGATCAAGGAGTCGTCCTCCTTACGGACACGCCAAGGAGTAGGGGCAAGTTATCCCCGAACCTTGTATATCCGTGTGTCTGCTGTGTGTGTCTTTCTTCCTCCGTTTTAGTTTTCTACTTCCGCTGTGCTAACAAGTTTTTCTTTAAGAAAGATTGTGTTTAAGTTTTCAAAGAGGCCTCTAGCCATCTAAGATCCCAACATCGGCCTCTCGGCCCCTTGGGCAACCCAACTGGCGGCCCCTTGGCGGTCCCTTGGGCGGCCACAATGGCGGCCCAACTGGCGACCTCTTATGTCATCAACCGACGACCCTCAACCGTTCCGTTACTCACTAGGACTTCCCACCCCTGGCCAGTGGATTTTTACCTTCCCTAAGATTCGAACTCTAGACCTCCAGGCTAAGTACTAGAGTTTATGAATCCTGGTAGCCCGCTCACTTGGCTACCAGGATTCATAAACTCTAGTACTTAGCCTGGAGGTCTAGAGTTCGAATCCTGGGGAAGACAACATTCCACTGGCCAGGGGTGGGAAGACCTAGTGAGTAACGGCATGACCGAGGGTCGTCGGTTAACGACATAAGGGGTCATCAGTTGGGCTACCCAAGGGACCACTAAGGGGCCACCAAATGGACTGCCAATTGGGCCGCCCAAGGGACCGAGGAGCCGGGTCGTCACAATATGCATACTTATATAATTGAATTGGCTTAAGCAGGATGATATAGGTAGGTGATCGAGCTTAATTAAAAAAATGTATTATCTCAATACCATCATCTACTACGAATAATGTTTACAAATGACTCAATTTGTATAATCAATTACTAAGACTACTGATTGTCATATTTAGTTCGTATTTGAGTTTGTTAATTATATCTAGATGAATTACCTAAAAAGTGTAATTTATTTTGACTTTTGTGTCATAGTTCTTACCATTGAAGAATTGCCTACCAAAGTGGTATTGGTCTTCTAAATAGTTTAAATTAGTTTGACAAAAATTATGTTATTTGATTGATTATTTACAAAGCTCAAATGTTTATCAAGCATAAATTATATTTGATGAGTAAATTGTATATAGATTTTTTTGTCAAACTCCCCCAAAGGGTAAGGGCAAGGGAAAATGACATTCACGAATGAATCTCCATGAAAAACACATTAGTATTATAAGCAGTAACTCTTTGTGTCTTTCCTTAGCATACCAGAAATTCTACTTAAGGGATTACTAGTTAACATCTTTGAGAACTAGGATTCAAAAGGTAAAATTTTTAAATTTTAAAATTGGCCTTCACAACCAAAGGCATATCACTATTGCTCAGAATCCCAGATAGCATGCATGTAAAGATGTATTCCAATGTTGCTTCTGAAAATTTGTATAAAAGTTATTTTTTGCAAAGAAAGAGATAAATTGACCTAGATTAGAACACCTAATAAGGAAATATTATTTGTTGGTGCAAGAAGTACCATACGATCAAGCTTAGGTTTTGATATTGGTAAAGGGATAAAAGTTAAGTCATTTGAGATTTGATGTGCTGGTCAAGTGATGTGATATCCGTAAGTGCATGGAATATCATCAAGTAATAAAAGATATCTATTGGTGTAGTAAACACTAATGATCAAATTTAGGTTTTAATGAATGATAAATGGATTAAAGTTAGATGTTATGCTATCTAACCTTATTACAAAGTGTGCAGGACATGACGGGTCTAGAGGACCAAACACCAGGTTGATATCTAGTGGGAAGTCAAGATAGGTCAAGGAGTGTCAATATCTAGCGAGAAGTCTGACTGGGCCCGCCGAACCTGACAACTGGCCAAAGTCCAATTCGGCCTGAGGACCTGACAACTGGCAGGAAGACCAGGTGGGTCAAAGGAGAGTCAAATGATTCTGAATGGTAAGTGAGGTAAGTCAATAGAGGAGATTGATTTAGTGAGGATGAGTCCCAGTTACGGACTTTAGGCGCTGGTCCAACCTAAATCCATTTTAGAAATCTAAGCTGAGATCATGACTAGATCTTGATCTCAAAGAGGCAGAATCTAATTAATAATCTTATTAAATTGTGTTAACTTTATTTTATAGATTAAATATTTTTATTATTAAACTAACATGTTTTGTAGGACCAAAAACAAAGTAAAGCCTCAGATGAACAATGTCTAAGGTGCCTCGAAGGGTTAAGAGGCGTCTTGGATCCAGCAAAGGCGCCCTCACATGGATAAACTTTGAGGATAAAGTTCTCTCGGTGGGGAGGTGCCCTAGAGTATGCTGGAGATGTCTCAAATACATTGGAGGCACCTCGGAGTGCTTGAAAGGTGCCTTGGACGGATAAAAAGCGTAGTCTGTGGAGCTTTTTGAGTTTGAAGCTTGGGGGATTATTTTTGCAGCTGAAGGAACCTCGAATAACGCTAGAGGTGTTGGAATGTATACTAAAAGCCTAGCTTTTCGTATAAACATTTACTTAGAAATAAGAATCATATTTGTCAAATATCTACATTTATAAGCTAAGTGTAATTGTTCAATTAATTTATATTGTAGATAACATGGTATGTGGTGTCACACACAGAAGATCATGTTATCAGTTCTTTATAAATTATAAACAGTTGCTCACGACTAAGATGGATAAGAACAAACCATTGGAATAGTCATAGTGTAATTTGGTAATAGTTTATCTTGATTATAAAATTACACTAGTACACTTAGAGTGTATTGAGCTGGACCATTTAAGGTAAGTTCTTTTTATACTGACTGAATAAAAGAACAAGACCTTTGTTATTATGAAAGTGTGTGCTCTTAATCCTGATATAATAACAAATGCATATATCTAGTATTTATTTCTTTGACTTATCAAAGGGTGAGATTTAGCTCGATAAATCAAAAGGCCCGATAAGTTGGGAAATAATATTATTTATAGTGTGTGTTGTTGATTATAGAAGGAAAACTGTGTCCTAGGAATCTAGGTTAATGATGTCCCCAAGAGGAGCTCATAAGGATTGTCATGTAAACCAGGTGGACTTAGTCCGACATGACAATAAGGTTTAGTCATGTAAACCCTGCAGGTGGACTTAATCCGACATGATGATGAAGTTGAGTGGTACTACTCTTGGAGCTAGATATTAATTAAGTGAGTTGTCAGTAACTCATTTAATTAGTGGACATTCTATATCTTAAACACAGGGAGATTAACACACTCATGATAAGAAGGAGTCCAAAATGTAATTTGGGATTGGTGCAGTAGTTCAATAATAACTCTTTAGTGGTATGAGTTATTATTGATGAACTTGAGTTGGGTGTTCGGGGCGAACACGGGAAGCTCAAGCTCATCGGGAGACCAAAACCAATTCCTCCTCTCAGTCCCTATTATAGCCTCTTATATAAAGCCTAGTATCCACCTAAACCCAGCTTCTTCCCCAAGCAAAGGGGTCGACCTAGCCCATCTTGGTGTAAAAGATGTGGTCGGCCACATGAGTTGCTTGGAGTCCAAGTTAGGGTCGGCTCAAGCACATCTTGGTGTCCAAGATGGGGCCAGCCACACAAAGGTATGAAAGGAAGTTTAATTTTTAAAAATCTTTCCTTTTATAGACATCCACAAAAGGATTTAAAAGAGAGATTTTAAATTATAAAACTTTCCTTTTTTAACGGTTACAAAAGGAAATAAAAGGAGTTTTCAATTTGTGAAAACTTTCCTTTTATAACTTTCACATGGTTTTAAAAGAGAATTTTAAAATTTAAAATATTTCCTTATATAGATTTTCTACAAAGGATTAAAAGAAAGATTTGAAATCTTTCCTTATTTGTAGTTACCTATATTGTGAAAGAAAGATTTTAATTTTTGGATAAAACTTTCCTTTTTTGAAACCATGATTTAAAAGAGAAGTTTTATTTATTAAAATCTTTTCTTTTATAGATATCCATAAAAGGATTTAAAAGAGAGAGATTTTAATTTATAAAACATATCTTTTATAGTTTTCCATAAAAGGGATTTTAAAAGAGAATATTTTAATTTTTTATTGAAATCTTTTTCTTTGTTTGTGCATAATAGAGGGCCGACCATGTCATGGTCTAAAAGGAGTATTAATTTTTCCTTTTTAGCCATGATAGAGAAATAAAAGGAAGTTTTATTCTTGTTATAAAACTTTTCTTTTTTGGATTCACCAAGGATTATAAAAGAGGGGGAGAGGGTGCCTTCATTGGTGACACAACCTCTTCTATTCCTCCTCTTTTAATCCTTGTGGTTGGTCATCCCTCTCTAGATTTTCCTTTGCTTATTCTCCTAGGGTCGGCCATATTTTAGCTCTTCCTCCTCTTATCTTGCTTGGTGGCCGAATCTAAGCTTGGAAGAGAAGAATGCAAGGGGCCAGCGGTATACTTGGAGAAGAAGGGAAAGAGAGGAAGGTTTTCTATTTTGCATCCCTTGGTGTGGCCGAAACTTGGGAGAAAGAAGGAGGCTTGGGTAGATTGCATCTTGGAAGATCGTTGCCCACACGATGTCCAAGACAAGCAGAGGAATACAATAGAAGATCAAGAGGTCATTAGCTACAAAGAAAGGTATAACTAACTAATTGTTTCTGCATCATGTTAGTTAGTTCATGTTCTTTGTTTTTAATCTTGAAATACCAAACACAAGAGGCTAATGATTCTAGGTTTCGAATTTATGTTTCGACTTTGTGTTTCTTTTCTTTTTTGATCTTGTGATTCGATTGTTCTTATTGGTTAAACCTAGGGTTACTATAAGGAGATTGAATATTGAATTTCTTTAAAAGGCTTTGTCAAGGAAGTGGTGGATGATCCCATAACCAAGAAGGCCTAGTGCCTCGCCATGTTTAACCTGGAAGTCAATTTTAGAAATAAATATTTAATCAACTTTGTAACATGGGTGGACTTGGATTAATAATATTAAGCATCGTTTGCGATCTAAGTCTAAACCTCTAAGAACAGATAAGTTAAATTTGGAATCAATAATGTTAAGTTCTGTTTGCGATTCCGAATTTAATTTTTAAAGAACACAATAGGTTGTTAAGAATGGTTCAGGACTTGTACAAAATTTTTGTACAGGGGAACCAATATGATATTCCGAGTAGCAACCAACAGGAGGCACCGTCAATACTCCATAAAATCCCTATTCGACCAGTCATCTGTTGGGTTGCAATGATTACAAACAAAGTTCGACATTGATAACATATGGAAAGGTTCATAGACTTATAAGAAAAAAAATATCTTCATTGGTATGAGGCCTTTTGGATAGAGCCCAAAAGTAAAACTATGAGAGTTTAGGCCCAAAGTGGACAATATCATAGAATTATG
This sequence comes from Zingiber officinale, assembly GCF_018446385.1. NCBI lineage: Eukaryota > Viridiplantae > Streptophyta > Magnoliopsida > Zingiberales > Zingiberaceae > Zingiber > Zingiber officinale. The sequence continues at coordinate 41,978,053 of NC_055988.1, read as the reverse complement.
GAGATATCTAATTTCTTTTGGTCCTAACAATTGGTATCAAAGCCCAGACTACTAGAAGGACTAACCACTGACTATGTACAAGAGTCATGGTCCAATTGAGCCATGAGAGTGGAATATTGACCTCTAACAAAGGAAGTGGGGCTCTTATGTCTGGATCAAGATGACCAGACACTAGGCAGAAAAGTCTTAGTTGCAGATAGGCAAGGAAGACCTAGTAGGTTAGGTGGATTGATGGGCAAGGAAGTCCTAGTAAGTCAATTGCACCGAGGGATAGGAAAGTCCTAGTGAGTCAAGAATTAGATGGCATCAAGCAGATAAGCTTGAGGGGGGAGTCCTTCATTTGATGGGAAGATTGTTGGCTTCTAATAGTTGCAAACAAAGTCCAACATTGAAAACACATGAAAAGAATCATGGACTTAAAGGGAAAGATATCTTCATTGGTATGAAGCCTTTTGGGCAGAGCCCAAAAGTGAAACCATGAAGGTTTACGTCTAAAGTGAACAATATCATATCATTATGGAGATATCTAAATTCTTTTGGTCCTAACACCATCTACACACAACTTGAATAAGAGCTACGATGACTCTTCTACTGCTTCTACTGCTCTCTACTATTGCACTATGACTACTACTCTGAAATATTTGATTGCTACTGTCAAACCGACACCAATACATAAGCATCCCACATCGGCATACTTTGTGATTAGTAACAATTTACTTAAAGCTATTTAGTTTACTGCTAAGTTAGTGTAGTCTGTTACATTATCCTTGTTTTGTGTTCCTATACTTGATTCACTCTTTCAGCGGTTTCGGAAGAAGTTTTTAGTGGATTGCCCAATGATATGGTCCGGAGGGCTGTAGGTCTTGGAGTAGGAGTCACCGAAGGCTCCAAACTAAGTAAACCAACCTTATCTTTGTGTGTTTGTTCTTTCATTCTCTATCTTTCTGCTGTGTAATTTGCATTCGTACTTAGTTTTAAAAAGTGAAAAAGAACAAAGTTTTTAAACACACGTGATTCACCCCCCTTTAACGTGTGCATCGATTCTACAAGTGATATCAGAGCCATGTTCACTCTGAATTGGTGCAACAACCAATTGAGCAGGGGGATTATTTCTTTGCTTTCATTCATTTAACTTTTTTTTTTAGTTTTAAGTTTTTTGAATCCATCTAAATTGGTATAATTACCTCTTCAGATAAATTTTTATTGTGATTTCTTTGAATTGTTCGATATTGATGCAACACCATTCGAGTCATATCTTTCTTTATCTCCTACACTACTAATTCAAGACCTAGTTTTGAGATTTTTCTAGTTGTTTCTTTTTGTGTTCAAGGTACTTTTACCAAATGCCCCAAAATGAAGGTTACAACACCGCTCACCCCCCTCTCGTCGCTTTTCAATAGGGATGACTTTTCATATTAGAAGAAGTAGATGGAGGTGTACCTCAAAATTGACATCGACCAGTGGTTCTCCATCTGACGATGATACACAACTCCAATCGAGGAAGCGACAAAAGTAGCACTTAACCCAAAAAATTGGAATCTAAACCAAAAGAAGAAATCCCAAGTCAACTCGAAGGCAATGAACATAATCTAGTGTGGACTCATAAAAGAAGAACTGAATTGCATTGGCCCGCATGGGAATACAAAAGGGCTATGGGACAAACTCGTCGAACTACACAAAGGAACAAATGACACTAAGGTAACAAAATGTGACCTCTTATTTAATAATCTATTTAATATTAAGATGTAGGATGGAGGAACGATGAACTAGCTACATGCAAGGATCACAGACATCCTTAATGGACTCCACATGACCAACCACTAGATGAAGAACCGAGACATCATTAGATACACCCTTAACTCATTTCCTCAAAAGCATTGTGAGCATCGATAATAGATGCCTATAAAGTTTTGAGGAATTTATCCAAGTTAAAATTAGATGAATTATTTTATGAACTAGAATTACACGAACAAACTAACTCTAAAATAATCCAGAAAGCTATTGCTTTATTTGCAAGATCCTCAAAAGAAGTAAAAACCAGAACCCAACTTGAACCAAAGATTGAGTTTGACTTAGACTCATATGAAGAAGAGCAATTGGTGAATATGGTAAGGAAAATGTTCACCAGAAGGAAGAATAATTTTAGCAAAAAGGGCATTTAAAAGATGATCAAGCCTAACCTTAACAAATCAAGCATCACTTTCTATGGGTGCAACAAAAGAGGGCACTACAAGTATGAGTGCCCGAATCTCAAAGAAGACAAACCAATGAAATTCAAGAAGAAAAAGGCCCTCAAAGTGACTTGGGATGAGTCTATGAGATCAATTGCATATGAGAGGAGGGGGAATCATGTGGTTTTATAAAACTTGTCTTTTTATTTTATAAAATAAGTACACAGTGGAAAAACTAAACCCAAAAAATAGAACAAGCTCACAAACTCGGTCGGTTACTTAATTCGGAGCCTTCGACGACTCCTACTCCAAGACCTAGGTTTCGCGGACCTATCGACGGGTAATCCACTAATGACCTCTTCTGAAATCGCAGGAAGAGGGGATCGAGTACAATAAAAATGAAGATAAGTGTAATAAGCTAACTTTCCATGAAGCAGTAATTAAATACTAAAACAAACTTTCATTACCCAACACTTTTGAAGATAGTCGGATTGAGCTAGTGTTGGATGGCTCTTCAGCAGTAGTCAAGTGCAGCAGTGACGTAGTAGAGCAGCAACATGAAGTTGGTGTGGTTGGAGCGTTGAACGATTGCGTAAAAGCTTATAGAAGAGATGTATGTGAAGCACTGGTCAAACCTGCCCTTTATAGAGTTCTGAAGGCGCCTTCCATAACACTGGACACGCCTTCAACCCTCAAGATTTTATCCCAACAAAGTTTCTCCTTATTGTTGATGAAGCCCTTGTCTTATCCTATCGAAGGTGCCTTCAAGGCTCTCCAAGGCGCCTTCCAACACCTGCCCAAGGCACCTTCCTTCGCATGGAAGGAACCTTCGTGCCCTCTCACATGGACTCTTTGACTGAGCATCCGAGGTGCCATTAGCAGCACCGAAGGAGCCTTGAGCACTGTTCATCAAGGCTGATTTTTCTTTCTAACTCCTAAAAAAATATGTTAGTCCAAAAGCAAAGTGTAACTTGTAAAACAAGATTAGTACAATTATAAAATATGATCAATTTTATGACTTATATCCTATCTGTCTATAATTAGGATCTAGTCAAGGTCTCAATTTAGAGATCATAAATGGACCTAAATTGTACCTACGCCTAAAGTCCCTAATTATAACTCGTCCTTACTGGAATACTCTCCTCTAGTGACTTATCTTACTTAGCCAATAGAATCACTTGACTTTTCCTTGGTCCACCAGGTCTTCCCGCCAGTTGTCAGGTCTACAGACCTAACTGGACTTCGGCCAACTTTCAGGTTCAGCAAACTTAGCCGGGCTTTCCATCAGATATCAAGTTACTCCTTGATCTATCTGAACTTCTACACCAACTATTAGGTCCTCCAGACCTAGCTAGGTTTCAACCTAGTGTCAGATCAGTCAAGTCCTGCTTATTTAGTAGAAAGGTTAGATCACACAACACATCTAACTTTAATCCACTTTTCATTCATCAAAACTTAGGTTTGACTATTGGTGTCAAATGCACCAATAGAGTCATCCATAGAAGGATCGGATAAAGATGAACCAAAGCAAAGCAGCTACTGTAATGCCCCGGCCCGGGCGGGCCCCACCCTGATTGAACCAGGAACATCACCAGAATTACCCATCGGGTTGACGACTAGCTCCACAGACCACCGGAGGTCCTTTCAGCATGCTTTGTCTTCACCGCACGTACCCTAGAAAACTTTCCAGGAGGTCACCCATCCTCATATTTCTCCAAGCTAAGTACGCTTAACTTCGGAGTTCTTAAGTTTGAGCTTCCGAAAAGGAAGGTGCACCTTGGTGATATGGATAGTACCATCTAACCTTTTAAGTCATACTTAACCAGAATCTCAGAACCGGGGTATTATAATTACCCCCACTTAAAGACACAACGTCCTCGTTGTGTAACCACGAATCACACCACAGACAAATCCCAGAATCTCCCTCGCTAGGTGGTGCCCTGGGTGCCCCTACCACAAGCGCATTCACGGTCGCAAGGTCGCTCTGATACCATCTTAACGCCCCGACCCGGGCGGGCTCCACCTGGACCAAACCGGGAATGCCACCAGAATTGCCCATTGGGTTGACGATTAGCTCCACAGACCACCAGAGGTTCTTTCAACATGCTTTGTCCTCACTCGCACACACCCTGGAAAACTTTCCAGGAGGTCACCTATCCTCAGATTTCTCCATGCCAATCACGCTTAACTTTGAAGTTCTTAAGTTTGAGCTTCCGAAAAGGATGGTGCACCTTGGTAATATGGATAGTACCATCTAACCTTTTAAGTCATATTTAACCAGAATCTCAGAACCGGGGTATTACAATATCTAAATTGTCACGCCCCCAGAGGAGTCCCTGCCAGACAAAAATCCGACAGCATCTCCCCTGTACCGGTGATAATCTGAAGCATACATACATACAAAATACATAAGCCACATGCGGCTGGAATATATACACAACCATGCAGTTTATATTCAACCCACTCGGTTGGAACATAATAAAACACAACTACACAGTTATATATATATAATGAACAGCCCACTCGGCTGCATTAAAAACCAACACGGTGGAAAAACCATAACGGAAAGCCCAATACAAAACAAATGAACACTCTGCTAACCGGCTAGGCTTTATACAACAACCACAACAACAAATATAACAACACACTAAATACAGCAAATACCAAATACAAATAAAACATATACAAAACCCGAAATGGTCTTCGGATGTGACGTAGGACCCGACAGACAGGATACTCCGAGCGACACTCCAACCATCTACCTGAAAACATAAAGATATATATGCGGTGGTGAGTATAGGTAACTCAGCGAGTAATAGACTGGATAGTGCATAGTTTATAAGTAAACATGGAGATCAAAGTATACAGTCTTAGTAGAGAATAAAGAACATGATCATACTAATATATCCAATAAACACAACTACCAGTACCAGTCTATCTCACATGGTATAACGATCATAACTGACATACAAAAACTGCACATACTACAACTGACAAAATGATAAACACATACCCAATCTGGAAACGACACATGGTACAATGATCAGTAAACTCACCGGATCTGCAACAAACCCACTCATGACACTTGTACAATATAAATACAACTGCATATACATGTAAAATAAATGACATGTATGCAGCATGACAACCATATGCAACAATCATATCTCAAACAAGTGCAACACATCACAATCACATGCAACTAGTATCTACTAGGCATGTATGTAAATATATCTCCATAGATGAATAGCGCATCATATGCAAAAATGTGTATGCATGCTCCATGGTCACCCCCGCCACCTCTCTAGACACCATGCCCCCTGTATGGCCAAGAGGCTTGGGTCTGTGATGACTGTACTACCCTCCAACCCACAATAAAGTGGTCGAGGCGGGCAGTCTGCTAGTAGTTATCTAACTACATAGCATCAAGGTCCTTGACTGCTCACAACGCTGGATCTCACAAACCTTGTGACCGGGTGGCACGACAGGACAAGCGGCAACTGCTCCAGCTACCACTACCCATGAGTGGCCGAGTGTGCGGCGCTAAACTAGAACGACTGATGACTCTTTCACACAAGGGAGATAATGGTCGACAACATGCAATGAATGATGAACATGATATATATGTAATCATGATACAGACCCCGTAATCATCAATGCAACCTCCAAATCCACATAAGTACCCCACAACATGAATATAATCATCATGATATATCCACATATCCCACCAAACATATGTACACAACTACACATGTATAATCAACCAAATATCTCCAATAATCCCACTAGACACATGTACACAGAACATAGGCACAACCAACATATATCCTCCAATAAAACACATCAAACACGTATATATACCACAAAACATACAATCAACACAACTCCTCCAAAAGTACATAACAAATACGTGTGTGCATACAACATGTAAATGTACGGTCAACATGATGACTCTTATAACACATACCAACCTACATATAATCCATATCCTATGCACAATCAGCATGGTAATTCAAACAACCGGGCAATCCCTACAATACATACTCTACACGTGTATACACAGGAGAGTAGATAACAAGCGTTGAGACTGTATATGATATAACCAGAACACCTCAAAGATCAAGCATAAGTATCAAGCAAGAAAGCAACAAACAAACACGATATAAGGTAAAGCAGCCTAATCCATCGAATAATCACCATGCACTAAGCTCAAAGGAAGACTACATAGAGGCCAAGGAAGAAATACCCGCCTTAAATCTGTCGATCATGATAAAATAAATCTCACATCGTGATGAACATCTCATATCAAAGTCCTTGAGGTGTGGCCGCAAATCCAATAGTTCAATAACCCTACAATTCATTGTCCGTAAGCTACAAGAGAACATCCACAACCAATTCTTCCAAATAATCAATCCAAAACCCAATTGTACAGCAAAGAATTGCTGAAACCCTAATCCACAATACAAAATTCACCTTAACAGAACCTTACCTCCTCTCCCGTGACCTCTACAGCTTCAAGAAATGAAGAAGCAGTGATCGACAGCAGGGAAATCCACTAATCCCTTGATCTGATGCCTTCCTCCAATCTAAAACAAGAAGAACATCACAAAGTAGCAAAACCTTTGAATCCATTAGAGTCCAGAGGATGCTTACCTAACCCGATCGTCCGACTCAATCCTTGTAATGGAAAGGCACCGAGCATACACCAGTGATCAGATCCAGGAAGAGGATTGAAGGAGGTCAATTGGCTAGGGGGCTACGCGATCCCAATTTCGCTGTGCCCTAAATCAGATCCCATCGATCGCATGCAAGAAACCGACGAGGAAGCGATCGCTCCATCGGAGATGGCCCAAACAACGTCAAAACCATCAAGATCTGTCGGCGTTCCTCCGGTGACGCGGCGAGGATGAGATCATCGGGGAAGCCGTCGGCGTCGGGTCGTCCGCGCGCACGAGAGAAAGCAGAAGAGAGGAAAATGCGAGGAGAGGAAGAAAGATCAACTGTAGCTATCTCTTCCCCCTCACCACTCCAAGATCAGCTCCTCGCCGGCGACACCGAGAAGAGGCGAGGAAATCGCCGATCGTCGGGATCAGAGAACGCGAAGAACAGAGGAGGGAGTCGGGGAAAATGAATGGGAAGAAATTAGGCTTAGGTTTTTAAACATAGGATTTAGTTAACCAACTATAGTTTAATTTAATCAATCAACTCCCACTTAATTTGTGTATTCCAAATAGGCCCCCACTTAACACAACTGATTCATCCCCTCAAAACAAGTCATACGGACTCCGTTTAAATCCCGAAAAAATCCTAAAAATTCTCAAAAAATCCAATAAGATTTTTCGTCCAATAACATTTATTATTTAATTTTACGGTATTTTACAGCTACTTTGCACAGATGGCATCCGGACTAAAATCTTAAAGTGAATTAAATCAAGATGATGAGTTTCAACATGAGTCAAGCCATGAGTTCATACTCATTTTTTAAGGTTCCGATGAGGTATATCGAAATCTGTCTGCTAAGTTTTTCAAAATTATCGCATGTATGAATAGGAAATTGTCTGGATATGAAAAATAAAATGAAACACTCCTTAAGGAAAATTAAAACCTTAAAGAACAAATCAAATCAAATCCAACAACTGAACCAATTCAATCTAAAAATCCAACTCAAGTTGAAAATTTTGAGGAGGAATATTCCAATTTGAAAAATGAAGTTGTAAAACTTAGAGAACTTTTAGAAAGTTCACAACAAGATCCAAGTACCTAGATATGATATTTGGATCCCAATGATCTATGTACAATAAATCTAGACTCGGATACAAGTCTAGCTCAAGAAACAAAACTTTTATGTCTCTAATAAGTCAAAATAAAAACTAAACCAAAGCTTGTATTCCAAAAGCTTGTCTAACCATACAAGTAGGACCAAACTAATATTATATACCCAAAAATAAAATCCACTACCTAAAAACAAAATGATATAAACCTAATAACTCAAATATAAAAATAAACTACTAAGTCAAATCTAACAACTCAAACTATAAACTCAAATCAAGCAAATCAAATCCAAACTTAAGCTGTAAATTTAAATCTAATAAATCAAATTCAAACTGACTATAAATTCAACTCTAACAAATCAAATCTAAACTCAAGATATAATCAAGTTTACTACTACTATAAAACAAATTGGAATAAATCTAAACTTAAAATAAAATCCAAGTTCAATAAATCAAGGGGAGGCACCAAATCAGTTGGCACCTCCAAAATAATAGCCCACCAATTGGATAACTAGGTCTAGACTATAAAGACAATTTGACTCTTGTCCAACCATAGTACCAAGGTGGTGCGAGATAATAGTACGTTAGGAAAACTTAGTCTAGGGAGTCAAGTAGGGTAAGACGTACCCTTCTTTGTCTACTTAGCTAAGTGAAACTAACCGAAGCTACCTCGCCACATCTTAAGCTAGTTAGACCAAGGGTTATCAATAGGAGGATTAAATGTTCAATTTCTTAAAAAGACTTTGTCTAGAAGTAGTTGTTGCTCCAATACCGAAGAGAACCCCTTTGTCTCGTCACAACCTATAATCTAATTTTTGAAATGCACATTTAATTAACTAACTGTTAAATCGAAATCTAATAGAAAGTCAAACGATTTTCTAAAATAAAAATATTAATCATCTCACAAAAGTATAGAATATCTTGGTTGAACAATTAGATTAGGTGAGATGATTAAAATTCAATTAAAATTATAATTATAATTATAATTATAATTAAATCAAAATTAAAATTAAATTAAAAATCAAAAATCAAATTAAATTAAAATTAAAAATCAAATTAAATTAAGATTAAGATTAAACTAAACTGAAATTTAAAATTCAAACTCAATTTAAAAACTTAAGTTTAAAACTTAAACTTAATTTAACTAACTTAATTAAACCAAAGATTAATTTTAACTCCTACATTTTTTAGGAATCCATGTGGTGATTGGATAGTGGTTGTTCCAGATATATGACTGGGATCACACCAAATTCATCAAACTAAAACATAAAAGCCTAGAAATAGTTATCTTTGGAAATAATGACAAGTTTAAGGTAATTGGAATAGGTAACATTAAACTAGAATCTGATTTCTTTATTCGCAAAGTATTACTTGTTGAAAATTTCAAATTCAATTTACTTAGCATTAGTCAATTGTATGATTCTGGTTATAAGGTTAAGTTCTTATCATCTGAATATTTAATTAAACATATAAAAACACTAATATAAAATTAAAATAATTTAGGTATAATAATATTTATACAATTAACCTAGCCAATTCCTCACTTAAGTGTCACTTGGCACAAAAAGAAGAAACCTGACTATAGCATAGAAGACTGTCCCACACTAACTTTAGAAACCTCACTAAATTAAATAGACTAGTTAGAGGACTAGAAAAATTACCTAATTTAGAAGTAACTATTTGTAATGCTTGTCAACAAGGAAAATAGACCAAATCAACTCATAAATTAATTAATCAAACTCAAACCAATTGTACATTAGGATTACTACACTTAGATCTATTTGATTCATATGGAGTTAAGTCAATTAATGATAGTCTATATTGCTTAGTAATAATTGATGATTATTCAAGATTCACTTGGATAACATTTTTAAGAAACAAAGATGAAATATTTGAAACATTTAGTAATTTTTGTAAGCAAACTGAAAATGAAAAAGAATTAAAAATCAAAAGAATTAAGAGCGATAATGGTGGAGAATTTAAAAACCATATGTTTACCAAATCTTCTTTAGAAAATACTATCACCAAGAATTCTCATGTCCTAAAGCACCTCAACAAAATTAAGTAGTTGAAAGAAAGAACAAAACCTTGCAAGAAGCCACTAAGACAATGCTTAATGGATATCAACTACCTAAATACCTCAGGGCTGAAACTATAAGTACATTTTGCTATGTCCAAAATAGAACAATAATTCATAAAATACATAATAAAACTTCCTATAAAATTTATTATAATAAAAAATCTAACATTAATTATTTTAAAGTATTTGGATGTAATATCTATATTTTAAATACAAGAGAACACTTAGAAAAATTTACATCAAAAATTAAAAATAGTACCCTTGACCCATTACTTGGGTAAGAAGTGAACTTGGTGGATACAAGGTTTTATAGAGGCTACAACAGGGACCGAGAGGAGAAATTGGTTTTGGTCTCCCAATGAGCTTGAGCTTCCTGTGTTCGCTCCGAACACTCAACTCAAGTTCATCAATAATAACTCATACCACTAAAGAGTTATTATTGAACTACCTCACCAATCCCAAATTACATTATGAGCTCCTTCTTATCATGAGTGCATTAATTTCCCTGTGTTTAAGATATCGAATGCCCACTAATTAAATGAGTTACTGATAACTCACTTAATAAATATCTAGCTCCAAGAGTAGTACCACTTGTTGGTGCAATTAACCTCTAGGGTTTCGATGTTTGACAATATGACCAAGGGTTGACCCAAACATGACTTGATGTTTGGGAGAGAGAAGTCTAGTCAGGACTAGATGACTAGCAAATGTAAGTCCTAACCAAAGGTTAGGCAAAGTGGAAGTCCCAGTAAATGAAGTCAGGCCCTAGTGAGTGAAGCTAGGTGGAGGAAGTCCTGGTGAGTGAAGTCAGGCAATGGAAGTCCTAGTGAGTGAAGCTAGGCAACCCTAGGAGGTAACCCTAGGTTATACTTGAATTCTGTAAATACTGTGCTAACTCAGTGTTGCGGGGAAGCTCAGCTAGGTCAACGGGCTGACTAGGTAGCTGACACGAAGTCCAGACGGGTCGAAGGGATGGCCGGACGTCTAGTAGGTAAGAGAAGGTAAATCACTGGAGGGAGTGATTGTGAGGATGCATTCCTGGGAAGGGAACATTAGGCGTCGATCCGACTTAGACCCATTTCGGATATCTATGTCGAGATCGTGACTAGATTTCGATCTCGAGGAGATGGAATCTAGCTAATACTCTACTTGTTAACTTTAAATTGTGCTAACACTTTGTTTTGCAGGATAATATTATTTGCATTTTTCCTCGGACTAACTCTTTCTTACAAGAGAAGGATTTTCTGGAGAAGAGTGGTCTGGGTGCCTTGAAGGGATCCGGGCGCCCGGAAGTGAATTTCTATCCGCAATGTCATTTCGCCACGTGGAGCGCCCTGGTTGGCTCGGCTATGTAACGACCCGGCCCATTTGGCGACCCTCGGGTCGTCAACCGTCGACCGTCGGTCGTGCCGTTACTCACTAGGACTTTCCACCCCTGGCCAGTGGATTTTTGCCTCCCCCAAGATTCGAACTCTAGACCTCCAGGCTTAAGTACTAGAGTTTATGAATCCTGGTAGCCAAGTGAGTCTTACTATACTACTCTCTAAGGGTGACCGTTACTGGTTATGTCATATTCAGGGTGCCCTGGAGCTTCCAGGCATCCCAAACCTCCTATATAAGGAGGGTAAAGGCTGGAGTCATCACAACAACGAGAAGATCTTCCACTGCTTACTCTGTTTTGCTACGCTTCTGAGATGCTCCTCCAACAATGCGCTTTTCTTATCATTCCTTAGTTTTTGTCGGTATTATTTTCCTTTAAAAGCAATTGTAACTTCATCTGTAATATTTCTAATTGCTAGTGGATTGCCCATCGAAAGCACCCTTGCGTGCGGGCCTTTCATTTTTTTCCCTCCAAAACTGTTTTTGAAAACTTCATTTTCATCTTTTCACCATTAGTCGGTATTAGCGAAATATCGCATTTTAAAAAATTTATAATAATATTTTTTTTAATATTTTTTAAATATTTTATTATTAAAAAAATTTATTATTTTTTTCACGCATATTTCTTTTTCTCCTGCACTGCTGATCCAAGACCAAGTCTTGGGATCTTTCTTTCGTTTCCTTGTGTACAAGACCAATGTCTTTTCTAGAAGGACGGAGCATCAATGAACCACCTCCATATGAGATGTACGAGAGACATGAATTCAATTTGTGGAGGATGCAGATGGAAAGCTTCATTTTCATGAACGATTTTGATAGTGGCTTGGCACTGAGAAGATCAACACAAAACTCGGAAGCAAACCAGAAGGTAATAAAATTAGTTTCAAAATTATTACCTAACAAAGTTAATTGCAGGAAAGGAAAGTCAAGGATGCCCACGAGTTTTGGACCTACCTGACCAAGTTTCGCGAGGAGCTGATGGAGCTAGAGGATCAAGTTGAACTAGAGTTTGGATCTGAGTCTGAATCCCCAGAGTCATCCTCAGAATCAGACCAAACAAGCTTTATGGCCTTAATGGCACAAGAAGAGATGGAAGGATCTGAATCAGAGTTAGAACAAAATTCAGAAGTCGAATATGAGACGACGGTGGACAAGGAGGAGAATCCTAACAAGGATTCTAAAGGTAAATTTGAAAATTCAAAATTTAAATATCATTTAATATGTTTTAAATGCAGTGAAAGAGGGCATTACAAAAGTAAGTGTCCCACCTATAAGACTCAAATCACACAACTAGAGGTAAAGGAGAAGTGACACCTAAAATTCAGAAAAGGGAAAGAGCATATCCAATGCTTCAATTGCAAAAAGATGGGTCACTACAAACCTCAATGTCCAGAAAGAAGACTCAAGGATCCAGGGGGAGCAAAGGTTAGTAAGTTTACTATACATGACTGTTAGAATGTATACTAAAAGTCTAGCTTTTTGTATAATTATTTATTTAGAAATAAGAATCGCATCGGTCAAATGTCTATATTTATGCTAAGTGTAGTTGTCCATTTAATTTATATTGTAGATAACATGGTGTGAGGAGACACACAGAAGTTCATGTTATCAGTTGCTTATAAATTATAAACAGTTGCTCACGACCAAGAAGGAATGAGACAAACCATTGGAGTGGTTGTAGTGTAATAAGGTATTAGTTTATCTTGACTAATAAAATTACACTAGTACACTATGAGTATATTGAGCAGGACCATTTGAGGTTGTTCTTTTTATACTGACTGCATAAAAGAACAGAACCTCAGTTATTATGGAAGTGTGAAACTCTTAATCCCGATATAACAACAAGCACGTATACTTAGTATTTAATTCTTTGACTTATTAATGGGTGAGATTTAGCTCATTAAATCAAAAGGGCCAATAGGTTGGGAAATAATATTATTTATATGGTGTGTTGTTGGTTATAGAAGGAAGTTGTGTCCTAGTAATCTAGGTTGATGATGTCCCCTAGAGGAGCTCATAAGGATTGTCATGTAAACCCTGCAGGTGGACCTAGTCTGGCATAACAATGAAGTTGAGTGGTACTACTCTTGGAGTTAGATGTTAATTAAGTGAGTGTCAATAACTCATTTAATTAATGGACATTCGATATCTTAAACACAGGGAGATTAATGCACTCATAATAAGAAGGAGCCCATAATGTAATTTGGGATTGGTGCGGTAGTTCAATAATAACTCTTTAGTGGTATGAGTTATTATTGATGAACTTGAGTTGGGTGTTTGGGGCTAACACAGGAAGCTCAAGCTCATCGAAAGACCAAAATTAATTTCTCCTCTCGGTCCCTATTGTAGCCTCTATAAAACCTTGTATCCACTAAGTCCACTTCTTATCCAAGTAATGGGCCAGACACAACCTTGCTTGGAGCAAGGGGCCAGCCAAGTATAGGCTTGGAGCCCAAGTAGTGGCTGGTCAAACCATGCTTGGTGTCCAAGCATGGGGCCTGCCACATAGGATTAAAGGAGATTTTAATTTTTGTTAAAATTTTTCCTTTTATAGCCATTCATGAAAAGGATTTAAAAGAGAAATTTTATTTTTAAAATTTCCTCCTCATGGTTTTAAAAAGAGAGTTTTAGATTTTAAAATCTTTCCTTTTATAGCTATCTACAAAAGATTAAAGAGAGATTTTAATTTTGTTAAAATCTTTCCTTATTTGTAGTTGTCTATAATGTTTAGAAGAAAGATTTTAATTTTTGATAAAACTTTCCTTTTATGTAACCATGATTTAAAAGGAGAAGTTTCAATTAATCTTTCCTTTTTGTAGTTGTCTACGTGTTTTAAAAGAGATATATTAATTTTAAAACTTTCCTTTATTGTCATGTACAATAGGAAATTTAAAAAGAGATATTTTAATTGTTATTAAAATTTCCTCTTTTAGAGGGAGACCACAAATAAGGAAGTTTTAATTATGTTTAAAACTTTCTTTTTTGTAAACATTATGGTTTAAAAGGAAACTTTAATTTTTGTTGCAAAATTTTTTCCTTTTTAGTATACCATGATATGACCGGCCATAAGAAGATTAAAAGAAAGTTTTAATTAAACTTTCCTTTTTTACCAAGACCAAGGATTATAAAAGAGTGGGAGAGGGTGCCTCATGAACAACGCAACCAATTCTTATTCCCCCTCTATTTCCTTGGTGGCCAGCCATGCTCCCTTTCTTTCTTCTTTCTTGTGGCCGGCGGCACCACCTTCATCTTGTCTCCTCTTTTGTTTCCTTAGGACCGGCAGCATCAAGGGTTGCTATATCCTTGTGGCCGGTTACTTGGAGAGGAAGAAGAAGAAGAGGAGAAGCACTTGGTGGTCGGTTGCTTGAAGGAGAAGAAGAAGAAGGAAATTTTCTATTTTGGCATCCCTTGATGGCTCAAGAGTCTTGGAGAAGAAGAAGTGGTCCCGGTGGAATTCATCTTGATAGATCGTCGCCCACACGACGTCCAAGAGGAGGTGAGGAATACAACTGAAGATCAAGAGGTCTTTAGCTACAAAAAAAAGTATAACTAGTTGTCTTATTCCGCATCATACTAGTTTTCTTTGTATGGATTTTAAAATACCAAACACAAGAGACCAACGATTCTAGGTAATCGAATTTATGTTTCAATTTTGTGTTTCTTTTATTTTTCAATCTTGTGATTCGATTGTTCTTAGTGGTTAAACCTATGGTTACTATAAGGAGATTAAATATTGAATTTCGTTGAAAGGCTTTGTCTAGGAAGTGGTGGATGATCTCATACCCAAGAAGGCCTAGTGTCTCACCATGTTTAACCTAGAAGTCGATCTCTGAAATAAATATTTAATCAAATTTGTAACATGGGTAGATTTTGATTAATAATGTTAAGCATCGTTTGCGATCCAAGTCTAAACGTCTAAGAACTGATAAGTTGAATTTAGAATCAATAATGTTAAGTTCTGTTTGCGATTTCAAATTTAATTTCTAAAGAACACTATAGGTTATTAGGAAAGGTTCGGGACTTGTACAAAATTTTTGTACAGGGGAACTAGTACGATATTCCGAGTAGCAACCAACAATTGATATCAGAGCTAGGATATTACCTCTGTGTGTTTGGTTTTTCAGTATAATTATGCACATCTCATACATATTTTCAGCTTAATCATTTTAAAAATTCTTTAAAAATCATTTTAAAATTTTTTTAAAAATTCTTTTAAAAATCTTTTAAAAATTATTTAAAATCATTTTAAAAATTACATAAAAAATATTTTCAAATATCATTCTAAAAATTATTTAAAAAATTCATTTACAAATCTTTTAAAAAGTATTTAAAAATCATTTTAAAAATTATTTAAAAATTATTTTTAAAAATTCTTTAAAAAAACTTTTTAAATATTTTTAAAAATTATTTTAAAAACTTTAAAAATCATTTTAAAAATTCTTTTAAAACATTAAAAATAAAAAAAATTTAAAAATTCTTTTAAAAACTTCAAAAATCCTTTTAAAAATTATTTTAAAAATCCTTTTAAAAAATTTTAAAAATATTTTTTAAAATTATTTTAAAAACTTTAAAAATATTTTTAAAAATTATTTTAAAAATTTTGAAAACTTTAAAAATCCTTTAAAAATTATTTAAAATTTTATTTTAAAATCATTTTAAAAATTCTTTAAAAAATCACTTTAAATATTCTTTAAAAAAACATTTTAAAACTCTTTTAAAAATAATTTTTAAAATTCTTTAAATAATATTTTAAAAATTCTTTTAAAAATTATTTTAAAAAAACTTTAACAATCTTTTTAAAAATTATTCTAAAAATTCTTTTAAAAATTTTAAAAACTTTAAAAATCCGTTAAAAATTATTTTAAAAATTATTTTAAAATAATTTTAAAAATTCTTTAAAAAATCACTTTAAAAATTCTTTAAAAATAATTTTAAAAAATTCTTTAAACATTTCTTTAAAAATTATTTTAAAAACTTCAGAATTCTTTTAAACTTTATTTTATAAACTTTAAAAAAATATTTAAATTAGTTTAACAAAAAAAACTTAGTTTAAACTTAGAAAGTATTTCAATTAAACTTAAAGTTGAACTAAATCTAAATCCTAATGAAATTATTGACATTTGATTAACTTCAAATTGAACTTCAAACTTGAACTTAAGCTTGAAATTTAAAACTCCATTTAAAATTAAACTAGATCGAACTAATTTGAAACTTAAATTTTAACAAATAAATTAAAATTTGATTAAATAATTAATAAGTAAATAATTAAAGTAAAAACTCAAACATTAACTGTACTTATATAAATAATATACTCGATAAACATAAGTATTACTAACACTGAATCCCTTAAACACTTAAGAAGAAAAATGTGTAAAAGCCTTGAAATTATGCCCAAACCCTAGTGTTGACTTCAAGGGGAGTGTTGACTTCAGGGGGAGTGTTGACGTTAGGGGAGGTGTTTTTGAAATCTTTTGACAAATTATTTTTATAAAATATTTTGAAAACCCCTCTCACACTTTATTTGAAAAATATTCTTAAAATGTTTTGAAAACTCACCTTCAAACTTAGTGTTCTTCTAATTTGGATCAAACCCCTACACACATAGGAAGTTTTATATGTGGTTGACAAGAAATCCTAAGAATGTGTCAAGTTAAGAGGGAGCCCTGATTAAAAGAATAAAAGTAATCTTTAAAAAATTACTATTGAAAATCTTTTGAAACTAAGTTTGAAAAATTATTTTCATAATCTTTTACAAAATTATTCTTTGCTTTACAAACTTTTGTGAAAACACTTTGAAAAATATTTTGAAAATACACTATCAAAACGTAACTTAAACTCTCAAAAGTCACTTTTGTCACTTAGAAAACTTACTTTCAAAAAGTTTTTCACACATTGTTGGTGCAAAACCTAATGGAAACTAACCCTTAAGTTCATATCCTTTTGATGTGTGCCAAAGGGGGAGAGTGATATCTTAAGTTAGACTAATCTTAAGTTAAGTTAAAAACATTCCTAACCTACACTCAAACGTTTTCAAATTTCTCAAATCTTGAGAATTAACCCTTAAAAGACTCAAGCCTAACTTAAGAAAATTATCAAACATCAAAAAGGGGGAGATTGTTGGTGCAATTGACCTCTAGGGTTTCGATGTTTGACAATATGACTAAGGGTTGACCCAAACATGACTTGATGTTTGGGAGAGAGAAGTCTAGTCAGGACTAGATGACTAGCAAAGGTAAATCCTAACCAAAGGTTAGGTAAAGTGGAAGTCCCGGTAAGTGAAGTCAGACCCTAGTGAGTGAAGCTAGGTGGAGGAAGTCCTAGTGAGTGAAGTCAGGCAATGAAAGTCCTAGTGAGTGAAGCTAGGCAACCATAGGAGGTAACCCTAGGTTATACTTGAATTCTGTTAATACTGTGCTAACTCGGTATTGCAACAAAGCTCAGCTAGGTCGACGGGCTGACCAGGTAGCTAACACGAAGTCCAGACGGGTCGAAGGGCTGACCGGACGTCTGCCAGGTAAGAGAAGGTAAGTCACTAGAGGGGAGTAACTGTGAGGACGCATTCACGAGAAGGGAACATTAGGCGTCAATCTGACTTAGATCCATTTCGGATATCTAAGTCGAGATCGTGACTAGATTCCGGTCTCGAGGAGACGGAATCTAGCTAATACTAGTTGCTAACTTTAAACTGTACTAACACTTTATTTTGCAGGATAATATTATTTGCATTTTACCTCGGACTAACTCTTTCTTGCAGGAGAAGGATTTTCTGGAGAAGAGTGGTCCAGGCACCCGGAAGGGATCCGGGCGCTCGGAAGGGATCCGAGCGCCCGGAGGTCCGGGCGCCCGAAAGTGAATTTCTATCCCGAACGTCATTTCACCTCGTGGAGCGCCCTGGTTGGCTCGGCTACGTCATATTCAGGGCGCCCTGGAGGTTCCAGGCGCCCCGAACCTCCTATATAAGGAGGGTAAAGGCTGGAGTCATCACAACAATGAGAAGATCTTCCACAGCTTGCTCTTATGTGCTACGCTCCTTTGACGCTCCTCCGATAACGCGCTTTTCTTGTCATTCCTTAGTTATTGTCGGTATTATTTTCCTTTAAAAGAAATTGTAACTTCATCTGTAATATTTTGAATTGCTAGTGGATTGCCCATCGAAAGCACCCTTGCGTGTGGACCTTGGAGTAGGAGTTGACAAAGGCGCTGAACCAAGTAAAAAACTACTTGTGTCACTCTTTTTTTTCGTTTATTCTTTTTTCGCTGTGCGTTTACTCTACGAAATTTTTAATCGCTATTCCCCCCCCCCCCCTCTAGTGAACTCATCGATCCAACACCACTCAACTTCATTGTCATGCCGGACTAGGTCCACCTACAGGGTTTACATGACAATCCTTATGAGCTCCTCAAGGGAACATCATCAACCTAGATTATTAAGACATAGTTTCCTTCTATAATCAATAATACACCATATAAATAATATTATTTCCCAACTTATCGGGTCTATTGATCCAACTGAATAAATCTCACCTATTGATAAATTAAAGAAATAAATACTAAGTATATGTGCTTGTTATTATGTCGGGATTAAGAGCACACACTTCCATAATAACAGAGGTCCTGTTCTTTTAAAAAGAACAACCTCAAATGATCCTACTCAATATACTCATAGTATACTAGTGTAATTTTATAGTCAAGATAAACTAATATCAATATTACACTACAACCATTCCAATGGTTTGTCCCTATCCATCTTGGTATGAGCTACTATTTATAATTTATAAGGAACTGATAACATGATCTTCTGTATGATACCACACACCATGTTATCTTCAATATAAATTAAATGGACAACTATATTTAACATAAATACAGACATTTGACCAATGTGATTCTTATTTTAAAATAAATATTTATACAAAAAGGTAGGCTTTTAGTATACATCCTAACATGTAGATCAGCATTCAGTACCAAGTAAAGCACTTGAAGAAAACTCCTTTCTGGTACGTTTCTCTGGTATTAATTCTCAACAAACATCAAGATTGAAATTGAAGCAAGGAAGGATGACTATTGGAGATAATAATTTTTGAATACCATACACCTATAGTTTTCCTATGATATTGGGTGACAAAATTCTAATGATTATTGGTTGCAATTTTATTCGTGCAATGAACGGGGGAGTCAGAATAGAGGGCAACATTGTCACCTTTTATAAAAATCTAACAATTGTAAACACTCTTCCTATAGCAGATACACAAGCGACAATACAAGAGCTTGACCTTGATGAGGAAGAATATTTACAAATCAAAGAGGTGGTATTCTATTCTCTCGGACAATCTTCACAAACTTTTTTTGAACAGTTTGGGCCTTTATTAAAAGAGTTGGAACAACAAGGATATATTGGGGAACCCCCATTATAGCATTGGGCCAAAAATAAGATTTTGTGTTATTTAGACATCAAGAATCTAGACTTTATCATAGAGGACCAACCAATCAAACATCTAACTCCAACACTAAAGGCTGCTTTCACAAAGCATATTGAGGCATTACTCAAACTTAAAGTTAGATGACCAAGTAAGAGTCATCATCGCACTACTACAATTATTATAAATTCTGGCACAACTATTGATCCCCTTACAGGAAAAGAGAAAAAGGGCAAAGAAAGGATGGTCTTTAATTATAAGCGACTTAATGACTTGACGAATAAAGATCAGTATAGTCTGCCAGGTATTAATACGATCTTACAAAAGGTAGGCACAAGTTCTATATATTCCAAATTTGATTTAAAAAGCAGTTTTCATCAAGTAGCAATGCAACCAGAGTTCATTGAATGGACTGCCTTTTGGGTGCCTGATGGACTCTATGAATGGCTAGTTATGCCCTTTGGCCTTAAAAATACACCTACAATTTTTCAATGAAAAATGGATACATGTTTTAAAGGCACTGAAGACTTTAGAGCAGTATACATAGATGACATATTGGTTTTCTCAAAAACAGAACAAGAGCACGCAAAGCACTTGAAGATTATGCTCTCCATCTGTCAAGAAAATGGCTTGATCTTGAGCCTAACTAAACTCAAAATTACAGTTCCAGAAATAAAATTCCTAGGTGTTGTATTGGGAAATCGACAGATTAAGCTCCAGCCGCACATAATTACAAAAATCACTAAATTCCAAGAGGAAGACCTCATGACCAAAAAGGGGATGCGTTCATGGCTAGGCATTCTTAATTATGCAAGGAATTATATTCCCAATTTGGGTAAGTTACTCGGCCCTTTGTATGCAAAAACAAGTCCGACTCGTGACAAGCGAATGAACTCTCAAGATTGGTTATTAGTAAAGAAAATCAAAGACATAGTTCGAAATCTCCCTCAATTGGAGATACCTCCCGAAGAAAGTTTTATTATTCTTGAAACTGATGGGTGTTCAGATGGCTGGGGAGGAGTTTGCAAATGGAAAATTTGTAAGTTTGACCCCCGATCTTCAGAAAAGGTGTGTGCTTATGCTAGTGGCAAGTTCTCACCAACAAAGTCCACCATTGATGCCGAAATTTATGCTATAATGAATTCCCTTGAAGCATTGAAAATCTACTATCTTGACAAAAGGGAATTAATCATTCGTATTGATTGCCAAGCAATTGTTAGCTTTTTCGGAAAGACAACAACCAACAAACCTTCAAGGATTCGTTGGTTGACATTCACAGATTATATAACCGGCACCGGAATTCCTATTACATTTGAACATATTGAAGGCAAGGATAATCTACTTGCAGATTCTTTATCCCGACTAATTACTTGCCTTACTATTTCAAAATGGCCAAAAGAAGTTCTCAATGGTTTGGGGTTAATCCCTCAGGCTCTCCAGGAAGTCCTGCAAGCACCAACACCGAAAGCAGAGGAGGTTCTTTCGGAAGCACTCAATAATCTTTGCCATTGGTTGAACAATACCAGCAGATGCTCAAACGAAAATACCATATCAACCTTGAGTCTGATAACCAAAGACGCGAAGATCTGCACCAATTACAACAACAAATTGATGTCTAAGCACAAAACACGCTTCAACAGCTACGTATAATACATATGTTGAAAGTAAAAGAATGTCAGTCTCTGAGTACAAAAGATAATTGGTGGCATGACTGGTTACCAGCTATGAGACAAATTGATCAATAGCTGGAACAGATAGCATATCTACTTAGCGATGTGGTTCGACGAATTTCCAATTTCAAAGTTTAAAGAATATATTGTGTACTTTAGTGCGATGTAAAGGAAGGAATATATTCCTTCCAAGTGTGTAGAAGGAATATAATCCTTCTTTACATCATGTCCATAAGGTATGTTGTAAAAGAAGGAATCTAATCCTTCTTTATATCCTGTCCATAAGGTATGTTGTAAAAGAAGGAATCCAATCCTTCTTTACGTCTTGTCCATAAGTAAAGATAGGACACCTCATACATTCGATCTTATCGGATAAGAGAAAAATCTTGTCGATGGGGCCCACAGAGCACCCAAGGCTTTCTTCTCTTTTTCTATATAAGACGAGTAGAGGAGCCTGTGTAAGCATCGAAGCCTCATAGTCTTTAAGAGTCTCCTGAAATAAGAAGTGTTTGTAATTTAAGTAAGTATTTATATTCTTATCCTTTTACTTCCACATTTCGTTCCCTTCCGCATTCCGTTTATTCCATTTTGGTAAGCACGCCACCACAGCAGCATTGAGAGGAATTGGTGGATCTAGATCAGGGGGTAAGACACACTTGGTGTTAGATTTGTAAAGGTTTGATTTTATTTTTGGTTTTGGGATATTGTGGTTAGCTACTTGAAAGATTCTTGTAGCTTTCATCATCAATTTTGGTAGTGGTTTACTCCGATTGTGGAACACCGGCCAAGGCTTCAGATTTGGGTGAGTTTTAAAGTTGATTTTATTTCTACATTGAATTTGATTAGTATGATGATTAGTGGTGATTAATTATGGATTTCATTAATTGAGGTAGATGAATTATGTGAGTTGCATTCATGACGTGTTGATTATTAAATAAGTGGATTCATTCTTATTGGTAGGATAATTAATTATGGTGATAAGAGATAATGGATTAGTTAGATTGTTAGTTCATGTATTGTTGGGTAATTGAAGTATGTTAACAAGAAGGGTTAACTAATTGAATTGGATTCATTGATACAGAGATTAGCTATGAAGGAAGTGTTGGATCATTAAATGGAATTAAAGTATGGAATCCTAATCGGATTAGGATTAACTATTTGACTTATGATGGAACTTAGTAGTATTATGTATTATATGTTGCAGGATATTAGTCAGAGACACATCTCGACATGGAGATAGTTCAGGACGATCTACATTTAAGGTGAGTATTTCCTGCTTTGTCTCTTTAGTACTTTGACCTTAATGCATGAGCTATATATTTGGATAGTTAGTGTATTTACCTTGACTCCACTCATATTTTTTTTATGCTTGATGTTTATCCACTCGATCTTTAGAATACTCGTTTTTATATCTATACAGTCTCACGTTGTTATTCATGCTATTTAGCAGATACTATATACTATATACCATGCTTACTTGTTTTGATTGCTGTTTATTCTCTATCTTGTTGAGTATGTTGGCTTCATGTAGCATACCTGATTTCTATTTATATATGTGTTGATTGTTGCATCTTGCATATCATGCCATTGCATGCATGCCGACAATCATGTATCCCTTATAGTTGAGAGAGTCGTTGGCCAGAGTCGCACTCTCGGCCACTCATGGGTAGTGGTAGCTGGAGTTGTGAGCAGCAGGAACCCCCTTCGTTATGTAGCTAGATAGCTCCTCAACACCTGTCCACTAGTCACTCGAGAGTAGTGGCAGCCTTTGAGTGAGTACAGTTATCATCGATCCAGCCTCTCGACCAGATAGGGGTCGTGGTGCAGAGGTGTGGATGAGGTGACCATCCGTGCATATGTTGTTATTTATACTTGCAGATGATGTTGATTGCCTACTTATGCAATTGTTTTATTATATCAATGTGATATGCTTACATATGTTGAGTTATATACCTGTTTCATGTGCTTAGACACTGGCTTACTTGTTAGTAGTATGTATATACCTCACATATTATCCTTGTAGTTATGAGCAGTACTGTAGCAGATCTTTACTACTCCTGACCTTCTATTTCTAGCCTAGGATATGGTTTTAGGTATGGATATTTATTATGATATCACTATAGCATCTGCTATTTTTCCTACGAGACTGTATACCTTTGTATCTCTAGTTTTTTATTATGTTCATGCATTATCTATCTATTACCCGCTTAGTCCCAGCACTCACCACTCCATAAACTAGTTTTCTTTCGCCAGGCAGCAGGTAAAGGATTTATGTTTCCTGGAGATCTTGTTTTCCAGTCTTATGTCATATCGAGTGACTTCTTCTGTTATTGCTTTCATTCGCATTTTTGGCTTTGGGCTTGTTCGTGTATATGCATCATTTGTATGGAGTTTAGCTTTATGGGTTCTTGTATTTAGTTTGATGTGGTTGTGTCAAGCCGGATCGGCTCACAGTTAGTTGTATTGTGGGTTTGCGTTCGTTATTTTGTGACTTCCGTTGTGTTTTGCTACAATCGTGTGGGCTGCTTACTATATAACTACGTTGTTATGTTGTTTTTGTTCCAGCTCTGTGGGTTGTGTATATCACTACGTGGTTGTGTTTTATATCCAGCCGTGTGGGCTATTGATGGCTTGTGAATAGCCTTGGGCCAATGTATACATATTTTATTTGTCACTGCTATAGGGGAGGTGTTGTCCAATTTTCGTCGGACAACCTTACCCGTGGGGCATGACAAGTTGAGACAATATTGGTGTACATTTAATTCAATCCTTTCTATGTCTATACAATGCATATATCAAAATGTGTCTTATAGTTTATCTAACCAAACACAAATAATCCAAGGGTCAGAATCTCCGTGAAATAGAGTAAGTTGGTCCACCACTAACCAAACCAATAAAAGTAAATCGATCCTCTACTGATCAAACCAACAAGAGTAAATTAGTCCTATACTAACTGAACTAACAAGAGTAAATCAATCCTCTATTGACCAAGTCAAAAGTGTAAATCAGTCCTCTACTGACCGAGCCAACAAGAAAATATAACTCTATCCACTACCCAACTAGTAATTGTAGGATCGAGACGCGCTAGAGGGAGAGTGAATAGCACTTGTGGTTTTTACGTTCATTTTTAAAACAATCAAAGAGAGTAAAGGTAGCAAAATAAAGAAAGAGACAAAAGAACAATGGTAACTCAACTATGATTTACTTGGTTCGAAGCCTGTGGTAACTCCTACTCCAAGGTCTGCACGTGAAAGTACTTTCATTAGGAAAATACTAATCAATCAGAAAGTTACAATAAATGATTACAATTTAAACATGAGTAACTTGAATAAAAACAATACTGACAACTTGGAAGATTTGATCTTCAGTGTAGTCGTCGTCGGAGCAACTTTCGGGCATCAAGGAGGTGTTTTCTGAGTAGCATGAAGAAGTGAAAGTTGTTTGGAATGTTGTTCTTGAGCAACTGGTCGAAGCCTCTATTTATAGCTCATTTTGAGCGCCAGGAAGCCCTCCGGAAGCTTGGACCATTGACATGGATTCGACCAACCGTCACGCTCCAACTTAGCTTCGAGATAACTTTTCTAGTCCGGACGACATTGGTCCGAGCACTCGGACTAGCTTCGGGCATCCGGATCCCTTCCGAGCACTCGGATCCTTTCTTAGGACCTGGACTAGCTCCGGGCGCTCGAACCCCTTCTAGTGCCTCACACCCCTTTTTCCCACTTCTCTTTTCTGCAAAAAAGAGTTAGTCCAGGAAAATAATATATAAAGAATGACGAGATTTTATAGCTTTCGGACTATCTGGTCCTGACTTTAAGTTTTGCTAAAACTCTAGGTTGGACCGATGCCTATTATTCCCTCTTCTGGGAACGCGTCCTCACCTACTCATCTCAGGAGAAATTACATTTTGCCAGAACAGTCCTCCAGACCGTTTGGACTTTTGCTCAGCATCTGAGACTTCAAGACTTCATGCTGAACTTTTGATCCGCAACTCGTCCAATCTTCCACCTGGTGTCCATTACCTCCAAGATTTTCATCTAGAGTCCTTGACTCTAGGATTTCACCCAAAGTCCTCTACCCGTCAAGACTTCGTCCAGTCCCCCAGACCAGGACTTCGTTACCTAACAATCTCCCCCTTTGCCCAAGTCCTCAACCTGCCTAACGACAACTAGGACTTTTCTTTGCCTAAGATAGCTTAACTTTGAATCCCTTTGCCATTATCAAAACATAAGTTCAATCGTCTGGTGCTCTCTATACCAACAATCTCTCCCTTTTTGACTATGAAAACCTGGTTCAAAAGTTAAATAAAAATATACAAAATAGTACGACATGAAGAATAATTAACAAGTAAATTTTCAAGTAATATTTTTCAAAGCAAAAAATAAAATGTTACTCACTCCCCCTTAGTAAAGCATTTTACTTTACTTTTAACATCTTTCTCCCCCTTTCACATGTATACAAAATGGCGACTAAGTAGAGAGAAAAAAAATAAATTTGAAAAGTTTTTTTTTTTCTTTAAGCTCCCCCTGAAAATAACACTTAACTTTTCTTTTAAAAAAAAATGTGTTTAGCTTAGAAAAAACTTAGCTAAATACTTAACTTTTGAAAATGATTTCTTTGAAAAAATACTTAGCTAAATACTTAGCTGAAAAAAAAAAAGATTTTGATAAAGACTGAGTTAAGTACTTTAACTTTAAAAAGAGACTTAGTTAAAAACTTAATTAAGTACCTAGCTTTAAAAAGAGAGTTAGTCAAAAACTTAGTTAAGGCATAGACCATGTCATCCTCTTATCAATCTTTGCATTTCTTGATATCTAAGTAGACTCACTTAACCAAATGAGCTCATATCTCATATTGATTTATTTGAGCATGGTCATACATTTTAGTAGTCCTACTTAATCAAGGGGCTCACAGATATCATTTCTGTCATATAAAAGGGAGTGATTGACTTTATAGTCTATCTTATTACAGGTGACGTTTGTCGATACCAAAAGTACATAACTTCTTATGTATGGAATCATAGTGACTTCAGGTCTAAGGATTATTTATACTAATAGTCACTATGAGAATGTTTATGATACTCATATCGTTGATCCATGAAACATTCTCATGGCAGGTCAATTCAGTACATATTATCTAATATATACCCATATGTCAACTTAATATATTATATCCATGACTTATGTGATTAAGTCACCAATTGACCTATATATTTGTCTCAATGTATTAATATTGTCCTTATATATTAATACTTGACTCAAAATAGTTTAAGAGTAGTGTTCTATATATATTTACAGCATCCCACTATTAATTCAATCGATTGATATGCTATAGACCATAACTCATTATCCTAGGATATTGTTATACTTATCTAGCACTTATCTGAAGTAAATATAATAACCATAAAATTTACCTTTTATTAATGAAATATAATACAAAAATTTCTTTGTCAATTATCTCAAAATTGGCTCAAAAGGCTAATACTAACATATAGGTCATTAAAGTGATACGTTGAAACAAATCACCCAACAAAATTTGGAGTCAAACGTTCTAAAACGTAATTGTCCAAATTTTCATTGAATAGTGACGGTACCGATTCAAATTTATTTAAATATTCTGATAATAAATTAAAATAATCATTATCTAGATTTATTTCAATAAAACATCTTTCTTTCAATTTTGAATCTAAAAGCACATTTCGAGATTTCTATCTAGAAACACTTAACTCATATACTAAATATGTTACCCGAAATATACTTATGCAATTATAAAATTAATAAGGCAAGGAAAAAATTATTTAATTGAAAACTTTAATAAATTAAATAATAAAATATTTTTATGTTCAAATATTTGAAGTGGTTATTGATAAAGTCATACATATATAGGAATGAGTTATCATTGTACTGATAACTCCTAGACAATTCAAACACATTTATTAGCATATTAAGTCTTTGATGAAGCACACACTGCTCCTAACATCTCTCAATTGTTATATTTAATTTTAGAAACATATGTAATAACTTCTAAAATATTTTAAATGTCATTTGATAAAGTTAGTTCTAAGACTCTACTTGATGAACTTAAATTTATATGTTAGTGTGATGGTTTTTTTTTTTTTCATATTCGAATACTATGTTTTAAATTTATACATTTCAAAATAGATTAACAATTTTAAAAAATCAAATTAAATCAATAAAAAATATTATTTCTTATTTACGGTCAAATCCTAATATAATGAAATAATAAAATAGATTTTGTAAAAAAAAATCATGTGATGTACTAATATATTGGAATTCGACATATCAATTATTACAAGATTCATTTTAATATAGAAAACTACTGTGTTCATTTTTTACACAAAATAAAAATAATACTGATATATATTTATTTGCATACTAATGAAATATATATATATATATAGTAGTATTTATAAAATTTTAAAAATATTAAATTATACAACTGAATAATTTTTCAATGTTTATTACCCTACTTTTATTTAGTTACAATGAAATTTTATAATATAATCTTAATTTTCAATGAATATGTTATGAATAAATTTTTATCTCCTTGCATATTAGCAATGAGAACAAAATGGAAAATATATTTTTAAATTTATTTAGTTATTTAATTTAGACCACTTAAATTGGATATTTTACATGACAATGAAATGTTAGTTAGGTATTATAATGTCTTAATTTCATTTAAAAGAGTATTTTTTTTTCTTTATCCTGTTAATATTATACAAAATACTAGAAATAATTTATATAATATTTATAAAGATTATAGTTTAAAATATAAATTAGAAACTAATATATCTGAAATATAAAATATTAGTAATAGTAATAATACAGAACCAATAAAAGCACAACTTTTATAAGAGAACGGACAAAATATTAATGAGGAAACTCAAGTTTCAAATAGAAATTTAAAAATTATTTTATTATTTCTTTTGATTCTAGTGACAAATAACGAGATAAATTTCGATATTCTATAGTAATGATCATGAGAGACTCAGAATTTTCTCATCTTACATTGCCAACCGTTGTCGTAAAACAAATATTTAGTTTCAAAGGTAATATATTGGATGAGCACAAGCGTAACTTGATGAATAAACGAGAGCTAAAAGAGAATACAAAAAAATGTAACTTTTAAATGACGAGATAGAAGACTTTAATACCCACAAGGGTAAAAAGGATAAACAAATTACATAAACTTTGATTGCTCAATCTCCTAAAATAATAGACGATTTAAATAAGTATAAATTTTTTTAATTTTAATTTTTTAAACTTTAGAATTTTTAAAATATTTATTTAATAAATAATAATAATCTTAAACCATGATAAACCGTGAACCAAACCATAATAGCCTTGAATGGTTAGATTAAAGACCAGCATTTCTAGAACCATCAGACTGTTACATCCAATGAATTCCTTCAAAACCAAATTTGAATTCAACTTAATGCCCAAAACCTAATTTGTTAATTCAATTCGACTTATTTTATCATCTAAATATTGATTAAAATGCAAAAGTTTAAATGCAAATAAAATACAATATTAATCAATTTTGCTATTTTTCATCAGTGGTCAACTAACTAGAAATAATTGAGCAAAGGCCTGGCAGATCTGATCACAATTTTACGAGACAATGGCAGTTAGTGTCTGCTAAATATGTTCAGTTTGCTAGGACCGTCACCATTGTCATTCAATTCAATGATAGACATTTTCTCAGACTTGTAATGCCTTCTTAACATGAGCAACTGCTGTTGATACTCTCTGAAAACAAGTGTGTTTGGAAAAGAGCCACCATTAAAAATCTATATACATATATTTAACAAGATAGTACAATGAAACTATCAGCTTATAATTTAACAAACATACATAAACAGAATTCTTTTGTTTCATTTTTCCTCCCCTCGCAATAGGTTTCCTGTTATTTCATTTCCCTTCTTGCAATGTGCAAATAACCTTAGATCATGGGCACTGGCTTGTGGAATGATCACAGAACTAGATCCTACCAAAATAACTTTAATGTTTCTTTACAGACAGATGAGACTGGCGATGTGAAGACAGATGAAACTGCCATTGGGAAGATGCTCTCACTGTTCTACCTCCGATGCTCGCACATCTGGCATGCCTTGGCAGATTTAGGGTTGGCATAGGTGCAGTGATCGCAGGACCAGAGGTTGCTCTCATCCAAACTGTGACTGGGACCACCAGCTAATCTGGAATTGTTTCCTGTTGCTTTAGACTTACCACCCTTTCCCTTTGTGCCCAAACTCTTCGAACTTGAAGTTTTACTACAGGTAGCTTCGCTATTAGAAGAGCCTACATCCTTTAAACCAGTCTCCAGGGCTCGGACTAGGTTTTCAAAGTAGTTGCGGGTCACACTGAAATTTACGTGAGCCCAAATAGGGGAAAAACAAAGAATTGTCATTAGACAATGCACCACAAAATAATATCCTCGTCACATATAGAAATCTAGAACTACAATGTGGATGATCCCCACATTGAGTTTGGATTCTGGGTTTGCAGATGAGAATAGCACAAAGCAACTCAGAAAAAAAAAATTTGTTAACGTAACAAATATAATATGAATTAGACCACAGTATCATCCAATTTAAATGGCATGTAGGAGTAATTACAGGAAAAGAGCAAATTTCCCCTTCAGGCGCACAACATTAATTGGGACATGACAACTTTATTCACAGACTGAATATATTTTATGTACCTCTGATATGATATGATGAAATGTTATCTAAACTCGCAATTAGTGTATGTAATGAATTCTGCTACTCGAGAATCCTAAGGGATTCCCATGTCTGAAATCCAAATTTCAAATTTTTAACTGTGTAAAGTTGCTAGACATAAAGAGGTGAGGCGTGTAAAGTCCTAACTCTGCATGTAGAGCAACTTATACAACAATTTACATTACACAATATATGTAAATTTTTGCAGAAAGTAGAAGCCAAACTCCAATTTTCCTAAACTACCAATTGAGACTTGAAAAAAAAAAGGTACCTCGTCAAACCAGCTAACTTGGTGCGGAAATCATTGAAATCTTTCATAGGAGTTTCTGCATCAAGGTATACCTGGAGCTCCTTCTCAGCGCATTGATGAAGACGTTCCAATCCAGACTCGGCCTCACCTAAGTAAGAAATAAGCATAATTAATTCAGTAGTAACATGTATTTGCCAGCCGAAAGAAAGGATGATGCATACCTACCTTGCAAATATTCAAAGAACTGTCTCTTGGCATGTTCGTGCTCAGGTAGGTAATAACCATACGCATATGTCCATTTCAACACTCGCCTACATTCCACAATCTAATATTGACAACAGGAGATATGTCAGCACACGAGATGAAAACACTAGACATTATTTCTTATTTACTTTTACCTGTAACCAGGCTTCTATTATGAACTTGAGCTGTGACTCAGGTTGGCTTTGTCGGTCACTCAGTTTCTCAAGCTGAAACATAGAAAATTGTGAGTAGGAAACTTTGCATCAGAGCTTGTATTAAACGGCAGGCAAGCACAGTGGGCAAAACCATCAAGTAACAAATACCACCTCCAAGCCATGCTTGCTTAAATAAGATTGGTAATAATTAGAAATATATTTTCAGAATTATAACCCTATTAATACAATCAAGTTTTCCACCTTTTCATTTTGCATGCTATGTAAATCTGAAAGTGCCTTTTGCCTTGACTGCAAATAACAAGAAACTATGTTAGGATGCAAAGAGAAATAAAATTAAAATTAAGGGACTAAAGATCCAAAAGAGAATGCAATAAAATCAAGTGCAGCTGCAGCAGATGGCAGAGTCAAGTATGGCATGTTCTTAGTCCTGACAAATAATGAGAATGAAAAGTATAATCCAAGTAAAATAAAAGCATGAAAATTTATTACAAAGAAATAAAAACCTTTTTCTCCCACAGATAAGGCTTTGCTTATCACAATTCAAGCACGTGAGGAAATATCTCAGATACCATCGACAGAGAGTCTTGGTATAATTATTATTTACATATTCATTAAGCTTCTCAAATTAGTCTAACTTATCTGGGGGTGTTATTTGACTGCCAACAAATACATAACCACAAATAGCAATTGCAGAAAATTGTTTAGGTTGCTTTGAAGTGGTAACTGATCTACATATTAATTTGCATTTGAAGTTGCAACTGAAATTGCAATTTAAAAATGACTGAAATTCACATTTGCACCCAGCAAATAACAGTTTTAAAAACCAAAATACATTAAGATACAAAAATAAAGATGGTAAATACTAAGTGATGAGATCCAAGAGAAAGATTGAGCTGCGGCTAAGCAAACAGAGGAGACTCGAGCTGAAGTAACTGGTAGGAAGGAGCAGTTAATTCCAAGGCAAGTAGAAGACCTCTTACATATCCCAGAAGAACCAATTACAAAGGGCCCTAGCTAAGATTATGAAGAAAACATTTAATGGCCCAATCGAAGAATTCAAGGCTAGAGTTGCGGTTGGAGTTGCTGCATCCAATTTAACTTAATCCAAGTCTCCAATTAGGTTAACTAGATAATTAAGAGTCCAACGGAATGTAATGGGCTTTAATCTCACTTGTTCTTTTAGGACCATAAAGGCAAGGTCAACGTGTTTCCCTATGAATAGGGGAGGTGTTCAGCTAGGAGAGGGGAAGATGAGTCATGTATTGGTGAAGCTCTCACTTTATTGGTTCTTGCATGGAACATTGAACTTATCAAGACCATTCTTGTGGCATTCATTGACTCAACCTTTTGTTCCTTGCTGGTTGTGGCATCATCTCACTTATATGGATAGTTCCAGCTTCCATTTAAGTTGCAAGTTGTTGGCTTCTCTTATTTCTCTTTCAGTCCAACAGTTGGACTGGCAGCTGGTCTGATTTTTTTTTTTTTTTCTCCTTCTTGTGAGACTTAAGTTTTTTAAATTTTTAGTTAGTTTTCGAGATGTGGTAGCAACATCATGGCAATTCATTGTCATGATTGAATTGATAAGTTATTGGCCAGCAATGGGAACATAATTTTAAATTTCAATATTTTTAAAAATTAATAAATAGTATATATACAACAATAGTAGTAAGTTTTTATCCCACTAAGTGGCATCGGCTATATAGATCCTCCAACACCATTAAGGTTAATCCCTTATTATATTTTCATATATATTTAAATAAATTTTAACCTATTTTATCATTATTATTTAGTCTTCTTTAGTCTTCTCCTTGATAAATATGGTATTTATAATTGTCTCACATGATTGTTGCCTATCTATATGTTCATATCATTTTAAACGTGTGTAGTTTTCCGTCAATAAGTACAATCCTCACTTTTCTCTAATATTTTAATTTCTTATCTTTTCCGTCCTCGTATGTCAACGCATACACTTGACATACTTTTCTCAACGACTCTCATCTTATGCTCGTACGCTCGATTCATAGCCCAACATTTAACTACATATAACTTTCAACCATCATTTTTGAAAAACTTCCCTTTAACCTTTAGAGGCACCTTATACTCTTTTCCATTTCAACTATCCTACTTGTATCCTATATAAAGCATCTCTATCAACCCATTCATCATTTCTAAAAAAATGATCTTAAATACTTAAAGCTTTCAGTTACAAGTAACTCGTCATCTCCTATTTTAATAATTGTATTATTATATCAACTACTTAATTTAAATTTTATATATTATGTCTTTACTAAGGCTAATACTTTTTTGCATCTAGTGTTTCCAACTAAGATTCAAATAATACTCCTTTACTTGTCACATTAACCAAAACAATGTCATTTATAAATACCATGCACCATGGTAACGTATCTTGGATGTGTCCAATGAGTTCATCCATAATTAGTATACAAAAATATAGACTTAAACGATGCTTAAGATAACATTATCTTTATAGGAAATACTTCAATTAATCCGCCTAAATTCTTCCCTTGTCATTACATCCTCATTCATATCTATAATTATTTCAATTTACACTATGCTAACACCTTTCTTTTTTAAAATTCTTCAAGATTCTAAAATTCATTAAGTGCTAGTCGGGCGCACCTAGCGCCTAGGAAGGGACTAGGCGCCACTAGGCAGATTCCTCAGTATCAATATAAATTACATAATAAATCACATACTATAACTCCAACACAATAATATCAAATTTAAAATAGGTTCAAAATTACACAACCAATAAAATATCACATATTTATTCTAATAATATTTAAATCTGATTTATATAAATTAATAATATTTATTAGAATTTTTAAAGTTTAAATATATTTTTATATATTTAAATCTTATTTATATAAATTAATAATATTTTAAAATCTTTTGAAAATTTTAAATATATTTTATTGAGATAATTTAATTAGATTTTATGAAAATCTATTATTGGAACTATCCTAGTTGGGAGTTGTTTGAATTAATTAAATCAAAATTTTGTTTATAACAGTACCGCGATTGCAACGCCACCCATCACGAGAGGCATCCAATGGTGCCGAAAGCATCCGGCAACGTCCCTCAAGGCTTCCGGCAGGGCAGGAAGGGTTGCGGGGGGCGTCCGGAGCCACCGGAAGCATCGCGAGACGGCGTCGAACGTGTCCTGCGACGCGTCCGTCCCTCGGTGCTTCCGGTAGCTACGAGCGCCTCCTGCGACAGGTCTGATGTCCCTCGATGCTTCCGATGGCTCTAGAAGCGTCACAAGACGCGTCTGGCGCCGGCAAAAGCATCACAGGACGCGTCCAACGACGTCTTCAGTGGCTACAAACACCTCCAGTGAAGCTTCCGGTGGCTGCAGACACTTCCCACGATGCATCCTGCACCGTCCTAGATGTCTCGTGACATTCGGGCTAAAAGAAATTAACAAAACAAAATAAACTTACCACAATGATCGAAGAGGCAGAGTTCCAGACCTTTCTGCAGCGACAAACAGACCTTTCGCGGCGACGAACAAACGCGAGAAGCAGACGAAGAGGCAGACCTTCCACGACGATTAAAAATGATTTAGGGCTTTAATTGGTTAGACAAACTCGGCTTTTAATTTAAAAGACCAAAACATCATTGTCTACCTTGCAGCGATGTCATGCCACATAGGGCTGCCTTCCAACTTTCTGGTGTTGTAGGCTACCACATAATGCCTAGGTGGTCACTTATGGCAAATTTTAGAACACTGAAAATTCTCCATATAATTTCCTTCAAAACTCTATCATAAACTTTTTATATATCAATGAATACCATATATAATCCTAATTTGTTTCTAGATACTTTATGTTTGAGAAGTATAGTTGCTATCATTGACCATCAAAGCATAAATTCAAATTGATTTTTAATTACCTTAGTCTCCTTAATCTTAACATTTTTCCTAAAGCTTCATAGTATAGCCCATTAGCTTAAGGTCGCTATAATTCACACAATTTTATACATCTCCTTTGTAAAAGAGATTAGAATACTTACCCTTAAATGATAAGACATTTTTTTATATTTTTTTTGTTTTTCAATTTTAGGTTAAATAACTTCGTAAACAATTCAAGGTTTGAATAACTTCATAAACAATTCAATATCCTGTTTCCTTAGACCCTCCCATACCTCTATTGAAATACATTCAGTCTAATTGTTTTTTCATTTTGTATCTCATTTAACACCTATTCTACTTTTGAAATTTAAATTCTTCAATAATAATTTAACTTTCTATATTCCACTGAACTATTTAAATTTCTTAAATTGGTACCTAAACCTTCATTAAAAAAATGATAAAAATATCAATTCAATCGCTCCTTTATTTCCTCATCCATCATTAGTACTCTACTATATTAATCTTTAATACATTTTATTTGGATAAGAATCCTTGTTCTCTCTCGAATTAGCTATTTAATAGATATTCATTTCCGCTTCTTTTGAATCAACCTAAAGATACAAGCAAAAGCTTCATTTTATTTTCACTCACTGCTTTCTTGGGTGCACCAATGGAATATTTTTTATTTCTTAGATATCTTAAAAAAATTTATTATAAAAATATTTTTAAAGATTTAAAATTAATTTAATACTTTATTAATATGAATTTGAATCAAGGTTTAAAATTTCGACCCGTGTCGAAGTTTTGGTCTTGGATCGGAACGATACAGTTTCGGTTCCATATCGTAGCGTGCCGATATAGTTTCGATATATTTTAAATATAAAATATATTAATTAAAAACTAAAATATTTAACATAAATATTTTAAAAATAAACAAGATAAAAAATAATCTTTTAAAAAAGAAAAAGATATGAAAATAGATAAATAAATAAATAAAAATTTTATTATAATTTTTAAATTAAAATAAATGAAATATAAAATTAATTAGATAATTTTATTAAGGTTTAATAAAGTTTCTTTAGATTATCTCCACCATAACTAGGAATTGATTAAAAAAATTAACCCAAGTTTAATTATAAAAAATCTGAATTCCGACACCACTCATGAGCCAGCACGACTTCGGTGTTGTCGCAGGATTGTGCGACCAACCATGGCCGTGAGGATTGCATGACTCCTTCGATGCGACCACGTTGATCATGCGACCCCTCTACAGTGACCGCAAGGTCGCACGATGCCTTGTTGTAGCAGGATTGTGCGACCAACCATGGCCGTGAGGATTGCATGACTCCTTCGATGCGACCACGTTGATCATGCGACCCCTCTACAGTGACCGCAAGGTCGCACGATGCCTCCACGGCGGCAGCGGAAGGGTTATGCGACCTCTCTGCTACTGTTGCAGGGTCGAGCGACTCCTGCCACGGGGTCGCGCAACACGTCGCACCTGTCGTGGGTCTGGTGCCGAGGTCATGCCGGTGCCGGTCGCCGAGCAGAACGAGACGTTTCGCCCGTTTCGGCACGGCACTTTAAACCATGATTTGAATTAATTTAAAATATAAGTTTCGATTTTATAATCCAAATCTTTTAATTTAATTTAATTTATTTATATTTTTATTGATATAAAAAATACTAACAAAAATATAAATTTAGATATTGTAATTATATTAATTCATTATCAGTCCAATTAATTATTTATTAATTTATATAATATATGCTTATATAGTAACTGTTTATCTACTTTATATAATATATATTGAAAATTACACTTTATATATTTATATATAGTTCCAAAACTAAAATTCTACCGAACAAGTAAAATCATATTTTAAAAATTAATTAACAAAAAAAATGAATTATTTATTATTTTTGGAAATTTTAATTATTTATAAGTTTGTTTTAACGAGTTTAAAATTTGCAATTCATAAGCTTGTTCTCAATCTCCTAATCTAAATTATTTAAATAAAATATTTTGCAAGCCAAATCTAAACATTATTATTAGAAAGAATTGTTAATAGAAAAGATTTATAATAAGTGTTACCCTAATCTCACAATAATTTCATAGCATATTTTCTTATTTTTGACATCAATTTATTTTTCTTTTTTATTGGATATTAAAAAATAATAATAAATATTAATTTATATATAATAATTATATAAATTAACTATTAGTTTACTTAATTAATTACTGATTTATAGAATATATAGTTATAAAATTATAATTTATAAAGTATAATATCTATATTAAATACTGCGGTTTATATATTTATATATATACTTTATATTGTATTCTAAAATTAAATTTATTTAAAAGATTTAATTTTATATCTTTTTTAAAAATAAATAAATTTTTTACAAAATTCTAAAATTATTTATAATTTTTTTAAAAATTTTAGTCTATTTTTTAATAAATTTTTAATTAAAATATTTTATTTTTTACTTTAATTTTTTATATAAGTTTGTTGATCTTGTTATATTTGAGAGTTATTTTAAGACCGCCTTAGATATTATATTATTTATTAGATAAATAAATTTACTATTTGAATGTAAATTCTTAATGTATATGATTAGCTCTTAAACTCATTTACTGAATGTTCTCAATACGATTTATAGGAACTTGTGATTAGATCACAACAAGTGAACATCTTTACATATGTAATTATAAATGTATTGAAATATTCCCTAGTCGATAATTGATGAATTCGGACATCATCAATTCTGAAAAACTAACACATGTTATACTCCTTAGTTTATCCAAGCAACTGCTCCTCACGGGCCGGAGACATTCGAATGTCAAGAGTTAAACATGAATGTTAGTTAACCTGCCATGAAACTTTATATGGTTTTATACATATATAAATATGTCAATGAAGATTTTATTATAACTCGAGTGCAAGTTTCCTTCGATTTGAGGTATTCTAGTCGTCTTGGTCACGGAGACTTATGCTTTAACATTTTAAATAAACATTTCCTTGGAGGTGTGGATCCGGGATGATTGGGTATAAGTCGAAATAACCGAAGGTGATTGATTAGCCCACAAAGGATTCACCACTCATTTTATTAGAAGATTTATACCCTATGGTCACTTGTCAGAATTATTACTCATATGTTTTTTGTCAAAGCAATACACATCAAGAATATGGTCTTCTTGGACATGTGTTTGAGTAATTTGAGTCAGACAGGGAACTACTTGCGCTAGATGTGTAGTCAACCAAATGGGGACTGACACATAGACCATATCCTAAATCAAGTGGAAATAAGATGAATGAAAGAAACAAACGCATGAAAAGGGTTCAGAATTGTTCTAGAATCAATCGTGATTTTTTAGTTAATTGGGGATCATGATGTACTACTCAATCTATAATTAATAGTTAATTATGGATGGCCAACATAAACCAGGAACCTATGAGATCACACACAGGAGTTTGTCTTAAAGACATAAAACGAGTTTGAGAATTAGATTCTTAAATCGCGAGAGAGATTGAGTCTGGTTGGACAAGGGCTAATATGGAAAGAGTTTGGTACAACGGAAGAGATGGTGGGTCATGCCTCTTGTAGGCAAGGTTAGATTCATTATGGTTTAATAATAAAGCAAAAGGGTTTGGTTTAGTTATGAACCAAAATGGATTAGTCAGGTTATGAACCAAAATGGTTTAATTTTGGACCAAACTTAATGGTAATAGATCGGATTGCTATTGGGCTATTGGATATGGGAGATAACTTGCTCCCCAAATAATTGAAGAGGTGTATAAATATACCCCTCCATGAGGAGAATTATGATTCATTGGAATTAGAAGACACGACCAAATTTGATTTAAGGTTTAGGGTTGTCAGCCAGCATTAAAACTATGACAAATATTTAATGAATAGATCCATTAAACTATTGTACTAATGTTAGGTTGTTCTCCGGAAGGAACACATTGCAATTTGCAAGGTCCAACTGTAACATCTCAGCAAAGACCGCTACATCTCCGAAACTCAGGTGTAGTGCTAAATATGCAAAGTTCGCGTTACAGAATCCAACTGTAACATATCAACAAGGATCGCTACATCTCTATGAGAACTTGGGTGTTGTGTTAAATAGACAAAAATTCTCACGTCATATATTGGATAAGAACAAATACAATAGAAAAACTAATAGTCAGTGTTCTAAATGGTGGTTGAGACGGCCGCCTAGGCGCCTCATAGGCAAGAGGCGGACCTCAATCGCACGGCCTTGAACCGGACCGTCTTGTGTTTAGACGAAGGTAAAGCATTTCCAATTCGAACTCGAGCGACACGTCCGCGTACACCCCAACCCAGACGAAGAATTTGAACTCATCGTCGGGCTTAGGCAATGTGTCGCGTCCTACATCGCACCAAGCGATGAGTCTGAGGACGCGCCCGATGCTAAAACATCGAAGTCAATCGCCGAATAGAATAGATTTTTTTTTTTTGAACTTAGGATTTAATCAAAACTTTAGATTAATAATTTTAATCATGATTGAAATAATTTAAATACGCTTAATTAAAGTCCAATAAAATTATATATATATATATATATAATTATTTATTTTTAAAAAATATTTATATTAACTTTTCTAATTTTAGTTAATATATTTTATAGTATTTTTTTTTAAAAAAATTATCCGTTATTTAATTTTTTATCCTTTACTTAATATATTATTTAATTATGTATAAAAAAAAAATCAACCGTCTAAGTACCGCCTAGGTGGTCGAGGCGGTAGATGGTCACTAACCACACCGCACCGTTTACAGTCATTTACAACACTGCTAATAATCTAAGATTTAGAACATGGAACATATTAACCATCACTGGTAAATCAATAAAGATAGTAGATACGATGATTAGAAGAAAAATTAGTATTTTATGTGTACAATAGACAAAATGAGTAGGCGAGAAGGCAAAGATGATAGATAACTCGAGTTTTAATTTATGGTACATAGGAAAAAGTAAAGTAAGAAATAGAATGAATATTGTTGTAGATAGTTCGTTAAAGGATAAAATCGGAATAGTCAAAAAAAGAGATGGAATTATATCCCTTAAGATAATAATGACGAAAGAAACTATGAACATAATGCACCGCACGTAGAATTAGATGAAACTACCAAATCAAGGTTTTGGTACGACTTAGATGAAGTATTACAAAATATTCCGTCAAATAAAATGATTTTAATATGAGGTGATCTAAATGAACATGTTAAAGTTAAAAATGAGTTGAATATAAAAGGATACATGGGGTTATGGGTTTGGAACAAGAAATGAAGAAGAGAAAACTATATTAGATTTTGCAATAGCATATGACCTTTTATTAACTAATACGATTTTTAAGAGAAAAACACTTAGTCACGTTCAAAAGTGGAAATAATAAATCGCAAATCGACTTTTTTATAATTAGGAAAAAGGATATTAAAATTTTTAAAGATTGTAAGGTCATCCCTCAAGAAAGTTTAACTACCCAGTATAGATTAATAGTTTTAGATATACACCTCAAGCATAGTATCAATAGAAAAAAATATATATACGACTCCTAGAATTAAGTGTTGGAAGTTAAAGGATGGGAAACAAAATATATTTGATAAGATAGAAATACAAACATTAGGTGAAATATACAATGAGTCTAATATGACATGGGATAAGATGATATCAAAATTGAAAATAATAGCTAAGGACGTACTCGGTGAGTCAAAGGGACATGTCTAAGTAAGAAATCTTGATAGTGGAATGAGAAAGTACAAGAAAAAGTGAAAGAAAAACGAATTATAGCCAAGAAAAAGGTAAAAAAAAATAGTAAATGAAGCAAAAAATGAAACTTTTGAACGATTATATCAAAAATTGGATACAAAAGAAGGAAAAAGAGATATTTATAAAATAGCTAAATTGAAAGAAAGAAAGACAAGAGATTTTATCCAAATAAAATATATTAAAGATGAATATAATATAGTACTAATAAATGATGAAAAAATAAAAGAGTGGTGAAAGAGAATTTTTATCAACTTTTTAATGAAAGTTGATCAACTTAAATTAGATAATTTAAGTAGGTCAAATGAGTATAGAAATTTAAATTTTTATGATAAAATTCAAACTTCAGAAGTAGAACAAGTTTTAAATAGAATACATAATGGACAAACCTTAGACCAGATGATATTCCAATAGAGGTATGGAAATGCTTAGAGAAACAAAGTATTGAAAGACTTACAAAATTATTTTACATGATATTGAAAATAAAAAAATGTCTGATCAATTGAGGATAAGTACTCTAGTTCCCTTATATAAGAACAAGAGAGGCGTACAAACCATATGGGTATTAAACTAATGATTTATATTATGACGATGACAATAACGACCCACTAAGTCGGGTCAGCTATATGGATCCTTTTATGCCATTAAACTATATCTCCAACTATATCATCATATATATTTAAATAAAGTTTATCTTGTTTTATCATTGCTAGCCAAGTCTTTTATAGTTTTCCTCTTCCTCGTTTGATATGCGTGTTTATCATAACTTCACATTGTCTAATTAGACGATTTATTAGTCGTCTAAGTACATGCCCGTACCATCTTAAACGTGGGTCCACACATCTCGTATGTCCAACTTTCGAAATTTTCTCAATAAATGCAACTTCAACTTTCTCTTTAATGCTCTCATTTCTTATTCTGTACATTCTCGTATGTCCACACATCCACCTTAATATCCTCATCTCTGCAACTCTTATCTTCTGCTTATGTGCTCGAGTCATAGCCCAACATTCAGCTTCATATAACATAGCAGGTCTAACTGCAATTTTGTAGAATTTTCTTTTAAATTTTAGAGGTACTTTACGGTCACATAAAATACCCGACGCTCTCCTCCACTTTTAATCATCCTACTTGTATTCTATATAAGACATTTCTCTCAATCCCTCTATCATTTTGCAAAAATGATCCTAAATATCTAAACCTTTCAATTTAAGGCAACTCGTCGTCTCCTATCTTAACAACTGTCTCATTATATCTAATATTACTAAATTTAAATTCCATATATTCTGACTTTATTCTATTAAGCCTAAAATCTTTCCTTTCTAGTGTTCCCTACCAAAATTTTAATTTAGCATTTACTCCTTCACGTATTTCATCTACCAAAATAATATCATCTGCAAACAACCTAGACCGCGGTATTTTCTTGAATGTGTGCAGTGAGTTCGTCCATAATTAGTGTAAAAAGATAGGGCTTAGAGTTGATCCTTGATATAACCCTATCTTTATTAGAAATGTTTCAGTTACTCTGCCTGAAGTCTTACTCTAACCATTACATCCTCGTGCATATCCTTAATTAGTTCAATATATGTTACATTAACACCTCTCTTTTCTACAATTCTTCATATAATTTCTTTTGGACTTTATCATAAGTTTTTTCTCAATGAATACCATGTGTAAATCTTGTTTTTACTCCCGATATTTTTCAATTAATTATCTAAGAAGATGTATAGCTTCTATTGTCGACCTTCCGGGCATTAATCCAAAATTGATTTCAGTCACTGTGGTCTCCTTTAATCTTCTTTATATTACTTTTATCCAAAGTTTCATAGTATGAATCATTAGTTTAATATACATATAATTTGCACAATTTTATATATCTCTCTTGTTCTTATATAAGGGAATAAGAGTACTTATCCTCCATTGATCAAGCATTTTTTTCGTTTTTAATACATGTTAAATAATTTTGTAAGTCATTCAATACCTTGTTTCCCTAGGCATTTTAAACAGGCTTTCTCCTCTATTGAGCAAGGAGAAAGCCTATTTAGAATACCCAATTAAAGTAGGAGTTGATTGATTTGATTAGCCTACGGTTGAAATCGTTATATATATATAAGCCTAAGTAATTTCTTTTCTCTATCCCTAAATTCCGATACCTCATTTGACCGACTCATCCCCTCCCCCGATCCTTCTTCCTTGTGATCTCACTACGTCGACGTCATCCTCACTGTTCTGCCCCAATCGGCCGCTGCCACTACCAGTGTTGCGACCACCACTGACCACCGCCTTCATTAGAAACGTCGGAGCTCTAGCAAATGTCGCCGCACGTCGATCCGAATGTTGCTTCCGCCACTAGCCAAGCACCAGCCGGCTAGAGAGGTCTAAACCCTAGATTTGATCTTCCGTCGCCGATCCCTTCCCTAGAGCGTGTCACACCTACCCAGAGCAACTACCCCTCTTCTCCCCGATATGTTGCTGCCAGATTATCGTTGACGGTCGTCGCCAAAAGGCTACTTAATCCATGTTTTGGCCACTTTTTGGCCACAAGATACAATGTCGGATCTCTCTTCTTAATCTGACAAGAAGTCGAACATTAGCTGGGCACCACGGTGTGGACTCCACTATTCTGACAAGACCAAGAGTTTGATTGAGTGTAAGATCTCTTGTTTAAGGGTTGTGGATTTAGATTTTGGGGCTAATGCTCAGATGTAAATGTGTTAATGGTGTTTTAGGATATTAATTTGGGAAATCAGCAACTCCACCTTGCCCCGGCTACAATTTTCAACAGTAAGCACTTCTCCGGCTACGAGTCAACGGTGGAGCATTCGGATTTAGGTGAGTTTTGAAGTTGATTTCATTTTTATATTAGATGTAAATAGTGTAATGTGGGTTGGATTGATTGTGGGTTAGATTAATTAATGTGGATGAATTATGTAGGGTTGATTTATGATGTTTAGTAGAAGATACAATGGATCAAATGATGGGTTAATGGATTGTAGAAATTGATTAAGTTGTATTATGAAGATGATGGATTAATTAGGGGTAAATTGGCTTAATAACTTTAATTTTGGTGGTGAATTGTAGTAGTAAGACTTAAACATTAAGTGGGGATGATCGTATTTCAATTGGGATTACCCTAAATAGATTTGGGAATTTGATATAGCTATTTAATTCATATGTAATTAGCTAAATCTGTATATCATGTAATTGCAAGACTTTGATTCGAGAGGAGTTACTGTAGCAAGCACATATATCTAGATTTGTGATATATTCGAGTGGTATCCGATGTATAGAGACTTGAAGCGTCCCTATTGGTGGAATGACATGAAGAAAGACACCGCTGATTTTGTAACTTAATGTCTAATATGTCAACAGGTGAAGGTTGAACGTCAAAGATTAGCATGATTGTTTCAGTAGATACAGATACTGGAATAAAAATGGGAGCATGTTACGATAGACTTTGTTATGGGATTACCATATAAACATTCGGGGATCTGCTGATAGCATGTGTTATAGATTTCGCAAATAGTTGTGAAGACCATTTATGTTGGGTAGAATTTACCCAGTTGGCTAGAT
The DNA here is from genome assembly GCF_018446385.1 of Zingiber officinale. Taxonomy (NCBI): domain Eukaryota; kingdom Viridiplantae; phylum Streptophyta; class Magnoliopsida; order Zingiberales; family Zingiberaceae; genus Zingiber; species Zingiber officinale. The sequence continues at coordinate 41,933,905 of NC_055988.1, read as the reverse complement.
AGCAATGTGGGAGTAATGGGAGTAGGGTGGGCTCATAACCTACAGAGTCATCCTTACGATTGAAAATTTGTTCATGCTACTAGGATGGTGTAGTCGATAAGGGTGTCGCTTAGTTGTTACCCTCAGATAAGGATCCTTGAGTTGAGCAATAAATTTAGGACCAAATTTTTATTAGTGGGGGAGAATGTAAGATAAGGTAATTAATAAGAATTATTAGAGAAATAACCTTATTGGATTTTTCGAGAATTTTTTAAAAATTTTCGGGATTTAAACTAAGTTCATATGATATGTTTTAAGGGGATCAATTTATTGGGCAAGGAGAAAGTCTATTTAGAATACCCAATTAAAGTAGGAGTTGATTGATTTGATTAACCTATGGTTGAAATCATTATATATATAAACCTAAGTAATTTCTTTTTCCCTATCCCTAAATTCCGATACCTCATTTGCCCGATTCATCCCCTTCCCTCATCCTTCTTCCTTGTGATATCACCATGTTGGCGTCATCCTAGCTGTGTCGCCCCGATCGGTCGCTGCTGCTGACGGTGTTGTGACCACCATTAACCACCGTCTTCATTGGAGACGTTAGAACTCTACCAGACGCCGCCGCACGCCAATCCGATTGTTGCTTCCGCCTCTAATCAAGCACCAACCGACCAGTGGAGGGGTCTGAACCCTAGATTTGATCTTCCGCCGCTGATCTCTAACATCACACATAGCCAGGGTAGCTACCACTCTTCTCCCCAATTGTTGCCGCCACCGCCGGATTGTCGTTGTTGGTCGTCACCGAGAGGCTGCCTAATCCATGTTTCGACCACTTTTTGGCCACAAGATACAGTGTCGGATCTATCTTCTGTTAGTTAGAGCCCTAAAGCCAATCATTTGATGATTGATGTATGGACTCGTTGTATCATATTCTTGTATATAAATAAAGGCATTTGTTTTTTGTTATTATACTTGTATTGGTGCCAAATAAATAAGTATAATAGCGTCCTTGAGTAAAAGGTTCTTACCTATATCAATCGATTGGTTGAATCGATAGTGAGATGATATAGGGAACACTACTCTTAATCATTCCTAGTCGAGTATTAACATTCAGGGACAATGTTAATGTGACGAGACTAGCATGTAGGTCAACTCGATGACTTGATATCACAAGTCATAGATATAGAGATATCAAGTTGACACATGGGTATGCCTTGGAGAATGTATACTGAATGACCCGCCATGAGAAAGTATCATGGATCGTTATTTGAGTGTCATATACTTTCTCATGTGGCTATTAGTATGACTACTAGTTCTTGGACCTGAAGTCACCATGGTTCCCTACATAAGGAGTTACGTACTTTGACTTCGTCAAACGTCACCCGTAACTGGGTGAACTATAGAGGCGATTATTGGGTATGTAACAAATTATGCGGAGGGATGTGAGTGATGTAGATGGGATCTATCCCTCCTATATGACAGGAGTAACATCGATATTCTTGATAGAGTGAGACCACTAAGTGCATGGTCATGCCCAAATGAGTCAATATAGATATTGAGCTCATTTGATTGAGTGAGTCTACTTGGAGTTCAAGATTTAGATTGATTAGAGGATGACACGGTCTATGCCTCACATTGATCAATCTAGATGTCAAGGATAGAAGGACACTTGTCATATATTGTGAAGAGTCACAATTAGTAGTCACAAGGTGATGTTGGATCTCAACATTCTTATAACTTTGGTAGTAATGATGTGTTGCTAGATATCACTAATTACTTATGCTTCTAAATGGGTTTAGGAGCATTGCCAACGTTATAAGAACATATAGGGTCACACACAAAGGGCGATTAGATGGAGATTAGATTCATTTGATGAACCTAAAGGATTAAGTTCATGTGATGAACCAAATTGGATTAAGAATAATCCAAATTAGGCTAATTGAGTTGGACTCAATTTGGTTCATGTATTAAATGAGTCTAATTTGGACTTAGACTCATTGAATCAATTTAATTCAATGAATAGGGATTCATTAAATTAAAATTGACTTGAACCAATGGTTAGATTTGATCAACCATGGGAGAGAAATGGTCAAGTTTGACTTGATTTAAGAGGAAGATGAAGAGTCAAGTTTGACTTAACAATTTGTCACCTCATTGGTGAGTTGGCAAGAAGTGGACCAATGATGATGCCCCACATCATCATGGTTGCTTAAGTGAGATGTCACCTCATGGGAGTTACCAAGAGTTGTGACTCTTGGCATCCCATGGAGGTTACTATCTCTCTTAAAGTGGCCGGCCACTTTAGATGAGGGAGTTAGTGCATTTTGTGTGCTTGGTGAGTAACTTCTTCTTCCTCAAGCTCTTCTCTTCTCTCCCTCTCCTCCACCATTACTGATCTTCTAAGGTTGCTAGCACATCCTTAGAGGTTCTCTCCATTGAGTTGTTCGTGTGGATACACATAGAGGAGTATCTACTTTGATACTTTCGAGATCCGGCGACGAACCTTGGACGAGCGGGATTGCGAAGGGCTTCGCATCAAAGGTAACCTTTTTCTTTTGTAGATCTAATGTACATCTAGGAGTAGAAAACATGTATATGAAAGTTTTACATAATTTTATTTCTTCGCACGGATCCGTGGCATGGGGATTTCGGGGTTTCCGCAACGCAAAAAGCGATTTTTGCGGCCCAAAAACCCAACATCTTCTTCATCCAACGAGAAGTCGAACACTAGCTGGGCACAACAGTGTAGACGACCATTAGCTTCCTTGTGGTATGAGCTAGTGGTCAGTCATATATATGAATGTTGATGACCACCAGCTCCTTTATGGTATGAGCTAGTCATGTTAGTGTCACACACTTAGCCACTCATGGGTAGTGGTAACGGGAACAGTTGTCGCTTGTCCGTGCCACCCAGCTACTCAAGGGTAGTGATATTCGGCGTTGTGAGCAGTCAGGGACCCCGATGCTATGTAGTGAGATAGCTACTTAGCGCTCTCTACCTCGGTCATTCTATAGTGGTATCTGGAGAGTAGTACAGTTGTCATTTTCTAACCTTTCGGCCACACAGAGGTTATGGTGTCTTGAGGGGTGGGTAGGGTAACCATGTTGCATGCATGTGCATTTTACATATGATGCGCGGTGCATCTTTTAGAGATATATCTGCATTTGCTTGTGATTGTTGCACATACTTGAGATATGATTGTTGCATATGGTTGTCATACTTCATACATGTTTATTTATCATTCCTGTCAGTTATGTTGCTCAGGTGTTACGAGCCAATTTATTGTTGATCCCTAGTGAGTTTACTGATCTATACCGTATGTGTTGGTTCTAGATTGAGTATGTGTTTTTATTATGTCGGTTATAATTATGTGTATTCATTATGCAATTATGTTTAGGTGTATTGATTATGTCAATATGATCATGTTTTTAATTCTCTATTGAGACTGTATATTTTGATTTCCATGTTTTATATAGGTCATGCACTATCTTGTCTATTACCCGTTGAGTGACCCACACTCACCACCCCATTTGTGTATTGTATTGTCTTTTTTCTCAAGTAGCAAGTAGATGATTGTGGAGTCGCTTGGAGTATCCTATCTGCCGATCCCAGTCACATCCGAGGACGGTTTCTAATTTTGTTTCTTGTTTTACTTGCATTACGTATTTATGGATTTGACATTGTATAATTCGACTTTGTTTTGGAATTTTGTCATGTGGTGTTTTGTATTTTCCTTGTTGTGGTTGTGTAAAGCCTAGCCGATCGTTTTTGGTTTATGGGTTTTCCTTTTGTCTTCCGCTGTATTTTTGGTACAGCCGTGTGGACTGCTTATTATACAACTGCATGATTATGTTCTTTTTGTTCCAGCCGTGTGGGATGTGTATATAACTGTGCAGTTGTGTATATTCCAGTCGTGTGAGCTGTTGATTATTACTTGTGCAGCTTTATGGCCTTGTATCCACGTTTCATTATCACTGTTACAAGGAAGATGTTATCCATTTTCTGAATCGGGACTCCTTTGGGGCGTGACATCAGGTGGAGTAACTGAAGTATTTCAAGAATCAGCCTTAAGTCCCTATCTTTTTACATTAATTATGGATGAACTCACTGCACACATTCAAGATACAGTACTGTTGTGTATGTTGTTTGTAGATAATGTTTTGGTAGATGAAACACGTGAAGGAGTAAATGCTAAACTAAAATCTTGGCGAAAAACACTAGAAGAAAAAAGTTTTAGGCTTAGTAGAATATTGTCAGATGTTTTATGTGACCGTAAAGTATCTTTAAAATTTAAATGAAAGTTCTATAAAACCGAAGTTAGACTACTATATTATATGAAGCTGAATGTTGGGTTATGACTCGAGCACATGAGCAGAAGATGAGAGTTACAGAGATGAGGATGTTAAGTTGGATATGTGGACATATGAAGATGGACAGAATAAGAAATTAGAGCATTAGAGAAAAAGTCGGAATTGCATCTAGAAACTCTGAAAGGCACGTTTAAAATAGTATAGGCATATACTTAGACGACCAATAAATGCTCCAATTAAGCGATGTAAAATTATGACAAACACGCATATCAAATGAGGAAGAGGAAGACCAAAAAAAGCTTGGTTAACAACAATAAAATAAAAATAAAATTTATTTAACTATAGACGATATAGTAGGAGATAGAGTTCAATGGCATAAAAAGATCTATATACCCGACCCCACCTAGTGGGATAAAGTTGGGTTGCTATTGTTGTTAACCTAATTTGATTAGGTTTTCCTTCTCTTCCTCTTCTCTCTTCTCTCCCTCTCCTTGCCACCGCCCAACAAGAAGGTGCCACCGCCTTCTTATGCAGCCGCCGACCAAGCAAGCTCCGGCCAAAGAGTTGACCAGACCTCCTTGCTATAGCCGCACAAGCAAGCTCCGGCTAAAGTGTTGGCCAGATCTCCAAGCTGCTGCCGTCCAAGAGAAGATGAGTTGTTGTTCTCCTGCCGCCGGCCAGCAACTGTTGTTGCCGGCGATGGTGCTGTTCCGGCAGCAAGGCTGCTGCTCCTCTGCGAAAGGGGCTGTTCTGGTAAGCCAACTGCTGCTCCGACCAAGAGAAGATGCTGCCGCCCAACAACTGTTGTTCCGCCACTAGCAGCCCAATTCCGCCACCCAAAGGTGTTGTTCCGGCCAGCAAAGGTTGTCGCCAGAACCTTGTTGTCGTTGGACCTGCTGTCCCTCATTGGCAGCAGGGTTTTTGGCTCCGAACAGCAGCAACTGCTGTTCACCTCGATTTGTACCATCGGGTTGCCTTGTGCCGCCGGGTACTGATCCCTCTCTCGGATCGCTTCGTCTCTCACCTTTGGCTAGTACCAAAGCGGAGACCCAACCCGTGACTTAGCGAAGTAGCCTCGAGGATAACTCAGCGTGGATACAAGTAGAGGCAAGTCTTGCCTCGTTAGGCTTGCTCGTTGATTCCAATGAAGGCTAGCCTTGCGAGGCTAGCAAACGCTCTCTACAAAGTTCGATTACAAACTCATACATCTTCTAACAAAGTAATTTTGATCTATGGTTATGTCTTGTGCATGTGTGTATCATGTATATGTGTGCGTGTGTGATAATAATTTAGGAAATTATTACGCTTCCACTGCTTGTTTTAAAATAAATTTTTAAAATACGCATCCACAAACCCAACAGATCTCACTTAGTGGAATAAGACTTGGTTGTTGTTATATATTAAATATTAACATATATATAATCTAAATAACATATAATAAATATATATAATTAACTAATATAATACTTTTATATAACTCTAATATATTAGATATATAACATTGATTGTAACATATAAATTTATATTTTATTTTAATATAATGATTTTAATTAAGATCATTATATTAAATTTTTATTAAAACTCTTCTTCTTTTCCTTTCTCCTGCTCGCAATTCCGCCGACTCCATCCTCCCACTCGCGTTGCTAGTTGGAAACGAATGTGATTTTTGTCGTCCATAGCCAGTATCTCCCCTCTCCTTGAATCATACAAATATTATCGTACCTATCCAAAGTGGTCGCCGCCTCACCACCACTACTGATCTCTCATCGATCACCCTCCCTAATAGCCTTCATCATTTACGTTATGTCAATAGGGTACCAATGTCAGTTCCATGTAGGGATGTAAATGAACCAAACGGTTCGCGAGCTATTCAGAGCTCGATTCGATAAAGCTCGTTCGAGTTCGTTTGTTTATCTTATCGAGCCGAGCTCGAGCTCGATTTCGAACTCGACAGTTTTATCGAGCCGAGCTCGAGCTTAAGGATATTCGGCTCGTGAGCTCGCGAACATGTTCGTTTATAGGATCGCGAGCTAAAAAAAACGAGCCTTAAACCGAGCCAAAAAAACGAGCTCTAAAACGAGCTTTAAAATGAGCCAAAAAAACAAGCCAAAAAAGAGCTCTAAACGAGTCCGAAAACGAACCCAAGCTCGCTTAACGAGTTAGACTCGTTAACTTTGATAATCGAGCTAATAATGAGCCGAGCTCGAACTGTTCGCAAACTTGATAATTCTAAAACGAGCCGAGCTCGAGCCTTGTGATAAAAGCTCGATTCGAGCTCGAGTCGAGCTCGAGCCTGAATAAACGAGCCGAGCTCGAGCCTAATACTGTTCGGCTCGGTTTGGCTCGTTTACATCCCTAGTTCCATGCCATAACGATAAAAACCATCCACTTCAAACAATAATTATAACTAGAGTATAAATAATCTAAGATTGAATACATCTCATTGTCACTCCTCTTTGTTGATGTTCCATTGGTGTCTCCTCTTCCCACCTCTCTTTTTATCATTTCATCTACTCACCATAATCAGCATAATCATGTCACAATAAGGTAGAATCGTCTTCTCTAAATAAAAATTGTTAGTGTTTCTCGTCTTCTGTCCCATTTCTTTTTAGTGTAAACACAAATTAACTATTTTGTCTTTTTAACCAATATGGAAGTGAGGATCTCTATTGATATAGAACTCACCCTTTATGGCTTCATCAAATACACTACTCAAAAGTTTTGTATTTATCTATAAAATCAGGTTTGATGGTCTCAAAAGATATGCACTCCCCCTCCAAAAAAAAAAAACAGTATTTCCACAAAATTCTATATGTATTAATGAGATCAAATTTTGTTTGCTCACTTTAAATTACCTGTTTCCCTCTTCTTGCTAGGAGTGTGTGTATCTTACTTATCCATATGATCAAGTCTTTAAGTTTCCAGAATAGCATAGTGTAGAAAGAAGTGCTATCAAAATCATTGCTATTTAACTAAGACCTGAATTTAAAAATTCAAGGTATTTTAACAAGTAAATATGCGAGGCACTATCTCAACTAATTATCAGTGTCAGCAACTGATAGTTTGTAAGTAAATCAAATGTCCAAACCACTGATATTTCAAAAATAGAAGAGTTAAGTAATGAAAATGAATGAAGGGTTGAAAGGTCACATACTGACTGATTAGTTGCCCATCGTTCATAGTAATGAGTATATCTTTCCAGAGAATTTTTAGCCATTTCTCTTCTTCTTTCAGATTCATCATACTAAAAAAAGAAGGAAATCCAGATTGTCAAGATTGTGAAAGCTATCTCATAATGATAAAGCAAGTAAACCTATACCGCTCCTTCCTGCTTTGCAGCTTCATAGCGATTACAGGCGTAAAAGCCACCAGTCCTTTCCCCATGTTCTGACCATGGACCAAGACACAGCCTACAAGGACAGTTATTATGCAAAAGAAAAGGACAAGTAGAACAACCAAATTAGGAGCATATTAAATTTGTGAATATATAAGATTTTACCAGCAAAACTCGAATTTACAAGGAGGTGTACATGTAATATGCATGCATCCTTGATTTTTCTCAATTGGGCGTTTGCACTTAGGACAAGGTTTTGAATTTGCCAATATCCTAGAAATGGAAACAACAATTATATGACAATTTAATCAACAAATACTATAATATATTTAGTTAAAGAAAAATTAACACATTATTAGCACCCAAAAGAACTTATTTTAATCATATATATATAGAGAGAGACTAAAGAACTTATTCAATGCACAACTATAGCATCAATTGTCAAAGATAATGTTACAATGCTCCAAAAAAGAGTCACTGCAAAACTTGAATAAATAAAACTTTAAAAAAAATGAGGAAATAGAAAAGTGCCATGTTGCTTGGATAAGGAGTTTGAAAGTTGTTGCCAAAACTGTAGGTTCAGGTCCTGCCTTCTTGCCTCCTATGAAATTAAAAAAAAAAAATGAAAGGAATAGGATTAACATTTTTAAGTCAAATATCTTCCTAATGTTCTCTATATCCAATATACCAAGTCAAAGTGATTCCATTGGTTAAGCACCAAAACTAATCTACACTCAATATATCAAACTATTTAACATTGATATCTATTATATCTCATCCTGTAAATTAAATATAATGGATTCAAGTTGCTTGTGCATCTTTGCCTATATATTAGTAAAGTTACAACATCAATGGCGTTATAATTGTATCCTTTCCTTATGGACCTGAAACGAATATTTACCTTAGTTTTTAAAAACACACACATCTTAATAGATAAATGTTGGATTCTTTTGGTATTTATAAGAAGATAAGTAAAAATGCCACTAAAGAAACAAGGGATATATGTAGAATTTTACTATTTATAAGGAGATGATACAAATTCACCAATCAACTGCAGCTACTAGAAACATAAGGGGAGAAGCAGTACAAAGAAGAGAGAAAAATAAATTGTTCCTCATAACTACCAGTTCATATTCTCAGATTCAGCACTGTTTTTCAGTATCCATTTTGCCACTGTATCACAATCAACTGGCCGATGAGCCTCCTCAGTGCACTGTGTTTTTTCATTTCATCAACCCCAAATGTTAATGCAAAGATAAAGACCAAAACATAGAACATAATCATAAGTATTTGGAATACTTACATTCCAACAGAAGCCATATGAGCAATTGCAGCAAATATCATAGATTCCACTGCCAATTACATACTCAACCGCAAATTCACAACCAGGAGCAGGGCACCATTTTGTCTGCATGGGGGAAAATTATGAAAATGCAAGATCAACCATAAATAATTTTTTCAAGATATGTTCATCCTCATACAAATCAAAAACTAAGTCAACTATATCTTGATGTATATTGTTTCCAAAACTTTACCTTTCTATTATCTTCAATATAAGATCTAAGAAGATAGCGAGAATATTTCTCTTTATCTTCATGACTAGCCAATAGATCAATCATGTCTTGACCAACAGCAGCACCACATGATGGATCTGGACACCTCAGCATTAAGCATCCAGGGCCATCGCTTATTGAGGTGCCAACATAACCTGAATTAGAAAAAAAAAAATCATGAAATCAAACTCTGAAGAAGAGATATAAATGACTTTTCGAACAGGAAAAGAAAATTTTTAAAGTCATTTAAACCAAAAGTTGGCAATAATGTAGAATCTGCAATAGTTCTTTCTTTTAACCATTTAATCAGTTGATAAAGTATAAAGCTAGAGCATCATTTCTAAAGGGGTCAGGACTCAGATAAGTTAACTACTGGAATGGTGGTACACCATCATATCCTCAATGCTGCCAAGTTAGCAATGAATTACTAAATTGAAAGATTACACTTGTACCAATTGTATATGATTAGTATCCAGAATAGTAACGTCAGAAAAGTATAGTTGGAAAACTAGGCGAATCCTGATCCAAATCAGCCAAGTTAGATGAAAATCAGGTTAATTTTTTTGGACATCATTTCAAAATCATGAGATTGAGCAAAGAAAACAACTTTCTTTAAAAAAAACACAATTGAAATTGGTGGAAAGTGATAGATTAAGGATGAAGTCGGGCGAGAATTGAACTAGCCAATTTATTATGAAATTTCTCACAATCAAAACCAGGAAGAGAGAAAGAAGCCTTTGAACACCTGCAACAATAGAGGAAAGGCGATGAAGGACAATTAGGTTGTAGATGAAGAGGGGAGGTGGTGGAGGTTAACCTAGACTTCAGTAGATCTTGTGTGATGGAAATGAGGTAGAGGATAGATATGGTCGTCAGAAAATTAACATAGTGATTTTATTTTATTTCTATTATTTTTAAATCAAAGGTTTCTTATAATTATTTGGGAGTTGCTAGAATTTTTAAGACAACCAAGTTATTTTTCCGTTGAACAGGTCTTACTTCGAGCCAATAAAAGGCATAAGGATCCTATGAGTCAGAGGATCTGAGCTTAATAATATTTTTCTCTCTGTAAGTTGTGAGTTCAAAGTGGTTTGGCATCATGATTAGTTTGTGCTGCATCAATTGATATTAGAGCTAAAATCCTGGTTTGGTCTCAGTGTGATTCTCCCCTGACTTTTTTGTTCATGTCCCGAAACCTATTCCATGAGTTTTTGGCATCACAATTAGTTGGTGCTACATTAATTAATATTAGAGCTAAACTATCTCTATGTCCCCTTGTCTTTGCTTGTTTTTATCGTTTAATGTGTGTCCTTGCTAAGCCATTAGCAAGAGAAATATTAATTGCAGCTACACTATTCACTCTTCCCCTCTAGCGATCTAAACCGCTTCCGCAACACCAACATTTAGCAATACTATAGATCTTATAAAAACATATCTTAAGAAGGCATTAGATCCCATTGGTAGTCTTTAGGAAGATTAAGGAAGGGATGACTTAGCCCCTTGTTCTTAGACATCCCAATCTCTATAAACCTGTTGAAGCGTCCTAACTAGAGTAGGAGGAACCTGATATCCAATTGTATTTTTGGTGAAAAACTTTAAACAAAATTCAAAAATGGTATTCAACCAATAATGACAAGTTTTACGCTTTGTACACTTAGACATTGGCATTATTACCTATTCCTAATATATTCACCTTATATTCTAATTATAAATTTCATTAAATCCCAAAGGAACCTAAGTACCAAATATAACAGGTGGATTGAATTCCTTCAAGAATATACCTTTGTCTTTAAATATCAATTTGGTGTGAATAATAAACCCGCGAATGCACTAAGTGGTCTAATAGCCTCTTTGCACACAATGAATTTGAGCACCGGAAGAGAATGCCAATTGTCATCTTCCGAGATGTGTGTGACAGGAGCCATCAAGACTTGGTTGACTTTGTGATGAAAAATGATTACTTATTTAGCAATGCAAAATTATGCATTCTTAGGACATTACTTAGACACTTTCTTATTTAGGAAATAAAAACAAGTGGCCTAGCCAAACATTTTAGGAAAAATAAGACCATTTTCATTGTTCTAAATTGATTCCCTTGGCCCTCATTATGAAAAGATATTATCCGAATTGTACCATAGTGTCATGTGTTAGATGGTCAACACAATTAAGCAAACCACGGGTCTTTCCGCGTCATCCAATTTCATATAAACCCTGAAAAGACATAAAGACATTAACATAGACTCCGTTTTAAGTTTACCTCATACTAACCGAAGCCACGACCCTATCTTAATAGTGGTAGTCTGGACTAATCAAAGCCACCACTCTATATTAATAATGGTAGACTAATTTTTGAATATGACACATTTTATTCCATGTAATAAGGCCACTGATTAATAATAGACAACCTAGGTTAGTTTTTACAAAGATAGACAACATAGATTACTTATATCTATAGTTTCAAATAGGGACATAAAATTTCTTAGCTATTTTTGGAAAGGCCTATAGAAGTTATATTTGGAACCCAACTCAAGTTTTCATTTGTAGTAAGGCCAATGATGAATCACTGATAACCTAGTTTATTTTTTAAAGAGATAGACTGCATAGGTTACTACATCTAAAATTTCAAATAAGGATGTAAAATTCCTTTTGGAAAGCCTTATAGAAGTTACTTGGACACAACTCAAGTTTTCATTTGTCTTCCACCCACAAACTGATGAGCAATCCCAGATCATTTTAGGAACCTTAGGTGCTAGTCGGCAAAAAAGTATGTTTAAGATTCAATTTTGCCACTTAAGGAATTTACTTACAACAATTCACAATTTAGTAAATCATTTTTGGTTGAAGTACATTCAAGGCCATGTATGAACTTAAAGAGCATCATCTTAATTATTTTACCCAACAATTCCAATTTATCCAAGTTAGCTAGAGTCTTCCAGCAAGTATCCAAGAGATACACACCAATGTTAGGAGAGATTATATTGACTAATGAAAAAATTCAAGTTGTCACGCACCCAGTAAATTTAAGAAGCCTGGCATAAGAAATTATATTCTTCTCCACATCTAACCCAAATGTTTTTGAAGAAATTGATGATCTTCCTTTTTTCTTCTTACTAAAGGAAAAAATTTACATCCTAATATATAGAGTATATATCTACTAAACTAGGAAATTGAATATCTACAAATTAGGAAGACAATCAAGTAGTTGATTGTAATTTCCTAAATTCGGTACTAATAAAAAATAAATAAATATTAAATCTTTTTTAAATATAGAAACTAAATCTCCTATTTCTACACTCTCCCTCAAGCTGAGTTATATATGTTAAAAAAAATCAAACTTGGAATTCAACTCATCAAAACTGACTCTTGGAAGTGCCTTGGTGAGGACATCAGGTGTCTTGTAGGAATGTTGCTAAGCTAAATGATTCCTGTGTTGACCTTTTTAGAGATAAAATGACAATCAATGTCGATATGTGTCATCCTATCATGATGCACTGGATTTTTAGCTATATAGATGGCTGCCTAGTAAACATCTTCACCAGGGCTTGAACTTCAATATTGAGTTCCCTTAGCAATCTTTGTAACCACATTCCTTCGCATATACCAAGAGCAAGAGCTCGATATTCCGATTCTGCACTGCTGCGAGAAACCAAAGCCTATTTCTTGCTCCTTCGAGTGACAAGATTCCCCCAAACATAAGAGCACTAACCAGTAGTTGACCTTTTATCAGTCTGTTCTCCTGCCCAACTTGCATTTGTGTAAATCTCAACTACACGGCATTTACTCTTTTTGAAGAGTAATCCATGACCAAGTGTTATCTTCAAATATCTCAAAATTCTGGTAACTGCATCTAAATGATCCTTAGTTGGATTATTCATATGTTGGTTGACTACACTCACCGAAGAAGCAATATCGGGTCGAGTGTGTGATAGATAAATGAGCTTTCCAACCAGCCTTTGATACCTACCCTTGTCAACTGGCGTGCTTTCTTCACTTCAATTCAGTTTCTTTGTAGAATCCATAGGTGTATCAGCAAGTTTGCAGCCAAGAAAACCGATTTCGTTCAACAAGTTCAGTATATACTTTGTGATATAACAATACCCTCCTTTGATCGAGCCACCTCTGCCCCGAGGTCTTTGATTTCGAATTTGGTTGCCAGCAATTTTTTCATCCTAAGAATTTCCTCTAAATCATCTCCAATAAGGGTGATATCATCCACATAGACTATAAGAATTGTCATTTTTCCTCATGACCCACCTTTAACAAACAATGTGTGATCTGTCTAAATACCCATTGGCTGTCAAAGTCTTAGCAAATCTCTCAAACCATGCGCGAGGAGACTGCTTTAAGTCATACAATGACTTCTTTAATTTGCACACCCAGTTTCAGTTTGACCTATTTTCTAGTCAGGAGGTATGATCATGTAGACTTCCTCTTCGAGATCTCCATTCAAGAATACATTCTTGACATCAAGTTGATATAATGGTCAATCTCAATTTACTGCTAAGGACAATACACTCGAACTGTGTTTAGTTTGGCCACTAGTGTGAAGATTTCTTGATAGTCAATTCCGTAGGATTGAGTAAACCCCTTAGCCACAAGTCTTGCCTTGAACCTGTTTATACTCCCATCAGCTTTGTACTTGACAGTAAAATCCACTTACACCCAACCGGATTTTTCCTAGGTGGTAATATTGTCAAGACCCAAGTGTTGTTGTTTTCTAAGGCCCGAACCTCTTCTTCTACCGCTTTCTTCCATTCTGGTCTTATGAGAGCCTCCTGAATAGATAGGGACACTTTAACACTGTCCGGATTTGTGGCAAATGCCTTGTATGGAGACAACTTTCCATATGCAACATATCTTTGAATTGGATGTTCAATGCATCCACAGATCCCTTTCCTATGAACAATGGGCAAATCTGAATCATCAATTATAGGAGCAGGAGTATAATGAGGAGAGGAATCCATACCATCGTGAGTGTCAGATACAGTGGGATTTGGTTTTTGTGTTTAAGAGTGTTGAGTTTACAGAAGTTCTCCCATTTGCTTGGTTGTTCTCCTTCTGTAGACACGAAGCTCAGTGTTATTGGTATCAAGATGCAACGGATTTTACGCTTCTATAGTGACAGAGACAATTTGAAAAGGTGCAAGGACAGGAGTAGTACTAGAATCCAAAGGAGTAGCACTGGAATCAAGTGTAGTACAAGAATTTAAAGGCTGATCGAATGGAATAAAAACTAATTAAGTATCTTGAAGTAGATCCCAAATCTGATATTCTTTGGAATTGTTCTTCTCCTGAATGTCGAATTTAGGAAAGTAGGATTGACTCTCGAAAAAGGTAACATCCATGGAATTGTAGACTTTCCTGGTAATAGGAGAATAACGTTTATAATCTTTTTGATGAGAAGAGTACCCTAAAAAAAATACAAGAGTGATTTTGGATCGAGTTTGGTACGATGACTATGATGAATGTGGACGAAGGTGGTGCACCCAACTATCCGAAGAGGAAGATTAGAGGTGAAAGCAAGAATTTGAGGATGTGGTGAGAACATGATGAGATGTTTGGAATTTTAAAACATGACTTGGCATCCGATTGATGAGATAAGTGGCTGCAAGTACAGCCTCCCCCCAAAAATGTTTAGGAACATTATTAGTAAACATATTAGCACAGACGACTTCAAGCAAGTGTCTATTTTTCCGTTCAGCCACTCCGTTCTGTTGTGAAGTGTCTACACAAAAACTTATATGAACAATTCCATGTTTTGACAAGGATCGAGAATGGAGTTGAAATAGTCCTTTGCGTTATCAGTTTTGAGAACTTAGATTTGACTTCTAAACTGGGTTGAAATCATGGTATAAAAGGATTGAAGAATTATGGTTGTTTCAGATTTTTCTTTCATGAGAAATGTCCACATGGTTCTTGTGTGATCATCGATAAATATTACAAGCCACCGAGCCTCATTGATATTTTTCACACATGATGGCCCCCAAATATCACTATAAATGACTGAAAATGGATGTGACGGTTTATATGGTAAACTTGAGTATACATGTCATGTATGCTTTGCTAATTGACAAATATCACACTGATAATAACTTAAATCCTTATTGATAAACAAATGAGAGAACAATTTTTAATATAAGCAAAGTTTGGATGACCAAGGCGATAGTGTCACAACATGACTTGACTCTCTACTCGGATAGACTTAGAATTGGGAACAAACACGGAATTAGAAGTAAACTTGACGGACTTTGGACTTAACTCGAAATCACAACTTGATTGATGAACTTGTCTACTTGGGAGGTTCTTTTGTTTGAGCAAATAAAGTCCTCCGTGCATATTAGCACCACCAATCACCTTCCTTGAATCCACTGCCTAAAAAAACACAAGAATTGGAATGAAACTTAGCGAAGCAATTTAGATCCCGAGTGATCTGACTGATAGAAAGTAAATGGCAATTCAACTTTGGAACAAAAAACACAGATGAAAGATGTGAGTCTTATGTAATATATATAAATTTCTTTCTGCGACTGGAGAAATTATGCCATCTTCAATTTTTACTCCTTAGTGACTAGAACAAGGTTGAAAGTTCGTGAGAATGCTGGAATCTCCCGTCATGCAACAATCCACATCATTGGCTAATCAGTCCAAACACAAAATCAGGAGGCGGAATACCTTTATGTGCAAAAAAGCGAGTATGTTGCTCGACCGGAGAAGCAGATTTTTTATTGGAACCGGGAGTCTGACTAAACATCTTTTGTAGTGCTTCAATTTGCTCCCTTGTAAACGAAATATTTTCTGCACTCGTTTCTCTTGATGTAGCAGCATTGGCACGAGAATCTCTATCCTGATGATTGGAGGACTTCCAATCAGTGGGTCTTCCATCAACTTCCAACAAGTCGCCTTCACGTGTCCAGGTTTTTTACAATAATCACACCATCGATGGCCTTTTCCAACCCTATTGTTCTATGAAGGGCTACGAGTAAATACGGCTGAACCTTCAACGGTGATTGTGGTTTCGAGCAACATTAATTTCTTCCTGCTTTCACAAAAGCTTCCCAAATGGTGGGAAAGGGTTTCATCACCATAACTATCTGCCTGACTTCATCTAAGTCTCTATTCAGGTCAAGAAGAAACCTTATAATCCGTTTTGTTCAACAATCTCCCGATAGACGGATGAATCATTAGCACACTTCCACGGATGTCTCATACAAATCCAATTGCAACCAGCAGCGAGTAAGCAGGTTAAAGTATTGCGTCACATTCAGGTCTCCCTGCTTCAGATTGTATAGCCATGTCTCAACCTCAAATACTTCTAAGGTATTCTCTATGCTAGAATAAGTCTCACGAGCAGCATCCCCTATCTCCTTGGTTGTTTTATGAAGCAGAAAATTCTCTCCAACTTCAATGGTCATAGAGTTTATTAACCACGACATAACTAGATGATTATCAGTCTTCCATGAGCGAAATTTTGGATCTATGGCCTCTAGAGCAACGATTTCACCAGTGAGATGTCCATCCTTGCCTCTGCCACACACGAACATGAACACAGGCTAGGACCATTGCAAAAAGTTTTTGCCATTCAGTTTGTGATTGATAACAAGGTGTGGAGAAAAATCGAGAATGGTGGAAACCGTAAGAGTGGACTCTGATTTAGAAGTCACTTCCGAGAAAGTCGAGGGAGACGCCATGCTACCAAAAAATAAAAGGAACGAAAGGAAAAAAAAAATTGCCCAGAAAAAGAACGAATGAGGAACTATTGCTCTGATACCCTGAAGAAATTGATGATCTTCCTTTTTTTCTTCTTACTCAAGGAAAAAAATTACATCCTAATATATAGAGTATATATCTACTAAACTAGGAAATTGAATATCTACATATTAGGAAGACAATCAATTAATTGATTGTAATTTCCTAAATATTGTTGTTAACCTAATTTGATTAGGTTTTCCTTCTCTTCCTCTTCTCTCTTCTCTCCCTCTCCTTGCCACCGCCCAACAAGAAGGTGCCACCGCCTTCTTATGCAACCGCCGACCAAGCAAGCTCCGGCCAAAGAGTTGACCAGACCTCCTTGCTATAGCCGCACAAGCAAGCTCCGGCTAAAGTGTTGGCCAGATCTCCAAGCTGCTGCCGTCCAAGAGAAGATGAGTTGTTGTTCTCCTGCCACCGGCCAGCAACTGTTGTTGCCGGCGGTGGTGCTGTTCCGGCAGCAAGGCTGCAGCCCTGCTCCTCTGCGAAAGGGGCTGTTCTGGTCGGCCAACTGCTGCTCCGACCAAGAGAAGATGCTGCCGCCCAACAACTATTGTTCCGCCACTGGCAGCCCAATTCCGCCACCCAAAGGTGTTGTTCCGGCCAGCAAAGGTTGTGTCACCAGAACCTTGTTGTCGTTGGACCTGCTGTCCCTCATTGGCAGCAGGGTTTTTGGCTCCGAACAGCAGCAACTGCTGTTCACCTAAATTTGTACCATCGGGTTGCCTTGTGCCGCCGGGTACTGATCCCTCTCTCGGATCACTTCGTCTCTCACCTTTGGCTAGTACCAAAGCGGAGACACAACCCGTGACTTAGCGAAGTAGCCTTGAGGATAACTCAGTGTGGATACAAGTATAGGCAAGTCTTGCCTCATTAGGCTTGCTCGTTGATTCCAATGAAGGCTAGCATTCCAATAAAGGCTAGCAAACGCTCTCTACAAAGTTCGATTACGAACTCATACATCTTCTAACAAAGTAATTTTGATCTATGGTTGTGTCTTGTGCATGTGTGTATCATGTATATGTATACGTGTGTGGTAATAATTTAGGAAATTATTACGCTTCCACTGCTTGTTTTAAAATAAATTTTTAAAATACGCATCCACAAACCCAACAGATCTCACTTAGTAGAATAAGACTTGGTTGTTGTTATATATTAAATATTATAGTTTACATATATATATATAATCTAAATAACATATAATAAATATATATAATTAACTAATATAATACTTTTATATAGCTCTAATATATTAGATATATAACATTGATTGTAACATATAAATTTATATTTTATTTAATATAATGATTTTAATTAAGATCATTATATTAAATTTTTATTAAAACTCTTCTTCTTTTCCTTTCTTCTGCTTGCAATTCCGCCTAGTCCATCCTCCCACTCGCGTTGCTAGTTGGAAACGAATGTGATTTTTGTCGTCCACAGCCAGTATCTCCCCTCTCCTTGAATTATACAAATATTATCGTACCTATCCAAAGTGGTCGCCGCCTCACCGCCACTACTGATCTCTCATCGATCACCCTCCCCGATAGCCTTCATCATTTACGTTATGTCAATAGGGTACCAATGTCAGTTCCATGTAGGGATGTAAATGAACCAAACGGTTTGCGAGCTATTCGGAGCTCGATTCGATAAAAAGCTCGTTCGAGTTCGTTCGTTTATCTTATCGAGCCGAGCTCGAGCTCGAGCTCGATTTCGAACTCGACAGTTTTATCAAGTCGAGCTCGAGCGTAAGGATATTCGGCTCGTGAGCTCGCGAACATATTCGTTTATAGACTCGCGAGCCAAAAAAACGAGCCTTAAACCGAGCCAAAAAACGAGCTCTAAAACGAACCAAAAAAACGAGATCTAAAACGAACTTTAAAATGAGCCAAAAAATGAACTCTAAACGAGCCCAAAAACGAGCCCGAGCTCGCTTAACGAGTTAGACTCGTTAACTTTGATAATCGAGCTAATAACGAGCCGAACTCGAACAGTTCACGAGCTTGATAATTCTAAAACGAGCCGAGCTCGAGCCTTGTGATAAAAGCTCGATTCGAGCTCAAGCCTAATACTGTTCGGCTCGTTTACATCCCTAGTTCCATGCCATAACGATAAAAACCATCCACTTCAAATAATGATTATAACTAGAGTATAAATAATGTAGGATTGGATACATCTCATTGTCACTCCTCTTTGTTGATGTTCCATTGGTCTTCCCACCTCTCTTTTTATCATTTCATCTACTCACCATAATCAGCATAATCATGTCACGATAAGGTAGAATCGTCTTCTCTAAATAAAAATTGTTAGTGTTTCTCGTCTTCTGTTCTCATTTCTTTTTAGTGTAAACACAAATTAACTATTTTGTCTTTTTAACCGATATGGAAGTGAGGATCTCTATTGATACAGAACTCACCCTTTATGGCTTCATCAAATACACTACTCAAAAGTTTTGTATTTATCTATAAAATCAGGTTTGATGGTCTCAAAAGATATGCACTCCCCCTCCAAAAAAAACAGTATTTCCACAAAATTCTATATGTATTAATGAGATCAAATTTGTTTGCTCACTTTAAATTACCTGTTTCCCTCTTCTTGCTAGGAGTGTGTGTATCTTACTTATCCATATTATCAAGTCTTTAAGTTTCCAGAATAGCATAGTGTAGAAAGAAGTGCTATCAAAATCATTGCTATTTAACTAAGACCTGAATTTAAAAATTCAAGGTATTTTAACAAGTAAATATGCGAGGCACTATCTCAACTAATTATCAGTGTCAGCAACTGATAGTTTGTAAGTAAATCAAATGTCCAAACCACTGATATTTCAAAAATAGAAGAGTTAAGTAATGAAAATGAATGAAGGGTTGAAAGGTCACATACTGACTGATTAGTTGCCCATCGTTCATAGTAATGAGTATATCTTTCCAGAGAATTTTTAGCCATTTCTCTTCTTCTTTCAGATTCATCATACTAAAAAAAGAAGGAAATCCAGATTGTCAAGATTGTGAAAGCTATCTCATAATGATAAAGCAAGTAAACCTATACCGCTCCTTCCTGCTTTGCAGCTTCATAGCGATTACAGGCGTAAAAGCCACCAGTCCTTTCCCCATGTTCTGACCATGGACCAAGACACAGCCTACAAGGACAGTTATTATGCAACAGAAAAGGACTAGTAGAACAACCAAATTAGGAGCATATTAAATTTGTGAATATATAAGATTTTACCAGCAAAACTCGAATTTACAAGGAGGTGTACATGTAATATGCATGCATCCTTGATTTTTCTCAATTGGGCGTTTGCACTTAGGACAAGGTTTTGAATTTGCCAATATCCTAGAAATGGAAACAACAATTATATGACAATTTAATCAACAAATACTATAATATATTTGGTTAAAGAAAAATTAACACATTATTAGCACCCAAAAGAACTTATTTTAATCATATATAGAGAGAGAGAGACTAAAGATCTTATTCAATGCACAACTATAACATCAATTGTCAAAGATAATGTTACAATGCTCCAAAAAAGAGTCACTGCAAAACTTGAATAAATAAAACTTTAAAAAAAATGAGGAAATAGAAAAGTGCCATGTTGCTTGGATAAGGAGTTTGAAAGCTGTTGCCAAGACTGTAGGTTCAGGTCCTGACTTCTTGCCTCCTATGAAATTAAAAAAAAATGAAAGGAATAGGATTAACATTTTTAAGTCAAATATCTTCCTAATGTTCTCTATATCCAATATACAAAGTCAAAGTGATTCCATTGGTTAAGCACCAAAACTAATCTACACTCAATATATCAAACTATTTAACATTGATATCTATTATATCTCATCCTGTAAATTAAATATAATGGATTCAAGTTGTTTGTGCATCTTTGCCTATATATTAGTAAAGTTACAACATCGATGGCCTTATAATTGTATCCTTTCCTTATGAACCTGAAAAGAATATTTACCTTAGTTTTTAAAAACACACACATCTTAATAGATAAATGTTGGATTCTTTTGGTATTTATAAGAAGATAAGTAAAAATGCCACCAAAGAAACAAGGGATATATGTAGAATTTTACTATTTATAAGGAGATGATACAAATTCACCAATCAACTGCAGCTACTAGAAACATAAGGGAAGAAGCAGTACAAAGAAGAGAGAAAAATAAATTGTTCCTCATAACTACCAGTTCATATTCTCAGATTCAGCACTGTTTTTCAGTATCCATTTTGCCACTGTATCACAATCAACTGGCCGATGAGCCTCCTCAGTGCACTGTGTTTTTTCATTTCATCAACCCCAAATGTTAATGCAAAGATAAAGACCAAAACATAGAACATAATCATAAGTATTTGTAATACTTACATTCCAACAGAAGCCATATGAGCAATTGCAGCAAATATCATAGATTCCACTACCAATTACATACTCAACCGCAAATTCACAACCAGGAGCAGGGCACCATTTTGTCTGCATGGGGGGAAATTATGAAAATGCAAGATCAACCATAAATAATTTTTTCAAGATATGTTCATCCTCATACAAATCAAAAACTAAGTCAACTATATCTTGATGTATATTGTTTCCAAAACTTTACCTTTCTATTATCTTCAATATAAGATCTAAGAAGATAGCGAGAATACTTCTCTTTATCTTCATGACTAGCCAATAGATCAATCATGTCTTGACCAACAGCAGCACCACATGATGGATCTGGACACCTCAGCATTAAGCATCCAGGGCCATCGCTTATTGATGTGCCAACATAACCTGAATTAGAAAAAAAAAATCATGAAATCAAACTCTGAAGAAGAGATATAAATGACTTTTCGTACAGGAAAAGAAAATTTTTAAAGTCATTTAAACCAAAAGTTGGCAATAATGTAGAATCTGCAATAATTCTTTCTTTTAACCATTTAATCAGTTGATAAAGTATAAAGCTAGAGCATCATTTCTAAAGGAATCAGGACTCAGATAAGTTAACTACTCGAATGGTGGTACACCATCATATCCTCAATGCTGCCAAGTTAGCAATGAATTACTAAATTGAAAGATTACACTTGTACCAATTGTATATGATTAGTATCCAGAATAGTAACGTCAGAAAAGTATAGTTGGAAAACTAGGCGAATCCTGATCCAAATCAGCCAAGTTAGATGAAAATCAGGATAATTTTTTTGGACATCATTTCAAAATCATGAGATTGAGCAAAGAAAACAACTTTCTTTAAAAAAACACAATTGAAATTGGTGGAAAGTGATAGATTAAGGATGAAGTCGGGCGAGAATTGAACTAGCCAATTTATTATGAAACTTCTCACAATCAAAACCAGGAAGAGAGAAAGAAGCCTTTGAACACCTGCAACAATAGAGGAAAGGCGATGGAGGACAATTAGGTTGTAGATGAAGAGGGGAGGTGGTGGAGGTTAACCTAGACTTCAGTAGATCTTGTGTGATGGAAATGAGGTAGAGGATAGATACGGTCGTCAGAAAATTAACATAGTGATTTTATTTTATTTCTATTATTTTTAAATCAAAGGTTTCTTATAATTATTTGGGAGTTGCTAGAATTTTTAAGACAGCCAAGTTATTTTTCCGTTGAACAGGTCTTACTTCGAGCCAATAAAAGGCATAAGGATCCCATGAGTCAGAGGATCTGAGCTTAATAATATTTTTCTCTCTGTAAGTTGTGAGTTCAAAGTGGTTTGGCATCATGATTAGTTTGAGCTGCATCAATTGATATTAGAGCTAAAATCCTGGTTTGGTCTCAGTGCGATTCTCCCCTGACTTTTTTGTTCATATCCCGAAACCTATTCCATGAGTTTTTGGCATCACAATTAGTTGGTGCTACATTAATTAATATTAGAGCTAAACTATCTCTATGTCAGCTTGTCTTTGCTTGTTTTTATCGCTTAATGTGTGTCCTTGCTAAGCCATTAGCAAGAGAAATATTAATTGCAGCTACACTATTCACTCTTCCCCTCTAGCGATCTAAACCGCTTCCGCAACACCAACATTTAGCAATACTATAGATCTTATAAAAACATATATTAAGAAGGCATTAGATCCCATTGGTAGTCTTTAGGAAGATTAAGGAAGGGATGACTTAGCCCCTTGTTCTTAGACATCCCAATCTCTATAAACCTGTTGAAGTGTCCTAACTAGAGTAGGAGGAACCTGATATCCAATTGTATTTTTGGTGAAAAACTTTAAACAAAATTCAAAAATGGTATTCGACCAATGAGGACAAGTTTTACGCTTTGTACACTTAGACATTGGCATTATTACCTATTCCTAATATATTCACCTTATATTCTAATTATAAATTTCATTAAATCCCAAAGGAACCTAAGTACCAAATATAACAGGTGGATTGAATTCCTTCAAGAATATACCTTTGTCTTTAAATATCAATTTGGTGTGAATAATAAACCCGCGAATGCACTAAGTTGTCTAATAGCCTCTTTGCACACAATGAATTTGAGCACCGGAAGAGAATGCCAATTGTCATCTTCCGAGATGTGTGTGACAGGAACCATCAAGACTTGGTTGACTTTGTGATGAAAAATGATTACTTATTTAGCAATGCAAAATTATGCATTCTTAGGACATTACTTAGACACTTTCTTATTTAGGAAATAAAAACAAGTGGCCTAGCCAAACATTTTAGGAAAAATAAGACCATTTTCATTGTTCTAAATTGATTCCCTTGGCCCTCATTATGAAAAGATATTATCCGAATTGTACCATAGTGTCATGTGTTAGATGGTCAACACAATTAAGCAAACCACGGGTCTTTCCACGTCATCCAATTTCATATAAACCTTGAAAAGACATAAAGACATTAACATAGATTCCGTTTTAAGTTTGCCCCATACTAACCGAAGCCACGACCCTATCTTAATAGTGGTAGTCTGGACTAATCAAAGCCACCACTCTATATTAATAATGGTAGACTAATTTTTGAATATGACACATTTTATTCCATGTAATAAGGCCACTGATTAATAATAGACAACCTAGGTTAGTTTTTACAAAGATAGACAACATAGATTACTTATATCTATAGTTTCAAATAGGGACATAAAATTTCTTAGCTATTTTTGGAAAGGCCTATAGAAGTTATATTTGGAACCCAACTCAAGTTTTCATTTGTAGTAAGGCCAATGATGAATCACTGATAACCTAGTTTATTTTTTAAAGAGATAGACTGCATAGGTTACTACATCTAAAATTTCAAATAAGGATGTAAAATTCCTTTTGGAAAGCCTTATAGAAGTTACTTGGACACAACTCAAGTTTTCATTTGTCTTCCACCCACAAACTGATGAGCAATCCCAGATCATTTTAGGAACCTTAGGTGCTAGTCGGCAAAAAAGTATGTTTAAGATTCAATTTTGCCACTTAAGGAATTTACTTACAACAATTCACAATTTAGTAAATCATTTTTGGTTGAAGTACATTCAAGGCCATGTATGAACTTAAAGAGCATCATCTTAATTCTTTTACCCAACACTTCCAATTTATCCAAGTTAGCTAGAGTCTTCCAGCAAGTATCCAAGAGATACACACCAATGTTAGGAGAGATTATATTGACTAATGAAAAAATTCAAGTTGTCACGCACCCAGTAAATTTAAGAAGCCTGGCATAAGAAATTATATTCTTCTCCACATCTAACCCAAATGTTTTTGAAGAAATTGATGATCTTTCTTTTTTCTTCATACTAAAGGAAAAAATTTACATCCTAATATATAGAGTATATATCTACTAAACTAGGAAATTGAATATCTACAAATTAGGAAGACAATCAATTAGTTGATTGTAATTTCCTAAATTCGGTACTACTAAAAAATAAATAAATATTAAATCTTTTTTAAATACAAAAACTAAATCTCCTATTTCTACACTCCCCCTCAAGCTGAGTTATATATGTTAAAAAAATCAATCTTGGAATTCAACTCATCAAAACTGACTCTTGGAAGTGCCTTGGTGAGGACATCAGGTGTCTTGTAGGAATGTAGCTAAGCTAAATGATTCCTGTGTTGACCTTTTTAGAGATAAAATGACAATCAATATCGATATGTGTCATCCTATCATGATGCACTGGATTTTTAGCTATATAGATGGCTGCCTAGTAAACATCTTCACCAGGGCTTGAACTTCAATATTGAGTTCCCTTAGCAATCTTTGTAACCACATTCCTTCGCATATACCAAGAGCAAGAGCTCAATATTCCGATTCTGCACTGCTGCGAGAAACCAAAGCCTATTTCTTGCTCCTTCGAGTGACAAGATTCCCCCAAACATAAGAGCACTAACCAGTAGTTGACCTTTTATCAGTCTGTTCTCCTGCCCAACTTGCATTTGTGTAAATCTCAACTACACGGCCTTTACTCTTTTTGAAGAGTAATCCATGACCAGGAGTTATCTTCAAATATCTCAAAATTCTGGTAACTGCATCTAAATGATCCTTAGTTGGATTATTCATATGTTGGTTGACTACACTCACTGAATAAGCAATATCGGGTCGAGTGTGTGATAAATAAATGAGCTTTCCAACCAACCTTTGATACCTACCCTTGTCAACTGGCGTGCTTTCTTCACTTCGATTCAGTTTCTTTGTAGAATCCATAGATGTATCAGCAGGTTTGCAGCCAAGAAAACTGATTTCGTTCAACAAGTTCAGTATATACTTTGTGATATAACAATACCCTCCTTTGATCGAGCCACCTCCGTCCCGAGGTCTTTGATTTCGAATTCGGTTGCCAGCAATTTTTTCATCCTAAGAATTTCCTCTGAATCATCTCCAATAAGGGTGATATCATCCACAAAGACTATAAGAATTGTCATTTTTCCTCTGACCCACCTTTAACAAACAATGTGTGATCGGTCTAAATACCCATTGGCTGTCAAAGTCTTAGCAAATCTCTCAAACCATGCGCGAGGAGACTGCTTTAAGTCATACAATGACTTCTTTAATTTGCACACCAAGTTTCAGTTTAACCTATTTTGTAGTCAGGAGGTATGATCATGTAGACTTCCTCTTCGAGATCTCCATTCAAGAATACATTCTTGACATCAAGTTGATATAATGGCCAATCTCAATTTACTGCTAAGGACAATACACTCGAACTGTGTTTAGTTTGGCCACTAGTGTGAAGATCTCTTGATAGTCAATTCCGTAGGATTGAGTAAACCCCTTAGCCACAAGTCTTGCCTTGAACCTGTTTATACTCCCATCAGCTTTGTACTTGACGGTAAAATCCACTTACACCCAACTGGATTTTTCCTAGGTGGTAATGTTGTCAAGACCCAGGTGTTGTTGTTTTCTAAGGCCCGAACCTCTTCTTCTACAGCTTTATTCCATTCTGGTCTTATGAGAGCCTCCTGAATAGATAGGGGCACTTTAACACTGTCCAGATTTGTGACAAATGCCTTGTATGGAGACAACTTTCCATATGCAACATATCTTTGAATTGGATGTTCAATGCATCCACAGATCCCTTTCCTATGAACAATGGGCAAATCTGAATCATCAATTATAGGAGCAGGAGTATAATGAGGAGAGGAATCCATACCATCATGAGTGTCAGATACAGTGGGATTTGGTTTTTGTGTTTAAGAGTGTTGAGTTTACAGAAGTTCTCCCATTTGCTTGGTTGTTCTCCTTCTGTAGACACGAAGCTCAATGTTATTGGTATCAAGCTGCAACGGATTTTACGCTTCTATAGTGACAGAGACAATTTGAAGAGGTGCAAGGACAGGAGTAGTACTAGAATCTAAAGGAGTAGCACTGGAATCAAGTGTAGTACAAGAATTTAAAGGCTGATCGAATGGAATAAAAACTAATTAAGTATCTTGAAGTAGATCCCAAATCTGATATTCTTTGGAATTGTTCTTCTCCTGAATGTCGAATTTAGGAAAGTAGGATTGACTCTCGAAAAAGGTAACATCCATGGAATTGTAGACTTTCCTGGTAATAGGAGATTTATAATCTTTTGATGAGAAGAGTACCCTAAAAAATACAAGAGTGATTTTGGATCGAGTTTGGTACGATGACTATGATGAATGTGGACGAAGGTGGTGCACCCACTAATCCGAAGAGGAAGATTAGAGGTGAAAGCAAGAATTTGAGGATGTGGTGAGAACATGATGAGATGTTTGGAATTTTAAAACATGACTTGGCTGATGTGGCTGCAAGTACAGCCTCCCCAAAAATGTTTAGGAACATTATTAGTAAACATATTAGCACAGACGACTTCAAGCAAGTGTCTATTTTTCCGTTCAGCCACTCCGTTCTGTTGTGAAGTGTCTACACAAAAACTTATATGAACAATTCCATGTTTTGACAAGGATCGAGAATGGAGTTGAAATAGTCCTTTGCGTTATCAGTTTTGAGAACTTAGATTTGACTTCTAAACTGGGTTGAAATCATGGTATAAAAGGATTGAAGAATTATGGTTGTTTCAGATTTTTCTTTCATGAGAAATGTCCACATGGTTCTTGTGTGATCATCGATAAATATTACAAGCCACCGAGCCTCATTGATATTTTTCACATGATGGCCCCCAAATATCACTATAAATGACTGAAAATGGATGTGACGGTTTATATGGTAAACTTGAGTATACATGTCATGTATGCTTTGCTAATTGACAAATATCACACTGATAATAACTTAAATCCTTATTGATAAACAAATGAGAGAACAATTTTTAATATAAGCAAAGTTTGGATGACCAAGGCGATAGTGTCACAACATGACTTGACTCTCTACTCGGATAGACTTAGAATTGGGAACAAACACGGAATTAGAAGTAAACTTGACGGACTTTGGACTTAACTCGAAATCACAACTTGATTGATGAACTTGTCTACTTGGGAGGTTCTTTTGTTTGAGCAAATAAAGTCCTCCGTGCATATTAGCACCACCAATCACCTTCCTTGAATCCACTCTAAAAAACACAAGAATTGGAATGAAACTTAGCGAAGCAATTTAGATCCCGAGTGATCTGACTGATAGAAAGTAAATGGCAATTCAACTTTGGAACAAAAAACACAGATGAAAGATGTGAGTCTTATGTAATATATATAAATTTCTTTCTGCGACTGGAGAAATTATGCCATCTTCAATTTTTACTCCTTAGTGACTAGAACAAGGTTGAAAGTTCGTGAGAATGCTGGAATCTCCCGTCATGCAACAATCCACATCATTGGCTAATCAGTCCAAACACAAAATCAGGAGGCGGAATACCTTTATGTGCAAAAAAGCGAGTATGTTGCTCGACCGGAGAAGCAGATTTTTTATTGGAACCGGGAGTCTGACTAAACATCTTTTGTAGTGCTTCAATTTGCTCCCTTGTAAACGAAATATTTTCTGCACTCGTTTCTCTTGATGTAGCAGCATTGGCACGAGAATCTCTATCCTGATGATTGGAGGACTTCCAATCAGTGGGTCTTCCATCAACTTCCAACAAGTCGCCTTCACGTGTCCAGGTTTTTTACAATAATCACACCATCGATGGCCTTTTCCAACCCTATTGTTCTATGAAGGGCTACGAGTAAATACGGCTGAACCTTCAACGGTGATTGTGGTTTCGAGCAACATTAATTTCTTCCTGCTTTCACAAAAGCTTCCCAAATGGTGGGAAAGGGTTTCATCACCATAACTATCTGCCTGACTTCATCTAAGTCTCTATTCAGGTCAAGAAGAAACCTTATAATCCGTTTTGTTCAACAATCTCCCGATAGACGGATGAATCATTAGCACACTTCCACGGATGTCTCATACAAATCCAATTGCAACCAGCAGCGAGTAAGCAGGTTAAAGTATTGCGTCACATTCAGGTCTCCCTGCTTCAGATTGTATAGCCATGTCTCAACCTCAAATACTTCTAAGGTATTCTCTATGCTAGAATAAGTCTCACGAGCAGCATCCCCTATCTCCTTGGTTGTTTTATGAAGCAGAAAATTCTCTCCAACTTCAATGGTCATAGAGTTTATTAACCACGACATAACTAGATGATTATCAGTCTTCCATGAGCGAAATTTTGGATCTATGGCCTCTAGAGCAACGATTTCACCAGTGAGATGTCCATCCTTGCCTCTGCCACACACGAACATGAACACAGGCTAGGACCATTGCAAAAAGTTTTTGCCATTCAGTTTGTGATTGATAACAAGGTGTGGAGAAAAATCGAGAATGGTGGAAACCGTAAGAGTGGACTCTGATTTAGAAGTCACTTCCGAGAAAGTCGAGGGAGACGCCATGCTACCAAAAAATAAAAGGAACGAAAGGAAAAAAAAAATTGCCCAGAAAAAGAACGAATGAGGAACTATTGCTCTGATACCCTGAAGAAATTGATGATCTTCCTTTTTTTCTTCTTACTCAAGGAAAAAAATTACATCCTAATATATAGAGTATATATCTACTAAACTAGGAAATTGAATATCTACAAATTAGGAAGACAATCAATTAATTGATTGTAATTTCCTAAATTCGGTACTACCAAAAAATAAATAAATAAATCTTAATCTTTTCTAATACAGAAACTAAATCTCATATTTCTACAGTTTTCCTAAAATCGCTTCTCCACATTTAATCTCCTTCCAAAAGCTTTATGCTCATTCCTCAGGCCACTACTATATCATGAGCAATCTTGATTATAATACATAGGTTACTAACTTACCTACTAATTTAAATATTAGTTCAATTCAATCTGAAGAATTCACTATCATACTAAGGGGCACTCGAACCTTCCTCCCTATGCTCCCAAGTTACTTAAAAATGAAATAAAACAACAATCAACTATGCATATTTGAGAGAGATTCGTAATTAAAAATTCAAAGTTGTTGCACAACTATAAATTTAAGAAATACAACATAAGGAACTATATGCTTCTCCACATCAGACCTGAACATTTTCCTAAACCCCTTCAAAAAGTTTCATGCTCATTCCTTTGACCCCTTCTAAATTATCAAAAAACTTGGTTAAGGAATTTATTATCATACGGAGGAGGACATTGGAAAGGTCTTATCTATTGATTTTCCTAGAGGACACAACCCTAGATAGGACACACCCTTCTACAGTGTCAGTTCTTGCACTCCCACCCAGGACAAAGCTCATTCCTTAAATTAGCACATTACAAATGCTGAAACAATGCTAGCTTTTTCACAGCAACAACCTTTTGCAACATCAGTAAGAGATACCTAGTTCAGTGGGGAAAATGCTGGAAATTAATGATGTTTAGATTACTAAGATGAGTTTCAACACTGAATTATTTCAAGAAATAAAACGCAACTAATCCATCTACGAAGGTGCCTATATTGGACCTATATAAGGCGCTATAGATCTTGATATTTCCACTTAATAGAGTCAAGTTCGTCTTGGAAAGGTAGAATAACACAATCTAAGATTTTATTTTACTTTAGGATCTCATGTATTAGAGGATCTTGAGTTTAATAATATTTCCTTCTTTATGAGTTGTGATTTTGAGTTTTTTTGGCAGCATTATTGTTTTGTGTTGCACCACAGATTGCATGAGAAGCAACGTTCTAGACTTCAAGTTTTATTAAAATTTAATAAATAATGAAGCAACAAATATTAAATTTAAAAACATAGTTGTTTAATTATTTGTTGGTTAATACATTATTAATTAATTTAAATAAGAATACTTAAAAAAGACTTATTTTTATTGATCTATTATAGATACGGTTAAACTCCGCCCATGACGACTAATCATAGCTTGTCCCAAGACCGGATAAAGGAGGAGGGTTG
Source organism: Zingiber officinale (assembly GCF_018446385.1). Classification (NCBI taxonomy): domain Eukaryota; kingdom Viridiplantae; phylum Streptophyta; class Magnoliopsida; order Zingiberales; family Zingiberaceae; genus Zingiber; species Zingiber officinale. The sequence goes on along the minus strand of NC_055988.1, from coordinate 41,903,205 downwards.
CGTTAGGTTGCCAGCAAGCGTTAAAACTATGGTAAATATTCAATGAATAGATCCATTAAACTATTGTGATAATGCTAAGTCGTTCCACGGAAGGAACGCGTTGCAGGGTCCGACTGTAACGTCTCGGCAAAAACCGCTACATCTCTAGAACTCGGGTGTAATGTTAAATATGCAAGAGTTCGCGTTACAGGGTCCGACTGTAACGTCTCGACAAGGACCGCTACATCTCCATGAGAACTTGGATATAGTATTAAATAGGCAAGAGTTCTCACACCATATGAACTCTTGCCTATTTAAGATAAGAACAAATATGATAGGAAAACTAATAATCTAATATTTGGAACACAGGAACTCTCACATATAAATCAATGAAGGTAGTAGATATGATGATTAGGAGAAGAATTAGTATTTTGTGTGTATAAGAGATAAAAGGGGTGGGCGAGAAGGCAAAGATGATAGAAAACTCAGGTTTTAAATTATGGTACACTGGAAAGAGTAAAGCAAGAAATGGAGTGGGTATTATTGTAGATAATTTGTTAAAAGATGAAGTTGTAGGAGTAGTTAGAAAAGGAGACAAAATTATAGCCCTTAAGATAATAGTAGCGAAAGAAAACTATGAACATAATTAGTGTATATGTACCATAAGTAGGATTAGATAAAGTTACCAAATCAAAGTTTTGGAAGGACTTAGATAAAATATTACAAAATATTCCACCAAATGAAATGATTTTAATAGGAAGTAATCTAAATGAGCATGTCGAAGTGAAAAATGAGGAATATAGGAGGGTACATGGGAGTTACGGGTTTGAAACGAGAAATGTGGAAGGGAAAACTATATTAGATTTTGCGATAGCATATGACCTTATATTAGCTAATACATTTTTTAATAAAAGAAAAGAACACTTAGTCACATTTAAAAGTGGGAATAATAAATTGCAAATTGACTTTCTTATGATTAGAAAAAATGATAGAAAGATTTGTAAAGATTGCAAAGTCATCCCTGGAAAAAAACTTAACTACCCAACATAGGTAGTGGTGTTGGATATACGCCTCAAACATAGTATCAATAAAAAGAAAATATATACGATTCCTAGAATTAAGGGGTAGAAGTTAAAGGATGGGAAGCAAAATATATTTAAAGAGAAGGTAGAAGTACAAGCATTAGGTGAAATATACGATAACTCTAATACAACATGGGATAAGATGGTATCAAAATTGAAAATAGTAGCTAAGAGTGAACTCAGTGAGTCTTGGTGGTGGAATGAGAAAGTACAAGAGAAAGTGAAGGAAAAACGAATAGCTTATATGGAATTATATACTTGTAAGAACGAGAAAACTTAAGAAAATATACAATAGCCAAGAAAGAAACTAAGAAAGTAGTGAATGAAGCAAAAAATGATATTTTTGAACTATTATATCAAAAATTGGATACAAAAGAAGAGGAAAGAGACATTTATAGAATAGTTAAAGTGAGAGAAAGGGAAAAAAGATATCTTAGCCAAATAAAATGTAATAAAGATGAATGCAATAGGGTATTAATAAATGATGGAGAAATAAACGCGCAGTGGAAGAGGTATTTTCAACAATTTTTTAATGAAGATTTGGTGACCAACTTAACTTAGGTAATTTAAGTAGGTCAAATGAGCATAGAAATTTTAATTTTTATCGTAAAATTCAAATTCAAAAGCAAAACAAATTTTAAATGAAATGCACAATAGAAAAGTCGTTGGACCAAATGATATTCCGATAGATGTATGAAAGTGCCTAAGGAAACAAGGTATTGAATAACTTACAAAATTATTTAACATGATATTGAAAACGAAAAAGAAGTCTGATAAATGGAGGATAAGTACTCTAGTTCCCTTATATAAGAACAAGGGAGACGTACAAAATTGCGCAAACTATAGGGGTATTAAACTAATAAGTCATACTATGAAACTTTGGAAAAAAGTAATACAAAAAAGATTAAGGAAGGAGACCACAGTAATCGAAAATCAATTTGGGTTCATGCCTGAAAGGTCGACAATAGAAGTTATACATCTTCTTACAATTAATTAAAAAATATTTGAAGCAAAAACAAAATCTACACATGGCATTCATTGACTTAGGAAAAACTTATAATAGAGCCTCAAGAGAAATTACATAAGGAATTCTAGAAAAAAGAGATGTTAGCATAACATATATTGAATTAATTAAGGATATGTATGAGGATATAAGAGTAAAGACTTCAGGCGGAATAACTGAAGTATTTCCAATAAAGATAGGGTTACATCAAGAATCAGCTCTAAGTCTCTATCTTTTTACACTATGAACGAACTCACTGCGCACATGCAAGACACAGTACCGTGGTACATGTTGTTTGCAGATAATATTATTTTAGTAAATGAAACACGTGAAGGAGTAAATGTTAAACTAGAATTTTGGCGAGAAACACTAGAAAGAAAATATTTTAAGCTTAGTAGATTAAAGACAAAATATATAGAATTTAAGTTTAGCAATATTAGAAGTAATGAGACGATTGTTAAGATAGGAGAGGACGATTTACCCGAAACCGAGAGATTTAAATATTTAGGATCATTTTGCAAAACGACAAAAGGATTGAGAAAGATGTCTTACATAAAATACAAGCAGGATGGTTGAAATGGAGAGGAGCGTTAAGTATTTTATGTGACCGTAAAGTACCTCTTAAACTTAAAGGTAAGTTCTATAAAACCACAGTTAGACCTGCTATATTATATGAAGTTGGATGTTGGGCTATGACTCGAGCACATGAGCAAAAGATGAGAGTTGTAGAAATGAGGATGTTAAGGTGGATGTGTGGGCATACGAGGATGGACAAAATAAGAAATGAGAGCATTAGAGAGAGTTAGAGTTGCATGTATTGAGGAACAACTCCGAGAGGCACGTTTAAGATGGTACGGACATGTACTTAGACGATCAATAAATGTTCTAGTTAGGCGATGTGAAACTATGATAAACATGCATATCAAACGAGAAAGAGGAAGATCAAAAAAAGACTTGGTTAGCAACAATAAAACAAGATAAAATTTATTTAAATATAGATGATATAGTCGGAGATAGAGCTCAGTGGTATAAAAAGATTCATATAGCCGACCCCACCTAGTGGAAAAAGGCTTGGTTGTTGTTGTATTATAGATACTGTTAATAATAATATATTATATACGTGGAAAAATCATATTTTTAATTAATTAATTCAATGGTCTAAAAATATACTATTTATTGAGATATTAATTATACTAATGCATGTTAAAATTTTATTAATTATATCTTAATATTTATAAAAACAATAGTTTGTAAAAATATTATTTAAAAGGGAAATGGGGAAAAACTACAAGTGAGAGGGGGCTTCTAATGTATCAAAGTCAGACCTTTATATAGCTAATTGCTAATGGTATTAATTGCTTAATGTTGGTGTAATCGTGCTCTAAGAGGTCCAGTGTAACGTTTGGGCAAAAGGTTTAAATTAGGAATTGCCTATCTATTTGATATGTGTTTTGAATATGCAAGGGTCGCAGGTAAAGACATAGAGCTTGGAGAGCTCGTAGCCAAGGTGGCATGCTCGATGACTTAGAGGTCTGAAAGATTGGAGAAAGATGATATGGGGACATTCGAGAGACTACAAGACGAAGAGCATAAAGGTTGTGCTGGCGCAATTCTAGAGCATTGACCTCAAGGTTCGTAGAGATCGAAGACTGTTGCTTGAGGCAGAACGAGAGAGGCATCAAGGCAACGAGGAAGATAGTCAATGGAGGCGATCTCCGTAGGTGAAGGAGTGCAGGATTGCATGTGGAGGAGTTGTGGACTCATGCACATCTGAGGGTCGGTTAGCCAAACGGAAGATGGCCAAGGAGCAAAGACAAGATGTAAGGTTGGAGTCGGGGTTACCAATCAATTGGTATTGGAGACCAATCAATTGGTAACAAAAACCCAATACCCTAAATGGTTTCGAGATTTAGTGGTTTAGCAATCAACTAGAATGTGTATTTCAATTGACTACAATCGACTAGAATGTGTATTTCAGTTGATTGATAGAGTAGCCGACTAAGACAATCGATAAGGTCCATAGAGTAGTTGAATACAATGGTTTTGTTCGTGAATCAACTGCGCAATCGACTAATCCCGTTGGTTAATTGTTAGTAAGTTTCTAGTCGACTAATGGTTCACATGGAAAGCAGAAAAAAGTCATTAGTGATACAAGTCGAATATTGGGCGATACGCAAACCTATAATAAAAGATCCAAAGCTATAAAAGTAGGCTCGGTCGAGGCCTTGCATGTTGGTGAAATAGTGTTGGTTAAACTTATTATTTAAATCATGTAACGTGTTTGGCGAAATGATTGAAGCATATCATTCTGGAAAATTACTAAAACTCAATATTACTCGATGTAAGCAATGTCTCATGTGTTGTTGTGTCAATCATATAGATTATGATTGTCTTGTGCTAATAACCAATACTTTTTGACATGCTACAATCCAAGTTAAAATAAATTGAGATAATTTTTTTAAAAAAAATTATCTTCATACAAAATAATATTAAAATCATACCATTATTGGTGGAAAATAAATTTTAAATTTAAGTATATAGTTGTATTATCTATTTCTTTTTCATCTCCTTCCTCCTTTCACCTTATATTTGCCACCGACACTATATGGTGAAATGTCAGCACAATACTGAAAGTATTGTTATGGTCAAAATCCAAAACTCTACATGGCTCAAAATTTTGAACCTTAGTTAAATAAAAACCTTGCATTTTGTACTCTTCCTCTTTGTATTCTTTTAATCCATTGTGATTGTAAAAGATTTCTTCACCTTCGGTAGTTGATCGAGAAGGAGAAAGTGTGGCTTTCCAAAGTGGAGTAGGAGCCTAGGGGCTATTGAACGTCATTACATATATGTATTAGCGATTGTGTTAGTGCATTTCTTGTTCAATTTGCATAATTATCATGAAAAGATAACATTTTAAAAATGACAATTATATTATAGATTATTCATCAATTTTTAATATCAACAAGCATATATTAGTTTACTATATAATAATTATCTTAGTAATTTCAAATGATTATCTAATAAAAATCATATGAATAATTGATAAATATTAATTTTAATATCATATCATTATAAATTTAATATTAAACAAATAAATATTTCTATCAATAATCAGATTATCCGATTAATATTATGGAAATTTATTTGTTTATTAATTTGATTAATAATAACCACTTACAATATTTCAATAATTAAATAGTAATTATAATATGAAGTGTTCTTAATAATAGAAATATAATGCAACATAAACTTTATAATTATTAGAATTTTTATTTCCTTTTTTTATATGTTAAATAAATTTTTTAGATCATTTCAATTTTTATTTTTTTAACAAATCAGGTGCAGCCACATGTTGACAGCTTATGAAATGAACTAAGGTTATTCTCAAGGAAACAAAAAAGCAGCTCGCTCTCATATTATCCAGAAAATAATGCAACAAATTTAACCAAACGAATTTTTTCTCTTTATTTTATTTACAATTATATTTTTTTTAAATAGATTCAAGAGTTTATTATCAGAAACTGATGAGCTTAGTGTATGTATAGTGCAAGAGCTTGAATTTGATATCAAAATCTAGTCGGCTGGGAAATGGAATTGCAGCAGCGCACTAGCAATTCCCTAAACCTTTAAATTATGAAAAAAGATTTTTGAAAAAAAATGTGTGAAAGAGAAAATTACTAGATCCAGAACTCTCCTTGGGATCCTACTTACCTCTCCAGCAAGTGCCACAAAAAGGATGGCCACAAATAGCAGAGGTCATCCTGTCCTGAGGATAGTTTTCGAAACAAATTCCACAAGTAAGCTGCCATCAACAGAAGTCCATGCATAACAAACGAAAAGTTAAAAAAAAATTGCACTAATCCATCCAATACCAAAAAAAATCGCATGCAACAAACATTATTAAAAATAATAAAATTACAAAGTCCTCTTACCTCTCTAGAATTCTGCACTTCAACTAGCTTCTCCAACAGACCAACAACCTTTCGAACATGTTCTTCATCTGCAAACCATTCATCGTTTACTCGACTAACACTCCTGAACAAGCAAATGTTAATACATCATAAATTGAAGTGTAAACAAAAGTACAAAAAAAGTACCTCTGGTGAAAACAATACCAAGCAATAAATCCACTCAAGTAGTTTGTCTATATATTAAACAATAAATGATATGGAGAATTAACTCATTTGGAATAGATATCCATGAAAAGGTATCAATAGAATGATCAAAGAAAAAAGAAACATTTTCCTGAATGTAGTAGATAGTACGATACAACTATATTCTATCATAGATACCATGCTCACATTCATTCAACCATTGAATTCAAATATAGTCATATTTTCAGATGTTAATTCTAAATTTGTTCGATTGACCACTGCAATATCATGAACAAAAATACAGCCAGCATTTCTATAAATAAATAAAATAAAAATGTCAGTTACAAAAAAAATAACAGGATCCAACCTCTAAATTAATAGGATTTAGCACATATTCAACTGTCTATCCTGTTCAGGATCTAAATGAGAAATATATCTCCTTCAATAATCCTATTACAAACAAGCAAACATGAGAAGCAACAAAAAATATGCAGCAACAATAAAATAAAAATGCTAAGATTTACATGTAAAACCCTCTAGATGAACAATAAAATATAAAAGGCAACTTCGAGTATCCCACTACATGAGAAGAAATTTATAGCATTTCATAAGATGGCCCAAACTCGTAAACTAATTGAAATGAAACAGAAGACAGAATGATCTCACCAAATTTTGTGAGACTCCTAAAAGACAAAGAAGAAAATCCAAAGCAAGAAAAAAACTCTGTATTCCTTATTTTCTCCTTTCTCTTTATTTCTCTCTATTTTTTTCTTTCTTCATCTCCCTTTCTCTGTTTATGCATCTTTCTCTTTTAATTGCAACACCTATACAAATTTCCCTGCTTGTTTTCACCCACTGTACCACGCAGCACCAAAACCTAGAGTAAGCCAATCGTCAGAAAATTTCCAACTCTAGAGCTCTTTACAAATTTAGCATTTTACTAGGTTTTAATTCTATTTGGCCATCTATGTTGTGCTAGACATAATATACTCCTTGTCTACAATGAAAATAAGGGATAGATACAAAGAAAAGCATGCATTTTTAAATTCTTGAAGGATTGAACAAGCAATGCAGAGACAATATGTAGTCCAGGATAATTACATGAGAAGTATCAAATGCATTTTTTAAGGAAAGAGAGCTCATGGCTCTATCATCTTGACCATACCAAAAAATGCATTGGATAGAAGACCATCATACTCAAACCCACCTATTAAATACTAATCAACCTCTCAGTATCAAATTGTTAGAGTGTATACTAAAAACCTAGCCTTTTGTAAATATTTTATTGTGAAATAAAGAATCACATTGGTCAAATGTCTACATTTATATGCTAAGTGTAGTTGTTCAATTAATTTATATTGTAGATAACATGGTGTGTGGTGTCACACACAGAAGATCATGTTATCAATTCCTTATAAATTATAAACAGTAGCTCACGACAAGATGGAAAGGAACGAACCATTGGAATAGTCGTAGTGTAATTTGGTATTAGTTTATCTTAACTATAAAATTATACTAGTACAGTGTATTGAGCTAGACCATTTAAAGTAAGTTCTTTTATACTGACTTAATAAAAGAACTAGACCTTTGTTATTATAGAAGTGTGTGATCTTAATCCCAATATAGTAACAAGCACGTGTACTTAATATTTATTTCTTTGACTTATCAAAGGGTGAAATTTAGCTCGATAAATTAAGAGGCCCGATAAGTTGGGAAATGATATTATTTATAGTGTATGTTGTTGATTATAGAAGGAAACTGTGTCCTAGTAATCTAGGTTGATGATATCCCCAAGAGAAACTCATAAGGATTGTCATGTAAACCCTGCAGATGGACTTAGTCCGACATGACAATAAAGTTGAGTGGTACAACTCTTGGAGTTAGATATTAATTAAGTGAGTTATTAGTAACTCATTTAATTAGTGGACATTCTGTATCTTAAACATAGGGAGACTAACACACTTATAATAAGAAGAAGTCCAAAATGTAATTTGGGATTGGTGCGGTAGTTCAATAATAATTCTTTAATGGTATGAATTATTATTGATGAAATTAACTTAGGTGTTCGGGGCGAACACGAGAAGCTTTATTTTATCAGGAGTCCAAAACCAATTCCTCCTCTCGGTCCCTATCGCAGCCTCTTATTTATAAAGTGTTATACCCACCTATACCCATCTTCTTACCCAACCATTAGGTGGTCGGCCAAGCAAGCTTGGGTCGGCCAAGCCATAGGTTGAGCCAAGTATAGGTGGTCGGCCCTAGCTTGGAGCCCAAGCATGGTGTGGCCAGCCATGTAAAATTAAAAAGGATTTTATTTTTTAAAAATCTTTTCTTATGTGGATATCATAGTTTTAAAAGAGAGTTTAAAATTTAAATCTATCCTTTTATAGTTTTCTACAAAAGATTAAATGAAATGTTTGATATCTTTCCTTATTTGTAGTTAAAAGGAAGATTTTAATTTTTGATAAAACTTTCTCTTTTTTAACCATCTTAATGATATAAAAGAGAGTTTTAAAATTAAATCTTTCCTATTATAGTTTCTACAAAAAATTAAGACAAGATTTGATATCTTTCCTTATTTGTAGATTGAGTGGAAGATTTTAATTTTAAAGATAACTTTCCTTTTTGGAAATCATCCATATGTTTTAATAGAGAGATTTTAATTTATAAAATTTCTTTTTATAACCAACCATGAAGGGAAATATTATTAGAGAAATTTTTATTTTAAAAAAATTCCGGAAACAAATAAGGAAGTTTTAATTTTGTGTTTAAAACTTATCTTATTTGGAGCATGTGATGTGGCCGCCCATAGCATGGGTTAAAAGGAATTTTTAATTAAATTTTTCTTATTAACAAATGGCAAGGAGAATAAGGGAATTTTAATTATAATTAAATTTCCTTATATGCCAAGACCAAGGAATATAAAAGAGGGGGTAGAGGTGCCTCACCTCACAATATATCTTCTATAGTTTCTCCTCTCTTCCTTGGTGTGTGGCCGGCCCTATTCTTCTCCTCTTCTCTTCTTCTTTAGTGGCTGGTGCATCCCCTTCTTGGAGTTCTTGTGGTGGTCGGTTCTTGCTAGGAGAATGAGAGAAAGAAGACTTTGCTCTTGCATCCCTTGGAGCTTGGTTGGTGGCCGAGAATTGCTATCTCTTGGAGAAAGGTGATTGGCCGAAACTTGGAGGAAGGAAGAAGGAGGCTTGGTGGATTCTCATCTCGGTAGATCGTTGCCCACACAACGTCCGAAATAAGAAGAGGAATACGATAGAAGATCAAGAGGTTGTTGCTTACAAAGAAAGGTATAACTAGTAATTATTTTCCGCATCATACTAGTTTTCTTTGTATAGTTTTTGAAATACCAAACACAAGAGGCATATGATTCTAGTTTTCGAATTTGTTATTCGAGTTTGTGTTTTTTTTGTTTTTCGAATTTGTGATTCGATTGTTCCTTTTGGTTAAACCTAGGGTTATATAAGGATATTAAATATTAGATTTCATTGAAAGGCTTTATCTAGGAAGTGGTGGATGCTCCCATACCCAAGAAGACTTAGTGCCTCGCCATGTTTAACCTGGAAGTCAATTTCTGAAATTAATATTTAATTGAATTTATAACATGGGTGGATTTGGATCAATAATGTTAAGCATCATTTGCGATCCAAGTCTAAATCACTAAGAACAGATAAGTTAAATTTGGAATCAATAATGTTAAGTTCTATTTGCGATTCCTAATTTAATTTCTAAAGAACACAATAGGTTGTTAGTAAAGGTTCAGGACTTGTACAAAATTTTTGTACAGGGGAACCGGTATGATATTCCGCATAGCAACCAACACAAATGCCATGCAGTATTTTTTTTTTCAGTTATAAAACTTGAGGATATGTGACAAGTACTTCATTTTTGGCATGCTAGACATTAACAAAGGCTCCTTAGAACAAGATACTTACACTAAATTAAACGCTTTACATTTCAATTGAAATAGGTCAGATGTGGTTGTATAGTTGGAAAACCCAACTGATTCCACACTAAATTAGCATAGTTGGATCAGAATTAGTCTAGTACAATCTAAATTTTAGCTAATTTCTTGCTCATGTCATGGAAACCATTGAGGATAGAGCAGAACATATCAATAAAAGACCAAAAGAATATATGAGTAGTGGGAAATAAATGAAAAACAAAAATGCCTAGCAAAATTAGTCAGTCCCAATTATATAGGTGTCTTGATGGAACAGCAACTGTGGGGGCTTTGAGTGTTGACAGCAAGTCCAAGAGTGAGTGACATTCGGATTGCTTGCTCAACAAGAGAAAATTTATCTCCTTATCACATGAGGGATGTGAGGTATGTGGTGAGTAGAAAAGCCAAGACACTTATTCATTGGTCAAACCAATGGATCAAGCTAACAAGCCTAAATGTTCCTGATTAACCTGCCTAATCACATAATTGTTATAACAATATAGTAATAGCAATACACTTAATGATATTATAACTATTATAAATTGTTGTTATTATTATGTATATATAATTAAAACTAAACCCTCTGTTAAACTCCTATGGAAAAATGGCAATGAAACAGTTTAGGTGTGTGTATATGTAGTTGAAATAACTAACAATATAGGTTATCAAAACCACCCAATAATTATGCAAGTGTAAATTTCTACGACAAAAAACAACTAGAAGGGAAAACCAAAAGGATAAGAATGGAAGGACCACCTTCAACTAGTGTCAACTTGGTGTTGGGGTTATCAGGGTCGTTACATTCAGGCCTGTGTCACTATTGACTATTCTACGAGCAAGGGTAGTCTATTTCATTTACTTCACTTTGAAGCTACACATGGCAGTTCATCTTCCTAGAAGTCACGAGGAGCCTCACAAAGTTCATTTGTGGTGTTGAACACATTTCATTAAACCAATTTCTTCCTTTAGTTTTACACATACCATCAATGTAGACTTCCTTGCATATTTATGTCTACAATACTATACAACTCAATGACTGGCATGTGAGATGATCGAATAACCTAAAGGGGGTGAATAGTCATCGTAGCTACAAATGTGATTCTAACTACACTTGCTAGTGCTTAGCAAGGTTATACTAGTACTACAACAAAAATAAAAACACTCATAAGCAAGCTTACCACAATTGTTAATACAAGGTGTTTACGTGGTTCGGTAGCCCCGAGGCTTTTACTCCACGGCCTATAATGGATTACTCTTGGAAAGTCAATATCTTTCTCATCCTTGATCAACTACTGAAGGTGGAGAAATTTCTTACAAAAATACAAAGAGAAAGACTAAGACAAAAGGGTGAGGCTTCTAATAGAATTTGATCAACTATATTTCGTCAACCTTCAAGCGTCCATTGAGCTCTCCTTTTATACCGCTCATCGCCTCTTCATGTTTCACTTACTGTAAGTTGATCCGTCATCAATCAATGGACTAGAATCAACCATCAATCGATTGCTTCATCTTATATTGTCAACCTAAGCCTGCCAATGGCTATTAAAGTGGACTAGATTTCGCCATAAGTCGACAACTCAACTGTAACTCTCAAGTCATCCACCATTGCAACGCAACTCCGTCAACTCAGCACCAAACAAAAACAATTTTGTCACTGATTAATCAAACTAAGTTGATTCCTTAGTCGACTGGAGCAATTATAATTATCCTAATCAAGTTTTGCACCTAAGCTGAGATTCTACTTTCACTCCATGCATATAGATCTCTCAAATCTCACACTTTACCAGAGCTTACCTTTGCAACTTAACCTCACCTCTCATTAGTTATCCCTCAGATGCACAGTCTACGTCTAGCTCCATATGTCATCCTCATGCGTCACCCATATAGTGTGCCTCCACCGGCTATCATCAACTTTATCCTCAATGCTCCTCATCCTACGATCTCTTAGATGTCTCATTCCATCCTTCTCCAATCTCTACAGATCTCAAACCACCAAACTTCCAATTTGACCACACCAAGTCATGCTCTAGAGTTGCAATAACACAATCTTAGTGCTTCCATCTTGCAGTCCATCAAGTTATCTCATGCAACCTTCTCCGATCTCCACGAACCTCCAAGTCACTAAACATGTTGTTTGGCTGTGCCAACTCATCATCCATGCATTCTCGATCTTGTCGAGCCACAAACTCTCCTAGCTCCGTGTATGTTCTAGAAGTCCCTACATACTCAAATATAATATGCAAAGCCTAACTTCAACCATTTACACATCAAAATTCAAGGTCTACCACTTAAAGGAACTCACCACTTGGGGCACAATTGCACAAACAAGATTCAGGCTTGTTAGTGTCATTATTGATTGTTCTACAAAATAGGAACACGGCCTATTTCATTTATCTCACTCAAAATCTACACATGGCTAAATTCATCTTCTTAAAAAAAATCATGAGGAGCTTCACTAAGTTTATTTATAGTGTTAAACACATTTTATTAATCTTAACTTCTTACTTTAGTTTTACACATACCATCATTCATGTTAACCATATTACTCGGATGTAGACATTTTGTAATATATATGTGTGTGCTTGTGCTAAAGATGCTAATCGAAAGGCTCACAAGCTTATAGCCTTCCTTGCATATTTACATCTACAATACTAACTTCTCAATAATTCAAACACCATTATTATGTGGCTTATCATAACAATGACATTAGAACAAGACTATGAAGAATCATGTCTACCAAAATAATCTAATTCAATACTCACCAATTTTTTAAGTCAAACTCAGTTTATAACTACATTAATCGTCAAGTTTGATGGCTTCTAGGAAGCTAGAGCCAATAACAAGTGATTGAGACTCTAGCACCATTGTAGCCTACGAGCCTATAGAGGTGGTAAGTGTTGATACAATTGGCCCGTGATCATAGTCTAGAGTCTGATGTTTGAGCACTATGCTTAATGTTAGGGATGATGTGTCAAGTAGGTCAAGGTTGTTTGGATAATTAATACTTGAAGAAGTCCAAATGTAGAGAGCCCAACAAGAAGTTGGGAAGGGAAAAGACCAAGTGGTCAGGATAGATTGAAATTTGGCAATGGTTGAAGTCCAAAAGGATTTGACAAAGAAAAACTAATCGGTGAAGGTGAACTAAATGTTAGGTAGGAGATAAAAGTCCTAACATATCATGGAGGACTAGATGTTTGGCAATGATGAAATTCGGGGTGATTGAATGTCAAGTAAGATTGAAGTCCCAGAAGAGTGAACTCTAAACATTAAAAATCATAACAGATTGATGTGCGTAGATTATGCATGTTTCTAGACATTGTTTATCGTACATTTACCTACATTTAATGAGCATAATTTACATTATCGCACCCTATTTCTATGTGATTTCATTATTTTTACTCTTTTAGTTCGGAGAACTGCTCTTTGCTTATTTTGTTGATAGGACGTGAATTCGGAATTAAAATAGAGCATAAACCCCTTGGAACGTGAAGTTGGAGCAAGGAGCACGCTCTGGTCATGTCCATGACACAGGCGTACTCATACGGCTAAGAAAGATGAAGAATAGAGCGGAAAAAAAGACTAAACACGGACTAGTCATGCCTCATCATCAAGCCTCATTATCGAGCCAAACACACAAAGCATACATGAAGAAAAAGGCTTTCAAAAGACTTTCAAAATGAAGTTTTAATAAAGGAACATGCTCCGGTCGTGTCCTATGACATGAGCATGTTTGTACGGAAGAAATCGATCACAAAACAGTGCTAAAATGGAGCCAACAACTTCCAACAGACCCGGTCGTGCCGATAGGAACGACCGTGTCGATTTTAAAAATTTTCCAAAGCTGATCACGACCGATTATGCTAGTTTGTCACGGTCGTTTCAGCTTCCGACCCAAAATTACAGACTAAACTTCGAACGACCATAACTTTATGCTCGGTTGGAGTTACGGGTTGTACGGCCTATCAAATATAAATAATCACAAGCTCTACAAGTTTGTTTCAGGGTCAAACCTAAGAAAACTAGGTCTAAGGGGCAAAAAATATATTTTGACGGAGTCATGTAAATCTGATAAATATAAAAGGGTGAAACCCTTCTTGAGATAATCTTGGACCAGGGGCTTCGCCCCCTTCCTTTAAAAAGGGTTTTGCCTCTAGGGGAAACCCTAGAGGGGCTATCTTCATTCATCTCGACTATCCATCCACTTATGGAGCAAGGATTTCATCCGAGAAGACCGACAACGCATGAATAAGCATTCATTGAGTTGTAAATTGTTATTTTCTGTCTTTTGATTGTATATCTTTCTCCATGGAGTAGAACTCCGGATCTTAGGATTAGGGATTAATCCTTTTGATATGTAAACACTATTTGTTGAATCTATTGAGTTTGCATGTTTCGTATTTATTGGCATGTGTGTTTGTGGTCCAGGATCTTAATGCCAAAAGTATAATATTCGTATCTCTTAAGGTGCGGGGATGAACCGAAAGGAGAACCCAATCTTCCGACCCGTTGAAACCTGAGACATTGAGAGTCGCTTACGAAAGTAGATCTGTATGCCACGGAGAGTAATAGGCTATCATAGATCTTAATAGATCAATTCCAATTTGTTGCCACACAGTAGGAAAAGGCAAGGGGGTTGTGGGATCATGTGACAGGATCTCCTTAAGAAAGGGATCTCCTTAAGAAAGCAATCCCTCAGCTTTATCGCTCCAACAGTAGATGATGAATTGGAATGAATATGTCAATGTAGTCTCAAAAGTTCACATTGAATATCATAGGATAATCTACCTACATAAATAACTATTGAGAATAGGAAATCAAACATAGATTAGGTATTTACAATCATTGTGATGAAACCAAAGTCATAGAATCGTTCCTTCAATTCCAACTTCTCCCTTTGACCACTTGTCTTCCCTTGACCTTCTCTACTCTCAGCCCTCCTAGATAACTTGATTTGCAAACTCGGCTAGTGCTTAATCAACAGTCTCTTACTTGACGATGAAATCGTGCACTTATGATTTACCACATCAAGTTTTTAATGCCGTTGTCGAAGACTATTTCGATTAACATTAGTTGATTAGCAATTTAGTTAATCTAGATTCCTTTTTGTATTTCTTTGCTACGATATTTTTTATTCCTTCTTCTAATGCTTTTTCTGTCTTTTTTTGACCTCTCTATGGATAGGTTTTCTGTATAAGCAAGTTGGATGCTCAAACTCAATGGGTCGACCTATTGGATGTTGTGAATTTTTCTAACTGTTATTGTGAGCTTTGCAGTGTAAGATGGCATGATGTTGATGATTGCCCAATTCTTGTAAACCCTGCATATGTAGTACACGGAGAAAAATGGGGTATCCTCCCCGACTACCTTCAATGGTCAAGCTATATTGTGAGATGTATAAAGCAAAAGAACATACAATAGATATTTGTAGCAAGATGTATAAAGCAAAAGAACATACAATACATATTTGTAGCAGTTTCTCAACTTACAAATCAAGTGGGAAAATCTTATTACAACACAAAACAACCAGGGCAAAGAGGCACTGAGGCATCAATTGTAGAAAAAGATTTAGTTGTGTTCAGTGAATGAAATCTCGAGAATAAGAAGGAAGAAAGAAGGAAGAAGAAGAAAGAAGAAGGAGGAAGACAGAAGGAAGAAGAAGAAGAAGAAGAAGAAGAAGGAAGAAAGAAGAAAAAACAAATCAATTTGGGTATGAAGACCTACCTCGAATCATCGGTGCGAAGCGGCGGCTGCGGTGAGGCGGCGGTAGCTACGGTGAGGCGGCGGTGGCTGCGGTGAGGCGGCGGCAAGTGCAAAAATCGCGATGGGAGAGGTTGAGAAAACGTTAGGGTTTATTAAAACTTTTAAATAAAACTATTATATTTTATATATAATTTCTAATTTCTAATTAATTATTATATAAATTATAGTTTTATATTATATAAATTAATAATTAATTAAAGAAACGGTTAATTAATTGATCTAATTAAAATATATAATTTTATATTTTTATTATTTTATTTAAATTATAAAAAAAATAAAGTAAAATAGATAATTTAAAAAACAAACTTTAAATTATTTTTATAAATTTAAAATAATTTTGAAAAATTATAATAATTTTAAAATTTTATAAATAATTCTAAAAAAAATAATTGTTAAAAAAAATAAAATATAAATAAATGTTTTAAAATAAATTTAATTTTATGTGTAAATATATATAATATTATTTAGAATATTTATAAACTATAATTATATAATTATTATATATATTATGATTTTTGTTAATTTATATAATTATTATAGATAATATTTTTTTATCTTAGAATCAATTTGAGATTTGAAATAATAAATATTATAATACTTATCTTCTCTATTTTTAGATTCTTAGTTCCTAAACATATAAAGCACATTTTTATTGATATAAATGTCTAATTTTATTTTAGAAGTTTTTACATATATGGTCAAGTTACATAACATTAATACAACAACCTCTATATATATATATATATATATATATATATATATATATATATATAAGTATCGAAACCGTATCAACACGGCACGATACGATACTGAAACCGTATCGTTCCGGTCTGAGACCGAAACCTCGGCACGGGTCGAGATTTTAAACCTTGGTTGTGTCTGCCAATGTTGTTGTTATTACTCTTGTTGTTAATGTTAATCTTGGTATATTTTGTCCTGCCTATAATGTTGTGGATAAACGTGTAGGGACTTACGATATGGAAGTAATGCCCAAGAATCATTTCCTTTGGTCGCACAACCACTCGATGCAATGGATGTTGCAGGAATTGAGTTTGTTGATAAGGGAAGTATAGGGACTTGTGCAGTGAAGATAAAGCCCAAGAATCACCTCTTTAGCGGCACCACCACCGGAGCTAGAGCTTTTCCTATCCACAAAGGAAGATTAGGAAAAATTCACATCGGTGTAGTCCACTTGCTAGGTTTATTTTTCAATAAATGGGACGTTAGGTAAAGATAAAAAACAAAGACATGTTACCTATCTCATATTATATTAAAGAAATGGGTAGTTTAGGCATATTCATAGAACTAGCCAATTCAATTATAGTAAATATTGACAAGTTTTTACCTAAGTTGATGCGTGTCCAATCTAATTCCAGAATTGGACCAAATAAAGACCCGGATCTTTTTTTTTAGAATTCGTCCAGCTCTAACAATTATGGGTGAGAAGGGATGTGTGATTGTGCATGGATGGGTGTGAGATTTCACAAAGATAAGGAAGGTGAGAGAAATTAATCATTATTTATTTTTAATATAATTTACTATTTTTGTTTACAAATTTAACCTGATATTATTTAATGGTTATTAGGAGTTTAATATTTAGTAGACTAATTAACAACTATTATTATTATTACTTACTAATTAACGATTAATAATTTGAATGCTATTAACAATATTAATATAACAATATTATTAATTTATTTTAGATAATAAATCATAAACATCATTATTATTTATGATTTCAAAAAAGTGTTGTTAAACATTCATAATTTACAATTACTATTTTTATTTAGGAAGAAATAATGATTTCAACAATAAGATAACATCCAACGTTATTTGTATACCTTTATTTCCTGTAAAAATATTTAGTTTTTAGAACTTAGTGGAGCAAAATGTTCACATCCCATATATTAAATACTTTATAATTAGTAGGCTATATACTGATCTTCTAAGTTCTAAGTCAATATTGTCTAATCTAATCGATGGCTATTTGAAGTTGATTAGGTGCATAATATCAACTTATAAGCATCAATTATCTAATATTGATAAAGCTAATGCGGATCATGTTGGCAAGTTCTACCTTCACTTGTTCAATTGGTAAAGCTCAAAACTGAGAAATTGCTTAAAATTGTCAATCCTATTGCATCTATTTAGAAGAGTTTCTAATAGAATATGTGATGTTCTTAAAAACAATCTTGGTATTCAAGTGGTGGACTAGCCAAATACACCTTGAATCAAACAAAAAAAAATCTGAAAGCATCAACTTTAATTTTTTAAAAAACATGTGAAAAACATATACAGAGCACTGCATATGACAGTCTACATATAATTTTCCAACTTAAAGCTAATTATTTGGAACTGTACTACATACATGGGAAAATAATATAGAATATTAGCAGAAAATAGTTGATTCATACAGTAAATTACCATTGATAATGGCGTAGGAGAATGCATGCAGCTGATCTGGATATTGAAAGCACAGTTGAAACCCTACTAATGTCTTCTTCTTGGCGCAGTCTTATATCAGCTTCACTTAAAATAGTATAATTTTGCTACAAGGGTGAAATAGACTTGTTAGAAAAAGAAGCATAATAATAAGAAATAAATGATGGAAACGACACCAATAAAATTCATAGTGGGCTTGAAGGAATTCCTTCAAATTGTTGATTAGAGAATGAACTTCATTACAATGTTTGACTGTGTTATGAACATGAATACTTAAAAATACCAAGATATCAGTTACAAAAATAGTGCTGGAAATATGAAAGAAAGAAAACATAGTTTTCACATAGAAGTCTGTTAAGAAAAATGCATTTATTTGTGAATACATAATCAGCTAAGTTTGTTTCTTTTTCTTAGATTATTTTGTTAGATGATTAATCAAAGGTAGAGGTGAAACATCATATAGATGTGTACCATATAAGTAGTTTAAAATGAAGTTTTTCCAATCAGTAAGGACAAAGGGCTGAGCAGTGAAATAGCATATGGTATGGTGCACTTTATAAAGTACTGCGATAGTGTATAAGAATTCGAGATCAGACAATATGAGGGACTTCCTTCTCAAACATATTGCAAATTTCACCCTTTTCACATTTAAAAGATGATTCCAACGTACTTTTCACATATAAACAGGCATTAAGCCAGAAAGAAACAAATGGAAATTTCATAGTAAGCACAATTTCCTGAATCAAGTAATCAAGATTCTAGGAAAAACTGAGAGTAACAACAATTACAAATGAGATTAACTCAAGTCTCAAAATTCCTAGTTGCCACACAAGTTGGGAAAGGACATAAGAGGGCATTGACTTCGTTTAAGAAGACAATTGATTTTATTTCCATTAATGTCAACACATAGCAGCTGAAAGGAACCTTTTTTTCTGAAACAAGTTTCATTAAGAAAATCATTATAAAAACGTGAAGAGTTTATCATACATAAAAAACCGCAAAATTCAACACAACCATTCCTCGATCTGAGCTGAACTGATCTAATCCCATGTATGCCATCTATCCGAGAGTGGGTGACAGAAAGTGCCTTGCTTTCTCAAGTCGACAAAGACTAACTTGCACAGCCACCAAGCGAAGCACCAATCTTGAAGAAAGGTAGAATACTTACACACGCTCCAGTTTATTCCCTTACCTGCTGGCGGTGGTAGGTGATGTCCTCGGAGTCATCCGACTCGTTGTCGACGAAATCGAAATCGTCGCCATCATCGCTGCCCATCGCGGTGTCCCCGCTATAGAAATCGTCGTCCACCGACTCCAGGTCGTTGGCGTCATGCATGTCATCCTCGGAGTCCATCACTCCCCCCGAACCCGAAACCCGCCAGCCCAAACGCACCAAGAACCCTAGAATTCTGCTGGACGGACCGAACCAATAAAAACTGAGAGGGATAGAAATCGAATCAAAGGGAGGAGAGAGAAAATGAGAGAAAGAGCGTTGGAGAGTGAAGGGCCGATTCGATCCTAGTTGTTGTTGTTGGGTTTTAGGCCGCGTTTTCCCTGCTGCGGGAGGCGTAATCTACCCTTCTCTGTTTTATATAGACAAGTAGATCAAGGAAGGCGTGCCGAATAATTGAAGAGGTTAAAAATTTTCATTGAAGATTGTTTAATAATGATAATTGTGTTAAACAAAGGTAAAAGATAGTAAAACAAAATTACTAAAAGGAATCCATAAGTAGGATTTAGAATTGGCTTTACCATTTAAGGATTTGTTTGATTTAAGTTATTAAAAATAATTTTAGCTATGTGATTATTGATAATTATATAATTAAGATTATAAGAAATAAAATATAATCTAATATTATTTCGTTCAATATATATAATGTAATAATGTATAAAAACTTATTTATTTAGAGGTTTTAGTTTATAACATAATTTAACATCTTATTAAGAAAGATTTTCTACCTTTTCGATATGAAATACCATTATCTAAAGAGATGTCTCCTCAAACATCAAAGGAGCTAGAGGAGATGAAGGTGGTTCCTTATGCTTCGGCTGTAGGAAGCCTAATATATGCAATGCTATGTACGAGACTGGATATCTATTTTGTCGTGGGCATGGTTAGTATATATCAAAGTCACTCAGGACCGGGACACTAGACTGTCGTAAAGCATATATTAAAGTACCTGAGAATGACTAGAGATTATATGCTAGTTTACAAGGCAGATGATTTGCTACCTGTGGGTTACACGGATTCGGACTAATATGGACAATAGTAAGTTGACCTCGGGGTTTTGTGTTTACTTTAGGAGGTGGAGCCATAACAATGGAAGAGTGTTAAACAGAAATGCGTTTCAGACTCCACCATGGAAGCTGAGTATGTGGCAACCTCTAAGGCAGCCATAGAATCTGTATGGCTCAGAAACTTCATGATGGACTTAGATGTGATTCCTGGTTTGTCCAAAATTATTACAGTTTATTGTGATAACAGTAGTGCAGTAGCAAACTCGAAGGAACCATGAGCCCATAAGGCAAGTAAACACATAGAACACAAGTACCACCTAATACGAGGAGAGGTTGTTGTCGCCAAAATTACATCAGTAGATAACCTGGCAGATCCTTTCTTTAAGGCCTTTCCAGCGAGAGCTTTTGATGGGCATGTTGAGAGGATAGAAATCAGATGTATGGTAATATATATGTCAGCATAGTCTTTTAGTATAAGTGGGAGATTGTTAGGATGTATACTAAAAGCCTAGCTTTTTGTAAATATTTATTTTGAAATAAGAATCACATTGGTCAAATGTCTACATTTATGTTAAATGTAGTTGTCCATTTAATTTATATTATAGATAACATGGTGTGTAGTGTCACACAGAAGATCATGTTATCAGTTCCTTATAAATTATAAATAGTAACTCACAACTAAGATAGAATGGGGCAAACCATTGGAATGGTTGTAATATAATTTGGTATTAGTTTATCTTAACTATAAAATTATACTAGTACACTATGTGTGTATTGAGCAGGATCATTTGAGGTTATTTCTTTTTATACTGACTACATAAAAGAACAAAACCTATGTTATTATGGATGTGCGTACTCTTAATCCCGATATAATAATAAGCACGTATACTTAGTATTTATTTCTTTGATTTATCAATGGGTGAGATTTAGTTCGATAAATCAATAGGCCCGATAAGTTGGAAAATAATATTATTTATATGGTGTGTTGTTGATTATAGAAAGAAACTGTGTCCTAATAATCTAGGTTAATAATGCCCCCTTGAGGAGCTCATAAGGATTATCTTGTAAACCCTGTAGGTGGACTTAGTTCGACATGATAATGAAGTTAAGTGGTACTACTCTTGGATCTAGATATTAATTGAGTTGTCAGTAACTCATTTAATTAGTGGGCATTCTATATCTTAAACGCAGGGAGACTAACGCACTCATGATAAGAAGAAGCTCATAATGTAATTTGGGATTGGTGCGGTAGTTCAATAATAACTCTTTAGTGGTATAAGTTATTATTGATGAACTTGAGTTGGGTGTTCGAGGTGAACACAGGAAGCTCAAGCTCATCGGGAGGCCAAAACAAATTTCTCCTCTCAGTCCCTGTTGTAGCCTCTATAAAACCTTGTATCCACCAAGTCCACTTCTTACCCAAGTAATGGGTCGGCCACATCCTTGCTTGGAGCAAAGGGGGTCGGCCAAGCATTAGCTTGGAGCTCAAGAGGTGGCCGGCCAAGCCATGCTTGGTGTCCAAGCATGGGGTCGGCCACACCATTAGAACTAAAGGGAGATTTTATTTTTTGTTAAAATCTTTCCTTTCGTAGTCATTCATGAAGGGATTTAAAAGAAAAATTTTAATTTTAAAATTTCCTTTTATAGTTATCCTCATGGTTTTAAAAGAGAGTTTTAAAATTTTAAAATCTTTCCTTTTATAGCTATCTACAAAAAATTAAAGAGATATTTTAATTTTGTTAAAATATTTCCTTATTTGTAGTTATCTATAATGTTTAAAAGAGATATTTTAATTTTTTATAAAACTTTCCTTTTTTATAACCATGATTTAAAAAGAGAAGTTTTAATTAATCTTTCCTTTTTGTAGTTGTCTACATGTTTTAAAAGAGAGAGATTAATTTTAAAACATTCCTTTATTGCCATGTACAATAGGAAAATTAGAAAAGAGAGATTTTAATTGTTGTTAAAATTTCCTTTTTAATGGGAGGTCACAAATAAGGAAGTTTTAATTATGTTTAAAATTTTTCTTTTTTGCCATGACCAAGGATTATAATAGAAAGGTAGAGGGTGCCTCATAAAAAATATACACATAACCTTAAGCCTCCTCTCTTTTCCTTGGTGTGGTCGGCCCCTTCCCTTCTCCTTTTCTCTTAGGTCGGCGCCTCACTTATCTCCTCTTTTGCTTCCTTAGGGTCGGTGGTATCAAGGATTGAAAAGTCCTTGTAGTCGGTTGCTTGGAGAGGAAGAAGAAGAAGATGAGAAGCACTTGGTGGCCGGTTGCTTGGAAGAGAAGAAGAGGAAGAAAGTTTCCTATTTTGGCATCCCTTGGTGGCTCAAGAGTCTTGGAGGAGAAGAAGTGGTTTGGGTGGATTCCATCTTGGTAGATCATTACCCACACAACGCCCAAGAGGAGGAGAGGAATACAACAGAAGATCAAGAGATCTTTAGCTACAAAAAAAAGGCATAACTAATTAATGGTTTCCACTTCGAATTAATTAGTTAATTTTCTTTGCATGGATTCTGAAACACCAACACAAGAGGCTAGTGATTTTATGTTTCGATTTCGTGCTATCAATTTTATATTTCGATTTTACGTTTCGATCTTGTGTTTCGATTGTGGTCTCTGTAGTTAAACCTAGGGTTACTGTAAGAAGTTAAATATCCAATTTCTTTGAAAGGTTTTGTCTAGGAAGTGGTGGATGATCTCATAACCAAAAAGGTCTAGTGTCTCGCCATGTTTAACCTGGAAGCCAATCTTTGAAATAGATATTTAATCAACTTCTGTAATATGGTTTAACTTAGGAAAATCACATTGGTTAAACTTGGAGTAAAAATGTTAAGTATCGTTTCCAATCCAAGTTTAACTTCAATAGAGAACATGGGTAGCTAGGTTAAGTTCTGTGCTTGTATAAATTTTTGTACAGGGGAAACAGAATGATATTCCGAGTAGCAACCAACAATTGGTATCAGAACTAGGTTTTTGCCTCTGTGTGTTTAGTTTTCAGTTAATTATGCACTTTTCATACATAAGTTTAGGCAGAATAATAGTAGGATGTGTAAATATATTAACTTGGTTGCAGGTTCCAATTATTATGGCATATTGTGATTGTGTGTGATTAGACACTCGGACATGTCGAGGGTATTTTATATGTGTGCATGATTGTAATTATTAAATACAACAGGAGCTGTATTAGTTTTAGGATTTTACATTCTATTTGATCTAGATTACATGTACATTTCTTCGTGGAATATAGGATCGATAAATGTAAAATTTTATTTTTTATCGTGGATCGTATCCTTACGAGGCATGGTGTTATTTGAGGATCAGAGGCACAGTGGAAAAAGGAAGAAAGATAGATACGACGACATGACCCATTGGTGGCAGCACACGGAGGACAGCTATGGATGAAGCCATAATAGTTGGAAAATTAGTTTTCATATTTATTGCCTTTTATGTTGTGATATGTTGTGTTTGTGTGCATGTTAAAATTCCTCGTTTCTAAATAACTAAGTGAGAGAGGAATTAATTAAATTCCACGGTCGCCATTACTGGTTTGTAAGTGATGCATTCAAACTTGCGCGTTGGCTCTGAGTGTCTTTCTCCACATCGAATGAGTTTATTTGCGGATCACTAGATCAAACTTCCTTAATGGATGATTATAGGAAATTATTTAGGACCGTGTGATCTTCTCTATCTAAATGGGCACAATTCTATTTAATGGACTTAGTATCAAGTAATGGTATACACTTAGGCGCATTTAATAGTATCCTCCCTATCGGAGTCACTACTATTATTTGTGTGACCGAAAAAAACCCAACTATTAGTTTTATTTGTCATAAAGTTAATTGACAATATAATAAAATTAATGGGTAAAACCCCCTCTTACAAATATTTGAATTTGTATATGTCGACACTATCGTGATATACAAAATTCACGATGTTTGAGATGTTGATAAATTTAAATGATATTGTTTGAGGAATCAATATTATTTTAAATTCTAAGTATTGACCCAATATTTTGTGATTCTTAGGATTTCAAATAGCTTTCAATTCTCTTGCTGTTATATTAAAAGAGAACAAATTTACTGGTCCCGATTACATTGATTGGAAACGTAACTTGGACATTGTCTTAACTACTGAAGGCTATAAGTTCGTACTTTTTAAGATCTATCCAAGCTTTCCTAATAGTGATTCTAGTGAAGAGGAGATTGAGTGTCATAAGAAATGATCCAGGGCAAATGGGATGGCGCGGTGTTACATTTTGGCTTCTATGTCAAATGTGCTGCAACATCAGCATCAGGCCATGCCTACTGCTTATGACATGATGCGCAATCTCAAGGAACTCTTCGGACACCAGAATCGGGTTGCTAGGCAAGAGGCTATGAGAAACTTGATGACGACCACTATGACTGAGGGGACACTCGTAAGGGATCATATACTCAAGATGATCGCTCATTTAAATGAGATAGAAATCCTTGGGGCTGAAATCGATGGGGAAACTCAGGTTAATATTATTCTCCAAAACACTGCCTAAAAGTTTTGAGCAGTTCCGCCTGAACTACAATATGAACAAGAGGGTTTATATGTTGGTGGAACTTCTGACAGAACTTCAAGCATCAAAAGGGTTATTTCGTCAAAGTTCTCAGATTCACATTGCTAAAAATGTTTATGCTTCTAAGTCGAAAGGCAGAAAGAAGAAGAAGAAATAAGTTGGTTCAACAAAGGAAGTGAATCGATCTCTAGGAACTGGGTTGCATACAGGTGTGAAGAAACCAAAGGGCAAGTGCTTCACATGCAAGCAGTCTGGACATTGGAAAGTGGACTGTCCTCACAAGAAGGAGAACAATAAAGGTATATCTTATTCTCTAGTAGTTAAAACATGTTTAGTGGTGTTATCTACCGATACCTGGTGTGTAGATACGCGAGCCACTGATCATGTCTGCAATTCATTGCAGAGGTTTCAGGAAACTCAACGATTACATGAAGAGGAGATTACCGTCTACATGGACAATGCTATGAAAGTAGAAGCCAACGCCAAGGCAACCTACTCCCTCCAATGTGGACTGACGAAAGAGGAGTTGAACTGCGTTAGCCTATTATCGTGCGCCAAAGAACTATGGGAGAAGCTGATTGAATTACATGAAGGAACATCCGACACCAAGGTAAGTAAGAGAGATCTCATTCTTAATAAATTATATAATATAAAGTTGTAGGAAGGTGAAACAGTGAGCCAACTGCATGCACGCATCCAAGACCTCCTCAACCGTCTCCACACAATCGGACAAAAGGTAGAAAATAGAGACATAATCAGGTATTCCCTAAATGCTTTCCCAAGGAATACTTATAGGCATCAATGGTAGATGCGTACAAGGTATCCAAGGATCTCTCTTCAATTAAATTAGATGAGTTGTTTGCTGAATTTGAATTACATAAACAAGTTAACGCTCGATCGACCGAGAAGAGTATAACTTTGATTGCAGGTACAAGTAGAGCGCGTGAACCAAAAGCAAGATGCAGAACTAAACCGGGGTCAGAAGAAGAACCAGATTCAGAAGACAACGATGACGAGCTCACGGCTGAACTCGTTAACTTGGTGAGAAAACTCTACAAAAAGAAGAAGGGTTTCAACAAGAAGGACATCAAGAAGGTGATCCAGTCTAAGGAGGCCCAACCAAGCTCAAAGATGAAGTTCGAAGTAATCTACTACGGTTGCAATCAAAAGGGGCATATTAAAGCAAATTGTCTGAATCAAAAGGATGTGAAGAAGCAAAGAAAGAAGAAAGCTCTGAAGGCGGCTTGGGACGAGCCTTCTTCAAAAGAGTCTGACGATGAAGAACTCGAACAGACGAGTTTCCTTGCAAAGACAGCCCCGGACCAAGTCAACGAATTCGGAAGCGAGGATGAATCGGAAGTTGAGTCCGAGAGAAGTCACAGATCCATATCCATTTCCGAAGGGCCTAACCCCTCTGTAAGTACTTCTCAGTTATATAACTTTAAATTATCTGATGTATAAATTAGCAAAATCTAACATTTGGATCAAATCACTTCTAAAGGAGGTAACAACCCTTAAAGAAGTGACTATCTCCGAATCCTTGTCTAACTCGATTCAGACTAGAACCTCAACTCAAGTCCAAAAGCTTGAGGAAGAGAATTCCAGGTTGAAAACTTAAGTCAAGAATTTGAAAAATGCATTGGAACAGTTTACACTAGGTTCCAAGAATCTTGACTTGATTCTTGGAAAACAGAAGGTCGTATACAATCAATCTGGACTAGGATTTAGAATAAAAAGAAAATACCGGTCATATTTGTCACTTGTTAATAGACCGAATAGAAAGGTAGTCCAAACATGGGTACCTAAGTCCAACTTGGTCAATCAAGTTGGATTTGGTAAATATTGGGTTTCCAAGGATCAAGTTCATTATCTTGATATACCATATCGAGGCTTTGATCTAGGGGGAGCCAATAGAAAAACTATCTGTATAAATAAATAGAATTGTTTGATGGTTATTATTTTCTGCTTTATTTTTATGCATGCTTAGATTAGGCTAGACTAAGGACCTAGGCGTAATTGACACTTGAATGATTAGTTCTAGAAGTTTCAAAAATAAAATTAAATATATAATTTCTTTGAAAGACTCTGTCTAGAAGTGGAGGATGATCCCATACCCAAGAAGGCCTAGTGTCTCACCATAGCCTGGAAGTCGATCCTTGAAATGTGTATTTAATTGACTAATTGAAAAATATAAGTCTAACTCAAATGTAAATTAATCCTTAGATATAATCTAAATTGAAGTTAGCCATCTCACAAAAATACATAAGGTTTCCTGATTGATAACTTAGAAATGGGTGAGATGGACCTAGGATGAACTTAGTCGAATTTAATTAAACCTAATTCATTTAACAACTTAATAAATTAATTAACTTAATTAAATCTATTAACTTACCTAATTAATAAACTTAACTATTTAATTAACTTAATCAAACTAACCTATTTAATTAACTTAAACTAATTGATTTAACTTAATCAAATTAACAAATTAATTTTAAACAAATAAATTAATTTCATGGTTAATTAATTTTAACTTAATTGTCACTTAGATAATTTTAACTTAATCAATTAACTAATTTTAGCTCAAATAAATCACTAAAATAATTTTAATCAATTTAGCAAATTTTACCTTAAACCTAATTTTAATTAAAAAAAATATTTTACATCAGCAAGACGCGACAAAGCACCTCTCGAAGGTGCGACAAAGCACCTCTCGAAGGCGCGACAAGGCGCCTCCCGAAGGCGCCTCCAACGCAAAGGAGGCGCCCTCAAGAGCGGCGGGAAATTTCCCGCCAAACCCGTTTAGGGCGCCTCCCACCGACACCAAGGCGCCTCCCATACCACCTTCAGGGCGCCTTCAAGGGCATTGAAGGCACCCTCAACATGCGAACTTTCAGCGAACAGAGGCTTCTCTGTTCGCCATTTCTCACCGTTTTCTCCCAAAAACAACCACACCGAGGTGCCTTCAACTCGGGTTTCTCCCCTCCAAACCTCATCAAAGCTTCACAATGCCGCCTAGGTATACCCCAATACATCTTAAATGTTTTTATATACTTTTATTGTGCATTTTTGTTGTTATATCTATGTTTGGTTAAAATTAAGAAACAACGCAATGTTACGTCCACTTCCGGTAGTGCCCCATCCGCCAATCCTAGGTTCCTAATTGAGCGACTTAGGGTTGCAAAGGAGTTGGTGAACTCCTGCTAGGTGCAGTTCAGGGGTAGGCAGGCTATTGGCTGGCCTTTCTTATTTGGGTACCTACCATAGTTGCCTAAACTACTACCTTACTGCCTCATTTCATTTCTAGCCTAGCAATGACCAGGGCAGAAAGCATGCTGCTCCTAAACTTGATATAGCCCAACAACTACTTGCCACTGCCAGATGGAGCCAAAATAGGTAGTGAATTTCTAGTAGGAGCTAGACAATGATACGTAGGTGACACTTGTACTTGTGAGCACCATACAATTGTTGGTGTAGTTAGCACTAATGGTAAAACTCAAGTTTTGATAAATGACAAATGGTTAAAGTTAGATTCAATATGATCTGATACTTTTATCAAGTGTGTAAGAATTGATGTATCTAGATGACCTGACACCAAGCTAAAGACAGTTAGGTCTAAGGACTTGATAACTGTCATGAAGTCCAGAAAGATCAAGGTATGACCTGATATCTGGTAGGAATTCTAGTTGGGTCTATAGAACCTGACAGCTGACTGAAGTCCAGTTGGGTTTGTGGACCTAACAACTGGTAGGCAAATCTTGTGGGTCAAGAGGTGAGTCAAGTGACTACAAATGATAAATGAAGGTAAGTCTCTAGAGGAGAGTGATCCAGTGAGGATGAGTCCTAGTGGGACTATATGCACTAGTCTATCTTAGAGCCATTTTGAAAGTCTAAGCTGAGATTATGACTAGATTCCGGTCTTAATAAGATAGGATCTAATTAATAATGCTATTTTATATTGTGCTAACTCTGTTATGCAACTTACACTTTATTCTTTAGATTAACGCATTTTGCAGAGTTAAATTTCAAAAATTAGCTTGGATGAACAGTGTATGAAGTGCCTCGGAGCTGCGCAGAGATGCCTCGGAGCTGCACAGAGGTGCCTCGGAGCTGCGCGGAGGTGCCTCGGAGATGCGCAGAGGTGCCTTGAAGCTGCGCGAAGGTGCCTTGAAGCTGCACGGAGGTGCCTCGGGGTTGCACAAAGGCACCTCGGAGCTGTGCGGAGGCACCCTCATAGAGATAAAGTTTATGGATAGACTTTCATAGCGCAAAAGCGCCTTAGATAGCTGGAGGCACCCTCATAAGGATAAAATTTACAGATAAACTTTCATAGCGTGAAGGTGCCTTGGAGCAAAATGGAGGCGCTTCGAAGCACATTAGAGGCTTCTTAGAGATGATGAAGGCGCCTTAGAGTAGATAAGAGAAGAAAACTTCAGATTAGATAAGTGCCATTGGAGGCACCCTGAACCATTGGAAGCGTCTCCAATGGTGTAAAAAAGGAGGTCTTCGACCAACATTAAAGAATCACTTCTCTACACTTATTCTTAACCCTCTAGCTGCTCTGACTTCTTGCTACCACTTTGCTATGACACTACTACACTTGATTGCTGCAGTTAGACTATCTTTAATACCAGAACTCAATCTGGATCTTCTTCTTCACGTGTTGGGTAATGTTTATTTTAAAAAGTCATTTGCTTTATTGATAAGGAAATTATAGGGTTGTTACACTTTCCTATTTTTCTACTTATACTCAATTACTCTACCGGAAGTTTACTAATAGAGAATATTAGTGGATTACCCGTTGATAGGTCCAAAGGACCTAGGTGAAGTATGAGTTGTCGAAGGCTCCGTACCAAGTAATGACTGTGCTATATTTTTCTCATGCTTTCTTTATTTCATTTCGCTACGCATTCACTTTTTCTTTATGTTTTAAAAAAGATAAAGTTTTTTAAATATACATGATTCACCACCCTCTCACGTGCATATCGATCCTATAAGTGATATCAGAACAAAGTCACTCTAAATTGATACAACCACTAATCGAGCAGGGGGTTTGTTTTTTTTTTTATTTTCACTTTGTTGTTCAATTTTAAGTTTTTCGAATCTATCTGAATTGGTAAAATTATCTCTTCAGATAAGTTGTTCATTGTGAATTCTTTGGATTGCTCAAAATTAGTACAATACCACTTGAGCTTTATTTTTTTCCTTTATATACACACTACTTACCCCAAGACATAATCTTAGAATCTTCATGAGCCTTTTCTATTTCAGAATCAAATGGCTCAAAATAAAGGTTACAACACTACCCGCCTTCTATTCTTCAGCAGGGATGATTTCCCTTACTGGAATACGAGAATGGAGGTATACTTCAAGACAGACATCGACCAATGGTTCTCCATTTGACAAGGATACAAGGTGTCAATTGATGAAGCAATAAAAGTACCTCTTAACCCAGAAAATTGGGATCTAGAAATGAAAAAAAAGCCTAAATTGACTCAAATATGGGCTGACTCAAGAGGAACTCAATCGGGTTAGACCTTTCAAGAACATGAAAGAGCTCTAGAACAAATTAATCAAGCTGCATAAGATCACCAGCGATGCAAAGATAACAAAATGAGATCTTTTATTAAATTCTTTACTTAATATAAAAATGTAGGATGAAGAAACCGCCAGTCAGTTACACCCAAGGATCAAAGATATCCTGAACATGCTCCACCTAATCAGCCACAAACTAGAGAACTGAGACATCATAAGGGATGCTTTAAATTCATTTTTTCAAAATGAATTATGGGCATCTATTATAGATGCCTTTAAAGTTTTGAGAAATCTCTTAAAGTTAAAATTTAATGAATTATTTTGCGAAAAATAATTACATGAATAGACTAACACTAAACAAGTTGAGAAGGGTATATCCTTTTTTGAAGGTTCTACAAAGTAGGCAAAAACCAAGATTAAACCTGAGCTATAATCTAAGTCTGGTTTAGACTCATATGAAGAAGAGCAACTTGTGAACATGGTGAGGAAGATTTTTACTAGGAAGAAGAAGGACTTCAGCAAGTAGGACCTTCAGAAGATGATCAAGCCTAACTCCAATAAATCCAGTATCACCTGCTTTGGGTGCAACAAAAAAGGGCACTACAAGCATGAGTACCCAAATCTCAAGGAAGACAAGCCGAAGACGTCCAAGAAGAAGAAGACCCTTAAAACGACTTTGGACAAGTTGTCTTCCAAAAAATCAGATAATGACAAACTGAAGCAGAACAACTACCTTACACTGATGGCAACCGGGCCGGAATCGGAAAGAGAGTTAAAACAAGAAGACAAGTCTGAGTATAAGTCGAACCACAGATCTATATTTATTTCTAAAGGTTCCAATGAGGTAAACAATAATTTATCTGCTTAGTTTTTTAAAATTATTGCATGCATGAATAAGAAATTAGTTAAATCTAAAAATAAATTAAATTGCTCCTTAAGAAAAATCAAGACTTCAAGGAACAACTTAAATCAAACCCAACAACTAAACTAGTTCAATCTATAAATCCAACTCAAGTTTTAAAACTTGAGGAAGAAAATTCCAAATAGAAAGGTGAAGTTGTAAAATTTAGAGAACTTTTAGAAAAGTTTACAACGAGATCCAAATATTTAGATATGATACTTGGATCCCAAAGAGTGGTCTATAACAAATCTAAAATCGGATACAAATCCAACTCAATAAACAAAATATTTATTTCACTAATAACTCAAAATAAGAAATCGACTAAAGCCTTGGTCTTGAAAGCTTATCTAACCAAGCAAGTAGGACCAAATCAATACTACATACCCAAAAGTGAAGTCACATATATAAATTCAAAATAAAGAATCTATGATTCAGGGGGAGGTTTTAAATTAGTTGACACCTCAAAAATATAGCCTATATGTCTGGGTAAATAGGACTAGATTGAGAAAGATATTTATATTTTTTTGTCCAAAATAGTATCAGGGTAGGGTGAAGTTATAGTACATTAGGAAAACATGGTCTAGAAAGTCAAGCAAGGTAAGGCATACCTTTCTTGGTCTACCTAGTTAAGTGGAACTAGCCGAAGTTATTTTGTTACATCCTAGACTAGTTAAACCAATGCTTATCAATATGAAGATTAAATGTCCAATTTCTTAAAAAGGTTTTATCTAGAAGTGGTCGTTGCTTCGATACCCAATAAGACCCTTGTGCCTCACCATAGCCTGGAAGCTGATTTTTAAAATGTACATTTAATTGATTGATGGTTAAACCTGAATCTAACATAAAGTCAAATTATTTTTAAAACTATAGGAATACTTTGGTTGAACAATTAGACCGAGTAATATAATTATGAAAAATTAAATTAAATTAAAATTTAAAAAATAAAAAAAATTAAAATTAAATTTAAATTAAAGTAAACTTTATTTTAAATTAAAATTAAAATAATTTAATTTAAATTTAAGAACTAAAATGAAAATGTAAATTAAAATTAATAATAAAACTTAAACTTAATTAAACCTTGTTAAATTTAATTAAATCAAAGCTTAATCATGACTCTTACTTTTTGTAAAAATCTAAGTGGATATTAGATAGTGGTTGATTCAAACACATGACTGGAGATCACACCAAATTCATTAAGCTAATACTCAAGAGCTTAGGAACGTTTGCCTTTGAAAACAATGACAAACTTAAGGTAATTGGAATAGGTAACATCGAACTTGAATCTAATTTTATTATTAGAAAAGTACTACTTATTGAAAACTTTAAATTCAATTTGTTTATCATTAGCCAATTATGTGATACCAGTTATAAGGTTAGATTTTTGTCATTTGAATGTTTGATTAAGTACATAGATAATCCTAATATTAGAATTAAGGGATTTAGACATAACAACATCTATGTAATTAACCTAACTAGCTCCTCACTTAAGTGTCACTTGACACAAAAAGAGAAAATCTAATTGTGACATAGAAGACTGCCCCACACTCTAGGAATATTATGAAGTTAAATGTCTTATTTAGAGGTTTACTAAAATTACTTAACCTTGAGCTAATAATTTGTAATGCTTGCTAACAAGGAAAACAAATCAAATCAACTGATAAACTGACTAATCAAACTCAAACCAATTCTATACTAGAATCACTATACTTAGATCTATTTGAATCACATGGAATTAAATCAATTAATGCTAGCCTATATTGTTTAGTAATAATTGATAATTATTCAAAATTTACTTGGGTAAAATTCTTAAGAAATAGAGATGAAACATTTGAAACATTTAGTAATTTTTATAAATAAATAAAAAATAAAAAGACAAAGAATTAGGAGTGATAATGGTGATGAATTTAAAAACCATAAGTTTATAAAATACTATTTAGGAAATGGCTATCACCAATAATATAGGGATATTTTTTGTAAAAAAAATAATAAATATACATAGTGGAAAAACCAATCTCTCCAGAAATCCATGCGAATATAGTATACAAAGTTTAATTGAGTTGTTACCTTTGTTGGGTGAACAGAACAATCCTGGTAGCAACTTTACTTCGACATATCTCAGTACGATCAAAATGGTTGCGCTTCTTTGGTATCCACATGAATACACCCTTCGTTCATCTCACGAACTTAGTCTTCGAAGAAAAACAACCTGTTGCATAAAGAGGGGGTAACACCTCTGAACCTCTAAAGCGGAAGAAGAGGAAGAGAGAAAGAGATCGCGCAAAGCAACAAGATAAAGACACTCAAGAAAGAGGAAACGTGAGAAAGAAGAAGAAGAAAAGAAAGAAGAAGAGTTACCGTGGTTCAGTGGCGTGTCTACTCTACAAAAACGGTCGAGGTTTTATTAGAATTCTCTTTACACAATTGAATCATATTTCAATTTTTATGATACAATAGATTTACAATGATCCTTATAAATAGTACCTAAATCTCAAACCCTATAAAATTATAATAGATTTCTATTATGAAAAGCCACAATAGATTGTTGTTATGAAAAATCATAATAGAATTCTGGTTATAAAAAATTATAATAGAATTTTGTTACAAAAACCTTAACAGATTTTTTTCTTCCATGATGTCCCTAGCATTGGCCTTCATCTAGATATAATCCACTCATTAATAATCTCCACCTTAGCAAATATTCATCCCTTCGAAGAATATAAGTATCTGAACAAAACTCCACTTGGATCTCTAGGTCTGAGCTTCTTTCCTCTAGCATCTAGAGATATGGATCAAGTTCGAGCAATGCTTGAACTTCTTTATGGTCACTAGCTTTGGTAACATATCTACAACATTATCTACAGTGTGAACCTTCTCAAGTTAAATTTCTCCAGAAGTAATAAGCTCTCTGATCTTGTGAAACCTTACATCAATGTACTTGGTTCTCGCATGATACACATGATTCTTTACCAAATATATAGCACT
Organism: Zingiber officinale; assembly: GCF_018446385.1. Taxonomy (NCBI): domain Eukaryota; kingdom Viridiplantae; phylum Streptophyta; class Magnoliopsida; order Zingiberales; family Zingiberaceae; genus Zingiber; species Zingiber officinale. The sequence goes on along the minus strand of NC_055988.1, from coordinate 41,868,684 downwards.
TTGACTATCGCATAACAACTTGACTCTATCTTACTAAATACCCAGTTCTTTGACCATATAAGCCATAAAGCTTCTTTTGCTGCTTCAGCTACTGCCATATATTCTGACTTCATAGTAGACAATGTAATAATAGATTATATCATAGATTTCTAATAGATAGGTCCTCTTACCACAGTGAGCGCATATCCTGTAGTAGACCTTTTGTAATCTAAATATCCAACATTATCTGCATCTATGTACCCAACAACTAAAAGATCTTCTGGTTGTCTACTGAATATGATGCCATAATTAGTTGTATTTCTCAATTATCTGAAAATCTACTTCACTACATTCCAATGTAGTTGACCAGAATTTGAGAGAAACTTGTTCATCATACTAACCGCTTGTGTCAAATCTGTCTCGTGCAAATCATAACATATATAAGACATCCAATTACACTGACATAAGGAACCTTTGACATCTCTTGGATCTCATTATTCGTCTTTGGATACTGTGTACTAGATAACTTGAAGTGCTACGCTAGGGGTGTGCTCACGAACTTTACATTCTTCATGTTGAACTTACCAGAACCTTCTCCATATAGCTACGTTGAGACAACCATAATCTCCCTACAGCTTTATTCCTGTGAATCTCCATCTCAAGAATCTTCTTGACCTCTCCTAAATCTTTCATGTTAAATTTCTTGCTCAGGAGTCTCTTCAATTTGTCGACCTCTTTCATCTTCTTTGCAACAATGAGCTTATTATCTATACATAGTAGTAAGAAAACTAATGATTCGTCTTCAAGGCTCTTTATATATATATATGCAACAATTATACTCACATCTCATATATCTATTTTGAATCATGTATGAATCAAAACATTTGTACCATTACCTAGAAGATTGTTTCAATCTATAGAGTGATTTCTTTAACTTGCAAACCAATCACTCTTGTCTTGGCTGACTAAATCCCTCAGGTTATGACTTAAAATCTACTCCTCCAAATTTCCATGAAGAAATGTCTTCTTCACATCTATTTGCTTCAGCTGCAAATCGTGATGTGCCACTAAAGCAAGCAACGCTCTAATTGATGTATGTCTTACTACTGGAGAAAAAAATTTCTTCAATGCAATCCCCTTTCTGTGTGAATACCCCTTTGTTACCAACCGAGCCTTGAACTTCATTGCTTCTCCCTCTGACATTGCTTCTTTCTTCTTAAATATCCACTTGCATCCTATAGCTTTCTTTCCTTTAGGAAGTTCCACTAGATCCCATGTTTGGTTCTTATGCAATGACTCTATCTCCTTTGCCATAACACTCGTCCACTTGTCCTTCTCAGAGCTATGTACCGCCTCCTGAAAAGATGAAGGGTCTCTGCTACTAGTGTTAAGCGCATAAGATATCAAGTCTTTGAATCTGTATCTAGTGGGTGACTTTACGACTCGTCTCATTCTGCCACCAGCTATAGTGCGATGCTCCGTGTGCTCTGAGCTAGAATCATCAGAGTCATGAGTCTCTAGCTCCACTTGTATAATATCTTTCTTCATGTTGCTCTGTGGCATTTTCTTTCTTTCTTCTTGAGTATGTTGTAGCATAGTCTTCTCATCAAATACCACATCTTTGTTGATCACCACTTTAGTTTTTTTAGAATCCCAAAGATTGAAACCTTTAACTTCTTTTTGATATCACATAAAAAAGCACTGCTTTGACTTTGCATTTAACTTTGATCTTTCCTCAATATATATGTGCATATAGGTTAGACATTAAAAAATTAAAGATGAGAGTAATCTACTGAATTTCTTGTCCATACTTTCTCTGATACTTTGTCTTCTAGTGCTGCCCTTGGTGATCTATTAATGAGATAACATGCCATGTTAACTACTTTCGCTAAAAAATTCTTTGCTAGCCCTGCATTCAGTCTAAGACATCTTACCTTCTCAATGATTATTCTATTTAACCTTTCCGCCACCCCATTCTATTGTGGCATCTTACAAATCAAGAAATGCCTTATTATCCCATGTTGCTCACAAAATTCCTAAAGCTTTGAATTGTGTACTCAGTCCTATTGTCTTACCTAAGGCATTTGATCTTCCTTCTAGTCTGGTTCTTTACTTTAGTTTTTTACAGTTTAAACTTTGCAAAAGTTTCTGACTTATGACACATAAAGTATACCTAGACCTTTCATGAGTAATCATCAGCAAAACTCATAAAATATGAGTGCCCTCCATGTGATGCTACACTAGCTGGCCGCCAAAGATCCGTATGTACATAGTCCAAAATCCTCTTCATCTTGTTTGTTACCATCTTTAATTGCACTTTGCTCTATTTCCTAAGAAAATAAAATTTGCAAAATTTAAGCTTACACATATTGACACCTTTAAACAAATATCTATTGTAAAGCTCCACTATTTCACGTTCACCCATATGCCCTAGCTGCATATGCCATAAGATAGTATTATCTGATTTGGACTCCATCGAGGTGACTCCACCTACAACTGTAGTCCTTATCAACTTATAGATGTTCCTTGTTAACTTTTGTCCTTTTATTATAGTTAGAGCTTTCTTATTGACTTTTATCACTCCGCTTACTGATCTGTAACTATAACCATTACCATCTACTGTGTCTAGCGAGATCAAGTTCTTCCTTATCTTTGGTATATATCTGGCATCACATAAGATTTTGATCACACCACCAAACATCTTGATTATAACATTCTCTATGCTGCTAACTCTGCATGATGCATCGTTTTCCATCAACACTGAACCAAAATTCATTGCCTTAAAGGTGTCAAACTACTCCTTATTTGGAGTCATGTGATATGAACATACAGAGTCTAAAATCATCTATCAGTTGATCCAAACTCAACATAACTAATAGCATATTTTCATCATCACTCTCTGAATTTTCTTCTTTAACTATGTTTACAGACTTTGCCGAACAACCTTTGTTCTCTGCAACATGTTTCTTTATATCTAGACCCTCTCTTCATATGACCTTTACCTCCACACTTGTAGCACGTGATCACCTTCTTTCTTCTCGACTTAGAACGAGCCTTGTTGTCATTACTAGGTCCATGTCGAGATTTGCTCCTACGACGTTCTTAGTTGCTATTTACCATAAGTCCTTCCTACGAAACTTTATCACTTGTTTTCTTCCTTTGGTGAAAACCTAGCAATGCACATGTGATCTCCTCTAATTTAAGAGTTTATTTATCCCACATTAAAGTAGTAACCAACTTCTTGTACGTAGGAAATGAAGGTAGATAATTCAATAACATCAGTGTCTTGTCTTCATCTTTAATCTTCACATTAACCTGCTTCAGATCACTCACAATCTGGTTGAATATGTTGATGTGCTGACTCAGATTGATTTCTTTTGTCATCTTCAGCCCGAATAATTTTTGCTTAAGATATAACTTATTTGTCAATGACGTTGACATGTATCGGCTTTCCAGCATTTGCCAAACTACCACCGATAACTCCTAAACCATGACATGGTACATCACATCATCCATAAGATAAAGCCTGATTGTTGCCACTGGCTTCACCTAAAGTTCTTTCCAATCTAATCTCTCCATGATTTTCAGTTTCCTTTCTCCTAATGCTTTCACCATGCCTTGTTACACCAACAAGTCCTTGACCCTTTTCTGCTATAATCCAAAGTTTCTAGTTTCGTCAAACTTCACCATATCAAACTTCGTAGAAGTCATCGCTAACTTATTAAAGAAATCCACCAAATTCTTGCTCTTATCTCAATTGTTGCACAAAGAAGGAGGCAGCACCTCTCATCTTGTAACGTGCCAGAAGAGCAGAAGAGGAAGAGAGAAAGAGATCACGTGGATCAATGAGACAAAGATGCTTAAGAAAGAGTAAACATGAGGAAGAAAAAAGAAGAAAAAATGAAGAAGAGTTACTGTGCTTCGGTGGCGTGCCTACTCCATAAAAACCGCTGAAAATTTATTAGAATTCTCTCTATACAATTGAATCATATTCCATGATTCTTATGATGCAATAAGTTTACAATGATCCCTATAAATAGTACCTAAACCCCATACTATGTAAAATCGTAGCAGATTTCTATTATGAAAAATTGCAACAAAATTTTATTATAAAAATTATAACTGAATTATATTATGAAAAACCTTAATAGATTTTTTTATTCCATGATGTTCCTCACATTGACCTTCATCCAGATATGGGCCACCCATCAACACAACCTTCGTCGTGCTAGCAACTACACAAGATTTTTAGGCCAAGGGAAGAAGAGGAAGAAGAGAAAAAACCAAAAGGATGACAATCACCTAAAGGTTACTTCACCAAAATGTTATTTCAATTTTTGGTATTCATCCATGAAATACCAAAGAGAAGCTTTTTAGCCTTCTTCCATCAATACTCATTAATCTCCATTAATCACCATTAATCTTCTTTAATGGGTTGGATGTTAATATATTGGATTAACCATTAACCTAATAAGTTATTAACCCAATAAGACAATGAGTCTAACCTATTAATCCAATGAATCTAATCCAAATTCATTTAGATTAACCCACTAATCTTAAGATCTATAGTATTTTAGTCAAACTAAAATAAACCTATCTCTAAATTAACATGTGCTCTATACATGTGACCCAATAGGTTTTCATAACGTTGGTAATGCCTCTAAAATAATATTTTAGACACATAAGCAATGAGTGACATCTAGCAATACATCATTACTACCTAAGTGACAAGAATGTCGAGATCCAATCTAACATTTCTATGTCTATTATATTGTATAACTTAATTCTTCTATCCTCGATATCTAGATTGATGACATGAGACATAGATTGTGTCATCCTCTTATCAATCTTTATATTTCTTAATCTCCAAGTAGACTAACTTAACTAAATGAGTTCAATATCTCATATTGAATTATTTGAGCATGACTATGCATTTTAGCAGTTCTACTTAATCAAGGGGCCTATATATATTATTTTTGTCATATGGAAGGGATAGATCTACATCACTCACATCTCTCCGCATAACTTATTGTATACCTAGTGATAGACTTTATAGTCCACCTTATTACAGGTGATAGTTGCCGATACTAAAGTACACAACTTCTTATGTAGCAAATCATAATGACTTCAGGTCTAAGGACTATTTATACTAATAGTCACTATGAGAATGTTTATGACACTCATATAATTATTCATGAAACATTCTTATGGTGGGTAAATTCAGTACATATTCTCTAATATATACTCATGTATCAACTTAATATCTTATATTCATGATTTGTGAGATTAAGTCATCAATTGACCTATATACTAGTCTCAACGCATTAATGTTGCCCTTGTATGTTAATACTTGACTTGGAATAGTTAAGAGTAGTGTTATATATATATATATACAGTCTCCCACGATCAATTCAACTAATTAATATATTATAAATTAGAACCTACTACCCTAGAACATTATTATACTTATTCATTTGGCATATATCTGAAGTAAATATAATAACTATAAACTTTATCTTTTATTAATAAAATATGATACAAAAGTTTCTTTGTCAGTCATCCCATAATTGGCTCTAAGAGCTAATACTAACAATCTCCCATAGCATTAGTGCCAATCACTGAATATCTAATACTTAGTGACCTAGTGTGTAACGACCCGGCCCCTCGTCCCCTTGGGCGGCCCAACTGGCGACCCATTTGGCGGTCCCTTGAGTGGCCCAACTAGCGACCCCTTATGTTGTTGACTGACGACCCTCAGCCGTGCCGTTACTCATTAGGTCTTCGCACTCTGGCCAGTGGATTTTTACCTTCTCCAGGATTCGAACTCTAGACCTCCAGGCTAAGTGCCACTCACTTAGCTACAAGGATTCATAAACTCTAGTACTTAGCCTGGAGGTCTAGAGTTCGAATTCTGGGGAAGGCAAAAATCCACTGGCCAGGGGTGGGAAGACCTAGTGAGTAACGACATGACCGAGGGTTGTCGGTCGACGACATAAGGGGTCACTAGTTGGGCCGCCCAAGGAACCGCCAAGGGGCCTCCAGTTGGGCCGCCCAAGGGGCCAGGTTGTTACAATAAAAGGCACCTTTTTATTTTATTGTAACGACCCGTCCCCTCAGTCCCTTAGGCGGCCCAACTGGCAGCCCATTTGGTGGCCCCTTGGCGGTCCCTTGGGCATCCGTCGTTCACTTGGCTACCAGGATTCATAAACTCTAGTACTTAGCCTGGAGGTCTAGAGTTCGAATCATGGGGAAGACAAAAATCCACTGGCTAGGGGTGGGAAGACCTAGTGAGTAACGGCACGACCGAGGGTCGTCGGTCGATGACATAAGGGGTCGCTAATTTGGGCCGCTAGTTGGGCCGCCCAAGGGACCGCCAGTTGGGCCGCCCAAGGGGCTAAGGGGCTGGGTCATTACATAGTGTGACTATCATGCTTCCTCTGTACCAAAACCTTGGTCAAAGGATCTGCAATGTTGGCATCAGTCAGTACTCTACATATCCTCACATCTCCTCTATCGATGATCTCTTGAATGAGATGGAACTACCATAGTATGTGTTTGGATCCCTGATAAGAGCAAGGTTCCTTAGCCTATACAATAGCCTCATTGTTATCATAATAGAGGTATATTAGATTCGCTATGCTAGGAACTACACCAAACTCTGTAATAAATTTTTTGATCCAAGTAGTCTCTTTTGCTACATCAAAAGTAGCAATACACTTAGCCTTCTTAGTAGAATTAGCAATTGTGTTTTGCTTTGAACTCTTCTAGCTCACAACACCATCATTTAAGTAAAATATATACCTTGACTATGATCTAGAATCATTTTTGTCAATTTGAAAGCTTGCATCACTAAAACCCTTTACAACGAACTCCTCATCGCTTCCAAATATCAAGAAATAATTTTTCATTCCTCTTAAGTACTTAAGAATATTCTTAACTGTTGTCTAGTGACTTTCACCTATATTTGACTGGTATCTGTTGGTGCGGGAAGCATCCGACGATGGGACCTGTGTTTTGATTATGTCAAAGGGTTCAAAGTTAAATTGTCTTGTTATCTAACAAGGTTTGTTGAGTTTGTACGAAAGTCCTAAGTGTACTTAGGCAAAAGTCCTAGCTGCAATTAGGTAGGTAGAAAACCCTAGGGGGTGGTAACTCTAGGTGAGGAAAAGTCCTAGATGAGGTTAGGCAGATGGAAAACTCTAGGGGGTGGTAACCCTAGGCCCTAGGGCGTGGTAACCCTAGGCCCTAGGGAGTCGTAACCCTAGGAAGAAAGTCTTAGCGGGTCGAAAGCTTCGGGTAAAAATCCTAGAGTCGGGGACTCTAGGTTGAAATCCTGGTGTCGCGAATCGGGTGGAAGATTGGATGGGTCGTGGAGCGAACGTTCAGTAGAAAGTCTTGGAGATTCAGATGTTGAGCAAAAGTCCAGCCGATCTGGAGGATCAAACTGGCAAACAGGTAAACTCTCCTGAGTGGAGTAGGTGAGGACGCGTTCCCCGGTGAGGGAACAATAGTCGTTAGTTCGACCTAGGATTTTCGAAGGTGAAATTCGAAGTCAGAACCGGGCGGTCCGGAGACTGTCAAAATTACTTTTATTTGTCTTATTTTATTGTGCTAACTTTATTTTGCAAGGTATACTTTGTTTGTAGACCAATATGCCTTGCAGGATGAAAATTGCGCAAGAAAGCCTCGGATGAACAGTCCCGAGACGCCCTCCATGGAGCTTAGAGGCGCCTTGGGTGACTTGGTCGACAACCCTGCAACAAGGTGCGAGGGCATCCTCCATGGAGCTTGGAGCCACCCTGGATGCTTGTTGGAGGGCGCCCTCCATGGAAGCTAAGTATTAAAACTAAGTTCTTATCAACTTCTTTTGAAAGCTAAGTATTTGGCAAAACAATTATTTTCAAAGCTAAAAATTAGCTAAGTTTTTTTTTTTTGAAAAAGCTAAGTATTTTCAAAACATTTCTAAATTTGCTAAATGTGTTTCAAAGCACTTATTTTCAACAGTTAAGCTAAGTTTAGCTAAGTTTTTTTTTTCAAACACATAAAAATTAGCTAAGTTTTTTATATGTTACCCTTCAGGGGGAGCTTAAAGATAAATAGATTAATTTTTTTTTATATCTATACGTATAAAACAACATTCTCTCTATTTATTATTTTTGATTTATGTCAAAGGTGGAGAGAAAAATCAAAGTTAAGAAAGTTAAGAAATTAAACATAATTATTATGAAAGGGAGAGCATAAGGAAATTTTTTATTATTTTAATTATGCTCATGCTTAAATACCTTAATTATCTTGTTATGTTTTACTTAACTTTGAACTGTGTTGCCATAATAAAAAAGGAGGAGATTGTTGGTGCGGTAAACATCCGACGATCAAACCTGTGTTTTGATTATGTCAAAGGGTCCAACTTAAGTTGTCTTGTTATCTGACAAGGTTTGTTGAGTTTACAGGAAAATCCTAAGTATACTTAGGCAAAAGTCTTAGCTGTGGTTATACAGGTAGAAAACCCTAGGAGGTGGTAACCCTAAGTGAGGAAAAGTCCTAGCTGAGGTTAGGCAGATGGAAAACCCTAGGGGGCGGTAACCCTAGGTCCTAGGGGGTGGTAACCCTAGGCGGAAAGTCTTGGCGGGTCGAAGGCTTCATGCAAAAATCCTAGAGTCGGGGACTCTAGGTTGAAATCCTAGTTTCGTGAACTAGGTGGAAGATTGGATGGGTCGTGGAGTGAACGTTCAGCAGAAAGTCCTGGAGATTCAGACGTTGAGCAAAAGTCCAGTTGATTTGGAGGATTAGACTGGCAAATAGGTAAACTCTCCTGAGTGGAGTAGGTGAGGATGCGTTCCCCGGTGAGGGAACAATAGGCATCGGTTTTACCTAGAATTTCCGGAGGTGAAATTCAAAATCAGAACCAGACAATATGAAGACTATAAAAATTACTTTTATTTGTCTTATTTTATTGTGCTAACTTTGTTTTATAGTGTATACTTTGTTTGTAGACTAACATACCTTGCAGAATGGAAATTGCACAAGAAAGCCTCGGATGAACAGTTCCGAGGCGCCCTCCATGGAGGTTAGAGGCGCCCTGGATGCTTGATGGAAGGCACCCTCCATGGAGGTTGGAGGTGCCCTCAGGCGGATAAGCAGCGAAGATGCAGGCGTTTATCAACGTTACGGATTCGGCGGGATTGGAGGCACCCTCAATAGACTATATAAGCCTGATTCGACCAGCAGCAAATACAACACTAAGCCTGATTCAACCAGCAGCAAATACAACACTCAAAATTGCGATCCTTCTTCTGTGTGCTGCTCAAAGAATGGCCCGATAAAGCTGTAACTTGACTCTAATGACTAGAAGCTTCAAGTTTACTAATTTTTGTTGTCAGTATAATTTTCTGTTATTACTTTAATCTTGTATTTCAAATTGTAATTTTCTAAATTTATAGTAATTGCCCAAAGTAAACACTCAACGAGTGTGGGCCTTGTAGTAGGAGTCACCACAGGCTCCGAACCAAGTAAAAATCCTTGGTGTTTGTGTTATCTACTTTTCCACTGCGTGTTTTACTTTAACAAATGAAATAGCCACGAGCGCTATTCACTGCCCCTCTAGCAATTTCGATCCTATAGTATCTACTAGTTATGCTTAATGTATAAGAGATATCAGGACGAGTACATAGCATGACATACATTATAGACCCTATAGCAGATGCATAAGGAATATGATCCATGCAGTCCTTTTCTTCCCTAGAAAAGGGGCATTAAGCCTTCAAAAGACTTATACCATATGATATAGGTAGGAATCCCTTTTTGAAAATTTGCATGGCAAAATGATTAAGTATCTTGTCAATATATATATTCTAACTTAGGCAAAGCAATCTATAAGATCTATCTTTATTGATTTTGATATCTAAAATGTAGGCTGCTTCACCTAAGTCTTTAATTGAGAAATAATTCTCAAGTCATATCTTCATAAACTGCAGTATAGGGATATCATTTCCAATAATAAGTATATCATCTATATATTAGATGAGAAAGATGACTGTGCTCCCACTATCTCTTTTGTAGATACAAGATTTATCTTCATTCTTAATGAAACCAAATGTTTTGATCACATTATTGAATCAAAGATTTTAGCTTCTTGAAGCTTGATTTAATTCATAAATGAACCTTTACAACTTACATACCTTTCCAACATCCTTTGGATTTACAAAACCCTCAAGTTGTATCATGTACACATTCTCAAGTAGATTTCCATTAAGAAATGTAGTTTTAACATCCATTTATCAAATCTTATAATTATAGTAAGCTGTAATAGTAAGCATGATTTGAATAGACTTAAGTATTGCAACTGGTTCTTATAAGCATGACACATCTAATGCATCATCTTGATACTTCTTATAGGCATCCTTATCAGCACGAGTAGCAGTTGTGGCGAGCGGTTCAAGCATAGGTTATTCTAGGATGTACAGTTTTATTTCTTGTTTGATAATAATTCTCAAGTTTTTGTACTAGTCCAGGAAATTAGCTCTATTGAGCTTGTTCTTATCAAGGATAAATTACAAAGAGAGAGAGAGAGAGAGAGAGAGAGAGAGTACTAGACGTATTTGATGACATGGTGATCTATAATAAGAAATACATAAATAAGTATCATATTTAAATCATTTAATTATACCTTTAATTAAATAATTCTCTCACTGAACTATAAGCTTGGTAGGAGCAAGTCATGGATGTGGACAACTGGAATTTAGCCACACTATTAGCTCCAAACCCAATAGTAATAATATTTAAGTGGGACAAGATTCATATTATACCTTATCTTGAGTTAGCTTTGGATAATCATCCAAGACTAGTATTAAGTAGACAACCTTTACCAATTATATCGTATGCAACTCTTGGATAGTTAGGTAAACAAGACTATTTGTTTGTTTGCCCGATGTATGAGATATACCTCTAAGTTCTCAATCTAATTGAGGTAACTTAGTTAAGTCAAACCCAAATTTCAATAGTCGGATATCATAATTGTCCTGTTTCACTCTACCAAGAGAAATTAAGTTACTTTGCTTTGACAAACATGTCTACAATTGATCAAGGTAGCAGTGAGTACCAAACTTTTATAGGCATGTTAAATTAACCTAATTATGGTAAAACTACTAATTAAACATTCATCATATACAAGTATGACATATGATATGGGTTATGATGGAGCGGCCTGACAAATGAAGTAGAGGTCATGGTCGAGAAAGATAGGAGGGGTATATAACCGGGTAAATGTATGATTAATAGAATAATGAATGATCAAATACAAGGCTTTTTACACGTGCTTAGTTAAGCAAAGCCAGACTGAGCATAAAAGTATTTAGCCTTATAGAAGCTTTTAGTATATTACCGACCAAGTGAAGGCTGAACGGGCACCAATGTGCTTACGCGCGCTTTGTCAGGCAAAACCCGACCAAGTGTAAAGGTATTTAGCCTTATAGAAGCTTTTAGTATATTACCTGTCGAGTGAAGGCCGAACGAGCACCAATATGCTTACACGCACTCGAACAGGCAAAGCCCGACCGAGTATAAAGGTACTCAGCTTTATAAAGTTTATAGTACATTCTCGGGTGAGTGAAGGCTGAGTGAGCACCAATGTGCTTACACGCTCTCGGTCAGACAAAACCCGACCGAGCGTAAAGGTATTTAGCCTTATAGAAGCTTTTAGTATATTATCGGCCGGGTGAAGGTCGAGCGAGCACCAATGTACTTACACGCACTCGGTCAGGTAATGCCCAATCGAACATAAAGGTATTTAGCATTATAGAAGCTTTTAGTATAATATCGGTCGAGTGAGGGCCGAGCGAGCACCAATGTGCTTACACGCACTCAGTCACACAAAGCCCGATCTAGCATAAAGGTATTTAGCCTTATAGAAGCTTTTAGTATATTACCGTCCGAGTGAAGGCTGAGTGAGCACCAATGTGCTTACACATGCTCGAACAGGCGAAGCCTGATCGAGTGTAAAAGTGCTCAGCCTTATAAAGCTTATAGTACATTCCCGACTAGAACATGCTCAACTGAGGGTATTTTCATTATATATGTGTCTGGCTTGAATGACCGGTCGAGACATGCTTAACAAAAGGTATTCTCAATATATATACAATCAGCTTGAATAACCGGTCGAGACATGCTTAACAGAAGTACCTAAGTATGACAACCTGGCAAATTTAGTGGAAAATATCTTCTAGAAACTTCTTCAGTTATAGTGACGTCTTCTTATGCATACTTCATCATGAATATGAGTCACAAGCGACAAAGGAGGTACATCTGGGGTACAAAAAAGATTCTTTAAAGGATTATTACATGAAGTGTAGAGGATGACTTCATCTTCTAACAAAGTTTAACAAACTGGGGTTCATCTCATGACTATGGAGGTTACATGAGGTAGTATAAAAAGGGGGATTCTCTCCGTTGGTAAGGTAAGCAAGTTCTAGCATCCAAAACTCTGTTTCCAAGTACTTTAGTTAATGTACTTCTTCTTCCACCTTTGAGAGAGGAACTGACTTGAGCGTCAGAGGGCCTAGCCAGGGATCCCCACCTCGCTCTTAGGTCGCTAACGCTTTGTTGACTCGTCTCATTGTGTGTAGGATGTTGAGGAGCTCTTCCGGATCTTCAGGGGTTTGTCTTCATCAGAAATCGTCATTCACCAGAGCCAGCGCACCACCTCATAGATTTTAGACAGGATCAAATTTGTCTCCATCTGTGGGAATCTTCACCTGAATCTAAAGCTATGAGATGGAAGAGGCTGGGAAACTTAACACTATTATGACACAAGAAGATCTGGAGTTGCTTATTAATGCCAGAGTACAAAAGCTATTGAAACAACAACAACAAGTTAATACTGGTGGTACAGTGCTTGTATCCTCGAATCCGGTAATATCAACAACCGCTTATCAAAGGGAGAGAAGAGGTGAGGAGGAGGATCCTGCTCGCTTACCCCTATCTCTCTCTTTCCAACTCGACGTCCTCGAGCATATCTCTGAACACCTCTTGAGCAAGGAGGACGAAAGGCAGTTCTTCAGGAATCTTTTGGAGAAACACCTGCAAGGGATAAACGATAAGGGAAGATCGTATTTAGTGATAGTTCCCCAGAGAGAATCGTGACTCCATTTTCTCAGCGGGTGTTGGATGATCCTTTGCCAAAGCATTACTAAAATTTAAATGTTAGGGAATACTCAGGGATAACTGATCCCGAGGATCATCTTCTCAAGTTTAAGCATGTGATTCTCCTCCAACAATTTATTGACGGTGTCAAGTGTCAAATGTTCCTCACTACATTCAGAGGAGCAACCCATAGATGGTTTAAATGGTTGTCGAGAAACTCTATCCGTCGCTTTAAGGATTTTCGCAAGGTATTTCTTCATCATTTTTCTAGTAACAGGCAATATCACAAGATTCCTTGGAGTCTCTTTTCAATTAAATAGGGGCCAAAGGAATCTATTTGAGTATATATTAAAAGGTTTAATCAAGTGACCATAGGTGTACCTACGGCTACCACGAAGATCTTAGTAAGCATCTTTTCTCAAGGGCTTAATGATAATAACTTCTTTAAAGATCTGGTCCAAAATCCTCCTACCAATTTTGATCTGCTGATTGAACGAGCAACTAAATTCATTAATGCGGAAGAATCTCAAGCCGCTCAGAGGAAGGAAACCGTTACATCTACCTCTTCTCCAACTATGGAGCACCCCATGGTACCTGCTCAACCACCCAGAGGGCCTCACGTAGGTCCTCAACATCATCTGAGCCACGATCGCAAGTTGTACACCATGTGGAGAGGCCATAGGAGGTTCCATAGCGGTGGTGCACGTATCACCAATTAAGTACTCATAACACAGAAAATTGTTTTTCTCTGAAGAATCAATGAACAAGTAATGTTCGATATCGAGCAACAAAGCCACAATCGGGGGTCTTACAACTCCTGACTAGGCATACTCAAGCACCCAATCAAGTGCAATAGGAACCATCATATGCTCGGCAGGAAGAAAACCGTAGCAATGTTGCCCGAGGTAATATTAACATGATAATAGGGGGACCGACTGATGGGGATTCTAATCATGAGAGAAAGTCACATGCTCGATGGTTGGAAATTCATGCTGTTGAATGTAGCATGGAGAAGGCAGTCGGGCCAGAAATCAGCTTTGGGCCCAAAGATTTGGAGGGGGTAGAAGTGCCCCATGATGATGCATTAATAATCAATGCTGTCATAGCCAATTACAACATTTCTCGTACCTTTATTGATACTGGAAGTTCAATTAATATTATTTTTAAACAAGCTTTTAATCAGTTACAGATAAATCCGAATGAGCTCCAACCTTTGGTAACTCCTTTGTATGGTTTTACTGGCAATGAAGTTTAGCCACTCGACCAAATAAAATTAACTATATCATTAAGGGAAGAGCCCCTAATGAGGACGCGTAGATCTTACTTCATGGTGGTGGATGCACCCTTTGCATACAATGTTATATTCGGTCGACTAGCCTTAAATGAATTTCGGACGGTCATTTCTACTTTTTGCCAGAAAATTAAATTTCCCATGGATGATCAAGTAGGAGAAGTAAAGGGTGATCAATTGGTAGTGTGCAAGTGCTACGTGGAGATAGTCAGAACTGAGGCTAATGCTACACAGAAGATGCAAAGAATAGAGGTCAATGCCATTCAAGAAGGGTCACCCGCCCTGGTGTATGAAGAAAAAGAAAAGGTACAGATCCAAGCTGGTCAACCGGAAGCTATCACCTACATAGCGGTTGACTTGGACTTCAACTTAAAATTGAGTTAATACAATGTTTAACACGCAACAACTATGTGTTTGCCTGGATGCCCAAAGAGGTGACGGGTGTGTCCCGTCTTGTTAAAGATCATGCACTGCATGTATATCCTGATGCCCGACCGGTTAAACAAAAGAAATGGGATTTTGGGACCGATTAGAACAAGATTATTAAGGAAGAAATAGATAAACTACTGGAAGCAAGATATATCTAAGAGGTGCAATTCCCTAGCTGGTTAGCCAATGTTGTCTTGGTATCCAAGTCAGGGAACAAATGGTGAGTGTGTATTGATTTTCGGGACCTCAATAAAGCTTGTCCGAAAGATTATTATCCTCTTTCTCGCATCGACCAGGTGGTGGACTCTATTGCTGGATGTGAATTTATTTGTATGCTGGATGCTTACCAGGGTATCATCAAGTACCACTCACCAAGAAATACCAAGAAAAGGTTAGTTTTATAATTGTTGAGGTACTTACTGTTATAATGTTATGCCTTTCAGACTCAAGAATGCAGGGGCTACCTATCAGAGGCTTATGAATAAAGTCTTCTAGAAACAGCTCGGGAGAAACATGGAAGTGTATGTGGATGATATACTTATCAAATCCCTCCAAGACTCAGATTTATGCACGGATGTAGAAGAAACTTGTAGAACTTTACGGCAATATGGACTCAAGCTTAATCCATGTAACTGAGCGAGGAATATAGGCTAATCCCAGCAAAGTACAAGCACTTCAAGTTATGGCTCCACCATGTAACATGAAGGAGGTATAGAGGTTGACCGGTCAGATCACTACCCTATCTCGCTTTATTTCTTGATCGGCCGACCGAAGCCTTCCTTTCTTCAAAATACTTCGACGATCTACCAAGTTCTAGTGGGATGGAGATTATGATAAGGCATTTCAAGAGTTAAAAAATTATTTGCCCACTTTACCTGTATTAGCTAAACCAGTAGTGGGGGAAACTTTATGGGTATATCTATCAGCAAATGAGCATGCTGTAGGCTCGGTGTTAGTAAGGCAAGAAGGGAAAGAACAACAACCTATGTATTTCTTAAGTCATTTATTAAAAGGAGCCGAGTAGCGATATACTGCACTCGAGAAATTGGCTTATGGATTGATATTAGCTGATAGAAGGTTGCATCCTTACTTCCTATCACACTCAATCATAGTGTTAACTAATAGCACTTTGGGTCGAGTATTCATTAATCCAAAGGCGTCTAGACAGTTGATTAAATGGACAATTGAACTTAGTGAGTATGATATACAGTACCAACCCCGGGCGACAATCAAAGCTCAAGCTCTGGCTGATTTTATAACAGAGGTACAGGGACCAGAGGAAGAGGAAACTTGAAAAATATATGTAAATGAGTCTTCCACTCGACAAGGTAGCGGTATTGGAATTCTTCTCATATCGCCAAGGGAAGATCAGATACAACTCTCTGTCCGATTGAATTATAGAGCTACCAATAATGAGATAGAATATGAAGCACTGATAGCAGGGCTACAAGCCGCACGACACGTAGGAGCTACTCGAGTTTGGATTTATTCTGATTCTCAATTAGCAACACAACAATTGACAGGTAATTTTGAGATCAGTAGTGAACGACTCAAATTATATGTGGAAGCATTTAATAAGCTAAAAGCCGAGTTTCAAGAAGTAAATATACAGAAGATTTCTCGATTGAAGAATTAAGTAGCAGATGAATTAGCCAAATTAGCCTCTGCCATAATACCTTGGAATTTAGATAGACCAGTAGAACAAACAGTGCTGGTATCTTGTATTGAATGACAGGTTGATACGAAAATCCAAGGTGATTGGAGAATATTAATCATTCTATTCTTACAACAAGGTATTTTACCAGCAGGTGGAGAGCAAACACGTGTGTTCAAGAAGAGGGCTAGTCGATACACCATGGTGGGTGATCAACTTTATAAGAGGGCTTTCTCTAATCCTTTGCTTAAATATATCAGACCAGAAGATATGCAGTATATTCTACAAGAAGTACATCAAGGTTTCTGTGGCAGCCATATAGGAGGGTGATCCCTTGCTAGAAAAATATTACTAGCAGGATATTTCTGGCCCACCTTGCAAGCAGATGCAGCTCAACTTGTAAAAACATGTATATCTTGTCAGAAACATCAGAATATTCCTCATCATCCCACTGAACTATTGAAGACTTCTATCGTATCGTGCCTCTTTGACCAGTGGGGGATGGATATAGTGGGACAATTTCCTATTGCACCTGCCCAGAGAAGATTTTTATTAGTGGCTGTGGATTATTTTTCAAAATGGGTGGAAGCTGAACCATTGGCCCGAATTATTGAATAGGCAGCCATCAAATTCTTATGGCAACATATTATTTGTAGATTTGGTATTCCACACAAAATAATTTCTGATAATGGGAGGCAATTTTAAGGAAGGAGAATTAGGAAATGGTGCTCAGAATATGGTATTATACAGGCGTTCACCTCTGTGGCATATCCACAGAGTAATGGGCAAGCAAAAGTAACCAACAGAAACATTATGAGAGGACTCAAAACTAAACTAGATCAAGTTGAGTTGCATAACGTACTATGGGCATATT